>NC_060251.1:61588773-62838773 GCF_921293095.1 Ischnura elegans
TCATCGACATCACGGCGCGTTTGTTACATCACAGCCGCCTTCCGACAACAGCTCCCATTCCACCGCGCGTCGGAAGAAAGCACGAGGGGCCGCCGTTATGAAAGCTCCGGGAAGGGAGCACCGATCGCGAACAGCGGAGCGTGTCGCGGTAAAAGGGGACTAGTTCAACGGATAGGGACCTACTTAACAGAGACGGGAAGCTCACCAGACGATGCGGTTGGCCTGGTGGTGTTGTACTGATTGCGTCCCTTCTTAAGGTTGACGTTGCCGTTACAATTCCATTCAAGAGAAACACTTGATTTAAACTTTCGCAAATATATTTTTATAAAATTACCGTAAGCGTTGTGTTTATTCATACAATCGCCATACGATATGTATATCCGTACAGTCTTCGATGTTATGAAGGCGAAAATTAATTCCGATATATAGTTAAGGGTTTAAGAGTGTTGAGTCACCAATCCCAGAAAGAAATATTTTACGTCTTTATTAATAATGGAAGACACTTTGTTTCTTCCACAAGTTAAAAAAAATTATATTTTATGATATATTTCGGCTATTACACCATTATCAAATACGGTATTTTATTTAAGGTATTTGATAATGGTGTAATAGCCGAAACCGGTCATAAAAAATATTTTTTTTTTTAACTTGTGTAAGAAACAAAGTACCTTTCATTATGAATATGGAGCCCTTCCACCACGAACGTGCTTCAAGTTTCGATTTAATTTTTTGTCATGACAACGTTTTACCATAATAACTTATTTCTTCCCAGAGATTGGTCGCTAATTCTTTTAACTAATATTTTTTTCGTAATACAGTTGATGGATTACCCAACTACAATTCCATTTGTAAAGCCTAGATTGTATAAAGAGGAAAAATTAATTCCGATTAATAATTTTTAAGAACCCTGCTGATGTTTTAATAAATAGGTCGAGAAACTTTGGTCCAAAGAAAAGATGTATTATAATTAGTCCCAAATATTCCGGCCAACCTTCGAGAATAAAGAAGTAACCATCCTCAGAATTTTTCTTCGATTGAGGGTGGGATTTCCTGTCCGCCTTCCAATATGAATCGCTAACTGCAGAAAGGCATCATGTCCAAGTTGGACGATTTTTCTTTTTTCTTCTTAAGTTGTTGCTCGGTGCAAGACTCAACGTTTCCTACTAAAAGGAAACATGTCATGCTAATAACACCGAGCATATGTTTCGATGAAATGTTTTCTTTTAGTAGTTTGAAATAGTTTCTGAAATGCTAGGTGCAAGACTCAACGTTTCCTACTAAAAGAAAACATGTCATGCTAATAACACCGAGCATATGTTTCGATGAAATGTTTCCTTTTAGTAGGAAACGTTGAGTCTTGCACCTAGCATTTCAGAAACTATTTCAAACTACTAAAAGAAAACATTTCATCGAAACATATGCTCGGTGTTATTAGCATGACATGTTTCCTTTTCGTAGAAAACGTCTAGTCTTGTACCTGGCAACAGCTTCAATAAAAATAAGATAAATCGTCCAACTTGGACATTATACCTTTCTGCAGTTAGCGATTCATATCTGGCACAGCAGTGAAGCAAATGATGTGACGCTTGCCGCAAGCGTTTCCTCTGGGAGGGAGAAGTCTATATTGGTGCGCTTGGACGAGTCGGTTTTCTCCGTTTCCGCGAAAAAAGAAGTAGAGACCGAGTCAGCACTTGCTCCCTTGTAACCCTCACGTATCCTTCCTGGTTGGGAGTGATGCCTTTCTCGTGTGATGGAAAGAAAGTGATGCCGGCTTATTACCTACCGCCTTCGAGGAGGAAGCTGACTCGAATTGAGCTTATTCGCTGTTAGATGACTCTCGGTGTCATAACGCAATGACGCCATAGTGGATTGAAATCGAATAAAGCTGGCCCAAAGTTGACAGTTTTTTTTTTCGAGCTTGGAAGCTGAAATAAGCGTGAAAAGTCTCAAAAAGTCTGCACAGTCGATGACGCAGAAATATTTTTCTGCGTTATCAACAATTAAAAATATGACTGAGATTTGATTTGAATAATTTTCGCAAAAATGGCCAACGTTCAATTTTGTCACCGAAAAGTTTATATTAAAGCCCAAGGTTTTTCAACATAAAAAGACTGGAGCACAACAGTAAACGGATATGGATTTGTAACTGTCGTTACAAATATGTAACAACAATTGAAAATACATAGTTAAAAACAGCAGGATTCAGTCCGTAGGACGGGCTATAAAACCTTGGTCTCCGGAGGGATTTTGTTTGAACCAATCGAGATAATTTACATCGAGAAAAACTCTATATAAGAGTACTGAACTACGTTTGAAGCTAGTAGATATCAAATGCAGCAGTACAGTCACATTATTTAGCCAGTTACGGTGGCGTGCGTGTTTTTAGGCGTGCCTACAGTTAAAAAGGAAAAGAGAAACTACGTCCCTCGGACGAAATAATAAGACGGGATCGAAGGAAAACGAACTTTAAAGCGAGCAGGGTTGCTTATCTTCGAGTTCCATTTAGACATTGGCACACCGAGTTGCGTTTGCGGTGGTAGATTAGATACATCTCGCCAAAGGGGTCCGAATCCATTCTTATTTTCTAACTATTACGTGAATAACCAACCGCATTCAGTGACCGTGAATATTTTTTATCTTAGGTTTTTGTATCCTCAAGAAAAAAGTATTTTCCCGCCGGTGAAACGGGACCATTAAGTTACGGAATGTGATTATGCTTCACAGTTTAGATCAAAGACGGTGTTTCATAGCATCAGAAATCTTCACATAACAAAATAAGAAAAGTAAGATACAGCTTAAGTTTTAAGAAAAAGGATTATTTTTTAAATATCATTGGAGTTTAATGTGCACAAAATCTTAATGCTTTGTAACGAAATATTTTTTTCACAAAAATGTAAACACAATCTACTGTGACATAACTATCAGCCCATCAGTTTAGAAAATTAATGAAAATATTTTAATACTTAATACAATATTTGTTTATTCTTCTTTCTTAATTAACGAATGAATAAGTAAATAGCGTATTTCGTGACTCCAATAACGTAATTTTATTTCGTTACTCAGAAGTTTCAACCTTGATTAAATGAAATAACTGTTTGCCCTACGTGTCGTGACATTTCGGAAATAGTTTTTTCCTTCCTAAGGTCTATGATAAACCTGGTCTACATGCATTATTGTAGGAAATATTAAAAAATTATACTTATGTGGCATAAAAACAAAAAAAGTAGTCAAAATTGTCCTCGGATTTGTCTTCAACCGCCTTTCAGTTTACCACTGTCTTTGCCTATTTTGTTTTATGTCTTAATACCCTATCACTTTTTTCATTTTTTAAATCTGTAAAGTAGAAAATAAAATCCATAAAATATATAGATAACTGCATAAAGCCACTCCATATTTGCTCGCGCGAATGTTTTGGTAAAACCCAACGCCAAAAAAAATCCCGTTTATTCGCGTGGACGAAAGCATGCCGTATAGTCACTCCCGCATTGCGTCCGTCATGTTTTTTTTTAATCTCCCTCGGCTGCAACTCTTGACGTAACTAAACGCGGACCATTTTTTTCCTTCAATTCCATTCGCCCCCGCAGTACACATCTCCTCCTTTTCAAACAGTTCGCACGGAGCCCGCTGGTTTCTGACCGTCCCGTCACGCCGGTTTCTTCCGGGCGCATTCGGGAGAAAGTCTTTTCCTCCATTATAGGGGGGCTCCCACGGAGGAGTACTTACTCACGCCGACTTCTGATCCCCTCCCACCGACACTCGGTCCACATCCCTCCCGGCGACTCCGCCGTCTCCCTCCGCCAAGCCCCAAGTCCTCCCTCTCGTTAAAATTTTTAACATTTCCAATCTTTCACCCCGCCTCCTTCCCGCTGGAGGATAGGCGGCGTCCCCTCCCTCATCCCAGCGGCTTTAAGTCTGTTGGAAGTGCCGAGTCCAACTTTCTCTTCTTAAAAGTGACCATGGATGGAGTGAAGCCGTAATGGGTGATGGTTTAGTAGGAAGAAATGGGAATGCCTCTCCCATCGCTTAAGGGGGCTGCCTCTATCGTCTGAAAATCTACATTAGCCAAAGTAGAAGAATAAATTTATTATTACATATATATATATATATATATATATATGAAAGTTTAAAAACACAGTCACCAAAAATAGACACAAAATAAAAAAGAAAACACTCACACGAAAATTAAACTGAGAGACTTTCGCGGTTGTAGCCGCTTCATCAGTCAAGGAGAGAATGAGGTGGGAAGGAGTGTTTTGGAAAAAGGAGTGTGTTGGCAAAAGGGGAAAAGGTGATGGGAGGAGGGAGGGGTGTATTGGGGCGGGGCTACAACCGCGAAAGTCTCTCAGTTTAATTTTCGTGTGAGTGTTTTCTTTTTTATTTTGTGTCTATTTTTGGTGACTGTGTTTTTAAACTTTCATATTATGTGCTACGTTGCATCGCATTTCTGCAAAACATTGTATATATATATATATATATATATATATTTTTTTTTTAAATCACGAGATGTGGGTCATTTAAAAAAAATATATATATATATATAATAAGGGGTCGTGAAGCATATAGTTTGAATTTATTATTACATAGATTTTGGTAGTGCTTTTACGGAGCATTTTGTTAAAAGTAACTAACAAGGGGAATACACGACCTTCGCATCGCCGATCGAGCTCAAATTTTGCGAATCGGTAGTTTATGGGTACAAATGTAATATGCCGAAGCGAGACGACGCACTTCTCGTAAAATTCCGAGAAAAAAGCAATTGAAAATCGTTAAAAATGAAAGTACGCTATATAATCTGTTTTGAACGCACATGTTAAACAATAGGGCGTCAGCCCAGTGGATACGGTGTCCGACTGTGGAGGTGAAGGTAGCGAGATCGATGCTCGCTCAGGGAACTTTTTTTTGTGTTAATTTTTAAAAATTTTATTGTTTAAATTTTTAAAGTTCGTTTTCTTGTCTTCGTTACTACTATGGAATATATTTTTAAAAGAGTTTTTTAAAATATTTAAATCAGGAATGGATCAGCTTGGGATTAGGAACTGAGGATGAAGGGTGGATAGAAACCCGGCGTCGGCATTAGCCTGCTCTTAACGAAAGGCGCCAAGGGGACCACGGCTTAACGTCCCATCCGACGGACGGTGTACTGCACAACTAGTGTAATCCACATTACACGCAGGGATTGAATTTAGGAATGCCCCTTAATTCTTTACCGAGATTTGGATGTGGAAGGCCAGTACACTACCTCACCACTCCAGTTAATCCTTTATTTGCAATTTTCAGGATGGAACTCATCATAAAGACATGCAAAGCAAAGTGATTTGCGGCACCACGAACAAGCAGAAATGGCTGATCTATCGGAATGTTGAACGCGTGGTTCGCAGCTAATATAATTTTTATCGATGAGCAGCTCCCAGCAATAGTGCCACACACACGAATCATCCGTAGGAATATCCAAGGATAGAGTCTCTATGTTCAAAAGAAGTGTGTACCACTAACGTATCAAAGCGATTAAACCAAAGGAAAATATCACTTGACACACCTTATCTTATGTACATTCACTCCAAGATGGCTCTCTGCCTAACAATCTACTATTTATCTCTCCTCACCATAGTATCAAATCAGCAAAAAAAAATCAAAACAAAAACAAACATTCTCACAGACAAATAAAACACAACAAATAAACTCAAAAACAGAAAACAAACCAAACACATAAAAAGGTGATTCCGGTCATAAATACACATACATCACCCCCTTCCGCTCATGCCCGTCGGCCGCGAAAAAGGGAAAAAATTTGCATAACTTTCTCCAATTATTCGATTCTTCTATTACAGGTTATACAAGTACCCACATAACATTATATGTTTCCGGGAAAATTATTGAACATGCATGTTTGCTTCGAAGCTCGCTGGCACGAGACAATTTTTCGTAAATGTAAATGACGTGTGTTTTCCTTCAGAAATTATGGACAGTCGTTGCAGTTGTGGAAAAAACGCCTTTTCTACTTGTTCGTGGTGCCGCAAATCACTTTGCTTTGCATGTCTTTATGATGAGTTCCATCCTGAAAATTGCAAATAAAGGATTAACTGGAGTGGTGAGGTAGTGTACTGGCCTTCCACATCCAAATCTCGGTAAAGAATTAAGGGGCATTCCTAAATTCAATCCCTGCGTGTAATGTGGATTACACTAGTTGTGCAGTACACCGTCCGTCGGATGGGACGTTAAGCCGTGGTCCCCTTGGCGCCTTTCGTTAAGAGCAGGCTAATGCCGACGCCGGGTTTCTATCCACCCTTCATCCTCAGTTCCTAATCCCAAGCTGATCCATTCCTGATTTAAATATTTTAAAAAACTCTTTTAAAAATATATTCCATAGTAGTAACGAAGACAAGAAAACGAACTTTAAAAATTTAAACAATAAAATTTTTAAAAATTAACACAAAAAAAAGTTCCCTGAGCGAGCATCGATCTCGCTACCTTCACCTCCACAGTCGGACACCGTATCCACTGGGCTGACGCCCTATTGTTTAACATGTGCGTTCAAAACAGATTATATAGCGTACTTTCATTTTTAACGATTTTCAATTGCTTTTTTCTCGGAATTTTACGAGAAGTGCGTCGTCTCGCTTCGGCATATTACATTTGTACCCATAAACTACCGATTCGCAAAATTTGAGCTCGATCGGCGATGCGAAGGTCGTGTATTCCCCTTGTAAGACAGACGAGATGTAGCGGAATGACATCCTAATTTAATAAAAAAGAGAGACGGGAAATTTTCCACTAAGTTATTTAATAATATACGTCACGTTTCGACCGTCAGGTCATTCTCAAGTAAAATTGTACACCTCACGTTGAACTTGAAATTGACCTGAAGGCCGAAACGCGTCGCACATTATTAAATAAATTTGTGTAAATTTTCCATCTCTCTTATTCATTAAATGAGTATTTTGTTTACTTACCCATCTCGTATCCCCTCTCAAGTAGGACTTCCCTATTTAGTTTGCAATTAAAGACCTATTTCGTTGCGTTTAAGTTGTCTACGGTCCGCCACATGGTAATTCATCCTAACCATACTTACATCATAACCATACTTACATATGAGAGGGTGAGAAGCCAAGGGGTGCAAGAGATTATTTTCTAAACAGTGTTAGGTACAGTTAAGTGTAAGAAAAAATATGAAAAAAACTTGGTTACCATGGGATACGAGTGAGTCTTTGTTATATGCTGACATCGAGCGGAAAATCAAATACATACACTACTAAACATTTAATTGACCTCATTTGTTTTCTTTACCTAATTTCTGTGCCTAACTCTGTATAGAAAAAATAAATCACTAATACCTTCTCACCCACTCATATAACATTATTTTTCTTTAATTTTGTATTTATGTTAGAAACACTAATCAATGTGTGTCCTCACTTAAAATTTCCTAACCTTTGAATTATTTTGGGCCTTCCAAATTTGTGATCTATTTACAATATTTGGTCATTCAGAATGTTGGTAACACCATGGCGCCCTTTGTTGACTTATTAGAAATTTTTTAATGAATTAGTGCATTAGTTTGTCCATTTTGCATTATATTATTATATTTTATTATCTTATTGCGCTAATACAACGTCCACGGGATAAGCACATCTTATTGTTGCTTTATGTCGAGCAGAGCAGTGCATTTAACCACTGAGATCCTTTTATTTATAATTTGGAGAATTACTTCAAGAGGTATTGCTCTCTTGGAAGAGGATATAATAATCGAGTGCTTGGATAGAATTATTAATTTTCATGAAGTCCAGAAGACGTGATTCATTGTAATCGGAAATATTCACTAAACCGTAGTGAAAATCGTTTGTTACGGAAATATTAGTTTGAGAAGATTCCTGATAATATATTTAAACTACTGTAACCGCATATAACTAAATAAAGGAACTAGCCGGGTGTAGGGAAGAGTCGTATCCAGCTGGCAATGGCCTAACTTTCATCTGTTTTGCCTTATTCTTTCATATTAAACTTTAATTCTCATGGTGTTCAAGCATAGTTTGGCAACATATGAGAAAAATGATAGACTTCTACCTGTTGGAAGGGTATTTTCCCAGATATGCGAAGCTTATATATGTAATAAAATAGGTAACCATTTAAATCTATGAAATCTTTCACCTCATCAATTCGAGAATTATTTACTCCATGATTAGACTCAATCGTTAATTTTTATGTAAATACATATAAAATGCGAGACGGAGCCCATATTTTTTAGGCCATGTGGTTTTAGTGCAAAAAATGCAACGCTCTCTCAGTCATTAAGTTAGAGGGTAATATTTTTACACTATGGTTAATTGGAATTGGATTCACCGGTAATTGGAAATCACCGGTACTTCACCACATTCACCTGCTGTCTGAGGACCCACTCGATTTTCTGGCGAAGTTCTGTTTGCCAAGTACTGCTCAGGTATGATTTTATTGCTGGAAGGTATATCCAGTGTTAAGACTTATATTCAATGGTATTAGCTCTACCACCGCGGTATTTACCATACCTACTTACCATAAAGCCCGGTTCAGCGGGCTAATAAACTATTTGATACCTCTAGCTCGTTGCAAAGAATTGCTTAGTATTCCTTGGACGATTAAAAATTCCAATTCTAATGAATTATTTAAGAAAAGTAACGAGTAAGTTCGGCTGCCATAGGAAATATTAGGACGTAGAAAACTTGCACCAGCTAAAAGAGCCAAATTATTGCCAAATTTTTCCATCGAATGCTTTTAGAAGATTTAACGGAATTCTTACGAAAACCAGTTCTTTTTAAGTGGAAATCGACTTTCTGTCCATCAGTATACGGCTTCTGGAGTGGCAATAAATATTGTAAGCTTGTATTAACACATAAGTTGACCCATGAACTTTAATGGCAACCTCGTTAGTTATACGAGGCCACGTATTTTTGACACCAAAAAAATACATATTTCTTCAATAGGGCCCTAAAAATTGTGCGCGTTGAAGGAAACATCGCCTTTAGCAATGGAGAAAATTTTTGGAGGCATGCGTTTCAATACGTTCTGAGTAAGTTTATCATTGTTAATGACTAGAAGCTAGATTTTATCTAATCGTTACGAAAATTATGAATGAACATGCACCACATTAATGGTAGCAATCCTTCATTTCGAGGTTATATTTTGGTTGGATTTTATATTTAGGAATTCTAAGTGCACCTAGTACGATTTTTTTAAACTTCCCTGTTCCTCTTCATACATAAACTAGTCAAAAATCGGAAATGCCTACTTATTTTTCACTATCAATTATTATTTTTATTCAAATTATTTTACCCATAGGGAGTATAAACAGTGGGTAACATTTTTACACTGTGGTTAATTGGAATTGGATTAAAAATCACCGACAGTTCACCACTTTAAACCATAAATTTAAAGGCGTAGCCCTATTGATAACATCGCAATTAATCGGAAATCATAATTGTGTGTAGAACCATCTGAACCATTTATTTTTACAATTATATTTGTGAGGCATATTTTAGCTAAGCCACAAAAAAGTTCCCGTAAAAACATACCCTTAAAATCTTTTTTTCAAAGAACAGTTTCCACAGAGTTCGAAATCCGAATTTTGAGAGATTTTTGTCTTGTGAATGACAGTCTTGGCTGCCGCTATGAATGCCGAAAAGGTTAGCAATATTATTTCGAATTGTGACTTTATTCTATTGCAGAAATCTCTGAAGATAATGTGCCGGGCTTAATAAGAGCTGAGTATTAAATTAAATCTAGTTTGAAAGGAAGTATTATCTCAGGGATAAATTTGATGTCCAGAACGGGAAGAAAAAAAGTTTGAAAGTAGATCTAAATTATTACATAATATTAACTGATGAGTTTTCCTTCCGGGAAAGGGACAGAAAAAAACATCCATATCACTTTGTAACCACTTAGAGGGTGCGTTACGTCATCATCCCTGGGAGTTGTTAACGGAGAGAGTGAATTTTGATTGATTGGGACTGCCCACAGAAAGCTAGAAACATGATCATGTCTGCTACGGGGATTTTATTCTTTTGTAGTCATATTATAAAGGCTTGGAGGTGGAAATATATTTCTTTTTTAACACGTGAATGGCTCCTGGTGATGAGTGATTGCTCTCAAAATCACTCGCGAAAGAATCGAGATTGGCGAGAGGTGGATATCTGCGTCGGGCACGTCTGAGTTGAAGTCTTTGTCGTGACTGGCGTTTTTCGTTGGAGACTCAGATTTCGATTTCTTCCATTGTCCGCCCGAGGGAATACCCAGCCCTCCGTAAGTGGGACGGGGATGATTCATGAATTACGTTCGGAGGAAGGAGGATTTCAGGGGGGTTTGAAGTAGTGGCAAAGCTTAAGAGTAATCGTAGCGACTCACCATGCATTATTGCAAGCAATCATTGACGGTAGCGCATAATGCATAAAATTTTAGGTACTGGAACGCATATCAGCACATACAATCCATTCGATTTTCAAATATAAATCCCCCTAAAACTTCCGATTTTTTAAAAACATGTAATAAAAGTTAAAATGAGGAATCATGTTTCTTTATACCAAATATAAAAAAAACACGACGAAAATTTTGGACACGACCCTATGTTCCCTGAGAGGCATTAGCCGATATTAAGCATTGATTTATGGTAACCTGGTTCCTCTTAGTTACCTGAAAAAACCGGGTATTTAGAAATATTTTATTGGTGTCATAAAATGTGTACTTTAACATGATAATTGAAATCACTACGGTGGCATATTTTGAATACACGTAATTTGTCTCGTGCTCTTAAGCTGTCTAAAAATATTATAGTGGAAATCTAAATAATTATGAAGTAATATATAAAGCTAAGTTGTAGGTTTAATTATGTAAAGCAAAGGTTTAGGTTTATCGGGTTAGTCTTCGATAAACACAGGTTGTTAGTTTTTCGTAATTTTTCGTAATATTCCTTCGCTAAAATTCATAGAATATGTGTATTTATGATTTAAAAACTTTTATGCCCATCGTATATAAATCTTTTTCGTGTTAAGCTTCCTTTGCTTTGATAATTTGGATAATAAAATATTTATTGCGCTCTACGTTGTTCAAATAACTTTCCCCTACACGCATCTCAAAATCCTGCGACCAGCGTTGACGTTTGAGACTGGAGAGTTTAAAGAAATTTAGTCAAGTTGCCTAATAAAGGAAACTAGGGTTATCGCATGCCTTTGCGTCCACGAGGAAACTTTCCATCGCCGCATGAATCTCCAACTTAGGATGCCCAGCATCTTGAAAGGAGATTATGTGTTGGTCTGGGGTGGAGCACCTCCTGTTCATTCGCAGACTCACGCCATTCAACCCTTCACGCTATCGTTGTATTACGTAACGAGCCCCGTTGCGGAGAAAAGAGCAAGGAAAGGCATCGCTAATCCACGTTTGGATTGTCTTCCGCATTTCTTCGTGAGATAGCCATGTGCGTGGCTTTTTTCATTCTCTTCCCACTGAACCGAGGATGAGCATTTTCCACGAGGGATGCTTCCTGCATAATGTATATTCCATGGGAAAGGTGCTTTCATCACGAAGACTCGATCTAATGCCTCGAGGATTCTATTTCCTCGTCACGTTTCGAATCAATATTTTATGGTCGCGTAACATCTCAAGCCCCTGATTAGATGAATGTGGGGGTGAGGAATGGATGAAGCAAGAGTTTACAGGGTACTGTGTTATCCTTCCATCATTCAATGTTATTCGTTCTTCATAATTTTTCATCCTTTTACTCTGCTAAAATGTATAGAATTACGCCGTATGGTGAGATCATTGACATAATATCTGGCGTGATTATTATGGCCCAAAGCATATTTCTTTTAGGGAAAGCGGTTCAGTAAACTTCAAATTGTAATATAAATTTTATATTTTCTCAAAATAAAAAGAATCATTGGTCATTAAGGTGATTCATTGCTCCCCATTGATCGATCTGAATTTCTGACCGATTATTTTATAATAAAATCTTCCCTTTGACCTTAAAATTCTCAGGGTATATGAATTTTACCATTGTTATTGATGTCACACATATGAAAATTATGCGTCAGCACTTTCTCATAGGCATTTGAGATACATATTAATATTGACAGTGTTGTCAAATACATGCCTCGAAAATTTTAAGATGATAGAAAGAGTTCTTCTGCTACAACAGTATGAATAAAATTTATTCGTGGGAATTTATTTACTTTATTGATTTACGTGGGAATTACGGAAAAGGGGTCTTTTGGAGTTGAAAAAAGACATTTTTCTGTCTTCGTTCTAACGTCACGTATTGAAACGTGTGGGTTATCGACGATGTTTGTTACACAATTGTGTAATTTAAGCAAGATAAAAAAAATATGTTATCTGTTGAATGACTTGAATCTTATAATGGCGCAAGCTGGACATAACTCCTAAAAGAAAGTCGTCAAGGAATAACATGACATGAGGGGTGTGTTTTGAAGCTTAATTTGGTGGAAGTCTAACTTTAATAGCAGAATGGTAGTTTTATGAAAACAATTTTTCATTGCATATTTACGAAATGTGTTATAAATAATAATTTGTCGTAGTGATGTATTCTTTATTAATTTTAAACTTTGCGTTTTAGGTGCTTATCGGAATGTGTCTTCGACAATACGTTTAATTATACAACGGCGTCAATAGGTGCACTTCAAACTTTTTTATTGAAAGTTGCCAGTTGTTTTCATGAAAAAATTACTTGTGATTGGATGAAAGGAGCATGCATAAGAAAGCGATATTTGAGACAGAAATCGTAAACGGATAAAAGGAACACTATTCATGAACTATCTCGAGCTATAGAATGTAGATTCTCGTAAGTTTTTAAGACGATGGAAAAGGTGGAAATGATAGAAATTAATATTTTCCTCATTCATGCAGAATATTCCCTAATGTAGTGGTTCCCAATTTTTTTCGATAAAAAACTGTTTCATATAGTTAAACCTGGTAGATATGACTATTAATCTTAATAATATGAGGATAATTTTTGTATTTTTCTTACTTTTTTCAGCCGAGTACATCCTTCCTTGCCGGAGAGTGGATAAAGACCTCAACAATTGCATCAAGAACACGTTCAACCACCTTAGGCCATACTTAGTCAAGGGTGAGTGCTATTGATTATAAATGATATTTTTTCTAGTTTTTGTATACAATTTCCACACGAAATATTCGCCGGAAAAAAATTCTCCTTCCAAAAATGGAAAGCATTTTACTTATTTATGTGTGCAAGTAGATTGTATACAAATGCACTGTAACGAATGAAATAAATTGGTGAAAGCTGGTTTAGCGAGTATTTAAAAGTAACGTAGCCAGAAAATATCTTCTCTGGAAATTGGTTTTAAAAAGTAACACAATGACTACTTAGTCATGGTGATATCCGTGCTCGTATCTTTCATATTACTTCTGTTTATTTGCCTTTATGCTCTTTGATGTAAATACAACATCCTAATGTAATCTAATGAAAGTTGACTTGTAGTTTTTTTTTAATTTTCACCAAGTTATAATTAATGGCAGTTTCTTAGACGGCAAAATTTATTTTTAATAGTTTATGAAGTCAAAATGGAACTAAGAACTTAATAGCTTCCGTGTTGATTATCCAATTCATAAAGCATAATTCTTTTTGGGAAAAAAGTTCAGTAAACTTAAAATAATTATGTAAATTGGAAGGAATTTATACACGTTACATTAATATCTCGTTCTCGTTACAATTAGTATCTCGTTACAATCTCAAAAGTTTCCATGAAAAAATAATGTCTGAACATAATATCGGTGGAAAAAATGTGTCTTGTGCAAATTTCCCTCACATGATCCCTTGCAAGATCATATTATTTTATTAATATAACTGTGGCGATAACATAAATAATGTTACTAACTTTACTTGGTTCTAAATTTAAACCAAGGGCGTGACAGCCTTGTAGTTAGAGCATTGGGATTCTGGATCCTTGGCTCAAATATCTCGCGAAGCCTTTGGACACCCGAACAAAAATCCTCGCTGAGCGAGGTGGTTTAGGGAAAGGACCTGGCCCCGTATTGTAGTTGGCAGGCCTCCTTCTGAATGTGTGACTTACCTGTGTAATAGAGCCTTACCCTCTCTCTACTCATAGCAGCCTTCTGGTTGAATCTCTAGAGTTAATGACGGTTTACCGTTTCTAACCCAGAGCTGCTTCTGGGAGAAATTAAATTTCATTATAAAAATGTAAACATTTTCTAACCAATTAAAATCATTGTGGCAACTACATATTTTACCATTAAACTTTACACCACAAAAGAACTCGTCGTTCAAATCTTTGCTGAATAGAGCAGAAATTTTTTGCCTTTTTGATGTTGCTTAGAAGCAAACTTGGGTCATAATGGGTTAAAATGCTCCCCTACCCTGAATTTGTGACTTTCACTTGCAAGTGGCTTAGTCTGGGTTCATCTCTACCCTCACCTATTCAGACCAACCTTCAGCTTGGGTATCACTGGGTGTAATAAATTTGGGATGGATAGTGAAAATTGGTAATGATTTTTATAAAAAAGTTGCACATCTCTGAAGGAAATTTGTGAAAACAAAGACTTCTGAATTTCCAGGCATACCAGAGCTGGAGATGCCGCCAATTGAGCCGCTGAAGATCGACGTCCTCGCCATGGAAAACGGACATGGACCCGTCAACGTCCGCGCCGTCTTCACTAACCTCACGGTCCACGGAGCGAGCAATTACTCCGTCGTGGCTGTCAAGTGAGTCATGTTTTATGCATGTAATAAAAATTTATTATAAATGAATTGCCATGTATTGTTTATGCAAAATATATTCTAATCTAACTTATGAAATTTATGTACTTGTAGAAAAATAAATATTATTTTGAAACATGGTAACAACTACTTTAAAGGTATGCCACATAAAATTTCTTAACAATTTTTTTTTATTCAAAGGATATTAGTTGAAATGTTGTAGTGGATACTTGTTGCATTTTAAATTTTATTCTACTCACTTTATCAGCTTTTTGTATCTATTTTACTTTGCATCTTTTCATATAATAAGCCTTGAAGAGGGATAGTAAATTTCCGAAAAGCCAGTATACACTTTTTTATAAACGATCTAAACCTCAATATTTCGTACTTAAATATAAAGGAAAGGCCAAGAACGCGATAAATACATTGAAAATAACCCTTCACATACTAACTTTTAACTATATTCAGCCTTAAAACTTATGTTTCAAAAACATTCTTTTCTCTAAGTCACCCAGGTTCTCATGGCAAGTTTTAAAAGCAATTAGCGATGGAAGAAATATATACCCCCCTAAGTCAATGCTGTGGTAAAATTCTTTGCCTGCGGCATTTATCTTGAAAAATGACCCTAAACAGCTGCTTTTGCACATTAGTTACTGGGTCCTATCATACTGGGTACGTAGTAGCCCTTAATTAAATTTTTCTCGGAAATGGATTGGAATCACCCCTTCAGATCTTTCGTAACCGCTCTTTTTATGTGCATGGCATAGTACGCTCCCGAGTCCCGATACCACTTCGTGATTCAAGTTCTGTACTAATGAAATTGTGATCTAAGAATTGCGCTATCATGTTAGTAGCTTGGTATTATTTGGCAAGTTTTAAAAGCAATTAGCGATGGAAGAAATATATACCCCCCTAAGTCAATGCTGTAGTAAAAAGTGTCTCTTTTCATTTTCAATTCTGAACTCCATAATTAGCTTATTTAACTAATATTTTTATATGTTAGTTGAAATTTAAAAGTACATATTTGGGAATGGTCCCACACAATATCTTATCATTAAATTTGGTAATATATAGTTTTTTTGTGTGCATTATATTCTTCAGTATTCTTTTTTTTTGTCAAAAAATCTTGCCGGGTGGTAGAACTGAAATCGAATTGGGAGACATTCTGCGTTTACGTCGCGTCGTTGGTTTTGGGTACCCAAATTCCTTGCCTGCAGCATTTATCTCGAAAAATGACCCTAAATTGCTGCTTTTGCACATTAGTTACTGGATCCTATCATAGGATATGCGAAAGTGAGTCCGCACGAAGGGATAAACCGAAAATTTGATGCATATTTGTATTGTGACTTACCCTTCAGTATTTTAACATGTAGTTTAGGGACAAAAATTGATGATCTTAGAATTAGTATATGCCCTTAGCATTATGCCTTGCTTGCCCGTTGGCCTGCCATCTGAAGATGGGGCCATACTAGTTTCTCCTTTAACCTCGACACACTTTCGTCACGTATCCATTTCGGCGTATCTATGAACATAATCTATTTCCAGCCAAAACTAGGTCAGTGACTATTTAATGCATAAATATGCATTATATTAATATACTTATGCATATATCAATATGAATGCATTAATATCCAAACCGAATTATTTATTCAATGGATTGTTTTTATTTAGTGAATTTATTACCATCTCATTTTACACACAGAAACATGTTTTTAAAAAAATTGTCAACTCCAGCTCTTACTTCAGAAAGACGTTTGTTAAAAAGGATATATATGGTCTTCATGAAGGTGGGAGCGGGAAATGGGGAGCAGGTATTGTATTAAACAGTTGAGTACTGATGTTATGGTGTAAAGAGTTTCCGGATTTGGAATTTTAATCAGTATCACCACCAAAAGTTCTGCCCTCTTAGCAAAATGATCCTAAATCGCAGCGTTGTTATGGTGAAGGTCAGGAGCTGACATTCGCTTCATCTAATCAGCTATCCAAAGAATATTTGTTATCATTGTGTAATTATATATTTCAGAATACATTCCTTTTTTATTTCCTTTTATTTTAAATATATCCTATCTTTTCCTAATAATACTGATGCCTCGTTGTTAGCTAATGCTTGTATAGAATTCTAAATGGTTATTTACGGCATCAAGTCGGGCAAAAATGTAAATGATGTTCCTTGAATAAGGAACAAAAAAATATCTTCGTAATCTTAAAGATCTGTTTATTTTTCAGGAGCGATTTGGCAACTTACCGTCTTGACCTTGGGATGAAGATACCGGTAATTACGGCCACTGGACGCTATGAAGTCACCGGGAACGTTTTGCTCCTACCAGTTCGGAGCAAGGGAGATTTCCTGTCACAGTTTAGTAAGTTTTTTATACAGCTCTATCGAAGTCCTCGATTTTT
The DNA here is from genome assembly GCF_921293095.1 of Ischnura elegans. Classification (NCBI taxonomy): domain Eukaryota; kingdom Metazoa; phylum Arthropoda; class Insecta; order Odonata; family Coenagrionidae; genus Ischnura; species Ischnura elegans. The sequence goes on from NC_060251.1 coordinate 61,605,884, forward strand.
TTCCCTGCATAGCTTACCCAAAATAAAGCTTCGTTATCAAGTTTTAATTCTGCCATTCCATTGGCAGTTATGGGTGTAGTTGGCTTGAGAAGGTATTGATTTACTTTGCGCAAGTACATACTTACGTAGAAAAACTCTGTCACCCGAGTTTTAATATCAATGACAGCTAATTTGATTTTCAAATATTGTATTCGTTTACGAATGGAATGAATGATTCGATTTTAAAACATTGTATAGCAGACTAAAGTTCGTTTACGAATGGAATGAATTTCATATAAGGAACAACTATTTCATTTATTCTCTCAGAAACGAAATTGCACTGTTTTTATACCATATGGATCCATCGCATTTATGGCTTTGTAGCAACAAAGCGGATTGAGATATTAAACGATAAATACGTTATAGCCTCTCATCCCCACAATAAAGAATCACACGCAGCTTCAATTTATTGCGTTCATCAGTTTATTAGTTATTAAATTGAATTTAAAAACTCTTTAGTTTCCAACATTCTCACTTAACGAAATCGCTGCTTGACCTACTTCTTGCTCCGTCATTATGAATCTTTTAGTTATACATATACGAAATATGTAAGCTAGTCTAAAACCTGTGCATTGATTCGTAGCTGTGTTTCTCAGCTGCGTGTCTCAATGGCAACTGACAATTGGGCGCAGGGGAAATCAGTGACATTGCAAGGATTATAAAACTTTAGTCAAGGAGGATTACCAAACCAAAACACTCACTTCGGTCAGCATAAATATCAGTGGTTAAAATAAAATTCTACTTATTCATATGACTTTCGGTACCACTATCAAGGACTAAAACGTATCTAGCAATTAGATCTGGTTGAAATAAAATTCCTTGTTTTCGAGTAATGAGATATCAAAGCAGCTACATTACTCGAACATACTCAAAAGCTGGTCTCCTTTTCGTCAGAACCATGATAAATCAAATGGAATGCGTGCATAAAGTTTAACTTCAATCAAAATTGGCTCATAAGAAAATAAGGAGTAGCACGGTGTGATTATATTTTATACGATCCTTTTCTCTTCTTAGTTACCTTTTCGTATCTCAATTAGAATGTACATATTTTCCGCACTGACAGTAAGGATTGGCACACGGGTCTGCGGAGTGAGGTGGAACCGCTTTCAAAATATTATTTCATATTCTATATTTCACAAAGAATCAATGTTCGAATTTTTTTCCGGGGTATTCCCCAAAACGTTGCCAAATGATCTAAAAACGATATTGGGAAAACTTCAACTCAACATGATTTCGTTAACCCGTGCTCCATTGAGGGCGGAGTTTGAAAAAATATGATTTTGGCAACAAATCTAGGTTTTTCCTCAAAAAAACTAAATATTATTGAAGGTAGAAACTATTCGTTTATTATTTTATTAAATATGAAATTTTATCGTTCATGTATTTTGTCTAATGCACAATAATTGTTTTGATACAACTGTTAGATATGGTGGTATTTTAGAACTACTGATTCTAACCAGCTATTTGACGTTGCTGACGGACGTGGAGTTTTCCGTATTACACTTTAGACCTGAGGATCGTGCTTTTTTCTGTATGTTCATGATAGGAGCCCCTATGACATCGCTTTTTCTTAACGTAATTTTTCTCTCTTCACAGCTGACGTCACCGCCCTTGCAAAGATCTACGGGAAAGAGGAGAAGGAGGCTTTTGGTCGAAAGGGCCCGTTCATGAGGACGGATAAATTGGTGGTGGATTTCGCCTTGGGCAAGGCCAGGTTCCGCGTTCGTGATCTTCTGAACGGCGACAGCTTACTCGGTAAGTAGAACAACACGCGTGTCGCTTACACTAAGTCAGCGGTACCCAACCGGTGGTACGCCGAAAATAAGGTGGTTTCCTATTATTTTTTTATTGCCTAAATCAAAATATTGTTACTCCTGGAGTACGTATTTCACGCTTTTAGATTTTTAAATTACGATATCTATTTTCCCGATTAAATGAAAAGTGAAAATTTTCTAGCGCGCGAAAACGCGACGCGTAAGTATGAATGCCTGGAAATCTCTCCGTGTGACGTATTTCTGGTTCCCGCTGCCGCCCTGTGAGGTGACTTTGAGGCGAGGCTTAGCGCTGATACGACGCAAGCTGCTAGCGGGTAGCTGAGTACCTTGCTGGCTGGTAGCGCTTGGCTTAAAAAAGGTTTATTAATACCTTATCAAACAAAGGAAACTTTCCGACCCTAGCCGGTTTTAAAGGTGATTATTAAGACATGTTTCCCTGAGCTCTGCGCCTCATGCATGCATTGGTAACCTCAGACGACGTATAAATCCTATCTCCTCGTATAGAAACTAGGTCCCTGTGACGTCACGTGGAGTGGCATCGCATGGGCGCCAATCTGGCCCTTTTCAAATGAGGATAAAAATGGACCATTGCCATTCGTCTAAACCGGTATTTCTAAAACGAAATAATTTGTATATTATGAATACAGTAATGGTGGGTAACGAATCGCAATCAATGCCTTTCGTTTTCTTTGATGAAGGAAACCACCCTATTATCGGTAATGACGGACGCCAGGAACTACGCATCTCTTAACCAGGAAATATGTTTACATATGGGTTTTTAAAACGAAGTTTCTATTTACACAATTATTTATCACTAAAAGTGTAACCTACCCGGAGTGAAATTACAAAATAAAATGTGCACGTGTCACTTTCGGGGGTAACATTAGTTATACACAAATAGAGGGGTACGGGAGAAAAAAAAGTTTGGGAACCGCTGGACTAAGTGATGATAATGGATTAAAATTTGCTCTTCTCTGCTACCGTTAGACTGTGTTATAATTTGCGAAGCATTTAATCTATCTCGTTGTTAGACAACTGTTTGTGCTAATGCATCAATCATCTTCTCGGATGTCCTTATTATTTTCCTAAAATAATTTTAGGATAGTATTTATAAATGGAAAAACGAATGAAGCTAGAAGTAAGTTCATATGAATAGATTGAAAGTATAAAATATTCCTCGTTTCAAGAGATCTAGTCAATGTTGATTAATCTTTTCTATTTTAAGTGCAAGTGTGATTAGCAACATTGAAAATATAAAATGGTTTTAATGCTGACTTTTGAATTTTTTTTTAATCTTTCTTTGAATTAAAATTTTTATTGAATCATATTGAAAGTATTTACAGGACATGTAGTATTTACATTTAGTATTCATTTTATTTTCCATATGACATCTTATTGTTTTTAACACCGTGTCATAAGTTATGAAACTAAATTCCAAAGTTATAGGCTAGTAATTTCATCAAGCATCTCATTTCTCGACGATATATTCTCTTACACTTCGCGTTTTTAAAAACGGTTTTTTTCTTATTTTTTATTTGTTCTTTAATTTTTTTTAAAATTTAGTTAGTCATTTGGTTAAATTTAATAACATTAATGAAAATTATTAAAAAGTGACTTAAATTGTAAAAATATTTATTCTCTTTTATGAGTAAAAGACTACCTATAGCAATTTTTTTATTCTTCATAATATAATTGATACGGAGTCAATTTTCTGGTTGTATTTTATTTAACTATTATGTGACTCCGCCAAGAATTAAGATCCTTGGTTTTAATCATATACTTTTCATTTATGTACAGGAGCCGCAATGAACCAGTTCCTAAACCAAAACTCGATAGAAATCATCAACGAGATGAAGCCAGCAGCCTCCGCCAGTATATCAAAACTCTTCAAGAAGATTCTCAACGATGCATTCCTTAGGATACCCATCAAAGTCTGGTTGAGAGAATGAGCAAGCTGAGTGCACTAAACGAAGTGCATTCTATATGATTCAGCTAATGGAGGTAACCAAAGCTCGACGGTCGCCAGCAACAAAAACCCATTAAACTTTCACGGGTCCAGCCCACAAGTGTTTTCGAACAGTCGCCAGTTCGTGTCTCGCCGAATCTCGTTAGTCACGAGATTTCACTGCTGCCATTTATGTACAACAGACCTGCAGCTGCGTCAAGTGACTTTCCTTTGGTCCCAATATACGCATTCAATCGCGAAATAAAGTGATAGTGTGTATAGTGCTGCGGTCTAAGCAGATCATCGACATCGCGTCCGCATGGCGAACTGCTGACTGGTTCATTTCAAATGATATACCGAAGATTTTCGTTGATGCCCGACGTCCTAAGCAGTGCCTCTTTATTTGCAATAACATATGACGCTGCATATTAAACAGCTCGTATTCCATTTCAAAACTTTTTGCATGTGTAAGAACGTATGCTTGGTTGAATGCAAGTGTGTGTGTGAATGTTTTTTTTGTAAAAGTAAACTAGCCACAATTACCACGGCAACTTTTTATCGTTTTTGCTTGTGCAAAGATAAAAAGCTGCGTCATCGTGTCTTTCCAAAAGGGATTTATAGAAAAAGGGGGGGATTTTAGTATTGACTGTTTTATCTAGCCATGACAAGTGCCAGAAAATTAATAAATTTTAAAATTCACCAGTATATATCTCTTGTGATTATGTTCTCAACATTCTTAGGGCACTCAAAATTGGTGATTTTAATGTTTTTTTTCGTAGATGCGGACAGTAATGGTAAATTGCTTTCTCCCTTAAAAAATAATACAGCCACCTTATCACCAATCCCTCGTATTTATTTGAGGAAGATTATGAAATTAATTCATATTTTGCCGCATTTTCCTTAAAGAAAATTACCTGTATATTTTTTTACTCATTAATATGTAGAAGTTACTTTTCTTTTTCGAAGTTCATTTTTGGAATTATTTTATAAATATTATTTAATCCTTGCATATTAATTTTTAATTGATTTTTAGGGGAACAGAGCTGGTAAAAATGTTCCAAAACTCTACTGCGAGCAAAACAGCGTTCTCTTAGATAATTATAGAAAATATTCCATTTTTTTATATTTCTTTTGATATCGAAGGATGCAGTCCGAAATTATGAGATCTGATATAGTGAGATTATTTTTCTCTGGCACTCTTTCATTTCATTCGATGATTCAATAATTGATTGCGAGGTACAACTGTTTTGATGGGGCTCCATTTAAAACTCTGTCATAGATTAGATTGAACGCGTAGCTATTGTTACTTTTGTATAGGAGGTACATTTCTCCTTTTCAGCATATGTGTACGCCTCCAGTGGGCACGACTAATAGTTAGAATGTGATAGAGCTTTGTCATTAACAAATTTAAATGTAATGAGAAATAATTTAATTTATGTTCGTAGGGATTTCTCCATCCTTTAAAAAAGATGATCAATACACATCCAAATGTATTTTGAATGCAGTGTATTTAGGAAATATTGGGTACATTGTTGAAGAGTAAGCATTTTTTAGTGTTGACCGGGAGAAAAATTCATATGTTCTCTCAAAGAGAAACTGTGTGTACTACTCAAGTTAATCTTGAGCTTGATTTGTAATTTATTTCTTTGTGTAGCCTTTACTGTAATGATATTTTGTAACATGCATATAATTGAGAGAAAATAGATTTCTCTTGTATAAGTGTTCTTTTTTACTTTATTCCTTATTGTTCTCGTGAATTACTGAGGCCAAAGTAATTTATTTTGGCTCATTCAAACCCTATTTCGTAAATTTGTTTGAACAAAATCAATATTTTCTGTATTCACATGAATTGCCTCGAAAAAAAATTCCACTGCACCGCGGATCTAACCGCGGACTTTTGGCTTTCCAGGCCACTGCACAGACCACTGCGTTTTAAAGGTTCCTGAATTCTCATGGCAAAAATACCGAGGCTCATGGTACTAGATGTCCAGGTCCAGAGGAGTTTTTTCACATGGCAATTTGTGTAAAGTTCACCGCCGTTCACGCGGCTAGCTTCGAAATATCACACCAATGGGCCTGTATGGAGGAGGCCCAATTCTATCCTACAGAAGGTTGATTTCTGTTGCCACTTCGGTCGCATTTTAATCGGTTTTCGAAAATGTCCGCGGCGCGGTGATGAGTGCAATATGATCCACTTTTTCCGATACTTTATGGCATTATTTTTGTCATTTCGAGGTATAGCATTTAATAAGTAATGAATTTGATAAAAAACATCATCATGAATGTATATTTCCGTCTACACCCCTAAATATATTTTATTTCCCCGTGAAACTCGGTTCAATTTGTCCGCCAGCGAAACCCATTTGAATGTGGATGGGCGACAATATATTTAAAGGCCGACTTGAGCATCCTCTATTGTAATACCCGTCCATTACGCATACCGCCATACGCGGCTTTAGCGTATTTTTGAGGCTCTTAACCGATTGTGGCTTCATTGAAGTTTCCTTGCGTTTCCATCGTTCATGATCCGCGAGGGCTTGGCTTTGTGGTGTAAATGCTAGCATACCTGACCGATAATTGGGAGATATAGGTTCGAATTCCGGCGGAGCCAAATAATTTTTTCATGGCAAATTTCGCCCTCGGTGTAAATTCACTGAGGCGTTTAACAGTGTCGCCGATGAAGAAATACCATGAGCACGCAGCTATAGAAAAACGTAAGAGCTATCAACCGCTTTACATGCTCAGTGGCTCGGCCTTTGTATGATATTAGCTCACACAGTTTTGCATCATTCGATCGTCAACCGCATCGGGATCGCCCCGTCAAATATTCGAAAGATAACGTCGCCGAGACGATATTTGGTCCGTCGCGTCTCGTAATTGTCGCGTTATGAAACGCTGCCAGCTAACATCTGCAACCGCTCGTTTGCGACTCATTTTTTTTCTCGTCATGGTCGAAGCTCGGTTCAATAATTCATGCCACATGATTCTGTGATGAAATAATCGAATGAAAATCGGATTTCGAGATAATTCTATTTGGTTAAAAAATATTTATTTGCCAACTATATTATTTTAATAACCACTAAATATAATATAGTATTTCTTGGAGTTTAGGTCATTTATAAAATAAAGAAGAATATTTTTATTGTTTTTTATGCATGAATATTGTGTATCTTTTTATTCTCTGTATTTTATATTGTTCACACTTTTTCTTACATAGCCCTGAAGGTGATTTATAAAATAAATCGAAACGTTGGCTGAAACTTATTTAATAAATGAGCTAAACTCCAAGAAATGCTATATTATATATTAAACAAGGTCAAGAAAAGGAAAAAAAATAATAACCGCTAAATGTGCTTTAAAAGACTTTCTTTCCTAAACCATCATATGTTGATTTTCGCTTCCGTTGTGATGCCGATTTTTGAGTATCAAAATGTGTGGGAACGTGTTGAGCATTTCAAGAATATACTCATATTAAGTTTTATTTCTCATTTAAAATAAAGTCAACTTTTTCCGGAGAGATATCGTGTAACATCATATCAGGAACTTGTAATGATTGCAAGCCAATCGAAACACGTTTAGTAGAATTCAATTGATTCGGCTTTAACTGCACTGCACTTAACCTCAAAAATTTACCCCTCTCCAAACCAACCCTTTCCCCCGGCCCAGGAACCCTACCTGCCTCTCCTAGCGTGGGCTTAATCACGCTTCCCAACCATTCCCTCACCAACCCTCCCACTCCTTCCCAATTTTCCCCCCCTGTATAACCCTCTCCCTCCACCCCTGCCAGAATTGGCTATATATTGGATTGTAGATATTACAAGAGTGTACTTGATAATGACGCCTCAGCGTCGAAACGCGTCGTACGAATAAATTTTCCTGTGAAAAGATACCAAGGTTGTACATTTTCATTTCACGTTTAGTAGTTATGAAGTAAAATTAAGTGGGCAGCACGATATCTATATGTGCCAATTTTCATTGAAATGGTGCTTCTCAGTTTTTATGTGGAATTAGACGCATAAATTTCATGCGGCTTCCATGTTTGCCGAGTATCATTGTCAAGTTTAGGTCAAAACTAGGTCAAATTTGGTTGAGCTATAAGTACTTATATGTACATAATTTTCAGAGAGTAGCTCTTTTATTTCGATAAATATTATTTTATAACTGCATTGAAACCTGCCCACAAGGGCAACGCTATCCTGAGGTCACCTCTATAACCACCCGCTTCCGCTGTAACCGAATATATTTCCCTCGTAACCAATGTGCATTCGCCTCTTACCAGCGGCCAATTCATTTCGGTGGTGGTGGTAGCATTTGGAGGAGACGACCGATAGCTTAAGTCAATTGCGCCATAGGGAAGTGTATGGAAAGAAGGGCGGAGAGAAACCCGGCGTCAACATTATCCTGCTCCCAACGAGAGGCGCCAAGGGGACCACGTCTTAGCGTCCAATCCGACGGACGGAGTTGAAATGTCCTCCACACAACATTCGAGAAGGGATAGGGCAGTCTTTGAAAAATCTCTGCCACAGCCGCGTTTGGAACCCAAGACAACCTGATCATTTATTTCGGTCATTGTTCAATACTTACAGGGGCGCAGCTAGGAATTAAGGCTGGGGGGTGTTTAGGTGCAACTAATACCGAGGTGTGTGGGGGTATATATACCCACCAAGGTAAGCGATGGGTGTGAGATTAATAATACGAGGGATTTTAAAGAGAAATGGTTCAAAATGGTGAGTTTTACGGCTTTCTGAGGGATATTTTATTCATCCTTACACTATTCTATTAGTAATATCAATCCAATTAAGTAAAATGGATTAAACTTAAAATTTCTCTGAGCTCTGGGGGGGGTTTTATCCCCCAAAACCCCCCCCCTCGCTGCGCCACTGAATACTTATGCATCCAGCCCCTGTTTTATATGGAATTTTATCATATCTGCTTGTGAATGTCGTTTTTATTGAACAGTAATGATAAATTCAAGCCGAAAATAGATCAATGAGATCCTTAATTGTGACTTAGCTTTTAGCATGACTCGAGATGGAGGTAATTGGAGAAATATTGGAAGTAGTAAATCGGTATAATATTCAGAGTTGGTCCTTGGTATTTAATGAAAAACCCGGGGTCTAGCGAAGAAGCTACGAGTTATTGAGAAAGGTTACTTTCAAACTCGTGAACCAAAAACTACGCGTCATCTAAACGGAAACGGAAGACATTAAATTTGCCTGACGCAAATTCCCGTTGGGCGCTTTCTTTCGTGTTACCAGAGCCTTTTCCAGCGGTATGAGAAGTTGGGAAAGTCAAATAAAGGCTGTTGGTTGTGAGGGCGTCATTTCTCACAAAATTATCTTTTCATTGAGTCATTTCACACAATTTTCTTCACATCAATTTACCAAAGAGCAAGGAAAAGTGGGAAAAAGAAAACATTCAACAATGGAAGCGGCCGTAGAAGTTGCGGACAGGATTAACCGTCGCAAACGTCTTTCAAAGCGTGCTCGCAAGAAACGATCATAATTTTCCATTCGAATTGATGTTAATGTCTGCAGAGGAAAAAACATACTGATGGGGTGATGATTCAATTGCGAGACTGATGTATTGGAAATAATCACTGATAGTCAGCGACAAGAAATCACTTGCTAAATGTGCAAGGATGTTTTAAAAATAATACATTTATTTATCCTTGAAATCAAAATTACAAGCATATTTTATATTTTAAATAAATAGCAATAAATTAGGAATCCATTTCAGGCTTTGCGTGCATTGGGATACCTAAAGAAAAATCACAATAAGAATTGAAAAAATGAGTGAAGTGAGACCAGATATGAAACAAATAAATGCATAAAAAGAAAGCAATTTGTTGTTCAATGTCAACCTGTCGTGCAAATAACATATATTGAATATCCATCGTACTGTCGAAAAAAATATTCATCTGGGTTTCCTTGACTCGCATATCGTGGTTAAGAAAATTAATATATTTCAGTGGTAGTTGATTCATTGAATATTATTAAGTGTGCGTGAATCTACATTCTCTTTTATATTGATCATTGTGTTATATTTTCATAAAAGCTATTTATAGTATTGGCTCCTTTAACAGTATAGTATTGTGTCTACCCGAGGAGTAATGGTATGTAGTCAGTGATAGCATACACTGTGGCTAATTATTTAGTATTTAATAATAAAGTTTATAAAGTTAGCTTGAATATCGGAACAGAATGGAAACAAAACTGGAATAATATCCTTTAATTCAAATCATTTTAAATCTCTTCCACTCTCTTATGTCTTCATCGCGTAAACTGTAACATAGGTTACGAATAATGTAATATTTTTTTGTAATGTATTGTTGATTTAAGGACAAATATTCGGTCCTAACTTTGCTTCAAACGCTACAAACAAGGAAAAAGCATTCCGGCTCCAGATAAACTGAAAATGCAATCATTGTAGTACTGCTTGACATTGAAGTCCGTGAATGAAGTGAACCACCCTAAAATTTGATAAATCATTGCCAGCAAAAAAATCATTCCTGTAGGAAATATCGCGGTTCCTTGTATTATTTTGGTCAAAAAGAATCCGTTTTTCGCGATACGTCAATGTCACCCGGAGGAATATTTCAGTGGCAATCAGCATAATATATCATTTGAAGGAGTTAAGGGCATATAAATCATCTTTCGCGAGCGATAAAGTCTCTTTCAAAATATCTTTACACACTAGGTTTCTTTGCTGTCCCCCGTCGCACTTCGACATGCACTTGTGCGCGAAATATTAAAAGGCGTTCTTACGATTCAACACGAAGTTCGTCGACCCTTGCCTCTTAAATTACTGAATGAGAGAAAAAGAATAAAATCCGCGTCGGAGGATGAAAATGGAAAAGATTTACTTGACGCAACTCTCTTTGATCTCAAGAGACAATGTCGGCACTTACATGATTTCTGCCTTAGATCTAAGCTCAGAAAATACATCCCGTTCTTGACAGTAATGAGGTTAGCGTCCTTAAATCCGCGATGCCATATGCAAGTGTAAATATTCTACTCCGCTTATCTCCTTCTCGTTCCTGGCACCTACAATACTTTTTAATTCCCATTCATATTTTTACCAGCATTATCCTTGTGGAGTGGCGAGCAATATCCAATCACCCTGTAATAACTTCGCCACCATCAGCAGATCTCGAAGTCTTCTATTATTTCCATATCATCACGAACAAAAATGTTTCAATATGCTAAGGAACTACTGCACAAAGTCTGTGCAAAATATTTGAAGGAATTTTCTCAGAGTTTTCTTGCAGGTTAGTGTCAGAATCTAAATGTGTACCTATGTATTTTTAACAATTATACCTAAATATTTGAAAGGGCTACAATTATTCATTACACATCATTTTATAGTCATTGTTTTTGCTATTCAGAATTTTTTAAAAGATTTATGAAATAATAATGATAACGTAGAGATATGAATGGAGTCACGAATTTCGCGTACCCCTAAAATTCGCACTTTTCTCAATTTCGTCAACTTTGAAACCGTTTCCTTAACCATAACATCGAGAGTATTTATCTTTAATCAAAAGTCGAAAAAAAGCAAATAAAGATGAAAATATAACTAAAATCAGGTCAATAGATGGTGCACATAGGATTTAATTAGGAAAAACGTCCAAAAATGATCTAGAAGAGGCCCTTCTCAAGATTCCCGTAGAATAAATAATATATAAATTCTTGGCTTCACTCGGGCGGACTGTGGCCTTCTCTTTGTGGTGAGCTTGTATTTGAACCTGTCACGCTGTAAACAAGCAAAGATAAAAACTTACCTGAAACTAACTGAAACTAGAAACCCACTGGAGACAGCTGAAACAGCTGGGACTAGTGCAGAAAAATATAAACAGAAATTTCGGCGAGGCGAGGAGCTTGGATTTGACTTTCGCTGCATTCAGCCTCAACACGGGCGCAGTCGACAGCAAAGAGCTCTATGGTTCGACGCCAGCTCCACACCTCGGTAAAACACTAACGTTCCCTATAACCTGGGGTTTTCGCTCACTTATGAAGAGAGGCAAGGACGTGCAAAAGCTCCATGCTGCATTACCGAAGCTCAGAGCGAAGCTAGAAGAGAACAAATCCACGCTTGGGGCCGAGGTTGAAAATCCGAAACCGCGTGACCTGCCCGCCCCCCTCCGACCCTCCGACATCCTAGAAAGATAGCTGATTGGCTGATTTTACTCATAGGAGCCACGGTGAGTCCTATTTTGCCAAGAATGAATTCTGACAAGAGCTGTTTTCGACTTTAGCCATTGCGGCCCAATCGATATGGCAAAATCTGAGATCACTTGTCTGATGTTTTCCCGGTAAACGATATTGGTGAATATCCCTCTGGTTCCACACCGAGTGGGATTTTCTATTTCTCCTTCCAATGTTTCGACGAGCGAGCCGTTCTGTGTCTTCAGAGATCCAGGAATCTAAGTAATCACTCGAAAAACTCCAGGAGCGGCGTAAGGAGAAGGATACGCTTTTGGATGACCTTGCCTTCTCCTTAGATACCGGGATACCTTAACCATGCGCTTGCATTCCTCTATCCCTGACGACGATGAGCGTGCCGTCGAGGCGTTTGAAGGAGGTATTCACAACCTCACTCGGTGTGAAACCCGAGAGATATTCACAAATCCGGGGTCACGTGATAAGATTTATGGCTCTGATTAGATTATTCTGACGTTAGCTTTTGTTTACTTTACTTTCTATTTGAAATTTGCTTCCGTTAAATGCTTATGAAGAAGAACGAGTGTCGGGATTTGAGTTAAATAGTTTAATTAGTATCTTCTTTGGTTACCTATTCCATTTCCTTTGGTAACATTGAAGTTAGGGTAGTTAATGTTGGCCTTGGATTTTGGAAACTGCGCAGCATTCTTGAGCGCTCTTTTATTTATTCACTATGAGTTTAATTCATTTGAGTATCACTACCTTTCTTTTATTATTCGAATGTAGTCCCAGTGCGAGAGATGAAAGGACCCAGGAGGGGCAGAAAGATTTGGAGCCTCTAAGGGCTTATTTTTGAATGAAGGGACCGACATTTCTCATGTTCGAATGTAAAAATGAGAGGGAATTGCCATCGAGCCACCAACGCCCTCAATACACCTCGATTCATTAATCGGGGAAATCGAATGAGTATGACCAAAGATCGTTAATGGAGATACATATTTCCATTTCTTTAATCGGTAGTCTCTGTTTGCCATGTTCTCAGTGGTTTTAGTAATATATCGACGTCATTACTTAATTATATCGCATTAGCGATGTTTGTCCGAGTTTCTTCTGGCACCCAAATCGTTACTATTTTATAATTCGCCGTTGTTCCCGGCCGCCGACGTATTCGCCGTTATTCGATTGTTTTGTCGTTTACATAAGATTAAATGTGAAATTTATCGCTAAACTATTTAACTAAATATATATTATTTTTTATAATAGATAAATTTATGTATTCATTTATCTTAGAAAATGTATTCATCATTCGATTTATATTTAAAACTGTTTTCCGTTACTAATTTTATCCAGTACCATTAGTGATATTATCATTTTCCTTAGTCACGTGGTTTCAATATTGGCCGTACAATCGACTATACTGCGCAACCACGTTCAGCTCTCGGTGTATTCGGACTCACAATCAGAGGTTCCGAAGATTCGGGTTGCGAAACCCCGCCGCCAAGGACAGAATCTTACGGGATAGGCGGGCGCCATCCTCCGGGGAAGGGCGTTCACTCCAGGGTGTCGCGATGGCACGCGGTCCGGGCCCGTGGCGACCTTTGACCCCACGGCCCAACCCCGCCCGACACCACGGCGACGAGACATGAGGGCGACGGAGAGCAGAAAGAGATAACAAGTGAATAGAGTCAGCGCACCACGAGAATGATAAAATCGATTCGGTAGGTGCTGCTCATGTTTTTGATTAGCTTAACGCCCATTTTGAAGGATGCACAACTCCCTCTCGACCGCTTGTACTGAGTTGTTACTGGTGGCCAAATCGCTACGATTTAGAAGTATCGTATTCGGTGTTGTTTGGATGTTTTTCGTTTACATAAGATTATATTTGAAATTTATTGCGTAATATTTGAATCAATAAATTTCAAATGATCAAATAAATTTCAGATGAAAATCGAGGTGTTCCCTAGGGGGCAAGGTGGGGTAGCTGATCATATCCCCATTTCTAAAACTGCGGCTGAACAGGGTGAAAAATATAGTCTAATACCCATTGAATGGTTCTTGTTTAAATCCTGGTCACTGGCCCTAGGTTTCTCGTGGTTGTTGACCAATTATAGTGGTAAATTTAACTTACAAAAACGATGAAATTTGGCCCATCCGACTACTCTTATTGTGAACCAGAAACAAAGATTTTCTCTCCTCCGTCACCCTGAAAGTCAAAGAAAATGTCCTGTACACCGTCCGTGATCAAAGAAAAATACATATAGCAAGGAAAGGCGAAGTTAGATTAATGTCCGAGGAGAGGCTGGGGTTAAAGAAGACGCCAAAGACAATCTCTCTCGGTATTGAACTCCACTTCCGCTTCTCTGAACATTGCCCAGTTTTCAGGGTCAGAAAAAAAGGCGAGGGAAAAGGGAAACATATTGGTCGGAGTAGCCATAAATTCTAATGACGAATATTATGCCTCATTTAGGAAACTATTCAGTAATAGTTCAGGAGAGTATAGAAGCAATGGTCTAGACAGCCGTCGAAAAAAATCATTATCTTTGTGGCGAAGGGAAGACACAGGTGAATAATTTTATATTATTCCCAAACCACCGCATACAACTCTCATACACCATTTTATATCGGGATATTCAACAAATTCAACAATTGCACGTGACGAACAACCACGCCCTGGACAGGGGAAAGTTACGCAGGCGGGACTCGAGGCGTGGACTTTACCACGCCGCCACCGAGGCCGGCGATTGGACTGGCTACCGAGACTTCGAGCACGTAGAATGAGTGACGACTATCCCTTAAGGCCGCTATACACGGCGAATGATTTCATTCGCATGATCATTCAGCATGATCATTCCCCGTATATGACGGAACACTTCGCGAATGAACCTTCATGCGCATGATCATTTTGTGAAAATTAGAATATGTTCTATTTTGTTCGCATGATCCTGTGAATGATCACGTGATCATTCAGTATGATCATTCGCATGATCATTCACCTTGTATAGCGGCCTTTAGCAATAAATCATATATAAAATTCAGCATAATTCAAACGAAATTAATGACTTATTCAATAAAGTCTATGGTTTTCCGATTTATGTGCATTGACATCAAATTGCCGGTATAGGCAACCACCATAACGACCAAGCTCTCCTCGGAGAAAATTTCTCGCTCCGTGCTAGGTGATTGCTCTAGCGCCTCTGCCTATTGAGGGGGATTGCGGGGTAATATTGTGACGTATTTTGATTTTTTTTCGATTTAATCAAATTCACTGTGTTTTTCGATGAACACTCTTCCGTTTGTTTTGTTTTTTTCGAGCTTCTTGTCACAGAACAATGGCAAAAATTCGCGACGAAGAGCGAGAGGCATTTTTAGCATGAAACAACAAAGTGGGAAGGTTGCCTCATCTTTGTTTTGCTGTAGCGTTTGAGTTCAAGGTCGGGGACACAACACTCACTCCCTCGTAAAGAAGTCTTCCTCAGCAAGCATTGGTCATCTCTGAGACACCCAGGAGAAAGGGCCCCGCGGAACTTATCGAGTGCTCAAAGTCGTATATTTCGGCGATTAAGAGGGATATCAAAAGACATACGAAGAGCCCTCTGATAAGTGATGAATGAATGAGTTCGTTTAGATAAAGCAACAGCCGTAGAGCTTCCTAAAATAGCTTTATTGCTCTATGTGTGCTTTCGACTAGAGGAGATCCAACAAATTATCAAAAGGCTACGATTTCTCGCGTCAAAACAAAGAGCAAGGCCCTCCTACTATTTAGTATGTGTGAATATATGAATTTCATCGAGCAATTAGTAAATTGAAACTTACTCTTCAGGTCATAATAGTACATTATGAAAGTATTTCTGGAAAATTACCAGTACGTAACATTTGATTCGCTAATATACAAAAATTTAACCATATTATGACCAAAACAACTCTCTAAATTGATAAATCTTATGTGAGTATCAGAGTAAACTTATAAAAGAGAGACTATTCCTTTCTGCGAATGTGAACAAAATTTGAATGGCAAAATCCTAAATCTCGGAATAGGTCTCATTGACTGGCTACAATGATAGCGTTTGTTTAAATGCTGTGAAACAGTTTTGAAAGGAAATTAACATGCTATAAGTGCTTTAAATAAATAATTTACAAGGTGAGACAAAACATTGCAAATAATTCCGATTATTTAACTGTGACAAAAATGAAGCACGGTGACTCAACCGCGTGTTCAGTGGAACCTAGCATAAAGTTCCTAGTCTGTCTCCAGACGCACGCAACATCGTGTTAAACGTTAATTTTTTCTGCTAAACTTAAATTTTAAATATTTCGCATAGCATTTGGCACAGAAACAAAGATTTATCCAAATATGATTCCTTCAACCAAGATAAGTTCTTGCAGCCGATTAACGCAATTGGTAGGTATCTTTTAAATTACTTCTGATATTTACTTCTGACTACAATATCCTAATTCAATTCAATTATAAGCTTTTTGATGACTAAAAAAATTTGAAAGTGCTTCAGAAGCTTCAACTATGAACTCCAGTTGCAATAACCAACAATTTACAATCATCAAAACTCAGCATATCTCCGAGTTAAAATTTCCCCATGTCGTCCCAGTTGTACTTAAAGACCTACTGTAGTTTAAAGAGCATAAAAGTCAAATGGGCTCACATCAGCAACAAACTTCTTTGTGCACATACCATAAAGTATAGTAATTAGTTAAAATATGAGTTTAAAGCAGTAAATTGTGGTAATTTTTGACTTTTGACTTTAAAAAAAATTGTGTGCGTGTTTATGAAAATGTAAAAGATTTCATCATCAATTCACTACTCCGGTTAATTTTATGTCGCAGTTTTCACATATTGTTTTCATAGCAATAACTTCTAGAAACATAATAAATCCCTCAAATTAAAAATCGGTCATTGATTGAAAAATAAAAAAAGAATGAACAGACGTTCTTATTAACACATTTTCACTGCGTCTCGCACTGGAAAAGTGACGCGCCAGACGCCCTATTTAGAATTGGTACTGGTAAACATTAGTGACGGTCAGGCTCTAAAAAATTATCGATGCTAGATGTATTGCTCTCGTTTTTAATTGGTTGAAATACCGTAAATAAAAATTTCATTTTGATTTTGGCTCGCTATTCGGGATGAGGGATCCTTTTGGGCCGCGCCAACTATTTTCTGGGTTATTTTTTTATATTTCTTTTATAGGTGTTGATAAATTGCTTAATGTAATGCTTTCTTTCGATTTATTTTGTCAGAAACTGAGATGGTAAGGGTTGTAATTTTTGGTGAATATAGTTGATGAGGAAAACTTAGTTGGCCACATTATGAGACATGATGGCCTGACAGTGGCGTAGAGAAATTAAAAAATATTTAAAACTATTTCCTAGCTTCGACATTTAATAACTGCATCTGCATAAATACAAAGTGCAAAAATTATGTAAAATTCATTGCCAGGCATATGAATTTTCCAAAATTTTCCCTGACCCCCATCAACATTGGATGAATTGACACTCCGTCCATATTCCTAGAAATATACTTTATACTTAGGGGGGATGGGATACGCTGCGGTGACAATACTCCCCGCCCACCTCAGGCAACGGGGAAAATTTTTGAAAATTGACATTCCTGGCAACGCATTTTACATAATTTTTGCAAGAAAAATTTACATTTAAGCAGATGCAGTTATTAAATGTCGAAACTAGACAATAGTTTTAAATATTTTCTTTTATTTCTCTGGGGAATTGGGGGGAATCCATCCCCTCATCCTCCCCGTAGTTACACCGCTGTGGCCTCATGAAACATTCGTAGGACAGGTAGAGGGTAAGGGACGGCCTCAAATGAGTTACATAGGACAGGTTATAAAGGATGTAAAATAGAAGAAATGCGCCGATATGAAAAGACTTGAGGATAGGAGAGACGAATGGAGAACTGCATCATACCGATCTTAGGGTTGTTGACTTATGATGACGATGAAGATAGTCAACGAGAAAAATTTCGTGCACTCAGAAATAATAAGAGGGCCCAATTTCTACAAAAGATGAATACAGACCCGAATCTTACTCGATTTCATGCATTGCTGTGAGAAATCGGAACGGTAATTAATCGAACGGTAATCGGAACGAAAGAGGTCAATAAATATTTTGACTTAGTGCCTCCAAGTGTCCTCATATTAATCAATGCAGTACCTGATCATCTAAACATTTTTCGCAACGCTCAAATTATGGCATGGTCTATTGAATCCATGAGTTCTATTGAACTATTTTTTTTCTCAAATAATCCTGGTATCGGTTTTGTGTTCCTCATTGCTTAAATATACGGCCAGCGGGAATTTATTTTACTGTTATAAAATGAGGAACACTGGAAATTGTCCACTGTTACCGAAATGAGCAAAATAGGCAGCCAAAATTCGAAGGAAACCTTTTTGAAGGAAAGTGACAGTGACACATTACCAGTGTTTCGTAAAATTTCCACCATAAATGCCCTTCCAGTATCTCTAAGATAGTTTTTTAAATATAAGACCAACCGGCCGATGTGCGTTTTTATTTTAACTACATTTGAGAGCCATATTAGTCCCTGAGAATATCTTTGGAGTAATTTGAGCGTTCTACGTTCGTATATTATAAATAGGTTATGAAATTACTGGTGCGGGTGAATTGATGAATAAAAATGTTGACTTGATATATTTTCTTAATTTCGCTCTGAAAATTGCTACCTCACTAATATCATTGGAACGCTCCCAATACTTCTCTTTAGATAACAACTCATCAGTTTGCTCTAAAACACACGTCGAGCAAAAGGGATGTCATATACTGTGGAACCAACAGATTGGCTATTTTTAACTCGAAAAGTGTTGATGCTTCGAGAGCTGAATGGGCTTTGATATGAGTGTAATATTATTCATTCAACTCGAGCGTCACGGGTTTCACGCTTCCTGAAAAAAAGTGACTGCATACCGATCCAAACTCGACAGTAACTGGTTTTATCCGACGCGAGGTGCCTCTGAGAGGAAGAGATACCGGAAGCTAATCCGTCCCAGCATGAAACCGTGCTTCATATTTGTTACGTAGTCCATTAGACTCTAACGCCTTCCACTCTAGTGATGCGAATGGAAAAACCTTTTGATAGTATCTTCGATGTTCATCCGTCTCCATCCATGATTAGGCGTCCAACAGGCGCCTCAGATTGTCTCGAGTCGTCCTACAATCTCCATCGAGGGTCAATTGGTCAATCTGGAAAAAAAATTGCTCGGCTCTCCATTCTATCCGATGTATTTCGTTTTGTTGATTTTAATGCTTTCAATTCAACGGTTCCCATAATTCGATGCTCATGCCAGAAGAGCATTTCGGCGTATTGTATTCAATACATCGGCGTTTGAAAATTTTACCACTTGTCTAACAGTTAGTGAAATGTCGTTATTGCAACTAAATAAGTGCTTCCTGACTGGTGACACCATCATACAGAAGCACATAAATCGTTAATGTTGTTTGATAACATCAAATTTAATAATATGGAAAACATGAAATTTTAACCAAAAATAATTGCACATGTTCTGGGACTGAGGAGGTTAAGAGGACGCAAAACTAGGCCTCTGCGATATATACAAATATTGGAAAATATCACGGGATTTTAATGCGTGGAAATCCAATATTGAATCTGGTATCGGCGATATGTGATTATCCGATAAAAATACCACGACACGATATCATTAAATATCATACAATATTGAAATCGACGCCCAGTAAAATACCACGATTTATCATCCTATAAATATCCGCATCTCGTTATTTCTCCCGATATAATCCGATATATCCTCATGCTTTATAGAAACATATTTCTACCGGGTCCAACAAGACGATAGTTATTTTCCTGATATCAGGTAATAGTTAATAACATTTCAAGATAATAAAGTAGGGGAAAGTGGGGTAATAGCGTAAACATAGCAATTACCACTTTACTATATATCTAATTGAAAACTTCAAAGAAACAGGCAATTACATTATTGTGAAGGAAATTCGATTTCCCACCAATTATTTGCTTCATATTTGGAAAATTTAATTTAATTTGAGTGTTACACCTATTTTACAAAACCCTTACACTGCTCGGTATTGTCCCGAGTGCCGGGGCAATACCGTACATCTGTTGGGGCAATACCTTTCTGTGCGGTATTCAGTGGATCTAAAATTATGGTGCAAGGTATTGCCCCGCCGTACGGTACTACCCCGCTCTCCCCTAATTTATATCTGAGTAATTGGCCATAAAAAAAGACAGCTTTACTGGGATGTGAGCCTTCACTCTTCCTTTTTTATTTTGCACATAATTATCTCGTAATTATCCTCACTTCCCCATTACCCACGCGTGAAAGGAGGCACCATAGACAAAAGAGTAAAAACTTATAACTTTGTGACGCAAATGTATAGATTTTTTTTGATAATTGATATTTCAATTGGCTTTTGTAGTCTAAAGTTGTCCTTTAGCTACTGCGCAGTCACCTTGAGAGCTATGTTCATGCTTGATGGGTTCGAAACTCGCGTGGTGGCTAGGGGAAATCGCTAATAAATAACTAATGCCTTTGTGTAACTTGCAAACATTTTCGATGATATCAAGAAAATGCGCCATCGGTTAAGTTACTGGGGGTATACAAGAGGTCGCGTTATGAAGGAGAATATGCTTATTTTAGCGGGCGCTTGGGGCTAAAATGGCTTATTGAATAAACTCCATAAGCTGGTGCTAATAGATTTTAGTCAGTATATTAACAAGACTTCGTTCGCCGGCGTAAATTCCGTCCTTTTGCCATGTCTCTGTTTTCAATGCTCTGCCCAAGGAGCGTATCATCAATTACACCCATTCGGATTAGCACAGAGAAGCGAATCTGCGTCCTCCCATGAGGCAACACAATGAATCTCCTGTTTTTGTTCTCCTAAGTTTTGCTTACGCATCCCTGGGACGCTTTTTGAGCATCCTCGACCATAAAAGACGACAAAGAAACATCGCACGAGTCATTTTTCCGCATCGTTGAGCAAGTAATTTTACGACTTTTATGTCCTCCGGGGCCGAAGGTCTCACTTATGTTTGTTGTATCTGACGCCGTTTCTCTAATCTCAGACACGGACAAAAAACCAAGTAGTGGTGCCTCATCTTGGAATGTCCACATTTCTAAGGGTGATGGTGAAAAATTGATATAACATGACTGGGGTGGCGAATCAAGGCTCAAAATAATATAGGGAGGAATATGGTGCCGATAAATCAACTTATGTGTCTCGTAATGAGCTTAAACCGAAGTAGCTGCGTTAAATTAAAATATATTCTAGGCCGCAGCCTGTAAAACTTTTAAGAATATTCTCCATTTATATGTGCATGGGATGTTTTAATCCGTTTTCCAGAGAGTGTACCTTCTCATTGGCTATATCTTGCTCATCATCATCACTAGTCAGAAATCCTAAAATTGGTCTGTCAGGAGCACATAAATCTCTATTGTTGTTTGATAACATCTAATTAACCAGAAAACATGAAATTTTAACCAAAAATAATCCCCATTCCTATTCACACTTCCGTGAAGCCATCTGTGGGTGAGTGAATGTGTGTGTGACTGGTTATTGAGTACGTGTGTATCTACAAACGACTGGGTATCCTTAGAAGGCCTTTCCCTGTGAAGATTTCTGGTTTTGTGGAACAAGAAGTCTTGGTTGAAGTCCCTACAGCCCTGACAAAGGATCTTGTTTTGATTGTTTGTGTGAGTGAATATGTGTGAGAATTTGGCTATTCCGGTTTGGTCCCTGCGGTGAAATTCTCCCCTTTCCGCACACCAGCACGGTGAAAAGTTTTCTTGCAAGGTGGACGAGCTTTGGGAGATTTTTATGAGGGCCATTTGTGTGTTTCCCTTTCTCTCCAATGAAATGGTTGTCTCAAAATCAAAAATTTTCCATGAGGAGATATGGGGAATCAGCCTTGTCGCGCACCTCATGAGTCGTACTGCTCATGAACATTTCGAAACGAATCTTTCTAAATGGATGGAGTAGTAGCATCAAAGCTTCCAGGCAGCATTCCAAGCAGAGGAATGGCACACTGCACATAAATATACTAGTTTGGTTGTTCTAGGTTGGTCATTCTAGTTTGGTAATTTTAGTCAACCCAATATAACATTTACATAACCTTCCATGGTTTTAAAAACGTGGTAAAACCTCTTTTCGCAAGTATAATAACCATTTACAAGCCATAAACAACTCCATCTTCTTTTCATGTGTGTCCCTTGTCTTCTAAAATATTTCCTTACCAACAATTACAAATTAAATACGAATAGTGAACGTCGTAGTCAATTCCGTAATATAATTCCGTCTTGTATGATATGTGGCATGATGTTGAGGAAGTTATTAATATTATTTAAATGGAACATTGCAACGTTTCCACTGATTTTATTTTCTCACGACGCGTTCTGTTGTTAAAACAACATTTTCAAGCAAACAACATTTTAAAGCACTTGAAATTGTTGTTGCTACAGCCTCGTATAAATATTACAGTATCTTATTTATCTAACATACAATATTATGTTCATCCCGAAAAATTGTCTATATGATTCAGTTATATTTACGCTTACGAGCCTCACAATTAACTCTTACTAGTTAGTAGTTCCAATACATGATGCTTAGCAGCGCTGAATCGTGCAACTTTTTCATGCTACCATTCCCTCCAACCCCTAAATCGTTTTTGAAACAGCCGGCTGAAAAGCATATCATGAATGCATTTTTCTTTTCTGTGTGACGTCGGTGCCCCGTTAAGATGTTGGGACTGATTGTCTCAATGATGAAAATTAAGGGACTTAAGTTTGAATGCATGATCGAAGGATGAAAATGATTGACGTATCTCTTGTCTTCAAATGTCTCTTTGTGTGTCATTTTGTTGTTCGTAAAATGTCATACCTTACCCTACTGATCATACAGATAGAATTTTTTTGGTGCACGTATTTTAAAAGAATTGCGCGATTCGCACATTCTGTTGCTTAGGGGGAGGAAAGCTGGATTTTATGTGTTACTGGGCTAATTTTTTGTGCGATTGCGATATTTTATGAACTTCTCGATGAAGTTCAACAGCTACGATACCAGTAATGAGCTGATATGCGAGCTTTAAATATGTGATGCGTAATAGTTACGAGTCCTAAAAACCCGAATTCGCTTAGATGACGCTTGTAATTGGAGTGGAACGATTAGAGTAAATTTTATTGGCCTGGGGTGACCCATATAATTTGGGTAATCTTTTTAGATGATAAGGTTTGCTGATATGATTCCTTAATTCGAAAGAAAGGATTTTGTGCTCCCTGGAACAAAGGATCGACTGTTAATCAAATTTTCTTGTTTAATAGTCAGTGCTTCGATTTTCAAAAATTCTAATGGGGTTTGTAAAGAAGTCACCCGGCTTATTTAAACATAATGTAACATTCCGTGCATCACATAATAAATCGCTCTATGATTAAATAAATATATATCCTTTACGACGACTTAAAATCGTTAAAAAACATTCCCGCCATTTATTAAGTATTCAAGAGATTTTATTATAATTATTAATAATACGCTACTTCGATCTATGGAATCATAATTATTCGACTTCTTTTAGACTACTTTTTAAACTTATAAAATATCCTATATGTTAAGATGGGTTTACTGGGAGCGTTTCGCAGATTATCCCTGTCTGTACCCCCTCTTAACTTGGGCTTAAATTGGATAATGGGCCTTTTCAATTCACAATAAGGCCTACTCTCTTTCAATTAATTTATTAATCGTAATCTATTCCTTCCCATTTATAGTTAACTTAACATTCTTCCTTCTAACACCATTTTAACATCTCCGTTCAGTTGCACCGGATCTCGTATGTCTCACATGGGTGGGCCAGATTATAAAATGTGTGGGCTTAACCTCGAGTAAACATGGATAAAGACCAAGGACAAAATAAAGTTTAAAAATTTATTTAATGACCTTACACTAATGGCACGTCTTTCCTGAGATGCAACAAAAATAAATTATGCCTCAAGCCTTAACGCGTTTTCGAGAGCAGCATTCATTTTATAGTCACTTGAAAAATAGTGAAAATGATATCACTGAGAAGGAAGCGAAAAACTGTGAAATAATAATTAATCCATGTGGGCAATAATAAATTGTATAGCAAATTAAATGAGCGGGTTTACACATACCTATAACTTTATACAATTTATTTTAATTTTATCAAATTAGGTTTAACTTTGGACTTCGATTCTGAAATTTGTCCGTCGTATTTGAGGGGGCCGGAACAAATTTGGGTGGGCTTAGTCCCACCCTGGATCACCACTGGCGCCCTAGTGCCGCTCAGTACTCGCTCATTCCAAAACGTATGTCTTTTCCGTATCACATATCCATGCTGCCTTTCATTGACCAGCATTTCGTTCCTCCTCCTCTCTGTCCACTTCAACCAGGGGCGGTCTTGGGGGCCCTCGGCCGGGAGAGGACCCTCGCACCTCCTTACCGGGGGATGCGGGGGTCCAATGCCGGAAAATGTTTGGAAATTTCATGCCCGAAAATTAATTTTGACTCTATCCTAGCTCTTAAAAACTAGATAAAAGTTAATAAAAAAATGACAATTTCAAAAGAAAAAGTACTATGAAAAAGTGAGAATTTCGCAGCTTATAATATTTAATAATATATAAGGGTTTTATTATAAATTAAGTGTATTCGATCCTTGAAACTGCACTGAAATCTAAAAAAAAACTCTAGAATATCCGCTTTGAATAGCCCTTTTAAAAGAAAGCATAAGGTTTTCATTTATTTTCTAAACCTTTATTTAACTTTTTTTTAAATTTAATCTTTACACACTGAGTATGTTGTGAATGAAGTCACTATTGAAAACGCAGATTTTTATAATTGAAAAAAACTTTAGTTTAAGTAATTTTAATCTTTTTTATCACACGTTTAATATACGCTTCATTATAGACGCGAGCATTATAGGGGCCCCTAAGCTCGTGGCCCTCGGCGATCGCCGACCAGCCGACCTGGCCAGGCCGCTCGACTTCACTTTCCTCATTCTCCTCCATCCTTCCCTATAAGGGTTCTTATTTTGCACCTTAAAACGCTATTCTCGAGATCAGACTCTTCTCCATGTTTTTCTTTAAACTCTTACTTAACGATCCTCTCATCAGCTCTCAATAGAATTAGACTAAAATTGAGCCGAGTGTGTATGAAATGGGATGAGAATCATTTCGTATATAATCACGAATCCTACGAGTTTTCATTTCTACCGAGGGCCAGATACCAAGAGCATTCACTTTGTTTTTTAGGTCAATAACTTCCTAGATAATTTTCTAATTGAATATAATTTAATGTTATGGCGAACCATTTCCATACCATAGACTTTCATCCTGAAAAATCCTTTGCGGTAGCATTAAATGCAGATGCATAAGCATTTTGACCCCACTTGTTTTATTGGTAGACCTGTTGGAAGTCAGCGAAAGTATGATTGGCTCACTCATCTAAATTGATAAGAGCAATCGAGGATGGCGACGGCCTACTAAGGAATTGGAGGACTTACCTCCAGCTTGATGAACACCACCTATCTGTTAAAATTCCGCTAAAAAATGTTGTAAATATAAAAATACTCCATTTTCTGTGTACGTTCGCATACGCTGATCAGGGATCGGGTCGGTGTAGTGGCTAGGGCGTTGGCTTCTCACACCGTGAGTTCGGGTTCAAATCCCAGATTTTACAGAGACTGTCCTATCCTTCCCTAGCTCTTTAAGTCCAATTTAATGGAAAAGCATTTTCAGCCAACTTATGGATCTCGATGACAATTTAAGATTACTTCAAGGGCCCCAGGAACAAGATATTTTGAGTTGATTTAAACAATTGAGCATTTTAATTTGGTTAAAAACTACGGTAACAACATTAAACATAAATTTAGTCTGACATTAATAAAAAAACTATGTTTTTCTTTCTCAAAATTAAGTCAGATCTGAAATGGTCAAGAGCAATGTTGAGGGCGCATCAAGTACAGAACTTCGTCCGTCGTACGAGATGTACGTTAATCCGTGGTCCCCTGTGGGTGTTTTTCATTAAGAGCACGCTAATGCCGACGCCGGGTTTCTCTTCCACATTCCTTCCCTTCGCTTGCCTCATGGCACAAATGGATTTATCTGTAGTCATAGCTTTACCACTGTACATAATATCTACTGCCGTTCAACAGAATTGAGCCGCCAGCGTAATAATTCTTGGAAATTACAATAGGGTAGTTTCCTTCATCAAAGAAAACGAAAGGCATTGATTGCGATTCGTTACCCACCATTAGTGTATTTATATTATACAAATTATTTGGTTTTTGAAATCCCGGTTTAGACGAATGGCAAGGGCCAAATTTTATCCTCATTTGAGAAAGGCCAGATTGGCGCCCATGCGATTCCACTCCACGTGACGTCACAGGGACCTAGTTTCTACACGAGAGGATAGGAGTTATACATCGTCTGAGGTTACCAATGCATGCATGAGGCACAGAGCTCAGGGAAACATGTCTTAATAATCACCTATTGAAACTGGCTAAGGTCGGAAAGTTTTCTTCGTTTGATAAGGTATTAATAAACCTTTTTTAAGCCAAGCGCTACCAGCCAGCAAAGTACTCAGCTACCCGCTAGCATCCTGCGTCCTATCAGCGCTCAGAGCCTCGATCAAGGTCACCTCACAAGGCGGGAGGGGGAACCAGAAATGCGTCGCACGGACTTTTTCCCATCATTCCTACTTACGCGTCGCGTTTTCGCGCGCTTGAAAATTTTCACTTTTCATTTAATCGCGAATAATAGATATCGTCATTTAAAAATCTATAAGCGTGAAATACGTACTCCAGGAGTTCTGGGGATTCGATTTAGGCAATAAAAAAATAATAGGAAACCACCCCATTTAAATTCTGGGATTTTCTCTTGGCTCCTATGGTCATGCATGCCTGTGGGTATGAAAGTCATATTAAACCAGTCAATGTGTAAGCTGAGTCATAACATGAGAGCCGTGATGAAATTATAAGTCGCGCAATCTCTCGCACTACTTTGCGAGCAAAATTGGCGAATTAATTCTGATCTGAAGCATGGGCGTACCCAGAATTAAAACCATGGGGGTGGGGGGCAAAACTAGCTGTGGACGATCAAGTTGTAACTTTTTTGCACAGAAAAGGTTAATGAAACCAAATTTTTAAGGAAATTATGACAGCAATTTATCAGTTTTTACAATTATTTGCTTGAAAAAATAATGATTTTTATTTTAGTTCCATGTCTTACACTAATATCATTTTTCTTTAAAAGGAAAATTTGTTCATAACTTTTGTTTAGAACTAAATTTATTTTCGCTTCTAGGGGGGGGGAGGTTGCCTCCCGCTGGGTACGCCTATAAGCCGAGGAATAGAAGAAGAAATGCAACTGTAGAACACACCACACCTGAGAAGTACTCGGTGGAGAGGTCATATCATAAGACATGTAAAATAACGTGATGAATATATATATACCTAGCAGAGAGGAAAATTGATGGAGAAATTGAAGGAAAAATTGAATGAAAAGTCCCCATATTGAGGCCCAGGTAATAGTGCTTGTTACAGATGAAGAGGGACAAAAGGTAAGAGAACGTTAGGGAACCGAAAAAAAACTAGCTTGAGAATTGGAGAAAGGGGGGCTGCAATATACTAATATTAGGATTTTAGTTCTATTTATGTATGTTGCGAATGAGCTCCGTGACAAAAATGAAGTAAAAAAAAAATTTAAAATTCGTGCGGTCTGTAACTTCGCATTGGCGGCTGGTGGTTATATATCCAGGGTGTGCATTAAAGCAGTGGCGCGGCGTGGGGGGGAGTTTGGGGGATAAAACCTCCCCCCCCCCCCCCCCAGAGCTCAGAAATTTAAAAAAAGTTAAATCCATTTTACTCATTTGCATTATTATTACTTATAGAATTTTGTAAGGATTTATAAAATATCCCTCAGAAAGCCGTTAAACTCAATATTTTTCCTAATTTTTTCTGGGGAGGGCCACCGCACCTCCCGCTTACCCTGGCGGGTATGCCATACCACCAGACACCCCAGTATTAGTTGCACCTAAAACGCCTCCTAGCCTTATTTCCTAGCTGCGCCCCTGCATTAGAGAAGATATACGATGATTAAAAAGGGCATGAAGTTCAAATTAATTCTGCTAAATGGCACTGAATGCATTGACGGACTAGGATCCTGAGCGCAGGTAGTCTAGGTGGCAGCTACACCACTACACTACCTGCGAGTTACTCACCAAATATGCGCGTACGCACTCGTGTCGTTTTGAGTCTGCTCCCAGCAACAATTTGACCATGGTCCTTACACATAAGGACCATCCATTTGACCATAGCATTCCCCCCCCCCCCCACTTACCTCGTCCCGCCCGAGCACCCACAAGCGATCGCGTAGACCGAATATGCGGCCGGCGCTATGCCACGGGATCGCACACTTGTTAAGCAGTGAATTCGCTAAGGGGATAGCAGTAGCGTTTGGAGCTTCATTTCCATCTCTGTGTAGAAAGGAGTTTTATCTCTCTCTTTGCAAAGGAATACATAGTTTTCTTTTATAATTCATTCATATTTGGGTGTGCAGTAGCTAACATGCGTATATGCACGCGCCGCCACTGACTTCGACAGAGCTTGAAAGACCACTTGTCGGCTGCAGTCAACGCGCCAAGGATGGGCACGCCCCACTTCCTAGGATTGTCTTTCCTGTCGGTGGTGATGGGGTCGCGGGTCGAGTTTACAAAAGGAGTGGAGAAGGGTGTGGAATCATTTTCGTCTCTCATACCCCGATGAGGCTTTGGCCCACATAACGACGCTCGCTCCAAGGTCCAACATCACGCAAGGGACATCGCTCGAAAGCCTCTTGGGCGAACGAACAGAGTGGGGGAAAAAATCGTATTGAGTGGAGTGTCTATGTGTCGACATTTTGCCAGTGGCCCTATATGCTTACTTTCGAGATACTGTAGATATTCATGTCTTTCAAATCTTCGTTTTTCCTGAGTCATGCGTTAAGGACGGATAGCGAGAATTCTCGTTTTTACTGTTGGATCCTTTTAATGTGCCAATTTAATTTAATTATTTAAGTTTTGTTCCTATGCAACGGGAAAATATCATTGGTAATATAATTTTGCATAAGTTGTACACGCTTAGAATGCCTGCTTATATATTTTGATTAAATAAAATCATGCTTTTGAGGAGTCTACTTTCACGCATTCGCTATACACGACGCAATTTTGACTGCGCCTTCGTACACACGTCAAGTTGTGTAATTACGTGCCTCGAGTAAAGCGACCTTAAACTGCTAGTAGAAGGTGTTTATTTATGTTTCAATAACCTCCCAAATTAGCCCATTGCCTCGAAAGGCCGTTTTACACGGGGCACGTACTTGCACGATCTGACGTGTGCACGAAGGCGCAGTCAAAATTCCGTCGTGTAAAACGGTGAATTGCTTGAACGCATGCGAGAATGGATGGACATGAGATGGCAAAATAGCCCCGGTTCTAATTTCTCTCGTGCATTCGCGAAATTCCACACCGCATTGAGAAATAAATGCAGTTCTGGTCTGCGCAATTACTTGCCTCTTGCAAAACTGACTTTAGAATTATTTTTCATATTTTAAAATGCGCCACCAGGGTGCCTCGCGGATTGAATTAACTTCTGAAGACGCAGTTAGAAGCAATACGGAGGAAATATGAAGTTACTTGAGGCCGGGGTGAAACCTGGAGTGGACATGAGGCCACTGCGTCATGCGTGGAGGAAGAGGGCGCATTTCACGAGTGCGTCGGACCCATTTGCGCGGGGAAAGTGGGGAAGGCAGGCGTCCGATTGGAGGGCAGTGTTTTCACTTTCGCCCGCTTACCCCAGCGCCACTACATGCTTCGACCTCACCTCTTCCTTTCGCGAAAGAAAGCTGCTGGTGTCGAAACATTTCCGCCAATCTCGCGCGGTGGGAGTGTGGGAGACGAGGGAAGTATGCGAAGAAATGGACGGTGGAAGGACACAGGATCAGGAAAGTAGCCAGGGGGAGGGGCACTCTGGGGGCTTCACCCCCACTCATCCCCCCCGAAATTTGTTTTGGCCCGTTGTGGAAATTCACCACGATACATCTGCTGAGGAGATGACTAGCTCAGGGACACCTTAAAATTTTTCTGGGCGAGGGCCCCCGCACCTCCCGCTTACCCTAGCGCGTAGATATTCCATACCCCCTAAACTCCCCCAGTTTTAGTGCGCCTAACCCCCCCCCACCCTACCCTTAATTCCTAGCTGCGCCCCTGACACGGAGAACATCATATTGGAACCTCACAATATTTCTTGGTCCGTCGGAAACACATATTAAGAGGGATATTTGCCGAGCGAATACGTATGGGAATTAGCTTTTTCCACAAATAATGAAGGGCTTGAATAAATACCAGGTGGCACTCAGTACGCACATCTCTTTTTTTTTGCTAACGCCTGGTGTTCTATCAGCCTCCGCCACGCGCCTATCAAAATATATTGTTGGGTAGTAGGTTTAAATGAATTATTGGACTAGCCAGAGTTGTACCTTTACGGGATAAGCTGCAAGTGCACATGTAGCATGAAAATTCCATGGAGCCAAAAATAAACGGCATTAGTCAGCACTGCAAGTGGTGGAGTATTCCACTTGAAGTGCCCTCCACGCCCCCCACGCAGCGAGGGAGGGGGGTTTTGGGGGATAAACCCCCCCCCCCAGAGCTCAGACAATTTTTTAAGTTTAATCTATTTTATTTATTTGGATTAATATTACTTATAGAATAGCGTAAGGATTAATAAAATATCCCTCAGAGGCCGTAAAACTCACCATTTTTAACAATTTATCTTATTTTTTTCTGGCGGAGGGCCTTCGCACCTCTCGATTACCCTGGCAGGTATGCCATACACCCAGACACCCCAGTATTTGTTGCGCCTGAAACCCCCCCTAGCCTTAATTCCTGGCTGCGCCCCTGCTCCACGCAACACTTCAGCAGGGATAAGGTACCCTATACGCATATACTCTATGCTAAGGTACTTATACATCTCCGTATCCAGATGAAGAGGAAAGTTTCTCCTAGACGGAACAGGATGAACTTTGCCGTTTGAAATTATGGTGTTCTTTGACATCATGGGTTTGGTCTAGCTCGCTTTAGTGACGAAGGCGAGACTCTCATCCGGCTTTCTCCGTGCTTTCATCTCGTCGAGGAGAGTTGCAAATAACTCGAGGGGGTAGTCATTTTCCAATCACGGAGGGGGATTCCCGAGCTGTCACGCAACGGCAAATCGCACGAATCACGGATTATACAACACGAAAGGACACAATTTCTAATGTGGCGTAATACCTACGAGTCATGACGCAGATTTTTGATTCCATAGTGCAGTTTTACATGCATTTTTAGTGTGTACTATTGTTATACATGCATGCAGTTGTCATGCCATCTGGGGAGTAAGAGTGAATTGTTTTGGGCAATACTTTGAAATCCATATATGCTGCATTATAAACTTGATTAAATGCAAATCTAATAATTAATAAATGGCATAATTTCTACGCGATGTCCACCATTAGTAAGAGCTACTATTCTTCCTTTTAATGGTAAAGTAATTGAATGTAGAAATTTGAAAAATAGAGTAGATATTAAGTGCGCGAAAACGTAAAATTAATCATTAAAATGAGAAAAGGGTACCTCAGCACACCACTTTTTGAGTCACTGGCGAATTTTTTGCATAAATGATGACAAAATATGCAACATAAATGTTAAATGTAACAGAAATAGTTCCACAGTTGAGCTGCTGAAAACATTGTTGCTTGAAAAAATAACACCAACCAATCTACCTGATACGTAGCTCAATATTATTTTTTAGCATCGAAAAAAAGACGGTTTTAGTTTATTTTTTAAATTAATTTTTTTACCAAATTTTGGAAATAGAAATTCATTTTGAATTGCATGAAAACTCAGCAGAATATCTTGAAAGATTTACAATGATTATATGGTGATGGTTACTAGTGTGCCGAGTAATAAAAAATAGGCCCGCGTCACCGACTGTCTTGCCGAGAAATGTGAAGGTAATGAACTTCAACAGAAATATCGAAATGAAGGTCTTGAACGAATGGGTTGGAAGATAATCTATCGTACTAGCTGCAGTCATATATCTAGGGTACCCATTGCGATTCCGCGTTACCTTCTAACCCAAGCCAGCAGAGCGTGGACACAGTTCTATCCGCAACTTACGGTAGCGCTGTATAATAATGGCCAGACTAGCTTGCGTTAGATTAGCATGGTGCGGAGACAAGCCACAAGATTAGGGAGAGAACACGCCGCGAGCGGTGCACATAATTTTTTCCAGTGCGTCAAAGGTGAAGGCGGTGTTTCTATCAACCCCAAGGGACGTTAACCTGGTGGCCTTGCCCAGGAGGAAACGGAAGTTCTTCGAAGGATTGAATTGGAATGTACGCGTGAGTCATGAGGTAATGCCGTCACGTGCGTTACTCTGTTGATGGACACGCGATCGGTCAGTCAGTCGGTCAGTAAACGACCGTTACCACAGAGTAGATATACTCTGTGCCGTTACTTCAAGTTGCATTCGGAAACGAACGTGGATGCAGACGCAGGGGCGGTCTGGGGTGATCGGGGGTCCTCGGCTGGGACTCATTATGGGGCCATCACTTCCCGGGGGATTCAGGGGTCCTCCCCCGGAAAATTTTAGGAAATTTCTTGTCCAGATATGGATTTTTACGCTATTCCGGCTCTTAATAACTTGATAAAAGTTAATAAAAATAGCAATTTCGTAAGAAAATTAATATGTAAAGTAAAAATTTCGCAGCTTATAAAATTTAATGATATATTATGAATCTATTTTATATTATGTGAATTTTCCCCTAGGAACTGCCAAAAATACTAAAAAACTTCTAAAATAAACTTTTCCGATTACCCTTTCAAAAAAGCATCGGGTTCTCTTTCATCTTCTGATACCTTTATTTTATTTATTTGTTATATAATGTTATTACACAGAGTATGTCGTAAATAAAGCAAAGATAAAGATGTAGAAATTTATAATTGCAAAAAAAACTTTGGTTGAACCGAGTCTTTTTTATTACAACTTTCATGTACAGTTCAAGATAGTCGAGAGCGCTTTGGGGGACCCTATGTCTGGGGCCCTCGGCGATTGCCGACCAGCCGATCTGACCAGACCGCCCCTGTATGCCAATCTCAATTGAATGCCGAGGTCAGATTTTGGGAATAAAGAGCCCCGATATTTTTGATATTTGTATTATGTTTGTGTGCGTCTGATGATCATCGCGAGTTTCCTCAGAAAATTGAAAAATGCCCTTAGCTAATTTTCAACTTTTTCCTAATGCTTTTTTAATACTAACGGATTTCTTAGAGTATTTTTAATTCGTTCGTTCTACAATATATATCTAACTAGCGTATTAAGTCGTTGAGTGCTGTATTACTATCTCTGCAAAATATATGACGCCGAATGATCCTTTTTTTAAATTCATTCATTTTTAAAATTTTTTTTAAATTCATCATTATTTTTGGAGTTTATCCATAGTTTATCACAATTCTATTTGTAATGAAAACAATATTATGGTCTATGAATGAAAATCAGCTTGATTTCTATAATTGGCATTAGGATTTCCACAAATTTGCTGTTGTTGATTTAAAATAACAAAAAGCAGAGCAATGATAGTCGGAAGGATGCAATTACAGTCAATGCGTGCGTGTTTTTAATAGATAAAAATGACATTTTTCTTTATTTCTTTGAGAAATCTTAGTAGAAGTACAATAATTCACACCACTGTAGTCAGTCAAGTTACATTAAGGTATTCAATCACCGTTAGCCGAGTTCGAAATTGCAAGTTATGGGACGATTCGATTAAATTCTAGGCTTTAATTTACTATTCGCATAGGGACTCGAAAGATGTGGTCATATCGTAAAGCTAATGATATTTTGTTTGTTTTTTGTGTCTTTCTTAAAGTCAGTTTATTTGCACACAATGTCTTTGTCATAAAAATACATCCCGTGTGCCTTTTATGGCTGCGTATCTCCTTAACTAACTTGTTGAGGGATGCATGGCTAGCATACACAAACTAATTCTGATCTAAGGATTGTGAGTAAATACTGTTCAACTCTTGATAAAACCGCAAACAAATGCAGGTTTATCGGGGTCTCAATTATCTGGCGTGCCGTTGTGGTACCTATTTATGTTCCGAACGACAAACAGAAGTCGAAATGCTTGATGTGTCATTTTCCCGTTATTTCCCTAATTATCTAAACTCTTCTTTCGTGCCTCTATTCATTTGAAAATTCTGCTGAATTCTGAGCTTGGCCCGCAGAAGTTTGTGTTCAAAAATGAATGCACTTACGTTTCCATCACGTTGATGACTGGCAAACCTTTGAATAAAAGAGGCATAGTTACAAATGTCAACTATCTTAATAAAATTTGGGTAATACGAAATCGTTTATTATTTTAACATCTTCCTCTTCTCATTTATCACATCGTAAACCTTACTTTCTCAGGTGGAAATTCAAGTTTTGGCGTAAATAAAATCTAGCGGTGTTGATATTCCTGACGTAGAAGTGCGCGCCGCCGCGAAGCCGATACTGACGCCACGGCACCGGCGCAGACTGCTTATAATGCGATAGTGAATCTCCGACAATGTCCCAATTATACGAAGTATACCAAAAAATTAAATAGTTTTGAATTATTTCATTCTTGGAACTCAATTTGTAGTCGTTAATGACCAATTCGTGCAGTAGATATCGTATTGGATAAAAAATATCCTTGGACACCGCAGCTATCGAATTTTTATTTCGCCATTTTATTTTTAATTATAATTTTAAAATTTATCAACTATCGCGTCACACGTGTATTCCTATGTTTTAACAGTAAATCACTCTACTCTTTTTTCACGAAACCATTTTATTTCAGAGGTTTCCAAATCCAAGGCATCAGGGGTTGACTCACCTATACTTATTCTAGCTTTTATCTTGATGGAATATTTTTAACCAATGAAAGTCGACGAATATTAATTGAATAATGCTGTGCAAATTGACATTTATGATCGGAAAACTATTTTTAGCTGATGGAAGAATAAACCGGATGCGCAGAAAATAATATTCGAATCAAAGAATTTTGAATTGGAAGCATGTATTAAACACGCATTTAAGACGAATAAAAATATTTTGACCCCTAAGTATATATAAGAAAATTCTTAGAATAAACACTCAAAATAGTACTCTGCACAATGCAAGTGAAATTTGGGCTGTGCGAAAGTTAGAGAGGATTTGAATTATCGCTACTGAAACGCGGACTTGGCGAGACATGACGAGAACAAGCTGAACGGAAAGATAATCAAACCTCGAAGTTTTAAGGGAGGTTGCAAGAAGAGGGAATATGATCAACGAAAAGGCAAAAGAGAAAGATAAAATTTATTGGATAAGTCATAATAAGACTCATAATAACAAATAATCTGAAATGTTAATTGCTTGGGTAAAAAAAGAAGAGAACGGCCGAGGAAGATTTGTATAAGATTTAGAAGAAGATAGCAGCTATGTGGGACTGAACCAAAACGAAAATGGCAGAGATAAATTATTGTATTGACAAGGTATCAGAGTTAACAAATATATTTATTTAACAACTTTTTTAGAAAAAAACGGTCCGATATAAACTTTTCTCCCCTCTATCGAAATTAAAAGCGACTCAAAATCGCCACTAGCGTCGGTGACGTAATTTTGTAAAATGGTCGGCATAGTGGTGGTAAAGCATATTACTTGAATAAAAATCGACCAGATATTCCGTTGCCATTTTTCACCAATACCCGTTATTTTTTTTCTTTATATTCATTGAGTGGATAAGTATCGTTTCCAAGTATCCAAGTAGGCTTACGCGGAGATTATGATGATATTTAGTGATTTTTCCGGGTATTCTTCCGCGTTTATCCATTTTGTAGGACAATATTTCGCCAACGCTCCAGTTGGCTTCCTCAGGTCCACTGAAGTGTCGACGTCGTTTGCCGCCATTTTTGTGGAGGTGTGCCCTGATTGGTCAGGATCTTTGAAGACCCTTTTCCACGCGCTGGCGAGATTGTAGCCGTCTTCACGGTTGAAGTTCTTTGTTGTTTTGGCGATTTCAATTGCCTCCCTGATTATCCTCGGGTAGTAGCGGCCTTCGTTGTTCAAAAGAGAGGCGTTGTCAAAAGTATTGTATTGGATAAGTATCGTATTTGCACTACACTGTACCATAGATCTTCCGTATTGAGCACACTTGTTCACTCAACATGTACGTCGTTTTTTCAATCACACTCATTATCCTATCCCGAAAAATTTACATAGTTTTCAAAAGCGGCTGAAGAAGGAGGGACCAAGGGCTTTGTATAATGTTTTCTATTGTTTTTTCAAATGTTTTCTATTGTTTTATTCAAATTTTCTATTGTTTTTTCAATGTTTTCTATCGTTTTTCTTTTTTTTCCATCATATGTACATGTTACCACCAGGCTAAATGCCTACTTGTAACAATTTTCATAATAATAATAAATTGGTGAATTAGTAACTTCATTTTAGAACTTTATCGTACCGTTTCGGGAGATCATTCGGGCATTCATATTTTTATTTTAGATGTCGAGCTCATTTCATGAGGAATCTTTGAATTTTCCGAATTCGGTAATCATTTTTGGACTTCGCCCTCTGCGGCGGCTGAAAGGGGGAGGGGAAGGAGGTTGAGCGATGAACCCTGATGAAGCTCCAATGTACGCCATCTGACAACCACTCTCAGTGATTGGCGTATTGAGGACTAGAAGCCAATCTGAATGAACCCAGGAAATCGATTATATCAAGCGGATCGTCACTCGGTGCATTCAATCGCCTCATAAATCCTGCAGAATCCCCATGTGAACTACATTTTACCATCTCGATTGCGTAGAGTATGAATTGCTGTTTCATTAAATTTCGTCAGGAAACAATGATGATGAAACGATGATGAAGATGAATTGGTCAATTCTTTACAAAATCACTATATATGGCGAGAAGGGAGATCAGGTGCTTACCCACTGCGAGTTGAGGACGAAGGCGAGTCTGAGAAGCGAAGTAGAAGGCATATTCATGATAATTTTAAATTTTGCTCTTTTAACTGTAGGTACTTTATCTAGCCACGGCCTCATGTAAATATGCTATCCTGGCTAAAAGTTCTGGAAATTGAATTTGAAAATCCGCATTTTTACACAAATCGATTCTGGCTGTACTCTTCCAAGCGTAGAAAAATTGTGTTTCTCTGTAATTATTTATCTATCATTGTGAGAAAAACTAATCTAATATTGACTATTCCATAGCAATCATGGTGAAAATAAAATGTAAGCTCCTCAGTCTTCAACCTGTACATTTTTGAGTTGTTAGTGAATAAATTCAGTAAATGAAGTCAAATCAGTTCCATCGAAACAGCCCCATGGTCGGCTTAAATAGTAAGAAATAATATAAACTTAAAAGAATAAGAAATATATTATCAACATTCTGTATGCCCGAAAATTGCGTTTTAACCTCGATGGATATCTGCCATGGTGGCAAAACGTTTAAAAAATTACATTCACAAGAAGTTTTTTTTATTTTCCTTATTGTACGTTCGCGAACCAACTTCTTCAAATTTGATGAGATTTTTTTCGATTTATTAGCCGGGTTATATTTGTTGCGTGGGTTTCCTTATTAAAATTAAGTGGTTGGATAAAAAGGAGGTTAATAAATCCAACAGTTCCAAAACGGAGAAATGAAACATAAAATCGTGATTGATGTACGGAATAAGAGTCTCCTGAACAGATGTTTGGGTTTGGAGAGGGGAAGGTTGGATGAATCCACCATTGGCGTACCAGTATCACTACATGCAAGCACAAATAATCAGCAAAAGACTATCACGGCTCTGAGAGAGGTTTATATTTGCACGTTCAGGACTGTTTTTCATCGGGAGAATACATCTCTATCATGCCCAGACAATATTTATTCATGCAATGTTATACTCGGTTGACTGCAACCCTCGCCTATAGCATCTCCACTGCTTCCTGGATTTCTTTGAAGAAAGCAGCTTCCAAACTTAATTATATTATTATATGATAGGAAATCCATCTTCCTATGGGAACTGGGACATAATTAATTAGATGTCTATTGGAGAAAGAACGGCTACTTTGTTGGGAGAAACCCATTTAATCGATAGCAACAAAAACAGAAATAGTCTTAATTAGTACCTTAGTTTGAAAGGAATTTTCGGCAAAAAAGCTTGATATTTTCTCTGAAATGCAGCTTTATTCAGCCATGGATGATATTTAAACGAAATGATCGTTGAATAGTTCTAGAAATAAATTTTGAAATGCCTTCCCAGTCTTCCAGACTTAGGTTTAGGATTAATTTCCTTTTGGTTTATTCATAACGTATTGCCGAATGGTTTCCTGGTGTGGCCTCTTCGTTTACAAAATATTCGTAAAACCTTGTACATACGCATCTTATGGCGTAATGTGTATTGATTTTTTTCTTTAAATGTATAAAATTAATGTGGTACAATTTTGAAGATAAACTCGTAGCATTCTATATTGTACAGTATAAAACATCCTATTTCCATTAAGTTTACGAGAGAGTGAAAGTTGCACCTCTGTATTCTAAAGTCCCCCGTCTCAAAAATCAGCAGTAGTTGTATACAAAATTATGGATCGCATAATATTCGCTGAAAATTAATTGGTAAGGATTCAAGAGGATAACAACCAATCATGCGAGTCTTGGTCTGGGCGATCAGAACTCATGTGTGGCGAAAACAACATTTAATAGCCGTTTCATTTCGATTCCAAATTTAGCCATCTCAGCGAGAGAGTTAAAAAATAAAGTAGCAGCTACACCCTCTTGGATCACAAACCATGTTTTTGCGACCAGACCGTGGTATTTAAAAGTCATTCAAGGCTTAAAATTATACGTATTTTCTTTTTCTGCGAGATAAGGGGCATAAAATACGTCTCTCTTTTAGATAACCAGCTCTTGCTTTCACGGGTGGCATGCTGCGATTGTCGTGGTTTCTTGCAGTAAATCCGAATGAAATAAGGAATCGAGTGCGTGATTTTGAGATGCTTGCTCGACCATTCTAAGATTTTAAAATTTTGTATTAAAATTTTGGGGGGACTTAAAGAATTGGAAGCCTTGGTAAAAGGTATGGAGGAAACACTGCCTAGAAATTCAAGTTTCTTCAAAAAAATAATGATAGAAAGGATATGCGATAGAGACGTGTTGGAAACAACTGCATTTACTCACAAGTGTATCATTTTCTGTTATTTTGAAACGGAGCGGTGAATCGGAATTCAGTATCCACTGGTATAGTTGGATAAGCTCCAACTTATTATTTAGTAAGTGTTCAGGCTCTACTTTGTGGAACCACATGTCTACAGTTCGAAATAAATCACGTAGTAATATTCCACGAAAACTTTTATTGTTCCGACCCTGGGTTTCGACTAGTATGTATCTACAAGGTTATGTACTATTTATTTCGCACCCCAAATTTACTAATTTAACAGCAATAATTCCGTGAATGGAAGTTCGCATCAATTTAACGGTATATTTTATTTGAATAAAGAACGAAAAAGTAAAATAAGCAACGTAACTTTTAATAACAGTACTCTTTGGCTCGGTAGGTGTTGTGTTAAAATGTTTTATCGAGCTATTTTTTAATTTTCTATTAGTAGAGAAGCACTAGCTAATTGCTCTTACCGAAAATGAACCTTGAGTCCTTCTGACATCAACAGTTATTGCATGCATGCCGGCGAAAAAAATTGTTCGCACTGCCTCATCGGAAAGTCCCATGTCTCTTACAATCATCCCTCTTTTCATTAGAGTTTTAAGATACTATAAAGAGATATACATATAGAGTCTGTTCAGTGGGAGCGAATGAATGCAATAAATATCGTTAATATTTATATTAACTCTGCATCGTAGGATCTAATGAATACATTACATGTCGTTGATAGCAATCGCTGGATTTAGGGTGGGGGGCACAGTGGCACGTCCCCCAACCAGACGCTTAAAAATTAGACAAGATTTTTAAAGCGGTTATCATTAAGTTCGTTTTATTTTGTATATTACGTAGCATCAGTCATTTAATTTAATGTTAATAACTTTCATATCAAAATAAATAGAATATTTTCTACAGTAATTGTCGTATATTGTTTTCAGTCTTAAATATGAGAAGGTCTGCCAGACCCTTGTGCCCCTCCAGAAAAAAATACTGGATCCACCCCAGTTGATATTTATACTAACTTCAATTGAAGTGCGAAGGTAAATACACTCTTCAATTGAAGGAATGAAAAATAATAAGTTTTTGGATAATAAAACATCATAAGTTTTGCTTTCAAGATAAGTTTTCTTGCTATTTAAGTACTTAGAGGCGTTTTTTCCTCCTTTCTTACTCAGCCAGGAATTATTTCTACGATAAGAAAAATAAGTATAAAATATTCGTATATTTCTGATGTAATGTCCATCGGACCATTTCTTGGGTAGATCGGAACATATGAGCCTGGTGAAGAAATGCATTTCTCTGGAAGATACAGTGGAAAAACACGCTTACTTTCACCGTGTTGCGCAATCCAATTAAATTGCCATTTATTTACAGATTCAATAGTACATTCAGCATCATTTATGTAATCAATCATTATGATAATCCAAGCACGCGGAAGCGAAATGCGGAAGTCTTACAGCGAGTTGAAAAGAGAGAAATCGGACGTGCTTAGAATATTTTAACATCTTGCTGATCCTTGTGTGGCTTTCAGAATTGCAATTTTTGTGTAATAAATTTATAATGATAAGTGACGTAAGCTGCTCCTACTCACACAGTGGTCCCCAACATTTCTGTACATCTCTCAGCCAGACTTCAAATTATACTAAACCCAAATTCATAGCCAAATTTAAGGGTGATTTCAATAACTCATTATTTTAGAGTGTGACAAATGTTGTTTAAAACCCTCAAATTTATCCTTACTCATATTATTCTCATTGATTTCAAAATCCCCATTTCGTGGTATTCTCTAAGTTTGTCCTGCAGACCACTTTATGGGAATCACAGTTCTTAAGTCTAGTTCACAACAACTTTACTTAATGTGCTGTTACTTACAGACGTCTGTTCGTCCATAAGAACTTAAAGTGACGTAACATGGCTTCGAATAGTCAGTAATTGGGAAAATTTAAATCTCTCTCGAAATTAACCGATGGCTAGGGTCATTTTTTCATCTATCGAGAGGTATATACCATCTTAAGTCCTCTACAGTCAATTTCACGATTGTTGCGCTATTTTTGCAAAGACTGAAAGAATGTGCGGATAATTGGTCTGCTTGGATATTGGGTAAACGAGGGAGAGGAAGGAAGAGAAGATTTTTTTTATAGAATGAAAAGTAGTAGATTTTATTGTGAATTGAAGAGGGAAGTCCATGAATGTAGGGGAGACTACCAAAATACTTCTTACATACTCCATGCAAACCTGCCTTATCGGTAGAACACTTTCAATAATAATATGGCAATCTCTATCGTAACAGGCTCAACTTTGTGGAGGTTCATTCTAATAAATAAAAGCGAACAAACTATGTATAAATCCACCAATTTATTTTTGTGGTACTACTAGTTTCGACGCAGCGGCGTCATCATCAGGTACAAAGGCTATAAAGAAACAAACATCCTTATATATCATGTGGTATCGGGAGGAAGAAGGTAGGTGGAAGGGGTGGCTGGGAAATCTGAGGTGTGTGATTGGGCGTTGTGGGAGGGTGGTGAGAGTTGGAGAGGGGTGGTGTGTGGAAGACCGTTGGTCGGGAGTAACGGAAGGTTTTTGGTGACTAAGGTAATGACGGGGGTGTCCGTGGGAGTGGGGGAAGGGGAAGGATTATGGGTTGTTGGTTTTTCCGTGAGGTTCAGGGAGGCTATTAACCTTTCCCCCCTCCTAATAGCCTCCCTGAACCTCACGGAAAAACCAACAACCCATAATCCTTCCCCTTCCCCCACTCCCACGGACACCCCCGTCATTACCTTAGTCACCAAAAACCTTCCGTTACTCCCGACCAACGGTCTTCCACACACCACCCCTCTCCAACTCTCACCACCCTCCCACAACGCCCAATCACACACCTCAGATTTCCCAGCCACCCCTTCCACCTACCTTCTTCCTCCCGATACCACATGATATATAAGGATGTTTGTTTCTTTATAGCCTTTGTACCTGATGATGACGCCGCTGCGTCGAAACTAGTAGTACCACAAAAATAAATTGGTGGATTTATACATAGTTTGTTCGCTTTTATTTATTAATAATATGGCCCTTGTAAACAAACTTTTAGTCCTAATTAAACACAAAAATCTCAACGTATTGGCTAGAAACTAAACAGATTTTTCCCAACTGAGCGGCTGCTCCTAATATCTGGTGGAACAAATAATTGGAATTTGCTATTCACATACTGTTCGGGGTCATACTAGGTCGGGTTACGCCGTCGATGGATACAAATTCACTAAATCGCCATTATAAACCAATACTTTTCTAATATGATATGGAAAAGCGTTACGTCGATGGATGTCATACGTACCTGTACGGTCGTACGTATGACATTCATCGAGGTTAAAAGGAAAACGAGGGTACCGAAAATGGAGTTTTCAGTCCTTATGTTTTTAAGTAGAAAATTTTCTCAGCTATTAGAGCCGACCGTGGCCTCTATTTCATTTAGCTTATGCGACTAG
The DNA here is from genome assembly GCF_921293095.1 of Ischnura elegans. NCBI lineage: Eukaryota > Metazoa > Arthropoda > Insecta > Odonata > Coenagrionidae > Ischnura > Ischnura elegans. The sequence continues at coordinate 61,648,538 of NC_060251.1, forward strand.
ACTTGCATTATAGAATTTATAGACCATCTTAAAAATTAGTCCTGTGACGATATTAAGTATTGTTTTTATCATGATTGTGAAGAAGAATCGAATTTTACATCAGTTTTTTGTCAAAACGACCTATATCTTATAGGAATAGGGTAGTTTCCTTCATCAAAGAAACCGAAAGGCATTGATTGCGATTTGTTACCCACCATTACTGTATTCATAATATACAAATTATTTCGTTTTAGAAATACCGGTTTAGACGAATGGCAATGGTCCATTTTTATCCTCATTTGAAAAGGGCCAGATTGGCGCCCATGCGATGCCACTCCACGTGACGTCACAGGGACCTAGTTTCTAAACGAGAGGATAGGAGTTATACATCGTCTGAGGTTACCAATGCATGCATGAGGCACAGAGCTCAGGGAAACATCTCATAATAATCACACATTAAAACTGGCTAAGGTCGGAAAGTTTTCTTCGTTTGATAAGGTATTAATTAACCTTTTTTAAGCCAAGCGCTACCATCCAGCAAGGTACTCAGCTACCCGCTGGCATCCTGCGTCCTATCAGCGCTCAGAGCCTCGATCAAGGTCACCTCACAAGGCGGGAGGGGGAACCAGAAATACGTCACACGGAGAGATTTCCTTACCCGTCGCGTTTTCGCGCGCTTGAAATTTTTCACTTTTCATTTAATCGTGAAAAATAGATATCGTCATTTAAAAATCTAAAAGCGTGAAATACGTACTCCAGGAGTAATAATCTTCCGATATAGGCAATAAAAAAATAATAGGAAACCACCCTATTGATCATTATTTTTCTTATTCTTACGCTAGTGTCGTCACAAGAGATTGTGTAAAAAAGCGGATTTTCAAATGAAATTTCCAATACATACAGATTCTAAAGACTGCTTCTGTTGCCGTAAGTCAATGAGGCACAATTTGAAGAACATTATTTCAAATTTTTATGAATATGACGAGGTACTTTGTTTCTCGAACCAGTCTTCTGATGTGGTTGCGAACGGAATTAACACTGGTGTCTATTCTCAATACTCATAGAGCTCGAAAATCTCAAGGCTACGATTTTCTTGTGAATGAACTTTCTCTCAATGTTTGAATGATTTATTAATCGTCATGAAAGTATTCCGTTGATTTTTAATTCATATTTACCCAGAAATATTTTTAGGTGCTGCAAATATGTTTTTATAAAAGAGCAATAGTTTCACACAGTTGTACCTCGTACTTGTTACTGGTATGTTAGCAAAATAAATCCAGCTATACTCCAGAGTTTTTAAAGATTTTCCGCGTCCTAAGGAAAAAAAATTATCTCCTGATTGACTGAGAATGTTTTAGCTGTAACTTTCTATCCACCTGAATTAAGACTAGAGTCTTATTTCTTCCTAGTACACGTTGACCGTTCTTAGGCATAAGAATGGAAAGCCAATAGCCACAGCGAAGAGTCTAGCAATCCCCCCGACCTATGATTGCCTAGAATAATTGTTCGTCGGTCACCCTTACTTTCGCGGTGTGAGTTATATACAGATTAATTATCTGTCGTATACCCACCTATATAATCTATTTCCTGAAATTTCTAGTAAAACATTTTATTTCAAACTGAATTTTTTCTGTGAAACGAAAAAAAAGGTTTTGATCCATTATCTTCCGAATGCAAGGGACTAATATCGAGATTCTAAAAATAAAATTCTCAGAATAAAGGGCCGAAGACGTCACAAACCTTATCTCTTCAACTCGATTCGCTTCATTGACAGGATATTTAATATTTCCTTAACGATATTAAGATGATGGTGTCACGTCATAGTCTACGGACGTGACTGGAGAAGCGTCCAGGGTTTCTTGCAGAACGAACTTCATCTTATTCGGTCTCCCACGGGTTATTCCCACGTCGACATGGAGTTTGATAAGGAATTGTTCAATTCTAACAGCTAAAGCAGTTGCCGTTCTACTGAATATGAACTGATGATGATAATAAATCAGATTTAGAAGGTAATGCTTTTAATTTTGTACCTCAGAATTGATGAATGAGTCTCAACTTATAATAATGGACAGAGTTAAGTGACTATGTATCGGGTAATACTTCCTTAACGATGAGATATTTTATTTTGTAGGTTAAAAAGATTTACTTTAACGGCCATGAAGCAAATTCACGAATTCAATTGAAAAAAGAAGCTATTTTTACATTTGTAGAACAAAATCGAGCATAAATTGTGAGGTACCAGATGTATCTGAAAAATCTTTGATATTTTTAATTAATTATTTGACAAAAATTGATAAAATATTCGTTTTTCCTTCACAATCATGATTTAAAAAATACTTAAGATTGTCACAGGACCTCGCAAGTGACTGTGTTATTTACTATTGACAAGGAGCGCTGAATCAGCTGAATCGAAGATCAGATATAAATTTCAAAGTACGCGTAAAAATTTTCAGCTAAAATAAAAATGGAAGAGATCAATATCAACGGGAAAGGATGCTTGAAAAATACATAGCTGAGATAACACCACTGCGAGCTAAGAGATGACAATGGATGTAAGGAGGAGAAGTATGGATACAATTGCCATAAATACTACTCGTAGAAATGTGTCATGACCAGCAATGATTCATCTATCGATTTTGTAGTATGACAAAATTTCCCAGGAAATTCTCTAAGAAATATTGTTCGCGTTTTCAATCTTTTATCGCAGTGCGGAGCAGCGCAATGAGTCTATTTACTTTTCTTTTCCTTACGATAGATTTTGATCCCAATACCTTTTAAATTTTAGAGTCGCAGTCACTCCTCGTCTTTATGCCTAATACGTTGCTGCCTTTCTTTATACCTTTTCAGTTGATTTATTTTATCCCTCTTCATACCACACTACTGAAGCATTTGTCTGGTCCGGGGATTTACGCTTTTTTTGAGGTATTCTTACCACTCCCCTTTAAGTTTCTCATCACCCAGCGTAAGTTTTAGATATTTTTATTTTTTGCATGTCCTAGACACTGGATTTTATTGGGGAACTCATGTCAGTCGTTTCTATTTCCATCCCAAAAGTAATATAAACGAACTGAATTAATTCAGACGTAACTTGATGGAACTGAATTCTTAATTTAAGTAAAATTAGGTAAACTTCGCATGTTCCTGTCAATACAATTCAATACACCAACTCGAATTTCACCTACCCCGCTGGCATTATCTAGGTGCGAACTAATAATGGTAAGCTCATATGTGCGGAAATTTTGGACAGGGAATTTCACTCCCTGCTCAAAATGTCCATGTATAAGACCTTGCTATTTATTGGTCTGTACCTCGTAAATAACTACGGAGTGTGTGAAACTCAGATTGGTATATTAAATTTCCGTTTATAATACCTTGATATTTGTTAGTGTGTGCCTTTAAAATGCCTACAGAGTGGGTGAAACTCAGATTAGATTATTCAATTACTGTGTTTAAGACCTTGCTATTTGTTAGCTTGTACCTACCTTGAAAATAATTGCACAGTAGTTGAAACTTATATTGGTATATAAAAATTTCCGTGTATGAGACCTTGCCTTTACTTCATTGAAAATTTCTACGGAGTGGGTGAAATTTGGGCTGGAATATTAAGTTTTATATTTTGGAACATACGTAGTGTTTCCTATTTTATTTTATCTACGAAAGGGAACGCTGAAATGAGAATTTTTATTGCGTTCGATCAAACATAAAATTATAAATCAGTAATCTGCACAAAATATATTACGAACAATTTGATCTTTTGTCCTCGGAGTGATCGCCTGAAAAATAATTAGCAATGAAAAACACTTCGTTACTTTCACAATTTATTTAAAAATTACTCCCGGCTTCGCCTTATACGCCATAATACTTTAAAAGGTATACTTTATAAATAACTCTGATAGTGAATTGCTCTTTAAATACTTTAAAAGGTATTTATGTCTTATAGGCGGATTTAGGGGGTGCACGGGGGCACATGCCCCCCCCCCCAGACGCTTAAAAAATAAACAAGATTTTACTACGGTTATCATTACATTTGTTTCATTTTGTGTACTACGGAGCCTCAATCATTTAATTTGATATTGATAACTTTTCATATCATAATAAAGAGAATATTTTCCACAGGAATTGTTGTATTTTGTTTTTAATCTCAAATATGAGAAGACCTGTCATGCCTCGTGACCCCTAGAAAAAAAACCTGGATCCGCCCCTGTATGTGGGTACTTAATAATGGCGTAACAGCTATGTTAATATTACTGCTCACCACTTTAACAATTTCTATGCTCCAAAGGAGTTAAAACTCCTAGAGCAATAAATGAGTTAATTATTATTTATTATTAACAGCCGAAACCGGTGATCATTTTTAAATAAAATGTGGAAGTAACGAATTGATTTTCATTGCTAATATGGAGCCCTTCCACCACGTACAAGCTTCAAGCTTCGATTTAATGGAAAGTACTTGGTTCTCCCACATTGAGCTCAACCCGGAGAATGGTCTGGGAGGTTCCGGAGGGGCAAGAGGAGACAAGATAACGGAGCCGTCGAGAATGGAGCGACCAGCAGATAAAGTGTCCCATTGGCAAGACGTTTCGGGGCGGAAAATGTATGTATCTTGCACTGGGGCGTGCTAGAAGGGGTAGGGGAAGTTTGAGGGACTCCTTCGAAAAATACTCATCACCCCAGGCGACAGTGAGAATCCTCGATATAGCGTGTGTGGGGGTTTTTAGAGGGGAGAGGGAAGAGTACTAAGGGTGTCTCAGAGGTCGAGAAGATCAGCTCGGGTTGGGGATGGGGGAAGTAGGTGTCCAAACATATGTCCCTTGACCGCTACCCAGTCCAGTCTCTCCAAACTGAATCTTTGAGCATAATACGATTGACAGTCACCGAGTGCGGACCAGCCGAACCACGGATCTTCAAGCACGCCTCCTGGGCGTCTGTGTCCTCAGCATCCCCCGTATTGATCTGCAAGGCAACCTTCTAGCGCCAAGCTCCAAGATCGGGCGGACAATTCACAAGTTCCTCCGCCATTCAAGAATCCGAAGGCACATATGTCCAATGTCTGCTGTGTCCAGGGTGACGGATGTGATATGTTGATACCCACGGATTTAAGTTAACGCTGAAGGCTGAAGACACCATCCACAAACTTGGCTATTTACGGAACTTCTTTCTTTTGGGTGACTTCGAATAGGGTTGGATAACGAGGAAGCTTCTGGTTTTTCATTCTACCTCTAGTCAGATTCGAAGAAGTACAAATTAGATCCAGATTTTGTAAAAAAAAACGCTTTCACGGGTTTTTGCTGTTTCCCATTTTCTTCATTTTCAAGTTGAAATTTTCGAACCATTATCGCTCATTCAATTTCTCTTCATAACCTTAACATATTTGGGGAGTATTTTTAGTTTTTCCTACGGCAATATATTTATTGATTTCCGCTGCAAACATTATTTCCCACTGTCTCGTTCATCGAAAGTATTTATTAATCCATTAGAGACTGGAATATCTACATCCGTACCCTGGGAAGAGATCGAAGGGATTATTTGGTGGTTGAAAAGATTGTTCAAAGATCAACCCTAAAAGGACATCAACGCACAGAAGCGCTATTGTCAACCGGTCGGTTGAAATTAATTATCTACCCCATAATCATCTTATTTCGTTGTATCAAGGTGAATTTTAGTGAGGAAATCTTGACAAGGGCCCTGAAGAACTCCGGATTACGACTTGGACATACATTTCAAGAAGAAATATCGGTGAATACGTCTGTGTAGGACACGAGTTTTTATTTTCAAAATGAGCAAGTTCACTAAGAGGCAGTGGCTGACCCTAATAGTCTTCGGTATTGCCGATTTCTGCAACGCAATATGCGTGTCACTACAGGCGCCTTTCTATCCAAAAGAGGTAAGTTTGATGTTTCTATTTAAATGAACCGAGGTTACGTGTTGTAGACTGCTCCTTGGCGTAACTGTCATAGTTCCACCAGGAGCAGTTGTATCGGCATATTTTGGCCGATTGGTTTTGTTTTCGGGGCGTCAAGATAGTTCATCCAAATGACATTGATTTGTATCGTGTGATATAGTTTTATTTTAATTGTACATTTCTGTGAAAAACTGTCAACTATCTATGCCCAACCTGCGGTTTTCATGAAAAGTGAGAGATTTTTGATCAAAATAACACGGAATTTTATCTCTAAAATCATGATATTTAAAAAATGTTTTTGAAGACAATGTCTGTCCACTTTTGCGCCGGAATATATTACTGATACTCGAAACTCTTTTTAGGGATCAAAGCTGCATAAATTTATTTACGTTGAATATAATGTACAGATTTTGAAAATAATCAGTTCCATTTTGAAATATCAGCAGCATTCTTAAATATGAGAAGTAATTTGATCAGTTTTTCAATTTCAGAAATAACTGTAACATTTTTTAGAGGATAATAATGACTGAAATGGGCCGACCGGCACATAAAAAAGATATGTATGTTTTGCCTAGAAGGATTACAGGCAAGGAGTTGAATGGGAATCGCTAACGAAAATTTTTAGTAGGCATAAGCAAAACATCTGCCTTATTGTTTCACTGACAGAGCTTTGTGATTTTCAAGTCTCATTCGTTTAAAATATTGAAAGCATCCGTAGAATTTTTGTGTTTGCAGTGGAAACAAACTTGCTTTACACGTGTGTATTGAAATGTATGGCAAAAATATTTATTGATTGAGTCATGTGCAACTGAGAGGTTCGCCCGAAGTCTATGAAACAGAGGCTATTTTAAGTCTAGAACGTTAAATAGAGGGCTTTGACGATATATTTTGATGAAGAATTGATAAGATAGTCCTAGTCAGTCAAACAACTTCAAAATTTAGTTTTAGAAGTTTAACATGTTGGATTGTGAAAAATTCTGCTCTGAATGAAATTTGTCTGCGATATCTCGCCCATTTCTCATCCAGTGAAAAGAAGAGTAATGTCAAAACTTTTGCTCATCAATTCAAAGTTTACGTGCAATTTTTGCGCGTTCAGTAATTTCGATTTATCATGCTATAAAAAAGAGGGTTTTACAGTACCATCACGTTCAATATAGTCATTATTCGTTGTTATTTTTATCATCGTCTCTATACCTTAATTGATGAGATTCAGAATTATTATACTCCTGTGTTTCGGACCAATAATTCATTTCGAAAATGTTTTGTCTGATGGGAATCACTGAATCACTCACTTTTTGGCACTTTTTTTCATGCTTTTACTAAAATAAAATAATTAATTACGCCGCAGTTAATCTTTTAAAAAATAACCGATCTTAGTCTCCTCAGATAATTTTTAGAGTAGTTTTTTCCGATTAAAAATGGCCTCAGGAGGTTGAAATCTGTTGAATTTTCTCCCACTGTTTATTTCATTTTATCATGTTTGCCTACGTTTGCATACTTGGCTATCCACCCCGCATAGCATATCTACCCCGTGAAGTTCTTAGATAAATGTTAAAAATTTCCTAAAGACGACCGTGTACTACTGCAGCTTTAAAACTGGTCAAAATCACAATAATGGCTTTGAAATCTAATTCCCTGCGAGAGAAAATATTGTCTGGCAAATAAAGACATAAGTGAGGGAAGTGACCTAATTTTTTGCCATCTTTCGCGATTACGCTCCGAATTTAATATGCTCTTTTTGCCTTAGTATTTTGTTTTTGTTGGCGTTATCGGCTCATTCGGGAAAACAACATTACAAATCCACTGATAAGAAATTGTCATCGCATCCAGTCGCTGGTGGTTTGCGATTGAAATGTTGCAAACAGGGAGACAGAGGAGTTGCGAACTATTGCACCCTAACCCCTGTCTTATATAACTCATTATTCTTTTATTCATTCGGGTATCGGGTTGGCGTGGTGGCTAGAGCGTTGGCTTCCCACCCGGCGGGCTCGGGTTCAAATCCCGGCAGTGGCAGAGAGTTTTCAGAGACTGCCCGATCCCTGCTTTAATGTTGTGTGGAGGACATTTCAAGCGCAACACTCCGTCCGTCGGGTGGGACGTTAAGCCGTGGCCCCCTTGGCGCCTTTCGTTAAGAGCAGGCTAATGCCGACGCCGGGTTTCTCTCCACCCTTCCTTCCATACCCTTCCGTCATGGCGCAAATGACTTAAGCTGTCGGTCGCCTCTTCCATATACCAAGTACCAAGTTTTATTCTTTCAAAATTGTCTCGAATAAAAATTTCTGAAAAATTGTTGCGCCAGAATATATATCTGATAATTGAAACTGTAATTAGGTTTCATAGTTTGAAACCTTCACTGATTTTTTTACGCAGAGTATAATTTACAGTTTTTGAAAATCATTAGATACATTCTTAAATATCTATGACAGCAAAAATTCCACTAGCATTTCTCACACAATATCTCAAAAGCACAAAATTACAGTGGACGCTTCCATTGTTTAAAAAGAATCAGACTCTAAAATCACAAACCTATATCCACGCCTAACTTGCTTACAAACTATTGATTTGATTGCATCAACTTTTCGGTTGCTTTTTTAATGCGATACATTTTATTTTGAAATGACCTGTTTCTGAAAAGCAATAAATTGGCCGAGGAAATTAATTTTAATGTTTCAAACAAAATTGTGTCCAATGTTATTTAGTGATAAAATGTTTAACCTGAAGTGATAAATGTTATGAGTGCCTCTTATTTTGTAGAAAATATTTCTTATTTAGATTTAGGCCGATCTAATTAAATATTAGCTCGGCATAAATTGAAATCTAAAATAAAAAGATTTTTCTCAAAATAAGAGGCACTTATAACATTTTATCACTTCAGGTTCTAATGAAATAAAAAAATTGCACAAATCTAGCGCACAACAAAAAGATAAACATGTAATTAAACATTTTCGCAGCGTAGTATTTAGCATGATATATGCTCTGCCACTCCTCAAAATACTCGGAATTATCGGATTATGTGAAGAATCCACGAATAGTACCATAGAACAGTCATAATTTATGCCGATATAATCATTATTTGAAGCTTAAAATAAATAAATGGATACATATATATTTATATCTATATGATTTATTTACATACAGTGATATGCATTCATTTCCTGAAGATGTAAAATCCATGCTTCTGCTCCTTCGATCGATGTGACAATTAAATGCATTTATCCCATACAGCTTATCAGTGGAATGTCATCACCTTGTGGTGAAAAGGGTAGTTATCAATGATTTAGCGTCAATAAATAGTGTCTGTTCCCGCGCGGGCATAATGGCATCGCCTTTATAATCTATATCCGCGTGAGATGATGAGATGTATCGAGGAAAATGTGGAATTTATGAATTCATTCAACGTTTAATGACAATGTTATGGTAGTAGTATCTTTCACTTTCATTGCCCATAAATCACTGCTAATGGCTAATCTCTGTCAATAATGCGGCATTTTATTATGGATTTTATCGGCTCTTGATCAGATAATCTCACTCACTTCGATTGGCCCTTAAGCTGGGATTTACAGTATTAGGTCGAACAGTATGGAATATGTGCGTAGCAAGGTTTCCGGGTTGACCTCCGCGTCGATTCATCTTCAAGACGACAGTTTCGCCGGCGTTGCAGCTAGCGTGTTCAGGTACGAAGTATTTTATAGAAGGAATTTAAGAAGAAACCTGCATCCGTTACTTCGTACCTGAACACGCTAGCTGCAACGCCGGCGAAACTGTCGTCTTGAAGATGAATCGACGCGGAGGTCAACCCGGAAACCTTGCTACGCATGCTGCACCACCCCGCGAGTCTCCATCAACAGTATGGAATATGAACTAAACTATGTTTTCCTAAAAAAAAATATATTCCTCTACGTGATTGGGGACACTTATCCTACTATTTTCCTATATGTACCTATCTACCTATATGTAGCTAACCAAATTTTATCAAATAGGCAATGTGATGAGTATTACGTAAATGTGCAAAAGCTAATCATAAGAAATTTCAATTTCGGAGCTGAAGTACCTGTCATTTTGGTTCGTCAATTCATATTCTTTTTTTTGGTGAATTGCTGCTTTTCATTTCTTTTTTCCTCTTTTGTAATGTTTTTTTAAGCCTTTCATGCAATTATATCGTAGAATAATCTGTTTTCGCCAACTCTTGACACATATTCAAGTTTATTTCACATTAACGGGAAAATTAAGATCCTAAAGTATGGTTTTAATAATACATTTGGAGGTACTGGAAAAGTTGGAAATATCATCGAATGGAAATTGCGAAACAGTTTTAAATCCTTCAATGCGAAATTTTTTCATTTTGTGTTTACTGCATTATTGTGCACTAGTTCTGTGCCATTTTTGATTTTATCAAAACCTGAATAGACTAAATTTTACAAGTGGCTCTAGTTTAGAGAAAACTCCTGCATTTTTATGCATGTCGAGTTAATTAAGCAATATTGCGTATCTTCCAATTCTATCCAATTTCGTATCCGAATAGCAAGATTTCTTTGGTCTTTCTTCCAAGCCGAGAACCTGTCATCGAGAGGGTTCTTCGGATCACTCTCTTGATTTTCTTTACTCAATCGTTTTTTAACGTTTACTGTTATACTAGTTTCTCACACAAGGCTAACCAATGAGTGGCCATCTGATTTCTTCGCCTATAAGAGCTAGTATCCTGTTTTTTTCATGCCCATCCAACAGCTTGTAGTCAAAATGCTTTTAATGTCTAAACGTCACTTTTGTCGATATCGTGAATTCATTGAAGGTATATGAAGGAAAAATTTCTTGATTTCACACTTAAATCTAAACTATATTCATTAGTGTTAATTTTACCGAGCTTCTTTCGCTGAGAGTCGGTAATATGCGCTTAGTTTTTTTTATTATACTACTATTCTGCAATTAATACCTCTTTAGCGTCTAATTCCAGTCCACATTTCTTCCTGGGAGGGAATTCAATAGAATAGTTGATAGAAAAATATTCTGAGTTTTATTTTCTATCCGATTTTGATTGTGCGACCTATTTGTTGTTTGAGGAATTGTCTCTGGTATCTCCTGAGCCGCCAGGAAGTCTATTTTGAAAGGAAAATAAACTTATCGCTCCTGATAAAGTAAGAGATTTTCCAAAAGTTTTCTTCCGTCATTTTATATACTACCTGTTTTCTAGTTTTCACATTTAGGGAGTAGGATATCCCCATAATAATCGTGATACATCTAATGTATAGAAATATACATTATGAGCTTATATTAATCAATTTTCAATACGAATACTTACGAAACCGATGAGGCTATAAAAATATTGAGAGCCTTCAATAAAGTCGCAATATGACTCATATTGCTATTTGCTCACATTGTATTCCTTAAAATTTCACCAAGAATTAATATGCCACTACTCCTATTAGACATGCATTAGGATTCTAATATATTTTCAGTTATAATTGGAATAAATAATGACTTTGGAATGCTCATAGCTGACCAAACTCAAATAAATATTTAAAAACTATTACTTATCAGTACATTAGAACACCTATACTTACTGTTAATATCGTTCATTTCAAAAGTTCGTGGTAGTATACCATTCCAGCTGTACGTTTTGAAGTGTAAAAATGTTTATACAAATAAGGAAGCTGCGTAAGAGAGGAATAGGACACGTATCGTAGATACAATGGAGAGTCTGTGGAACTGAGGAAAGAAATACGATGCGGAAATATGGAGAGGCGGTGTTGATTATTTAACTCTTATTTATGAAGTTAATTATGAAGTAATAATAGATATTATGTAGCGATTTTTGCTGATAGCCTTCCACATATTTTTGAAGGAAGACTATGTGGATTGGCAACTACTCTTAACCCTAGTTCACTTCTTCACCGAAACCTAATTTGACTGAACTTGGGGCAATTTAGTATTTGGAAACGTGGAGATTCTGCTGGTCCACGAATTAATAAGGCGAAACTTGATATATAACAGAATTAGATTAGTAAAGTTCATATTTTTCTTGAAGCCCGCCAGTGAGAAGGAAGAAAGTTATGTCTAATAAGATACATATGAACTATCAAAAGTCATCAACAATAGAACGCACGTTTGATGGGCAAACTGGTGTGTTACTGTTGGAATATTTCAATATTTGCCTAAATGTGTCAAACTAAGCAAAGTTATTGTGAACGGGTGAACCTTGCTCGTGAAATTAATATGAAGATTGGAATTAAACTACTAAATATAATTGTGTGTCAATCATAGAATTCATACCAGAATTCAGACGCTGTCCATTTGAGCTAGATACGACAACCACCACCGTGGTACTTTTTGCGGCCTATTCCCTTTAACGCACTCCTTTTGAAGTAAACATATTTATGGCTGACGTTAAAGCAAATTTAGGCGTCACTCACAACAGCTTAATTTAACTTAAATATGGAGTTTAAAACTTGAGGATAAGGTTTAATGGCTCACCACAAATTAGAGCGGCGCTTGAGAAAAGCGCAAATTTCATAAATAGATCCGGCTGTGTTGAGTCAAGTTACGCCAAGTTAAGTCATCGTAAACGGAGATTTATTCTTATTCGTGAAATTATTAAAAATGTTGTATGAATATTAGCGGCAAGTAATTGTGTGCCACTCGTATTATACGAGGCAGTGCCGTAACTAGATATGCTTTAGGGGGATGGAATGCACTGGGATGGCGACCCCCTCCCCCAGGAAACGGTGGAAATTAAAAAAAAATTATATCCCTAGATATACATTTTACATCATTTTGGCTCTAAAAATTTAACTTTATGCAAATGCAGTTATTAAACTTCAAAACCAAGCGATAGTTTTAAATAACCTTTTTATTTCTCTGGGGCATTGGGGGGGATCTATCCCCTCGTCCTCCCCCATAGTTACGCCACTGATACAAGGCAGATTTCGCAGGCTGTCCATTTCACCGTCGGCACATTTCGGTTTCTTCGTAATACTATAATGCAGTACGCTACGGTTGAAATAGTTGAAAATAGTGTACTTACCGCCCGCATGATTCCGTTTTTCGGATCACGCACTAAAGTAGCGCCCTCTGCTATAGTTAATCGCAGAAACGAAAGGAAATGTCAGGCTTGGCGCATAGAATTCCTACACATGAACGTGGTGGTAACAACCGCAACAGTTGACCCTCGTGCCGTCGAATCTCATTGTAAACACTTCGATGGCCGACGTTAAAGCAAACTTAGCCGTACTCCAGAGTGATTGTATCGTGCCGGGCGCCGATAATTTCGACCATGAATAAAACAATAGAGGCTTTTCCGAGCTGCCTCTAGATGAGTGTTCAGTGAACAACTGAGGGTGAACACTGTTCACCCGCCCAGGCCAGGCACTAGGGGGACGTTAGGGGGGGCACGTGACCCGGGCGGCTGATTTCAGGAGGTGGCAAAAATGTAATTTGCTTTTTCTAATTAAATTTTTAACATTCATTATTAATTTTAGTTTATTAATCAATAATATTAATAAAAATTCATAATAGCAAACATACGGTGTGTAGTTTCGAATACCGCATCTAAAAAAAAGTTTACGATTGCATTACAGGTTATTTTAGTGGTGGGGGAGGTAAAGAGACGGAGCGAGGGGGGTACAGCATACTGACATTTGCCCCCCCTAACAAAACTGCTAGTTGCGACCCTGCACCCACAGCGCATTAAGATTCACCAAAGTCGTCACTCGCATCATTGAAGGGCAGAACGAACCGAATGTCATGGAGACATAAGCTTTAATATGGGCAATGAAGTGCTAAGAACAGCGGGAGAAAGAGAGTCTTCTAAAAACTGTAATAAGAGGACGGGGCCACTTATTTGGTCACATTTTGAGGCATGATGGCCTGATGGAAGCAATCGCAGAAGGACAGGTGGACGGGAAAAAGGGCAAGGGATGGACCCGAATGAGTTACAAAGGACAGGTTATAAAAGAGAAGAAATACGTAAGTATGAAAAGGCTTGCGGATAGGAGATAGGAATAGAGAACTACTTCAAACCAAACCAAGGATTAAAGATGCAGTTTCCAAAGTAATTAAGTAGAAATATTTGATATTTAACATAATGAGAGCACTTGTCTACTTCCACATTTCTTTATTTCTACCGACCCAGATTTCGGTGCATAAAGCAGTTTTCAACTATGAAACCTGGCCGAAACCTGAGTCGGTAGAAATAAAGAAGTGTATACATAGAGAAGTGCTTTCATTATGTTAAGTCTTAGGATTATTGCCTAATGATGATGAACCGAAATTAACATTTAAAAACTGATTAAAATTTGTCGTAAGTGGAAACATATCAAGCTTCTAAATGACGGGCTAGGGCTTCTTCTATGAACTCTTCTAGGTTTAGACATTCGGCGCCTCCTGAGCCACACAAAACAAAAAATCTTCGCGTTCAATAGGGTGGTTACCTATTATTTTTTTATTGCCTAAATCGAAAGATTATTACTCCTAGAGTACGTATTTCACGCTTTTAGATTTTTAAATGACGATATCTATTATTCGCGTGAAAATTTGTGATAAAAGTGAAAATTTTCAAGCGCGCGAAAACGCGACGGCTAAGTATGAATGCCGGGAAGTCTCCGTGTGACGTCGTTCTGCTTCCCGCTGCCGCAAGTGAGGTGACCTTGGGGCGAGGCTCTGAGCGCTGATACGACGCAAGATGCTAGCAGGTAGCAGAGTATCATGCTAGCTGGTAGCGCTTGTCTTAAATAAGGATTATTAATACCTTATCAAACGAAGAAAATTTTTCCGACCTTAGCCAGTTTTAATAGGTGATTATTAAGAGATATTTCCCTGAGCTCTGTGCCTCATGCATGCATTGGTAATCTCAGACGATGTAAAACTCCTATCTACTCGTATAGAAACTAGGTCCCTGTGACGTCACGTGGAGTGGCATCGCATGGGCGCCAATCTGGCCTTTTTCAAATGCAGTTAAAATTGACCATTGCCATTCGTCTAAACTGTGATTTATAAAACCAAATAATTTGTATATTATGAATACACTAATGGTGGGTAACGAATCTCAATCAATGCTTTTCGTTTTCTTTGATGAAGGAAAATACCCTATTGCTTTGAACGCCGTTTCGAAAAAAATCGCGCGCGGTCCGCGGTCGCGGGGAGATTACGAGGCGGCCTTTGCTCTTCGCCCAACCGGGGGTGGATGTGTGAGGGACTCGATGCGTGCACATATAGTTCTGCGCCTCTGTTTCGGGACATCGGGTCGACTCGGTTCATTTGAACAGACACTGTCTCCACTGTTTGCTCGCCGTTCAGTCGGCCCAACAGTCTGTCATGAGCACGATACGGTGGGGGGCAGAGGGCGAAATGGTCGACGATTGTCATGAGACCGATGAATGGGTGTCGTCTAAAAGAGGAATCGGTATGTTTCCACGAGGCTCAAGAACATGGCAAAAAATAACTTTTTTCAGTCGGGATGAGAGAATTTTTAAGAAAACGTTCGGGCTCAAAAATTACGAAATATGCGAGAGAAAAAAATGAGCTATTTGAGAGGGGATGGGATATTTTAACATCCATTTCGCCTCATGATTTGTTCGCTTTCACATTTATTTATGTATATGCTTAGAGTATGTAATTGTCAAAGGTGATCGTACAAAAATGTGACCGTTCAAAGCAAAAAATGAGGTGAATTTGAATATTGTGATTGAAAAATATCTGGGAGAATTTGATATATGTGACATGTTTACTCCTTTGCGGGAACTCGTGCGCTCGATAATAATAAACAGATACACATATCTCTAATACATATGACTGTCACGCTAGATTGCTAAAAACAGGATCGTTTGTGAATTCGGGTGCGTTACTTGAAAATTAAATAAGTAAAGCATATTCACGCACAATATATTAAAATTATTTACTTTATAGCTATTTTATTTTATACATTAATTTTTTACGGTCAATTATGGCCAACATACAAAGCGGACTAAAGAATAAAAACATGACAATTTCGGAACGGCCGAAATATCTATGTTTCCTCGTGATAAATCACTTCATGAATTGTATGATCATCAGCTCTCATAATGTCTCTTTCCTTCTCACATATTTAGTATTCATCTTTGTAATTTTATAGAATGAACCCTTATTAGCATTTGCCTTCTCCTTACATTTTTTCCCTCTACAATTCCTGAGACAAAAACCTTTTATTAAGCAGGTAAATGTCAGCGAGGTTCTACTCCGTTTAATTATAAAAATTCTAGGTTATTTCTCAAGTTTGAAACATTTAAAGGTCACGAAAGAGGAGAAATATTCCCAAATAAGTGTGCTTGATGTGTCTTCTTAAATTGTGTCCAAGAATGAAAGTATTGTTTTAGTTATACTAATTATTTCTAATTAATATGAAATAAGATAGGGTATATCGTGAATTGACGAGAAAATTTCATCTTATAACCGGGGTACATACCCTGGCGTTCATTTAATAATGCCGGTAAATTACCTCTGGTGATTAGTAGATTTAGCTTAATTAGCATGATTAACTTTTATTTTTAGTACATGTCACTCTGCTATGACTGCGAGTTATTCTCGCAAACTTTATTGCTAGATGGAGTTATAAACTGTTATAACAGTAAAAATGAAACCTAAATTCATGTAATTTATGTAAAAATATCATAAAATTATCATATATATCATGTACCTTATTGATTGGCTCTTGTTTATTTAAAAGACCGATAGGGCATATTTAAATTATTTCATGACCGTGTGAAATATTTTAAGAAATTATTACCCTCTATTCTATTTTGGTATTGTCATGTCTACAAAAGATATTTTATCATTCCGTCAATGGCTTAAATTTTTCCCTTGGAAACTGAATAACTATTGAATTGACCTCGGTCACGGAGAGATTACAGTAAGGGTGCGAAATAATATAATGATGGACACTGACAGCCATCAATATCGAAGTAAATATAATAAGCCTACAAATTAATAATCAACCACCACCCCTTTCGGCAAGCATGGCATAATTAAATCCAAACAGTTTTATTCTAAGGTGAATTATTTTAATCAATTCAAATTCAATAAAAATTCAGGATTAATTAAATTCCGTTGATAAATGTTTTCAATGGCACGTTGACCCTTTCACTAACACGAAGTTGAAATTTTTCCATGTTAGCAATGAAAGAAATGAAGGGATACTCCAATCTGTTTAAACTCATTTCTGAATATTGCTTCTATGGTACAGAGAAAATTATAATAGGGTTCATGGTTTGGAGGAATAATTCTTCTCTCATACGTATGATGAAAGAATATCATTTCTTGGAGCAAAATTGGAAGTATCAGGGCTATGCATTTAAATATAAAAATAATATTCATGCTTCGGAGTTTGAAAAACTAATATTTTTTTTTAACTGAGCAGAATTTTTTTAAGTTTGTCAATTAATTCGAGAAATTTTCATTTCAACGTCAGATTTTACACTTACAATTCATTATAAATATATGTTTGGTTCTAAAAGAATTACTTGTTCTAAAGCTACAATTAAGTACTCAATCAGACGTGTACATCATGCACTATTCAGCGTCTGTAACTTAGAAGTCCATACACTTTGAATTTGATTTTATCTTTTTGTTATCGCATGATTTAACCACAAATAGCCTTGAGAATACCTTGGCTCTTTCATAGCAATTCTTTGGGTACTCAGGATTTGAATTTCCAATTTTTACTACCCGCAACACTTATTTGATGGTGACCGATTTTCACTCCTAACTATTTTCAACTTTATCTTCCAGGCTGAGAGGAAGGGGTCTACTGCCACGGAATATGGGCTTGTCTTTGGAATTTTCGAGCTAGTTGTCTTCATCGTTAGTCCAATATATGGAAAACATGTGAGTATATTTTATGCGTTATCGATATATTTTACTCCATCTAACATTTTATGATCAGGGGACATAAATTCCACCAATTATGTGAAAGGAGGCATCATAAATTATTATTACTCATTCAAATAGTACAAACAAGCGAATTGTTGGCTGTTTGAGCTGATAAGTAACTCAGAATGTAAACTCCTCTCGTGATTATGCGTAATGTGTAACCATTTATTTCAATAATATTTTTGGCTGGAGAAAATCTTATTTTAAATGACTTCATGACGTCTTAAGCCAACAATAGATAAAAAGATTACAGAGAATAAAACCAACAAACTTCGTATGATGAATCTATTTATTTCGCTTTATAATTTCGTCGTATAATGTCCAAGTCATCATCAGAAAATTATATTTGGAATATTATTTCTTGCCAAAGAAATGGAGTAACACGTTTTTAGTTGTATGCGAGGTAAAATTAAAATTTTGGCTATCTATGCTTTAGGGGCGCAAGATAATTTTGCTTTTCAAATTAAATAATGTATGTACTATGGTATTAAATAATGTATGTACAAATGGTATTAACAGAGAGCTGAATACGGTAAATGAGGAAGTTATCTATAAGGCCAGAGTCTTTGGTGTGTTCCATATGGCGTTCGATAGAGTTTAGCCTTTCCCCTTCGGCACCCTGTTTATTGGTATGAGAGAACTATTTAAATCTTCTTTTGACTTTACTGTTGAAATTATAATCGTCCTGTCAAATAAAATGTTTGTGTACTGTATGGTCGACCTTCCCTACCGTGTGTATATTTTGCCAACAATCCCCATTTTTTCATATCTGCCTCTGTATTTACAAATAGGGAACTCAATTGAAACTCTCCTCTTTACTTATGTTGGGTTTAACGGAATAAGTTTCTTTTGTGGAATAAGGCAAATTTAGGGATACAGCTGAAAGAATAAATCCTGAAAATAAAGCTACTATATATATTGGAAAGCAGAAAATTTTAAACGATGGCTGGAAAATATTAAACATTAATACATAAATCTTACTTTGGCGGTAGTAAAATTGTCCGTGAGTCTCCGGGACTGACGCAATTTACATCGGCGGAAACTGTCATTGAAATTAAACTCACATGTTCAGTGAGCTTGGAAACAATTTGAAGAATTTACCGATAGGTTTGAAGTAAAATCTTCTTGAAATTCCTGAGTCAGCTGTTCCAAAATGTTCCTTTTCCCCTCCCATGGACCTTTTAAATTCTCTTTTGCTCGCCATTTTATTTTTTCTCGACGCTCATCGCTCACGGATACATAGTAAATGTCTCAAGAATCATTTCCATATTTATGAGAAATATTCGCAATCCACGTGGAGGAAAAATAATGTGTGAAGTGAAAAATTAAGTCTGGGGTTCTCGAGCGAACGGCGTGTCGGGGATCGGACACCGTTTCTTCGACCGTCACCCGCTGTTTCCAGCATGACCGCCGCCGCTGGTGTGACCCCCTTCCTTCAAGGGAAAATTGCGAGTCGTCTATACTGCAGGCCTTCAAGTGGCCCGAAACGCGCTCTTTCGCGGGACCCTTGTGGCCCACGACATTGAGATAGAAATAGAGAATCAACATTCAAATTTTTATGACACGGTGCTAAAAAAAAACGTAAATTATTTGCCTGCATGACTGTTTTCCACACGATAATATCTTAATTTTATTTCGTGGACTTACTTCCGACTCTTTGGCGCATATTTTAATCGCGTCATCCTTATCAGCATATGGCAATTAGGTAAGGAGCTCGATTTCGTTAGGATTTATCTCGATTATTATTTTAAAATTCCACCGATTAAGGTAGGTCTGCACGGATTTTTTATGGACGATTCTGGCAATATCCTAACCCGTCATGGTCTTCCCTCTTTAATTCACAATAATGCCTACTCACTTTATTTCTATATTTTGATTAACAAAAGTTGCATGTAAATTACTATTTCAATTCTAGAATACCGATTCTCCACAACTAAAATTTTCCATCATAAAATTTCTGTATTAGTTTCCTCTAGCGTTTCCAATACCTTATCCACTTCTTCCTCCACAAATCACTGCTAGTTATTGTGTACTCCTGAACCACTAAAATTTTCTAGGATTTCCTTCAATTTTCACCAACAGTATCCTACAGATTATGTCACCTATGGCTACGGTTCTCTTAAATTCATGCCCGTTTAAAACTAAAGCTATACCTCACAGACTTTTGTCTCTACCACTAAATATCATCCTGTTCCCATTGATTCAGTGCAGTAGGGAATTGGAGGGGCGGGGAGCTACCCCTCCCTTAATTTCTGGAAAATTTAAAAAAATCGTAATCTTGAAGGTGGCTATTCAATGGAAGTTTTTTTTTACATTTCACGAGCTAAACAAACGATATTTAAAAATCTACATGTATAAAAGAGGATGTCTGTTTGTCAACTATGAATTTCCATACGGCTGCACGGATTGCGACCACAGGAGGTACGTAGGTGAATCTCACACTCTCGAAACTCTTAGTGCTACTTCCGGTTTTATCCGACTCTTTCTTTGCGTCGATATCTCATTACCATTTGTTACGTCACGTTATGCAACCATGTACTGTGGTTGGACACCCTGTAGGGTAGGCACACCTCTTAACACGCTCAAAGGGAAAACATAACTCAAAGGTTTCTACACCTTACTATTAATCCCTTGAATCCCTTTTTGCTGGGGTATGCGTTCACTTGACGATTTATGGTCTACGCACGTACGGACACACAACAATCGATGTTGTGGAGCGGGGTATAAACTGATACCATGCATGGTATACAGAAATGTTTTTTTTCCATTGTATGCTGTTACATATGTGTACTATCATCATACCTGATTTGTTCCTTTGCCTAAAAATGCTAGTAATTGATAAATATCTAATAGCCCCTTGTCAACTCATATCAGACTTCAGACTCAACATTGATGTATATGAGAAGTATTGTGTACCACCAATATGCAATGGAAAGTAATGAATATTCTTCCCTAAAATAAAGACCTTAATCTATCCCTCCTTTAGTAGTCTCAACTCTCACTTCATCTCACCCTACACAATCTCAACGTAGGTATCTGTTTTCTATTTAAATAAATAAAAGATTTAGCACTTTTCCACAATTTTTTATTTAATGTACCTGTTTCTGTAATGTAATGTTCCTGTTAATGTATCTGTTTTCCATTTCCTATGTGATACTTTTTTGATATTCCACCCTCATCATTGGTCTGACATCTGTACTCCTTCCTTCATTGCTGCTTTCTTTTCCCCATCATCTTCGACTTCTTTTCTACTATCTTTCTGGATTTTGCTAATTAGTCAATGCACACAGCAGACACCTATAAGCCATTACCGATGTGTCTTCACTGCATTGAATGGCACCAGAGGTTGGGAGTCAGGCCCCATTGGATGAGTTTTCAAGGCTCATTTAATTGGTTTTATGTTTTTTTTTCTGGGAAGAGATAGTAGGTAGGGTTTCCAACATCCATTGCATGAGTTTATTCACATGAACATGTGAACTACCTTTCATCTGGCTCCTGCCCTTTTGGTGCATTTCAATCTGGCTCATCGGTCCAGCTATAGGGTTTGGGCTATTGTGCAGGTTAACGACTGATCAAGGGTTGTTGTTTTGGAGGAGAAGGTGGTTGTTCATTTATTTCCTCTGCTCCTTGGTAGCATAGAATATCTGAGACTGGTAATAGGTCTAAGGTATGATATTCATAGGCAAGTTACTTTTAGATATTAGTTTATTATATTTAAATATTGCTTGTGAAGTTGGTGAAATAAAAATTTTCATTTGATACCCCCACTAACCCTTATATGGCACCAGTCTATTTTGCCTGGTATACTGAAGAATGCCATGGATTTTTTGGCTAATTTGTAGGTTTGCATGTAAATATTTATATAAATCCTTAGGTATATCAATGGCTAAGTTCTAACAACACGTATATCAAATTTTGGCCCGTCTGAGTTAATACTACTAATACCATAGAGTAAGTATATACTTACATATATACTTACGTATATACCATAGAGTAAGAATATACTTACTCTATGCTAATACTGTTAATAAAAAATAAAATTCAATCAAAAAACAGCTCTTTGTTTGCAAATGTATGCTTCTTTTTCAGTTTTATGTATTTTTGGTTTTTAATTTCAATTAAAATTATATGCAATAAAAAAATAAATTTTCTGAAACTAATTTGATGTTTTTTGCCCCTAATACTTACAGGTATTTTAAAGCATAACGGATACTAAAAAAAGCAGTTAAATAACTGCACGAAGCATAAAAAATGAAAGCAGTGAGTGAAAAAAACTGTCCTTAGCACTCTTCACAGATATCTCCCCGGCCAAATGATATGGCATTTAAAGGGTTAAAGATTAAGTTATTTTCAATTTTTCCTGAAACTATGGGGGGGCAGGAGTGAGGGTGCAGACACCACCATTGGTTTCCTAAAACTTCCCACCACGTGCCTACTGAGGTAGCTTGCAGGGTAGTATGTAGATGTTGGTGTAGAGATCATTGAAATGCATATAAGTCTTATCTCCACAACTAGGTTGTAGTCCAAGGGGAATGAATATTAATACAAGACAGTAAAACAAATCTATAATTGTTGGCAAATAAATAAAAGTGAATGCTGAGAAAGGGAGATGATAAGAGACTGGAGAAATTTGAGATGTGGTTGTGGAGAAGAATGGGAAAGAAATAAGGATGTTCTAATCATGGTGGGTTGAAAGAGGAAGTTGGTAGAGGAAATTCATGGAAGGCAGAGGGTGTACTCGGAACCAGATTTGTTGAAGAGGGAATACTCAAACTATGTTAAAAAGAAATTTGTTGAGTAAGCAAGAAAAAGGTACGGAAGAGAAAATTAATTGAAGCAAAGAGTATTAGGTCAAACTAAATATGACATACCAAACTGGAAGAAGTTTGTTTTGGAAGAGGGCCCGACTAGATTCATTCGCTACGATTCTACTTTTAATCAGTTCTATAAATTTTATAGTATTCATGGTAAATGGGAAATAAGGGGCCAGAGTTTGCAAATTTATTCAATATCAATAGGTATCCTACTATGTAAAATCCCAACTACATTAATTAAATGATTTTCTTGCAATAATTTTCACCTTAGTGCAAATTATATTGCACTCTTTTTATAAAATAATTAATTCTGAACTTGTCTTCTCTTCAACAGCTCAATCGTATTGGTCCTAAGTTCCTGTTCAATGGAGGAATATTTACCACTGGAGTGTCGGCTATACTTTTTGGGTAATATTTAACTCTTTCTACTCTTTCTCAATTTTGGTTGGCATCATTTCTTTTGGTGGTATTATTGATGAAATAATTTTTGGAAATAACTTTTCAGTCTGCTGGACAAAGTGGAGGGCCATGTACCTTTCATAACTCTTTCCTTTTTGATACGAATTGTTGAGGCCATGGGGAATGCAGCTTTTCTTACAGCATCCTTTGCCATCATTGCCAAAGAATTTCCAGAAAATGTGGCCACTACTTTTGTGAGTTTGATTTACCTTTTTACTTATGTGAGATGGTTAAACATGCATGGAACTCTTTTGTCAATACTAGCTTTTATCTTTCCCAACATTATCTCATACCCAAGCGGAAACAAAAGTCAAAATGACGTTCAGGTGACGTCAAGTTGACGAGGTTATCGTCAAGATTTACTTCGCCTCTTCTCATGACGTGAAAATGACTTCATTAAATGATCACATGATAGTCATGAAGTCACAAAATAGTCACAATTGGCACCCCATATGACATCATTTTGACTTTTGAGAAATGACCATATTTTGACATCATTTTGAGGTATTTTTGACTTTTCTGTTCTGCTTGGGTATTTGGTCTACTCTAACTTTCTTGTAATTTTTGGATTGCTTAGCCACAGTGCTTATTTGTCCTGTTCTTTGTCAAGTACATTTATACTATGATGAAGGATCTAAGAAGTATTTATGAGTAATAACCATCCTGAATGGAAATTATTTAAATATTCACAACATTTTTGATGATTGCTAGCTGAGTTGTATCCAAATGAAACTACCATTTAATAATATTCCTCGATTTTTAATAATAAAACAGTTCCACTATATACTTGATGAATCTCTGCTAAATAATGTTTTCATCCTTCTCAAAAACTCCTGCAGCGGACATTAGAAGTATACAAATATGAATAAAAATTTAATATTTTTCTCACAAAAACATAAACTTCAAACAGTATTTCCAGAGTTAAGGTACCCTCCATAAACAGTTCAACTTGATTTTTAAACTATATTCTCTGTTTTTGGGTGCTATGGTTTTTGAATGGATGCTTGTGACTCGGGTTCACTACCTGTTGTTGTTTGCTATTAGTTACTCCATATTTGGGACTACCAAAGAGCAAAGTTAAAACAAATTAAAAATTGCTAAAGAAAGGAGAAAGAGTTTGCGTAGGTTGAATGCATAAGCCATTTGGAGGTCTTCAGTGAACTGAGGTAATATGTAACTGGCCTCAGAAGATATTTAGAGAGTAAACTAAAACATTTTATTAACTCTTGTAGTTTTCTGCTTCCTTTTCTATATCATATGCTCAGCATCACATTCTTTATCAAAATTCGTTGGTTAAGTTTTCTTCATTTAAAAATGTTTTTCCTGAAACTATTGATACTTTTGTAGATGAAGCGCTTTTATATTACATACATCTTTTGGCTCCTTATTGACTTTTTGCTTTTTTATTTCACACAGGCCTCCTTAGAAACATTCTTTGGCCTTGGATTAATTGTTGGTCCCACAGTTGGAGGAGCACTTTATGAAGTGAGTTCGTTTTATATGATTTTTTACATGATATGTGACTTTGGCCGAAGCTTTCTTAATTGCTGGAAGAGGCTTTCAAGTATTTACAAAGCACCCTTACCTACTTGGGATATGCTAATTATATGCTACATATTGCTCTTTTTGTCAATTTACAGTTTGCTTTCTAAAATTAAAATTTAGAATAATGTGAATGTGATAAAGTTATTCTATTGACCTTCTGGGATTGTTATTTACGGAACTGATGCGAGAATACATAGGCGGTGATTGCTAGCTGAGTTTGAAAGTTGGTCATGTATGGGACATGTAGCTCAGCCACCGGTGAATTATGGCTGATATTTTGCATACATGCACTGTTGTGGAAGCTATTTACAATTGTATCTCTTAGTTGGATCACAAATTGGAGTAACGGCCAACTCATTGTGCACAGTCTGCCACCATTATATCATATGCTTCTGGGCAGAATAAAAAGTGGTGGGCATGAGTGGATGGATATCCATCCACTGCTGGCAGCCATTTGTAGCTGTGACTAAAGGCTGACAATGGCTTCTTAAGGATGCTACTTGTGACTCCCAATAGTGACCTAATGTGCAGTTAGTGGAATCATGGCAACTTTATAACCTTGAACACCACTTGTGGTATTCCATGCATCTACAGTACGATATTGTTAATCTGGAATTCTAAACTATGGAATATTTTATCCCAGTGAGAAATGGGTGGTGGAATCCACGTGGGTTCCACGTGGATATTAGGTGGAAATGTAACGTGGATACCACGTGTTTTTGGTCGTGGAATCAACGTGGAACCCACGTGGAAATTTGGTGGAAAAATTAAAACAGCAGTAGGTGCTGTCCTAAAACCATTAAAACCTCAACCACTCTATATCTAAACCTTCTATATATGTGTCTACGATTTTTCATGTGCTCTCATGGCTGCCTTTCCACGAATTATATAAAAATAGAATGTGCGATACATTTTCACATAACTAGCGTGGTTTCAGGATGATAAATGAGGCAATGTCACCAGAGAGTTAAGTTCCACAAATTAGAATTTCTGTTTAACATTTTATGCTAATCACCACAAATCCACTTGAAATCAACGTGGATTCCACGTGGGTCCAACCACTCAATATCCACCACCACCATATATCCACGAGTCAACATGGATTCCACGTGGATTCCACCACCCATTTCTCACTGGGATTTAACTCAAGATTTTCTAGAATTTTGCCAACTAATGTTTTCCATTGACTAGGCATAATAATGGCCACATGAGCCATTAAAAAGCCTCCTGTTCACACATTTTGGCCTCCAAGTTCATCCATAAGAAAGGGATCTCAATACTCCAAAAATATTAATTCTGGAAAATCCCTTGACCTGTGTGTTCTTGGTTATCAATCTTCTACTGCATTTGAAACACTCAACTGGTGTCTACATCTTCAGGACATTTTCAAGAGTACAATTTGAAACTTTATTTGAAGGGAACTACTTCCATAGGAATAAATCCAGTGGAGGGAATTGATATAAAGGAAGACAATTGGTGAGCAGTTGGTGATAGGGAGGATAAAGTCCCCCACACACCTATCTGTGTGGCCACGGTGGCAGAAAATCGAGACAAAAATGACACAAAATAACTGTTGCATAGAAGCAAAGGATAAGGCTTATGAAAAAAATGATGCCGTCACCAAAGCTATGTACCTGAAATGGAGCTCGATGTTGCACTTGAAGTCGGACGCGTCCTGTCGAATGGTTGGGTTGGGTCGCTGACTCCGCGGGCAAATGCAGAGCGGGATGGGACCAAGGCTGTTAGGCTACCTTGGTGTATGTGCACCCCCTTGAATATATGTGCAACAAATGACCGCAGTCTCGCCTGCCAGGGGCGCAGCCAGGAATTAAGGCCGGGGGGGGGGGGGGGGGTTTAGGTGCAACTAATACTGGGGTGTTTGGGGGTGTGGAATACCCACCAGGATAAGCGGTAGGTGCGAGATCAATAAATTGTGGAATTTTAAGATAAATGGTTCAAAATGGTGAGTTTTACGGCTTTCTTAGGGATGTTTTATTAATCCTTACACTATTCTATTAGTAATTTCAATTCAATTAAGTAAAATGGATTAAACTTAAGAATTTCTCTGAGCTTTGGGGGGGATTTTAATCCCCAAATCCCCCCCCCCCTCACTGCGCCGCTGTCCCCTGCCACCACAGCCTCACACATGTTTGGGAGCCTTAAAGTTGAAGAAAATGGTATGGTAAGGAAAAAAAAAGGGGTGGTGCTAGGACTAAAGGTCTGAAGGTGGGGGTGGGACACAAAGAATGAAGGGGACGAGGTGGATCATGGCGTAAGGTATATACCAGGTACATATTATAGAATATGAAGTCATGGATCTCAAATTACCTCCTCAGTTCCACCTTCAAGCAAATCTAATTGATCTGAACCAATGATGAAGAAGCAGCTCTGCTTGTAGATCTGGTAAAGAACTGCACATAGGAATGACTCAGCTTGAGGCAGGAATTACTGAAGAATATCTTCAAATTTACCATTCTCCCTTCCCTTATTTTGTTCAACCTCACTCTCCAATAGGGTAGTTTCCTTCATCAAAGAAAACAAAAGGCATTGATTGCGGTTCGTTACCCACCATTAGTGTACTCATAATATACAAATTATTTGGTTTTAGAAATACCGGTTAAGACGAATGGCAATGGTCGATTTTATCCTCATTTGAAAAAGGCATGATTGGCACCCATGGAATTCCACTCTACGTGACGTCACAGGGACCTAGTTTCTATACGAGTAGATAGGAGTTTTATATCGTCTGAGGTTACCAATGCATGCATGAGGCACAGAGCTCAGGGAAACATGTCTTAATAATCACCTATTAAAACTGGCTAAGGTCGGAAAGTTTTCTTTGTTTGATAAGGTAATAATAATCCTTATTTAAGCCAAGCGCTACCAGCTAGCAGGGTACTCTGCTACCTGCTACCATTCTCTGTCGTATAAGTGCTCAAAGCCTCGCCCCAAGGTCACCTTACCAGCGGCAGCGGGAACCAGAATGACGTCACACGGAGTTTTCCCAGCATTCATACTTAGCCGTCGCACTTTCGCACGCTTGAAAATTTTCACTTTTCATTTAATCGCGAAAAATAGATATCGTCATTTAAAAATCTAGTAGCGTGAAAAACGTACTCCAGGAGTAATAATCTTTCGATTTAGGCAATAAAAAAATAATAGGAAACCACCCTATTTACTCTCTGCTCACCAACCATTTTAATTTATCTCAACCCATTACCTTGTTTAGCTCCTATAATAGCAGTTCTTTTCACCCAAAATTTTACATTGCGATCTTGAAAATGGCTGAAGAAGCTGAAAAGTTGGTGTGTCTGAAATAAAGTTGTAGATTACAATGATGTGCTTTGATTGCCTTAATGGCACTCATCAGCTTGGCAGCATCAGCGATAGAAACCTATTTTTGAACCCGGACCAATGTAGGATTTATGTAGTGAAGTGAGCAGAAGCACTCTACTTTGTGAGCCAGTGATTTTAGGTAATGTTGGTTGCAAGGAGGGCTCAAATGAGACTCAATATAAATACCTACTTTTACCTGGAATCTGATTTAGAACTAATCTAACCTCAGGGGCAGATTAAGGCTGAGGGGGTGGTTATAGGGGTCATGAACCCCCCAAATTTTATATTTTTTTACATTTTTATTGGTTTAATAGTTTTTGTACCCTTGTAAATGATAAAAATGAGTGTACATGCAAATGTGTGGCTATAAGTTCCAAACATGAGAAAAGTTTGAGTTTTATTTATTTTAGAGCGTACCCAGTGAGAAATGGGTGGTGGAATCCACGTGGAACCCACGTGGAATCCACGTTGATTTCAAGTGGATTTGTGGTGATTATCATAAAATGTTAAACAGAATTTCTAATTTGTGGAACTTAACTCTCTGGTGACATTGCGTCATTTATCATCCTGAAACCACGCTAGTTATGTGAAAATGTATCGCACATTCTATTTTTATATAATTCGTGGAAAGGCAGCCATGAGAGCACATGAAAAATCGTAGACACATATATAGAAGGTTTAGATATAGAGTGGTTGAGGTTTTAATGGTTTAAGGACAGCACCAACTGCTGTTTTAATTTTTCCACCAAATTTCCACGTGGGTTCCACGTTGATTCCACGACCAAAAACACGTGGTATCCACGTTAATTGTCCACGTGGGTTCCACGTGGATTCCACCACCCATTTCTCACTGGGGGTAGAACTCTCCACTGTAAAAATCCCCTCTCTCCCAGGACCCAGCTCTGTCTGTCTGTTGGCATTCAGACTTCATTCCTCAGAATGTTATTTTTACCAGATTTCAAGATATTGCTTTTTTATTTTATGATTGTAAATAAGTTTTTCTCATTTCTAGGTTGGAGGTTACACTACTCCTTTTGCTGTTCTGGGGTCAGCACTCTTTTCCTCGGCTGTGATGACTGCTTTTGTTCTTCCAGAGCATTCTGATGCAGAGGTGAATGAAAAGCACTCAGGTATGTAAAAGCTTACTTTTCCATTGGTATTGCCAATACAAAAGGTAGGTCGTTGTGCGTCTAGTGGTGACATCATTTGAGTGTATCCACTATTTTGTATCAACATGTGCACATCAATACTGGGGCGTAGCTAGGAATTAAGGCTGGAGGGGGGGGTTAGGTGCAACTAATACCGGGGTGTGTTGAGGTATGGAATACCCACCAGGATAAGCAGTAGGTGCGAGATTAATAAATTGCGAAATTTTAAAGATAATTGGTTCAAAATGGTGAGTTTTGCGGCTTTCTGAGGGATATTTTATTCATCCTTACAGTATTCTATTAGTAATATCAATCCAATCAAGTAAAATGGAATAAACTTAAAAATTTCTCTGAGCTCTGGGGGGATGTTTATCCCCCAAAACCCCCCCCTTGCTGCGCCACTGCATCAATAGCTTGGTAGCTAAACGGGTTGGATAAGGATGGTAGTTAACCTCGCTTCAATGAAATAAATAGAGTTAAATTGGATCACATCTATTCCATGGTGAGTGCTGTCGCTGTTTGTGAATCTCTATGGTGCCTTCCTGGTCCTAGGCTTTTGGTGCCCTGGCAGTCTTGCCAGGGACCATCTAAGGACTTAGGGCAGCGATCTCAACCAGGTGGTGGTCCCTAGCGGTGACGCTTCGAATTAAAAGCTCTGCTGAAAGGATTTGCTTCCACCTGAGACGACTGGCAGTTCATTGAGACTCGAATAAGACTGTGTTGCACACCATTGAATAAACATGGTTTGACTTATCAATTTATTTCATTGAAGCAAGGTTAATTATTCCCCTTATCCAACCCCTTAAAGTGGTGACCCCATGTGGCGGTGGTTCAAACTAGAAGCTCCGTCACAGTAGCCAAGGAATGTTGTTTAATTTTATAAGAAAAAAGAGAGTTTATATATGGGTGCTTTCCAATCGCGTATCTGCGCAGATCTGTTTTAAACTGTTCAGCTCAGAGCCTGTTCCAACTGTAGGTGTGACGTCATCTGCGCTAAACAGATGGGAACACATCCTGCACCATTGTTCGTCTGCACTAGTGTTTCAATCTGTTGTGATGTGAGCTAATCTGCGCAAGGTGATTGGAAAGCATCCTATATTTCCTTTGCTTCAATCTGCTTATCACTGGAACTGATGAAGAAATCAAAGTTTTTCTACATTACTTTACATTCAGAAGTCATATTGAATAGAATGTGTTTTGTAGCAAATGACAGTATTTGTATTAAAAAAATGTTAATGCCGTGTTAGTCTTGACTCAATGCAGAGTAAAAGATTGCAGAAATGAAATTTTCCATACACAGCATCTTATTGCTACTTCTGGAAATTGCTAAGTAAATTACATGATATGGAAGAATGATACGTTTAATGATAATCAATTAATATCCACTCATGATTAGGTAAACATCAAATCTCAACAATCAACGCAAAAAGATAAATTTCTGCTTCTTATGTATTTGGCTTCAATAATGCACAATATCACAGTGGATAAGTCTATTTTGGCTGTTAATTAGGATTTCTACAGGAAAGTTAGGATAAATTCACTTCAGTCCATCAAATTTATATCATATAGCCATAACCCAGTGAGAAATGGGTGGTGGAATCCACGTGGAACCCACGTGGAGAATTAACGTGGATACCACGTGTTTTTGGTCGTGGAATCAACGTGGAACCCACGTGGAAATTTGGTGGAAAAATTAAAACAGCAGTTGGTACTGTCCTAAAACCATTAAAACCTCAACCACTCTATATGTAAACCTTCTATATATGTGTCTACGATTTTTCATGTGCTCTCATGGCTGCCTTTCCACGAATTATATAAAAATAGAATGTGCGACACATTTTCACATAACTAGCGTGGTTTCAGGATGATAAATGACGCAATGTCACCAGAGAGTTAAGTTCCACAAATTAGAAATTCTGTTTAACATTTTATGATAATCACCACAAATCCACTTGAAATCAACGTGGATTCCACGTGGGTCCAACCACTCAATATCCACCACCACCAAATATCCACCACTCAACGTGGATTCCACGTGGGTTCCACGTGGATTCCACCACCCATTTCTCACTGGGAAGGGTGGGAAGTGCCCTAACACCATTCTGACAATATTGGAAACTAATTTATCTGAGCTTTCCTCCGCAACTTAAATACTAACACTCAAGGTGCGTTTGCATCTTTGCTTCTTTATTTACATGTTTTTACTTTGAGCAGGAATTGCACTCCAGTAATGTCACTTGCAGAAAAAATCTCATGTTGTTCACAAGAAAGACCTACCTTGTATCAGTAGTGTCATAACTTTTTCCATCACCGAGCATGCCCCTTTTTCTGTCACTGGAAACTTATTTCATCCTATTAGATTCCAAATTTGCTAATACATTCATCAAAGAGTTCTGTTACGGTTTCTGTAGGGCTTGAATCAAAGAAATCTCCACTTTTTGGGTTTTCCACCATGTTGTTTCATTTTCCTGGACAATATTTCGCGTTGCATTCCTGCAAACTTCTTCAGGTCCCCTACCTGGGTAAAGCTAATTCATATGGGTTGGTCTGCATGTTGTTTATTGGTGTTGGGCTCATGTATTCCTATTGATTGCTTTGGTGTTTTCATGGAGTACAGTCTTCCAAATTGTGGACAGTGGGTAGCCATGGTCCCAGTTGAAGTTGTTCCATCATTGAGTTACTGTGACATTGTCTTTGACTTGATGGCTATTGGCTATGGAGTTGATGGAATAATGACTAATCTATCAATGCATTGAAAAATGACTGATCCAAACATGATAACTAAAACAGTCATCTTCTCAGTTTCTGAAATGCTAATCTGATTTGTCAGAGGGAAGAAAAGGTTATTCTGTGATTCATAAATCAATTAAAGTAAGGCCTGAAGGCTTCACTGTAAGTCCTTGAAATGCAGTTGTCTGAGAATATTTTTACCTCTTGAGAATAAATCATGAAAAAGGGTTGAATTTACGATTTGAATAATAATCTTAAGATACTAATCCTTTGCATTTTCAATAGGAAGTTTGTTCAAAGCTCTAAAAATACCTGGTGTGGCTCTAGCTGCTTGCAGTATTGTTGCAACTTCAGTGAGTATAGGATTCTTGTCAGCCACTTTGGAACCACATCTCAGACAGGTAAATGAAGTTTCAATTTTGCATATCTTATGTTTAATCTTCCTTAATATACACATGGCACAAAGTTGGAACATAATTATAATAATAAAATTGTTCTCAAAGTATTGAGGAGGAAAGTGCATTTGTATGATTAATGGAAGTACAGGAAACAGCTTCTAATCATTAACTAAGTTACCTACCTACTAGTTACCTACTAGTAAATAACATCTCAAACAAAACCAGAAAACATGAAGAATAAATTAAAGTGCAATCTTTCTGAGCATACCTAACAACATAAATTAAATATAATAATTCCCAGGAATAATGATCTCTTAAATGGACCACCGTCAACATCAGGTTTAAATAAGCTGAACCATTACAATTGAAATTAGATGCTATACTAACTTGTTCTAGCTTCTCTTTAATTGGACAGGGTGTTAGCCAGAATTCTGTGAGCTATCAAAAAAATGATAAAGCTATCTGAAAATCTGGATTTTTAAAAGTATTTTGCATGATAATAGCAATAGATTGAAGCAAGTAATTAAAGAGAGATTCTTTTTTAACAATTCCAATATTAAGGGTAAAATCAAATCATTAGTGAGCATAAATATAATGAAAATCATTTTGATAAATATGGAACATTTTTCTTTCAGTTTGAACTTTCTCCTGTCGTCTTAGGACTTATGTTTGTTGTGAATGGAGGAACATATGCAATAACTGCTCCTTGCTTTGGTTGGATCTGTGACAGAACTTCTCTCAATCCAAAAGCCATTACTATCCTTGGATGCTTCTTAGTGGGAACTGGATTTGCTCTCATTGGACCAGCACCTTTCATTCCTGGTCCTACGTAAGTAAAAATAATCATATTTTTCATCAATACATTTTTACCATTACATCCCGTATGTTTTCAGGATTCTATGCAATGCACACCTTTAAATCCAAGTGATAATGTGCTTTCATAACTATTTTGACCACTGTCTACATCAAATACAAGTTTGCATGTGGTGTGGCAGAGCCAGTAAGGAGAAATTTAAAGTGAGATTTTTGACCTAAATATACTGATTTATTAATTTAGAATGGAGTATGAATTGAAAATTCCTTCTCTAGTGACTTCATTCTTAGCTTATGGCTGGATTTAGGTGTAATCAAAGTACCCAGCCATTTCTTAATAAGAAAAATGAAGTTCTTATACACCATCTCATTAAAAGTGAGCTCTAGCACATACCCAGTGAGAAATGGGTGGTGGAATCCACGTGGAGAATTAACATGGATACCACGTGTTTTTGGTCGTGGAATCAACGTGGAACCCACGTGGAAATTTGGTGGAAAAATTAAAACAGCAGTTGGTGCTGTCCTTAAACCATTAAAACCTCAACCACTCTATATCTAAACCTTCTATATATGTGTCTACGATTTTTCATGTGCTCTCATGGCTGCCTTTCCACGAATTATATAAAAATAGAATGTGCGATACATTTTCACATAACTAGCGTGGTTTCAGGATGATAAATGACGCAATGTCACACCAGAGAGTTAAGTTCCACAAATTAGAAATTCTGTTTAACATTTTATGATAATCACCACAAATCCACTTGAAATCAACGTGGATTCCACGTGGGTCCAACCACTCAATATCCACCACCACCAAATATCCACCACTCAACGTGGATTCCACGTGGGTTCCACGTGTATTCCACCACCCATTTCTCACTGGGTATGTACTTAAAAATGATCGTACAGCAATAACGTTATGACCAAATACATGTACTCCTGAAGTCATATTTTAATGCTTGCAGTGAGGGATTTGAGCTGTAGGTATGGTGAAGAATTGAGAATGTGAGATGGAACGTTTGGGAAGGTGAAAGTAGTGTGAGATTGTGGTTGAGGAGAGGAAAATCTTACAGAAAATAAGATGTACATATAGATAGGTGGAACTGGTACTGAAGAGCAAACGACACTGCAGATTGTTATAAAAGGAAGGATACTTGGAATATTTTGAAGAATCCAGTTGGATCATCCATGTTGACCTGAAATAGCACTCAAGGCAATGAATTTAAAAGATGGGAAAAAAATTATACGTTAGTATGAGTGATCAAAAATGTAAGCCTAAATTCATTGACCTTATTATAATGCAGGTGCTATGCAGTTATAATAATACTGCATTACTCAGAGACAGATACTCTAAATTTTGTGAATTAACCTCTGATAAAACAAGCATTGATATACTTCTCGCAAGTGTGGTAGCTTGGTGTATAGAGGACTTGGCTGTTGATGGAAGGGTTCAGGATACCAATCCCCAATGAAGCCTTCAGACTCCCCCTAAAAATATCCTCAAAGTGCATAATGAAAGGAGCTATACCACTCACCCTGAATATATGAAATGCGCAAACTACTATGGCTTCGTCTGGTAAGAGCTCTCCCCTCATTCAACCATATCAAACTTTAGGTTGAACCTGATAAAGTTAGATTGCTCTTTTACATGAAAAGAAGTCAAGGTCAACACATAGAGGCCCCACCATGCCTGACCAGTGGCATAGCAAGGGGGGCTTTGGGGATTAACCCCCCCCCCCCCTGAGCTCAAGGAATTTTTAAGTTAAAATATCTTTATGTGACAAATTTTGTGTAGCTTATTTTAGGAGGATGCATGACTAAAAAACAAAACATTAAACTATTCACACAGCCATAAAACTCTCTATTTTGAACCATTTATCTTATCTGGAGGAGGGACCCCGCACCTCCTGCTTACCCTATCGAGCATTTCATACCCCTCGTACGCCCTAGTATTAGTCGTGCCTAAGAAACCCCCCAGCCTTAATTCCTAGCTGCACCCCTATGCCTGACATCTGGATTTAAATGAAATTGGCCTTCGAATGATTTTAATTAAATGTCAAATGACCAAATGCTTCGTCACTCATAGGACCCCCTAACTTGCCCTGGGCCTGGGGTTCTCAGCCATTACTGATTAGACAACAGACCGCCGGGCCGGTTTTCGACATTTTACATTTTTTTGGTGTAAGCATGCAACATTCCTCGCCCCCTAAAAATAACGTAAGAGGTAATAAGGATTCTCTCTGTATTAATTTTAAAATAAATACAGATACTTGAGGAAAAAGGGTCGATACTTAAATACCAACCTGAACTTACAACGTGCTTTCTCTTATGTATTGAAGATAATATTTTGGACTGAGCGCTTAGGCGCCCAGCTGCGCTTGGCACCCTACACTTCCACGTTCTTTGCTTGCCGCTAAAACTGCCCATTAGGCCGTCCCTTATTTTTCAGAATTGAGAAAAGTTATGTTTTCCTAGTCTCAAAATGATCCAAATGAGGTTCATATTCACGTGTTAAAATTTGGTTACTTTAAAATAACGGCAACCCGTGCCCCAAGGGCCCTAAGTACTGAGGACCCTCAATTGAGATTTTTGGGGCCGAAAAAGAGCCATTTCTATGTAAAACGTGATACTAAAG
Source organism: Ischnura elegans (assembly GCF_921293095.1). Taxonomy (NCBI): domain Eukaryota; kingdom Metazoa; phylum Arthropoda; class Insecta; order Odonata; family Coenagrionidae; genus Ischnura; species Ischnura elegans. Next base: position 61,684,192 of record NC_060251.1, read on the forward strand.
CCCTCCAGGGCCGATGTTCTGTTCAAAGACTACATCTTGCCAGCAGGAGTAGTCTAGCAGACTAAGTCTTTGCCGAGGGAGGGGAGGGGGTGGAGGGGAAGTCTCTAGTAGGTGGTGCGGGCCGTACCTCAACGGCGCCGCGGTGCGGGGTAGCGCCCTGGGAGGTGGAATGCATTACGACGGATGATATCTCGTAAACGCTTAGAGATAGGTCAAAACAAATAGAAAATCGGCCCTGAAGAACCTTAGTTTCACGTTTTACATAGAAATGACTCCTTTTCGGCCCCAAAAATCTCAAGTGAGGGTCCTCAGTACTTAGGGCCCTTGGGGCACGGGTTGCCGTTATTTTAAAGTAACCAAATTTTAACATGTGAATATGAACCTCATTTGGATCATTTTGAGACTAGGAAAACATAACTTTTCTCAATTCTGAAAAATAAGGGCCGGCCTACTGCCCATGTTGTTCTTAAGGCCGTTTTATAAAGGGGCACGTCGTTGTGCAGGCTAGCACAGAAAGTATTTTTTGGAGCTGCGAGAATGCGAGCGCGGAATTAAAGCAGGGGCTATTTTGCCGTCTCGCATCCATGCATTCTCGCATGTGTTCTGGCAATTCCCCGCTGTACACGGCACAGTTTTGACTGCGCATACATACGGCGCACATACTTTAGATTGCGAATGATAAATGCCCATTTTTAGATGATCCACACTTATACATCTACTGATAAGGGACTGAATTACATGAATCACCAGAAACGCCATTTTTCATTTAAGTTGATATAAATAATGTATATTTAAACGGAGTGTTATATAAAGTTAGCACACATTATTTAAGTTTTGCTTTCACAATTTCATTATGAAATTAAAAAGAATGAGTACTTACCCATCCTCGGGAATTTCATTTCCTAGGTATCCTTAAAATGCCAAACCAGCTTCTCTATATGACAGGTATATTTTCTCTACGGAATTTACATAGGCAGCTAATCGGAGATTCATTCCTAGGTTATAATCTTCCGCAGTGTTGAGGATAGCCTGACTAGAGCGTTCCATGGTCTGACTAAGTCCTGAATGAACAATATCCTTTTCGGATGCCCCAGCTATTCGTTTCTTGAATTCCTCAGATGGGATTATGGGAATTTTCCCCTTCACAATGTGGCTGAAGTGTTTTTCTATTGAATCTTGAACGGATTGCAGTAGAAAGTAGTTGGAGTCCCGCTCATATTTGAAAAGAAGCCGCCCAAATGATACATGGTTCAAATTCTTCAACCACTCAAAAAAGGACACCGTAACACCTCCAGCATTAACGAACAAGTCGGGAATAATCAAAATATTGCGCTCAAGAAGGATTTTATCAGCGGCAGGGGTTGTGGGACCATTGGCCCCTTCTATAATCATTTTTGCTTTAATTTTTGGAGCATTTTCTAATGTAATAACTTTTTCACACGCTGCAGGAATCAAGATATCACAGGCTTCACAGAGTAAGTCGTCTCCCGATCTTTCCTCAGTCCCGGGAAAACCCATTATTGTGTCTTTCTCTACGTAATAATCATGTAATTTCAGTATGTCTATTCCATGTGCGTTGAATATTCCTCCGTCTTTCTCTACTACACCAATGCATACACCCCCAGCTCGGCTAAAGTATCTTGCTGTGTGAAATCCCACGTTGCCGAAACCTTGGACAATGAACGATTTCGACTTTATACCTGTTTCTAATCCTATTTTAGACATGACTTTCTCGTTATTGAGTATGTTTTGTGCTCCATGAAATATACCACGTCCAGTAGCTGCAGTTCTACCATGGATGCCTCCTTGGTTTATTGGTTTTCCAGTGACACAGGCGTTAGCATTTATATCATTGTGGCCAATCGTTTTTGAATAAGTATCGGCGACCCAAGACATTTCCCGCTGGCCTGTGCCCATATCGGGAGCGAGAACATCGATTCCAGGTCCAATAAATCCTTTTTTGGCGAGCTCCAATGTAAATCGTCGGGTAATCCTCTCTAATTCAGTCTCACTGTATTCTTTCGGATTAATCCTCACTCCAGCTTTTCCTCCTCCGAATGGAACAGCGACGACTGCACACTTGAAAGTCATCAGTGCCGCCAAAGCTTTCACCTCGTCTACATCGCAGCCAAGTGAGTACCGCATTCCACCTTTACATGGTGTTTTATGCGAACTATGTTGTGCACGGAAGCCAGTAATCATTTCATACGCGCCAGTATCTCTTCTTAAGGGGAAAATTGTCTCAAATACGTGATGGCAAGGCTCGATTATTTTCAGAATGCCTCGAACTTTCTGCTTTCTCTGTTCGTCTGTTGTCTTAGGAGCCTTGAGATCTTCAATCAGTTTTTCTTCCAATATTTCACAGGCGGAGTGGAAGAAGTACTCCACCATTTCGAAGAACTTAGGATTTGCTGCCTCGGGTATATCTTTCAGTCGGTCCGGAATTTTGTATTCAGATAGGGACCGATGGATTTGTTTGTCTGGAGCAAATATTCTTGAAATACCTCTTCTCATTCCTCCGCCGATGAATTTTTTAAAAACGGTCATCTCTTAGCCTAATAAACTATCCGCTCAAAAACTTTGTCAGGAGATCGACAAGTTCTGAGATACTCAAAATAAACGCGAAATATAACCGTATCTGGATATCATTGGCTTATTCAACGTAAAAGCTGGTTTGAGCCACAAATTATTTCACTTATTTTCAACTAATTGGCTCACCAGTGTAAACAATGAAGATCCATTTTGGTTGTATCAAACAGTATCAAGCACATCAGAGAACTAAACGCTACCAAGCTACCGTAACTATACAAGTGACGAGAAATCAATAAACATACCCCACATTGCCTATTTATTCCTCTTCCACTAAGAGTAAACAAAAAAACTGTAAACTGACGTATACTGGAAAAACTCTATAATGTTCGAAGTATTGAAAATGATTGTCCATACTAATGCGTAGTGACTGCATGTACCCAAACTGTAGGTGGATATAATTATATTTTAAAAGTCGTCAAATTCATGCATAATTTTCGTGAAGATAGTTACCACAGGAGAATGCAATAAAACATTTACAAGGGAGCGATAAGAAAATAAAATGTGGTGCAAGAAAATTCTTCATATCCACTTCACCCTCATATGGAATAAATTTCAAAATGATTCAACCTTACCTACGAAATAAAAAGTAGATACGCGTATGTTTTAATAAAGTCGTCACACTTGCGAAGTCAAAACATTTGCGAAGCCTTGAGAATAGCTCCCATCATATTTTTTTGTAATTTGATGACTCGGTCGTAAAATTTTCGTGTAGGAATATTGAATCGCGTTGCATACCTTGGCCAGTGGCGTAGCCGGGGGGTGGGCACAGGGGGTGCGTCCCTCCCCCATAATGTATTAATTTTAACAGAATAATTGTTACCTATGAAACAGAGTTATTATACTCCGACAGCATGCTGTAGCATAACAGCTTCCCGAAGACCTACCAATTGTGTAATTTAAAGTGCCAAAATAGCATAAAATGTGATTTCTAGAGATAAAAATGTTCACATTTTCCCGATAGAGAGGTTCCAACCCTCTACCTCGGGTTGTCCTCCCCTACACATCGTCCTGGCTACGCCCCTGACCTCGGTTTTTGCTTGTAAACAACTATAAAGACAATGGCGAACTTGCATGATTTTTTTTTACTTCACAGGCGGACAGAAAATTATTTTCTGAATACAACAAAGAAAACCGCATGTATATATGAGATTTCCTTCGCAAGATATTCAATGATAAACATAACGAATTTTAAAGCGCGGGAAACACTCCCTCATCCCCAAGCCACTGCCGACGAAGCCTCGATGACGTCAAAGGTGCCTAAACATCACACGAAGCTATTATTGTGATTGTTTGTAATAGTTGCCAGCAGTTGTGAGAGCTTCGTTTGTTAGGCGTGTTGATTATTTTCTATTTAAAGATAAATATCCGACGATAGAGGCTCGGAAGCCCTCATATTTTGTATAATTTATAATATTAATATCTGAGTAAGGGCATAAAATATAAAACTGGAGCAGTTAAACCAAAAATTTTATAATACCTAAATAGCATCGTTGTAAGAGTCTGAGCCGTGGCCGTTGGAAGGGGGATACGTTAATTGTAAGTTGATATTATCGACGGCATATCATTTAAGTAAGTAATTAGAACGATTTTGATGTTTACTAATGTTCGCTCAGCTTTTATATACAATAACTTCATCCGTTTATTCGTAGGTACCGGAGAATTCGTCGTTTAGGACTGCCTGTGCTTGTAAATTATGAGGTGAATTCCAGTCAATGCAACTTTTGCTCGCTGATTGGAGACATCTAGGAACATTTTTGTGCCAAAATATAGTTATTCGTGACATCTCCCGTTATGCTACTGCTAATAATCACAGTGCCAGTGGTTGTAATGCACAAAGTTTGACAAGGTTGAAAAATATCGGCCAAGAGTTATCAGTGTTCCATCGTGATTGAATTGTAAAAAGTGCTATTACGCTATCGATGAATGTCTAACAGTAGTGTAAAAATTGTCAGTGGCGTGTTAACCTCCGTTGTTCACCGTAGATATGACATTTCACGATCAAGCTATTGAAATAAAAACTGAGTGTGAAGTTTGTTATTCCATTATTTCAACGAGTAGTAGTGAGAAAGTCATCTTTGTCACTTGTGTGGGCTCATTTAAGGCTTTAAATCAGTCAATAAATAGTTTTTTTCATCATAAGCTCTGCTATTGTAAGTTGTACGTGATGACATATAAGAATCTGACAGTGACTTCCAGTTTTTGATAAGAGTATTTGCCTATTTCCCACTATATTTTTATGGCATTTGCTAGCGTATTGTTAATGGATTTACCTATATAATTGAAATAGGTTGTAGCTTGTGTGTGTGTTGGCAGCGGAACCGATTCGCGATCTCACATGTGGATTGTGTGCAGACTGTTTTGCTTTGAGTTCGTACCGTAGGACGGATAGGACTACCTACTCCGCTAATACGGCGCTGCCAAATTCAACAGCACAGCTTACGATCGTTATCTTCCAGTATTACAAGTTTCTTTTACATCTCGATTTGCCGCCGACGTGTAGCAATAATCTGTCTTAACAAATTCCATGAGGGTCGTGGCATCAATTTTTGGTGTCCTAAAAAAAAAAGGCTGGTGTCCTAACACCCCCTGCCACACGCCTTTTAGGCGACTTGCGGGGTATTATGTAGATGTAGATGAATTTCAGGTGTACTATTCGAACGAGCGGAAACGTTATCATACATTTTTCTGATAACTAAATCATACGAAGTGAAACGCTTGTACTTCATCATCCCGATGTCACATTATTAATATCCCAAGAAATAATCGTGGCAATATAGCATTAGAAAAACTTGCCCAGGAATAACAACAAAATAAAGCGACGATGAGCGGCTAAATACTCCCTCAAAACAAATTTTACTGCATGCGCTCAGCGTATTTCCCAACTCCCTACGGTTGTTTAGGCACCTATGACGTCACGCCTGGCCTCGGCAACGCTCGGGTGTCTTCGAGCAGTGGTCAGCTCAGAGAAATTTTTCTCTATTTTAAAGTCAATTTTTTATTTATTTTGATGATGAATGGAGATACTTTAGGTATTTTTGCGAGCTAATGTATCTATTTTACTTATTCAAAATAGTTTTTAGAGCAATCGACGACCCATGCAAGTTTCCCATTCAACCGATTCAGGCTTTGTATGGTGGATGTTCGACATATTGAAATAAAAGGTAGTTGCACTTTTCCACGATTGTTTAGGGCGCACGACGCGTTCCGGATCACAGAGCCCAGTGGCGCAGCGAGGGGGTTTTGGGGGATAACCCCCCCACCAGAGCTCAGAGAAATTAAGGTTAATCTATTTTACTGAATTGGATTAATATTGCTTATAGAATAGTGTAACGATTAATGAAATATTCCTCAGAAAGCCATTAAACTCACTATTTATCCTAATTTTTTCCTGGGGAGGGACCCTGCACCTCCCGCTTACCCTGGGGGTATGCCACAACCCTGACCCCCCAGTATTAGTTGCGCCTGAAACCCCCCCTGCCTTTATTCCTAGCTGCGCCCCTGACAGAGCCATCCTCTGGTACAAAACACTACGGCATATGGGAGTATCACATTTGTGCATTTAAGGAAGAGGAGTGGGAGGATTTTACAAGTTGGAGGAAGGGAGAGGGAAGCAGAAGTACAGGAGGGAGACAGTGAGAAAACAGAAAACCGAAGAGCAGCAGCAGTGAAGATTTTTCGGGTCTCACACGGGGTAAGGTCCTCCATGTCTCCCTCGGACGTTTCGATGTGCATCTCACCAATCGTTTTCAGGAATCCTGAATAAAATGGGCGAGTTGCACATAGAGACATGGAGGAACTTACCCGGAGTGAGACCTAAGAAACGTTCTCTTCCAGTGTTCGCCGGGAAAAAAATCAGGCATTGTATCATTTGACAGCTAAGGAGATACAGAAAAACCAAAGGTAGAAGAAGGACTCCAGAAATACCTCTAGAAGAACGAAATTGGAAAAAACTACAGAAACGGGAAGGCCAATTTTTTCCGTCTGAAATCCCTTACAAAACTCCTGCTAATTCTATCCTTACTACTTTTTCAGGTACCCTTTCGGGGACTTCTCTGCTCCACCCCCTCCTTGCCTCACTAATTACCTCGATATGCGGCCTTCTTCACCCTGCCCTTTCTATTCTTCTCCCGCCGTTTCTGCGGTTCTTTTTTCTCAGTGTCGTTCTTCTATAGCTATTACTAGAGTCCCCCTCCTATTAAATTATAACATCTTGATAATTTTTTGGGCTCTTCGGAAGGAAAAACATGCCATCATTATGGCTCGATCACAGTTCACGTTACAATATTATGCAGTCTAATGCCGCCTGAAATACTGTCTTCTCAAAAATACCCCGATCACAACGAAACCATAAAAAAAGCTCTCAATAAAGTTCCAAATTTGATTGACTGGTTGGAGTTGTTATTGAACACGACAAAACATATCCCACTTTTGGCGCGAACATTTATATGTATGTTCGCATAAGAAAGATTTTTTCATTGTTCAACTCTTTCAACTTCGGCTGTATAATGGCACTCACTATTTGTTCTTTGTGTTGACATGAAAAAATAGATAGGGGTATTGTATCGCTTTCAGGCACCGTGTTACCTCAATTAAAATTTCTTAATTAGCCCAAATTGAAGTATTTATGTGGGGCTTTTAAAAGTTCAATCCATCCTCCTATGCTTTGTACGTTTATTTGATAAAAACTGTTTTTTTGACAGGTTACTGTGGTTGAGCATTCTCGGGCTCGTCATCCATGGTCTTGGAATTGCTTCCCAGCTTGTGGCTTCCTTTACTGATGCTCTGCAGACATCAATGTGAGTCTCAAAAAAATGATATTGCCCAGTTTTTACGACGAACCGCAAGGATAACTTTAAGTCTGACTCCACTTTCAATCGGAACAAGTTAGGATTAACGTATTCATTTTGCAATTTTACCCAGGCAAGAAGGATTCCCTAATAGCTTGGAGACGTATGGACTAATTTCTGGATTATGGACATCAACATTTGCACTAGGAGCATTTGTGGGACCATCAGTTGCTGGAATTCTCTATGATGGAGTTGGTTTCCGTCATGCCACAATGTTTGTGATATCTTTGCATGTTATCGTGGTGAGTAATTTCTTGTCTTGACGAACTATTTAAAAACTAATCACTAACTTATTTTATCTTCGTGATTGTGTATCAGGTAAGTAGCCATGGAGGCTTTGAGGGCTTCGCCCCCCACCCCCGAAATTTTTTCACTCTGGCGACTATCGCGGAAGAGCTGGTGAGGATACCACTAGGCCAGGGGCATCTACCATCTGACACTCAATTTATCGATATTGTTGCTTTGTATAATTTCTTCCTATAACGATAGTTGAGTAAAATTTTCATATTTTCATACTCTATGTATTTATGTAAACGAAATATACGGGGTGGAGGAAAAAAAGGTGTTACGAAATTTTAACTCGGGATAGATGATTCCAGAAATAACCAAAGTTACCTATGATGTTGTGGTCGATAACGCACCATTTTTAAATCACAGAAACTTTGCACCAGGCGCTCCGATTGGCCGCGATTTTGCCCTGTTGCCGCGCTGCAATTGAGCTAGTGAGGTGCCTTGAATACATCTCAGAGTAAGGATGGGGGAGAGTGCGCTTTGGCTACTGCGCATGTAGTCAAGATCCCGCATATACAGCATATACATCCCACACTTCCCACAATTCTTCCCACAGGGGATTCCCGCACTACTTCCCACGATCACGTGGTAACCATGTTGACTACAAGAATCTGCTACTGCGCAGCCTGAAAGCGCTCTCTACCCCAATCCTTACTCTGAGGAATACATTGCGATTTCCGTCAGGCAAAGCATTCGAGATCATGCGTTGTCCAGAATATCCGACAACAGGGCAAACTCACGGCCATTCGGAGCGCTTAGTGCAAAGTTTTTGTACTTAAAAAATGGTGCGTTTTCGTTTTAAAAAGCATCGGTAATTTTGGTTCCTACTGGCATCAACTATCCTGGGTTAAAAATTCGCGAAAATGCTTTTTCTACCCTGTATAGATGACTTGATGAAATGTATGGTTTTCCTGTGCGTGGAAATTGAACACCAAATGTCAGTGTCGGCAACCCGTACACCTCCAAAGCATCCCCGAAGCAAATGTCTGGGAAATATATTGTTGAATAATTGCCTGAAAAGTGCATTGTGGTACATGGTGATGCATCATAAAAATTCCGATATTCGCTAGTATTTCCCTACCGAACTCTGGTGTGCATATACCACCTCAGCCATTTTATCATCTTGCATTCATGAGAACGCGGTTTCATCATGTGCTTTAACTTGGAAATAATGTATAAAAACAGGGATTAACGGTCATTATTTATCATTTCTATTTACGTTCTCTTTTGACCAATCGAAATTCATAAAGCATAGCTAGCGTAATGACATTAAAGAGAATAGTTTGTGTTGCATCTACTACATTTGCCAACCTGGCTGATGCCTACATTCAGTGGCAAGACAACTTGATAACACGATATTAAAAATAACGATGAAGTTCCAAACATTCGTGCCAAACTTCAGTTCATAAATGCCTGTTTTCAAGAAAATACAGTAACCAAGAAATTAAATAGCCAATTCAAAGTAATTAAAGGTGTAATAAGTGGGTGTATGGAGTAAAAAGCCGACAGTCAGGGTCAGTCGAGTAACCTTAACTTCTCTGACTCTTACCTCATTACCTGGGCGAATAAAAATCGCCATATGCGAGATTAATTCTATCATGAGTTTTGATGAAGTCTCCTTGAGCGATGTTTTAGTAAATTTTACAAACCTGTTACTTATCTTAAGGATAGCAGCCATTCAAGTTTTAGCTAATTCAGTGTACTAAGAGGACTTCAGAGGCAGCCACGGCTTTATATTTTAATCTCTGATTTTTGGTTTAAATATCGTCGGTCTCTAATAACTTTTGTCACTTATGGGTGTAATAAAGTCTCACGTAACTTACCTTTGCAGTCATGCATATGGAATGATATTTTTGTCTCGAAAGGTCGAGTAACAAAACCCCATCAATGCAAGTACCCTTAAGGTTTTGTCCAAATCTTTATGACTTGACTCACATCTATTTCAGTTTTCCTGCACAGAGTAGCGCAGAGAGTAGCTTAATACTCTGTACAAATTTGACCATATTAATTTCTTTCATTCTACTTTCTTTCATTTTTACATTTAGTATATAGGTAAAAGTGATGAAAAGTTTACTCTATATATCCTTGAAATTTCAAGGTTATACCGTAAGTTTTGAATGAGTAATGCATCACGAAAAATTACACACTGCTGCCGCAAATGACGCGTCCTTTTGATGGTATCCCTTAAGAATTTCGGAGAATAGTAGACGACCTTTTAAAGTTTTCAGCTTCAATGTTACGCTTATTCACGTCCATCCCAGTTGCAGTGAGTTAGGCTCTTTTCTTTCATATTTGACTAATAAAGGTCATTTTTGCAGGCCATACTGGTGAGCTGCTACCTTTGTTATGGACGTTACTACAAGAGGAGGCCATACAGGCAGGTAGATTCTGCCTCCTCCGAAGAGGTGAAATTGATGTCGTCCAATGGCGTATCGATACCTGCCAATGGAACTCCTTCAGGAAGGATGGCATCCAGTCCTAGCAGACCTATTGACAGAGGTGCTAGCGGTGGTGGCATCCTCATTGCATGTGGAAGCTATAAAAGCCGCTACAGCGCGTGGAAACGGGATGATGGTAGCACTGTCTTAGTCGGGCCCTATTCGACCAGCTACGGCAGCCTAGGAAGCGCCAGTAGTCTTGAAAACCATCGCCATTATATGGACACCGTAGCCTGATTGTAGTTGTATTTGTTGGCAGAATATGCTCAAGAGCAATGGCTGTGTTCAGTTTAGTCGATGTTTCCGGAAAGGAAATGGCGTCTGTTTCATAAAACTAACTTGTCGTTCTTTGACAAGTGGAGATTTTCCAGATTCTGAAGACTAGCGAGACATAATAGATTTCTCGCCTGTCTAAAGTTGTTGTCTGCGTAATAAGAAGGTAATAATGAGTGCCTAGTCTTAAATGTGTGTCACTATGCTATGAATGTCACTGATCATTCTAGGTAGTTAAAATAATCATGTTTCAATTCAGTGACACGTCAGCTACTTGAAATAGTTCATACCAGTTCATTGGCCATTTTTATGTTAACTTCATGGAATTTAGCACCAAATCATTATTATAAAATCACGCCAATTACATGATTTTTAATATTTTATAACATAAGCGACGTCAATAGTGACGTCAAACACTAAATTATTCAACTTTTTGGTACCAAATAGACCTGCTTCGTTGGCAGGAATAGCCCGGCAAAATATCCATCCCAGTATACTAATCCGCAGAATAATGGAGAAAGGTGAAGGCATGGATATCCAATATAAATAGTATTTGTGCATATTTGATTTAAAGTTGTACATAAGTATCGTTTTAACCTTAATTTTAACTTTAAGTTTAATGGTTGGAAACATCGAGTGCAAGAAGTGTTCATTTGCGAATGCGTTGTGTACAATATTGGAAATAGTTGATGGCGCGAATTTTTAAAGCAGTACGCTTAATTGGTCGTGTCATCCATGAAAATGTGCCAATTTTTTTATCGAAGTCCTCATTAATGATATATGTGTGGCAAGATGCCAAATGTCTGTATGAGTTGAAATTGTGAATGCATGTAATAACAATCTTATCATAAGAATTATTCAGCAGAAAAATATTATGATTTGATCACGTTGCGTCAAGAAATAGGTTTATAAATTTGAAAACTTTGATAGTTCATAATGACTGCATTTTCATGCGTTCAGTTTGATTACATATCAGGATGCTTTATAAGCATTCACCTGATAAAATGTTGCTGTAAATATTTTTTAGCCTCTGAAATAAAAAGACAATAAACTTTACAATTCATTAGTTCTTCATCTGTTAAGCATGTGTGTGTGAAATGAATGTACTGAACTAACTTGGTAATTTTAGTTCCCCAACGGGGCCGCCCACGTGAAAAAAATTGTTTCCAATGACACTCGTACTAGTCGGCGAGATTATGTGCATTTTACACCGTTCTTAATGCCTCGCCCGAAAAAGATGTAACTGGACTAGATATGAAGAAAGATCGCTCTTCCCCGGCGTATTGTATCGTATAAGGTTACTCGGGATTTCCACCGGGTCACGTTCTCCATCACAGATGTCGTTTCGATAAACGAGCCGTCTATCGACATGCCCTGACGACGATGGGCGACTCATTCATCGAAATCAATCAATCAGCACGTCGGCCGTGATGGAGAACCTGACCCGGTGGAAATCCCAAGTAACCTTCCATGGACTAGAGATGCGCTGAGGATTCATTGAGTCAGAGTCTCAAGTATACTTGGAATCAGGGACGCATATCAGTCTCAAGTATACTTGGAATCAGGGTACGGTAGGGCGGATCGAAAAAATCGATTTTTATCACATCCATCTGGCCCAATGAAAAAGAGTTGTGGGACCGATCAAAAATAAGGCCTGAAAAATTTGATACCTCTAGGTGAACCCCTCGCTCAAATGCGATTTAGGGGGGGAGGGTCAAAATTCTAAAAATTTAATATTTTATGGTCATTCCCTATAGATTTTGCCGAAAACCGATTTGATAGTACCCAGAGGAGAACCTTAGAACTTGTAATTCATGGTCATGTTGACCTCTCAATGGGAAAATATAAAAAAAAACGTAAGAGGAAACACGATTCGTCGGGCCCATGGCCTGACAGGACGGCCACGGTCGGGCCCAAAACCTGTGATCGGTGAAGTTGCGAGGAAAGGCAGTATAGGAACTGGAAGTCGTCGAATCAACCTTCGCCTCGCACACAGCGCCCACAAAGATACACAAACATGGCAGAGAGAATGGGGATTTTATCGGAAGGCTAGAGAATAAGCAGCGAGTGGGAAATGGGTGCCAGGTGGCGCCAAGCGCACTCACAGGGTTCGGTAATGAGAAATGGTGCAAAGGACGCGTCGGACGCAACCGTAAATAACACTACGGACTTCGAGAGCATGAGATGCACCTATGTACTAACTTTGGTCACAATCCATGCAGCCCTATGGGGACGCATAGCGGATAGACAAACAGACATCCTATTTAATATGTATAATAATAGAAATAGATAAAAGATTGGGGGAGGAGGCGTCCACCACAGGATCGATGCCAGTGCGAATCATTAATTGCGCCAATAACTTTCCAGATTTTGATTCATACATTCATTTTTCGTTTTACGATCTTAAGATTGGTGTACTGACGCCCTCTATTCCTACCTTATTCTGAGATAAAAATTGATGGCTGCGAATGCATAAGAATCTATTGACGTTTACAGCAATATCCCTGAAATATGAATATTTACTTATTTTTAAGATCCCAAATTAACATTTTAAAAATCTAGAGGAGTAATTTGATCTTTTAGTGAAAAGGTGGGTAAAGAAACAAAAATATAGGATATAATAAGCAATTTAATACAGTGGCGCAGCGAGGGGGGGGTTTTGGGGGATAAACCCCCCCCCCCCCAACCCCAGAGCTCACAGAAATTTTTAAGTTAAATCTATTTTACTTGATTGGATTAATATTGCTTATAGAATAGTATGAGGATTAATAAAATATTCCTAAGAAGGCCGTAAAAATCACCATTTTGAACCATTTATCTTTTTTTTTCCACACCTCACGCTTACCCTGGCGGGTATGCATTACCCCCAAGCCCCTCAGTATTAGTTGCGGCTGAAACCCCCCTAGCCTTAATTCCTAGCCGCGCCCCTGATTTAATATGCACGGGTGGTATTGTGGACGAGTTTCCATGCGGATAAGTGAATTATTGCCGGCGAAAAAGAGGTGTACAGTGAGTACCTACAAATAACTAAATAATTTGAATATGGCATGCTTTTAGAACCTTTATTGATTTACGAGTAAAGATATTATTTGAATCGGAATAAGAGATGGTTAAAAAGGAAAGGACTCTAGGTTTTTTATATTTATTAATACGTACCTGTTGAAAGTGGACTGAAAGAGCCGCGGTTGATTTGAAAACGAAGTCTCACAGTTTTAAGGGGTTGGAGATGTTTATCTGGATGCTCATCAAGAGCTCGTCATAATGAAGCAAAGGTAGGAATGACTTTTTCGGGAGCGCTTAACTATAGTCTCCCTTTTATTTATCTCGCTGGTAAATTATGGGAGTTTGCTTGAATACACGTGACCCTCAATGCACGCCCTGTCTCATCTTTCGCGGCAGAAGCGATGAAGAAAACACGTCGAATAAACACGTCTTAATGACTGCAAGTAAATGAGAACTTACTTGTAATAGTAGATGGTTCAAATCAGAGAAGACTTTAATTTAGCATACTTTAGTTAATATATGTTAATTGAAAAGGCTCTAAGGAAGTCACCAGTGATTTCAATCTCACGGTTAAAATGGGTCGAGATTTTAAGCTCGACAGACAACAGATGGCTTTTAGAAGTATAGTATACTCAAGTGGTACTAATTAGCAGCTTTTATTTGCTATAATAATGGAACAACAAACTAAAAATAAATCTTATACACCTAGTGTACGAAAGATCCACAGAGAAAAAATCATTCGAATGATTTTTTCTCTGTGGATCTTTCGCACGATTGTGCATTGCGGGTGATTCCCGTAAAAGTTATCACCGCGGCTAGTCCCGGTATACTTTAAACACACCTAGTGTATGCTAAAAATTATTTATACGTAGATTTTAACACATTATTTGTTGATTCTGAGAAATATTCAATTTTAAAGATAGCTCTCCATACGTAGTTATAGCACAAAAATGGCTGGAATAATTTTATTTATACGTTTTAATGCTGGTTCACTACTTCATCACATGCTCCTCTCGTGCCTGGTGTGAGAATAGACGAGCACATACTTTGAAGTAGGCTCGGCGTTGGGCGCCGAGGGAAAGGAGAGAAATATTACAATGCCTCAAAGATTTAAAAAATTGTATTTGATTAGAATTAAGACTGAAATTGCCAAATGTTATTTTGTGTTAATATTATCGCTGAGATATTATATGATTCCGACAAAAAAGATCAGTGGCATTTTGAATAATCCCACTCAAAGGTAAATTAGTATTTCGATTGTTAATTGTAATTTGTCTCTCATGGGAGTGTCATGTATTTAAATAGAAGCTTGGATACAGTATGGTGTAGTGTTTAACCAATAGTTGATGATTGTAGTGTAGCACTGAATAGTGTGAAAATATGGACACTTGGGGAAGAGGATGAGAAAATATTGGGGGCATTTGGGATGTTAGAGTAGAGAAGAATTGGGAAAGTGAAGTAGACTGAGAGGAATAGGATTGGCGAATAACTGACTATTGTGGGCAAGGAAATTAAACCTAGAGGAGAGAGTATGTTAATAGGATGGAATTAGTGTTGAGTGGCAAAGTGATGTTAAATCCATATTCGAACCCCTTGCAGCAATCAATATCCCACAACATCTAGACAACTTTATTGGCTTAAATAAATGACATCGTGTAATATTCATGTTAATCCAATTAACGTCATATGGATATTTGTCAAATATCCAAAGGACCTGCCAGACAACGTTGCAGCAATGTCCAACAGTGGACTTAAAGGTCAGTATTACAACAACTCTTAGCAGGGACACTGCTGGGAATTAAGGCTGGGGGGGGTTAGGTGCAACTAATACCGCGTTGTGCGGGGGTATGGAATACCCACCAGGATAAGCGGTAGGTGCGAGATTAATAAATTGTGGAATTTTAAGATAAAGGGTTCAAAATGGTGAGTTTTAAGGCTTTCTGAGGGATATTTTATTAATCCTTACATTATTCTATTAGTTATATTAATCAAATTAAGTAAAATGGATCAAACTTAAAAATTTCTCAGAGCTTTGGGTGAGGGTTTTATCCCCCAAAAACCCCCCCTCACTGCGCCATTACCTCTTAGGTATCTTCACAACATCTAATGAGTAGATAATGGGTATACTTATTATGGTTTTGGTAATTCCAGACATACTGGCAAAACATTTGTGCTCTTTAATTCTATATAGAACATATGATACCTATGGATACTGTTTGGAACATTAATTTTTTTAATATCACAGATATTACAAAGTAGATATCTTTGTAACATTATTTTTACAACTCATCGTTGATATTTCAAGTAGGATTTCTTTGTAAAGTTGTCAAAAGATCCATCATGTAATAATAATGTGTTTTGGATATACATATCAACCTTATTTTCATACCTGATAGATATCCTCTGCTGCTTCGTGTTTTGGATATATCAACCTTATTTTGATACCTGATAGATATCCCCTGCTGCTTGGGGAGACTAAAGCCAGTTTAAGGACATAGTGGAAGGAAGAGCAGAGTATTTATACAAATGAATGAAAAGCAATGGGTCTCATAATTAATTATATCTAATCGGAAGTACAAAATTGAGGGGGCCGACATGTCTTCTCTTTCCTCTCCTTATTTTAATACTATATTATATGGGCCATATCTATTCAATATCATTTAAGAATATCATGGGTATCACAACTTGGATATCAATGTAAGGTTATTTTTACAGCTTTTTGTGGATATTACAAATGGGATATATGTAACGTTGTCAACATATCAATCATGTAATGACAATGTGCCTCAGATATATCAACCTTATTTAGGTATCCAATGGATATTGTCCACTGCTTGGAATGTAGCCTAATCAAATCAATAAACTTCTCATTTTAAGGCCAACTTTGGCCTTACCCCACACGTCCTCCATTGGTAGGCAAATATTGCACATAACCATTTCGAATAGCCTTATTGGATTGGAGGGCAACTCTCAAATCTTTTATGTACCGCAGGTGAAGATTAATTTATGATATTTGAATTAATAGCAAAAAACAATAGTGAAATAGATAAGTTGGCATGAAAAATAAAATTAAATCACAATTTCTGTGCGCAGTTAAACTGAGTTTGATAATCTTAGAGATAAATAACACTTGTGCAGCTGAGGCAAGCATAAGGCTCCTAGATGTAACATTATAAAGGTTTTAGAGTCTCAGTGCTCTGTCCTGTGTATAGGTGTAGATGTCTCTCATCCCTTCCCCAGTGGTGGATTTAGGGGAGGGTTATAGTGGTCATGATCTCCCAAATTCAATCAAAATTTTTAATTTTCATTATTTTAATAGTTTTTGTATCCTTGTAAAAGAGTAAAGGTAATGTATATACAAATGAAAACTATTTAAAATGAGTATTTTGAAAACTTTTACACAGGAGAACACCGCTCTCCCCAAGGAGATATTCCATATTCCCTGACCCAGGCCATGACTCCTCTTCCTGCCCTTCCCTTCTCCAAGGTTATAAACTATTTATACTACAGTCTGGAGAGAAAATTGGTGTATATTTAATGAAATATGAAACTCAGGGCCTTATATTTTTTACTTATCACAGACCAATAAAAAAAATTATATGAAGGCAAATTAATATTTCAATTCTTTTATTCAATCTGACAGCAAAGCATCTCTCTCCAGTGGCATAGCCAGGAATTTAGTTCAGGGGGGGTTCCAAAACCAGGGGGGGAAATTTTAAAAAAATAGGGTACTAAGTAGAGGGTTTTAAACTAATTTTAGCACTCTTCTTTTCATTGTCAAAAAAACTTTATTTGTACAAGAAACATTTTGTAAATTCATGATTTCTCAATATTTTTAAAAATGAAGGAATATAATTGCGTTTTTATGTTTCGGGGGTGAGGGGGCCAGACCCCCAGCACCTCCCCCTGGCTACGCCACTGTCTCTCTCACATGTGCAATGGGCCAACATTCTGGCAGAACAAAACTAAAATAATTCAGGAGTGCCTGAATCCAAGTAATCTATAAATCCCCATTCTTTAAGGTGTTAACTAAATCATGCCATTAAATTTGTCCACTCTTCATTGTCAGCCATTCCCGCATATTCCTTCAGCCTAAGGGCAACAAAATTGGTATTCTTATATTTTCATCCACTATCAGTCAACTTAATCACTCCTACTGCACTCATAACCAGCTATGTAGCAGTTGAGGGGGGTTTGAGCAGCCAAGTACACCCTCCCCCAAAATTTATTCCATTGTAGCTACTGCCCACTATATAAATAAGGTGAGCATTATACTACCCATCTTCCCTGAAAACATGGAGTACAACCAAATGAGCCTCGGAAACTCATGGAACGGGACCCGTGCGCAAAGGGCGGGTGTCATTCACAGCAGCAAGGTCACCAAGGTCCTTGGGGTTATCAACGTGCGAAATCCTTGCAGAGACTTATCGTCAATAAAAGCAGCAGAAGCAATGAAGAAAGAAGAAAAGAAACAAGGAAGATGGAGAAGAAGAAGATGGCAATAAATGTAAGGACGTGGAATGTGAGAACAATGATGAAGGCAGGGAAACCAGAAAATGCCGAAAGGGAAATGGAGAAAGAGATGATAGATATCTAATGACTATGCAAAGTGAAGCGAAAGGATGGTGAAACTATTGGAGTGATGGGTATCCTCCCTTGGTGACACTCTGTTGTTGAACTCAATCAGGGTAAATAAGAAAATCTATGGAAAGTACAAAGTAATTTCTTTCCACTAATTTAGCAAAAAATGGATGCATTGAAATGTTCATTAATGGTCCAACCTCATTAAGTAATTTACTTCAATATGGGAAGGGGATAAGAGGATAGAAACTTAGTAATGGTTCTGTATGTATGGGTTAGTATTGTTTTAGTATGGGTTTACATTGCATCCCAGTCGAGTTCAGTCAGTGCTCATTGTATCACATCAGCAATTACGTAGGTACCCTTTAAATAATTACATACATGTATGCTAAGGGCGTTAACTGTCTCCTGTGCTGTTTCATATATTTGCAGGAACAAAAGTGAGCAAGTACTTGGAGAAAATAGGTGTAGAGATTACTGTGGTTGGATTTGGGGAGGTGTCAGAGGATGCACGTGGATTTTTCAAAATGACTAGTTTTACAGCTTTATAAGAGATATTTTATTAATCCTAACACTATTCTATAAGTAATACTAATCCATTAAGTAAAATGGATTAAACTTAAAAATTTCTCTGAGCTCTGGGGGGGGGGGGGGTTTATCCCCCAAAACCCCCCCTCACTGCACTGGTAACATGTGCCATTTGGTCATTTGGGAGTCTAGTCGCAGCCATCTCACAACCTCCCCAAGGCTCAAAAACACTTCATCGCAATGAATAGGTTTTTCAAAGGCTTGAAACACAGTGTTCTTCTCCCAGGTAAATTAGACCATAAGGAATTTGTTTTGCCTGAAGCTGAAGGATCTTGTTTTTCTTGATGAAAATCCTTTCTCGAAATTGATTTTTTTTCATGAAAAATCAAAGAATAAATTTGTAAGGTTCACCAATATTTTAAAAAAAGCATCTTATGGTTGGTGGTTTATCCAGCATAATGTGTGTTTTAAAAATATATTTGTGGTTATTGGTGCTATTGTAAAAATATATTAGTGAACCTTGCAAAGTTTAATCTTTTAGTCTTACAAAGTAAAGCCTGAAAATATCAGTTGGATTGTTTACCTTCTCCATTGAAAAGGTAAGTAGGAACATATCAATGGGGAAAGCAGAGGAGAGCAGGCAATGGGCATCTAAGCAACTTAAAATCAGCTGGCAGGTAAGTGAATTGTTGAAATGGCATGCCATGCAATGCAAATTGTATGCCATGCCAATTGCAATGCTGCAGCAATGCAAAAATATTTCACCCTTCACAAACACATGAAAAAGGAGTTACCTAATTGATTTACTGCTGTAAAAATAACTTCAAATTTAACCCTAACTTTTACATTTAATGCAAATGTGTATGCGGCAATGCCAGTTTTTTGCTGTAATTAACACCGATATATTCACTCAATTTTGAAAAGAGAGGATCAAGGACTGCTGTAACTATAACTCCATGAGGCAGTGGCAATATTACTTTAGAACGTTCGTATTTGGGGTTTCAGGGACAAAAATCGGCGATATTAGAAGCTTGTATCTCCACGGCGAGAAAAACATGTACCTAAGGAGGTATGGAGGTATTCCGTACGTTGCCCTACTTGACTTCAGCTGTTATTGTTGGCGGGCGACTACTCACCCTACTCCACTATGCTGTGTTCTCCATGGGCTGGCGTGGTATCCAGCAGAGGGAGGCAAAGTGTTAGGGGTGAATTACGAGAAGCCAGCTGTTAAAGTCAGCAGTCAACAAGGCCGACAGCTGCAGAGGGCGACGCAAAAACGTAAACAAATTCTAATGATACGATTTAAAAAATACCTCCTGACTTAACATACGGCACTAATAGCCGGCTTCAAAGATGCCGATTTAAGAGCAAAACTGACGTTCCTAAGGCAAAAATCTGTGAGATTTGAGGCTTTTATCTCCACGTCGAGAATAACATATGAGGATATATTCCTGTAAATTGTCCAACTTAACTTGAGCTGTTGCTTTTGGAAGACGACTACTAACCCTTCTTCCCAATGCACTGTTTGTCACTGGCTGGCGTGGTGCTCAGTGAAAAGAGGATGAGCGGAGGGGGTGCGTAACGACTAGCCAGCCGTTCAGGGGAGTAACGATAAGCCAGCCGTTCAACGGACAGTCAACAACCGCGAAAGCTGCAGAAGGCGAGGAAAAAAGTAAACAAATTCTAATGATACCATTTATGAGGATACCTCCTGACATATTATACGACACTAATAGCCAGCTTCGAAAACGTTCATTTGAGTGCAAAACTGACGTTCCTGAGGCAAAAATCTGCGAGATTTGATGGTTGTATCTCCACGGCGAGAATAACATATAAGAAGGTATCCTTGTAAGTTGCCCAACTTGACTCGAGTAGTTGCTGTTGGCAGACGACTATTCACCCTTCCTCCCAAGGCCCTAATTGCCGTTGGCTTCGGTGGTGTTCAAAGAAGGAGGATAATGGAGGGGGTACATTACGACTAACCAACCGTTGAGGAGAGAGACGATAAGCCACCGTTCAATGAACAGTCAACAACCACTAGAGCTGCAGAAGGCGAGGAAAAAAGTAAACAAATTCTAATGATACCATTTATGAGGATACCTCCTGACATATTATACGACACTAATAGCCAGCTTCGAAAACGTTCATTTGAGAGCAAAACTGACGTTCCTGAGGCAAACAACTGCGAGATTTGAGGGTTGTATCTCCACGGCGAGAATAACATATAAGAAGGTATCCTTGTAATTTGCCCAACTTGACTCGAGTAGTTGCTGTTGGCAGACGACTACTCACCCTTCCTCCCAAGGCCCTAATTGCCGTTGGCTTCGGTGGTGTTCAAAGAAGGAGGATAATGGAGGGGGTACATTACGACTAACCAACCGTTGAGGAGAGGGACGATAAGCCACCGTTCAATGAACAGTCAATAACAGCGAATGCTGAAGAAGACTAGGAAAAACGTAAACAAATTCTAACGATACCATTTACGAGGATACCTCCTGACGTAACATACGACACTAATAGCCGGCATCGAAAATGTTCGATTTAATAAAAAAATCTGACGTCCCAGAGGCAAAACCTGCGAGATTTGAGGCTTTTATCATGACGGCGAGAATAACGTACATGGAGGTATTCCTATAAGTTGCCCAACTTAACTTGTAGGCACTGTTTCTGTTGGCGGACGACTACTCACCCTCCTTCCCAATGTTCTGTTTGCCATTGGCTGGCGTGTTGCTCAACGAAAAGAGGATGAGCGGAGGGGGTGCATTACGACTAACAAACCGGTGAGGGGAGGGACGATAAGCCACCGTTCAACGAACAGTCAACAACCGCGAATTCTGAAGAAGGAAGGGAAAAACGTGTACATGTTCTTCATCGTAGACTTCAATGATGATTCGGGAATTTTTGACGGAAGAATTAAGTAAATAAAGCACCGGTGTGAAATCTAACTGTTAAAAATCATAACAAAATGCACAAAGAATAGGAAGTTTATATTACTCATACTATATCGCGATTCATTTGCGTCATGTTGGTAAAAAATGCTGCTTCCTGTGCGGATACAAGCCGTACTGAGAAAACTTGTATTTTGTATTTAAAGAATTTGGCCATGATGGAGTGCATTTCCACGATTCTCAAAGGACTTTGAATACTATTTTTTTAATATTTGAATTCAAATTAATATCTGAGTATTTAAAGTATTAAATTTAAATGATCTAACAATTAATCTGCGTATTGTGAGAGATATTTCGGGTGTACAGGTGGCAAATTCACGTTTTATCGCGAGACTGTTAAGGTTATTTCATTAGGCTAAGCAGCATTCCCTTTGAAGCGCCACGATATAACACAAAGGAAATAAAAGAAACTAGTAACATTTTATAAACTTTAATTGACCAGCATTTCACTAAAAATGTACACAATTAGTTGTTAAGATAAAAATTACATCGGTGGACCTGACAAGACGTATATTGTGCAAAAATATTGATAAAATTGAGCCATATAACAAACTAACTTGGGAAATAATAAAACAAATCATTTCCAAGACACTGACACACCAGAGATTAATATATCACAGACATCCCTGGGTTGGGGACAGTTACCTTAATACAAACCTTAAAAATGATGATTGTATATCATTCTATAACAAATGTGAATCAAAGAGGTAAAAGACTGAAAAAAATTAAATTTTATTTAGAGACTTCAGGATTTAAGATGAAACTTTCAAAAGAGAGCATAGAAATAATATCAAAATAAACCGTGAAAGATGCGTCGAGAAGTTAAAATCAAGAAAATTAACTATGCGTACTTGGAATATATTTTAAAACACCCTTGAGACATGGGCATTAAAATTAGCGAAGTGAAGAGTTGCATTTTTCTGCTTTTCAGTCTTCTTTCTTGTATTGAGGTAGTCCTTAAGAACGAATGGTCTATTTCACAAGAAACTCCACACACTATCCTATTATGGCACTTCACCCAATGCATTCAAGACACAAAACGTTTTCTTCAAGATCCTGTTACTTCAATTATTCTGACAGAATTATTGAAAGATCCATAGGTACTGCAGGAACTGGGTTGAGAAAATATAGCCTCTGCCATACATGAAGAAGGTTCTTTTGCTCTCTTGATGTGATGGCCATTGCCCATACATATGCCATTAATTTCTTTGTTCAACTGAGCGACAGGTTTTTTCTCACAACAGACGAAAATCAAAACCGCTATCAGCTGAAAATTCAAAAGAGGATAAAAAATTTAGTACACCATTTCATGTGCATTTAGAGCAGCAGTTTCTATCGCTGAAAAATATATACTTAAAACGTTTCAAGTATCAATGGGTTTCAGATTATTCGAGCATCTTATGAAAAGCCATATGCACCGAAGCACTCGTATATCAGCCACGCGAGAAATTATGGATAATTTAAAATATGTGCTGTACATTATTGCGTACACTGACCATTTTTTAACCTTCGCTTGTGTCAAATAATTAAATAATTTTATTTTTATTTTAATAATGCATTAACCAATTTTATATTCTTCATCAAAGAGAAAAAGTGAATTACAATGAAATTTTATTTATATTCATTTCCATACCACTGAAAACAGCACTTATTACTCTTCTACATCGGGGTTTATGGAGCACTTCGACAACTACAGGCCCTGTATCGGGGAAACCTAGCCAAGCGGGACTCTAACCCGCGAAATCTTGTTATGACGGCGAGGATTTTACCCCGCCACTAGATATGGTATTTTAATACAATTTTAAGCCATTTAGTTTAGGGATAGGTTAGGGAGGACAGGGGAAACAAGTCTCACTTAATATTTGGCGTATACGTTTTCACCCCCCTAATGAAAGTATAATAATAGAAATAGATAAGTATAATAGATTGAAACGATAGGTTTTAAGCATGAATAAGAGCTCATAATACTCATGGTTTCTTTCATCAAAGATAAAAAATTAACCGAGAGGATGATTATGACTTTAATACGTCCTTTGGAATGTGAGACACTTACCATAATTGACTGCGTGACCAATATAAATATAGTTCCCTGCCGAAATCCGACCCAGTCCATCAATGCTCCAGCAACCGACGGGCCCACGAATGCTCCCAAAGAGAACGCAGATGCCCAGAGGCCAGACACTATGGCATAAGTGCTCAGGTCATCATTGAATCCATAATGCCTGGAATGAAGGAAGCGTTCGTTTAAGTTTTCTTTGAAGTTTTTCAACTCCGTGATAACCAATGCTTAATTTCGGCCTGAACGCGCCGGAACGGCGATCCGACACCTTTCAGGGATCTTAGGGTCGTGTCAAAAAATTTCATCATTTATCTTAACCAATCATAACCCAATGTTGCTTCTAAGTAACCAAGTAACATCAAACATGTAAAAATTTCACCTACATTCTCTAGCTCTATTCAGGAAAGATTTAAACTACGTGTTCTTTTGTGCTGTAAATTTTAATGGTGAAATATGTAGCTGCCATAATAATTATGATTGAGCAGAGCATTTTCACTTTTTATTAAATGAGAAGTCTTGAGCATTAATTTCTCCCAGAATCAGCTTTGGATTAGATAGGGTTAATTATTAGGAAAACATTATTCCTCACCGTAACTATTATTACAAGTATAAAAAATCGGAAGCTTTTTGGTGGGGGGGACTTGAAGCTGAAAATCGTGTGGATTAAATGCGTTGGTATGCGTTCCGGAACCTCAAATTTTAGAAATTAAGCACTGGTCGTAATATTCATAAGAGAGGGTATTCTTGATAAAATACGGTAGTCACTTACACGGCAGTTTTTATCGAGTCAATAAAACAGGACACGAGCACGCAAGCAACACCCAACCCATGCAGCATGAGACCTAAGATGCACATCCACAGGATTCTGTTTGGAGCGAAACAAAATAACTGTTATTAATCAAAGAGATAATGTTTTATGTCAAATTAAAAAATAATAGGCCGTGTCAAATAATATTAACATTTACTTGCAAGTGTAATTGAGTCTAAAGAATAGGTATTGTTATCTTTCAAGTTTTTTATTAAAAAATACCATTTTTTTACATATTTTTGGGTAGAGAATATTTTTACTGCCCACGTAAACACCAATTATATCAGTGCGCCGTTTTCCAATAACGCTAATTTATTTTAGCGAAGAATAATAACATATTTAATTTCAGCGAAAAAATATATTAGTAAGGTTCATGAGTTCAAGCGATGTTTGTCCAACAACTTAACATTAGATCAAACAATTTTCTCAGCTGAATTCAGACCAAAAAATAGGAAACAATCTCGTTACAATAATCGCTCAAAGCAAATATTGAAGTAGTCAATCACCTATACTGCCCCTACTCCATTTTTTTTGTCAAAAGGAATTTTTTCAACAAGTTTGAGTACAAAGACGATTTTTCTGAACTGGAAAAAAATAATTCCTGTAATTTTCCCGTATTTTAATATGGACTTAGAGGTGAATATGTGGTAGATACCTAATGACAACGTGACTGATTTCAATAGTTGAAATGTCTGCCAGCGGCAGTGACCACATAAAAAGTTTTGAGAGGCTATTTTGTATATTTTAAGGCCAAAAATTCGCCAACATTAAATAGGTGTCGATCAATTCTGATGTTTTTAATTTTAATTAATTCAACGAGAATAGGTTCTTAAGGTTTACTGAAAAAAACTAGAAGCAATGGTGTCATGTGATCTCAAATATAGGGTCAATAACTTTCAAAAATTAAAAAAATATAAATCTATTTTACAAAACGGAAGACCCCGCGCGAATAGATGCACTGGTGAACTATTATATGGAATTAGAAATGCAACTGTCACTCATATATTCAGCGTTCACGCATTCAGGGGCGCAGCTAGGAATTATTAAGGCTAGGGGGGGTTTTAGGCGCAACTAGACCTGGGGTTTGTGGTATACCCGCCAGGATAAGCGGGAGGTGCGGGGGCCCTCCCCCGGAAATTGTTTACAAATGGTTCAAAATGGTGAGTTTGATGGCTTTCTGAGACATATTTTATTAATCCTTACACTCCTCTATAATCCTCTATAATATTAATCAAATGAAGTAAAATGGATTAAACTTAAAAGCTTCTCTGAGCTCTGAGGGGGTTATATCCCCCAAACCCCCCCCCCCTCGCTGCGCCACTGCACGCATTCGAAGGGCTTGGGAATGACATGACAGTGATAGATTTCGCCTTCTAATTACTAGAGCATGTATATCGTGTAGAAAGAATTTAGATACTAGCCATACTAATAACTACTTACATGGGCGACGGTAAAAATGGGGCAGGCCCAATTAGACAGCAACCGAGAATAATCAAGGCCAATCCCACAGAACAGCAATGCTTGGGCTTTATTCCGTGGTCGCAGAGCCATCCAATGAGAGGTGCATGAATAGCATACATGGTTCCACTGATTACAAACATCAAGCCAACCTCCACTGGAGTTAAATTAAACTGAAATAGAGTAAAATTGTCAATGCTAATAAATGATGAGGAATTTACTATTTTTAAGAGCCGATGAATTAAATTCGTGCATGCCGCGGCTCGCCGGCAGTACCTAAAATGTGCACATTTTTATTCATATGGTTGTGAAACCTCCAAAATAAACCTTTGGTATTCAGATTACACCAAATGTTTTTCTCCCCTTACAATCAAAATAAGAAACATTCTCTACCGTAAAGGCAAAATTAGCATCTTATTTGATGCATAAAATCACCCTCTGTCTTAAGACCAGGGAATCTATAAATATCAAGTTAAATTCTTTTGAACGCATAATTATCTCAGATAACTCTGATGCGATTGTATTTTATGACAAGTACCATAAATGCGGGAAGAGGAGAAAATGTATTCTCAACCGTGACTTCCAAAAGATCGAAGAAAAAGAAAGAATGATTTTAAAGATAACGCTAGCCATTCTCTTGATAACGCTCACAGTAGGAGGAGTGAAACGTTGAATGAAAATGTGTTCTACACAGCAATACCCGAGAACCACCACCAACAATGATTTTAAAGGTTACACTACTGTATGTGATACATCTTTTACTTCAAAATGTGCTAACTCAGACCGTAGCTATTCCACTGAAAACAAATTCAGTGATCACGGAGTAACTTTGCAGAATTTGAATATCTTTCATTGATTTATTTAATGGCTGTGACATATATTTAGCTTCATCATCCATGATGTTTTCTACAAAATGAATTCTTTTTAATCGAGTAGAAAATGCCTTGCAAGAATAAAAAACAGGTAATGAAGCTAAGAGGTTAAGTCAACATTGATTTGCATTTTGTACATAGCTAAACATATTCACATACTTCTCGGAGATGAGGCTCCAAGATGGCAGCATAGTATCCCATGGTACAGGATGTAATCATAACAGCTGTGATATTCATGAAAACGGCTGGGATGAAGAGCAACGTCTTCAAATTTGCTATGGAAAGTTAAAATAAAGCACACAATTATAAATTTGAAAATGAATGAATCGACAGTAACAGAAACAAAATACGGAAGGTATTTATGTTTAGTGCAAGCTAGTAACTGAATTGGGTATCATAAATTGTTGGATATCAAAAAACGTCTCAATTGGTGCATAGGTGTCATGTAAGTAATACTAAAGCTCTATTTTAAGGAATTGAACAATCCATTTTTTAATTGTTAGGATCGAGGAAATAAAACATACCGCCAATGCTTAATAAATCTGAAATGATAAAATTCTTAACTACGAATCTAGCAGAAGAAAATTCTCTCAGGTACATATCAATATTCAATATCCTTATAACAATCTTTCTGACAATAAACTAAAAATAATTGGTTGATTAAATCTCCGCTTAATTTCGCTAACTTATTTCCAGGGTTAATAAATATGATACAGACTACATTTTCAGTATTAAATAAATGAGCTCTAATATTTCCAATGATGTCCAAAATTTACATTTTAAGGAAAGGTTTTCAAATACCAAAAGTGAATTTTTTTCATTAAATTCATTGCATTTACCACTCAGCTATGCTCATCATAGCACCGATGACATTTCCAAAGTTTTTCTTTAACTTATAAAATAGAGAACGATTCTTATCATAAACCAAAAATAACCAGTATCTGAACTTACCATCGTTACCATTTGAGGAGGTTTCCACCGATGACTCTGGACTGGGAAGGATAAAATACACAGCAACTGTAATTATGACTAAGAAGCTTCCCGTAAAAATGAATGGAAATTTGAAGCCACCGAGCTGAAAAAAATTAATTATTTTAAAAGAAAATATTATTTTGAGCAGCATTGATTTTTTTGCCTCACTCAAAAATATTTAATGCATTTTCGTAGACGAAACTGATGAGATGCACTCACTGAGAAAGCCAATCCTCCGATTGTTGGCCCCACGATGTAACCAACTCCATAGAAGACCTCTAAAGTTGCCTGAAACATGATCAATATTCTTAAATCAAAATGAATTCGAAACACTATCAATATATTGAATTGAGTCATAAACTATTTCATAATCTAACACTCACCTAAGCACCATGAATACGGCTACCAAATATAATACACTAAGCACAACTGTTTCTGGTCTGATAAAGGGATAAAATTAATGAAAATGCATGGCATCACGTTTATTAAACGGTTTACGTACGAATTTTATTTTTAATGAACAGCACGTGATGTGATATTATTTGCAGACAAAATTATTTATCAGTGCTTAAAAAGACAATGATAGTTTAAAAATATCTCTTGGGAAGATAAGTTATTACGAAATCATAATTTTTCCTAACGATTCATTTAACACATTTCAATGGAAATAGTACGACGGGCGATAGTTCACGCATCGAAAAAAATGTTAGAAATCATTATTGGATGATAAATTAACTATGGAAACTTATTTAAGAGTATGATATTTTATAAAATAAATAAACTTATGGAAAGGTATTCAGGATTTTCCGCTCTAAAGTAGAAAATGGTAACGAGTTTTACGAAAATATATGGCATTTAATTTTGGAAAGCCCTCATAGCTGGTTTGAAGCAGAATAGAGATATTTTCATAAATTACCGTAAGGTATCGTATCATATCTTATGGACAATGCATTCCATGATCCTAATCTCCACGCGACTCTTCATCGTAAATACATATATACTCCTACAACCATATTTAAGATCTCGTTAGTAACATTCCATGCGTCAAATTCTCTCTGATGTGATAGAAACAGTTTATGAAGTTCCTACCAGTCCTCCAAAATGGAATATTTTCTTGCATTGTGAAACGATTCACGGAGCTTGTCAAAAAAATTAAGGGGACGCATTACTCCTTCATGAATTTTCTTATCAGCGATGAATGTAACTCTCTTAAATTGTACCTTAAACTTAATCGTGACATTTCCAGAGAATAAAGCTTAGACATTTGCCAACATTTTTCATCATTAAAAATTGTAAAATTTAGTCTCCGTGTTTTCCGATGCGTATATTGTTGATATTTACATAGAGTCAAATGCTAACAAATATACACTCTACAAAACCATTACTTTTCGCAATTAAAACGTAATTTATGACACATTCATCGCGAAATAAAGGCAAATCACATACCGTCGTGAGGAAGTGATGCGTCACCTTAAGCACTCCATTTACAGCTAATTAATAATGAAAGAAGGTTCTCACAAAGGTAGTTCCGATGCAATCTTTGAAGACAGAGGCAGTCGTGGAAAATGTAGCGGTGACAGCGGCTGCGGCGCCGAGGGCCTCTACTATCCGGACCGCGAACGACAACCCCACAAATTCATCCAATGAGTCAATCAGGTCCAGGAATCTGGAATAAAAGCCACAATATTAACCATTTAAGTATGAAACTACCGGCTTAGACTGCACGGGATATTGAAGTCGTTGTCTGGAGACAATAAAGCCAAGCCAAAAAGTGAAGCTACGAATGAAAATGACATCTACAGAATTATAAAATGCTCAGAACAGGTTAAATGAATACATGAAGGATCTGCATAAGAGCGGTAACACACCAAAGAGAATATACTAATAAGAAATAGATTTGTAGTTATAACACGTTTGGGATATCACCATCTTCGGAAGACTATGAAGTATTTTCGTGACAGAATTACGAATGGCCTTTTTCATCGACGCTGTGGGGCTGTGCTCAACATTACAAGAGATCTTTTTCGACAACTGTATCTCACAATTATGTATTTTTTAACATCTTTATTTAAGGTGCCCCTTAACAGTGAAGAGGGTACCTAGACCGACTTAAACTTAAAAGCATTGCGAGTTGTTAATGTCTTCGTCCGTCGGTACGGTAAACCCCCTCTGAAATTTGCCTTGATGATCTGATCAGTAAATCGGAGATAATAGAAAGCCAAATATTTTTCATGGCGAATTCCATCCACCGGTTTGAGCGGCTTAAGTTCCATTGAAGATCTTATTTCTATAGATGTATTGCCGATTAAGATAGGTTTACATAGACAATTTTATAATTTCCCCGGTCCATTTCCCTTCCCAAACTGAATTCCCTTCTTCTGTTCAGCATAAGGTCTATTAATCTTCATCTAGTCCATGAACCTCGTTTTCTTAATCGCTTACACTTCCTTAATAAACCAACATTTCAATCCCAATTACTCTTTTCAGTATTCCTTCCTTACCCTCTCTTCTTTATGCTGTCTATTACCTATCTATCTCAACTCACTCGAGAATTCTAGAACTTCTATTTTCTATCCCTCCTTCTCACCTTAATCCAGGATTATACGTTAGAATTGAGTAAATTATTTTTCAAAGAGTTATACTTCTTACATTCAACAATAACCCTGCGGAATGAAGCATGTTTTTTTTCGAAGATCGCTTTACATATCAACGCAACGCAATCAATGCCGTATCAATGTGATCAATTGATATTAAATAATATTTTCAGTTTTTTTTACTTTGAATGTCAACTCGCTATTTTTACTCATCCTAATTTTGATGAGAGATTTAATCTAAGGAGCTTTTGACCACATAAAATAACGATTACTCACCCAAACAAAATGCAGCACACGGCAGCTATCAATATCCCCGCTGTGAGAGTGAATTTCACGCCTAAGACATTTATCTGGATAGAGAGAGCAAGAAGAGGGACAACGTTAACTTCTCAAAGAGATAATTAATATACACGAACTTACCAAACTAAAAAAAAGTATTATCAACAGGTATTCAGCTAAAACATATTCACGAGTTTTGTATCCTAGAACTATGCAGGAAATTCATGCAGTGCTTACGTATTTTCCAAAAATTGGACTGCTTAGGAAGGAAACAATTTCAAATACTCCAAAAACGAGTCCATAAGTGGTAGAGGAGGCGCCTTTTTCTTCCGCCTATAAATAAAAAAAGTAAAGAGAAATTAGTAAGACCGTCGAAATACTAAGTATACACATTATATAGGACGTGGGAATGTAAAAGTTATTTCGGAAAAAGTCGCAATTAATTGACTCATCAAAAGGAGCCATTAGCAAGAGTGATATAAAACCACTTATTGAGTAAACAACGCTTCTGTGAAGCATTAGCGTAGCCGCAAGTGATTTTGAAAGATAAGGACTAACACGTCTGGCCAATTATACCCTACCTTTTAGATGAAATTATAGTAATCAAATGAAATGGTGGGCGGAGAATACAAAATGTGATGGACGGAGTACGTGCTGAGATGTGAGGCGATGATGGGGAGATAGTGACGGACAGGAGAACGAAAGGCTGACTTTGAAGAGCAGCAGACAGGTACGAGAGCCCATAATATAGGGGTCAAACGACGCCACTTCAAGAGAGATTTGGTTATAGAGAAGTAGCAATCTTTGCGCAGTATTAACCATTTCATGCATGGTGTCCGCATAGTAGGACACCAAATCTTTCTCGCTACAATGTGACCAAATGTAACTGAGTTGGTTTCCTGAGCTAAATCTTGAACGTGATGACATATATAATTATTTATTAACAAAATTTAGTTACAAAAAACCCGAAAAATGTCCCCGTTAATGCTAACTAAACAATAAAAGATATAAGTAATAATACTCAAAGAGGTTATGAAAATTTTTTTCTACCTAAAAGATCTAATTTATAATTACAGCGTATTAAATCACGATGACCTGTTCCAAGCATAATAACCTCATATAATGAGGACGTTTAAATTTAGCCTTTACATGGCAAAAATGTTCATTTACAACTACATTACTTCAATATTATGGTCAATTAAACGTAGAAACTCGATTTAAAAATTGTTATCGCTCGAATTTAGTAACTCATGCATGAGAGGGTGACGGGTTACTAGCGTTAACATAATGCTATAATCTTGTAATTTTTAGGTTATTATCGGCGCAAAATAGGTAGAACGCTGAACCAAAATGGTAGTGTACACTGCCGCGGGTCGATTTTCGTCTTTTTATTTTAACTTAGAGGAACAATATTAACATTTCCTTGCATGAAAAACTTGGAAATACTTTTTACATATTGCATACGAAACTTCGATATCCATGCACTTTTATACACGTCGGTAATTGAAAACTAACTTTCCGCCATCAAAGAATGGGTAAAATTTAATTTTAAAAAACTATTGAAGAATTCGTTCTCTCTACTAAAAAAAAACAAAAACAACAACACAACTAATTGAAAACTACCTTTCCGCCATCAAAGAATGAAAGAATGGGTAAAATTTAATTTAAAAAAACTTTTTGGAGAATCCGTTCTCTCTACTAAAAAAGCAAGGAAGTGTACCAGTTCAATATTTTTCCCTTGGCGAGATGAAGAAGACGATCGTTTTGTCGTTCTCCTAGTTTTTCGCGTGTTCTTTTTAACTCTTTCGACCGTAGAAACTAAATTTTTAAGTTTAAACTCAATTTAATGCTTTAAAGTTCTAATCATACAAACAAGGAGTAAAACGATATGGAACTTCGGCGAGATTTCATTCATATGCTTGAAGTTCAGCGTTCTACCTTTTTTGAGCCAGTAGTAAGCAGAATAGTAACTCCTCTACATTTCACTGAATCTAAAATATTTTAAAACTGTATCAGAGAAAATAGGTAAAAGATTTAATTATTAAATTTGAGGTAACGTAAACTCACTTTATACACTGCAAATTTTAAGACGATAGCATGGATTGTGAACGTGTAATCCGTCACCTTAAGATTACTATTCGAGCGGGAGTTTTGCGTCCTTACGCACGCGCGCCCTTACACACGGAGTAGGTACACTTACGCTCGGAGGTATAGTCTGTCCGAACACGGAAGGTGGGTAAGAGATTAAAGGTACCTCTCGAGAGCCCAACACTACACTTGTAGCCGCGTACCCTCCGTCCGGCATACAATAGGCGTGGTCTTGTCAACCGCGTGTGCTTTAGTGAGTCACGAATCGCACTCCACTCCGAAAAATTGTCACCTGAAGGTAAGCGTAATTTGAATTTTTTTATTACAGTTATGATTTCTACTTGTGATTTCATGACAAAAAGAGTCTAAACACGACGGATTTAGTTAATGTCAATTAGTAATGTAACACAATCGCGTGCACCACCCTACGGTTTACAGACGTAAAGTCTGTATACCGTTGGGTGGCGCACGGGCCCGCCAGCTGCCTGAGTCGGTCCTTTCCTCTCCCGTCGCTTGCGACTCGCGGACAGACTCAGGTAGCTGGCGGGCCCCGGCTCCACCCAATGGTATACAGACTATAGTGTATAAGATAAGGACGAAAAAGTTTCCCTCTCATTCTCTTGAAAACTCTCCCAGTATGAGGAGTGAAACGTCGAGCAGAAAATGTTAGCAACGCAGCATTTCCCGAAAAGAACTTGCCACTTAGTGTGACACTTAAAAAATAGCATAATACTTTTTTTGCGACCACAATGTGCCGCGACTATAGGATACACGTAAGTTTATAGGACTGCACGACTCAAAACAAATACTTATCGGGAATGTTATTAAAAAATGTTTGGGTATCGTAGACGACATTCATCGTGGTAACAAATCAAAATTAGAGTAGAAAATACGTAGATTATTGAATCCTTATAATTTTAGCTAAATAATTTTTTTCCAGGAAATTCAGCTCGCTGTAGCGATATTTCCGTTTAACTAACATGACTTGAATTAAATTTCAGCATTTATTTGCAAAAATTGAAATCATTCAACTTAAAAAAAGATTTCGGTAACGAACTAAAATTTTATTTTAACACAATGCTTGCCATATAACGAGCATAATATCAGCTTTTGTCAAAACGGAATGATTATTCGAGCACCAATTATCATTTTTTGTCGACCGACAATGGTAACGCCACTAGAGTCGATATGAAAAAGCGGATTTTCAAAACCAATTTAAAGGAACTCTAGCGTGGATAGTCATTACTTCTTGGCTTTCAGTCGATGAAGTAAATACAACTAGATGAGCATATATATCAGATTGAGATTCAGCATAGATTCAGAATGTGGTTTTTTCCTCGATCGATAAGAGAATATAACGGCAGCGTTAGGATTTACGAATAGGTTGACTGAATTGTATAGTAGCCCACTAGCTTATGTATTCCTTCATGTATGTTTCTGAAATTTATTACTATTTTTAAAAGCATTTTTTCACATACTCTTTTATTCATACTTTTTTCTCTTACATACTGGTGATTGATCACCCCCTGCCAAACACCCAGAGGTGGCTCGCAGGGTATTACGTGGATGTACTTATAGATGTAATTATGAGATGACAGCTGGGCGAGAAGTTTGGAAGTGTTCGTACGCTTTATCTGGCATTTTATTCCAGGATATAAAGGTTAAAAGTAAAAGAAGCTGGTGGTTGATGCTGTCACCTAACGCTATAACAGGTCGCCACGATTTTACTAGTTTGAGAAGACATTTTCGCCCCGTTTTTCCTGGTCGAGTCAACTCTGCCGATGGCTGTTTTGCAATATCTCTGCGGGCACAATAATATTACATCGGTAAAAGTTTGAGTTTGACTTTGAGACGAAAAGTGCCGAGCCAGTAGAAACGAGCTTGGAGTAATATGCATTAGAATTTCTTCTACGTCAAGAAAAGAGGAACATGTAAGCTAAACAAACTTCAGCGGCCCACGCCATTATAATCATGATACTTTTGTCTTTATTTATCATCCGAATTTAGAAGTACTCGTTCCTTTCTTACAATAGGGTAGTTTCCTTCATCAAAGAAAACGAAAGGCATTGATTGCGATTCGTTACCCACCATTAGTGTATTCATAATATACAAATTATTTCGTTTTAGAAATACCGGATTAGATGAATGGCAATGGTCAGTTTTATCCTCATTTGAAAAAAGGCCAGATTGGCGCCTATGCGATGCCACTCCACGTGACATCACAGTGACCTTGTTTCTATACGAGTAGTCCGGAGTTTTACATCGTCTGAGATTATCAATGCATGCATGAGGCACAGAGCTCAGGGAAACATGTCTCAATAACCACCTATTAAAACTGCCTAAGTTCGGAAAGTTTCCTTTGTTTGATAAGGTATTAATAATCCTTATTTAAGCCAAGCGCTACCAGCTAGTAGGGTACTCTAAGCATCCTGTGTCATATCAGCGCTCAAAGCCTCGCTCCAAGGTCATCTCACTTGCGGCAGCGGGAACCAGAACGACGTCACAC
Source organism: Ischnura elegans (assembly GCF_921293095.1). NCBI lineage: Eukaryota > Metazoa > Arthropoda > Insecta > Odonata > Coenagrionidae > Ischnura > Ischnura elegans. Next base: position 61,719,329 of record NC_060251.1, read on the forward strand.
GGAGTTTTCCCAGCATTCACACTTAGCCGTCGCGTTTTCGCGTACTTGAAAATTTTCACTTTTCATTTAATCGCGAAAAATAGATATCGTCATTTAAAAATCTAAAAGCGTGAAATACGTACCCCAGGAGTAATAATCTTTCGATTTAGGCAATAAAAAAATAATAGGAAACCACACTATTGAGTTGATGGACGCGTACATACATCCATACCCTGGATGGGAGAAAATCTACCCAGGCGGGATTCGAACCCGTGACACATTGAATAGCAGGCAGAGACTTTACCCTAACCAATCGCCACCGAAGCCGGCGACGCCTTACGCTTTTGACTTTGAGAATTTTTTTAATGTATAAATTAAAACTGTTTTTCCACAAAATTTTTATTAAAGCACGATCATGGTTTCAACGTTATCTTCTATCGTTAACCATCGAAACCATTGTCTTTTTTTAAATAAAAATTCTGTGGAAAAACTAAGCTTTATTTATTCATTCAAAATGTTCAGCAATTCCACAAAGTATCGCCGGAAACAGCCAATTTGACCTTGAGAGGACAAAAATCCAAAGGTTTGATGACAAAGTAAAAGAGATAATCAATCAATTATAGCAATTTTAAGTAACGACTAAATGTTAATGATGCCTTTTATTTCGCGAGCTCCCCAAGCACGAATTTAATTAAAAACTGCTTGCCTACCGAACAAATTGCCAGAAAAGGTTTTATTTCCTTTTTCTTATTCTTATAGCTTTCTCATCATTCCTCTGTATGTAATAGCCTATTCAAAAAAGTAACTAACCCAAACGTTAAACTAGCACAACCTCAAAAAAGGAATGAATGTTATTTGTTTTCCAATCGTAGATCAAATCATAGAAACAGATTTGGGAAAACGTACCTATGGTACACATTAGCACACACCCAATAGTTACGTAACTCCGACATCCAGGGCCAAATTTGGCGCTATCCGTTTTAAGATTCTCAAAAGGAATGCGGACCGACAAGTATTCTCGTGCGAGAACAACTCTTCGCAGGCAGTTTCGACAGGAGTTCTAAAGATGAAAAACAGCTTCAAACAGGCGGTAAAGAGGCTCTGTCCTCACACGACCCTTATCCGTTGGATGGGGGAATGTTGGTTTCATAAATAAGAGACCCAACTGGATATATTTAGGGGACTGAAACAAATCGATCTTCAACTTTTGTAATGAGTTCAAGCTCCTCGTCACAAATTCCCCCCCTTCTTTGCGTAACGCCAAGGATTTCCAGTCAACCAAATAAAACTAACTGCTCCGGGATATTATCACATATTTGAGATAGAGACAAAGCGGCTTCGTTTGAATAAATTATCATGCGAAAAACGAGAAATATATCAAAATTTATATTTATTAATTGCATTGGGAAACGTATGAATAATTCATAACCCTTAAATTTTAGTTGAAACATAAAGGCCATTTTACCCGAGGCCATTCATCGCGTAGGCTAGCGCTGAAAACATTTTTGAAATTGCGAGAATGCGAGCTCGGCATTGGAGCAGGCTCTATTTTGCCCTCTCGCATCCATGCATTCTCGCATGCGTTCTAGCAATTCACCGCTTTACACGACGCAATTTTGACTTCGCCTTCGTACATACGATGGCGCAATGACGTGCCCCCTGTAAAACGTCCTTAACATTATGTACCTATTGGTGAATGAGGCAATGAAGCGCATATCGCTTGTTATCGTTGGAAACTCACACGCTGCCAAACACCCAAGAAATGAAGTGTCGATTTAAAAGTTGATGTAAATGAAATCAGCTCTCGAGTCCTAGAAATTTAGAGGGAGTATGAAAAGGAATGTAGCGAAATTCAAAGTAGATCCCTGTTTATGAAATATTATCATCTACTAATTTTAGCAATACGGTCCAAAGTATTTGTATTGTCCTCCAAAGTACTGAGAAAAAGGACCTTGAATAAATGATGAAAGAAAAAAACGCCAAACCGCAGTGAGTGCTGCTTAACGTCCTCTCCGACGGACAGAATAGTATATTAGTAAGTTCCCCACTACAAGCGCAGCTGTCATGTTACCATAGGTTTATACCAATGTAAACGCCTGGTTACACGATACATTAACACTTACGGATGGATGTCTAAATGTGTGTACGCGAGAATGAACGCCAAAATGCGCTGTGTAACCACCCAACTTGTGCGAATGCATGCACAGAAAATAGAACCTGTTCTAATTTGGTTCATGCATTCGTACATGTTCCGTTCCGGTCCACAGAAATCATTCAAGCAAACAGACATTGACTTGTACGCAGTGAAGTTTTCTCGGGTTTCACACCGGGTCAGGTCCTCCATTTCTCCTTCCAACGTTTCGATGGACAACTCGCCCATCGTCTTCAGGGATTCAGGAATACAATACAAGGAACCAATTGGATTCCTGAATCCCTGAAGACGATGGGCGAGTTGTCCATCGAAACGTTGGAAGGAGAAATGGAGGACCTGACCCGGTGTGAAACCCGAGAAAAATTCACTGCAATTGTTCGCCGGGAAAAAAAACAAAATTATAATGACTTGTACGTGTTAATGTATCGTGTAAACAGGCCTTAATAATCGAAAAACGGTTATTACATAGTAATTGTGAGGAAACTCAGTGCAGTAGGTTGGCCGGGTCAGCTCAGGAAATTAACCCCCCAAGAATCAAATTATGCCCAGGAAAACATGAAATTTCGTATTAACAATTGCTATATAAACCATCGCTGCTAATTCATTTCTGACTCAAACACTTTCAACATTCATCATTATTTTTTAATATTTTATCGTGTATCGTAGGTTTAATGAATAAGCTTGTAGCGCTGTGATATAATGAAGAACCCGCTGTAGTGTAGCATTGTAGCCGTTTGTCATACAAATCTGTATGCGGAGATGAGGACAATCTTATGAGAGGAGACTTCCAATAGACAAAAACAGCGATGGTGACACTGTCCGGCAGCGAGTTGATGAGAATAGTAATAGCTAATAATAATGCGGTAATCGGCGAATAGCGACAGCGGGGTAAAAACTAGTCCGCACTGACACACTGGAATTCCGAAAATGCTCCACCTGATGAGAAAGCGTTTGAAATTGAGCCCCAAACAGTGATAGTGATCTAAATGAAATGTTCTCTCCACTGACGAGATTCGTAACCAACATTTCTTGAGTAGGAGAGTCATGAAAACCATTCTTGCAGCTTTCTTCCGCGAATCTCATCCCTACCGATAAGTAGATACAGATAAGATGGCGGGTGAAATAAAAATAAAAATGACACCATTAGGACGTGGGGTGACCAGTGACCACTGCCTAAATTTGTCAAAAATATCAGTTAAAGCCCAAATTTATACTTTATTGTAGAAAATGACCGCTCACTCAAACCAAATTCAAATTATTTAAATTTCTAATATTTTTCGTTAAACATTTCGAAATTTTGAGACAAAATGGCGGACAGAAGGTATTAACCGATTTGGAAACAAAATCATATATGTAATACCAATACGGGTACGCAAAAGTCGAGTATTACGATTCGCTCTTTAAAAAAAATTGGCAAAACGGGGCACTCCAGTGACCACTGATCATTGCCTTTAGCTATTGACGCTATTGACCTTATGACGTTATTCATATGACCTTAGCCATCGACGAAGCCTCAAAAAATACTGCTACTACTACTACAATTGAAGTACCGCTGCTTTAACTCAGTTATTTTGTTTCTCCACGTACCCTCAAAAAATACAACTGCAACTACTACTATTTTAGCTACAACCACTATTTTAGCCGCCCTCGGTGGCGGCGGCGTTAACGCTTTCCAACCCAGAGCTGCTTCAGAGAGAAATTAAATTTCGAAACTTCTCTTTTAAAAAAATGTAAACATTTTCCACTAAATCATAATAGGGTGGTTTCCTATTACTTTTTATTGCCTAAATCGAAAGATTATTACTCCTGGAGTACGTATTTCACGCTTTTAGATTTTTAAATGGCTACATCTATTTTTCGCTATTAAATGAAAAGTGAAAATTTTCAAGCGCGCGAAAACGCGACCCGTAAGTATGAATGCCGGGAAATCTCTCCGTGTGACGTATTTCTGGTTCCCGCTGCCGCCCTGTGAGGTGACCTTGAGGCGAGGCTTAGCGCTGATACGACGCAGGCTGCTAGCGGGTAGCTGAGTACCATGTTGGCTGGTAGCGCTTGGCTTACATAAGGATTATTAATACCTTATCAAACGAGGAAAACTTTCCGACCTTAGCCAGTTTTAATAAGTGATTATTAACACATGTTTCCCTGAGCTCTGCGCCTCATGCATGCATTGGTAACCTCAGACGATGTATAACTCCTATCTTCTCGTATAGAAACTAGGTCCCTGTGACGTCACGTGGAGTGGCATCGCATGGGCGCCAATCTGGCCCTTTTCAAATAAGGATAAAAATGGACCATTGCCTTTCGTTTAAACCGGTATTTCTAAAACGAAATAATTTGTATATTATGGATACACTAGTGGTGGGTAACGAATCGCAATCAATGCCTTTCGTTTTCTTTGATGAAGGAAACTACCCTATTATTGTGGCAGCTACATATTTCACCATTAAGCTTTATAGCACAAAAGAACACGTAGTTTAAATATTTCCTGAATAGAGCTGAAAATGTATAAATTTTTATGTAACTTAGAACCAACATTGGCTAATAATGAGTTAAATCCTCGCATATCAAGGCATGGCCTTGGGTTCAAGTCCCGCCGGGTCATGGGTGTTTTTAAATGTTTTGTCCAATTACATAAAGCTGTCCAATTACAGTGTACATGTAAAGTTGTCCAATTACATACATTCAAATGCCGGGCGCAGAGGACCAATGTTAAAAAATTTTCATACCTGAATAAAACAATTGAAGATTGTAACAGATTGCCTGCAGAGTTATTTGAGCCCTTTCCTAGTAATGTAAAAATATTTAAGAAAAAGCTGAAAAAGTATTAATTTTTTTAGAAATTTTAATTAAATTTTAAAATTTGTACAACTGTCTAGTTGATATGTGACTTTGTGGGGATGTTGTGTTTTTCTTTTTTGTAAATACATTTTACCACCTGGTCAGTTGCCAAATTGTAACTTATGCAATAATCTATTCTCTATATATATAAAAGAAAGTCGAAAATCGTGTTAGTTAGAACACTTATAACTCGAGAACGGCTGCACCGATTTCAATGAGATTTGGTTCTTTGGATTCGTCTCAAGCGGGGTTAACATATAGGCCATTAAAAAAAGGATAATTTCACAAAAAAAATCATCTCTTTCCTATGGACATGCTTTTAGGAGTTATAGTAACACAACAATTGATAAGTCGGTCAAAACTACAAATTAAATAATTTGTTTTGTTTTTACCACTTTAATAACTGAATTTAGTAACAATATAACATTTTAATTACTAAATATATTCTAAATATTAATTAAATTGAAATTACATTTTTTAAATTTAATTCGAGCTGATTGTAAGCCCAGCCGTGGCCCAGCTCGAGTTGACACTTCACTACCGTGTTTGTAAACAAATCTCCAAGCAATTGTTGATAAACGGTAATGTCCGTGTTCCTGTCGAGGAATCGAGTAGTTTTAACTCATTTCCTTGGAATGATTGCAAATTAGTTTCAGTGAGCTCATCAACAAAGAGTTCCAGAATATGATTGATCACCAAAAGAATCAAAGATGGTTGATTTAGCGAGCAAGAACGAAGATGTGGATGACTAAAACGAGGTAAATTCAAATAGTTCGTACTCTGCATGAATTCGAATCTTTTAAATGTGTAACAAATGAAGACGAAATCACCAACTATCTATCGGAATATTTTAAGTCCTTGGACGTACCTGGCTTACCAAGGCACGATTTACAGAAAAATGTAGTTTCTGTGTTCATGATCTTTCGAAGCCTAAACCAACCATAACTATCCAACGGAACGTGTTTGGCGATTAAAATAATTGGTAATGAATGTGATTCACGCAACTTTACTCAAAGGAAAATTCAAAGGTGAGGAAGTCCTTATTCCGTAGATTCCATGATCTCAACTCATATGCCCTTTTGAGCTTAAAAGTATTCAATTTCCAATTCGTGTTGCATTCGTGATAACGATTAACAAATCGCATGGTCAGTGTTTCAGTTTTTGTGTTGTTTGTGCTCATGTACTAATTAAAACCCATGATTTTCTCATGGTCAATTTAACGTGCTATGTTTACGAGTCGATAAACCATCCTCTGTATTTCTTCCTTCGCTTCAAGTGCGTAGCTAGGATAGGGGCTTTTGGGCGCAGCTAATACCACGGGTCTGTAGGGTATAGAAAACTCGCTAAGGTAAGCGGGAAGTGTGGGGGCACTTCCCTCAGACATTTTTTAAGATAAATGGTTCAAAATAGTGGGTTTTGAGGCTGTGTGAATAGTTAAACATGTTTTGTTTGTTTGTCATCCGTCCCCCTAATATTAATAACAAAATCTTTCATTAAAAAATTCTCTAAGCTCTTGGGGGGCGGGGGAGTTTATCTCCCAAAACCTCCCCTCGCTGCGTCACTGCTTTGCTTCACTATATTTATTTAGCTTCATCTGCTTCATCTTGCGGCTGATAACAAAACAAAAACTGTTGTTTATCAGAAGGTGCTTGACGCAAGACATTAAACCCGAGTGTGTAGGGCTCACCGTGGTGCGTTTACGCATGCAGTACGTTTACGCAGTGCATTTTTTTTCCAAACAGAGATACTAAAACTGGCGCGCCTTAAGTCATTTAATGCGAATGCTGCCTCATAGGGGCTTTTCTTGCACGATTTTGAGCATCAGTCAAGCGTGGGTCTGGGGTTGTGTCAACCTCCCCCCTGAATGGGCCAAGTGTATGCAACAGACTTGGACCTAAAAACATTTTTTTTTACAGCAAATAACGCAAATAGCCAACAACTGAATGCGTATAATTTTTATTTCATGAACTGCTTTATTAAACCACAATGCCCAAAATATCTTAAGCTAAAACGTAAGAAAATTTGTTGAAAAATTCCGCGTAAACGTGCTCCGATCCACCCTATGTAGATTCAATAAAGAAAATGTCTTTCTGACGAGCAATTTTGGTACTCATTTGCGTAGTTTTATTGAATTTGTATCCTTATTTTATTATAATAAATTAAACATGATTAAAAACGATACAACCGCTCTTGATTTATAAATGGTGTAAGTAAACTGTAAGTTCATTGATTGTTAGGCGGTACGAAGTTCGCCGGGTCAGCTAGTAATAATAATAAAAATGATCGTAATTGGAAGAACCTGTGGACATTACAGACATAATTATCGTTTTTACTATTGTATTACCATAACTTTAACTCAGTCATTGACACTGCGGGCTCTTTCCATTCTACGACATAGGTTGACAAGAAAACTTGAGTCGGAGTTTTTATTTCTTTTCGAAGTGTTTCGCTAGGAAGACAGACGCGAGGCAGGCATTCATGAGTTTAAAAAAAGTGAAAGTTAAATTCTTCATGACTTTTCCGGCACTCGGTTTTCGCCTTGCCATTTTTATGATAAAAAATGCAGCAGAACCCGAAATAATGAAAAGACGTTCACCATTTCTAAAGCGTCTATTTGTAATCGTACTTCAATAAATGAATATTTTCCAAATGGGAACGATTTCAACGTCAGAGGTTACCAATCAAAAATCCAAACATCAAGCCAACCCAGGAGCGTGCGGCATAGATTAATGGCAAATTTATGATCAAAAATCTTGTCGTTTATGCCCACCTAGATATTATCTAAATACGCTCACGCTTCAGCGATCGTGCGCCACTCTCAATATCATGAAACCGTGCGAGAAAAAAAATTGTGTGGATTTACGACCGTTAATTTTAAGTAATATTTGTACACAAATTTTACAAAATTACGCAGAAATCCACTTTATTCATGGCAAGGATTTTTTAAATGGATACATATTATGTGGATTTGATTAAATTATGAGGAAAAAGTCTAAGTTTTAGCATGTATATTTAGGATAATTATGTATTCGTGAAAGAAAAAATGGAACCATTTTATGGGAAGTGCTGGTCATATAACTCCCTTTATATTTCACTGCCAAGCATTACATATCGTTATGAACCTGAAAGAGGGTGTTGAAAGTCGTAAATTCACTCAGTAGGTAGCATGACCTGAATATATTAAGTTATCAAAGCCAAGCACTTAACCACAAGTTTCTATTTCCTCTTTAGCCGACCGATGAGAATTTAACCAACAAGTTGACATCATGGTTTCCTCATCCCTCATGGTTCTCAGTAAATGAAATATAGTACGAAAAAGTACTCCATCCGTCGGTTTATGAAGATCAGGCATAAGAAGACCGAGCCGAAGACAGATACAAAGTGCACACAAGGTTGTATCTCATAATCTATTGGGAAAATACCCTTCGTCAACAACTCAACGGAAAATAATTTCTTTAGAAATATTCCACAGCAGCCACAGAATTGAAACATGATAATTATGGAACGATGGTGTCACCGATAACTGATCATATTCCGAGTAGGAATGATACCACAAGTTACATTCCTCGCAATATTTTTCCCTATATTACCAGTTAGAACATTATCAAACCAATTCAACGATTCATCGCTCCATACCGATCTTCCCCTTCTTAGAATATTTATGGAAAGATATCTCTTGCCTCTCTGTGGGATGATGCAAACTTTTTGATGAAGAAATAAAAATTCACCGAGAAAATTCCTTAGAAATCTTTCGGTACTGAATTTGGATAAATTATGTCATTAACTTGACTACTGGTCTGGGAGCCTAAAATAATACTGGTGATAACATCTTATAAAAAAAACTTGAGAGCTTGGAAGGAAATTCTTAAGCAATGGTGGAATTAAGAGTGCGACATACTTGAAGAGAAGGTTATAAATTATCGAGCAAACGCCTCATTTCAAGAGCATTACACTAATACCTCAATTCAAGAACTAATCGCAGCGGAAAAAATAGCTACCATTTTGAAGAATAAGATAAAAGGTGAATACCTCAAAAATTATTTGAAAGATAAAATCTATAAAAGAAATGAAAATCACTTTACAACAAGTACGTACATATGGTTTGAGTGTCTCATGCCTCTTTTCATATAAACGAATATTAAATCTAAAAAAAAATACTCAACGGAGTATGTTAAACCATCGTTAACATATCCTCTATCACGTACTACTTACGCAATAAGGCAATAATCATTCTGTCAAAATCAATGTATTCTGTATTGGTTGTGATGCACTTACCTATACAGTTTTTTTGCCTAATTACTCATTGTTGCAAAACTTTGAACTTTATGAAAGGAGCATAATGACTCTAATTTGCTTGAATATGTTTGTATTATCCCACGATATCCCATGAAACATTCTCTTATGTTTAGCAGGGATTCAGATACTTTTTACTAGGAAGGTGGGGGAAGAAGAAATGGCTTTAACCGTGAGTACTTTGCAGGGTTTGCCATGAAAATATTTTTTTATTCAATCCTGCCTGCTATGACTATGCATCGTCCATGCCCCAACAGGAGATTTCCGCGTAAATTTAGGGATGATACTTCGAGTGACGAAGGTATAAATGGGTCAGAACGTGGAAATAAAAAGGATTTTTAACGCCACCCATTTATTTTTAGATATAACTATATCGTAAAGGATTCATGTATAGTGCCCATGTTGTTCTTAAGGCCGTTTAAAAAAGGGGCACGTCGTTGTGCAGGCTAGCACAGAAAGTATTTTTGGAACTGCGAGAATGCGAGCGCGGAATTAAAGCAGGGGCTATTTTGCCGTCTCGCATCCATGCATTCTCGCATGTGTTCTGACAATACCCCGCTGTGCACGGCACAGTTTTGACTGCGCATAAATACGGCGCGCATACTTTAGATTGCGAAAAGACGTCCCATGTGATAAATGCCCATTTTTAGATGTTCCACACTTATACATCTACTGATAAGGAACTGAATTACATGAATCACCAAAAACGCTATTTTTCATTTAAGTTGATATAAATAATGGATATTTAAACGGAGTGCTATATATACATACATACATTGTATATCATCAAGAAGTACTGACGAGGCCCTTTATAACCATTCCGCCTCAACGTTTGGAAATCCCACTTTTGACTTCATATCTCGCTTCAAATCTATTAGCATCCCTGATACCATACTCAAAATTTCATCTCCTTTATCTTCCATCCCATACCTTTACCTGAGCTTGCATTAACCCTAAAATTATAAATGTAAAAAGGAGAGTTTTCAAAAGGAAAACTTTCGCCCGCCCGTTTTGTAAATATATGAGAAAAACGGAAAAAGCTTTGATCACCTTACACCATGACTATTGATCTTCCCTTTTGGGAAATATATAATTTTAACGTACAACATACATACTGTAGTTAAAGCTACTATGTTTTTCAAGCCCACATTTTTATTATAACAATTTTTAAAATTGTGAATGTATACGTTGAGCAACTTATTATTTGCCAAATTTTAATTGAAAGTAATAGAGGGATGGTACAATTTTTAATTTTGTAAAAAATTTTAAATTTGAGTCCTCTCTGTAAATGAGTCATGCATCCTGTTGAATCTCTAAAATCATGCTAACATTGCTCGATGATGCAAGTAATATATGTACTCAGTAATTTCTATGAGATTGAAATTCAAAAGGACAGCTGGCATATGAGAGTTCTTTTATAAGGGTTTGCTCGAAATATTCTTCCTCTTTTTCAGTGTTTCTGACAGCAAAATTACATCTGTGAAATCCTATTTCGCTAACTTCGTTTTCACATCCCACGTTTACCAGGCCAATTTTCACGATTTCATTCCATGCAGGACATACAATTAATTCTGCCTTCTTTTCAATGAACCGCGACTGAATTTCGTCCCTAAGAACCTGTTCTGGAATCGTAATCCCAACATTCCATTCTTTTGAACCTCAGCTCTCAAGCAATTACCATTAAAACATGAATTTTATGTCTGTGATTCGAGAAACCACTTCTCTGCTTTACGACTGCTACATTGTTTACTAATGTACTTACCAGTTAGAATGCAGATAGATTTCATTCATATCAAAGACAAAATTTGAAATGATAAAGATGAGTTTGTTTAAATTTCTGTTTAAATTTCGATCGAGAAACCGATAAAGGTTCCGCGGACACGGAATTGTTTAATTAAAAAGGAAAGAGCGATAATTTTTAGTAGAAAAATTTTACCCACTGGGCTCAAATAAAATGAAATTGTCTAAAATAGGGTTTCTTAATCTCTTTTCAGCAATAAACCAACGTTAATTCGTAAATTTTCAAACTATACTGGGACTAGCCACGGTGATAACTTTAAGCAGTCACCCGCAATTAACAAATTGTGCGAATAATCCACTGGGAAAAATAATCATTCGCCCGGGATTTGTTATCAATCTTTATAAATTTTAAGTCCTTCATAAAAAATGAATCAAGAATTCCGTCAAATTTTCATGAATGCTTAAGCATTCCTCGATTATGCAAAGATATGTTTAAAGTTTTCTACTTCATATTCATTTACAGCTTGAAATAATATGATGGAAAATTACACATTCGGAATTTTTGAAAACTTTCTTCAGTTTTCGGCAAAATTTTCTTGACTAGGAGTAATTGAAGTTAATTTATTAATGATGAACTATAAATTTATCGATATTCTCTCTCAGAATTCTCACAGTCTGAAGCATTAAAATAATTCATTTATTTTGTTGTGCTCTTGGAGGAATTTTAAATTTTTGTAGTAAATTACTTCGAATGATACGAATTAGAAACCTCTGATGAAGAAAAACTGCGATAGCACTCATTGATTCGGTAATTAAAAGCAGTAATATACAGTCATCGTTATTCATATATCCAAACTCTTCCATACCGGAAAAGGTTGTAAAACCGAAGCTTTGAATATTGCGGAGGAGAAATATTAACTGCATTAATAAGTATTAATCATGCTTATCAGGAAAACCTCGGGGAATACATTTCAGGCAAAAACCTTTTCCATATACTTCGCTGAAAAAGTTCTTGACAGGTTTATTGCGGAGAAAGAAGAGATTTGGAATCAACCCGCATTTATCCACGATTGTCATGATTTGAACCTGAGCCGTCAGAATGAAGAGTTGTATTTTATTCCTCCAAGCTAACCTTTCACCAGTGGATACCTGATACAAGCTTACCATTGGCTCAAAGAATAAAAAGGAGAGGTAAGCCCTGCTAAACCGCTTACCCCCATGGAGGTTTGCGTGACATTAACAATTGGTGGGGATGGAAGGATTAAAACTATTCTAAGAATAATCCAGATCATAGATTAAGGGAGGCAGCAATGGAAACATTTAGGCGAAAGAAGGGGGTTCATTGATGAGAAAAATAGAGGAAGTCAATTTCTAAATTATTGGATGTTTTAGCAATAGAAAAATGGATTGACGGACGAATTTGAAAGAACTGATTGCTGAAGGTGGTTACAGGAAAAATAATATCTGGTCGAATCATAAAAATCAATAAATAATGAACAAAGGGACTTTTTTAAAAGAAATCCTGGACTTCACCCACGTATATAACAACTAGATCCAATTCGGGCTGCTGAATTTGGTACTTGGAGCTTCTCATGGCCATTCGAATTTGTTTCTGGAAAAAAAGTATCCAACTAAAGTGATGCAGGGATTTTTGGAAAACAGCATCTGTTTTCATTTTGTAGCACAACATCGGATCGAATATTTAATAAGCATCTTGGAGTGGAGATTTTGATAAATTTTAAATTAAATGTTTTGCCGATATCTGATGATTTTTCTAATTTTTTTCTTAATTTTTTGCCTACGTTTTGGAATATTTATGCACCTTCATCAGGAATTTGAATGAAAATGAAAACATAATTTTGATACATATACAGCATAAAATGTTATAACAATGTTAATTAAAAAGAAGAGACAGAATTTTGACGTACCATTCTGATTTATTTTTCTGCCAATCGAGAGAGAAAAATGCTAAATTTATTGAATCAAACTATGAAAATATCTAACAATTTTTTTCTAACTTCGGTAAAACACGCTATAATCGCTTGTTACTACAGATATTCTACAATAGAGTCTGAAACTAGAATTTTAAACATGTAAAGGTGGATTAAATATATTCTTAATATTGAATATATAGGTCGATAAAATATGTTCTTCATTTGGAAAGCAATTAATGAATGCAGCATCAAAACTCATTCGCAACTCACTCTGATTTTAAGTTGGTAATGTACGATGACAGTACGGTGGCTTACAGCGACGCTTTTCATCGAGGTATTGAGCCCAATATAGCAGGGTCCCTGCGCCATGCCAAGTTTTTCTCTACCCTTCCTTCCATACCCTTCCCTCAAGTTGAAAGCATCTATCGGTTGCCTCCTCTAAATACCATATGTGAGTGGATTTAATGGATTAATTAATTTCTCAAACACAAAAAACGAGCTTCTTACGGAAGATCCATAGTGTGTGTTGGTGCGTCGCGCATACCTCAGCTTCTTTGGCCGAAAAATTTGCCGTGGGGGACGCAGAATTCTGAGAGAGAATGTGGCAAGAGACGGTAGCTGACAGGAGGCGTGACTCACCGTCAAATGAAACAACTTAATATGACTTTATAATACAGTCACAAGCAGGATAATTCAAGTAACTCTGAACTCTAGACTGCTTGAGCTTTGGCTTCCTCAAGAAAAATATCTTTCGAAGGACAGGGATTGTTAATTAAAAACGCTAGCCATCTGTCACGAGAAATATCAGCTGAAAATGTGGACATTACGAAATAAGTTACAAGAATTAGTAATTTACAGAGTTCACTCTTGCTACCATTTGAAGCAAGAGAACTAACCTATTCCTCATAATGTGCACAACTCCTTAATGTGCAAACAACACCTAATATTCCCATTTTAGCCCGCTATTTTTTGCATAGCAAATAAATTGTTTTAAATTCATAATTCCACATTTTTTAAACTTTCTGTCGCTTTGGAAGCGTTTTAAGATAGGTATAAATGCAAAATATAGAATTCTGGATTCATGTGAAAGAGTGTGGAGAGTGCAGTTATGAACAAAAAGGAGTTTTCCATTAAATAATTGAGCGAGCTTCTCGTGAAAGAAAATTATATCACAGTATCATTCAGTTGATTGTTTGAAAAGGTGGCCGAAAACGCCGGGAAACATCAGAAGAAATCTCGATATATCTGTAAGTATTTAAAAAAATGTACCTTTTAATTTTTTAATGGAGTAAAAAATCCAGTTTTGATTTGAAGGTAAGTGAAAAATATTTGTGACAGTTACTTGAATCTTCAGTATCTAATATGAGGTTTTTAGCACTTTCTACGTCATATGCCGTAATACTGAGGAAAAACATATGGATGGGATAAAGTCATTGAAGGATAACTCATCCATTTAAAGGATGCGTCAACTATAAATATCACTTCTAATGACAAATACAACTATTAATCCTATATTTTAAACAACCACTGTGGCACTGATAAAAAAACCAACGATTCCTGCTTTTAAAATCATTAAAATAAGAGAAATTCCATATCTTCTCGATTTTTTTATTACGAAAAGCTACCCACAAACCATCTAAACGAAAAATCACCGCTGGAATCTGAAACCGGGATCACAAGGTGGGAAACCAACACCCATCCATCGTAATAACGCGATCCTCGTACAAAAAAACCACTACACAGAAACACTTGGGATCTTCTTTCTCTGCAGCCTACTTCCCATTTGGGGTCCCTGTTCCTAACTAGTCGCCTCCTAGTCACTCTATCCTGGACATCCTTTTCTTCACTTCTCCCTCAAATAGTTCTCTAGACAGTGTCTCCATCTTCTCTTTGGTTCTCCCCTCGTTCCATTCCCTTCTACTGGCAAATTTTAATTATGTCCCCCACAAAGTCCTCATCATCATTAGTCAACAATCCTAAGATTGGTTTGACACAGCTCTCCATTTCTTTCTCCTATCCGCTAATCTCTTCATAGCTACATAAATATTCTCTTTTACATCCTTTATAACCTGTCCTATATAACTCATTCGGGCCCGTCCCTTGCCCTTTTTCCCTTCCACTTGTCCTTCAACGATTGTCTTCATCAGACCATCGTGCCTCAAAATATGGTCAACTAAGTTGTCCCTTCTTCTGCTTAATGTTTTTAGGAGGCTTCTCTTTTCTCCTACTCTCCTTAGCACTTCCTGGTTACTCACACGGTCAATCCATTTTATCTTCATCATTCTTCGGTAGCACCACATTTCGAATGCTTCCACTCTTGACTTCTCTGCTGCTGTCAACGTCCAAGCCTCGCTTCCATAGAGAAACATACTCCATATGTAGCATCTGATGAATTGTTTCCTTACTTCTATGCTGGTATTTTCAGCTGTAAGAAGATTCTTCTTTTTGTAGAAAGCCCTCTTCGCCTGCGCTATTCTACTGTGTGTTTCTTTCTTGCTCCGTCCATCGCTGGTAATTCGGCTTCCCAGGTAAGAGAACTCGTTCACCTCTTCAAGCTTATGCCTTCCTAGGTTGATGTTTGTTTTAGCCTCCTCTCTTTTGCTGCAAATTTTTATCTTAGTCTTCTTTTTATTGATTTTCAGCTGATATTTGGCCATTGTCCTTACCATGTTTGTCAACGTCTTCTTCAAATCCTTCTCTATCCTTTCTTAAAATATTTCCGAACCATTCCATCCTACCCTGTTGCACCTTTCTTGAGATCTCAACGTTTCCTGCCGTCTCCCTTATCGTCTTATTTCTAATCTTATATCTTCTCGTTTTACCCATCATCCAGCTCAGCATTCTCATCTACGCTCCATCCATTTTCTTTCCGTGAGATTTCTTAGTAGGCCAGGTTTCACTTCCATTTGTCAGTGGTGGCCGCACAAAGGTTTTAGTATCCTTTGGATATCACCTTTAAAATGTGCATATTAAAAATAAACAAAGCCAAGAATCATTTCGTGTTAAGTAGTTCACAAAAGCTACCTTTTTACAATGAGACAAATGCTTATAAACAAGGTAAGAAGTACGGTTTTGATTGGTTTAACAATAACTTATTTCATTTAATTCACACATGCATATTATGTGGGGGGTGACCCACAGATTATAGGTCATTTGTGGATATTACAAGGGCTGCTGTTTTGACATTCAATAAGCCGCAAGAATGGTTATCCTAAACATGTAAAATTTGAGGAGTGCTCAATGCATAACTTACCTCAGCGGGATAAAATGGAGCCTGCACTGATATGCAGATGGATGTGGCCAAGTTGACACTTCCCAGCATGTAGAGGGTCAGCCACTCCCTTCTGGTGAACTTTTTCTTGGGCGGAGGATGCTGGGATACGCCGTCCTCCCTCCCGTTGCAAAGGAGTCCAGACTCAGTCATTGTGCCACCAAGATACTGGACCAAAAAGAGTCTATCGCCGATGTACTTGCAATCAATTCATTTAATATCAGAAAGCATTCCAGATACGAGCCTTTGCTTCGATACCTAAGTCACTATTTGTAGAAGTTTTAGACACTTTCAGCCGACTTATATCGTTATTTCTTCAAACTATTACTTTTTCACCCAATCCATTATGTTTTTATGTATAACTTTTGATTTGTGAAGTTAATTCATCGTCCAAGGCAGATAGACTTGTTCACAATGCTAAATCTATATTTTTTATATTGTTTCTTGAATTGATAATCACTTCCTCTTCTAAGATGAACACAGAACGGTATGCACTCAAAGAAAGAAAATAATTCTGTACCTACAGAGGTTCTAATTGTTTTTCATTTCAATTATGATTTCTTTAAGTTTTCATTTGTGACTCCTGGCACAGTTATGAGTTTATTTTTCCTGTGAATCAGCTGAAACAGCTTCCACCGCCAAACTGCCGCTGCATTCGGTGATGTTATGGGGCACGGGGAGCCTGGAAAGCGTTGACTGAACAGCAATATGATCATTGGTATCTTCCTATGATCATTTGTTCATTGCTTCACTGGAAACTTGGTTGAATTGGTAGAAAAGGCTTGAATAACTCATTGGAGGTCATGGGCAAATTCTAGAAGTTCTTTTGGATCTTCTAGACTACCTTCAACACAAAGAAACCAGGAGTTTGTAGGATATTCCTTAGCACAGCTGATGTCAGAGAGCGGTCCTGAAAAACAGAAGAATGCGAATTCCAATTAAAGACACAAAATTAATGGGTTGAGGCCTAACATTATGAAAGGGATTCATTAAGAGGAATGATAAAGAAGAAACTTTGTGCTATCACATGAATATTTATTCACACGTTTATACGGCCATGGTTTCAACGTTAGACGTCATCATCAGGTGAGCACTACAGAGGTCCAACACATAATAGGGTGGTTTCCTATTATTTTTTATTGCCTAAACCGAAAGATTATTACTCCTGGAGTACGTATTTCACGCTTTTAGATTTTAAAATGACGATACCTATTTTTCGCGATTAAATGAAAAGTGAAAAATTTCAAGCGCGCGAAAACGCGACGCGTAAGTAGGAATGATGGGAAAAAGTCCGTGCGACGCATTTCTGGTTCCCCCTCCCGCCTTGTGAGGTGACCTTGATCGAGGCTCGGAGCGCTGATAGGACGCAGGATGCTAGCGGGTAGCTGAGTACCTTGCTGGCTGTTAGCGCTTGGCTTAAAAAAGGATTATTAATACCTTATCGAACGAAGAAAACTTTCCGACCTTAGCCAGTTGTAATAGGTGATTATTAAGACATGTTTCCCTGAGCTCTGTGCCTCATGCATGCATTGGTAACCTCAGACGATGTATAACTCCTATCCTCTCGTGTAGAAACTAGGTCCTTGTGACGTCACGTGGAGTGGCATCGCATGGGCGCCAATCTGGCCTTTTTCAAATGAGGATAAAATTTGACCCTTGCCATTCGTCTAAACCGGTATTTCTAAAACCAAATAATTTGTGTATTATGAATACACTAATGGTGGGTAACGAATCGCAATCAATGCCTTTCGTTTTCTTTGATGAAGGAAACTACCCTATTTTATCCCCCTTCAAGCCTGGTATAATAGCACAGATTTTTGCATGCTAACCGAATGAGCAAAAATAAATGAGACCTGAATTTTTTTTCCGCGCGTTCAAATCTCCGACTTCCTTGATGAAAGCATTTGAATGAAATAGATTATTATTTGAAAGCTCAACCAAAGAGATGTGGAGTATAGTTATGTATTTAAGCCCATGGCTGCCAATAACACAACTACCTAACCGCAACTAAATGCTGAAAATATATTAACAAAAAAATAAATCACAAAGAAAGGAAAATCGTAAATGTATCCTAACATATCGCTTTCATCTTGCCTCATCTATCAAAAGTCTTTCTAGTCGGATCTTCAACAGCGATCAGTTATGAGTGGAAACTATAACTCAAAGCTACGTGCTATATAGTACGCATCGATATTTGATGCTAGCAATTTTTTGTAAACTAAACACTTTGGCAAATAAACCCCTTCCCTATTCCGTCAAACTGTAATTTATCTTCATTTGCAAAAATATAACTTCCTCGAGTAATGCTTTGGTTTCTTACTGTATATTTTTCCTGTTTTTGAAATGAAATTCTAATTAATTCCTCCAAAAAAGCATAAGTAAATACAATAAATCTTTCTCGTGAAAAAGTTTATGTTGAACCACCGGCTTCAGAGCTTGAGAACGTATAGCTAGGTATTGAATTCATCTGTAGAACGCTTTTCATATTTGCCTAGCTACCGTTACGCTGCGATTTTTTATATCTATACCAAGAAAAAGCAGAACTTCAAACCACTTTTGATGAAAGAATTTGAAAGTAATGACAACTAATGGAATTTTACCCAGGATTAATAGCTTACACTGTAAAGATAGTGTATAAAAATATTTTACCCTGTGAAATCAATAGCGTCGATATACGTGAGAACGTTGTGCGGTTCCTAATGGAGGAGCTTGGGTTTAAAACGAGAGGAACTAATATGAATTGGAGGACAGAGAACCGAAGGTCGCACGTGGGGAACTTCGGAATGATATCTTATTAGGGAAAAAATGTTCTAACACTCATCTTCGTGACCTCGCATTGAAGAAAAGTATCTAAAAATAATCAAAACTGAAATTTAATCTGTACTCAAACAAATATACTATTTTCCAGTTGATTATATTACTTTCAATAAGCATATCCGTGATGTAATGCGGCTGCACAAAAACAAAAAGTAAATCCATCAAATTAAATATTACTGGTAAATGGAGAAAAAAATGAGAAAATACATGGCTAACGATTACAGCTCATTGCAGTACTGACACTTCTCCCACCCCATGAGTACTAGATTGAATTAGAATAAAAGTTCCAATCGATAGATATATATAGAATTTAAACAAGCGCTACCGGAGAATACAATTGGGCAACTCAGACCCATCACTTGATCTCGGACCTTACAATTTCAGACTTGTCCGCATGCCAAGAGACGTTGAAAATAGCTTTTGTTTATATTTAATTTGACTTGACGAGACAAATAAGTAGTAGAATCCATATCACGTGGTGTATTATAAATAAAGCACTAATTCCATCAAATAAATTACAAATATAGGAAACGGTAAAAATTGGTATAGGAATTAATTATGATTGAGCTTCATTAAAATCCGTACACTTCTTGCTCACCCTGAGCTTTAAATTTAACAAGAATAAAATGTCTAACCGAAATAAACAACATTTTTAAAAACGCTATCGCTGTAATCTCAAAAGAAATACATTACGAGAGAGCGCATAAAAGATGCGAAGAAAAGAAAAGCCGAATCCAACATTGATACCCCAGCATAACTATTAATGGGGAAAATTGAAGCAGTTAGCAACATAAATACCAATAAAGATTTTGCTATTAAAATTCTGACAAAATCCCGTGTTAGAGTTAACCGGAATTTAACACTTCGATCTACCTCGTTTGTTCAGAAGCTTACAATTGCTCTTGTTTATGTATACCACGAATAATACAATAGAAGATTCTCAAGTTGACCCCAAGGTGTGTTTTTACCCACCGCTCATTAAAATGGGATTACGAAAGTCGCCACTCGTGTCGCTGACAGGCAAAACGATCCGATTTTCATGGATAAACGAAGCATACCTAGTGTTTTTACCGAAATCTATACGCACGATAATATAATCTACCAAATTCATCATTTTTTCATACTATGCCTCGCACTTGCAAACACAATACATACTGTAAAATATTGGATAAAAGTGGATCGCAATGCAGTCATGGACGCGCTGGGGATATTTTTCAAAACCGATTAAAATGCGACCGAAGAGGCAACAGATATGAAACTTTTATGGAATGGAATCGGGCCTCCTCTATGCAGCCCCCTTGATACACACTTTGATCCACGAATATTACAAATGAGGATCCGCAAGTCAGCCTCTAAATGTGTTGTCACCCACCCCCCATTTAAATGGGTTTCAAAATTTGCCACTCGCGTCGCTCCGATCCGGAAAGTGATCCGAATTTCGCGGGGAAATAATTTATAATTAGGGATATTAACCGAAATTTATACACATGATGATGTGATATATCAAATGCATTACCCTTCAATGATATTCCTCGCAATGACAAATAATGTCATTTACTCAAAAATTTCAAATATTTTCATTAATCGGCAATAAAACAGGCTCGAATAAGGCAAAATATCGATTTCTATATTTTTATTGCTTTTACTTTGCCGTTAGTGAAATTCTGGGATTATACGCAACGTTGGGAGTTGTCCGCTTCAAATGAGTGATATCCCTTTTTTCTTAACTACTTTATTTTTACACTGGAATATTTGAAGTGCGACCGAATAGGCAACAGAAATCAACCTTCTATGGGATAGAATTAGGCTTCCTCTATGCAGTCCCCTTGCTTTGAGCTTATAAGTATCGCCTTTCATATTTCATGCTGCGTATTGGACGTACTACAAGTGAGCCACACGTGGTTCGCCTAACCTCCGTCCGCTGAGTTCTCCTGAGGTACACGTGCCGCAGTGGAGGGCCGAGGTCACGGAGGGCGTCCATACCATCCTCGTGCACCCATTTCCCACACCCACCCCTTCATATCCATCCCGTCTCAAGGTTCCTCCAATGGCGCTCCGGGCTCAAAAACTTTTCGCTTGGAATCGCTTTTGATGCATGGTTTCACGTGCGGGGAATGATGCGAAATAATTATCAAAAGCGTGAGAAGTCACAGTGCCATGTTTGATTGACTGTAAGGAGACATAATTTGAGAGTATGAAACTTCATACAATTTCTCGAGCGAATTTTGTCCCTGATACATCTTTACTGGCAAAAAGAAATGAAAAAATATACGTTCTATACAGTGGCGTCACTAGACATAAGCTTTAGGGGGAGGATGGGGGAGCCTAGGAGGGCGACCCCCCACCCCCCGTGGCAACATGGTGTCCGGAAAGTTTTTGAAAAATGGCATACCTGGAAATACATTATATATCATTTTGTCGCTTAAAATCTAACTTGAAACAGATGCAGTTATTACATGTCAAAACTAGACAATATTTTAAAGCATTTTTTTTTCTCTGAGTCTTTTGGGAGGATCTATCCCCCTCATCCCCCCATAGTTACGCCACTGGTTCTATACGCTTACTTCATTGACCAATATTGATCCCGAGATAATTAGAGTTATTTTAATTATTAGAGTTATATTAGAGTTATTAAGAATTAGAGTTATATTAATTATTCTCTCTGCCTGATAAGGTACAATTAATAGGTAGTTAGTTTTAGAGGCAAAGCAATTTTTTGTCATTGGTATGATACTCTTTAGATAGATAATTATTAAAAATCGCCTTTATCCAAATATAAATTTTGAATAACCCATCAAATTTTAGACTTAAAACTACGAAGGATGGGATAGTCTCAAAACTACATTATTCTTGTAAACACCAAATATTTCATAATGTATAGGCGTTACTTCGCGGCAAAGAAAACATGATGAGCTTGATTCCACTACGATAGATTTATCGCGCAAAAAGAATACAAACAACGAGTTAAATACGTAAGAATAAAAGAGCTATTTAGAGTATTCGGATAAATCCCTTAAATTTTTGCGGATTTTGAAATCAATTTCCAAAACATAGAACGAGAAGAGCCAACATATCTAATATAAAATCTTTAAAGTAAATAATATTGTCCTTAGTACAAAGTGCCCTTAGTAGGGCCCCCGTTTGATATCTTCTTATATAACATGAAGCCCCTTAACGACCACTCATTCATTCATTCATTCACGTATACAAATGTTTGGGGTGAACGAGACGAGATACGGCAAAAAGTCTAATGAAGACCCCCTCTAAAATTGTCTGAAACCCCAGGAAAAATTATGAAAACACTAAATTTACAATTATTTATCAGTCTATTCATATAAAATTGAGTGTATGGGGATTAGTTCAAAAAATGGCCACCAAATTCCAATGGCGGCACGGCAGTCATACAAGCAAACAATCATAGCAACTATTTGTTTATGCAAACAAGAGGAGCTAAACTGGGAAAGAAGATAAAGGAAATGAACGAAAAACTGATAAATATAAGGTAGGAAATTAAGAAAGTAATAATTGAAGTGTCTATTTCTTTGCGTCTTCTTTCCGCAAGAACAAACATCTGTTTAAATCAAAGCGCATTGAAATCAAAAGCGGAGAAATGTAAGGTAAGAAATTAGTTGTTGTTTTTGGTATATTACATCGAGAGTGTGGTGGTTATTAATTTCAAAGTTAACAAGTGCTCTAAATGCCATATTAGAAATATGATTCGTGCTGTTGACTATAGTTCGTATCTTGTTGGCGATACACGATTGTAGTAGAAAGACTTTTAAACAATTCCTACATAATATAGGTTGGTAAAAATGATTTTATTATCGTGTTTTGTGATGGTGATAACTTTTTATTTTTGTTCACGTTCTTTTTTCCGTTAATTTCCTTTTTAATGTACAATGTTATCCGTGAGCTGCAGGAGTGAATAGGCAGTGAATAATACAATATGGAAGATAAGTGCAAATAAAGGTATTTCTTATTCAATTATTTGTCTTGCGAAAATCACGTTTCCTTGAGTGACTAAGTTATTCAACTGTGAAAATTATCGAAATCTTGACATTCACAATGCCTTGTACACCAAAGGCTGTGATCCGTTACTCACCAGATTTATTGCGCATTGCGTTGGATATTAAAGCTGAGATATTTGTGTATCCCGATTCATTAAAACTTTAAATAGAGGTATTTCTGAAGTGAAATCATTCGCGATCAGGATCATTAATATTTCGATGAAATTCGTCATACTAGCCCCAATTCATGCTAAGGCGCATTTGTTTCTAGATATTGATATTCAGTCCCTACGTAATTCGCTTACGAAGCGGGGAACAGCTGTTACATCTTATTCGTATATGATATAAGAATTTTGTTGAGTTTTGTGGAAAATAATTAATAAACGTGTTTTTCATTGTAATTCGTAAAGTCGTTATGCTATGATACTACGTATGCATTGGGTGTTGCAGTGGAACGTGGTCTCAACGTTTTTTGTATTTGAATTGAATAAGTTAAAGAAACTCGTAGAAATTTATTTTCCTTTTTTAGCCCCTCAGAAAAACTTTTCTCTTTATAAATATTTACATTCATGTTGTAGCCTACGTACCATGCGCTCGTTTTACGTGAAAGTGGAAATATCGCTTATACCTAAGCTAGCCAGCTTTAAAGTAAACGATCCTTAAGTAACAAGTAGCAAACAAAAAGTGTAAGACCTCCCACAACGAGCATAACAGGCCGTAGGCCTTTTTCGGGGGGGCCTAGGGGGGGCAGAGCCCCCCCAGCGAGCATAGCGAGTAAATAGCATATATCGACTAGAAAATACTAAGGTGACAACAGTTTAAGCTTGCGTAAATGGAGATAGTATTTCAATTTGAGCAGAGAGGATTTGGCTCTATCACTATAAAGATATAACAGGTTGTTTTTCCTTAGGAAGAAATTAAAGGAGAGAGTTACTAAATGAGAACACAGAATAAATACAGAAAGTTAATTCTTTCAACGGCTGCTGCACGATGTCCGGCCATTGAGTGAAAGTGTGAAAGCGACCCTGAAGCTAACCGTTCGCCTTTTATTATTATGTAACCAGACCAATTAAATCGTTCAAAATTTGGAAGCTTATTAAAAATAATTTACTAATTAGCACTACAATCAATGAGCAAATATATAAATCCCGTTGGCAACTTCAGTAGAGCAAGCTATCAACAAATCATCGGTTCGCCGTTGCGCTTTTATTTTCTCGCTATTTTGCGAGTGGATAAAGTTTCTCGTAAGAATGAAGAAAAAGGAATGGTTCTCTCAAACACTTTTACCACCCTAATAATGATTTATCAACTAATTTCGTAAAGTGCCAAGTATAATCCTTCGCTCTTTCGATGTTCGATTCCTAAAATATTTTGCAAAAAAAAGAGTAATTATACGGTTGTTACAAGAAGAAACATGCATTATTTTCATATTTTTTAAGATAAACAGGAAATTTAATCATCACTATTTTTCGTTCATTATGAAATTTGCACCGTAATAAATGACATTTAGGTAAATAAAGCAGGTTTTTCCGTCCTAGGATTGAAATACACCAAGGCCTGTCTTCGCTCCGAGTCCTCGTTGATCGTTCGGTGAGCCCAGCAATTCATCGCTTGACCATTTTCTTTTGCCTTTCACCGCGTTTCTCATCTATATTCTCATGCACAGCCACGCCTCGAGGTCATTAAGTAAGGGAACAGTCTCTTTCGAAAATGGCCTATCTCCAGAACTTCACAAAGCTATTTTTCGTATCTTACTATCGTATAACACGTATTGTATGATTTCTTTTTTAACACGTAACATACAATTATTGTATGATTTTATTAATAAATATTGTTTGTGTATCTATAGCTTGTATTGACTTTTTCCACTGTTATATTGGATACCTTTCGTTTAAACAAATTTTATTGACTGTGCCCTTATATAATTCTAGCGAGCTTGCGCGCAATCGAATCATTTACTACAATACTTATAATTGGTATTACTTACGTATCGTACTTCAAGAACTTATTACGATTGTATAAGAACATTTAAGAAAACTTTCAGCGAAATATAACATAAACGAAACTTTTTATTGCATTGTGTTAATGTGAAGGTGTTGTTCAAATATTGTGTGATATTATAACAACGTGTATTCGAAATCAATATGTAGGTACAAGAACAAGTGAGTCATGATTACCTTTCAGCGAAGTATTACACAAATGAAACCTTTCATTTAATTGTGCTAATTTGAAGGTGTTCTTCAATTATTGTATGATATTATTAATAAATATTGTTTGTGTATCTATAGCATATATTGACTTGTTCCACTTTTATATTTTATACCTTTTGTTTAAACAAATTTTATTGACTGTACCCTCGTATAATTCTTGCGAGCTTGGGATGCTGCTCATGAAAACTCCACGCGCAGGCGCGACCTCAGTCTCTTTACCAGATCTTATCAAGACTTCTTCCTTTTCTAAAAATACCGGAGATGGACCGGATTTTACCAGTCAAATCAAGTTCTCATTTCGCAACCAAACATAAAATGGAATAATCCAAGTCAACGTATGAATGAAACGGCTTGTCATAAGCAATAACACGATAATTTTATACTTCTCCTTGAAGGGACAGCTCCAGCGATCGCTCCAATGATGGCGGAAAAATGTGTTTCACGCGATCATTTTCCGCGATGGCTCGAGGGATGAAAATCCCATCCCTTTTTCCAACATTCGGCACGTCCCTTTTTCCGTCGCTGAAATCATAGTTGGTAACGCCATTCAGTCCATCAGAACGCATGGGCGCTAACAGCGATTGTAACGCCACGCCTGGCTTTTAATTGACCGTCAGTTGCAAATACGGAAAGTGACGGAATAAGCGATAGAAAAAGGGACGGTGTGATTCAGCAAATGATGGGTCGAGCGATCATTCTTCTGGCCCATGAAAACGTATCGCTTGAGCTATCATTCTCAGGGACGGAAAAATGATCGTGTGATACGGGATGATTGCTGGGCCAACGCGCCAAACAAATCTTCGTGGTACCTCGTTCTGAATTCATTGTAACCTTATATTCATCAAACATTAAAACGAAGGGGATAAGAGGATGGAAAGAGGCCGTAAAACATGGAGTTGAATCCCATAAGTAACTGCAGTCCCAGATATGTAGTTTTCTCACATGCTGGAATGATGAAATAGTTGAATTCACACAAATGCCTTGAATAAATTAGTGCTAAAATTGAAGTCGTACGATAGCCTCGAACTGATCCATGTCAAGATGAAGCTTTCTTGTTGCCGCTAGAAAACTTTTCAAAAAACATATTTCTCTCTAACCCTTTGCAGATTTCCTCATTTTCCCATCATAACCATCAATATCGACTGGTGATTTTCTCATAGAAGGGCACGTCTTCGTTTTTATTTTTTCTCCTTAGGGTTCCTTATTTCCTGCACTCATTATCGAATTATTATTTCTGCGTGCTTAGAATATTGATGTTATGTATATTGCCTATGGTTTCATGAAATCCCTCTTAGATGTTAATGGAACTTTACACTCAAAATTAGTATATACAAGGAATGCGAGCGTCGAGGGTTAAGAGCGAAACATTACCAAGTAATCCGTTGCTCTTTTCGGCGTGCTGATTAGCTCTCCTCAGTGGGAAAGTCATGGAGCTAATGAATCCAAACGAACCGATTCTAAAATTTTAATAACTTGAATAGCGACTCCATGCATCAATGACCTCCACTTCAAGGTCTTTTATTTGGAATTTATCCACATTATCACCGCATAAGAAATCATCGAAACCGACATAAATTTACGCACCTGAAATTCCTATCCGTAGTGGATGATAATTGTTCTTTAATCAACTCCATCCGTTATATGATTTCATTTTTGATAAACCCGTACATTAATGGTGAGTAAAAAAGCGTCAACTCACTGCCTAATGTGCCACCATGAGTGGACGAAAGCAGCGGCCTCCAGCTACTATTACGTAAGTAAGTGATGATCGCCGCTCTCATCCTCTGCCATTGGCCGTGGGAATAATCAAAAGAATGCTCCAAGGACCCCGTTCTATTTTTGGTACATACAGCAGAAGGGTAGACCCCGATGATTGGCGGGTAGAGCTCCTCCGATACAGAGGCAAAGTTTGAGGAAAATTAATGGACATTTTAGCCCTCAGGACTCTAGAAACAATGCGTGTGGGTGGCGTAGGTACCTTGAGGAAGTGGGCGCCATCCATGGGAGTACCCAGCGAGGTGCAGGAGGGGACGGCTGCGCCCCCCCCCCCCACAATAGGGTAGTTTCCTTCATCAAAGAAACCGAGAGGCATTGATTGCGATTTGTTACCCACCATTACTGTATTCATTATATACAAATTATTTCGTTTTAGAAATACCGGTTTAGACGAATGGCAATGGTCCATTTTTATCCTCATTTGAAAAGGGCCAATTTGGCGCCCATGCGATGCCACTCCGCGTGACGTCACAGGGACCTAGTTTCTACACGAGAGGATAGGAGTTATACATCGTCTGAGATTACCAATGCATGCATGAGGCGCAGAGCTCAGGGAAACATGTCTTAATAATCACCTATTAAAACTGGCTAAGGTCGGAAAGTTTTCTTCGTTTAATAAGGTATTAATAAACCTTTTTTAAGCCAAGCGCTACCAGCCAGCGAGGCACTCAGCTACCCTCTAGCAGCCTGCGTCGTATCAGCGCTCAGAGCCTCGATCAAGGTCACCTCACAAGACGGGAGGGGGAACCAGAAATACGTCACACGGAGAGATTTCCTTACCCGTCGCGTTTTCGCGCGCTTGAAATTTTTCACTTTTCATTTAATCGCGAAAAATAGATATCGCCATTTAAAAATCTAAAAGCGTGAAATACGTACTCGAGGAGTAATAATCTTCCGATATAGGCAATAAAATAATAATAATAGGAAACCACCCTATTAAATTATCCTTCAATCAGTTCAGTTTCGCTTTGCGTTAACCGATGAATCAGCTTTAATTTATTTCTCTCACCCCCCTTGTCATTCTGCTCGGCCAAGGGTCGGCAACCTAAGGCTCGCGAGCCGCGTGCGGCTCTTTCGATGCCAAATTGCGGCCTTCCAGTTCCTTGCGCAAAAAAAATCATAATTATGTTATTTTATTTTCAGAACTCAAGAAAATATTGCAAACAGGATAAAAACCACGAATCTAGGAAGGATAGAGGATCATGCGTCCCTGTAATAAATAATTTGCCGGTAGCCAAATCAAAGCACTGTTAAAAAAATGTAGCTAGGCAGCTTGTTTCTAACGATGGTTTCATAACTTTCGGCTCTTTCATCTCAAAAGTTTGCCAACCCCTGGACTAACTAGTCTATGGTTCCATTCTCTATGGGCTCAAGAATTACATTGAGTCAAATACCAGCGTGTGGAGCAGATGGGCATTTGCTCTCATTTGGCCTATTGGGAGTAAGTCGGCCGCGTCAGCCTTATCCACTATCCTCTAAAACTTTAATGCAATGCGCTCCGTGGAAATTGAGGTGAAATGTTATTCTGCTCCGCTTCCTCTGGAACTTGAAATAGATGGTTGTAATTATGTACACAATGAATTTGGTATGGTATTTGGAGGAGGCGACCGACAGCTTAGGTCATTTGCGCCATAAAGGAAGGGTAGATAAGGAAGGGTGGAGAGAAACACGGCGTCGGCATTAGCCTGCTCTTAACGAAAGGCGCCAAGGGGACCACGGCTTTACGTCCCATTCGACGGACGGAGTGTTGCGCTTGAAAGGTTCTCCACACAACATTCAAGCAGGGATCGGGCAGTCTCCGAAAATTCTCTGCCACCGCCGGGATTTGAACCCGATCCCGCCGGCTGGGAAGCCAAGACTCTAGCCACCACACCAACCCGATCCCCACAATGAATGTTTTCCTGAAGCCAACTTAGGTATTCTATATCTCTCAGAGAGGCCTTTAGTTATTCCACTGCCCGAATGGTCGCTACAAACGATAACTGCTCTTTCGCTTGTACTAGATCGTACAACTTGAGATACAGTGGTGCGCCGGTAATTCCAGCCGATAAATAATGCACATTAATGGTGCCTACATTTTTTCTAATATCCATTAAGTGATGTAGTTTTACAATGTCTGTTATTTTATGATATGGTTTTGCTCAGTTTAACGTTGGCGGTTCTACTTTGTGGAACCACAAAATAGGAGATGGAAATTAACTGAGCATATTACATTGTAATACTTTATTCCCGACCATGGTTTCGACAATTAAGGATTAGCATAAAATAACGTTTTAAATACGGTTTAAATGAAAATAGAACTACGTACAGTTTATGTTTTTTTCTTTTCCCAATTTGTCGTCTTTTTCATGTAATTGTTATAAACAGTTATTTGCATAATTAATAAATTTCAACATGTGCGCCCTTGTGTAGTAGCTTGACAAGAGAGAAACCTGGAATCGACATTAGCTTACTCCGAACGAAAGGCGCCAAAGAAATCACTGCTTACCGTCACGTCCGACAAACGTTGTGCTGCATTTGAAGGGCCCTCGAAATTATTAAAACTACGGTTGGGAATAAAGTTTTGCAGCGGAATGTCCGAAGTGAATTTTCATTTCCTTATGGTTTAGCAGTTCATCAAGTCTGGTATAGCCACATTTAAAAGGGATAAAACTGGTCATAAACCATGTCATTGAATGTTACACCAGCTCTAAAGCTACTGATACGTTTGAATTCAAAGTAATTCATATCTGAAATGGTGAATATGGAATTTTTCACGAAATTCCTAGAAAAATATGCTGGAACAACAATACCTAATGTACAACTACTCCTGAATTGACACATCGAGGAGAAAAGGTTTTTAAAATACAGAAATTTGCCATCAATTAATCGTAGTCTTTACTTATCTTGCTCTTCAGCATTTGAGAATTAAGGGCATACTTCAATGTTGCGCTGAAGTTAGGTGACATGCCATTTTGCTCTGCTTTCTTTGAAACTTAAAATGAACATTTGTAAGTATTATGTACATAATTAATATTTTATGGACATCAATTTAGGTATTCCCAATCTCTCAGATGGTCCTGTAGGTTTACAAAGAAGTATCATTCTGTATTAATATCATAAATATCCTGCGCATAAACTACGAATAATAATGGACCGACAACCTTATTGGACATTCACGTCGAGTTACTTAAAATTTTGACCGTCATATCTTTTTTAATACGCAAAAATCAATTTCCACCGATATTTCATACTATTACGCAAGGTAAATCGGTTATCTTTGATTTCTTATTTAAAGCATTATTATCGACCGAAAACGATCTTCATTTCATGAAAAATCATAATTTGAGTATTCGTGAGGCCAAAATTTCACTTTTTCACAAAATTTCACAATTTTACTTTCAATTTCATCAGCCAAAGCATGAACATAACTTTTAGTTCACTAAATTATCCGTTTTAAACGACCCAATATCGCGTTTTCCACGGTTTTTGTTGTACTAACCGTTGAGTAATTGGCGAAAATAATCTGATCACTAACCAAACTGATTTGTGTCCAAGATTATCCCTTGCAATTGCGCTTGCAAGGAAAATGCATTACACACATGAGTTTGGGGCAATTTCATATCATCGAAGAATATAATTTGCTGAAATACATTTGGTTATACCGCGGTAAGAACCTTTGAAGGAAGACGGCTTTTGCTGTGTAAACGGTAATATAACACTCATTTAGGATAAAAGGGCATGAATTCTGATCGAGCCAAATTCATTCATTCTCTTTATTTAATTTGCGTTTCCCACTCCTTGATTCTGATAGACCTGGCGCTGGTGATCATGGTCCTTAAATCAAGTCGTCTAAAATGACATAAGTATATTGAGTCCCTAGGTTTTTTCCTCATGACCGTGCTCTCTAATGTAGCTTCCGTTGAGGGCTGTAAAAGGTTTAAAAGCCCACAATGTTTCGAATTACGCAGCAGATCATTAAATGATTAAAAAAGGGAACCTATAAATTGACTGTTGCCCATCGCTGCAATTCCACTTTTGGGCCTCCAAATCATGGAATGAATCAATCATGAAGATAATGGGAGCTGTTTATTTGCTATTTGGAAGGAATTTTAGACGATTTATGACCTAAAATCAGAACAAAAACGACAAGAAATTACGGAAAGAATCCATTTGTCCTTTGAGCATTACGCCATTTCAGTAGGTTTATAGAAGGAAGTAGAAGAAAAAGTCTTTACAGCCATTGGGCTCCAATAAGCTACGGCATATTTCCCATGGAGAAGCGTTATGGTCTAGAAGGTAGAGCGTTGGTCTACTCATCGGAGGTTCCTGGGTTCAAATCCAGTCTGAAGCCTTTGGAGACCCCAAACATAAGCCCTGCAAGTGCAAAGAGACCGTAGGAAAGACACTGGACTCCCAACCATGACTGTGTGAAATTTGAACGCCTGCAGTATAGTGCATGGTGAACTCTCACCTTTTCAGACACAAACTTACGGTTTTATCACTTAATTATCAGCTTTTGATCTTCCTTAATGGTAATGGAAATAAATATAGCGTATAACGAGATAAATACGATAAATCAATCGAATAGGGGGAGCGCCCTAATTTTTTTTTTACCGCGATGACATAAGGGACTATTATATCATTTCTTACATGCTATTATGAATTAAAATTATAATTATAATCAATCATGTGGTATCTTTTTCATTCAGACCTGACTATTATAAAATATGCCCGCATATAATATTGCGGTCCGAAATTTTTCTCATTTTTAAAAACAAGACAATGGCTTATTATTGAATTTATCAGGAAAATTCTCATCGTCACTTCGTATTTTTACTCTATAAGTCACTCTCATTGAAAATTTGTCCAATTAAAAACCGTGACGATGATTTTTGCTAATTTTGAAGCACCTGTTTTACTTTATAAATTTCATTCGATCATCATCAACTATCTTCGAAGGAGTAGAAGAGAAAGAGAGACACTTGCACCCTCCATACTTAAATTTAATACATCCATGACTTTATCAATCAATTGAATAATTAACAAGCTAATGATAAGGAAAATTCCTACTGCAAATGCCGCTACCATATAATGACTTTACGTTATAAGAGCATGGTATTTTCAGAATACAAACATTTTCGCGCGAAATATGCATCTTCGGAGCGACGAATTCCAGCATGGCATTATGATAATTCATTAAAACGCGTCAAGCAAGCAAGTTAGCGGAAAAAGAAGCATTTCCATTTGCTGTAATGATGACACAAACTCGAGTTATTTATTTGAACAAAACTACATTTCTTACAACTCAAAGACTACTCAGTTTCGGCAACTCGGTTTCATAATTTCGATGCTGGTTTTTGTGTACAATTAAAGTGAAGTTAGCCTGTATTTATTTTATCATGAATGACAACCCCTCCTCAAGCGACAGCTGTGATTGCATTGACTATTTTCTATGTTAAACAGAGTATTTCCTCCATATTACAGCTTCACCACATATCACAACCTATACAGCATTTAGTGACTTTAGTTCATCAAGCTCTTGCAAACATTGTTTTATACGTAATTTATTAATGATTTTGGGATGATGGAATTACAGGAGGTACACCAATGCCTCTAAAACTTAAAGATAAACTCTGAGGAATTTTCGAATGAACTGCCTTCGATGTTTAAGTCATTGATCTTAGGCACTTGAAGGATTTCTTCGACATAAAATAAAACAACTTGGAGAACATGCGCGGTTGCATCCTCTGGATATTTCCCGCTTCACGTGAGGTGATACCGGACTCCTCCGCTTGCCGTTTCTCGAGTGTCTCGTGGCGATCAGGATTACCTTGCATGCACTTCGGATAGGTCTTACCGTGGTTGAAACTCTAACATCAAAGGAGTGAGAACTTTCATGACCCGAAATGTCTAGCTGTTCAGTCACTATTGGGAGGACCGCGAGGTTGGAAAAATCAAGAAATTCTCATACACCTTACGATAAGACGTCATCTATAGCAAAATGACAGCTACTCTGCCCCAATTGCATAAGACTGAAGCTAAAGAAACAATGGGTGAAAAGGTTAGTCTTTGCGAAAGAACTCCACAATTAAGGTGTATGGCCTTCTGGAAAGGGTGACAACGAAAATGATATGGTATTTGGAGGAGGCGACCGACAGCTGAGGTCATTTGCGTTATGAGGGAAGCGTATGGAAGGAAGGGTGGAGAGAAACCCGGCGTCGGTATTAGCCCGCTCTTAATGAAAGGCGCTATGGGGATCACGGCTTAACGTCCCATCCGACGGACGGCGTGTTGCGCTTCAAATGTCCTCCACACAACATTCATTCATGGATTGGGCTCTGAACATTATCTGCCAACACCGGGGTTTGAACCCGAGCCCACAGGGTGGGAAGCCGACGCTCTAGCCACCACACCAATCCGATCCCCGACCACGGATGACCTGAAGCTTTCGGAGACCTGGTGCTGGGCACGGGTGCTGAAGATTAAATGCACGGATAGGATGAGGAATGAGTAGGTGTACCGAAGAATAGAAGAAGAATGGAAACTGTGGGACACCTTACGTCCTTTTGTTAGAAATCTTATAATAAACAAATTGGTCTTCATCGTGTTACAAATAAAACAAAATTAAGGGGACAGAATTGTTTTTCTATAAACTCACATGGATTCTGTTAGAAGTTACAACTGTGTCAATGCAACAATCTAACATGTAATAGGCATACTCTAAATTATTGAAAATATTTAATTACACTGGGAAAATATTAGAAGTACTGTGTAGGCTAATTTCTCTTTATTAAGTTAAAGCTGCTGCAAATACATATCCTTACAGCAGTCGTGATTATACTTTTTGTAAATATACAGAACAAAACGGTAAATACGGAAGAAAACTGTATAAATTAGCTTCTTAAAGGTCTATAAGTTTTTGAACTTTCTTCTTTTTCTTTGAACTACTAGCCCATACCAATCCAGGAGCTTCGAATTTCAATATGGGAACATCTGACGTAATAACAGCGAGAAGTTGCGTACGGAAGAAGCACGGTATGCCTCTTCAATTGCGTTGAAGGTAAGAAATAGTAAGATGGAGCGATATAATTTTACACATCCACAATTAGCGTACCCACCAGCAAAAAATTTTAGTTTTCTTCTGGAATAAATCCTATTCTAAATTTTTGAAGGATTAAGTTAGTTAGTCATACACGATTAAGTTATTGATTTCTGTTGATTCAGTGGCTTGGAGTATTTGTCTTAAAGAATGTTAAATGCAAATTTGTTTGTCATTGATTTTTATAGCTAGTATCAAACTCGAAGTTGCATATTCAATGATTAGCAGGTGAAAATGAACAATAGTGAACCAAACACATTACTGGGAAAATATTCCTTTAAATCTAACAAGAATATAGCTAAGATCTTAGGCAGAAAAAGTTTTCGATGGGGGAGTCCTTTGGAGAATGGATATATTTCGGGGGTTTCAATTGGAGAGATACCCCTGGACTCTAGCTTCAGCCTTAGCAAATAGCGTAAAAATAAAATAACGACCTTCTTAAATTTTTACTTCAGCCAATGGGAGTATTACTTACGCTCTTTTCTTCCACTCGTATCTTAGATTTCCTTTTGTTCCATAGGTTCAATGTTTCTAGAAATATCCGACGGAACCACGCGGGGAATATTAAAATCAGCGTGTAAAACCAAATTCACAAAGCGGTAGGAGGAATCGCTTGTCCCATCGAAAGTAACGCCAGAAAAGAAACTGTATCACACTTTGCTAATAGATTAACGCCATTCTTGCATGGTTAAGTTATAAAAAGTGCGTACACTCATATGTTAATAGCGTACGTCTGAGTAATCAAAGAGCACTTCATTTCATATTCAGCATAAATTTCCAACAAACGTTATGTCTCTGAATACTGTATAACCAGATTGGTATTTAGTATTCATTTCTCAACTTCAAACACGTGTCAGTGCAAGATATTCAATCCATTCACCACAAAGTTCTATGGAAGCCGTTTGACCTCGTGTACTATGGAAAGTTTTACCCCACCATTCATGATTGCAAAACAGTTGCTGGATGAACATCCATCATTTGTGCTTCTGTTCGAAGCAGGCTGAGAAAAGTGAGTAAACTATTTATTTATATAACTCAAAGAGGACACAATTATATTTTATGCGTCGTTGGTTATCGAATGAATTGAGAAATAGCAGGGTGCTCTAAATAAAATGTCTCTCAGTTAATAAGCTCTAAATAGGTTTTATTAAGCATGGATTAATTGGATTTATATTAAGTTGAAATTGGAATCTATGACTTGGTGGAAGGTCTTCATAATATGTACCAATAAGAGATTTTGTGACTTCGGCAGTTTATTTGACACCAACAATTCAAGGAGACCCTGATGCTCTGCTGGTAATTTTCACGTGATCGTAGAGCCGAGTTAAAATTTTGGAGTGACGTTAATGACCACACACCTTCATGAAATGAATAAAACTTCACTTAAAACCTCACGCGCAGGACAACTTTCAGCTTCATTCGGCAACATTTAGCAATATAAATCCATAATAGCAAGAGACTTGTAACTTCCACATTTTATTTAATACAGAATGACCGGTTTCCGCTGTCAAGCCATTTTCAAGTATACACTTAAGAGCCAAAACTGGTCTGCATTAAGTAAATTGTGGAAGTCACAAATTATCTTTATTGCTGTTATGGATTTATAATCTGGATGTATTTAACTCTTCAATTACCCAAATTAGGACTTTAAAGATTGTTTGCTATAAAGAATGTGACATCTGTCAATGATTTTTTTTGTTTCTATGCATTTTATTGTGATATACATATTGTATTTTATTGTGATATACATACTGTATTTTATATTGAGAATGTTTAGATAATTGTATTTTATAATGTGTTTATGTGTTGTTTTACTGTGTCTTATAACATCTGTTGATGCTATGGTACTGATTTGTTTATTATTTTTATAATGTGTTTATATGGTAATATGGGCATTTTGCCTGTTAAAGCAATTAAATTAAATTAAATAATGCTAAATGTTGCCAAATGAAGTTACAATCTGTCCCTTACGTGAGGTATTAAATTAAGTTTTATTCATTTCATGAAGGTGGGTTGCCATTATCGTCGCTCCAAAATTCTAGCTCAGCTCTACGATCATGTTAAAATTACCAGCAGAGTATCAGGGCCTCCTTTGATTGTTGGCTCATTTAACATTCATTTGCCAACATTTACTGGCGTCGAGTATCACTGATATTGAAGTGTAGCTTCTTGATAATACCAATAAATGCTTAAGTTCTAAACAAGTTTAGAGATTTTTCATATTCGCTATCACCTCATGTCAAATTCTAACATGCACTTAGTGTATTAAAACACTCTTCTCAACTAAAATAAACAGGAACTTTTATATTATTTCAATAAGAATATAAAATGAAATGATTTCATGCCTGCACGCGAGCAATTTAATTTCAACTTTACGAAAGGATTTTATGAAATACATAAATTAAAGGAACTAGTTGCCTAAATGTTTTTATAATGGTCGAAATCATCGTTTTTAAGAATACAAACGCATAAATAACGATATAAATTCATGATTTCCGGCTTAGCTTGGAGTTACAAACTTCCCGTAATTACTAAAAAAAAAGCACTCCCAGTTATTACAAACCTAAATACCATTAACATACCTTTGTAACATCATGCAAAGTCGTAAATCATGAATTTATGTCGTATTTTGGACTTTACATTCTTAAAAATGGTAATTTAGACCATTCCAAGAAAATACATAAGCCACCTAGATAATTTAATCCATGGATTTCATAAAATACTTCCGTAAAGTTGAAACTAAATTGCTCGCAAACAGGCATAAAACAGTTTCTAATTGCATCCTTTTTACAGCGTATTGAGAGAATTCAAATAAGGAAGCGCAACAGGGCAACAGCATCGAACTTTTTTTCGATTCGTTTGACATTATTTAGGCCAAGTGCCTTTCGACCGAACCTAAATCAAGTCACGAATCGATATTTTTTTCCGGACGGCGACACAAGTCTTTCCAAGCACTGAAACCCTGAAGCGCCCCCGGTGACCAAGGTAATCATAAATGTTTCCTTCATCTCCGGCGACCTCCAAAAATTGACAGCACTTGAACCGGCTCCTTATGTAACGCGAGTCGAGGAGGGGAATGGAGTCAGGAGGGGGTAGAGGGGTAGGATGACAAGGGGCGGGAGGGGTAGCGACGCTCGGGAAATAACTCTGGGGACTTCTGAGGCGTAGCCGGCACCATGAAACCAGATTTCTCGAGCCTTAAAAAAAAAAAGATTACTTTGAGAATAAAATGAGTGTCGAAACCCGCGTCGTGGACCTCACGAGTCGTGAACGAAATTGCGATGCGACACACGTCTCCGATTCTCCTCTCAATTATGTAATAGATCGAGCGTGAAAGTTTTGTGGTTTTGGACGAAATCTATCCCATGTTCGGATCCACACGGTCACCCAACGCTGCCCTCGCAGGCAACGATGGGGACTCGGAAGAGAAGCCTCATTGGACCACAAAAAAGGGCCATATAAAATCATTTAATTGGCATCACACTTCTTAACAAGCATCACTTTCATTTGTTCATTGAAACTCCGCCCAAGATACAGCGCATGGAAATTTTCTTAAATCATAAGATTGCATTTTTAACTGCGGCTATTATCTGCCAGGAGCATCTCCCGCAATGTCATTTTAACCGGACTTTTGATATTAGCCACTCATTGGGAGCGGGGTTGCCAAGTGGAGAGAGAGCCGTTTACTACTAATCTAAGCGACACGGTTCCAAATCCGCTGTGAACCATTCGGACACCCTCAAAATAAACCCCCTTAGTGCGTGGAGCTCTAGGGAAAGAGACTAGCCCTCCTCACGCTAATGTGAGTAATTTACACGCTTGTGACTTCGTTCGGAATGTGCCCTACACCGAAGGCTTACCCAGGATGATAACTAGGTGGGGGGGGGGCAAGACATGTTTGTTCAAGTTGCAGGTAAGATTTAAGCATGGAAAAGGTGAATGAAATCAACTTTTAAGGAAACTATAACAGCTCTTTATTAGTTTTTAAAATTATTTGCTGGAAAAAATACTATTCTCCTTAGAAGCATTTGCGATTTTTGCTTCTGGGGGGTGGGGGCTTCTCAACTGCCCCCCCCCCCCCTGCCCCTCGCTGGGTACGCCCATGCCCTCGTACAATCACCTATTCACACCAGCATTCAGGTTGAATGACTGAATGAATTAATCACTTACAGTTCAAAACCAACGTAAATAAGGTACACAAATTCTTTAACCATTAGCTCAAAAGGGAGTATGGTGGCCATATGGGTATTTCGTCCATCCACCAGAAGTTTACGGATTCAAACCCTGATGAAGCCTTTTCACTATCACAAGAAAGTGGTAAGGTGCCCGAAAGATACGCACTGGGCTGAATTTGTGAAATTCACAGATTTAGAACAGGGTAGTAGTGGTTCTAAGTCAGTCTTTAAGACCATTCAATAGTGAATAGCCTCTCACGAGTAAAAAAAAGACTACAGCACAAGATAGTTTAAGGGCACGTATGAATTTAATGGGAGAAAGGTTGATTTTGGGTAACTTTTTCCCAGAATATAGGCGTCATTCGAGAGGAGTAGAACTGGTTGAATAATAATGCGTGACTTTTTTAAGGATCTATCAGCTACTTATGCACATTTTTTAAAAATTGTATTCATGTTGAAAACAAATACGCTATTTTTCCGATGATATATCTGTTCCCGATTGAACACAAGATTCCTTCAAGCTAAATTTGCAAATAAGACGAAAATATAGAGATCAATTGCCACATTCACTTACGGACCACCTCTTTTCTAAATTTAGCGAATGCACGAAGGAAATGAAGTCAACTCCACTAGGCAATGGACCCTACTTAAAGGGTTGGACACCAATCCAGAAGATGCCTTTTCAGGTCGTTGGCTTTCACATCGCCATATCTGCAAGCCGATACTCGTGGATTTAAGAGCACCGTATTCAACACACGACTCTGCACGGAGGTAGCTAGCATGCATCTGACTTTACTCTCGCCTACCACCGATCACGCCTGAGACCATAAGGAGGTTGGTCAAGGAAATGAAACTTATGTCATTTTGATTACATTTCCTAATAATATGCTCCACTATTTGTGCCTCAAGTACTGATTGCCATAAAAAAATGGTCATGTCTCATACTCATATTTAGTAAAAAATATAATTTGGCCGAGAAATAAGTTATAATTACATGAGGAGAAATCTGCAATACTTCAGGAGGTAGTAAATGGGGGAATTTTAAACATTTTTTTGTCAATTAGCATGGAGTCACACATTTTTAGTTACTTAGCAATGACAACGCAAATATTTTTTTGGATGAACTTTGCAGTAACCACGAAAACGGTTTTCTTGGGTAACCAGCCTTTTCGACATTTTGTTTAATAGCCTCCCTTTATTTAATAGTAACCCTCCTACTAATTACCTCAGTTAATCAAACCTCATACACAATCTTTACACGCATGCACATAACTCATGGGCAATACATTTCAATCAAATAGCCAAGCACTGCATATCTTATTCATGGGAAAATATCATTTTAATTCTTTCAGAGAAATGATTGGGCTCAATTCATAGAATTGCGTGAATACAGGGTTTCTCAAGGGGAATCTACAGTACTTCAGGAGGTTTTAGGGGAGACAATTTTACCATTTTTTTGTCCATAAACATGGGGTTGCGACTCCTTAGTTACTGAGATATGGCAAGGCAAACATTTTTTGGATAAACTTTGCAGTTACCATGAAAATGTTTTTTCTTGGGTATCCACCCTTTCCGACATTTTATTTAATATTCTGGAATTTTAAGGACATTAAATGATTAAATTTGGTCGAAAATGTAGGACAAGGGTTGTCTGAAACCATTGATCTCAAAAGGGGTGACATTGCGCAATCGAAGTGCTGATACTATCTGAAAGATCTCGTTTAATTAAGCTCAAAGATTAGTTGTTCCAGCCAATATTCACTTCATACCCACTAGAAATCTCAACTTTGACATTCATATCCCCCACCATAGAACATCTCACCTCAATAAATCATTTATAGTTACAGCTGCCAGAATATGGAAATCTCTACCGATAGAAATAAGAAATTTGCCATCCATACATGTATTTAAGAATAAAGTATATAAGTTGTTTAATGATAGTTCATGGAAATTCCCAGTGTAACAAACCATGCTGACGTGTTTGAGTACTGATGTGGATGAGGGGAGAATATATTCTGTATTCATGATATAACTTTCTATTAGTCCTACGTTTTTATGTTACACCGGAATATTTTTCTTTGAATAAATAGTGATACTATTTCAAATTCATTTAATATGTCTGAAAATGTTGTGTGATTTTCTATTAGTCCTACATTTTTAAGTTATA
Organism: Ischnura elegans; assembly: GCF_921293095.1. Taxonomy (NCBI): domain Eukaryota; kingdom Metazoa; phylum Arthropoda; class Insecta; order Odonata; family Coenagrionidae; genus Ischnura; species Ischnura elegans. The sequence continues at coordinate 61,759,772 of NC_060251.1, forward strand.
CCTGAATATTTTTCTTTGAAAAAATAGTGATACGGTTTCAAATGCACTTAATTTGTCTGAAAATGCTGTGTGACTAGATACCCGGGTATCCGCATTCGGGATGCAATTGTACGTATAGGTATGCTTGTATAGATTTATATTTTCTTTTTGTTTTTTTTCTCTATTTTTTGCATTTACTGAGTCTTTCTGTAGTGTTTTTTTTTAACCTTTGTCAAATGATTTTTACTTAATTGTTGTGCACTTGTAAATTATTTCATGGGCCAAATGGCCTACGATAGTAAATTAATTGAATTGAAAAAAGGTGCATCTCGAAAAATGTTTGCGTTGCCATAGCTCAGTAACTGAGGAGTTACGACCCAATGTTTACGGACAAAAAATACTCAAAATTGTCTCTCCTACTACTTGCTGAAGTACTGCAGATTCCTCCTGAAACACCCTGTATATTTTGGTTACTTCAGATAGGAAATTGTCAGTGGCAAATTATTTTTCTATTCAACAAATTTTCATGGTATTTATTTTCTTGCGTAAAAAGTTATACGCGGCGGTTTCATTGACAGTCAATCGCCAGTATTTTCCCTCTTTAATCTTTAAGACTATTCCATGGAGAATAATCTCTCGCGAATGAAAAAGGACTACAACACAGGATAGTTTTGGGGTACATATGAATTTAATGGGGAGAGGGTTGACTTTGGGTAACATTTTCCCAGAATATAGGAGTCATTCGAGGGTTTTAGTTGGCATTTAAAAACATTCTCCGCTGATATTTTCAAACCCACGATTTAGTGACATTGTAATTGATTCATGCTTTCGAGTTCCATGGTGATCAGCGAGGTAGTATAGAAGTCTATTGATCTCGGTTATACAAACATCCATTTTTATATAGATAGATAGAATTGTCTGAGTTACATATCACTCAGCGCAACGTCACATGTGACTAGGTTAACGAAAAGTGAAAGGACAAGAAAATGGGGAATGCATCATTTTTTTAAGCGAATTAAAAAATTGACATGAAATACGACAGTCTTTGCGCAATGTGTACGTGTTCACCACGAATATTAGAAAATGAGATCCTAATGTCTAAAATTATTTGTCGAAACATGATGGCTATCGACGCTCAAGAAATAACTATTTCCTGAAATGGTCGAGCTTGAACCACTTGCCGTCGATTAAACCATCATGTTTTTTGATTTTAGAAAAATGTTCCGAGTTTAAACGGAATTTGTAGATTTCTGATCGGTGTTGTGAGTTGAGAAAGCCAATGCAAGAAATGGGTACAAGCGAACTTTTATGTAGGGGGCAGATGTTTACCAATGGAATAGTGGGAGTCGGAAGATAGATACCGATGGAAGAGTACTTGTTTTCAGTTGTATCAAAGGCCGAGTTACCGCATATTAGCGGAACCTATTATCTCAAGGAACGGAAGCACATTATCTAAGCCATGATCGCAATCACAAAGCAAACACTTGCAAGAACATAACCACAACCTGGGCGAAGTTTGAACCCAAACAGATTTAGGTTGCAAGAGCGTGATACGGTGGTCGGAATCTACCCACAGAAACCAGAAAATTCCATACCTACGCCTTTTCTTCGGTAAATATTTAAATTCAGGCTATTTTGCAATCATATAATCGCAGTCATTCGCAATTCTCAGATGCACTTTGATTACGATATTTGGATCAAAATCACCGATCACATTGGTAATTAAAATTAATACATAGATTGAAAACCGTTTATAACGATGAATAACTGACCGTATGTGTCATAATTTATCAAAAAAGTCAAAACAAGCACAAGCTTATTAGTATATCTTACTTAATTTATTTTTTAAGTAACCATCCATAAATGTAAAAATAGAAATTAGAAATACATTTTGGGGATGAGAGACGAGTATTTCCACGATATTAATTTGAAGTTGAGGTTACAATGTTGGTATCAACTTTTTGTTACTCTGCAACCATCATACACATTATTCTATGTACATTTCATCGTAGTTACGATGGACTTTCGATGTTAGAGTGAAGAATACGAAGAGAGGCTTTCACCTTCAATTTTCTTGGTTTAGACAATTGAAGCGTTGACATGGGAAAGGTAAATAAGTCACTAAATGCGAATTTTACAGGAGAGGAAAGAAAGAGGTTTGCCAACATTGTGAAGCTTATATTAGTGTAAAAACTTCGTCAATCGTAGCAACTGACATATTGTACCAATTGAATTTCTACCTTTTCCATGCCATCGGCATGTGTATGTAATACCTTTCCTATGTCAACACGTCAATTATAAATCTTCTGCCCTTTAAGCCTGTTGAGATTGCTCTTATTTTTACTTTCTAAATCCGCTCTATAACCAAGCGCACTTGAAATTATCTGTCCCAAAAACACTGCATCCCAAGATTGTTTCAAGTCATGGCGACGGACTGGGAAAAGTCGGATCGTATGAAAGCGGCCTTAGATTTTTATTGACGTTTTCAACTACGGTCTTAATAACGTTTTTTCTAACTTTTATTCCTTAGAACTGTCGTTTTTTCCTAACGTATACTCTATAAATCTAATTTTCAGCTCTCACTCTGAGATTAATAGCGTAATTAATATCAAGCTTGTATTCCCTCTCTGAATATCGCCGCAATCACTTCTCAGGATCACTTTTTCATTCAGCATAATTATTGCACTACATTATGTACCCAAGTGACTACTCTCGGCAAAAGCCTCTTTCTGTCGTTCGATTGAAATACTTAGCCGACCGATGAGGCTTACGTTAACATTCTTTTTTTTTAATCACAATTCTTAGTAAATGAAACCTAACACCAGAGATTACTCCAGCGTTTAAGAAGATCAGGAAGCATATGACCAATCCTAAGATCCCAACGCATACTTCTATCTGATAATCTTATCTGAAAATATACGTAACATCTCTTTTCTTTCCTATATGCATCTTTATTAAATGATATTCTCTTTCTTCCTGTGCATGAAATTTTATTCACCCCCATCTTCTTCTTTCACTGTGAGATTTATAGTGCGGTTAATTTGTGTTGGAGAAGAATTTAAAAATTTGACACACGAATGATCAAAACGGATCACTTCGGGACCTGCTTCATTTCATATGAGGGATCATTGTAAATTATAATGCAAATTTTAGGCTCGGTGATCTACCAATCGAAAATTCCTCCGACCCATTCCAATGGAGATACTTCTCCGTGCTTCCCTTTTTCTGAATGGATTGAGGGCTTATGTAACTGTCAGTAAAATGTGGTAAAATAGCATCATTTGAATCTATTTCCCGAGTTCCACGATTATAAAACTCTACTGCGATACAAATACAAATCAACCAGCTGAGAGGATCAAGAGTTTGTGGTTGGAGGTGAAGAAAACAATGCCTGTGGTAAACTTAAGGATACTATCGTCTGAAGGTGAGATCGTCATCTATCAACGTATCGTGATCTGAAATCATAATCAATTGGCACGCTTCCACGCCCAATCCGCCTTATTCTTCTTTTTGTCCTGAGAAAGTCGATTCCACCGCATTCAAATGAGCAAGGGTTTCCAAACTGTAGCCCGCGGGCTAGATGCATCCCTGGCGAGGACCACTCATCCGTCCCTCAACGATCCTTTTACCTGTACGGAAACTTACGTGAATCCTGCCAAGATCAGCCGTCGCTTACGTGGAAGCAATACTATTAGATTTTGAAGTAGTTAAAATTGGTAGGGGAGGATAAGAACGCAATCGAGAAACTATATTGAAATGCTCCTAGCAAGTTTGAGCCTTTTATTTGAGGTCAAAATAGCATTCAGGCCTGAAATGCCAAGAAGAGTAAGTCGGCCCCTTAACTACTCTTTTGATAGTCGATGAGGCCTTCAGGTTGAAATTTTTTGGAGACCCCTGCCATAGAGGATGCCCCAGTCGGTCTCTGGATGTCCTGTCAACCTCCGTACTTTAAATGAGCCAACCAAATTCGTCACCCTCAACGCTGATAATATAACGATGCGAATTGCATGGGGACCGAAATTCGATATGGTACAGTTATCTAATTAATAACTTTTACAAGCATATAGCGATTGCTAAGCTGAATGAAATTCTCATGGAGTTGCTGTAGAGGACCCTTTATTACCATTTCATAATACAGACTGATTAGGTAGCCGAGATGGCTTGTTTTTATATTGAACGCCGCGCCGGAACTTCCTCGAATATTCTGGAATTTCTCTGGAAAGAGACAAAAAAATACCGCCGGGGGACGAGATTTGAACGCGGGCCGTCAGGCTAAAAGTCGAACGCGTACCCACCGGTCCAACACCTTGGTGTAGCAAATGGTGCGCCACAAGCACCTCCTTACGAGTTCAAATAATATCTATTGCCAAAATTTGGAATGCGTAGATCCCTCTACGCAAATCGCGCACTGTGTCCATTTTTGGAAACCAATTAAAAAGCGAGCAAAGAGATGATGAAGCCTTAATAAAGGTTGTATAAGTTAGACCTAGGCCTTCTCTATGTAAAACCCTCGAGCAGGGGCTTCAAGTTAGAATGTCAACCTCTCAAAATGGCGTCATTTTTAGGGTTAAATTAAGCCACAGTCTTCTCACGAGAATGGTATTTCCGCCCTACAGCTCGGGAGGCAATTGATGCGAAGGTAAGGACCGTGCGTAAGCAAGGTTTCGTTTGCAATTCCGTCACGTTCTCCTCAAAACCTGTCACACCCGTAGGTTTTCCAGCAAAGAAATATTTCTGCTGCCAGCCTAATCGGTTCACAGATCAGCTACATTCGACGAATCCAGCATTCAATATCAAGACGGCTTAAAATAATTTTCGGCGACAACAACTTTCACTTTTTTTTCCTTGTTTTGTTCCAACGTAAACCTAATTTTAACGTGGATGAAAGCTTCTCGGGTTTCCATCCGGATCAGGGTCTGCATGTTGTAGGCCGACGTTTCGTTGGGAAACGGCCCTGAGGATGTTGGGAGGTCTCCCAACGAAACGTCGGCCTACAACATGCAGACTCTGATCCGGTTGGAAACCCGAGAAGCTTTCATCCATGCTATTAACCGGGAAAAGCTCAGATTCTTCCTTAATTTTAACAGACTAAAAATTTAATATATTTGTGCAATGGTTCTATAGCCCCACGATAATGACAGTTTATACTTAATCTTAATTGTTACCACCTATTTCTTATTTTTTACATAAAAATTAAAAATACCTAACGGAATACTACATTGTAGATAAATGCAGGGAAGTAATAGCGGTACTGAGATATAACTAAAATCTCCGATTATTCCATCTTTCCTATTTTCCTACGAATACACTAACTCCGCATCAGGATAAATTAAAAAATAAATATTTCAGTAGAGGAAAATGTCCAATAATTAAATCGATAAATTTTTTTTATTACAAATATCACTCATGAAAGGAACAAATTCCAAAAGAAATCCTCCGTCACTGCCGGTGTTCGTGAACTACATATATGGAAGGCTAGAGGTCTAGTTAACTGCAGGCACGATACCTTGAAATATTTATAAAATCCCTCAAGATGAAGCCATAATATGTTTAAAGGTATATTTCTTCAAGTATCGTCAGGTGAGAACATGTTTCAATCGGCTAAAATACTCCCATAGCAATGCTGCGGAAATAATTTATCATTATTGCATTATTGGTGGTTCAATTCACATTCTGAGTTTCACATGGCATACGTGACACACTCCACGATTGCGACCAACTAATTACTACACCGAAAGGTCAACCCGTATCTCTCACGATGCATCCACGATCAATTTAGATCGACAGTAAGGCCACATTTGCTCATGTCGTATGGTTGATTTCTCCTGGTAATGTTTAATTGCTTCGTAACGTGCAGTTATGGTCATGATATGATATCAGATGGTGTAGACACGGTCACTGGTGCTATAAATATTCCGCACCAAAGATGACGTGAAGAAAAAACCACATTCATGACCTCATTCATATAAATTATATCTGTGATGTTTTCCGCGATGAAAATTCCACTTATGCAGTAACGATCCGCTAAAACCATGCCCTGGATGAAACGAACACATATATTTGGGTTATTGAAGCACCTAATGTTTCGGACTGCATCTAACTGACCAAGTTCGCTTGCTGATTTTGTGTTAAATAATTATCAAGACGTGAACATTCACTGGTTGAAACTAACAAATATGGACGACAAAGACGACTATCTGCCTCCTTTTCTAGAATCAATTAAAATTATGCCGGATGAATTGGTAATTGATCACTTTTATCACCGTAAAATGCATTTAGAATGAACGCCAATCACCGCGTAATAAAAATATCTCTACCTTGTAAGCACGCCGGAAACTTCACTTTAAAAAAAAACTGAAAGATGTCCGACGATAATTATTAATTGGTAAACTGATTGGCCGTAAAGTGATCCATTAAATGGAATGTTTCGGGAAATTCAGGTAAAATGAAGCCAGATCTAAGATGTATCTCAGAGCAGAGGGAGGTGCGGTAGGTACATAAAATCGTGGAATATTCAAGTCGCTTGCCAATGTATGCTGTGAGTAAATTTTAGCAAGATTTACTATGCATAAACATTCTGTGCATTTCCACCCACCTACTAGGAAGACTTTCGTCTTAGTCACCACTTTATTCTTACGTTTGCACAAAATCAATAGGTTTCTCTAAATATATCATGATCGTAATTCAAGTTACCACAATACTCGATTTTTCTATTGCCGCTAAATACAGCAAAATTACTAAATCCAGATTATTACTTTATACTAATGACTAAATTGAAAAAAAAATTTCTATCAAAAAATTGGCCATAATTATAGATAGAAAAATTGTAATAAACGATAACTCGGTACTTCGGAAGTACTTCACTTGAAAATTTTGAAGGGGTACGGTTCACGAGTAATTTAAGTACATAGAGGCGTCGTAATTTTAGCGGATGGGATCGTCAATACCACAAAAATCTAAGGAGGACGAATAGAGTGGCTCATTATCTGATCTGGTTATGACACTCAGGGTGGCATAGAGATAACAAATTTTTAGCAGAAATCTTGTCCTATGTAACTATCGTGAATTTCCGATTAAAACGAAACTAATATTCCACTTTTTATAATATATTTCATTTCGCACGGACTAGAATCACTACAAAGCCCAATAAAATTTTTGGATCTTTTGGTGAAGCACCGAAAAAGTGTTTGGAAAGACCAAATGTTTCGATAATCAATAGATATAGTATGTTTGTCCACCAATAATGAAGTTCGCCATGAAAAAATTATATATATTTCAAGAAAAATAGTATATTAGTGTCATTTTTCATTTTAATTAATTAATAAAAATAATATTATAGTATTTTTTCAAGGCGAACTTCACCCTTAGTGTAGAAAACTTTGCCCCGGAGCGCGTGACTGCGTACAAAGTCACATATTTTATACCTCCCGAAATAATATTCGGGTGATAGAGATCTAAGTGTATCCCCCTAACATCTGCTAAGGGTGAAATGATGTGAAATGTGAAAAAAAAATCATTACTCAGGTAATGAAGGGAAACGCACATCATGTGTGTAAGATTTTATGTAAAATAACTCGAAAATAAAATTGTTGGAAAAAAATCCTTAAAAGACGGTCACAGTGAAAATGCTCGCACGGCGCGTGATTTTCTCATGCTGAGATCTTTGACGTCAGCAAGCCGTCAAACGTGCTTCTCTGGGGGCATCTCTCGTGCTGTGACTTCCAAAGTGGAATGTTTACAGTTAAAGACTGTTTCGAGGTGAAACAAAGAGTGATGTGAAATCCTCTCTTTCATCAATAACACGTTCTTTAATCTGCCTGAATGGCCTCTATTTTACACGTGATGGAATTGAATAGCTATTTGAATGGATTAAGATCATTTGATCCTAGTTTTTCCGCCTTCAAGTACTTAAAATAGGGCGACTACTTGGCACTGCACGTGAATAAAAGCCGTTCTAGAAGAGGAAATCCAGGAATTTTATGGAGTGGAAGCAGAAGTATCCACTTATTGTTTCTTGTCATTCCATGAACGGAAGAATCACTGATAAAAAATATATTTGAGAATGACCAATTTAAATAAAATCGGCCATTACCGACAGTGGTGGATCAACCAAGGGGAAGGGGTCTAGGAATTACCCCCAGCCGAAGGGGGGTTCGGGAATGTCGGCAATTTGGGATTTTCAAGACTCACAAACGGTGGTTTTAAGCTAACTCTATGATAATAAAGACTCTACTTTGCACATATAGTTGGTTGTTTTATTAGTACCAAGCGTGTCAAATAAGCCGTAAGTTTAAAAACAAAGTGGTATTTTAATTCGTTATCGTAGGTAAATTTACCGGAAAATATCAACAAATATTTTTTTAAGTGGTCACCTCCAATAATTTCGACATTATCTAGTGTGTGATTCGAGCCCCATCATCGTCTTACAGATCCGCCATTGCTTTCTGTATAATTAGGACAATGCATTATTTTGGCGGAGCACCGTAGGAAAATAAATAATCTTCAATAAATAGATTACAATCAACATATCCGAGTTATTCATAAACCTTTCCCCAAGTAATTAACGCAAAAAAGTAGTAGGAAGATGGGAAAAAATCAGTACTCATGCAATGAGAAAAGTGCATATATTTTTCTTAAATACTTCGAATCAGTGACGTAACCATGGGATAAATCTACCCCCCGACCCTCAAAGCCTTAGAGAAATAAAAAAAATATTTAATGTCTCTAAAATTGCTACCATGGTGATATGAATGAATATTGATTATTTACCCACTTCGATAGGAAGGTTACAGGGTCGAACGTAATCATGGAAATGTTACGAACTTCGATGAGCCTATTTTGACACTATACTAACGACATCACAAATCGAATACACTTCGTTGTGAGGGCTAAAACTAGAATTACATTCTGATTCCAAATATTGATATAAAGGATCCAATTTTATCCAATGTAATGTGACTAAGTACATTGATAATAAATTATCATTATTATTATTATTATTCTAAAATTATACAGGGAGAAAAACCGGCCTCAAAATAATACAATAAGTTTCCACTGCTCACAAAAAAAGATAAAGGCAACAAAATGTCGTATTGAATGATATTCTGATAAGGTCCCCAATGTTTTTATATTTCAGGCATTAAACTTGTATACAATCGCAGCAAAACCTTAACCTTGACCTCAACAAACCGATAAATAGTGCCACCAAATTGAACTTCAATTTTGTTTGAAAAAAGATCAACACTTGCATAGGTTTCTCTCACAAAAAATCGTATTCTGATTCCTTGTGGCCGATGAACGCATTAAAGATACCTACACTACCCACGGTCGATAATCCTCTGGATGCTCCACGAAACACTACGAGCAGACAGCGAGCTCAGACAGTCAAGGTCAGCCGGTCTCAACTAGGAAGACGGAGCCTTCAAATAACTGAATCCTTAATGGCTTCTCCTTCCGATCCCGATTCCTAATATTTACTGAATAAATAATATTACAATATCAAAACATTTTTAAAAATACCTTCATTCTTACGAATTAAAAATAATAAATTAAATTTTATATCAGCCAGACAGAGTCTCTTAAGGAATTGGCTCATGCACAGCAAAAAACGTTCCACAATAACACTCAAATTATACTTATTGTCATAGCGTAATGAAACTACTAAATAGAATGACTTACACTTAATTACATTTTCATTGATGCTATATATAAAGTGAAACGTGTTGAAAAACGTTGATTTTATTTTTATATTTCAATATTATTTTTCTTCTCTTTAGAGATAATCTTGTAATCGATCAATTTCTCTTGATCTGATCATGGTGATTTCTATTCTTTAAAAACGATACAATCAAGGATAAAATGGTAGATTGCCTACTATCGAATTAGGATATCGAATCAAAATAATAGTTTAAATGTATACAATTCCACGATCTAGTTAACGTCGTACGTCAATTTTTTCTTAAATTGTTCTCATACAAATTATGTGAGAAAAATATTTAATGGCGCTTTTGTGTTTCTACCATTATTCACTGTTTTTCGCAGATTTCTTTCTTATAACTTAATAAATCACGCTGAATGAGGGTAAAGCTAGGAGAGTTTCAGTGAGTAATAATGGCGAAAAAATAGAATACCGAGTTCAAAGTGATTGCAACAACAAATTTTTCAGCGTGGGATAAGCAAAAAATACATGAAGAATTTGAATTTTCAAAGATTAATTACTAAATTTCCTACCCCATGTCTGTTCGTTTCAACTCGTTCTTCTTTTCCACTTTTCCCATTTCACTTTTGCTTATTTTGCTTGGAAGCATTAGTTAAATCAATTATCCTATTAACTTTGATGCAAATATTCTGGTTGTTATAATTTTCGTAAAGTAAAAATTAAGGAAAGCAGAAGCGATGAAAAAGAATTACAAGAATAGTCACATCAGAGACGAAAGCATTGGTCAACAGAAGGATATTTATAACGGGATAATGGTCCAAGTTCGTGGAGGAAAGCTGGATAGAATTCAATTGGGATTCCATCAACAAGAGAAGACTCCATGCCTGCATTCCGACAGCTTATCCTAATGCCAGTGTTTAGACAGAATGCTCTAATGGCGTCCTTAGAAAATGATTGTCTTGCTCATTTCTAGATGGCGCCATCGGAGTGCCCGGACGAAATAGAACCAACTCTCACCCGGTTGCAAGCCCGAGAGGGTTTCATCCACTTTATTCACCGGGAAAATCTGAATTCATTTGCCATGTCGGGAAAAGATTCCCGAGGCATCAATCATATCCAGATATGGAGGGAACACGGAGCAAAGGCATAGATTCTCAAGGCGGTTTTACACGGAGCACGAAATTGCGTTGGTTAGAACTGCATTAATTTCTCGTTATGGCGTTGAAGTTCGCGAATTCACGAACGCAATTAGAAGAAGGGCTATTTTCCCATCTCACGTCCATGCATTCTCGCATGCGTTCTAGCAATGCATCGCTTTATACGACACAATTTTGAATGCGCCTTCGTACTCAAGTTAGATTGTGCACTTACGTGTCCCGTGTGAAACGGCCTATAAGAAGGTAGAGATTAGGCTGTGAGCGTTTAATATGCGTACGATGAGGAAAGCGGGAAATACGCAGTAAATAAGAATGCAAGTACATTGCATACGCACAGAGTAATCTGTGGTATAAGGCCAAAAACCTGAATGAATTCAACTCACTGAATGAGGTAGGGCGACTGTGAAAGCAGATTGAAATGAGGAAGACTAAGGGTTTCGTTACAGAGCTTGGAAGCAAAGGTATGCTGAAGTCTGTGAGGAAGAGAAGGATCGATGGTTAGCAATAAATGAAGTGAATTTTGCTGAAAAGGAAAGAGCTGGTGAGAGAATCATTGAATAAGAGTGATATGAAAAGGCTTGTGAAATGTGTGGTAGTACTATACGGTGCGGATAGATGAACACTAATGAAATAGTACGGTAAAAGAATGGAGGGTTTGAGATTTGAGTATGGCAGAGAGGGTGAAGTGGATGAAGAGGAAGAGAAGCGATGAAGTGCTATACATGGTGGGTGAGGAGAAAAAAGTTCTAGGTGAGATACGGACGAGAAAGAGGTTTTGGCTGAAGTGTTACAGGGAGAAACTTCTGGTAAGCGAGAAAAGGGGCGGCAGAGAATAGGATTAATTGATAGAATGAAGGAGTAAAGGTATTGCGGAAATTTTGAGAGGGAAGTACAATTTGGGTTAGTTCGCAAAATGCTACATTTAAGCCCATCTGTTACGGTAGAATAAGTAATAGTGATACCTTGTGTGTACGAGAAACTGAAGATTACTAAAAACATGGCCCTGTGGCTACAACTATCTCAAGGGGGATATTATATCCCACGATTACGGGATTGTGTGGCATTTAGTTGAAACTCATCACCAGAGGTTATACTGATAAACGAAAAATGGCATTTCATTTATACTTTGCGTGATTGATAAACATCACTTACTCATTGTTTCAAACTCGGTTGAACCTCATCCCAGACAAGCCATAGATTTATGTCATATATTTAGCTCGTTATCCTGGCTCATATACTTTTATTAAGAGGCTAAGTTCTGAGTTACTACCCTAAAGTATTATAAAGTTACACTTATGTCGTAACACACATTTTGATCGCAACTAATGGCCCCAAAGCACCATCGTATCGTTGTTTTAACTTCGGAGAATGAACCATAGATGGTTTATTGAAAGTTAACGATTAACTTTAGTTATTTGTATATTTTTATGTTGATTTCTGTAGCAGCAAAGACATTTTTAGAAAACTTGTTGATTTTATAGAATGGCAAAAAAGGAAACTCCAGCATCAAAATTTCAAAGCTTTGAATTATTTTTTCATTGCGTAAAATTTGATGAAAATAGTGGTGGTTTGTATCATATTACGCGTAATATTCTCTGATTTTCTTACCAAGAAATAAATAATTTTTATTGGCTTTGCGGTCAGACCGCCACGGCAAAATTGAGTGAATTATAGGAACAGCACAGCTCACCTCAAAATGCGCTCGGAATTCAACTACTCTGTTGTGATTATATAGGTCATGGTCCAAATTTGGCCTTTTCCACCCATGGTACACGTGCCACGAGTGGTACGCAGAGGCAATTTAGGAGGTACCTACGCTACTGTATCCAGCAATAGTTTTTGCCAAGTAAAACACGTGCAAAGAAATTAGTAACATTAATAAATTTTAAAGTGAGCCACTGGTTTTAAATTTTGCCGTTTTTCGTTGTTTTTTACAACTTACAACTATCAATAAAAAAAAATTTCTGTAAACAGTTAAGAATGGAGACACCCAAGGTATCACTACGTATTCTACCAATTAGGACCGGTTTAAATGCAGCATTTTGCGAATTACAACGCCTGTTCCCCTTCCCCAAATTGAACTTTACACTCAAATTGCCTCCAAGGCCTATTCCCCTGTGTTCAAACTATAAATCGTATTCCTCCTTTCCCTAAATTCTGCCCATTGGCACTCCATCATTGGCAGCTAAAATTCTGCCCATTGGCACTCCAGCCAAATTCTCTGTCTCCTCAGATCTCACCTATGATGACCACAGATGCATGCATCGCACTTCCTCGCTCCTCTTCCTCTCCGCCCTCTTTTAACTTCTCTACAAAGCTCATATCTCGTATCAAAATTTGAAATTGTCCAGGGGCTCCGACTTATAAAAAATATTGGGGGGGCCGATATCGGAGGTCTTGCTCCGGGAAGAGGTTAAATTCAAAGTGTGTCGCAGCACCGAAACACTATCATGATTCACACCACTTTTTTTCAGCTAACCTGCCTTCTACCGTATTAATTATTCGTTTAAACTCATTACTGAATGTTTTTTAAAAGTTAACTGTCGTCAACATGGGAAAAAAAATTACTGATATATTTTTGTGATTCACAAAGCATAATATAACTTAATTATTTTCTTGAATTATTGAGGGGGCTCGGCCCCCCCAAACGAATCTTTGAGGGGGCTCGGGCCCCCTCAGGCCCCATGGAGTCGGCGCCACTGAAATTGTCCGAACGAAACTATAGGAACACGTTCGGTGCAATATAGCAAAGTTGAAGATTAGAGTTTTGGCTGAATAATTTCAACGTTTATTTTAATCTCTCAATGGCTTGAGGTAAGATGGGAAGACAGAATGGGGAGATGATCAGTGAATTTCCTCCGGAAGTGCCAATGACAGGAAACAGATGGGTTAAAAGCGGATAATTATGATCTCACGAAGAGAATGTCTGCTGAGAGTATAGAATGGAGATTTTCATCAAAGCCTGCTTGAATCTGATAGCAACTGAAAATGATAATCGGATGTTTTCAAAAGTCTCTCCGCTAGTTCGTATGTCACTGAACTGATATGGTATAGTATTTTGAAGGAGGCGACCGATAGCTTATAACATTTGCATCATGAGGGAAGGGTAGGTAAGGAAGGGTGGAGAGAAACCCGGCGTCGGAATTAGCCTGCTCTAAACGAAAGGCGCCAAGAGGACCACGGCTTAACGTCCCATCCGACGGACGGAGTGTTGTCCTCGTAATGTCCTCCACACACATTCAAGCAGGGATCGGGCAGTCTCTGAAAATTCTCTGCCACCACCGGGATTTGAACCCGAGCCCACAGGGTGGGCAGCCAACACTCTAGCCACCAAACCAACCCGATCCCCGATGAACTGGTTCTTATTGACTATGTATTGCCGTCTTCGAGATGAAACCAAGAAGTTTATCAATTTTGAAGAATTAGTGTGTGAAAAAAGGCATACAGTATGAGGAGTGAGTATGGGCTAAGTATATTCATTCGGGGGGACAACAGAGTTAAATTCACCACCATTCCTATACAATTATAAAGTCCGAAGCAGCTCCGTGCTGCCTGGAGGAAAATAAATTAAAAGCGCAGACCTAACCTAATTAAAACGGTAGCAGATCTCTAGAAAGAACATCACGCAACAATGGAATGGAAGCGGATGGCTGGATAAATGGTATATGTGTAAAAAGGGAGAAAATAAAGGTCAAGAACCCTACATAAGGACGGTAATGTCCTATCTGAAATATGTTATCAATGGCTGCGCAAGTAATTCAAGTTCCTACTTTGGCCGCTGTGGCGCCGCCCACCGCATGCGAGGCAGGTAGCAGACGTTACAATAGGGAAACAATGTTATTTCTCAATTTTGTTTAACCAAATTACGGCGAACAATGATGAGTTTTACCAATTTTTCTTATAGGATGAGTTAGATAATAGTCATATCTCTATTTGATGGGATGGAATAAACCCAGATGTCTGTGATAGTACAGCTAAGTGAAATTATATTCGCACCGGTGCCATCCGTAAGAAACTGTTTTAACTGTCTGAAAAAGTCGAAAATCCGCCAATGAACCTCAGGTGCACGATATAATCAAGGAAGGAAATCGAGAAATGAATGAATATACAAGAAATTTGCAGCATGCAAGTCTGTTCGCCATGATATCTTGACAGACTATTTGGAGAAAGCTCAGGTGATAGTGCAGCCTACCGACACATTTGAAACATGGCGGATCTTTGTTTACAATTTTTCGGCACAAGCTGATGACTTTAAACTATTATCTCGGACGCTATACAGACATGGAAGCGCTCACATTTTAGGTATGTATTGTAAATGATTGATTTAACCCTCGAAATATAAAATTTACGTTGTGGGAGCAGTGATTAACTTTACTAATTTCTAATTTTACACTCACATTACACTACGTCATATGAATACATTACGAATTTATATTTATTCCTTCATTTCACGATTGAAACAAATTGCTTCGATATCACTCATTAAAAAAGAGGTATACACGGTCCATAGGTATCCACGATTGAATAAGTAAATGATTCTGAAATCAAAGTATACTTAAACAACTGCTCCGCTATGCAAGATCGATGCATTGTTATTGAACCCATATTGCATTGTTATGCGGGCATTCTTTCACGTACACAGACAGCATCGCCCATTGAAAATACAACACTCTCACCCTCACTGATGCCGATATCGGTGCGCACGGATTTTGTATCAAGCAATACTATTTATTTAACCATAGGTACTAACCGAACACCTAAAACGACTTTAAAAGATTTTCTTCATTTTAAGATCACCGAATACGTACCTTGCATTCCAACGGAATAAACGGGCAATAAACAGAATGATTGCTCGAGACAAAAAGAAATTTAATGAATTACTCATCTTGAAACAGCATACATTGCACTAGAACAAGGCAAAGTCTTCATACTTGCAGCGATATATCACAATTTTACCCTGATCCAGTGTATTCAGTAATTCAGAGTCTTATCCTCGCAAAGGCAGTTGAAGTAACATACGAATAATATCAAAAGGCAAACATTTACACTTCAACAATCGTTTCTAAAAACACTGAAATTATAATCAGCAGAGAATTGTAACTTCTGCGAAAGTCGTAGATTCGTAGCGAACACTAGATACACACCAACACAATAAAATCAATGCTGTCACTACTAATCACAAATTAAAATAATTATACGCCTAAATAATTAATTATGTGATATATTCAGGGCGAAAGTGTGGGTCACACACTCAAAAACGCATTTGCAAACACGGTAAGTGCTAAAGCGCAATCCTTCCTTGGAATAGCCTTCATCCATTTCTCAAGCTCGGACTCCATCTGAAAAAGTATCGTAATATCCTTTTAAATTTCGATATTTATTAAAATAATGAGAATAATGAGACTTAACGCACAAAATTAGGAGCAAAATGACTTCAAATTTTCATGCAACCGCAATGGCGGACGACAATGACTCACGTGTACTTACTTTGTCTTTAAACAACATCCTGATCTTCACACCCTGAAGTTTATTATTCCCCTTCGCAGGTGAATTTCCGCAAAAGAATCCTGGCAACCAATAATTACGTAAACCCATTTCTTCCTGAGTAATCAGCGATTTTGCAAGGGACTCTCACGTTTCTCCCATTAGAGGCAATAGCAAAATGGCTGTGACGCTGCCTCCCAATTGGTGGTCGGCGCTACCATCGGCGGGATTAGGAACCATATTAACTTGCGACACGAATTTTGGACAAATGACGATCGGAGCGCACGAAGAAAATTGTCCTTATGTAGGGTTCTTGATAAAGGTACTCTTTAAATGGTTTTTTCTTTAAAACTATAAAAAATACATAACCTGAATGTGAGAGCCCGGAATACACTGAAATACTTCTAAAAATTAAAAAGCTGCATAAAATTTCGATATCATCGAAACACCCATCAGGTAAGGCTCATCTGTAATAGATGATTTTTGATAAGAGATTAAAGGTTTTTAATTTAGAAATAGATTTTGATGGAAATAAAAATTTTCAGTTGCATTGTGAATATATGGATAACGTCAATATAAATGCATGGCTGCTATATTTATTCCTGACTTTAGACGCCAGCAATTTGTTGATTTTAAGAAGGCGAGAAATGACGGAAGATGATAGTAAAGAAAGATGAATTAGATACACTGATGCTGGATTGCGAAAGTTGAGAGGAAAGAACCATGTCTCATACAAGAGGAGAGATGATCCAGAGGAGACGAGTGTGACAACAAAGACGTGCGCATTCAGAGAGCCAATAATAAAATATCGTTGAGTTGGCCCAAGGTGAGTCAAAACGATCACGTATCAAAAACTCTTAGATATTATTTTACCACAATACGGCTTAATTCCTTTTACAAAATATTATTGATAGCAATATATAAAATCTACTCGTATTTGCAGATATGATTTATCGAAAGAGCCTTATTGATAAGATTGATTAGCTATTAGGGAACAATAAGGAAGAAATGTTGATAAATTGTGGTGATTTCAGGTGGGTTTTTCATTTCAACCTAAAAAATAAGGCATTTGTGAGAGCATCAGCCATTCATAAGAATGCACAGGTTACGTGGGGAATTAGCAGTTTAAAATTCAGTGTAAAAATAAAGAATCGATCGAGCATTTCATCAAATTATTCACCTGGAATAAAATATTGGAAATATAAATCATTACACATTTGACCACGAGAAAAAAATATAAACAACAACAGCAACAGGAGAACTGTGAGAAAATGTCGAAAATTGAAGGATGAAAATATTTTTCCCATATTTTTCATGAACATCGTTTGAATATTTCTGATTGCGTCTTTTAAGATGCAGAGGTTAGCCTTGGGAAGACCCAGAAAGACCTTACCATGCAGAGCGCTGTGGTCGCTCGATTCATCGATCATTTACCCAAGTACAGTATCCACATACTAGGGCAAAACTTGCTAGCAAACTATGATTAATAACCACTAGCTACACCACAGTACAAATTTCGTCACAGCAATCCGCAAAGATATTACCAACAGAATATATCTAGTTACTTCTCGTGAATTGGGGCGAGGAGAAAGAGAAACGAGTACATAGCAGGATTTCAATACTTGCACGTCGTGGAGGGGATTATGTAATCTTATTTAAATCAAGGTCATGAACTCAATTTCCGTTTCAATCGATGAGGGGCTATCACATGATGTAGATTTTTTTTGCCCCCGTGATACATCCAAATTAATTGCCATGGGAAAAGATTCCTTTGAACCACAAATATAAACACTGATGACTAATTTGAAAAAGAGTGTTCAAAATGTCCACATTAACTCCATCCATCTCGTTATGCAAAAATGTCGGTTTAAAAAGATTTTTCGAGCAATTGAATTTGAAACGACATGAAAAGCTCGACTATTCAACAAAAATCGCAATTTGAACCAAGAGATTGATTGAAGGAATAATTCTACGGTTATTTAAAATAAACTGTTCTCACAAAAAATGTTTATTATTCAAATTCACATTACAAATTTGAATCGCATAAAAATATCCTTAGGAAACGCGCTTGAATTAACTAACAGTAAAAATTTACAAAAGTACGAACATAAAGTTTTGAGATCACCGCTTGGAACCATTCGGATTCACTAAACTTTTACGAAGGATTACTGTGACGATATCTTAACTGTGATGGAGCTAGTGGATTTTAATTATATTTCGCCAAAATATATATTAATTTAACTGATTGAGATTCGTTCTTGATGATCGAGGGCGTGCCTCTCCAGTTCTGTACCGGACTCAGGCCTTTCACTTGGGACGGTTGGTGTTATCACAGGTCGGTGGTGACGTTGCTGAGATAAAACGAAGTGATAAAGATCGAAGTTGAAAAATCGAGTTTGGATCGAAACTCGGGGATCATGGCTCCATCTCTATTTCCACGATCTGCCACAATAGGGTGGTTTCCTATTATTTTTTTTTGCCTAAATCGAAAGATTATTACTCCTGGAGTACGTGTTTCACGCTTTTACATTTTTAAATAACGATATATATTTTTCGCGATTAAATGAAAAGTGAAAATTTCCAAGCGCGCGAAAACGCGACGGCTAACAATAAGTATGAATGCCGGGAAATCTCCGTGTGACGTCGTTCTGGCTGCCGCTGCCGCAAGTGAGGTGACCTTGGGGCGAGGCTTTGAGCGCTGATACGACGAAGGATACTAGCAGGTAGCAGAGTACCCTGCTAACTGGTAGCGCTTGGCTTAAATAAGGATTATTAATACCTTATCAAACGAAGAAAACTTTCCGACCTTAGCCAGTTTTAATAGGTGATTATTAAGAGATGTTTCCCTGAGCTCTGTGCCTCATGCATGCAGTGGTAATCTCAGACGATGTAAAACTCCTGTCTACTCGTATAGAAACTAGGTCCCTGTGACGTCACGTGGAGTGGCATCGCATGGGTGCCAATCAGGCCTTTTTCAAATGAGGATAAAATTGACCATTGCCATTCGTCTAAACCGGTATTTCTAAACCCAAATAATTTGTATATTATGAGTACACTAGTGGTGGGTAACCAATCGCAATCAATGCCTTTCGTTCTCTTTGATGAAGGAAACTATTCTATTCAAATTCGATTTTCGACCATAATCGAAATCGATTTTTCCATCATTATATCCACATCCCCATTAACCCAAGAAAAGCGCTTATATCCAGAGGTTCATATAAATAATGAGAACAAAATTATTTGACCGGAAAACCGCACATCTCATGGTAAATTGGGTGGGTATCTTTGGCGACCTTTAAGTCACTCGGAATCCTTTTTTTTTTAGAATTTGCTACAGGCACCACATCTCGAGCAATGATTCTGAAAAGCTTAACGGTCCATGGAGAGGCCCGAAAAGGCGAATCGGTACTGATAAATTTTTTAATGGACATCTATCAAGAGAAATTTCGTTCTTCAAGCGAAAGATACCAATATTCCGCAGGCTTTCATAGAAGTATATTAGATAGATAGTTACATATAGTAAGAAATAGACATTAAAAATGAACAATTTTAAGCGACGACCATAAGTTTCGATTCACATCTATAAAGAGTCAGTTATTACATTACCGTCGCTGTCAACGATGGAGAGAACCGTGTTTATTAAATACATTAATTTCTTGGGCATTATCCTTAGAGTTACAATAGATAACACGATAATAAGTCGTTAAAGCCTTTGTGAAATCTAGTCATAATTATGACTGACATAAAGCTAACTTAGTTTAATCAACACTTTAAAACTTCATTTCTAACCTAGGTTTCGACTCCACAGCAATCATTTTCAAAGCGACGGAAACAAAGAACGATACGTTGAAATTGATAACTATGCAATCCAATTAAATAAAGTTTTAAAATGTGGACTTTATACATTGAATTATTCTATATGTCTCTATTTGCAATTTCTTTCCTTTGCCGAAATCCCATTTTCGAATCTCTTATTTAATAGACAAATTCCTAAATAGTGTAATAATAGACGATGAGGTTTCGCTAACTAAGGTGTCTCCTGAAATGGAAGTCGGAGAGATTTACTGTTTGAATAGGCAACCGTAGGTAGGTTTAATAAACTTATCTTTTGCTTTCCAAGTAGGCTTCCGCGGAGATTATGATGATATTTAGTGATTTTTCCGGGTATTCTTCCGCGTTTATCCATTTTGTAGGACAATATTTCGCCAACGTTCCAGTTGGCTTCCTCGTGGACCTGAGGAAGCCAACTGGAACGTTGGCGAAATATTGTCCTACAAAATGGATAAACGCGGAAGAATACCCGGAAAAATCACGAAATATTATCTTATGCTTTACTGAAGAAATTTTGAAAGCAGCACGGAAACGACAGCAAATGAAAAGGAGATACATAAAACAAACTTTTGACGACATGAAGACGAAACTTAGGAAGCGGCAAAAAGGTTATATGAGAAGTCGTAGAAGGAGAGAATCGCAACAAATCGATACTTGAAATTACTAGTGTTGGTAAAAACAGTATTCAGTGAGAATACGCGATTATGCTAAGTAAGTTCTTCCCAAAGATGACATATCCATGCTCATCGCCCATCGATAATAATCTCTCCGTACATTTAGAAAAAACTTTACAAGCCCTTCATTCATTCTTTTTACGATCCCTGTAAACCCTGTTAAAAGACTGCGTACATAGCCAAAAACGAGATAAATGTCTAAAAGACAGGGCACCCGACTTCAACCACGCGCAACCTTCTGCAAGTTTATTACGAGATATAATGTTTCACGTAGGGTCCAAGGAAAATGCTATTTCTGGTATCGGCGAAATATCCAGCGCAACCGGTTTCACAGACTCTCCTCCGATGTTTCATGAGATCGATTTTTTTAATCGTCAATTATCGCCCTCTTCGTGAAGGCTCTGAAATCACTGTTTTTGCTGCCCTCTCAACTTATATGCGCTTACTGGGAAGTAAAATATGCTGATGGGCGACGGCTCCGACTTTTCCATCTCCGCAACTTTTCCCAAACTCGCATTATAACATGAAGATGTATGCAATTCATTCGATATGCAAGATGAATGGCGGGAAGAGCCCATGGGAGTAGTGAAGTTTTTTCTGTGAAATCCACATACCTTCTTGGTAACTACGCGGAGAGCATTACAAGAATTGTGTGGCATCCAATACTGTCGTCGGACCAACAGGAAACTGTTGATCCCATCGCGACTCTCGGTGGTGGAGTTGATAGTAGAAATTCAGTTACTGAAGATAATCCATCGGTTATGACAGACTCGATTATATCAACAATAAAAAGCAGTAAAAGCTAAAAATAATTATGTTTTTATGTATTTAAAGGTATAAAAAAATTACTGTTCAAATTTCCTAAAAATGTGTTATATCCGAGATAGAAGTAAAGCAAATCCATTTGAATCATAAAGCGTTTTACACGAACCGACCTGGTTCCGAACCGACCTGACCTGAACCGAATTTACATACCGACCTGTTTCCTCCCACATTGAACTTCCTCCCTCCAAACCTAATCCTATTACAGTCCTGAATCGTTTTAGACAAAAAGCCCACATCCAATTTAATAATCGTTAAATTAAATGAAACCAAAGAGCTAACAAAAACTACGGGGTAGCACAGAATTTCTTATTTTCCGCGTTTAAAGTGGTAATACATGGAATAGAGCAGAATTGTCTTTTAAATAAAATGGCGGTAAATGCTGAAAATAATTATATTTCATATATTTTTAGATATAAAAATATCTGCTCACATTTCATCACAATAAAAGAGATAGAAAGAACTTAGTCATTAATGTGATGCCAGCCAAATGTAACTAAGCGATTATTGAAGGTATTTTATTGGTGAAGGTAGGCTTACATGAAGATTTTGCAAATCACCTAGGATTTTGCAAAACACCATATTTAAACAGAATATTTGCTATTTTCAATTACAAAAATAAGTATCTGAGATAATTAACTGACCACAGCTGGTATTGAAGGTGACAACTAACTATTTCGAAGAAAATATTTTGAAGGTGTAAGGAATATAGTTACACAAGGAAGCTGAAGGGGTTTTAAGTAATAGCGGAAGGGTTATTATTAAAGTATTTCTAGACTCTGTGTTTCTTAAATAAAACCACATCCTTGAAACCAAATAAGATGAGGTCTACTTTTACCGAAAACTTTGCGGTTCTTATATCGTTTCGGTTATCGACGTTCTTTCGAGACTAGAAATAAAAACCTCATTATGATAATGTATATCTTTCGCAAAATCTTTCAGCGTTGTAAAAACGGCATTGATGATATTGATAACATACATCAAATTGAAATAGCATGCAGATTATTCTACGAATTTTAATTAAAATCTACATTATTAACACCAATTTTGCGAAACTACAGTATCTTTCTCATTTATCTGTTGCAGATTGACATACGCTTGAGCAGAAAAGTAGCATTTTTGGATGCAGAAAAATAAGTACCCCAGTATCTCATTTTAACTATGACTCCTCAATTATGACGCATTTAATATCATTTTTGTCAAAATGACAGTCAAATTTTTACTATTGTTCACGTATGTAAATAATGACCGGTGATAGTTGAGCGCATACGATAGGATGAGAATATATTGCAATGTTTTGGAAAAATTTACTTTGTTTCTCGGGAAGACTTCTTCTCAAGTGATACCTAAGGTCAAATGAATGCCAATATGCAAAGATTTTGAGCAGGATTCATTGCTGCCAAAGGATCTTTCAGCCCTTATATAGTATTGGACTTAATATGTTCCGTATTGTTCATACGAGGGTGATTTGATAAGTCCGTGACTTTTTTAATAAAATATATTATTTCGGTAAAAAGAGCAGGCCAACCCCTAAGCATCTACTATGAATGCGGCTCCTAGACCTCGCTTATTCACCTAATCGAATTTCTTCTGTCAAATCCGCGGGCGATCTCCCCTTGCATTTTTTAATCAATACAGCTGTTTTATTCTTCATTGACCCAAATCCTGAATCACACGATCATTTGTTTCGTCCTTAAAAGCGGTAGCTCCAGCGATAGCTTTTCAGGGACCAAAATAATCGCTCGACCCTTCATTTTCTGTATCACACGGTCATTCCCACCGACCATTTTTCCATCTCTTATTCCGTCATTTCCCGTAATTACAATTATCATTCAATTAAAAGCCAAGCATGGCGTTACATAAAAATCGGCCGTGCGTTCTGACCGGCTTTAAAAAGTTGAATTACTTGGTTCTCAGGCCTCGTGTGTTGTATCCTCTAAAGAAAGGCCCACCCTGGGTCTTCATCCTCTGGCCGTTAGGCGGTTGTATAAGCGATGGTTTCAGCGATGACGAAAGGGAAGAGCCAAGTGATGGAAAAAGGAATTGGATTTCCATCCCTGGAGCTATCGCGAAAAATGATCGCGTAAAACGGTCATTTTTCCGACATCACTGGAGCGATCGCTTGAGCTATCTCTAAGAAGGGACGGAAATAATGTTCGTGTGATTCAGGCTTAATAATCCCCACAACTTCAAAGTGTTTATGAGTATTCTGACTTCCCTTATTACTAAGTATTTTTCCCATGTAAATCCTCTTTCCCCCAATTATCTCCTCTGGAAGTTTCCACTCCTCAACCACCATGGCTAGCCCTCCCTCTCTCTCTCTCTCTCTTTCCTATTCTTCTACGGCTATCTCCATTTCCTTACCTACCATCATCTCCATGTAAGATAGTCATCCCTCTATCTTATCTACGAATACCTTCTAGTCTTTAAACTTCGCGGAGAATCCTCCAAAAGGCGTGCCACTTTTAATGAAAAGGGCGGGCCACACAGAGCGATGCAAAGAATTAACTTGCCAATCCATTTTTTTTCGAAAATTTGGATAATTAATAGCCAAAATTGACATGCGCACTTACGAAAAAAACCAGAGTGACGCAATGAATATCAAAATAGGAATCCATGGGATCTCTATACTTTTATGGATAATAGTGGAAGCATTGCCAAAATTGAACGAAATGACCATTCAACCCGAAGAATTAGAAAACAACGTTAGAGTACTCCTGATATTCGATGCAAGGAAATTTTCTATTTCCATACATTCAGCACATCCATTTCCGTACAAACCAATGTCTCGACGAACGACATCTCTCTATTTTATCTACGATTACCTTCTAGTCTTTAAATTTCGAGGAGGGCCCTCCAAAAGGCGTGTCTTTGTAATGAAAAGGGCAAAAGGGCCACTGAGCGATGCAAAGAATTAACTTGCCATTTCATTTTCTTTTAAAAAAATTGCAAAGTTATTAACATACGCACTAATGAAAGAACGCTCAGTATCGCTAGGAAATTTTACTAGATAAACATAGATTTTCAAAAGATTCTTTAGCTTAAAAAATCTTATGAACTCATAACGATAGCCGTTGAAGTAACCCATTGGCATCGGGAAGCATCGAGAACTTCGATGTAATTCGAGTTTACTTGCTAGAAAAATGAATTATTCAGCCATCCTACATGAAAAGCTGCCACCACAGCTGCCGATTACTACAATGACTACCGAGCTGGAAGCAAAACTAAAGCCAAACTATTGGAGCCCCAAAGAATTTGCGCTCATTTTAAATTTTTAATTGCATGAAGTCCGAGGTGTGTACTTGGAGTTCGCGTGTAAGAAAAGGGAATTATTGACTGATTTTCCCTCCCTGCTACACGTTAAACAACCGCCGCGGGAATAACCACCGAACTAAAAAAAAACTGAAGCCAAAATTATTGGAGGCCCAAAGAATTTACGCACAACTCAATTTAAAAAGCTTTCGTGAGCATAGTTAAAATTACATACCTACTTTTAAATGAGTGGTTCTACGACTCAAATGACTTGAGAGATAAATTCTTTATAAATTCATAATTATTTTAGACATTTTTCACAATGCCCGTACAAAAATCATAAATGGCTTACAAATATTTAGCAATTAAAAAGAAACCCCCGATTAAGGACCGAATCGAGAACTGGGAACGAATACCGATTTCAGAAACCGGACCGGAATCCGAACCAACAAAGAAGTGGATCGTGCTTAAGAAATATTTATCACTTTTCTTGCTCATCATGAACTACATACGACATACTTTTAAAAAAGTATATGTAGGTGAATAGAAATAATGAATAAAATTACATTATAAATTTATCGCAGGCATTCATGAACACTTTAATTATAGCGTAAAATACAAGCAAAAATTTTACCAGATCAATCCCAAATTTTATTTCCAAACTTAAAATAGCTTAACACTTTCAACAAAAAGAGATTTTGACTTAATAGAAGCAGGAGTTTTTTTCTTTAGGGATTCCTGATTCTTATTACGTAAATGACAGTCAATTCGTTATTTTAACGAATGATTAACGAATACAAAACGAAAACTTCGATGGATTTCATGGAGTTAGTCAGTCTTTAACAGTTATGAATTAACTGTGATTCTCATATGTATGTATATCCTGTATACAATCCAATAATAAGAGCCTAATGCTAATCTTTCATGGTCGAGGTTAAATCCGATCCCATTTTGTGTTAATGGCAATAATTGGCAATTTGCCCTCATTCGTTTTAGAACATTACTCCCATACATTAATTCATGCCTCACTTTCAATGACCAAGTCAATTTATAGTCCTCGAAATATAGCTATTTTTCCCTTAGCTATATTCTAACTCGTTTCGTCAAAAACCTGCTGCATAATCCGGTCGTATTACTTTCGTAGCCTCGTTTGAAGTACTCAACTGACAGATATCTCAGTGAAATAAATTGCGAATCACTATTCTTCCTTGGATACAGACCAAAGCCCGATACTCTAGGCTCCTAGAGATATTCTACACCGAAGGACGCTGCTGCTTATATTTATTTTGGCTCTTAGTCGAAAAATGAATGTAACTTAATACCTCCCTCGCTGTATTTCCCAGGGCATCGCACCACTGTATATAGCAAATTATTTACTGCAACACATATCACAGATGGAATAAGATGCAACTAAAATTAATAATTGCATAGCTTTTAACACATTTAATATATACTATTATGGTTATTTACTTTCTCGTGAATTACATGAGTTACTCTTGTTTTTTTTCAAATTTGTGTTTACTTTACTGTGGTTCTTAAATCACTGTAGCATTGTGTTATTTGTTAAGTTAAGAAAATATTAGTTTTTTTATTTATCAAATCATATCTGGTGTATAATTCCATTCGCTTTTTTTACCTAGTTACTTAGTTTTGTTGTGTTATTAAATGGGAAGACATTACCTATACATAAAAAATGAAAAGTTTGTTGGTATTTGTAATTATCTATACTTAACGCCTTATAATATTAATTATACTAAACTTACAGATAACAATGAAACATAAACTGAAAGACCACCTCAAGCAGTTTTACATAATAACCTACAAGTAAAAATAATAATAAATTGTTTTAATACTAAAAAAAAAGAAATGCAGTATTCAAAGTGCTCAATGAGTTTAATTGCTGTTATTCGATTTGATTAATATATAAAACACCGTTTAAACGCCGCTATTCATTTTGAAACATACGGTGTAATGGGAATGAAATCGAAATTAAGAACGTGTTAAATCTCACCGAAACTTTAAGAACCACTCGAAAAAGAAATATATAAAAATCCGCCATCGCCGTAGTAGGTCAATCAGACCCATCATGTGACCTCAAAGTTTGCCATTTCAATCTTAGTCCCATGCAAATCTGTCGAAAATTACTCTTGCATCTATTTATTCTGCGATATAAGCCAGAATGCATGCCTTCAAATCATTGCCGCCGAAAACTATTAGTCTAATTCGTAAGGCATAAAATTCTCCGAAGAAGTTGAGGCACGTGCGCAACTAACTCGCATCAAATATCGACACCATCTTCTGGTTATACAGATCTCGTATTGTTTCCGCTAAAAAAAAAGCTCACACAGGTACGTACTCTGAGAAATGAGGTTTCCCGTATAGTCCCGGTGACTTAAATTTGACAAGCACTTATAACAGATCAAGAAGGATACGGGGTAGAATGGCCTCAGGGAGGTAAAAGAACTGGCATGGCATAGAGAGAAATGGAGGGCTGCAGTATACCTAGGTATCTAAAGGCCTGGTTACACGGCACATTAACACGTACAAGTTAATGTGCGTTTGCGTGAATGATTTTGGTGGACCGGAACGGAACATGTACGAATGCATGAACCAAATTAGAACAGGTTCTATTTTCCGTTCATGCATTCGCACAAGTTGGGTGGTTACACGGTGCATTTTGGCGTTCATTCTCGCGTTCATACATTTAGACATTAACCCGTACGTGTTAATGTATCGTGTAACCAGGCCTTTAGGATTGCAATACAATGAATGAATGAAGAATGATGGCGTAAGTAAGGAAGAAAATGATTTTAATATGAAACATTTGGAGTTTCGAAAGTTTTTTTTTTTATGATGGCAGCGCCTCCACGCAGTCCATTCTTTACTAGCACAACGAGATGTGTCGATGAGGGCAACGACTCAAATAGTAATTAAACTTTTTTCGGGTTTCCGCGCGGGTAAGATATTCCAAGAGCGCCGACGTTTCGGGTTCCGACTCGTAACTTCCCCAATAGTCTTGAGAATGGGTAACCAGTCGAAACCCGAAACGTCCACGCGAATATCTTACCCGCGCGGAAACCCGAGAAAAGTTTAAATATTCTGTTCGCCGGTTCGCCGTTCGTAAAATCATACTCAAAATAATATTTGATTTTGCAGCCTGACAGTCGTCGGCGCCGCTCATCGGAAACTTTTCATGATGTCACTGAGAGTATAGAATCAATGTGACAGAAAAAAGGAGAGTCATTTAGAAAGTTGCCTAGTGTTCGAGTGGATAGGTACCCTGCATGTTAATCTGGTCCAATCTTAAACAACTGTGGTAAAAATAATTGCACAACTTGGCCGAATTTCAAACCTAGGTACCTACGTTAACCTATCAGCATTTACCGCGCCACTACAGCGGATTAGGGCATATTACAAAGATTGCCTGAGAGCTAAGCAGCAAGTGGCTTCTCTTAAAAAAATATTTAAATTTGTTTAAAATGGTAGAAAAGGATTTTAAAATAAACTTTTCACAAATTTCAGTGAAATTTTGCCCACTCCCTAATTCCAAAATAGGACTCGATTCGACAACATTTTTTTCAGTTTTGGCCAAAGAGCGTTTTAATATCCACAAAATTAATTTATTCTCACGATAACCATGGCTCGTTTTATAAGGGAAATGTAATAAGGATTGGCCATTTTTCTACGAGGCGAATTTCGCATAAAAAAGCAACATAAAAGAAGAATTCAGAGGACTTTCTATCCAATATAAAAATATTTCAACGACATATAGTCTAAAAACTTCTCGGCGTTAATTTATCGGCCAAGAACATAATGAAAGGTGCACATTTTTAGGAAAAAAAACGAAATAAAATTATTTTCTGTAATAAATCAGAGCCAGTTAAATATACCAGCCGACATTCAAGCATTCGCATAAGTGGTCGAGTAAATCACTCACGGTATTATTTTTCTCGTGCAAGAATTTACACAGCAGATAGAGATAAAAAATTTACGTATGCGGTAAAATGTTCTTTAAAAAAGCTATTGAATCCCATGGTCATCAACTTCATCAAGTTTTATCCGAAAATGCAATTCATAAAGAAATCCCCACAAAGAATGTGCATAATAATTTATATAACTTAACAAATGGGCTGCGAGCAAATGGAATTACTTGCAGGGACAATGTACCCTCAAAGCTAAATAAAATCTGGCGAAATAAATCGTCGTCAAAGCGACATTAAAAAACATTATAAAAATTCTCGAAAAACTGAATAAAAATACTTCAATGTCAAATTTAAATATTCAAGTAAAATCTATAGCCATTATTCAAACGATTATTTGTAATTCTGAGGTTTAAAGCGGTATCATTTTTTAATGACTCTAGCAATTTAGTATTTGATGATATTTGTCCAGGCGAAACACGCAAGGTGTTTTTTTTTTAAGAATTCTTTTAACCCTGTACTCTGTTGTTTTTACCACTGTAACATTCGTATCAAAGCCGTCAAGACCTTAAGAGGCAGAAGGACGCGAGACATGCAACCCAACTTTCAACTAGGCGGCAAAACAATTTGAAGCAATTCCGAAAATAAATTGGACACCAGTGTGTCGCTGTTGAAGCAACAAATAGCAGTCACGTCTGTTGCCGCTGTTACGTAGACAATACCCATGGAGAATACAAGAGAATGATTACTCACCGGTTCGTGGCGACGTAAGTGAAAGAACCAAATCCACCGACAAATCCTGTCCTTGGCGGGGAACAGGATCCTGCAACTTGTAAAGCCGGGTCTCCTCCGAAGCGAAGTAAGACGGTGAGTTTTTGTTGATCTAGCACCTTCATAGGCACCTGTCCAGCATCAAGGTCTTGAAAGGGGTGGAGAACTCCACCGGTAACAGAGATTCCTTGGCCCTCCGAAGTACCCTCCCTCGTGGTGGGTACCAGACGTACCTCTTCTTCGGACCCGATCGGTCCTCTCCAACCAATCTCGGATGTCTCCGCTGTCGAGGTATCCCCACTCGACTAGCCGAGCCGAAACGAACGCTCGATGGCACCTCTACGAGAGAAGAGGGGAAAGGCAGTTCAGTTAGTTAGACGTTTCCCCTCCACTGCCCCCTTGCCCTCTCCTACAATCAGTTTCCCTCCCCTCCACCCACTGTCCACCCCGCAAAGTCTCCCGTCCCCGCCCCCCAACCTGTGAACTCCTCTTTGATTCCAACTGCGCCCTGGAAGGCTCTCCGGCTACGAGACCACATTCTTCGCCCGGCTTCCACCAGCTTCCACAACAGTCCACACTCAGCACGCGAGCGCCCCCTCCACAACAAGGCAAACATCGCTTAGTCCCCCCTTCCCTCCCTGTTTTCTCCGTTTTGTTTACGCAGCGACCGCGCTGGACTGGAATAAAAATTTCTTATTCCAGTCACCTCCTCCGACGGCGTACTGGTGACACGGGCCGGGTGGAGTCACGAAACGCCTCGAACGGCTGGGAATGACTTGGCTCGCACTATTAGAGATGAGCCGTCGTAATGAGGGTTACGATCCTTACGACTGACGATATAAATGATGTCACCGACACGCAGTAGTGTACGTAGATTACATGGGGGGGGGGGGGGGGGGGGTGAGAACCCAAGGGATACAAGTGATTTCTTTTTCTAAACAGAGTTAGTTACAGAAATTAGTTAAAGAAAACAAACGAGATGAACTAGGTGGGTGGAGATGGGAAACTAGATAGTGCATTTGATTTCCCACTCTGTGTCAGCAAGGAATAGAGACTCACTGGTGTCACTTGGCCACCAAGTTTTTATAAACTTATTTTATCAACACACGAACCTAACTCAATTAATTTTTTTATTTATCTCAATCACTCCCGAAAACTGCACAATGTGGCCCTTGCATCGGGAGTTCAACAACAATCAACAAGAGACGATCACACACATCCATGTCCTGGAAGGGGAAACCTATCCAGGCGGCACTCGAATCCGCGACCTTCAGTATAGTAGGCGAGGACTTATACCCCCCCCCCCGCTACCGAGGCCGACGAAAGAAAAACCCCTTGGCTTCACACCCCCTCATATTTTTTGTAGTATGGAATGGTATATGAAGAAGGCGGTCATTTGCGCCATGAGGGAAGGGTATGGAAGGAAGGGTGGAGAGAAACCCGGTGTCGGCATTGGACTGCTCTTAAAAAAAGTCGCGAAGGGGACCACGGCTTAAATCCGACGGACGGAGTGTTGTGCTTGAAATTTTCTCCACATGGCATTCAAGAAGGGTTCGGGTAGCCTCAGAAAATTCTCTGCCACCGTTGGGATTTGAACCCGAGCACACGGGACGGGATGCCTACACTTAAGCCACCACACCAGCTCTATCCCCCTTCTTTTGAGGGTGAGGAAGAAATCAATGCGCGTCTAAAATGAAAAAAAATTATAAATGAAACGAAACAAAAGGAAAACGGTTTTTTTGACTCATTTTGATAGTAAATATTCCACGATTTTCTACCAGGTGATGGGTTTCGTGCGCACCCACGTCTCTATGGCGTAATCTGCCCAGTGACGGCTTTAGGGGGGGTCACAGAGGTCATGACCCCCCAAATTTTATCGTAAAATTTACTTTTTATTAGTAAAATAGTTTTTGTGTCCTTGTTAAGGAGTGTAGGGAGTGTAGCGTGCTAATGTATAGTGTAGTAGAGTGTAGAGTGCTAATGCATGGCTACAAGCCCCATACGTGAAAGATGTTTCATTCGTATTTATTGTAGAGCGTAGCACTCCCTAATAAAAATTTTACCCGTGAGAACGCCCCTCGCGGGTATGGAATATCCCCCTCTGGAGATCACCCCCGGGGGACATTCCAGAATCTTCGGACCCCGGTCAAGACCCCCCCCCCCCCCCATTTTTGATGCTGAATCCGCCCCTGATTTTCTGCCATCGTCATCAGAGTTGATGATCCAAACGACGATACCAGCCAACGTAATTGAAACGACGGTACCCGCAAATATCATTACCTGGTTGGGAACCGGTTATCAATTTAAGGCTAAGAATAAGTTATGCAATTTTAAACATGAAATTTAATGGTACGCTGTTATGCACAATCTTCAAGCTTTTATCTGATCGTTGTATAGAAATGATCTTTACATCACCGCACACCTATAGGCAACAAATATACGAAGAACAGTATCACCAAATTTGTTTCGTATGTATGAATATAATTAATATCGTTTCTAGAAGATAGAATAATTGAAGATAAAAACTTCTTTAACAAAACCTATCAGTTTTTATTCCATTTCTTCGCTTTGATGGGTCACGAACAACCATGAATTTTGTAACTTTTGTGAAAACTTTATATAGAAGATTTTGTCGACGTGTACAAAT
The DNA here is from genome assembly GCF_921293095.1 of Ischnura elegans. NCBI lineage: Eukaryota > Metazoa > Arthropoda > Insecta > Odonata > Coenagrionidae > Ischnura > Ischnura elegans. The sequence goes on from NC_060251.1 coordinate 61,791,967, forward strand.
TTGACCCAACTCCATTGTTAATGAAAACGAATATTGTAAAAAGACATGCAGCACAATTTGAAACAATTTATAAAAAAACTTATACCCAAATCTTCAATTTCGGATTAGAAAAAAAAACTAATAAATTTATGCCAGCTTTTTTTCGACTTTAGCCCACTGATGGCTTTAGCTTTAGACCATTTCCCGCGACCATTATCCGCGATGGCTCCAGGGACGGGATTTTCATCACTCGGCAGGTCCTTTTTTCCATCGCTGTAACCTAACTTTTAGTCAATCAGAACGCACTGCCGCTAACAGCGATTGTAACGCCACGCTTGGCTTTTAATTGAACGACAGCAGTAAATAGGAATAGGGAAAGTGACGGAATAAGCTATGGAAAAAGGGACAGTGGGAATGAAGGTGTGATTCAGAAAATGATCGGTCGAGCGATCATTCTTTTGGACCCTGAAAACCTACCGCTGGAAATATTCTAAGGGACGGAAAAAATGATCGTGTGATTCAGGCTTTTGCGTTGAATTTAATGAGGCAAATATGACATTTGGCACAGCTTTAGGTAACTAGTCTTTCCTCGCACGAAACATAAGTGAAAATCATTGAACTCGCTCGTGAAACAACGGATTACACCGCCGCCATCTCCAAAACGCATTAAAATGGACTCGTGCACCCTTTTTCCAGCCTTTATATCAACTCACCAACCTGTCTGTTTGTTTGTCTTTTTGTCTGGTACAAATCTTGTAACTCAAATTTGACTCACTTCCTGTGAAGCAAAAACGCACACAAATTTTGCACACTTCTTCACTTCCGATGACAATACATGAAAATATAACTTTTTCTCTCCAACCCCCCTTTAACCACCCCCCAGTCAACCTATAGCCCCCCAAAACATGTTTTTGATCTAAGAAGTTCCAAATGGTCGATTTTCGTGTTTTGCGACCACAGTAAAAGTTATCCACTTTAGGCATATCCACATAGTAGGCATTTAAAAGCATAGGGGTGGCATTTTGAAACATAGGGGGCTTACCATTCACTGAAAATTTAATAAATATAGTGACTTTTTTAATACGTCACTTTTGGTTTTCGGGGTCACTGAGTTTTTTTTTTGCTTTGTGTCATATATAAACGTTGCTCATCCCCTGTAATCTAAATATAAAGGCTGGTTTTTAAAAAAAAAATTTTATAAGAGCTTATTTTAAGCTGCCGATTGAGATAGACATTATCAAATAGAGTGGCACTTATTTTTCCATTTCTCGCTCAGTCGCCAAATCGATCGTTTATGAGAGCTCTTCGCGACGAAAAATCGACGGCCCTAACCCTTACGTAGAAAAGTTTATGACGTCACTAATAATAAACTAATTAGTGAATTATGTTATTGCAAGTTTCAACAACAAATTGTTGACGATTCGACAGCAAATGCAACGCGATATTTCTTCATGAGCCTCAAATTCTCAGATTGTTAGGATGTAGTCATATTGCTATGGTGGGCGGAAATGGAGCTTTTTTCAACAGCAATCAGCCTCCCTGAACGAATAAATGAACCGCAACTATTTACGTCATAAACTCATGAAAAGTGCGGCGATGCCGGCTTACAAAAAATATTGGGGGGGCCCAGACCGGGGATCTTGCCCCAGTAAATTTTATAGGCGGTGAGTTTTAAGTTTTTTTAAAGCATTTTAGAAGAGTCACATGATCAACTTTAGAACCCTGATAACTCGAATTTCGATATCTGGACACAACGGGGAAAATTGACAAGCCTGACTCATTTTTCCTCACACCCATAACGAATTTTTGAGGGGGCTTGGGCTTCCTCAGGCCCCATGGAGTCCCAAAAATGAGTTGCTTCCCGAAAGAGGAGTTAGAGGAGTACTACTCTAACGGTTAAAGAAGACTACAAGTAACATGTTTTCAAATTGCACCGGCTTGCCTACTCCACAAATTGGATTGCCCTTTTTAACTCACAATAAGACCTATTCCCTTTCATTCTATCAATAAATTCTGTTCCCTTTCTCTCCTTCTCTTGTTCACCTAACATTCTTTTCGCCGACACAACAGGGTGGTTTCATATTATTTTTTTATTGCCTAAATCGAAAGATTTTTACTCCTAGAGTACCCATTCCACGCTTTCAGATTTTTAAATGACGATATCTATTTTTCGCGATTAAATGAAAAGTGAAAATTTTCAAGCGCGAAAACGCGACGGCTAAGTATGGATACTGGGAAAATCCCATGTGACGTCATTCTGATTCCCGCTGTCGCCGTGTGAGCTGACCTTGGGGCGAGGATGTGTGCGCCACTGAGATGCATGCTGCTAGCAGGTAGCAGAGTACCCTGCTAGCAGGGAGTGCTTGGCTTAAATAAGGATTAATAATACCTTATTAAGCGAAGGAAACTTTCCGACCATAGGCAGTTTTAATAGGTGATTATTAAGGCATGTTTCCCTGAGCTCTGTGCCTCATGCATGCATTGGTAATCTCAGACGATGTAAAACTCCTATCTACTCGTATATCATCTAGGTCCCTGTGACGTCACGTGGAGTAGCATCGCATGGGCGCCAATCTGGCCTTTTTCAAATGCGGTTAAAATTGACCATTGCCATTTGTCTAAACTGGGATTACTAAAACCAAATAATTTGTTTATTATGAATACACTAATGGTGGGTTACGAATCGCAATTAATGCCTTTCGTTTTCTTTGATGAAGGAAACTACCCTATTTTCGGCATACCTTCCCCGCCCATTGTCATGACCACCTAGATACTCAATGTGTATCTAGGTGGTCATGTTATTGCTCGATGGATCCAAACTCTCAGTCACCTGCGCATCTCCTCCAGAAGTTCTCTCTCCTCGCTCACCATGTCTAGCAATTCGTCGGTTCTCCTCATAGCCCACATCTTCAACCAGTCTTTTTTCTCCAGACATCCAGTCTTTTTTTTTCTCTCCTTCCCAAGCCTCCACGTTCCCGAACCGCAAATTGCTGCACTCCCGATGAGACACTCCACAAGTCACCAGTGGTGCATCGAGGGGGGATTTTGGGAGATAACCCCCCCCCCCCCCTCCAGAGCTCACAGAAATTTTTAAGTTTAATCCATTTTACTTATTTGGTATATAATAGTGCTAGGATTAATCAAATACCCCTCAGAAAGCCGTAAAACTCGCCATTTTGAAACATTATTCTTAAAAATTTTCTGGAGGAGGGCCTCCGCAACTCCTGCTTACCCTGGCGGGTATGTAATACCCCCACACCCGAAAATATTAGTTGCGCCTAAAACCCCTCCCCCAGCCTTAATTCTTAGCTGCGCCCCTAAGTCACTATACCTACTGCTCAGGCGATTGAGTCCTGGGATAATTAAAAACCAAGGCTGTGAAAATGATGAATAGTTTTTACTGTGTACATATCACATTTTCAAGGGAATGTGAGACCTTCAATGGAGATAATAAACGGAGTATTTGTAAAGTAAGATTTTTGAACATTTAAAGTAAATTAATTCGAATATGTATCACAGTTTCCTAAATCCATCTGCTAGAAAACGTACGGCCAGCACTAGATCCTAACCAAATGTCATCCTTGGCTGTATTTTTTTCAGCATATCATAAAAAACAGGTGTCCATTTGGACGTTTTTGAAGCAAAATACGGAAGTATTTTATCGGCATCGATTTTTCCAAAGTGATATCGTTTCATCTATTCAAAGGCCAATTATTATTGCAAAATGATAAGGAAAAGTGATCATATTCAATATTTCAGTTTTCTTCAAATATGTTTAGACCAATTATAACTTTTAATGAAACTTCCGTCGAGCGTGTTGTGGTAATGTCCACGGACGAAGAAGCGAAAGAGGACCTTTCGCTCACTCTTCAGGCCACACCTCGAAAGCACGACAAGCATCTGGGTTCAGTCGCAGAAATATTTAATCCGTGGACTAAATAAATGTAAAGGACAGCGGCGCTATTCGTCAAAAACGTCTTCGAGGTTTTACACGGATTGAGTTGGGAGCCGGTAGAGAATCGGATGCTGCATGCTAGGCTTAGTTTGCTTAATAGATACGGTTCAAAGCGAAAAGAATAACATCTTTAACGCACTGTATTTTCAGAAAGATCTGTAGTCTTCCTTAACCGTTAGAGTAGTACTTAAAACTCCGCTTTCGGGAAGCAACTTATTTTTGGGAAATGCGTTCATGTTCCCTTTGAGTTGAATTTTCTGATAAATATGACTATAAAATAGAATAAGAGAGATATTACACCGAACGGAGATGACTAGAAATTCGCTTTTCCTACTAAGAATAAGCAGTGGCGGATTTATAGGGTAGGTCATAGGGGTCGTGATCCCTCCCCATATTTTATTAATTTTTCAAAATTATTTTTAGTTCAATAGTTTTTTATTCTTTAATGTCTAAAATTGTATCGTTTTATCTTTTATTAAGAATATGAATGAAATGTTAGGCTCCAAAATGTATATAAAATGACTATTTTTAACCCTCGAGCGGGCGCGCATGATATTTTTACACGAGCGGGCACTTGGAGTACTTTGTCCACGATATACGCATGTGCATATGCATGCAGCATTTATATGATAACACTATATTTTTGCTAAAATTCATCCTTATTTGTAGAAATTAGTTCTTGCTTGTACATTCATAGATGATACAGATACATTGGTACACCTGTGGTACACGGCCGTTCGCGCGGCGTAATTTATACGCCACGGGTGTCGGGATCCTCTTGCCGGTTTATAAAAAAAATTCCTGCAATACTTTGTGATTTAAAAACTCACGCTATAGACAGTCAAAATGACACAGTAATAATACGCCATTCAAGAAAAGCAAAGCACGAGGTACACGGCCGGTTGCGCGGCGTACTTTGTACGCCACGGGTGTCGGTTCCTCTTGCCGATCTAAAAATAAATTAGCTACAATACTTCGAGCTCTGAAACCTCGCACTATAGACAGTCAAATTACAATGTAGGAACACACGAGGCCATTTTAGACCAGAATGTACGTAAAATGTTGAAATCCTTGATTTTCGAAGATTGGCGTACTTTTTACGCCAGCGCGCTCGCTCGAGGCTTAAAAAATGTATACAGGAGAAAGACCCTCTCTCCCGTACTCCCCGAGCCCAGGTCATGACACCCCCCTAATTTTGAAGCTGAATCCGCCCCTGGCATTAAGTGGCTTCAAAAATCGCAGCATGTGTTAAGCAGTCAATAACTCATTCAGACAAATATCTCTTGGTTAATGGGCGGTATCCTTCCACCCTCTGCAGCACGCCTATCAATGCGGCTTGAGGGGTAGTATTGGTAGTATGATGATAAATATAGATGACAGAAGTGTTTTCTATAGTAGCATTACTCCAGTAAATTATCATGCACTCACATCATTTGTTTCTTCAGATCACCATGCGTTCCACCTCTTTACATCCCGTATATGAAGCGCGTTCACTCTCTTCCCCAACGGCCAACTTCTTTCCTTCTATTACCATGGAGCTACCGTGGAGAGGCTGTAGGACGTCCTTCGCCAGCAGTGGATAAAAACAATCAGACCAAATTATTTACCATAAAATATCTGCCTGCTAATTAATAGTACTGAGTAGGCCTGAGTACAAGACAGTCCGATCCGCCTCAATTCCTCCTTATTGGAGAAAAAATTATTGTGGGATAAATCGAGTGGCAGCTTTTAAACATCACGGGTACATCAAAAAATCTTAATCACGGATTGCCGAACATGGAGATTCAATACTCATCAAGCAAATTGCATGCTTATATGTATTTTCGAATTAAAAAAGTCCAATTTGGCAAATTTCCTATATAGTTTCCGAAAATACATTTAGTGCTAAGGAAACAACATGTAACAAGAAAGACCATCCTTATTTTGAAGATTGCCACTCATGAGGAATAAAAAAACGAAGATAACATTGCATGGCTGATTTTTTGACCCAACACATTGCCTGGCGCTATTCAGAAAAAATAAAAAATCTGTCTAATTCCTTAATTCTCTCGGCTATGATTCTAATGCCAGCGGTTAAGATATTTATGCTTGAAGGATGTTTTTTCCCTAGCATTCGTACGGGCCGCGCTCGAAAAACTAATGTTTAAGGGGTTGCCATCTATCGGCCAAAACAGTCACGAAAGAAAACATAATAATGGCGAAAAGTTATGCGTCAGCTGGGACCGGCAGAACTAAAGGGCGCATGTTTAGCGGGCGAATGGATTTTAAGTTATTAGTGGCAAACCGAAGGTTACGATGTGTATTAACTTAAAGTGAGTGAAAAATAATAATATCCAATGCTATATAATGGAAGTGGATACCATAGACGACCAGTGCCTCTATTGCAATGGGCCAGTACGCCCAAGTACAAATAACAGTTTTTCTTGTGAAACTTGTAAAAGGAAAGTCCACTTATCGTGTTTAGAAACCCCTTTACCTTCGACTTTATTAGGCGACTTATTTTTTAATTATGTGTGTAAATTTTGTAGTGTTTTGAGAAGAGAAGAATTACATCGGCAAAAAATGTCATGGTAAATAAACTGATGACTGTCCAGTTGTTCTGAATGTAAACGACCTCTCTAATTCGCCAATTTTTACAGGTTACATGTTGTGACTTTAGCTTTATATAATTTAAAAGAAAATTCATACGATATCAGCCGAAGTGGATTTTTTCATTGGAAAATACACATTAGCAATTTAATTGAAGAACATTGGATCTCAATTTTTGGCAATTCGTGAGTACATTATTTTGCTTTTACCGTGTCTTTAAAAATAAATGCTTCCTCATTCATCCCATTACGCCTCTATCTCCAGGAAGAAAAGGAAAACTTGGATTGGGACCGTGTCTGGCACACTGTCCCAGTATAGCCCTCAGTATTTTTTATCAGGTAAAAATATTTTAAATGAAGCAGGTTGGTGGAAATTGGCTCATCCCTATTCACCTGCGGAAATAGCTCAAGATGGTAAGCAGTCTTTCTCTTTGATTCAGGCTTTTATAGTTCAGAGACTTAGCCACAAATGTTTTTTTTTTCTTTTTTAATCAGGGATTGCCATACTTAACATCTACTCTACTTGATCTACTAGCGGGAAAAAACGTCTTCTCCCTAATTTCAAAGGATATTTTTTTCCGTGGTACAAAATTTGGCCCTTTTTTTTAAATAAATTATGTAATAATATTTACTGTCCCCTTCATAATGGTGTATTTGATGTGTTACCATCCCCACTCCACACTTATAATTTTGTCTTCCAGCATGTTGGCTGTATTACCTCTCTTTGCTTGCCTCTGATTGTGGGCTCCTGCCCCTGCACCATGCTATATTTTGAACTTCAGGTTTGTAATGAGTGGCATATATCCTGGTAGGCCACCGGATTCCTGCGTTGTGTAGAACTTTTGACTTGGATGTTGTTCTTAAATACACATTTATAGTTTTGTGCAAGATTCAGTATAGTCGATCCTGTTAAAATGCATAAAATTTAATGCACTTTCATATTTTATAAAGTTGATAGTAGAAATTGATATCATCTTGGGCTTAAGGGCTGCAATGGTGGCCCACATGCCTAATCATGTTTAACAATGTGTGACGTAAATATTGAGATGAAAGGCATTGGTGTCATATTTTATTATTTTCATATCCTCGTATCTGATTTTGGAATCGCCCCTTAGGTCTTCAACTACCTACAATTTGATTTTGTGCTCACCTCTATAGGCAGCTATTTCCTCTTTTTCGTACAGGTACCAAAATTGGGCTTCTTGGGGTCTCTGCTCACTCTTCCAAATTATTTGCTCAGGATGTTGACAGATACACAAGGGAAGGCTACAATGATGACATCGCCGATTCCCCGACTGCTGGACACAACTCATCGCCATCCCTCACTCCAGTCTGGCAGATGTGCGCTGCTGATGACCAAGAATCAGATTCTCAGTCTGGTAGTAGTTCTTCCGTCCATCAGCTCCAGTCCTCACAGCGTAACGCCATGTATTCAAGGGCCTATGTGCAGCCAAGTGCAACCCTGTCCCACTGTCTGTTTGCAGATGACGAGGAAAATGATGATGAAGAGGTGAGGTTTGTCCCTGAAAACCATCCATAATCTAAATTTTCATCGGAAACATCTTCCTTTTTGTTCAAGTACAAAATTATTCTATTAGAAATGGCATCTGTTGCATTTTTGTCAAAAATTGCAAAACATAATACTTATCAATTATAAATAAATAAGCATGCATGCTAAAGCTATGAAAAAATATGATGGTAATCAATTCATGAGAGTTTGTGTATATTTATTTGAGTTGAAATATGATTAAGAGTGGAATGATGCTGACTTTCATGGAGCCAGTTTGTTAAAGTGGCTTTCATGGTGATGAAAATGGCATAAATATCTTATGAAACTCTTTAAGTATGTGTGTAGAGACAATTTTTTTAATCTTATGGATTTTCAAATCAACGCTAGAGCGATGGAGTGAGCCAGTGTAATGCATTCATTCACTCTATTCACCAATTTCTTTTAATGATTTTGGCCTTTCATGAGTTTCCATCCACTTTAAAGATCTTTACGTTAGTTCAGTCAGCTATTTGCAATGCAAATGTTTTTAGGAAATAAATGGTATTTTGCCTAGAAAAACAGCATGCCATAGCCAAGATGGCTCACTCCGTCAATCTAGGATTAAGTATTATAAAATAGTAGATGCTGTTGGGCCATCACTTATTATTGTGTTTGTAAGTGCTTATACTCTGGGATCATTTACTGAAACTGTAAACTTGTTACATGGCAGTCACTTTTGGACATTGATGTGGACAACAATGAGGTTGTGAAGACAGAAGGTGGATCATCACTCTCAAGAAGTATGGTACAGCGTAGTGCATTGCTATTGAGAGAAGCTTATAATAACCTGGATGGTGACATGAAAGAAGTGGCAGACATTTTCTTGCAACCTCAGTCAGCAGCTCGGTCTTCCTCTCTCACCCCTCCCCCACCATTGTTACTGCCAGAAGTTGAGGAGGAAACTCTGCCGCAGCCAGAAAAGAGCCTCTTCACCAGGAGAACCAAAAAGTCAATCACGGACCAACTAGAAAGGAATGTCATCAAAAGGATTAGTGAAATAGGGTAAGCATTCACTTTTGGTTTGGGTAATATATACCATTGGCAGGGCTGGGCAACTGCCCACAGCAATGTCGCTTGGGGAGCGATAAAAAAATCAGCAATCTTATTGTAAAGTGAAATTATTTTCATTCACCTCTTGTGGTTGTTCATTTGCCATTAATTCAGATAATAAGAGTTCATCCGCGGAACAGAGTGTCGAGAACCGAGAAGTGATAGGGGAGAACCGGACCGGTACCGAGAACGGAAAAAATTTAGGAACCAACTCATCCTTAGCTTTGAGCTATGTTAAATACTGTTTGTTTTCCTTCTCTTGCAGTGGTGTACCAATGAGTGAATACACAGAAGTTAAATTATTGAATTCAATGAGAAGAGCGCTGGCCGCTCCTCATGAAGATGTACCTTCATCTGTGTATCGTCTGTTTCGGAAGTTGATGGTGAGGAAGATAAAGCGTGAAAGAGGTCTGCCCCTATTCAATTTTGATAGATATTTGGATGGGCGTGGTGCAAGTGCTGGCACAAGTTGGCAGCAAGTTAATGCATTCATCAGTTCTTCAAACATGCCCAGGACTGAGAGGATACTTGACAGATTCAAGGTAAGTGTAGTAAACCTCCTACTAATTACCTTAGCTCATCAAACCTTGTACACAATCTTTAAAGGATGATGCATGCTCATAACTTATGGGCAATACATTTCAATCAAAAAGCCATGCCCTGCGTATCTTACTCATGGACATATATAATTTAAATTCTTTCAAAGAAATGATTTGGCTAAATTCACAGAATTGCGTGAATACAGGGTTTTTCATCGGGAATCTGTAATATTTCAGGAGGTGGTAGGGGAGACAATTTTACCATTTTTGTCCATAAATATGGGGTTGCAACTCCTTAGTTACTTAGCTATGGCAAGGCAAATATTTTTTGGACGAACTTTACAGTTACCATGAAAATGGTTTTTCTGGGGTATCCAACCTTTTCAACATTTCATTAAATACTCTGGATTTTTATGGAATTAAATAAGTTATGATGAAATTGTGCGATTATAATTGTCTGAAACAATTAGTCTCAAAATAGGTGAGATTTTACAATCGTAGTGTTGATTCTTGCTCAAATTCTCATTTGATTACTCTTAGCATTTTATGGCATTAATTTGAAAAAAATGTTGAATTATGGTAGCCTCATGACTGTAACCTGGGAATTTGGTTGGGGGGGCCATGGACTACTTACAAAATTCTGATGGCTTTTTTAAAATAACTGAACTTTTTCTTGGAGAACCATTAGCCCTCTGGGGGTCCAGGACTCTCCCCAGGCCATTGTGGGCCTGTTTTCATAGTGAAGATAACATTATTGACTCTTTCACAAACTCTTTGGCATTGCTTGCATGATTCAATGAGGGCACATTCACCCTCCAAAGTTGTTAATTTGCTATGGTGGAGGACTCTATTTTACATAATTACAGGTAGGTACCATCAAGTTCATAAGTATTGCAACAAATTGAGTGGTGCTTTCTCCTCAGTTTGAAAATAGAATTTCAGTATTTTCTATTAAACCAGTAGGAGAGAAATTTGAGCAACATTCCCATCTTTTTCCGCGCAATATTATTATTCCTGCATCATGAAAGGGAAAATATATATGGGATATGTGCAATATTTAATACCACATGAATTGTGCAACTTGTGCTAAAATATGAATCGACCTCCAGAACTTCACTTTACTTTCTCTTGTTGGTTGATCCGTCTAACAAGGAGACATCGCCAAAGTGATGTTCGGGATCTGCATGCGGATGTTATTAATTGAAACTATATAGGTAAGGTAGAAAAAGTGTCACGGCTTTCTTCCACATAGGTCCGGGTTCAAGAGATATTCGCTTATAAAGATTTCGCGCAGCATGACATCCCTCGAGTAATGGCTACCTCTTAACTACGGCCGTGTTTTTCTCTCTTCTAATTTTTGAAATCACTGTTACATTTTATCCCCATTCGTTTTATTTAGTTACTTCGCGATTTTTTAAATTTAATATCAATTAATGGATTTTAAACGAAACTCCGAATTGTACTTTACCACGGCGATTACTCAAGGGATGTCATCCTGCGAGAAGTCTATACATGCGAATATCTCTCGAACCCGGGCCTATGTGGAAGAAAGCCGAGACACTTTTTCTACCTTACCTATATAGTTTCAGAAAATAACATCCGTGTCCAGATCCTGAACATCACTTTGGCGACGTCTCCTTGTAAGTATATTTTCTGACAATTTAAGTTTTGATGAGAGATGGTAAACATAAAATATATATACAAGATCTGCTGCACTGTCACTGGAAAAAGTAATGCCACTGCATGTTAAAATTCAGTTCGATCAAGTGATACCAGAAGACTCTTTCGTTCCCATGCATGACTTAAGAAAACTTGTAATGAGGCCCCAAATGGTATTAGTGAATGAGTTGACATAGTGGTAAAGCAGTGGATTTCTAACTTTAGTTTAACAAATAAGGTGGTTCAAATTTATCTGAGGGACTACTTTTTCAAAATTTTATCATTGAATTCCCTCCACCATCCAATTATTCGCAAAAAAAATTGTTTGTGATTTTGCTGCATCTCCACTTCTGTTATTGTCAGGATGGTATGTTAATTATTGATTTTCCATTATTTTTTTCAGGAAGCTTCTCATTTGACTAGCAAATTTTCAGGCACTCCAGGGTATTTATCAAATTTAATTAGCTGGTGTGAGCCAGTGTGTTTAAAAAGTCCATTCACTCACCGGTAAGTGGTATTCACGGGTGTATTTTAGTACTAAACAATGAGCATGGTAACACAACATGATCAATTTTGTCTGAATTAAGAACTTTTGACTGACCAATTCAATAATATGCTAAAAGCTCTATATTATTATAAAATATTGAAACTAATCTCTGCATAAGTGAATGATCTCTAAGAACGGCAAAATTCTAAAGATAATACCTCCCATACCTTGTATAAAAAATGTTGATTGCTGTCTGATTGTGAAATTTAACCCTTTGCCATTAGACAAAATATATTCTAATTGTATCCAATGGGTAGTACAGTTAATAGAATTTATTTAATCATATAAAATATATTAGGCAATGAAGCCATCCTGAATTGTCTCTTTTGATTATTTTTAATACCATACGGCTTGCTGTAGAAATTTCTGGACACCAATTGATTAAATTAGTAATAATGTGCAGTCTTTTTTTCAAGCCACTGAACCTGCCATTGGCTCGTTGATTCTTGATCAATTGTGGCAGTGACTTTTGAAAAAAAATTGATGATGAGGAATTTCCTGAATTGATGCTAGATGTTTCATTATTCTGTGAATAAGCAACTACCAATTAATTAAGCAATTAGGTAATTTTGTTTGATTCACATTTTTGTCTAAAACATCTTATTGGTTCTATTTTAATAGCTTGAAATTTTAAAGTGATTCATTTTGTTTTAATGCTAAAGATTTTAAGGTGGAGGGATTCAGTTTGATTCAAAATAAAAATCCCTGAATTTCTCAGCTGTACACAAAGTCTATTCCTATGAGATTTTATTTTCATCCACATATTGTTTCCTTGATTCAACAGGATGTTAAAGCCATATATCAGAAGGGACCGAACCAGCAATCCATTATGGGTTCAACTTATGGTTGAATTGACGGAGACAGTGAAAAAGAAAGGAATTGGGGTACCTCCTCTTCCTTCATATTATGTGGCACCAATCGACTACTGCTACATAAATGCCTGGCACATACAAGCAATTAATGCCTTGGCCAGAGAGTATTTCTGGCCTGGAATTGATCGTAAGAAAAAAATTCTATTTACCACTCTTAATTCTTGAAGTTATCAACAAATGAAGGATGGCTGGCTACTGATATTCAGTTCTACCTGCTATCTTCCGATGGAGTCACTTATTCCCATTATTTGGCATCAGGGGAAGATTCAGCATCAAATTTGGGGGAGACGGTTCATGATCCAAATCCATGCTCCGTAATGAGTTGGGACACAGCTTATTTTTATTTTTGAGCTCTTTTTTTTTGCGGTAGGGAGTACTAACCTCTACAATAAATACAACTCAAACTTCTCTCACGTTAGGGACTTGTAGCCATGTTTTGGCGTATACACTCCCTTAACTCCTTTACAAGAATACAAAAACTATTTAACTAATAGAAATTAAAAGTATTTGATAACATTAGGGGGGTCATGGCCTCTGTAACCCCCCCTTAATCTGCCACTGCTCAGCATCTCAGTCATAAATGTGTCTAAGTTAGCTCCATTAAAATTTGCTAATGTTTCTGCTAAGGTCCAAGTTGTCTTGCAGGACTCATTAATGATAAAATGATGAGAGAAAAAAGTCCAAAGGATTACCAATGTATATTCATAAATTGTGGTATGCCTTTAGCCAGATAAAAATAGGAAAATTGTAAGGTTCACTGGGTGAAATAGGGATACTTTAACTATACCAGGATAGGGTCAAATATTATCTAAAATTAAAGTCAGCAAATTATAACTCACATTGGCATATTATTACAATATTAGCTTTAATTCCATAGATTACACTGCATGCAGTTTTTAGTCAACTTTCATTTTTCTTTCATCCTTTTAATTACACTTTAAGAATAAATTTTTCATCTCCAGTTTCAGACTGTCTACAGTATCCTGATTTCAGTTGTGTGGTCTTGTACAGAAAACTTATTGTCGGATTTGCTGTTATGGTTCCTGATGTTCAGCACAATGAAACATATATATCATTTTTATTCACCAGACCTGAGTGGCGTCGAGCTGGCATAGCAACATTCATGCTTTACCACCTTATCCAGGTAAAATTAAACTAGCTCATTATGTTAGCATTTATTTTTGCGCATTCAATCCTGAATCACATAATTCTTGACCATACAAAGCCATGAGGATGCTATGTAGTAGGTATAGTATGTCTAGCCCATAATGTAGGTTTATTCTGATCAGGGAAGTCAGGGGGAAAAATTGGGACTGGAATTCATGGGAACGTCAGGGAAAAACTCCAGCTAGGAAGCAAATAGCTGAAAATCGTGGTTGAACACACAGAGCATTGCTGAATTTATGGTGCAAGGTAAGAGTTTGTTGCTGTTCTATACCATTTTTCTGAACTGAAGGCGGCTGACCTTGAGCGTGCTCGCAACCCACCCACTCTTCTAGCCAATCACAGAAGAGCTACAGAAGAAAGTGTGGAAGAGCCCGCAGTCTCTCTCCGAACTCCGTGCAGTGCACATGGCTCTCCAGCTGGCAGTGTTGCCAAGCCGAATCTTTGGAGATCGCTTTGAAGCTCGTTCTGCCGCCCCCGAAAGTACCGTTACTCCCAAGGCTGGCAACGCCGGTCGGCCGGATGGAGGGGAGCGTAGGGGAAAAGGGAAGGGGATGGAGGGGAACGGAGAGGTGGAAGGGGCAGCGCTTCTGATTGGCTACTTGCTATTTTCCACCCAGCCGCCTTCAGTTCAGAAAAATGGTATAGTAGGGCAGACTTGTGACAGAGTTTAGACTTGACACTACTTGATGTTAATTCCTTCAGTGTATCAAAATTAACCGTGGGGTTTCAACACTTTATCATATTTATTACACTTACCTTGCAGTTATAAATGATATTATATATACCTTTGCCTTAGGTGGGAGTTTACACATTGTCAAGATATTGAGTTCCTGTGATTGTATCTTGCAAATCTATATCCTCAAAAATATTTGCTGAACTGTTTCATTCTTTTTATTCATTTTCATAATTCTGTGGAGAAAACTGTATTTCACTCCTAAAACTAATATGTATACGAAAATGCATTGGTATAATATCTCTTTTTTTGCTACTGGGATGCCAATATAAAGAAAAAAAATTTTCTTTACAGACTTGTATGGGAAAAGATATCACTCTTCATGTATCAGCGACAAATCCAGCAGTGATTTTGTACCAGAAGTTTGGTTTCAAAGTGGAGGAATTCATCCAAGACTTTTATGAAATGTATCTTCCAATCAACTCAAGAGAGTGCAAGCATGCCTTGTTTCTAAGGCTAAGCCGTTAAATACCACCAGCATTGTTGTGTTCAGGAAAATGTTTTCCATCCTACAAGCTCTCCAGTTAAAATAATTTATCATTTCAGAGATAAATGTTTAAGTTAACACCTATTTAATGATGATAAATTATATGTACAGCATCATTTAATATGGTGTACACTGGACCTTTTGTGATAAAAAGAAGCAATTATGTCAAATAATGAAGGTGCTAACATTCCATTGTGTAAATATTTTTGCCACTATTTTTTTCATTATTTGATCATAAAGCCTCTTGTTTTTTATAAATAAAATGAAAAGAAATATTCGTTTTGACTTATTATCAGTAGTGTTGGTATTTTCATAATAGGGTGGTTTCCTATTATTTTTTTATCGACTAAATCGAAAGATTATTACTCCTGGAGTACATATTTCACGCTTTTAGATTTTTAAATGATGATATCAATTTTTTGCAACTAAATGAAAAGTGAAAAATTTCAAGCGCACGAAAACGCGACGGCTAAGTACAAATGCTGGGAAAAGCTTGTGTGACGTCATTCTGGTTCCAGCTGCTGCCGTGTGAGGCCACCTTGGTGCGAGGCTATGAGCACTGCCATGATGCAGGCTGCTAGCAGGTAGCGCTTGGCTTAAATAAGGATTATTAATACCCTATCAAACGAAGGAAACTTTTCGACCTTAGGCAATTTTAATAAGTGATTATTAAGAGTTGTTTTCCGGAGCTCGGTGCATCATGCATGCATTGGTAATCTCAAAACTCCTGACTACTCCTATAGCATCTAGTCCCTGTAACGTCACGAAGAGTGGCATCGCATGGGCACCAATCTGGCCTTTTTCAAATGAGGTTAAAATTGACCATTAAAATTTGTCTAAATTGGGATCTCAAAAACCAAATTATTTGTATATTATAAATACACTAATGATGGGTAACGAATCGCAATCAATGCATTTCGTATTCTTTGGTGAAGGAAACTACCCTATTCTCTTCCCTTGAAATGAGGAATGTAAATGAGAAGATTGAACCATAACATATAAGGAATAACTGAAATAAAGCATCCTGATGAGGGAGACTTCCAGAGTGGAAGTACATAATAGGATTACACACACAGGTTCCCTGAATGGTAATGCTTAAGTTGGGGATAATGCTGAAGAAGAGTGTTGGATTGAGGGTGAAAATATTTCTCCACAATAATTACAGGATAAACATGGTTAAGATAGATACCAAACCCTCATATACCATAGTAGTAAAGGTTTCCATTCCAACTATGGACTATGAAGATGTAGTAGATGCATACGAGGATATCGCAGAAGTAATTAAGGTGAGAAGGGAAGAGAATCATATTATTTTAGGAGATAGGAATGCTGTCGTTGGAGGTGGTCAAGATGGAAGAATAACTGCAGAATATGGATTAGGTAAGCAATATGATAGACAAGAAAGATAACAGGAACTCAGCATAGAATACAAGCTAGTGGTAGTAAACACTTTATTAAAAAATCACAACTGAAGAAGATACACACTTGGATAAGGCTAAGAGACATGAGAAGATTTCAAATACACAAGATCTTGGTGAAGCAAAGATTTGGAAACCAAGTTAAAGGCTGCATAAGTTACCCAAGGGTTGATATTGACAGCAATGATAATTTAGTGATGATGAAATACCACCAAAAATTCAAGAAACTGAAGAGAAATTGGTGGGTAGAGAAATTATAGGAAGCTCAACACCAGCCAGCATTTCAAGAAGCAGTGGAGAGTAAAATGCAAGAGGAAGAAAGCTGGAATAACATTAATAGTGGACTGCAGGAGGCAACAAAAGAAGTTCTTGGGAGAAGAAAACTGGTCAAGAAAAATGCATGGATCACAGATGACGTCTAAGAACTCATTGAAGAAAGAAGGAAGTACAGAATGCCTTGGTGAAGAAGGGCAACTTAACTACAAGAAGTCAAAGTTCACTTGGTATGAATATATTTTTTATCAAATTACCTTTAAGTATTAAAACTATTATCCTATTTAAAGAAATGTAGCTAATATAAAAATTCAAATACATACCATCAATTCTTCAATTTCAGCATTATTTTCCAATTGGTGACAGATCTAGGACCTAATCTCATAAGGGCAATGTCCCTTTAAAGCCATGACACATATCTGCTAGTCTTGAGATATCCTTCCGATAGTAAGAGAACTTAAATCTCTTGGTCTTGCGGAGCAGTCAACCATCAGTGTGGCCAATTTCTCAATAAGACTGCTATAAAATAACCTAAATAAATCTTCTTAGCAGCACGGTAGTCATCTTCTAATTATACATTAATCTGTTCTCCTCTTAATCTCATGCAGCACAAAGAGATGTACATATATGAAATCATTTCAAATAGTCATCTCACATCTTCAGACCTCTTATGGCATTTTAAACCTTAAAACAATGATGTAAGGTAATAAACAGTTAGTAGGAAAAAAGTTTTTGCATTGTAAGATAAAAAATAAAACCAAAAACACAGAATAAATGGCATTTCGCTATCTTTACCACTAGAAAAATACTGTTTTTCATTGATACTTGCTTCACAACAACAGAGAGATGGCCAATTCCCCATGTGCATGAAGGCAGAGCACCACCTGAGATGAAGTTCACAGTTACCGCAACTTATGTAGCCCTTCTTGCAGACCTACCTAATTGTTTTCAGGTTAGAGTTTAGTGTTATTATCCTATAACCACCAAATTTTAATCTCCCATTGTTGCTGTTCACTGCTGGATATTATTCCCACCCTATAAAATTTGCGTGCACTCACAGGCAAGACAGTTTTTGCCCCAATACCTATATGTGCAAGCTGGGTATTTAATGGTTAAACTGAACACACTTCTTTCTAATAGCAGATCCTAATAATACAGTTTACTGGTTTAAAAACTACTGTAATGTTTACTACATCCTAACCAGCTCTAACAATGACAGTTGGCAAGGCCCACGGCAGTTGTAACACACCCAAAGGACAGAGAGTATTAAACATACCTGATGCGACATCAACATAGGCTTTGACCATCTTTGGAAACTGATTTTGGAAAATAAGGAAAATTATTGTTCTCCCTTTTTTATGCATCATTTAAAAGAATGAATGTCATGAAAATCTAGGTTTGAATTCATTGAAGTTGGAATAATAAATTTGAGTGCAAATAAACAGATTCTTCAAAAAGAGCTGAAGCATGCTTTAAGTATAGTACGATGTAATATATGCTGGCACTAAAGATGTTAAGAGGCTTTCCAATGGGAGTTAAATGCTCTGGTGGTAGGTACCTAACTGAATCAGCAGTAAAGTCATCATCACCTTTTACTTTGATTGTGTAGTATGGGCTTTAAAGAGCAAAATGTTCCCTCATTTATAACTTGGGATGAAACACACGGTATGGCCAAAATAGTATCAGAATTTTAATATGCAGTCAATACCAAAAATGATACAATTATGTATATCTAATTTTTTACAGCTTTTTACCACCCATTTGGTCCCTTTAACGAGGTGTCAAATTCAACCCCTAAAGGGCACTAATAAGGAAGTCAACAGTGAGCTCCACCCATTGTACAACAGTGTTTCAGCTATTATCAAAATATTTTTTTCTGTAAATACAATATTGCTAGCATTCCCTCCCCTAGAAGCGTTGGCTCTATCGAAACCCTTTAAGCTTTTAATTTATTAATATGTAAAGGCTAAATGGCATTCGGCTTGTTCAGCAAGTTTTTCTCAAGTCGTTAGTGATAGAGCTCGAAAAAATAAAGCTATCATTATTTATCAGTTTTTTGACTCGTCTCCTACTTCTTAAGTGCTGAAAATCATATGGCCTTAACCCTTTGGATTTGTACTTGTATAAATACAAAGTTGTGAAAATACCTCCATCATTTAGAAAAACCCTGTGTAAGTACAGTTCGTGATTAACATGGCCCATTACATCAAATGCAATCACTCTGATTCTGATCTTATACAATGGTTTGCACTTATTTTTAATTCTACCTAAAGCTTGACTAATCCAAAACTACCGTTTCTTTAGAAAATTTCATTTATGAGAAATTTGATTAGTCTATGACACAGAAAAAACATTGGACATAAAAAATAAAAAAAGTCCATTGAAAACATCCAGAGAGCCTACATCCTAAACCACCCTACTTAAAAATTCAATAATTCATCATTATGTATACCGTGAATTCCTGGTACATATTAATGCCAATTACTTAAGGCATGCATCTTTTGCGCAACTTGTGCATTCTTGATTTTACAGAGAAATAGTTTTGCCAAATGTTATGGCTGGTGTCTAAAAGTAACTCTTGACCTGAAGAATCCAGTAAAATAGATAGCAAAATTATTGAACCAAAGCTAGTATGCCTGCACAACCTGGAACACACCAACCTTAATATGTATCACACACAGAAAGCGGAGACAACATATGAGTCAAGAATTATTATTAAAATTTCAAAAATTCCATAAAATTTTGTATCACCATATTAAAATTAGCGTCATTACGTAAAAAACTATAAGGCAAAAGTGTATTTTATAGCTTAAAAAAGTATTTGTACTATGAACTGCAACATTTCTTTTATGAAATTGTTTTTTTTTAAGTGTATGTACTTATATTATGATTGTATCATGATGTATTGTGTCCTTGGGCAAATAATTTTTTACTATTATTATTAATAAGAATGATCTAAGAGAATACCTCAGGAAGAACAGACAGACCTCTACCATGTGTATAAATGAAAATACAAAAAAAAATTAACTCGTGTATTTACACTCACAAAAATCATTTGTACATATCAAATTATCTACATGATGACAAACATTTAAAAAAATTACACCCTTGAAAAATTACAGCATAATTCACCAAAAATGATAAATGGGCAAACATGTTTGAGCTATTCAACATTGAATTCATTATAACAAGCAATGAACCTATTCTCAGTCGTAAATAATGTACAGAAATCTTTAATTGATGAATGAAAATAACACAACATAACACTGTAATATGATACCTATTGGGGTAGATCATTCATGATGATAATTACAATAATAAAAATAATTGTCAATAAATACTGATAGTTGTAGTGATACTATGTGATGATGAAGGTAAAGAAATTTTTTAAGTGCCAAACAACATTAAATCAGGCACCAATGTGCCATATTTCACAGCTTATAAAACATGAGATTAGGGATCTGGCAATACAGAGTCAGGTACAATTATACCATATATGTAGCTTAAAAGTATATTCAGAAAATTATAACTGAAGGTAGTTCATTTAACAATGAATGAATGCAAAAAATTAGTCCCACACAAGAAAATGCATGGACCAAAAAAACACTCAATAATTCAATGTGACTCATATTTAAGGAATATTTTAAGAAATTATAAGGACAAATATGTCTACATTATATAAATTATTAGAAAGATAAAATATTTTTTGACAAGAGGCAATTATAAGGGTGACATTCATAACCAGGTGTCTTATAAGCTGTAAAACATGGTATGAACAAAAGGAACTACACTAGGCATTCATAAAACATTCACCAGGGAACTTATCATTTTAGGTAAGTTACTAATTATGTACTTTCATTAACAAAAATATGTTTCAGTCCTTCTGAGCAGCAAATGCAATGGGCTATATCTGCAGATTCACAAAAGCACTCATAATATATATTGCTTTGCCCATTAGCTTCCTCAGGGCTATTTACATACACCAAGGCCATGGCAGTCATTGACTTCAGGGAAAGTTAGGAAAAATAATATCCTATCTATAGAAAACTTGTCTACGACACATCTGTTGAAGCTCACCACAACTGTCATTGGTCCCATTAGATGATAAATAAAAATAATAAGGGGTGAAATGACAACATAAAAAAAACACATAATGGGTCAAAAGTCAACGTTATGTACGGCAGCAATATTCACTTCTTTGAAAATACAACATTAGTAGTATCATGCAACCACTTAAAAGAGATGCAGAACAGAAATTAGATTAATTAATGTGACCAATTCATAAGGAAGCATACCTGCATGAGGTTTCTTCTTTCAAGGAATAAGAGGTATTTTGATGAAGACTTTCTCACATTCTGGTCTGGAGGACTAATTTATAATGAAGTGATTACCATTTTTCAAGAGATAATGAGGACAACTTCTTCATAACATGTATGGGGAATAAAAAGTCGCATTTAGTGGAAAATAGTTTTTTTATAAAATGATACACTTCAGAGTGATACTCAAAGATGTACTTTACAAGTTAATACACAAAGGAACACAAGTCTGTGTTAGGGTAACTGTTAATGAGCAAAGTACATGAAAATTGTTAGAAAATTGTACGTTTCAGGTGCATCGATGAACAGCTACGATCAATACCTTACCGATTGACTCAAAAAATTGATTAATAAAATATAGGCACAGGCTTGTGAATTAACTCGCTTCACCATGTACTTTAGACAGAAAATCCTCTATTTCCATGACATTCAAAGGGAAGAATATTCCAGGATTACTATTCACCACATCTCCATCTCCTGATGGCTGCTGAAAATCCAATTGTTAAAAAAATTAATCACCATAAAAAACAGGAGTCCTTAACTTAAAAAGAGTAGAACAATAATTATAGAATAGGACAGAAAACACTAGAGTACATTACTAGTATCAAGTGATTACATTAGGAGTCTTTTTAACACAGCTTAAAGAAGAAGGAGAAAGCAATTTCCCTTTACCCATAACCCACTAGTGACATATGACACTGCAGCGCACCATTGAGTTCAATCAACAAAAAATTCAATATTATGAATTTTCCAACATTTTAAAAATATTACTTTGCATAATAAATTATTCTCCCTCTTATGAGGACTGTAAACATGGTGTATCATGCCTTAAACAATCTAATCTTAAAATGCTGTGGTGCCTGACAGTGTAGTTTCCGATGTCAAGCAGTAGTTTTGAAGAATTCGTGTTAACCACTTTTCTGTAACCATGATCACACAGCCACGGATGTGTGGTTTCCGAAACTAGGCCTTACATGGAGCATTAATAATATGAGTACAACCGTGTTATCTCCGCTAAAAATACCGCGAACGGACGAACAAAGCCCTCAATGAGACCGGGAAGCACACTTAATTAACAGAATAACTCCATAGATAATAATATATTGTTTGTTTTAAGTAAATTATGAACATTTCAAGACATTACAGTGAAAGTTTGGATTATCTGCGTTTTCTGATTATTCGTGCCGTTTCTCCCCATCCTTAGCCCAGATATTCGGGAGTGTACTGTATAAAGTTCTATTTTTCATTAGTAGCTTTATTTACAACTTACTCTATGTAATAGGATTACGTAAAAAAATAAAATAACGGTGTCAGAAGATAAAAGGGAACTTAATGCTTCTTAGAAAAGGTTGTTCGAAAAGGTTATTTTAGAGGTTTTTCATGTACTTTTGTTAATAAATTGCTATTTTTTAATTAACCTTTAGCGGACTTTTAAGCACAAGAATGTCAGAAGGTGTCAGAAGATAAAAGGGAACTTAATGCTTCTTTGAAAAGGTTGTTCGAAAAGGTTATTTTAGAGGTTTTTCATGTACTTTTGTTAATAAATTGCTATTTTTTAATTAACCTTTAGCGGACTTTTAAGCACAAGAATGTCAGAAGGTGTCAGAAGATAAAAGGGAACTTAATGATTCTTTGAAAAGGTTGTTCGAAAAGGTTATACTAGAGGTTTTTCATGTACTTTTCTTAATAAATTGCTATTTTTTAATTAACCTTTAGCAGACTTTTAAGCACAAGAATAGCATCAAAATCCATTTCCGGGAATGCAATGTTGTAAAAATTTTCCGGTAAAGGGGGGCCCCGTCTTGAGCCCCAGCCGAGGGCCCCCAATCACCCCAGACTGCCCCTGCACTCAGTGCACCAGCAAGACTGCTAGAGGGTTAATGAACCCTGTTCTTACAACATATCCTCCTTCCTTGCTTACCCAATGGCCTTCCCTCTCTTATAGATTTCAGCACTCTATCTCCCCTCTTTCTGATGTATTCCATTCACACTCTCTCTACCCTCCTTTTCTCTAATAGCATCTTTCACACTCTAACTCATAATGACTAAAATTGATAGTTTTTTCTCTATCCATCTCACCATCTCCATTCTTCCATATCCACATCTCCAACACATGTGGCCTAGTCTCTCATAAATTCCCTTTCTCTCCATTGAATTTCAAGAGGTGTCATTTTACTTGATTTCAAAAATCATTTGGGCCTGTATACATTTATCACAATCACAATGGATAAGGAATACTCTTGTTCTAAATGCACCAACTCTAAGCAGAAAAAGATAACAATCGCTGCACATTAAGGTGGTGACTAGCAATGGGTCAGTTGTGATTGACCAATATACATGATCAAGTTCTTTTGTGAGATCGATTGATGAACAGGATATTTTCCGGTGAACAGATCTCTTTGGCTGCTCACAACCGAAGTTATCTGCCAATCATTCACATCCAAAGTCAGTCACTCGTAACTGATGTCACTCATCAATCAGTTTTGTTGAATAACTATTTATTTATTGTTGAAATAATCATGAGAAACTATTCCCAATTATTTCATAACATTTATCAATCCCTATAAGTATACATTAATTAAAATTTCCATATTACCTTCCTAGACTTACTCTACACCACTTAGTATTTACACTAAAAACTACAATCATGGACTCGGATGATGTTTTTCTGGCTAATGAGCATTCCAGCAAACACTATTAAAACCATAAGATGATAAAAGAGGATAAGAACTGCTTTTGAAAATTTTATTCTACAACAGCTTTAAGCAGTAATTTGACACTTTAAATAATATCGGTCTTGACTGATCATACAGTAACATTGGTCATGATTGTCTATGCTTGGGAATGACATCCGTTATGATTGACACCAGTTGTAACTGACAAAAGTATGATTGACATAGGAAGGTAATTACAGACAATTGGTCATTCCTGATTGACTCACTTAATCGGATAAACGGTAATTGACATCACTGAAAAGACTAACTTGGCCCATCACCAGAGGTGACTCAAGCCCTAAGATTAGAAAAGTAGTACTCAAGTCAGTATTTCAACATAAATTAATTTAACCCTTGCGCTCTCACTTTAAATTAATTCAGAGGTAAGGAAAGAAACGGATAGAAACATATAATGGAAAAATGACGGGGACAACGGTGCTGTGGCAGATACTTACCGATGGTTTATCGTCAGCCGTGGTTCTTCTCTTCTTCAACGGCAGAAATTTTCTCCTACCCCCATCTTCCTTATTCTGATTTTCACCAGAACACGCACCAATGGCAGCATAAGTCATTAAACTGTCATCGTCAACACTGTTCTCGTTGGAATCATTGCAAGCATCCACCACCCTCTGAATGGATGCCATATCTTTGTCACTCACTGAATTTGTATGGACAGAATTCCTGCTGGGAGCATCTTTTTCTTTCCTGCGAGACGGCCTACAAAATTTTGACGGCACCTCACCTTTAACACTCTCAGCTTCATCAGTCAACTTCCTCTTCCGGTCACTGCACAATGAACTCTCCGTAGCACCACCGCACCCTTCCTCAGATTCATCCCCTTTCTTCCTACTTACGGCAACCTTCTTATCGTCCTTATCATTTTTCGACTTCTTGCTCCCACTCATTATCGCTGAAATAACCCTACCTCTGATGCCACGGCTGATATGTGACTTAATCTCCTTTGGTGTGATCGAGAGAAGTTCAATGTAATCCGATATGACGATGTTAACCACCTCACCACCCAAGTCAACAGTGAGGCCTTCAAGTTCAGGGGCAGATGGTGATAATGGCGGACCCAGCTGCGAATCAAGGATGGAGGTAGTGGGCGGGGGGGGATTGTCTTCATCATACATTATGTGTATCAAAACTTCATTCGAGCTGAAGGACATGTCCGACGGTCCAACCAAACTCAAATTATTAACAGCTCCCTCTGCAGGAGCCTCAGGGCACACGCCACAATTTTCTTCCGTACTGTCGCTTGTGGCATCATCTGCAGAGGGTGCTTCACTTGTGTCACTACTACTGGATTGGCGTGAAGAACAGACTGTATCCCTGACATCTTCATGATGTACTTGTTCCTTGGATTGGGGCCGAGGCTCAGCATCATCATTCCCAAGATCACCAGACACTCTAGCACCTTCTACATTTCCTGCAGCCTTCTTGGTTGACTTGTTACCACTTGAAAGAGATAAAGCCACTTTATCAGAAGGAGCAACTAACACAGCATACTTTCCTCCATCATCACGACAAGGTAGTTTTGCCTGAGTGGGCTTATCATCATTTTTAGAAGATTTACCCTTAGGAACCTTAGAAATGCTACTCAACTGTCTCACATCATTGTTACCCTTTTTAGTAACTTGATTAACGTCCAATGTTAGAGGCTCCAAACGACATGTTTGCATTTTCAACGGAGGAGGAGAGCTTGATCCTCTGTTGGCACCAATATCTTTCTCAGATGATTTGCCTCGGGCAACAACAAAAGCAATATTTTTCTGGGGTTTCCCACCTGATTTTGCATCTTTACTTGGTTCAATGTCCTCTAACTTTTGTTTTTGTTTTTCGTTGAGCATACTGTTTTTACTAATCTCTTTGAAATTGAGCTCCACATCAGCAGAATTCACTGGACCACATGATTTTTCATTCATATTCTCAGTAAAGCCATCACGAGTCAACTCATCCTCATCCAGAATCAAATTTAGCCCAGCTTCTGAAGTATGAAGAAGAGGATGCCCACTTTTCCTCCTAGACCTTGTTGGTTTGGGATTGCCTTTTTCTAACACTGCAGAATCGTCAACAGACCTTTTTTTCTGTCTTCTATTCTGTTTTCCAGAACTGTCACTGTTACATACAGAATGCGTGCTAGGATGCATTGCTGTAACTTCCATTTCAGCTGAATTTTTGTTAACACGGACACCTCTTTTGGTATTCCTCTCCATAAATTTTGTCACAGCTTTCTCACTTGCTTTTGATTTACCTTTTTCTGGCATTCCACCCACTTTTTCTTTATTGTCATTCAGTGGCCCCAAACTAGACTTTTCATTATCCTCAACACACTCATCATCCCCAAAAAGATCGTCATTCCCTGCCCCAAGTTGATTTGAGCGCAATGGTCTCTTCTTCCTTACTGTAATACCAGATGTTCTGTTGGATGCTTCCAAAGCATTTGATAATGCGCGATGCTTTCTTTCTTCAGCTTTATGCCTCAGTTCTGCAGCTTTACTTGTACTCGCAATCGGCTCCAATTCAACCTGAGGTAGAGACTGGTTCCCCACCTGATTGGATTTTGAGTCTGGAGCACTGCTCACTCTAGTGGGCTCGGTACACGGTGACTTCAAGGTTTCTTTTGCCTTCAAACCTTCCCCAGCATTTGGTGCAGGAGTACAGGACATACGAGCCGTCTTTTTTACCACAGTGGGAGATAAATCCCCATGCAATAGAGCCAATTTGTCTTCCACTGAGGCCAAGAGCTCAAACTTTCCCGGAGAAATTATTTGGTTTGGGGAATCAAAGTCGCATTCTCCCTCACTGAGCCTAAGTTCAGGGCAGTCATCTTGGAATTCATCTTCCTCCTCATCAAAAATAATAGCAAGTTTGGAGCTTTCCTTCACGGGCAATGATTTTCTGGGAGACTTTCTAGCACCTACACTTCCAACTTTCTTCCCTGTTGGTGTTAGAGGCAGAACATTTGGAGAGACAGATGGGGAAGGGGTAGATTTAACAGTACTCGATGATGAATTAAATCCAGAACCTACTGCAGCACCAGGACTTAGACTAGTTCTTCCTCCTCTCAGCCTCTCTAATGTCCTTTGTTTCTTCATCTCAAGTTCAGTGACTAAGCTGTGATCAACGATAGGCAATATAGTGCTACGAGTTTCCACAATCTTACTACTCTCATCAGCATCATTGGAATCCCTACCAAAGAGGATCTTTTCCAAATTATCTCTCCTCTTTTTCTTCTCAGATAACAATAAAGTTCCTTTGCTCATGTCTTTACTCTCTGGTACTTTTATATTTTGACTTGAACACAACTTTTCACTCTCCAGCTTATTACCTGGGCTTTTGACAGGCTCTGTATTATTCCCCATATTCCAATGAGCATGTATTTGTTTACCATCACTTTTCTCAGCACTTTCATTTTCCACAGGGGATGCAGTTGGTTTTTTAGCCCCTTCATCAAGCAATTTTCTTAACTGACCATTCTCTGGAAAAGCTTCCCCACCCACCACTTCCTCTGTAGAACGTTTTTCAATGCTCTTATCACTATTGCTTGCTTCCATCACAGCCTGGCCAGAGCGAGGTGCAACAACTTCACTTTGCAATGCGTCATCATGATTACCTTCCTCTTCGTCGGAAGAATCACTGCTAGATGACTCACTACTGCTGCTATGATCACTTGCAACTGAATCAGGTCTTTTCAGCCTATCATTCTCTGGGCCTCCATCAACTTTCTGCTCTGCTGCCTTCTGTATTTTCCCTTTGGGACTACTGATGGTGATGTCCGAGTCCCCATCATCCTCTTCTTCCTCAAAGTCACATGATTTGGGAGCAGACGGGCTTAGCTTGAGTTTAATTTGTTTGGCCAGTAATTCAGCCTCATGCGATTGATTCATGACTACCTCTGGGGCCAGAGGTGTGAACACAAGTCCTTCCTCAATTTCATCTTCTGCAACATCAGTGCACGGCTCTGGACTTGAAGCCTTCTTTTTCCTCCTTGGTGCCGATTTCTTCTTTGCTACCGCTGTACTGGCTTCGACATTGGATGCGTCATCCTTTTTGTCTTCATACCTAGGTGATTCTTCAGCATTCATCCTTAGTGATGATTTCTTCCTAGCAGCCGATTTTCTGGGTTCAGGATTGGTTACATCATCTGTTTTTTCTTCTACCTTGCCTGATTCATCTGCAATGAAAAGCACACAATAACTACCACAAATATCAAACATGCCAACTTGTTTTGGTAAACAACATTGAGATTGAGGCAATTCTTCCCCACTACACATGGAGAGCCGTGTCTCTGATTTATCCCAGAAAAAGGACTTCATTGCATTTCCTTCGAGGAG
The DNA here is from genome assembly GCF_921293095.1 of Ischnura elegans. Lineage (NCBI taxonomy): Eukaryota > Metazoa > Arthropoda > Insecta > Odonata > Coenagrionidae > Ischnura > Ischnura elegans. The sequence continues at coordinate 61,820,150 of NC_060251.1, forward strand.
TTCAGGAAAACTTTTGAACTCTTGAGTGTTTTTAACTTTTACCATACCTGATTAATTTTAAATAAACCTCCATCTAGATATTCAATACATTCTGACTTACTTGCAAATCATACCAAACAATGAAGCATTTGTTATATTTTAAATTAAACTCTTACATACAATTTCAAAATTCAAACCGTTTTAACAGCATCTGCATACGTAAGTGCCAGAAACTATCAACAGGAATATTAAATGAATAAGTACCTGGAGACACACTCATGCCTCATATCTTGTAAAAGCTGTTGCCATTGTTTACTGTCCAAACATCTCTTAATTACATCTACTAATTAAATGTCATCACATTCTTAAACTGAATAGCAAATGTTTCAAGACCATTAATTATAAATGCCAGGGGTTTTATAATCCCATGGGAATTTTTAATGAACCATATTCGGCAAGCTTTAAGTAAGCTAAGTTTGAAGATTCCAAGACTAATATCTACTCATTCTATAGAAGGCATGTCAATATGGTAATGTCCAAACAATAAAATTTTTAGAAGCAAACTTCCCTGAAAATGAACAACAGTATTGACATTTTTTGTATACAAATATTGTTATTCATCTTTAATGAGTTCAATTGGATCCTGTCCTTTAAAATCTGACAATGAAGCTAGTACTACTTTTTTTTTAATGGCTTGGATGTTATGAATATGTCATGAATACAAGGAATATGGCAATGAAGAATAAATATGTATCACATTTTCATCTATTTTAATAGCATATCAATCCAACTAATTTATTAATTTTAAAAGTAGAGTTGCAAACATGTAGCAATTAAACCAAAGAAAACAAACCTTTGAAATAGCTGGTTTTCTTCCTTGGCCTCAAAACTCTGGTTGGCAGCACCTCATCTTCAAACTCCTTCTCTGAATCACTTCTATCCTCTTCCTCAACAATCGACTTCTCCTTCTTTGATTTCCCTGGCGGTTTCGGGCGTGCAGGAGGGGTTTTTGTTTTCTTTGCCGGAAGTCTTCTGGTTTTAGCAGTCTTTTTTCCACTAGCGGCAGGAATCTCCTCAGCATTATTGTCCTTCAGTAGATCTTTCTCAGGACAAGACGATTTCCCCACATCCTTACCACTTTCTTCAGGACCTTCAACAGCATCACCACCTTGTGTTATGTTCAATTCCATAGAATCTCCATCTTTGGAGTTCGACAGAGCACCAATGCTTTTTCTCACATCATTTTTCACAGTCTCAACAGCCTTAGATTTAACAAGAGCATCTTCGCTGACCCTTGCATCTTTTTCTACGGGATTGTCAGACTTTTCAGATTCAGACAAAACATCATTACTTTTTCCCGGATCACTTTCCAAAGGATCATGATCCTTAGATTTAGACAAATCATCATTACTTGTTCTCGCATTACTCCCACCAGATTCCCCTCTCTTGGATTTAGGTGGGGTAACAACACCCTTTTCCACACTTTCCTTATCAACAGAATCTCCAGTCAGGGATTCAGGCAGAGGATCTTGGGCACTCACTTTCTCAGAGGATACATCTTCAACAGGTTTCTCCTTTCCAGATGGGGCATCTTTCTCACGAGGTTTGAAGTAGCTAGGAAATGCCTCCACAGCTTCACCAGAATCTTCTCTGTGAGGCGTGCCGATGACACACATGCCTGGAGTGGGAGGGAAAAGTGGTGTATCCACCACAGTTAAAGTAGTCCGATCTGCACCAGTTGAAAGATTATTTCCTCCACTCTTCTGAGAAACCCTTTCAATAACACTAGATTGTTCTGGCTTCCGTGGCGTCTCGTGGAGGTCAAGACACCTACGGGCTGTAAAGTTCCCCGTGAACTTACTTTCTCCTGAATCAACACTTTGACCCAGGAGCGACCTTTTGTTAGCCAAGCTACCAGGGGACTGCTGGACTACCCTATTTTTTTCTGGCGACATCACCGTTTCACTGGGCATGACGTTATGAGACTCCGACTCTTGGGGCTCCCTCACATCTGTAGCTGCTTTTTTCTTTGGAGGCACTTCACTCCAGCTATTTCGCTTCCGTTTTTCTCCAAAAGGCTCAGGGTCACCCTCGACCGCCTCTTCATTACTAACACTCGTCCGGACTGGAACGGAGGCCTCTTGCGTGGGTGAAACAGATGGAGCATCTTTTTCCTTCTCAGCCTCTCTCTCATCCACATCTTTAACTACAGAGGTGGTCTCCTCAACACTAGAACTATCTCCATCCTGCAGTGATGGCATAATTAACTCCTCCACATTCTTTTTTTGCCCCTTAGCCGATCCTTTACTCTTTCTTAGAGCCTTGGCCTCAGCCCATTTCGCCTTCTTCGCCTCCTTCTCCTCACGCTTCTTCCTTTTGGCTTCCTCAGCAATCCTCTTGGCCTCCTCTCTTCGTTTCTGCATCTCCAGCTTCTTTTTTTCTCTCTCAGCACGAGCCAAAGCCTGCATTTGCTCCCGAGACATTTTTTTAGCTTCATCCCCAATGCCAATCTGTGCCCTCAATGCAGCATCCCAGGCATCTCCTTTAAGCTTTGCTTTGGGAGAGACAGATATCGTGGAACTCTTCGCACCATCCTTAGACCCCTCTTGACTTTCCTTGCTGCCTTCAGGTGCACCATGACTAGCACTCGGAGGGGATGTGTGCTCGGAAGTGGGAGAGGTATCGCATCCAAATATGAGATCCACCCCCACCTTGTTCCAAGCACCGCTGAGGGGTGGGGGAGGGCTCCTAGTAGCAATGCACGTTGTGCTAAGGTCAGGCAACTCCCTCGTTCCTGGTCCGCCCAAGCGCTTGGACAACTCTTTTCTGGCCACAGTTTGTGGGCCCACAAACTTGCTGGCAGCTTCAAAAGGGGTGCTTGTCATCACTTTGCTAACAGAATCTTGTGATGCAGAGGGCAAAGGCTTTGGAGGGGTGCTGCCAAAATCTAATGCCCTGATGTGTCCCCTTGACCTTCGCCTGGGTGTGCTCATGCTTGCCCGAGGTTTTACAGATGCCATCATTGGGGTGTCACCCTCCTTCTCCACATTCTTTTGCTGTCCTTCCGTGGCTGAACGAGAGGGACGAGAGGCCAAAACATCTGGTGTTGCTCCTTGATTGCAGGTGGAATCTATGATTAAAGCATCCGATGGACATTCGGTAGCTACCGTTTCATTTGCAACATTCTCTATCCCCAACCCCAAAGGTTCCACACGAATTTCAGAAGGATCAACAACTGGTAAAGGCTGGATTGCCTCTGGATGATTAGTCAAATCGATGGTATGGAGGGGTGGCAGTTCACGTCCCGGATATGCCATGTTTTCACAAGGCCCAACAGACATATTCTTGGCATCTTCAGGATTAATCTTTGTGAGAATGAATGGTGGATTACCTGCAAAATTAAAAAAAATACCATTGCACTCCAGGAACGAGTGAAAAAAAAACCATAAAAATTTCAAAACAAGAGGAAGAGCAGAATTAAGGACAGTACCGGGCACTATGACTGGTTCCTTTGGTGCAATTGGAACAGGTCTGGGTTTCTGTTGAGCTGAAATATATGAAAAGAAAAAATAAGATATGGTATAGAGAGATATTGAGAATAAAATGTCTTCCATACACGCATTTCATAATACAACAGCTTTTGTGCACAAATGATTATCACCTGGTGCACAAATCTTTTCACTGGATAAGGGAGCCAACCCTTGGGATAATAGATGATTGCATACAATGCATAGGAGAGAAATGTACTAGAATTAGAACAAGACACAATTGTTTGATACCATTGTAAGTTCATGATATCTTCATTAACAATATCAAAGTGTAATATGTTTGTTAACTTCATTTATTTGGAGGAAGAAAAGTTGCAATAGAAAAATTGTTCAAAAAACCTATAAAGAAGACTTTTGACAATACAAACAGCGTTATTAAGAACTTTTCATTAAGATGATGTGAAGTCACATTCTCAAAAATTAGGGTATGCTAATATGATTAAATAACTGATATTGCAAAATTACTAATTCAAGTAGCAGTGACAACATTAGTAAAAATGTCCCTGCTGTCGAAGTTTGTCGTGAGAAAAACGGGATACAGATGTCTCAAATACTACAAATTACAAAACATTGCCATATGCCCCACACCCAAGGCATTAGGAACATTTGCTCAAATAATGGATGCTTCACTAAACCAATTAAGCTGATGTGAGGGTAGAGGGTTCCTGATGCAGGGTTCCCACTCTAACTACATTATAGAATTCACAGTTTTTTCCAGGTTTTCACGGTATAAATGTCATCAAATCACGGTTTGTAGATAAGGCATTTTAGGCAGAAATATTGATCATGAAACAATCATCGGCCGCACATTAACTAAAGTTGTAACAAACGCAACAGATGCCTTGAATGCAAACGCAGCAATGAAAGTGCTATCTCTAATTACTTCACCTATCGCTAGCAAAATTCAGGTCCGGCTAAAGGGTGTGAGTGGGATAATGGAGGGAGCAGGGTGGCGGGGAAGTCAAGACGTGCCTGATTTTTTTTCCAGGGCTAATGTCTTCCAATCGCAGGCTTAAGGTCAATGTGCTGTCATGGCACACGGACCAATTAATAGTTGCGCTTCGAATACACATTTGCAGATAAATGCGTGGACAGTATCTGCCCGTGACTCGGCCTTGAAACATGATCGAAATATCGATTTTTCTTTTAATCTGTCTATCGTAGTTCTACAATCAAGTTTGAGAGATTTTTAAGGTTATATGATGAAATTCACGGCTATTTCCAGGTTTTTTCACGGTAGACGAAATTCACGGCTTATTCACGGTTTTAAGGTTTTCACGGTTGAGTGGGAACCCTGCTGATGGTGTAGCAAACCTTGAAGGGCAATAGAAGAATTCGATGTCAGGGAAAGGGTAATTTTAAGAACATAATGACCGGGTCATTACTTTATTGGAAGTATTTGAGTGAGTGAGAGGCTGGATTGGATTAAGATGAAATTAAAACTTCTAAACGTTCACTCATCTCTTTCTCTCATGCAGATATGAATGCAGGTAAATTTCTCCCAGTTCACAAAAGATCTACACCAAAATTTACATCTACAAGGTGATGGGTTAAAGAGGTTCCATGTAACCAAAGAATAAAAAAACTTATGGGGAGGTTTTTTTTTTCATTTTGTGCCATGTTCCAATACAGGATTTTTGACACTTTATTAGACCCAATCGACCCACAGGATGGGGTTCAACAGGGCACCCAAAGTACCGTATTCCGAAAATAGTCCCCCTCTGAATATAGCCCCCCCCTCCCCCTTATTTAGAGGCTTGAGTTTCGGGAAAAATTTTTAAAAAATGGGTTTGAATGTAGTCCCCCCTTAGCTCTTTTCATGGGCATTTTGGGAAAAAAAGGGGGGACTATATTCAGACAAATATGGTAAGCATCCCAACCCCACTGTGAAGTGGTTATTGCAGTCACCTGCAGATTCATATACAGTTTAATAGAGGTCTAGCAAAAAATTTCTAAAGAAGCAATAATGGCACAGGAACATAAAATTATGTCAGATGTAAGCAAAAAATTGACAAATTTCAAAACTTCTTTTGTGGATAAATTAAGAACTACATTTTGTTGGCCTTGTGGAGTTTCTGCTCGATCAGGAAAGACGAAATGAATTTTGTGCAAAATATCGGTCTGGCAAAAATATTTAAGGAACCAAATTAATCAGGGAGATAAAGTTAATTTGGTAACAAACGAAAAATTAAAAAGTCCAATACAGAATTATAACTTGCAGAAATAATAGTTTTGGTTTGTTCCTGAGGACATACTGATTTAGTTTTTTATGCTTTCCATCCTCTGCTAAATTTAACTAATTCTATTTCCCTGGTTCTCCAATCTGAGTTAGTTTATTCCCCTGAAGAAACAAGGTCACAAATGGAATAGCTACTTCTACATAGACATGGCTAACCTTCATTTGTGTGACAATATCCTAGCATTTTGGTACATCCACTTATCCATATGCCCAAAAGATGCTCAACAGCTTCTCTTGGATACCTAACAGGCAGTTAGCATTGGTATCTTGAGTCACGCTAATTGAACTAACTCCAAAACATTTCTAAATATTGGAAGACTTCTGTAACAAAAAAATGTATCCAACACCAAAAAAACCACGTTTCAAAGGTATTTTTACAAAGGCTGAATAAACAACTAACATCCCTTTAAATGTCGTGCATAAATGTGTGAATGTGTTAAAATGTGTGAATAAATATTTCGTGTGAAAGCAAAAAGTTTATTCTTTTCCATTTTTCATAATGAATCACTTTCACAAAGTTACACCTCAAACCATCAATTTTAACGAACTTCCTTTTAAATTGAACAGAATACATTGCTACTGTTAGCTGTTGGAAAGGATAGCAACCATAATAAAAATTAATTAGTGTGCCCTCCGGAAAATCTCAACACTATAGTTTCTGCAAATTTTTTATTTTTAGGTTGTTAAATAACTAACGTGCCCATGCCTAATAAAGCATAAATTTTCTCTCTTGCCCATTATTTGATGTGCCCAAGCACACTCGTTCTTCCGACTTTTTTCGTCAGACAAATATTCAGCTGCATATGAGTCTCTAGATCGACTGACCAATTTTCAGTCTAGTGGGTACTTAGTACTTAGGGTGCCCGCATCGAGTACAGGAAGCAAACATCTTGCAGTGGAACGTAACACTTGTGAAAAAACTTTGCCTCGACTATTTTAACCTACATTTATTTTGGCCTCTTATTGTGAAGAAAAACCATTTTAGGTCGTCAATCATCGGGTGGGTAATTGACGGGATCCACACATCTTCATCACTTGATTTCATAGCTGCATTAAGTGCTCATGTGGCTCAAGTGGAGACTATTAAAGGAAGCAACAGGGAGCCTTGGCCATCCGCCACTTCCTCGTGGTTTTTTTAACTCACTCATCCCAGTAGTAGTCGAACCTTCCAAAACATCTTTCTAAATTTTACCATTGATTTTTCACCACCAATTGCCACGACAGAGAAGCCCCTGAAAGATGCAGCCCCTGGTACTCAAAGAAATTCCTCTGATTTGCTTGTGAGCACTGGTCATCATCTCCGAGGTGAGGATTGTTCTCAGCCAGTGGAATGTTTTCAATGATGTAATACCAAACTAAGTGAACATTACTACTATCCTAGCAGTGGAGCGCATGACTTTTGGAATGAAATGTATTGATTTAAGACCATTTAGCAAAGAATAACACCTCGCATGATTTTCTCATTAAAATTAGAATGCATTTGTTGACATATATTCATGTGTTATTCGATATTTAATCATATTTAAAACCTAAAGTCATTGTACCCACAATTATAATGAAGTTATATTCATCATCATCAGTCAACACCTCAATCCATTGGTTTGACGCAGCTCTTCATTCCCCTCTCCTATCCCTAGCCTTTTCATAGCAATGCATATCTTCTCTTTTACATCCTTCATGTCCTTTGTAACTCATTCGAGGCCGTCCCTTGCCCTTCTTCCCTTCCAGGAGAAGTAATATTACAATAAAGAAAATACATGTAAAAGCTGCTAATTAATTGATCAAAAATTAAATATGAAATGCAATATCTTTTTTCAATGAAGTAGAGTTCATATAGAAAATATTAAATTATTCCCAAAGATAGATTTCTACTCAAGAATTCACAGGCAAATATAATTGGATATTGATTGATCTCTCAATGTCAGAAAAGCAATTACGATATTTCCAAAAAAATTTTATAATAGCTTGGTAGGGGTATAACATAAATCTTTCCATGACAACAACTACATTAATAGTGGAACCCATTTCAGTTGGCCTTTGTTAAAAGCAGGATACATATTATTTTTACATGGCGAACAGGCCTATCTTGACCTGGAATAGCTTTTTCTTCATTAAAAGTGGGAATCCATTATTAGTGAGTTCAGTTTAAGTGGGCTCCAAAGCATGTACAATTTCATGGTATAACACAAGTCGACAAATAATACAGTTTTACATTAATATAGTTGACTGATCAGGGGTGTAGAAGATTTTTTTAAGCAGAGGAATCTTACTCTTCAAGATTTTTGTTAGCTATTTTTCAAAGGAATGGACAGCAGTAGTACGCATTTGCATGACATGCATTTAGTAAATCCTTTGAATTCTACATAATAAATGAATTTTTCTGACAAAGTAGTCATTTTCCCTGACATTCCCTGACTTCACAAGTTTTCAAGAAGAATGATCACCCTCAAGACAGCTTCATCAGTAAAAATGATCCAGTGCCATAAAAAGTCACATGGCCATGTTCAACCTTGTGGTTTCAATTAAATAATAAATCTATCTCAAGATATAATTTCACTACTCACGAGGTGTCACCACTTTTAACCAGATATTCCAAATGATGTGTTCATATGCCATATATGAAATATAATTTGAGCCTCCTATTGTTGGAAATATCCCAAAATGGATGCATTAAGAAGTTATTGCGTGATATGTATAATAGTTTGGGTATTTCTTACTGCTACTCTTCCACTTCCCCATGTAATACTTGTATTTTTGCTATGTATTAATCAGATTTACAACCTAGTTGCTTGATTTGAAATACTTGACTTGGACAAGATTTTTGTTTTTACCTGTACTTCAATACCTTATGCCATACTTCTGTCCAACCATGCAAATCAAAAAAAATGAAGAAAATACTATAAACATGCAATCCTAAGTATCTGATATCTCGCACTGTGAATTTTTTACGATCACAGTTAATTTAACTTTTTAGCATGCCTTCATGAAAACTAGAGATGATATTATCTTACTGAAGAGCAGAACCATCAAAATTAATCTTATGGCAAAACATCAGCTGAACTCTCCCTAGTTCCATGAACTTAAGATACCAATATTTACAACTAATTAACAAAACACACCCATGCATTGAGGGAGTCCATTGAAGATGATTGTGGGATACGTTAATGGCGGCATCATGACATCGTTAAAGGGTAGGATGATCAGCCGGGGCCCTTCCTGTCCGTTAGCTTGTAAATTCTCATTCGAGGCGGCAGCACTAGCTCCATCAGACTGTTGCCCATTGTTTTCCACATTAGCATCAGTGTCAGACAACGGTATGATGAGAGCACCAGAATTATTCCCCTTGACAGCTTTAGCTTTACTGTTGCGAGCTACTCTTTTGCCCTTACGTTTCACGGGAGCCTTCTCTTGTTTAGGATTGGGCGTATCCTTCATCAAAGGTTGTGCTTCAAGTATGCTTTTGATGGCTGCTTCATTTTGATCTTCAAGTATAGACACGGGATCTTTCTGCCCACCTTCCGGGGGCACTGTATCATTTGATCCAGGATTCCCATTTGATGTCTCATCTTGTGTGGTTCTTTCCTCAACTATAGAATCCATCATACTATCCTCATTGCATTCAGGACCTAAAGGATGGAAAATTAATAATTTCAGCACAATACATCGCAATTACCCAATTTCTTGGGAAGTTAAGATAGCACAAGATCAGTACAACATAATCCAAAGATTTATTTATGAAGATAGCATTTTTATGTAACCAAAGAAAATGTATGTGGTATACCCATTTTACTTTTCAATTCAATCCACATAAATTCAAGAGCTGTATTGCATTTCAAAGCTCATATTTTATTCCTGCAAGCAGCATATGTATTATCTAGGGATGGGTCGAATAGTAGATTTCTCGAATTCGAATATCGAATTCGAATATTAAATCATTGCTCGAATATTCGAATACCTCGAATTTCGAATACCTCGAATACTAAACGATGAATGTGAAAATGTTTGACTAGGTCGCCTATGCAGCAGGAAACCCAAGATTTTGGCGAGTAATTGTGATTGCATTTAAAGGATTCAAACAGGAATTTAGCTGATTAATGGAATATTTTAATTTTATGTAAACAATAGGGTAGTTTCCTTCATTAAAGAAAACGAAAGGTATTGATTGTGATTCGTTACCCACCATTAGTGTATTCATAATGTACAAATTATTTCGTTCTAGAAATACCGGTTTAGACTAACGGCAATGTTCAATTTTACCTCATTTGAAAAAGGCCAGATTGGCGCCTATGCGATGCCACTCCACGTGACATCACAGGGACCTAGTTTCTACACGAGAGGATCGGAGTTTTACATCGTCTGAGGTTACCAATGCATGCATGAGGCACAGAGCTCAGGGAAATATGTCTTAATAATCACACAGTCTGTTTGATAAGGTATTAATAATCCTTATTTAAGCCAAGCGCTACCAGCTAGCATGGTACTCGGCTACCTGCTAGCATCCTGCGTCGTAATAGCGCTCAGAGCCTCGCCCCAAGGTCACCTCGCTTGCGGCAGCGGGAACCAGAACGACGTCACGCGGAGTTTTTCCCGGCATTCATACTTACCCGTCGCGTTTTCGCGCGCTTGAAAATTTTCACTTTTAATTTAATCGCGAAAAATAGATATCGTCTTATAAAACTCTAAAAGCGTTAAATACGTACTTCAGGAGTATTAATATTTCGATTTAGGCAATAAAAAATAATAGGAAACCACCCTATTTGAGCATTACGCCTCCGTCGTATTTCTTCTTCTTCCCGGTATTTATTTTCCTGCGCAAAATGCTTAAATAAAGTCAGAAATATGTCGTGTTTGGTCTTATTCTTTTTTAAATTACGCGCACATTACTAATATTTGAATCAAATAAAGGTGTAATAACAATTGCCGAAAGTCATTGTTAGACACCTTTCGGGCTAGTAGATGACTCATGCAGCAGTTGACCTCGAGAAAGGGGGAAATTCGAAGCAGGTAGGTAGAAAAAGGTCAGTGGGTGAGAAAAGGGGGTGGGTGCGAGACACGTTTTTATTTTTCTCGCGTAACTTGATATTTTTTGAAGCTAAGGTTTTTGTAATACAATCCCTGCGCGAGCTGGGATCTTTTGTTTGATTTCGGAGAAGAGGAAATCGTCAAGAGTGGGTGAGGCGAATGCTGAATGGAGGGGGATAGCAGATCGTGGGAAATGCGCCAATGTCACTATCCCACGGCACTGAGTTCCTCCCTATGGTAGTTTCATCTCCTGAGGAAGATTCAAAATAAGTGCCTGTCATTATTAGCCACAAAGGACACACGGCAAACACCTCCTCTCATTTTATCAAAAGATGGATGCGGGAAAATGGTCAGTGGGGAGAAAGAGGGAAGGGTGAAACACGATTCTATTATTTTCCGGTAACTTGATATTTTTTTCAAAGCTGAGGTCTTCGTAATACGATCCCTGCACGAGCTGGGACCTTTTTTTGTTTTCGGGGAAGAGGAAATCGTCTGAAGGAGTGGGGCGAACGCTGAATGGATGGGGATAGCGGATCGTGGGAAATGCGCCAATGTTGCTATCCCATGGAACTGAGGTTCTCCTGATAGGGGACACCTGGGATTTTCGGATTTTTTTCATCCGATCTATTTCGGTTCCCCACGTCGAACTCTTTTCACCGCTCGAACCCGTGAATTTGATGTATTTCGTCAGCTTGCCTAAAACGGCGCTGCATGCACTAGACGACTAGAGTTCTCATTTTTCCGAGTCAACTACCAACGACGTGCGAGCGACAGTGTATGACGCGAAATTCAAAGTATTCGAGGTATTCGAGACGGTACCTTTGGCATAACTATTCGAGATCTCGAATATCGAATACTTTCTATTATTCGAGGTATTCGAGTATTCGCGGATACTATTCGCACATCTCTAGTATTATCATCTCCCATCACATCAGCCAAGCGTCCCAATTCTTTCTCCCCTACTGTGTGAAATGGGTCTTAATTGTCACACTTTTATGTATTTCTTACTTACACTCAATTATCAATCAAAGTGATTTACTCCTGTAAATTAAAAATACCAAAACTTGCAACTCCAAGCACAGATGTCGGAATTAGGGATGTGTAAGTAGCACTTTTTGATCTCAAGTCGAGTATCGAGTCGAGTTGAAAATTACTCGCTAGTATCGAGTCGAGTCGAGTATGATAATTTCTGAACCAGGCAATACAGCAATGCATACTACAATATATTCTACTCCAATTTTCTATTATGAATGTCTAGCCTAGTGTAAGAAGGAAAATATAATGAGGATTGTTGATGGTTAATGCCAGAAGTAGGAGATGAATGAAAGTTAATGTGTCTTCAATAGTCCCATAGGCAAATTTGAAATTAATTAACCCCAAGTAATATGTTGACCATTTAAGTCATATATGAATCCAAACTACAAGGGAAAGCTCTGAATATAGTCATTTTTACAGCTGTAATAAAGATTACTTACTACGTATATGAATCATGTAATATTTGGCCCTTTCAAATTCTCAAGCAGATAAACCAATTATTCTACATGCTCAGCCAGCAGGTTTTGACGTCTCCATGTTACAGTACTACTGCCTGTCAAGCCTCTATTCGCAAAAAGGTCATTTTGGAGTTTACTCCAGCTTTTTCCTATTTTGGACCAGAGCACGCCGGGTCGGAAGACGATCGGCCGCCACGCCTGGCACAAAAGTATTCGGCGCCCACGTCGACAACTAGAGTGTACACAGCAAGCTGAAACTACCAGGCCAAGGCATTAGAATGGCTTATCGGCTTTAAAAATGTATTATTACATGAGTTTCATGATAGCGCTTCCTGTCGGACCTACTAGCCTTGAAAGCCCTGACTGAAAGTGAGGCTAACTTTGCACAACAGCAGTTCTGCTGCACTCATTTCACCTCTTTTTGAAAGTAAGTTTTATGATTGAAGTGTATTATTTAAATAATTTTATTTAAATTATCATTTCCATTTATCCTCTAATGCACAGTAAGAGTCTAATGTATGTTGATACCACTTTTTCCATAAACTAAACACCTGAAAAATGGGTAAATTCCAGGAAAAGAGCATCATTTCACAGTTTCTGAGCCATTTGGACTCTTTTCCCCTCAGCTGCCACAAGCCAAGTATTGTTCTTAAAAAATTATATGAACAAGAGCCACATTCACTAGACTACATGTTTGGTCTTAGATTTACTGACCATTATTTCAAATATATCCTCATGAAGGTATGGATACACTTGTACTTATTATCTTACGGTACGTGTCCAAAATCCCTCTCACGGAGGCAGAAAAAAAAGTAAAACCTGAAATATTCATAGTTGCAGTCAAAACACCACCATTTTTATTTCATAGTATACTGGAGCACATATTAACCTTCAATTAAAAAAAAATTGGATGAGTTAACTACTCTGCCTTTTGGTGATAATTCTGAAAATAAGAAGTAATGTTTTTGAGCTAAAAAAATCGGTTAATTAACAACTGTTGACATCATTTTGGCTAACATAACAATGCAAGGGGAATAAAAGACATTACTTTGAAAGCTATGTACTTGGATAGACAAGGGGTCAAAATTTCATTCAAATATATTATGTGGTTCCTGAGTTATGAATTTTTACCCTGTGCCCTGCACTCTGGACTTTGACTCCCACTAGCGCCACTTCTGAGCAAACATCTCAAACTTCGACTCCTCATATCTTGCAAACTATGAGAGCGAGAGAGGAAATATTTTACACGGGTCTTAAGATAGGTGATAGTAGCTAGTGACAAAAATTTCATCAAAATCCGAGTCGGTGGGTGTCATTTTGAAAATTTCTGGGTGATTTGACGTGGAATAAAAGCTTAGGCGAAAAGCAAGGAGCCCCATCTATTCTTAATCCTTTCAGCTAATACTTACTATATCCAAAGAAGATCTATCTTGCTATATCTAGAAAAAAAAGTATTTAAAAAACAACTGTTTTCCACCACCAGCATCGTAAAAATACACTAACACATACCATTTTTATAGCAACCAACTCTCATCACTAATTCACTTTGATGAAACCTAGTGTTAGTAATTCTTACCACAATTATCAACTGGCACCAATTATGGTGACAGCCTGAAGAAAGACAAGAATTATCAAATTTCATCAATTTTTTTGGTTCTAACAAATGAATGACAAGGAACGTTAATACTAATCCTATACCTCATTTGAAAATCCATAAAGATAACTTACCAAGAATGTCATTAAGCAAGCTTTCAAACAATGGGTCAGATTCTGTTTTATCCACAACTGATCTGATCACCCTCTCGAGCTCCTCCTGCGTTGATGAATCCTTACATGGCTGAAGCTTTCCATCAGCGCTGATGGAAAGTAAGGCATCAGTTGACGCGTCAGCTGTTTCTACATTCCTTTTTTCTGTAGCATCCTCAGTGGTTGATGGTCGTATGTACTGATTAATATTTTCTGCAATCCTTTCGTGCAACTCCCGCTTTTCAAGCAGGGGCCCATAAATCAACTGCAATTACAAGAATGATAAGGCTAATAAGAAAAAATCATGACAATTAACTACCAAAATTAATTCTTCAACAAACTCCCATGCAATATGAACTTATGCTAATAACCCTTAAAGTATTTGACAAACATGGGGATACCATCATACCATTTCTATTTATTAGAAGCAAATACACATATGAAAGAAAATTAATTTCCCAAGACCGTACTCTTTGATGGGCGGATGGGAGAGGTAATAATGTTAGCACGGGGAGTGATGGACAAAATAAGACACTTACGGAAAGTAAGTGTCTTATTTTGTCCATCACTCCCCATGTTAACATTATTACCTCTCCCATCCGCCCATCAAAGAGTACGGTCTTGGGAAATTAATTTTCTTTCAACTGTTTAACGGCCGTAGTTCGTTCAATCCCTTATATAAATACACATATGTTTGTTAGGGAGCAAGAGGGAAATCAGGTAATGAATGTCAACAGTTACTGAGTGGTCTCATGTGAGGTGATTCTTTAAAATTAAAAAAATTCCAGGTGAAGAAAAGTAGCGCCATCCACTTGTTTTAATTATGCACATATGAACATTTTTTACTATTAGCTCATAAAAACTGATGATGATGGTACATAAAACTAAAAAAATGCATTAATCAAAATATAACAATCAAAAGTTAAAAAGCTGTCACCACTCAGGTTTGTATCTTCTTACAAGTGATGAGACATACCTTTGGATTGATTTTGACATCAGGAGAATCTGAGACCTCTCCGCCCACCTTAATCTTCAGAGGTGTCATCATTTTCAGAGGAGTTGGCTTGGTTTTCCTTTTAGCTCTGAAATGTAGAGAATTTAGTATTTCAATGAGAAACGAGACCTCAATAAGTGGTTGTGATTTGGTACATCACAGAAACAAATATACAAATACAGCTTTTTCGTTACATTATGCATGGACAATGATGGAGGATATTCAGCTAGTGATGCAATGCCAAACTAGAAATGAAAGGCATTTAAACATCACTGAGCTCGAGGAAGTCTTCATGAAGCAGTGTCAAAGAAATATTGCAAGGTTCTTACCATTGCAATGACTATTACATTAGAACATTTCATCAAGAAATTTACGATACTAGATGGCGTTAACTGATAACACAAATTTGATTCCAATTGACATTGTTTAGGGGTCGTGCATCAACTTCAAAATATGAAAAATAGAGGTTTTTTAGATGAGAAATATGTACATGTTTTTCTACTTTCAAAGGACAAAGCAATCAGTTGGGTGGGCAATACAGATGGGACATGATTCTGCAGTGCAGACATAAAATTATAAATTTTTAGCCCTTTATTTTGAAAATGATTGGTACCAATAAGAGGGAAGTTTCCTTCATGAAAGAAAATGAAAGGCATTGATTGCGATTTGTTACCCGCCATTATTGTATTCATAATATATAAATTATTTGGTTTTAGAAATCCCAGTTTAGACGAATGTTAATGGTCAATTTTAACCTCATTTGGAAAAGGCCAGATTGGTGCCCATGCGATGACACTCCACGTGACGTCACAAGACCTAGATGATATACGAGTAGATCGGAGTTTTACATCGTCTGAGATTACCAATGCATGCTTGAGGCACAGAGCACAGGGAGACATCGCTTAATAATCACCTATTAAAAGTTCCCAAGGTCGGAAAGTTTCCTTCATTTGATAGGGTATTAATAATCCTTATTTAAGCCAAGCGCTACCTGCTAGTAGGGTACTCTATGCTACCGCCATGCTCAGCAGCAAGCAGCCTGCATTGTAGCGGCGTTCATAGCCTTGCACCCAGGTGGCCTCACACAGCAGCAGCCAGACATCACACGTGCTTTTCCCAGCTTTCATACTTACTCATCATGTTTTTGCACACTTGAAAATTTTTGCTTTTCATTTAGTCACGAAAAATAGATATCGTCATTTAAAATCTAAAAACGTGAAATATGTACTCCCGGAGTTAAATCTTTCGATTTATTCAATAAAAAAATATAGGAAACCACCCCATTGAAAGGGTCGAAATCAATATTTCAAAATAGTTTGATTTTGCAATCACCCTAGCAACCCATACATCAATTTTATTAATTACTTGGCTCAGGATGCACTACAAAACCCCATGCATATTATTCGCATTGTTTCCCTTGCAAATACCATTAGAGTGATATTATCCACCTTCATTAGGGCTCACTATGCTCTTTTTTTTAATGATAAAGACATTTTGTTCCAGTGAACAATCCAAAAATTGATTGAAGCCCTAATGAAGGTTAATGAAATAACTAAAATGTTGGCATTACTTTGAATAAAAAAAATATTTCCTGACATACACTCTAGAAAGGCCACAACGTAATTATGTACTAAATAGTTCAACTGAGATACTGAAAAAAATCAATGTAGATATGTACATACAAAAATTGCTCCATAATGTTTTTTGCGTCAAAGGTGCTACATTTTATTAAATTGCCCTCAGCCTTCCTGGCTAAAACCCCAAAAAAAAAGATTAGCATCAAGAGCAAAAATCAGTCAAAAGATCACTATACGTATAGTCACCTCTTTTTGACCTTCAACTCCACCAAACAATACGTAAGAAAAACTACAAACTCAAGGGACAGCATTCTGAATCATTACGTCAAAGAATGTGTGTGATTATGCTACAGTGGAACCTCGATAAAACGACACCCCACGGTGCACCAATAAACACTCACTATAGCGAATTGTCGCTTTACCGGAGGTGGTGCAAATAATAGCCAATATACCTCATATTACTCCTTTATTTTTATTTTCTCGCTTAGACGTGTTTGGTGTTTTTTTGGCCATGGTGTGTTCCATCAAATGCTTTCTATTCATGCAACTCATGGACGTGCGGGTATGCTGACGACTGCTTTCTGCCGCCCGAGGAACAAAAGAAGATCAAGCATTCGCGAATGCTAATGCCACAATATTTTCACCAAAATTAACTACTTATTTATCGAACGACAGTTTACCACATAAACTTGAGACTGAGCACTCCATTGACTTCATTTCTAACAGATCGCTAGCAATTACAGAGATTAAGGAGTCTTGGTGTAAGTTTTTCCGGCGGTGAAACCCTCGCTATGGCGAGAGCCAACACCAAAAGGGCCTCGTAAAAACGAAATTTTTAACATGCTTATTATAGGATCAATTGACAGTGCATCGGCTATCTCTCGTAATAGCGGGGGTCTCGCTATAGCCCGTACTCGCTTTAACGAGGTTCCACTGTATATTATTGCAATATACGCAATATGATAAACTATTTATTAATATTGCTATAATTGTATACATTAAATACTTACGCTGATCTCCGAGGTGTAGCAACCTCCATCTCATGACTCTTTGGGGGCAGCTTAGGATTTGGTGTGGCTAGAACAGATGGCACATTCTTCTCCTGGTTCAATGATGGTGCACCCATAGTGGGCACAGCACTTTGACTTGTTGATGGTTCACTAGCACCACTCTCAACGGGAGTCGTAACAAAACCACCACTTGACCTCAGCGCTGTCACATTTGCGTTCGAAACACTGCTTGCACTCTTTTCGTGTAAAGATGTGCCAACACCAGTTTCATGCGCGGCCAAAATATTAATTAACATGCTATCCAGCGAAGTTCGCCCACTTCCACTTTCATTTTGCACTGCTTGACTCTCAGCCAAGGTACGATTCAAGACAGTCTCTGAGGCACTGTCGATGGGCCCCACACTTTGTCTCAAGCTTAACGCACATGGCACGGATGTGTTCGTTTCCACAGTCTTACTCTCTGCAGAAGCACTGTCCTTTGCAGGTGGCCTTGAATCCTGATGGAGAACAGCAGGAGAGATCAGCTCACCAGTCTTTGGGTCCAGGAGGCTTGAATTTTCCTCCTCAGCTTCATCATTGGCAGCATTCTCCGAGTCTCTTTGGTCCCTACTTCCAGAGAGGCTAGCTCTTCTAGGTGGTGGGGTGATGGAAGAACCAGGGAGATTCTCCAGCTGAGTGGTTTCAACTCGCTGAACTGTAACTAGAAATCAAGCAAATTCACCATTGGAATGTAAAAAAAATTAGTGATGGGTCAATTTGATTCCTCGAGTCTATGTCAAGACTCTGAATTGAAAATGAGTATGCGCCTGGATGAAAATCAAATCTGATTCCAGAAGCACTACAAATCACAAACTTATACACAACAGTGCTTCTAACTGACATACGAATTTTTGCGTTTTGTAATCGTAAAAATGAAACATTCGAATCAGCATAATGACTGTTTCTTCCATGCCGTAGTCCCATAGTGACATCAAAGATGCATTTCGGTTATGAAAGTTAGCAACTACATTTTAATTGATATGAGACATGATTTTGTTAACTGATTCATTCACAAAGCAATAATTTTTACATGGTTGTCTTGTTACCTGGAATTAAGTGGTATTTTCCTTGTAGCCTAAGGCTTCAGAACCGACGGAATTTGTAATAGTAGAATTGAAATCGAAATTTTACAACCAGAATCGGTATTGAAATCACTAAAACTTTGGAATCAACCCATCACCAGAAAAAATATAGATACGGAAGAAGTAGACATTCTACAGAGGAATACAGTAGAACTAAGGAGACATTAAAGTTTTACCCAACCACTCCTTAGAGAAAAGAGCTTATGGGTTTGCTTTTTACTGACAAGTGAGAGGGGTGAGGCACAATATTGTATATATGTAAGACAGGAAGGTCTTATTATTCAGTGGAGAAAGCAGTAGTAAAGATAACTAATAACGTCAGGCTTTACTTTGTGAAACCTCTCCATATTGGAAGTAAGGAAATAAAACTTTGTAAGGTTCACTGTTATTTAATTATGGGCACGACCCGGGTTTCGTAACTTGGTTACATCGTCAGGTGACTGATCTTGCATGCATCATACATTTATACACAAAGTACACAAGTGACTGTGAGGACATCTATTGGAAAGGAAAAGGACTGGTTGAAAGAGCGGGGGTGAGGGTTAAACACGCACTGAAATAGGGAGAGGGGGTGGGGGAAGGGGGAAAGGGGCAGCCTTGATTTGGGACGAGGGTTTTTCCTGTGAAGCCAGGGGAGTGATTTAGCTCTCGTCTCCTCACCCACTTTAACCCCGCCCTCCCCTGGCTGGTCAGATCCTCACAGGAAAAACCCTCGTCCCAAATCAAGGCTGCCCCTTTCCCCCACCCCCTATTTCAGTCCGTGTTTAACCCTCACCCCCGCTCTTTCAACCAGTCCTTTTCCTTTCCAACAGATGTCCTCACAGTCACTTGTGTACTTTGTGTATAAATGTATGATGCATGCAAGATCAGTCACCTGACGATGTAACCAAGTTACGAAACCCGGGTCGTGCCTATAATTAAATAACAGTGAAACTTACAAAGTTTTATTTCCTTACTTCCAGTAGTAAAGAATTTGGCTGGTTTTACACTCATAGTAAATTTTTTCTATTCCATACATCAACTCAATTCTTTTTTTTTCAAGTTCAAATTTTCTAGTCCATAGCTCAATCAGCAATTTTTACACAGAAATATAAGCTGAAATCATGGATACATCAAGCATTTTCAGGGTGTCCAGCCAATCAAAGCTGAAAAATTCTTGCATAATTCCCAGTTTTCCTGGGAAATTTTATGAAATTCCACATAAATCTTACGTGATTACTGCAATAGATAGGAATTTTAAAATCGCTAATAATTTTAAATAATATTATATTTATGTATTATTTTACCTTCCTAATACATACAGTGCAACCTCGATATAACGACACCCCATGGTGCACTAATAAACACTCGCTATAGCGAATTGTCGCTTTACTGGAGGTGGAGCAAATAATAGCCAATATAGCTGTTGCGAACAGATATACAGGAACAGGAAATGTGCGGCGACAGATAAACATCTATCCGATAAACGTAAGCATAAATCCAGACGAAAGGCGATGTTTTTTTGCATCACTAAATTTCCTTACTCAAATTACGACTAACTATTCATACAATTTATAAGCGCCGCACTGAATGAAAATTATGGAAAGCATTGTTTTGTCAATCATTATATTTATCGAACAACAGTTTACCACATAAATTTGAGACTGAGCACTCCATTAACTTCATTTCTAACAGATCGCTAGCAGTTACAGAGGTTAAGGAGTCTTGATGAAAGTCTTCCGGCGGTGAATCCCTCGCTATGGCGAGAGCCAATGCCGAAAGGGTCTCGTAAAAACGAGTTTTTAACACGCTTATTATAGGGTCAATTGACGGTGCATCGGCTATCTCTCGTAATATCGGGGGTGTCGCTATAGCCCGTACTCGCTTTAACGAGGTTCCACTGTACATTGTTCATATTTATTCAATGCAAGCCAAGAAGCTGCTTCAACCACAAAAGTAGATGATGATGTTACCTGGCTTTCTTTTCTTTGTGTTTTTGAATCTTACTTGAGTCAAGAGTGTTAAACATTTCCATTCTGTTGCCTTGTCTGACATTCCACGTTTTGAAGGGGGTGTAAAAATTCTACCATGGCACTTAAAATTACAAAAAACACAGTTTAGGCAAAAAAATATGGGTTTTGAACTGACAAAATTTTATGTGAAATGAATTTTAAATAAAAGATTTTGAAAATCCAGGTTGGAGCAAAACTTCATGAAAAATTCACACATGACTCCAGGGACTAAAAATTCACACACAATTCCCGTTTTCCATGTTTTCCTGGTTGCTGTACACCAAGATTCAATGCAGTTCTCTTCCTTTCCCTTCCCTTAGCACTAAAAATATATATTTGTGTCATAAATTTCACCATCCAACACCTTTGAGTTGCAAACAATTAACAAAATCTCTCTGAACCAATTCAAACAGCAATTTTTACACAGAAATTTATTCTGAAATCATGGATGCATCAAGCATTTTCTAATGAGAGAATGACTCACCAGATGCTGTGACATCTTCCTTGGGATCTTGAGATCTTAACGTAAGTCTCTGTTCCTGTATGGGATGAGATGATCTTCGCATACGTGATGATGTGGGTGTGACCATGTGATGGGAAGTAGCAGGAGAATTAGTGGTCCCGGACCCTCCATGACGGGGTTTAGAACTTTTGAGCTGGAAGAGAAAATTATTCTTCGTCAGATTGTATGCAGGCAAGATAGATATTTAAATGCAGAGAGAGAGCTGTTCGTTTGCATGAGGATTTCACATATGTAGCACAGATTTGACTTCCATTATGTAGTGTCACTGGGAAAGTCGGGTTCCATGTTAGACTACAAAATTTAATGAAGGAAGTGATTCTATTTTCCGAGGAATAGTACTCTCACAACAATTCAAAAATAAAAGGGCAAAATATTGGCAGCGCAGGTATGAAGTTTTTCCATTAGCACATGAATAACCTATCCAGCATGCAAAAAGAGCCCAACAAATTTCAAACTTGCGAAAGATCCACAGAGAAAAAATCATTCGCCTTGATTCGCCGAAGTTATCACCGTGGCTAGTCCCGGTATACTTTAAAAAAAAAAAAAAAAAAATTTCAAACTGATGTGACTTACTTAACCAATTTAACTTCACCAACAACACTTTAAACAATCGCACTGCAAACATTACAATCTACCGATTCGATCGATGGATTTTTCTTCCTCATAGGAAAATCCTCTAGGATTGGTAGAAAATTAATTGCATATGTATGCTTGGTTTCGCTAATTGTAGGGCCTCCTTCGCTTCTATAGCATTGGGGTGTTTTTCCCTCGTCCCCTCCCTTCCACACCTTTCCCTTCCCAGAGGTGTCGGCGGGCTCCCATCGTGGCGGCACCTCTATCCTTTTTCCTTCCTCTCCAGCCCCTCCCCGGGTGATCGGGTGTATAAGCCACAGGCTTGGTTCCCGCCCCCGGTGCATTGTATCCTTTGAAGGGTTCACCTAGAACCCTCATAGTCTCTGCCAACATTACAATGCAAGAGATGGTGGATTATCCGTGCTACATTTTACCTGATATGAGGGGGGGACATAAATATAACCGGAAATAATAAGCTGCACACATCTCTCTTGTAGTTTGGACTTTGCCAAGTGGTGTCGAGTAACCCCTTCTATGTGAATGTCGTAAACAGCATCCCTTTAGACAGTTGTAGCAAACCTCAATGAAAGTGTTTGTTTTAAGAGTTCGCCGACCTCTTCAATTACGGAAATGACTAATATTCAAGTACAATATGCATAGTTGAAATTTTGTTCTCTGCTCAGTGACAGTGCGTCAGAGGTGATTGTTATGCTGTCTTCAGCTTTTAAAGAACATGCCTTGAAAATAACTCAAGTTTATGAGTGGTATTTGAGACTCAGCGCAGTAGCACGACACTAAAGGCATACTTAGGCGTCCACTAATTACATGAGGTAATTTTCTCAATTTTTGGATCCTCCTTAATGAGATATTGTGAGATTTGGATCAACCTCCTCTCTCCAATCTCACGCGAGATTGTTCAGAATAAATATTTTCACCGTAAATATGTTAATCTATACTCCGTTGTGTTGAATTTATATGAAAAACAATTTGCTTAATCATTTTTATTTGACATGACCTAATTTAGGCTAGTACAGTGAGTCCTCGTTCTACGTCACCCCGTTTAACGTCATTTCGCGATAACGTCACGAAAATTTTGAGACTGTCATTCGTTTATCGCACCTTTGCTCCGCGATAACGTCAGGTCATTTAAATTTCGCACGAGAAAAAATGCGAAGCGGCGGGCGTTGCAGGTTGTTCGTTTTATGGGCGGTAATGCAGTCTAAACTAAGTGTAAAACGGTGTGTTTATTGTCAATTGCGATTACGTTTATAGCAAATTTTCTACAAAATGAATTCTTAGGTAGGTGCGCAAATGTAAAGTGCGTAAATGTCAAGTAAAATTTCAGCAAATTTTACTTAACATAATGGTTTTCTGGAACCTGAAAAGTGATTTCATGGAATTTTTCCGTGCAGAACTCGAGTATTTGTCGTCACGTTTTTTGCCGTGTTCTCAATAATCTTGGTTACTGTAACTGCGACGACGTTTCAGCGATGATGATGCCCAGGCGACGCTCGACCGGGTGACCACCATAGCGAAGCCGAAAAGCAAATGCGGGGGGCAAAAATGGAGATGGATTTACGTCACTGCTGCTATTGTCGTCGATGAAGACAGGAACTCGTATTTATGCCATAGTTTGGCATTCCCATCGTAAAAAATGGTCCAGATATGATACGCTAAAATTTTTTCGCATAGGAATTTTGAGGTCTAGGAGCCGATATTCACCTTTTACATTGTTTCTTATGGGATATTGTGTTTCGATTAACATCATTTCGTTTACCGTCACATTTTTCAGGAACGGTAAGTGACGTTAAACGAGGACTCACTGTATTTAATATTACTAAGATCGCAATTTTACACCGTTCCTTGCAGAAAAAAAATTATGTGATACTTACCTGGACCCCCACTATCCCCCACATGAGATTGGGTGAGAATCGGCTTGACCCCCATTCCCCTAAGTGCCTCATGTAATTACTGGATATCCCCTATAATGCCTGGTTGGCCTTAGAAGTCCAGAACCGATGAAAACACGGAAAATATTTGCATACTTTTGCACAAGGATAAAAGGCCAACAATAAATGAATTTGTTCTGCAGAACTATGTAGTCTGTAGAGCTTAGAGAGACTTGTGGACTCCTGATAAAAAAGCAGCTCAAGCAGCCGCTTGCCATTACTTGCTGGACTACTTAGAAGGGGACGAGAACTTTTTGGACGAATTCATCACCAGGGATAAATCATGGTGCAATAGATACAATCCCAAAACAAAGCAGCAATTATCGCAGTGGACCTCACTTGCCCAAAAAAGGCCAGCCTACTCAAAGCAGCCATATAGACAATACTAATCTGATTTTTCAACGTTCATGGCATTGCTCACTTCCCAGAGCATCAAACTGAGCCAAGTCAACCTGACTGTTTAGAGGTGATTTGCATGTGTGTGTTCACTTGAATCAACCCCATTCATGGTGGAGTGGGGACTGGTTCTTCCACCATGAATTTGCACCAGCTCATACAGCCATTTCTGTGCATGATTTGGTTGGTAAAAAAAGAACACATGACACCGATTCCTCCCTATCCCTACGCACCAGATCTTGCACCTTGTGATTTTTTTGTCCTTCTGGAGGAAAAAAGAGCTGAAGAAAAACGTTTTGCAGAAATTCTGTACGTGAAAAGATAATTGAACGTGGCACTGTGAACTGGCCTTTGGTAAAGAAGTACCAAAGGTGCTTCTTGCAGGGGAACTTAAGTCGAAATCAATGCATTAGGATTAATGGAGATTAATTTGAAGGTGACAAATGTTTCTAAGTAAAAAAAAAAATGAATTCCTGTATGCTAAAATTCTGGTGCCCGGTTATTTTTGGTTCTCCCCTTATGCATGGCGGACACAACAAGCCAAATGGCAAAATATTAGCATCACTTGAGCATTAAATCAGCTCAATGAGTAATAAAGCATCTCAATGAAGAAGATTATAGAAGCAAAAACCAAAATATTTCAGGTATATTGCAGGTGGCAAAACACACTTAGGCAGTTTTAAGGCTAAATAAAAATGACACCAACCTTAAACGAAAGTTAGGTCATAATAATGTAGCACAAGGGTGAAAATACAGCAAAAATAATTCTTTACGCCAATGCCGTCTTACCTGAGAAGGAACAGTGATGTTAACATGGAACCTTTGACCAGTCTGTTTCCCATCTATTAGCTGCTTCACTTGATCTGCTAAACTGACACCATAAGCTTTAAGCTGCGAAGCAGTGCTATCTGGAAGTTTCTGGATTCTTTCTTGCACTAAAAGGATTAAAAAAACATTGAAAGAAAAAGACAAGAGAAGGTATTTTCTTCAAACACTAAAACTTATTATTTATTAAATTTATTATTGCCTTGATCACATCAAGAATAATTTGATTGGACAGAAGCCTAATAATCTTGATAATGCTCTTGATAACCAACCTATTGTATATATCAAACAGTATTCGTTGAGGATGTCTCGAAGACTTTTTCCAGCTGCTCGTGTGCTGAACCGCAACCCAAGCTGAGCAGCCTCAGCACACTCCTTCAAGTGAGGACATGTTTCGAGAAAGGTCTGATAAGCAGCTGTACAAGACTGCTCCTCCAGATATCCTAGAAAAAACAAAGATAAAAAGCATGACATCACAAAGCCAACAGCTATAGTCTGTTCACTTAATCTCTGCGGGTGAGCTTTCGTGAGACCCCAGACACTCTCAGATGGGTTCGCTGATAGGGGAGGGGTAGTACAGAGGTAGAGAGAGAGAGAGAGAGAGAGGAGGAGCGAACTTAACGTTGCCAAATGCACATAGCCACCCTACTTTGTCACTGAAAACGTGTGAGTCATAAGTGGCCACAGGTATTTTGGCCCTGGCGCCGAGACAATATAACTCTTCATTTGGAGGGCAATGGAGATAATCCTTTCACAGAAGCCACTGACATTGTCAGCTAACGTGCTGAATGAGGCACCGTTGGTGAAAGGCATACAGTGGAACCTCGTTAAAGCGAGTACGGGCTATAGCGACACCCCCGCTATTACGAGAGATAGCCGATGCACCGTCGATTGACCCTATAAAAACCGTGTTAAAAAATTCGTTTTTACGAGACCCTTTCGGTGTTGACTCTCGCCATAGCGAGGGTTTCACCGCCGGAAGACTTTCATGAAGACTCCTTAACCTCTGTAATTGCTAGCGATCTGTTAGAAATGAAGTTAATGGAGTGCTCAGTCTCAAATTTATGTGGTAAACTGTCGTTCGATAAATATAATGATGACAAAACAATGCTTTGCATGATTTTTATTCAGTGCGGCGCTTATAAATTGTTTGAATAGTTGGTCGTTATTTGAGTAAGGAAATTAAGTGATGCAAAAAAACATCGCCTTTCTTCTGGATTTATGCTTACGTTTATCGGATAGATGTTTATCTGTCGCCGCACCACTCCTGTTCCTGTATATCTGTTCGCAACAGGTATATTGGCTATTATTTGCTCCACCTCCGGTAAAGCGACAATTCGCTATAGCGAGTGTTTATTAGTGCACCGTGGGGTGTCGTTATATCGAGGTTTCACTGTACTTAGTTACATAAAAGGTTAACGCGTGAGGTTTGGCAACACTGCTCCACGAGCAGACTCATGATGTCCACTCAGCAGAGGTCTGAGAGCGACTCACTGAAGCCACGCCTACTGTTTGCTGATTGGATAAGGCAACGTCACATGTCAAGAAACTTTCCCTCCCTTCATCTCCACTTGCTTTGGCCACACCAGCTCACCCGCAGAGATAAAATGAACAGAGTATAACACATAAAATTGCAATTGAAATGGGTTAACTTCACTTATAATTCATCTCACTATAACAGTCAAATACCAAATCATTTCCAGTCAGAGGGAAGAATTCTTTACCTTTAACGTAAAATTTCAGGATAGCTGAAACACATGTGATGCATGCTAAGTTGAGGCTATGCACTTAGATTGAGTAATACCTATTGCAGAGATATACATAATTCCAATAGAAATGAAATTATGTTAAAAAATCAATTATTATTCAAAATATGCATTTTCATGAAAGAAAATCTTGGAGAACTACTAGACCTGAAGATAGAGCAATTCACAACTTTGGCATAGCACCACTTTGTGAAAAATTGCTCCGATGAAGTTAATACACAGTCACAATCAAAAGTTTTAGGACAAAGTCTGAGGTTCCACTTCTCAAGGAAATTTAGTTTTCCTTACTCCTTTTGATGATCTTGGCGGTGCACAAAAAATATTTCAAAGGGATCAAACCACTAGTACATGAATGGCAAACATTTGCAAAGGGCGATGGGACAAAAAGTCCCGTCTGCGGTTCTAGTGTTAATCCCTGTGTTGGTTTTCAAAGTATCTCATTTCATCTCTCTGCAAATACAGGAATACCAATCTGGTGAAGATCGAAGTGACCCCAATGACGAATATATTGAAATTGAAAATGATTCCGTTCATAAGGAACTTAATCAGCATGAGTCGAATGATTTGGTACAAGGTTTGAGTCTCTCTCAAATAGATTGTCATAAGATTATTAAACACTCCAGAAAAAAGCTATGAGCGAACATTTTTACCTTAACATTAATGTTTATCGATTGATAAAAAAGTCACTATTTGATTGATCACAATTTTAACTTGCAGTAACTGTATATAACCCTTACATAAATGAAATCATTCTGTATGGGCAGTATATAGGATAAAATTTCCCTTTAAATTCCTTCATAATCAAATTTTTTGATGATATAAGAGACAAAAAGAGGGTATCACGTAACTTTAAGGCTGATGTCATAGATAAAAACAGAGGTTATTTTCTTATCCAGAGGCCAAAAGTTAGTCAAAAACATAGACATAGTCTCAAATTTAAGTCAACAAATTAGTTGTTCCCCAGTGTAATCAATAATTCTGAAATCATATCTTTTCCGTAAATTAGTATTTCACCTCCTATTAAACATTAACACAGCTGTTATGACTCAGGGTGAAAAAGTGTTAAAATTAATGTCTTCATTTCCCGGTCAGAGGTTTATCATTTGTTGCTATCTTTAAATTTACTCCATTTTGTAAATTATCATTCCTCACTATTAAGAGTTTTCTGTAAAATGGTTAAGAGTTTGTAACAAAAAAATTTTGAACTGGGCTAGAGGGTAGTATACCATGTAGCATCAGTGTCCTATTTCATAGGGATCGGGTTTTGTGTAGGCTAGGGTATTGGCAATTCATTCAGAGTGGTGACGTAAGTTTTTCTGTGGAAGCTTGTTCCCAAGTTATTCTCTACATGAAGGGCACTGAAAGTATAGTACTCCTCCATCCATTACATGTGGCATTAAACTGATGTCCCTGTGGTGCCTTTCATCAAGAGGAAAAAGCTCACACCAGCTAACCCTGCAACCTACCTTTTTAAACCTGTTCTCAAGGTGCAAATGACATTGTCTGTCAGTTGCCTCTACCCAATACAGTACCTGACCATGAGTTCAAATTTGAATGTATTTCTTATTCCCACCTCTAATAACTCTCACGATGCAATTGGCTGAATTTCTGATCTAATTCATAAACCTGAGAAGATCCCAGAATCATCAATCTAACTCCCTAAAATGATTTATCTAATTTCATCAACCTTTGGGGTTGAAAATTGAGTTTGGGGTTTAAGTGGTGCCACAAACTTTGACCTAAAACATTTGAAAGTGACTATACATATAATAACAGATACTTTAAAAAGAGCAAACTAAGACATCAAGAAGAAATACAAAATATTTAAGGAGATCCAGGAAAAATAAGTCACACCTCAAACAAAAATAACTAACAAAACCAAATTGATTGGGCCAATATCTTCTAGAATATCCATTTTGATGTCAGAGAACCTAGTGAACAAGCATGTTAAGGAAGTACTTAGTATTCAATGATTTATCAATGTTGAAATTGAAATTCTAGTTAGATTATCAGTGACAGTCAAAGTGCTAAGGGTGAAGATTAGATCCTTCACAGTGGTTCCCTACCCGAGGTCCACTGAGACCTTATAGTGGTCTGAAAAAATAATAATTTAAGGAATAAAAACAAAATAAATAAGATGCATATACCATTCCCAGAGTCATCTAGTGACATTTTACTGCATCTCCTTCAAATTTGGTTAAGGAGAAAAAGCTTATAAAGGGTTGTAACAGATGGGGTATTAAGGGGAAAGGGATTGGTCTTTACTTGATTCAATTTTGGGTAGAAAATATCTCTTCTAATGTTCCATGCCAAATAATAACGCTAAAACAAAGTCTTCCCACTGGAAATATGTGAATGAAGTACACACAATTTCATACAAATCAAAGGGGAAAAATATAACACTGGAAACACTACAAACAAAAGTACCAATTGCTGACAGATGACATCACTAACAATCATACATATAAATTTCCATGGCCTTCACAAATTAAAATCAATCTTAAACATTAACAAAGTAGGAAAATGCATCAGGCCTAAGCTATTTAATATTTTTTGTAGAGCATAAAAGGGCTGAGTTCTCAATACAATTCTTTGAAAAGCAGCAAGGAGTTAAAAATTGCCATAACTATATCATTAACCAAAACGTGGTTTCACATCAATAATTATTTGTATTTAGAAAATAAAAATTAATAACTAAGTACTTCTTTCATAGTGCTACTAACATAAGTGAAAAGATGACAAAATACCATTATTATACATAGGCGGGAAATTAATCGAAAATTTTACACACCTATAAGGGCATTTACAATTGAAATGTTAGAAAACAAAATTTTTAATTCCGACTTCAGATGGAAGAAAGTCAAGACTAAAGAGTTAGGAATTAGAGATAACAATAATATATGAGATTTAATTACAGTGATTAGGAATATATAAATTCATTCGTAGTCTCAGAAATGACACACAACGCATATTTTCACAAAAATATTTTAGAGAAATATTTTCTTAGCTAACAACTGTCACATTAAGTTGTAACAAGAGAATATGAAGCAACAAAAACGTGATTTTCACTTCAAGTTCAATTCTCGTACATAAATACGAATTACATAGAATAGTATTTATAAAATGCTTTTTCTTGCTCTTATCACGCTAAAGTGAATGAGTGGCCAATCCACGATCAAGTCATTAGTGCATGGATCATCAAAACTACATCACTACAACATTAGTAATCATAATCGAGAAATATAAACGGCTTGGTAATTAAATCGCTCACAGCAGACATGTTGGCTATTTACACATTTTGGTGTTTACGTTGATCATGGTGCCTGTTATTTAAACAGTTCACGACAGTTCGCACAGCATATTTTGATCCTCATATGGTGCATGCCAATTAAGTCAAACATATAAATGATTACCAAACGAACAACAATTGTTCAAGCTACAACTAAATGTAGATGCTATACCGTCAGACCCAATCGATGAAGCTACAACATGGACCCACCACTTTCCATTAACAATATTCACAACTCTTTAACTACAGCTACTTCAACAAAAAGGGAAATAAGGTATATTAATTCGAACTCAGCACTGTGCCAGAACTCCAGAGAATGAGGTCGTATACACCACTATAGTACTACTGACAAAATAAAAAAGTTGAATTTCACGAACCCAAAATAAGCCTCGAAACTTCCGATGGTAGCAAAGCTTCCATGGTAGGTGACAAAAATGCTCCTTAAAATGAATATCCTTAGTTTCAGGGTAACTTTGAAACGCATAAATCCACAAACATTGCCGATTGAAACATCTTTCTGAATAGCCTCTATTCAAACTCGACATCACTCGACATACTCCAAGTAGATGGAGTAATGGCGCCAACCTGATCGTATTTTCGTTGATCATTTGTCAAGAAAATCAAAACAATTGTCGCTCAGCTTACGAGAAATTCAGCAAATTTCCTTGTTGCTATGAAAATTTCTAGCGAATATCAAAATTATCAATAAATGCGCAATGCGAGTGGTTCGAGTAGTGATGAGGAACTCCCAAGTTACACAATCGTAGTTATTGAGTCAACATCATGGCACGCTTAGATAATGTCTTGTTTTTTATTTCTTTCTTGGTGAGGTCACCGAAATACAGGAAACTCTTGTTTAATGGATTTGTAATAATTTGAATTTAGTAATATCTTTAGCCTCATTTCGTAGGACTTATTTGCTGCTAGCCTGACCGTTCCATTATTATCCGGCCACATTAAAGCTCTTGGGGCTTCACACGCACTAATTGGCCTGGTTAGCTCAACGTACGCAGTTTTACAATTTTTCAGTGGCCCAGTGGTTGTGAGTGTTGTTGTTCTTACCTGATGTGTATAGCAGTAAACCCTTTTTCTTTCCATTTTCATCTGTACCCTATGCTACTTGTCACGATTACATGGTTTATTTTACTCGTTAATCTTTTTTAAAGGGGAGCTGGAGTGATATAAAGGGGAGAAGAACTATTCTGTTATTAACGCTGATTTGCTGTTCCTTGTGCTATTTATCCTTAGGATTCGCCATTAACATACTAACTATTATTTGTATTCGAGTGGTTTTAGGTAGGGTTGCAGATTTTTATTATCACCTTTATTTTGATTTAATGTAGTTTTTATTGTGTTGAATTGCCATATTGCTTTTACTTATACCTATTTTAGGGACTTTGAAGCATACTCAGTCCTTATGCAGAGCGATATTATCCGATGTTGTACCCCCAGAGACATTGACTGAAGTGTTTGGGCGATACAATGCAATATCAGGCATTGGGTTCATCATTGGACCAGTAATAGGTGGACATCTTGCAGAATATCAGCATGGATTTTTCTATGTTTGTTGTTTGTCCAGCATCATCTTTATAATCAATTTGTGTAAGATGATTTTTTTTATTTTAAATTTAATTAGGGAAATTATCATCAGCTGAAACATGCCCTTGTAGTTTCATTGGAATTAATAAGGAGCCCGTAAAGGAAATTTTCAGGTTTCATCTTTTGAGGAAAAATTAATGTTAAGTCAGAGCTGGGATTAAAGCTAATGACTTATGTGGAAGTCATAGGCAAAATAATAATTTTTTGGGAAACCAAGACTGAAGTTACACCAAGTAATCTACGTCATCCCCATGGTGGTAGCACCAAATGTGCAAAACAATTAGGGTTACAGGCAATTCATTGAGTAGGTCAGAAATTGAAAAAAAAAACTAATTTCATTCTTACTCTATGATTTATTCAGTAGCTTTTAAAAACCAAGACTGTTTAGTTCACAAATGAAGCACTCATACTTACATTTTTAAGGGGGGAAATGGTTTGAACTTTAATTGCCTGTATCAGACAGTATTTACTTTTTATGTTTGCGACATATGTCTATCTAAATATAGTCATTTAACTATAGATTTGTAATTGTATTCTCGTATCATTTGAAATTTAGATGCTGGATATTTTACACTTTTGTTGCTCAGTTATTTCTCGAAATAGAAAAGGAGCCCAAATTTTCCACGAGAGGACTTCATGACAGCTTAAATTTTTTTCAGGTATTGCTCTGATTTTCATACCAAAATCCAAGCAAAGAAACAAAAATGAAGGACAGAGGATGGAGGCATCTCTCTGGGGGAGCATCTCAATGGCAGTAAATCACTTGCGGTACATGAATTGGTCCTTGTACTGGGATGCCTTCAGCCTCAAGGCAATGCTTGCTTTCAGTGTCTCAATACTGTATGCTAACTACTCTCTCACACTACAAGAACGATTTGATTTGACACCATCAGCAATTGGGTACTCAATATCATTTCAGGTAACAGAAATTTATTTTTTCAGAAGGCTATGAAAGTCAGCGTTGGTTCTGCTTCTAGGAAATTTCCTTGAGCTTCATACATTCACAGTGTTCATTGATTAATCCCTACTGCCATGAGAATACACATGATATGCATCCGCACTAAAAAAAGCTAAATATTGAAGAAACAAATATGGAAAAATATGCTTGACAGCACTATATGCCTAAAGTCAGAAGTAGACTCTTGAGGAAGAGTAGGAGGAACATCATCCTCAGCTTTATCACATTTAAGAAGCAATAATTTATTTGGCTAGAAACAGAACATAACCTGTTAGTTTTAAGCCCACATACCTATATATGAAGGCCAGAAATTAATATATTTTAACTACTGCACAAACTCAGCTGTCATGCTAATGGTGCTCAACTGGGTGTGAGGAAGAAAGATTGAAATCTCCTCGACTACAGCATCAGAACATGTAGAAAAAAATGCAGCCAGTGGCCTGAGAAATAAGTAGGGGGTGCTGCGGTAGGTGAAAAGCCAAAGAGGAAGTCCTAACCTGTTGCTACAATAAATGTTCACACTCACTGTGCACTTGTGGGCAACTCCCAAAAGATATTCTGCTGGTTAGTCTGTGGTTGTTTCTGTTAACAATGTCAAACGCAAATGCTCTAGCTTTCTAAGTTCTGTTATAATTACAGTGAAACCTCGATTTTACATTCCCCCATTATACATTTTTCCTGATTTTGCACAGTTTTTATCAGGTCCCAAACAATACCGCCTTTAGAAAATGATACTCTATTTTACAATATCCTCAATTCTGCACTTCTTGTAAGTGGTCCATTCAAAAGTGTAAAATAGAGGTTTCACTGTAGTTGTTTCAGGCATGACTTTATGGAATCTACTTGACATAATGAAAAGTAAAGAAAACTACATATGTAATTTCACATTAATAATTTCACAAAATATCAATCTCTGTCTTCTGTGCATCTGTACCAGATGATGACGTGCCTCGTGGAAACCTAGGTTGTATATTTAATATTTCTGTAGAACTACAAAGTCTTCTTTACTTT
Source organism: Ischnura elegans (assembly GCF_921293095.1). Taxonomy (NCBI): domain Eukaryota; kingdom Metazoa; phylum Arthropoda; class Insecta; order Odonata; family Coenagrionidae; genus Ischnura; species Ischnura elegans. The sequence continues at coordinate 61,853,759 of NC_060251.1, forward strand.
CCATTATATTCTTAAGTTCTGCCTTTAGCCTCAGGATTGTGGTGATCTGCACACAAACATGCTACCTAATGGCATGCCTCAAGCAGGAGGCATCTAAAGTCACCATGGCGAAAGATGACTGATGACAGTTTCATAATGGAAAGGGCTGGGTGGGACCTTGTGAACCCTACACCAATAGCTGAGGCCATTCACCATCTCATCCCTCTGCCAACCCTGCACGCATTACATACGGCCGCTAAGGAGTCTTTATGAGTCCCTAACTATACCTACCTTAGCTTAGACAAGATACATGGCAGCAATGCCTCCTCTCCTTCCCCTTTTGTGCTGGCTGTCATAAGACTTCTTTCGCCTTGTTTACTGTAGCAAGAGGAGGAAATTGGGGAGCTTCAGCTATATATTTTTTTCATGGTGCTGAAAGTTGAATTCATCATTACTAGAGATGGGTCGAATAGCAGATTTCTCAAATTCGAATAGTAGATCATGGCTCGAATACTCGAATATCTCAATTTTCGAATACCTTGAATACTAGAATTGCACAAAGCATATTAAATTTCATTTATCTATTTCACTTGATGAATATATAAATAAATAGGTATTTACCAAATACATATTAAAAATCAACTTTTTATTTCCAATTTAATGTAAGTATTTGCATCAATAACATCATTAAAACGAAGAATCATTAAAAACTAGGGATGGGTTGAATTGCAAATTTCTCAAACTCGAACATTAAATCATAGCTCGAATATTCGAATATCTCAAATTTGGAATACCTCAAATACTAGAATTGTGCAAATGGTACCAAATGTTCATTTTCAGATTCCCCACAAAGTAACCTGATTTTCAGCCAATAGGGTAGTTTCCTATTATTTTTTTATTGCCTAAATTGAAAGATTATTACTCTTGGAGTACGTATTTCAAGCTTTTAGATTTTTTAATGACGATATCTACTTTTCGCGATTAAATGAAAAGTGAAAATTTTCAAGCGCGCGAAAACGCGTCGCTTAAGTATGAATGTCGGGAAGTCTCTCCGCGTGACGTATTTCTGGTTCCCCCTCCCGCCCTGCGAGGTGACCTTGAGGCGAGGCTTAGCGCTGATACGACGCAGGCTGCTAGCGGCTAGCCTAGTACCCTGCTGACTGGTAGCGCTTGGCTTAAATAAGGATTATTAATAACTTATCAAACGAGGAAAACTTTCCGACCTTAGCCAGTTTTAATAAGTGATTGTTAAGACATGTTTCCCTGAGCTCTGCGCCTCATGCATGCAATGGTTACCTCAGACGACGTATAACTCCTATCTTCTCCTATAGAAACTAGGTCCCTGTGACGTCACGTGGAGTGGCATCGCATGGGCGCCAATCTGGCCCTTTTCAAATGAGGATAAAAATGGACCATTGCCATTCGTCTAAACCGGTATTTCTAAAACGAAATAATTTGTATATTATGAATACAGTAATGGTGGGTAACAAATCGCAATCAATGCCTTTCGTTTTCTTTGATGAAGGAAACTACCCTATTATAGACTCAAAAATTATCTTCATCCAATAGCTGGCCTCAGTGGCAATAGAATTTAGTCCTTGCCTGCAAAACCAGAAGACACAGGTTTCAATCCCACGTGGGTAGATTTTTCACCACCCCTGGCACGAATTTTTGTGATTGTGCACTTTTTTAATAATTAGAGAGGACTATTCGCATGATTAAAGTAGTTATGTACTAAAAATATATTTTTATAAATTTATTTTGGCATTAAGAATTTGTTTCTAACGCTGAATGTATTAATCAGTGTCCAGCCAATCAAAGTAGAAAAATTCATGCATAATTCCCAGTTTTCCTGGGAAATTTAAAAAAAATTCCTGGTTAATTTGATGTGATTACTACGATAGAAAATAACACCCAAAATTACTTCAATGATTTTGAATAATATTATATTTATTCCTTGTAAATATTATTATATGATAAGGAATAGGATAATTTAAGTACATATACTGGGACTAGCCAGGGTGATAACTTTACGGGAGTCAACCGCAATGCACAAATTGTGTGAAAAATCCTCTGAGAAAAAAATCATTCGCCTTGACTGGGATTCGAACCCGGATCCCTCAATTTCCTTCCAAGTGCTTTAGCCAGTTTAGCTACCAGTTTAGCTACCTAAGGCTTCAACCTTATAAGTACATATTGATGTCACCTGGCATTCTATTCTTTGTGTTTTTGAATCTTACTTGAGTCAAGAGTGTTAGAAATTTCGATTCTGTTTTCTTGTCTGACATTACACGTTTCGATGCGGCTGTAAAAATCTACTAACCTACGGCACTTAAAATTATGACAAAAACATTGTAGGCCGGAAAATGGGCATTGAACTGGCAAGAGCTTATGTGAAATGAATTTGATATAAAAGATTTTGATATTCCCAGTTGGAGCAAAAGTTCATGAATAATTCATGCACAATTCCCCATTTTCCTGGTTGTTGGACACCCTGTTAATTGCAATCCATTCTGTTATCCCAGCAGTGATGCGATACTCTTTCATTGCTCCTAATTGTCTCCGTGATTGAACTCGAGGAAGGATTCCAGCCGAGATCCTGCTTAACACTTTTTTTCACAGTGAATTTTAACACCCAGCAAAATTTGCTGTTTAAACCTCCATTTGCAACAGGGGTCATGCACTGGGACCCAAAAATGCAATTCATCAATAGAATTTGGTGGATGGAAGGGGAAGAAAGATGTGAAGGAAAATTTTTTACCCTGTTATACGTACCCAGGCGGCACAAACCATCAAATTTCTTTTTGGCAGCTGGATGTCATCCATATGCTAAGAGTATGAGTGCATCCTTTCATATAGATGCCATCCATATGCCGGTCCGCTGTCAAGGGGATGCGGAAGAGAGATACCGCCGCACTTAGAGAGATGCCGTGAGGATGATGATGCACGAAAGTGCTGCCATCTAACGGCCGAAAATTGAACTCGATCGAACTGGTATTCGCATATTGCTTGTCTGGTTCTCTTTATATCATGATTGTTTTAAACTACTCGGGATAAATCAGAGCACGTTTTATTTTATGAGTATAACTTTAATGACTCAGCATAAAACAAGAGACAGGCGAACACAGGAATACAGGCGTACACAAGACAACATATGAGAACTTCAGTACAACATTGCTATCCATCGGAGTCCAAAACAAACGCAGATTTCAAATCCAGGAGAGTAGAGGCCAATGAGTGAGCGAGGGTTGACACCGGGAGATTAGTCAAAATTGCTGCAATGGTCAGAATTAAAAAATATCACTATAAAACATGCCCAACACAACACACTATCTACGAGGCTCCAACACGTCGAGATAGGGAAAGATGGCTACCAGACGACAAGTCCATACCTACTGCTGTAGTCATTGGTAGTTCCGTATGTTCGTGAAAATCTTGAATACAATGAATAATTATAATAATAATAGTTCTTGAAATTTTATAATAATTAATGCGAGGATTTGCAGATATTTTTAAGTATTAAACCACATCATGAAAAATATGGCATGCATAGGCGCAACTAGCAAAGGATGGCAGAAGGATATTTGGTACCTAGCGCATCCTGTCACACATTGCATCCTCATTGTATCCACTTCACATATAGATGCAGTATGGGCTGTGCCGGCTGGGTATCCACTAATTTAAAAATGAAAAAAACTCACAAGTTGCCGCCCACTTTTCATGAGGTTCTGAAGTCAGTAAAAATCTGGTCCATTTACTTGTTTAGGGAGAACATTTCATTGACAGAAGTTTAAACACAAGCAAACCAAATGAGGCCCATGCTCAAGGCTGAGGAGTTATGTAGAAGCAGCTACCTGCTCGGCATGAGTCCATCAATTCGTCTGGGAAAGGGTCTAGGCCGTCAATTTTTCATTGAAAATAGCCTGAGAAGTGGAGAACAGATTGATATACAGAAAAATTTGGGTTTCTTCTCTCTTAAAATTACAATAAGGTCTATTTTTTTCCATGACGACCATAGTTCAGAAGCCATTCTAAATTTATGTCTCGGTTGACTATTTTTGTTGCCCTTGAATTTGAGTGTAAATTATTCACTACATTTGAAAAAATTCTCAGGCAGTAAGTTAAAGAATGTTTTTGAGTCCCGCATTTTATCCAAGCTGCTTTTAACTGAAAACATTGCCCCAAAATCACTCAGCAAAACCTAAATTCCAAAGTAAGTGATGAAAATCTTAGCCTATGTTTTTGAAAAAAACACGTGTAAAAAATGCTAAAAATTGTTATAATTAATAGTGGTGGGCGTAAATTGGTGGAAATCCTTTATCGTAGGATTTACAGGAATAAAAACTTTGCTCTCTCTCCACTTGGTGTTATAACATATCTGACCATGGTTACTTTACTGCGTAACATTTTCAAGGTGAGGAGTACAGGTAAATGGAGCAGTGTATATTGCGTTAAAAATGGAGCAACACCATCATCCACGAGCGCACCAGACACCACATCCAACAGAAAATGGCAGCCCTCAAATCCCTGATACATATGGTATGCCACAGTGGTGCCGACTCCATGGGGCCTGAGGGGGCCCGAGCCCCCTCAAAAATTCGTTATGGGTGTGAGAAAAAAATATGTCAGGCTTGTCGATTTTCCCCGCTGTGTCCAAATATCGAGATTAAAGTTATCAGGGTTCTAATGTCGATCATATGACTCTTCTAAAATGCTTAAAAAACTTAAAACTCAATACTTATAAAATTTCCCGGGGCAAGATCCCTGGTTTGGGCCCCCCCAATATTTTTTCTAAGTCGGCACCCCTGGTATGCCACATCCATATTAACTTCGGACATGGGAATGAACTCCGCTCCATCAAAGACATTGCCCTTAATAGTGGTTAAATAGAAAAATTAGTGGACATCATTTTCCAGCAGAAAAGGAATCAGTTGGCCCAATGGCAAATATACAAAATGCAAACTTCCCCAGTGCGGGGGGGGGGGGGGGGGGGGAGGGGTGAGGGTTAGTTGAAATACTCGTAGGAGCATACTTGTATCGCAAGAGGATAAGTAAATTCTGGAGTAATGGAGAAAAGTGTATCGCCTTACTTGCCCTGACTGTGACGCGATTTACATCAAACAAACAGGAAGGAGTTTTTCAACTACAGCGGGCGAGCGCCAGATGTGTCATCGACAGGGGAAAGATAACTCGCCGTTTGCTAATCATCTCATAGACATGATCCACAACAGTGACTTCATCCCAACCATACTGCACTTTGAGAAGAAAGGAGAAAGATCTTCTTGGAAGAGCTGGTAATTTTAAGCCACAGGGATTAATTCCTAGTTAATGACCACCTTCCCCTCTCCTCCACTTTCACTCTATCTTATCCAACCTCCGTCCACAGTGATGCCTACCCAAGCACCGAGCCCAAATGCCACCTCCCCCTAACCAACAGCATCCGAAAAAATTTTAACGCAATACATATTTAAATAAATAAAAGATCGTAGCACTTTTCCGCAAAAATGTTTTACTGCGTACAATGCGTTTCGGCTCACTGAGCCATCATCTGGTACAAGACCCTGCGGCTCATCTGGTCTTCTACCAGATGGTTCGGTATGGCTCGGTGAGCTGAAACGAATTGTACGCACTATAAAATTTTTGTGGAAAAGTGCTACGATCTTTTATTTATTTAAATATGTCTAACTTCCACCAATTGAAGCCTGAGATTGTAGAACTTATTCACAATCCATACTGCTCAATTTAACTGTACTCCTCTCCTTGAAAATGTTACCCTGTAATGAAACCATGGTCGGGCAAAATAAATCACCATGTGGAAATAGCAAATCATTGATCCCTCAATTCAGTGGTGTCATGATGGCGGGACGTGCCAGAACGCCGTTCCGGCACTGGCTATAAAAAGACATAATAGTTGAATAACACTTTTATCAATTTTGCTGCCCCAGAATTTCTAATACTTACATTCATAACCAAAACAAAAAAAATTGTAATACAATTTAAATAACTAGTAATAACAAAACAGAGTAATATTTCAATTCTAGAAAAAGTTTGGGAAAGTGAGTTCCGGTTCTGCTAATTTTGCCATGACGTTACTGCTACAATTCCTATTTAAAATTATTCATGGAAGGTCGGCAACATTATATGTACTAACATCAACATTATATTATTGACTCTTTGGTTCACCTGCACTCCTCATTGAAGCTTTGCCACCCCTGTATGCACAGGTGAAAATTTTTGTGAGGTTGTGTTGCCCTTATGGGAAACCTATGATTGTAACAAAGTAAGATCATCTTGATGCTAAAAGAGGAAGAATTCTGGGCTAACAAGGTGTGCCGTATTGTGTGGGAAAAAAGATGATGAAACTAAATGATGAAGATTCAATATAGAGAATAGGATTCAAGAAATCAAGATTTGGGTCAACAGGAGATACAGAAGGGCAACGAGGATGAGAGACAAACTAAAGAGGAAGCAGTCAACTTGTTTGACAAAGAGAGAAAACTGTTTGAATAAAATAATAATGGTAGATAGCATTACAGCATGAGATACCCAAAATTCATATTGAAGTATGGGTAATGGTTATCTAACATAGGACAAAGAAGTCAACTTGAGTATGAGAAATATTATAGGGTACTGATATTTTTGTGAAGAAGCATATGAGTAAGGTCATATTTGTGCAGGTTTTGGTTGAATTCTACTGCAGCTAAACCTTCTAAAATAGAAAAGAACTGCTTTAAAGTCAACGCTTCCAATGTTTCAATGCCCTGTTGAATTAAGTGAATACCTTCTGGAAGTTAAGTATGCACACTGGGTACGTAGAGCCACCATATCACTGGCCAGACAGCTCACGTATCCTGCCAAAAGACCAGATGAAAAATCATACAAGAAACATGCTGCAGTTGAATAATATCAATTATTTACTGATTTCTGGGAAAGTTGCATGTTCATCTAGAATCCATTTAAATTGTGTTTCCCTATTACAATAATGACTACTACCAGTCCAGCCAAGTACTTCTGATCACTTTAATGTGCAATCCTCTCCTACACAATGAGGCGCCCAAGTGAAAAGATAATATCAATATTTTTGTAATATTTCAAAAACAGTAATGAGGCAAATGCCCATCAAGTACAGCTTCAGTAAAGTAGAGCCTCGATTATCCCTTGCTCAATTAACCCTTCACTGGATTATCCACATATCAGTTCCATTTCCAGTCTTGCCAAATCCTCCTCTATTCTCCATTTCTTACCCCTTCCCATCTCAATACAATTATTTAATTAATGGGAAAGGTACAAAATATGCTGAAAAAGCATGATACAGAAATGAAAGTAAAAATTGTTACCAAATGATCATAAATGTAGAATAGTTCTCCAGCCTCTGTCAGGGTGAGGCATTCAATTTTAACATATTTCAAAAACAAAATACTGTATTTATCTGAATATAGTACCCCAGCACATGCCCAAGCCCTTAAAAAGTATTCAAGATTTTTAATATGGTATCATTATCATTGTGTTCGTTTTTTAATTACGAGGTATCCTGGTGCGCTCCCAGGACAAAATCCTGGATACAGCCTTGCTTGTGCCCCCCCAGAAAGAAATCCTGGATGCACCCCTGGGGGACTATATTGAAGCATATTTTTTTTTTTTTATTTTCTGAAACTGAGGCCTCAAAATTAGGGGGGGGACTATATTCAGAGAAATACGCTATCTATTTGTTTTCCAAGCTATCTGATGCTGCTGTTGTCTGTTAGACACTTTAACTATTATTTTGGGCTGCCCAGGTGTCAATCCTGAGGTGATTGATGGAGATGGTGTGGTTCCATGCTTTATCTCTTCTTAAAAGTAAGAAGTCTCATCTCGCACTGTTCAATATGAATTGTCCTTCTCATTTGATTATCTGTTTGAGCTTTCACCACCATTAGGATGGAAAATTTATACTAATCTATGTACTACGAAACATTATATAGTTGGAATATGTTTTTACCCCTGAAGAGAATACATGATGTCTTCCCGTTAAAATTGCAAGTGATTTTCATTTTTTTTCAGAGTCTTCTTGGAGCAGTGTCTGGTTTTGGTGCAGGAGCTGTGTCCAAAATATATGGAACAGAACTAGCAAAGCTTACTCAGCACGGATTCATTTTACTTGCTATTTCATTCATCATAATTCTCTCTTGTTCAGCTTTGTGGTTGTTCATATTAGCACTTGCACCACTGGCTATATCATCCTCCATACTGCGAACAGCCCTTAGCCAGTGGTCGCTGGAGCAAGCCCCTAAGGATCAGAGAGTAATTATGGATTTTATTTTTTGTAAATTTCCTAGGAATATAAACGCAGTTTACTAAACTAAGAAGTACACTAAACTAAGCAGCTAACTGAAGGATACAGTTAAATATTTTTAATCCAACCTCTACTATATAATGAAACCTTTAGCTGATTAGTGGCTGATAAACCCACAAAAAATGTTGATATCATGAGTACAGGAAAGTTGATTGCATGTTAAAACTGTCCAAATTGGAACATAGGGATTTCCTTAAGAGCATTTGGAGGAATTAATTGTCGATTATTCATTCTAGTGTGCATCAAATTAAATTTTTATCCACCTCAACTATAAGTCTTTATGCAATTGAATGCAGCATGAATATAAATATGTATAATTGGAGGGTATACAATGCTTAAGATATATAAAAAACCAAAGAATTACAAAAAGTTAACAGACTGATTCTATTTCATGTATCAGTATAAAAATTGAGTTCTTCCTTTGTGTGTTGTATGTTTTGCCATTGATATTTTTTAAACATTTTTAATTTGAAATTACTCTTTCTCTTGATGGCAGACTAACTTTAAGAAAACATCTACAAATGAAAAACCAGAGATTTCATTTGTGTTGCTAAATTTTACCTATATTTTTATACAGTAGAGTGCAGATAGACCTATCTGCACCTTGCCATAGACTAAGGAATAGTCATAAGAGTGCAGATAGACCTATCTACACTCTTCCTCTAGGTACTCAATTTGAATGAATCAGAATAATGCACAGTTCCAATGAAATTTATTTAGGTAATAGTTATCACATACAATAGGAAATTATTACACACTCAGTACTTATATTTTTTGCAGTAGGTAATACAGTTATGGAAATAAACATTGCGGAGGGGTACTGAATATTTTTTCATATTTCACAAGAATTCTGCACCATTGATGGTTGCATTTTATCTATGATGGATTTCAATTATTATGGACATTCCTAGGTTTTTGCTGCAGAAATAGCTTAGAAATTATTTACATGCCTATTAACTTCTGGGTGGTTGATTCTGAAATGACCCAATAATATAGACCCAATCTAGGGAACTAAAAATACCTTAAATGCATAATTTGCAATGTGTAGCTGTATTGATATTGAATCAAGGATTCAGGTCCTTGAGTACAGGGGCACAGCTAGGAATGAAGGCCCAGGGGGGGTTTCAGGCACAAAACACTGGGGTGTCTGAGGGTGTGGAATACCCGCCAGGGTAAGTGGGAGGTGCGGGGGGCCTCCCCTAGAAAATTTTTCAGGTAAATGGTTCAAAATGGTGACTTTTACGGCCATCTGAGGGATATTTTATTAATATTTACACTATCCTATAAGTAATATTGATCCAATTAAGTGAAATGGATTAAACTTAAAAATTAATTTATCTGAGCTCTGTGGGGGGTTTTATCCCCTGAAACCCCCCATCGCTGCGCCACTGCTTGAGTATGCACTTAATGTCATGCTTATGATAAGGGGAGTTTTCAAAGAAATACGAAATTTCATCATTTTCACAGGGCTCTGTGATTGGTGCTCAACATTCCTTATCTGCGATTTCACGAATGACTGCTCCTGTGATAGCTGGTGTTGCACAAAGCACATTTGGACCTTCTGGACCAGTATTGATTTCCCTGCTGGCATCTCTTGCAGGCATCGTCATTGCCTCTAGGATTCACAGGAAAAGTAAGGCTGTTGAAGGATCTAATAAAAAGAGCCTGTAAATATGAAGATTGAATCTTGTCACATTCACATATTGTGATATGAAGGCTGTGGAAATCCTATTTAGAAACTGTATGATAAAGATTTAAAAGTATTTTCTTATGAAAATTGTAGATAAAATATTTGTATTTCATGGGATGGCTTTGATTTTTGCCCTGAAACATTTCCCCTCTGTTTTGCCCAAAATCTCCAGAAGATGAGCAATGGGTGGCCTAAATCCTGGCCTCCTTTAATTATTTAGTTTTCCAGGACACAATTGGAGCGTTAGGAGCCTATATTGGAGCGAGACTGATTAGACCTACTTGAGAGACTGATTAGGTAGCCTGAACATCACCGTCAAGGTATAAATTACCGCATGGTGGATGTAATTATTTGCTGTTCTGTCTATTTCAAAGATTAATTAAGACGTTTTTATTGTTTATTGGAAAACAGAGCCCAGATTACTTGCAAGAATTCAAAGCATGGGTGTTGCGATCATGGAAATTCTATTATTTCAGTTAAGTACAAATTCCTCATGCAATTTCTTGTTCCTTACAAGTTGCTAGCCTCAAGAATAACATGAGAACAAGATAATGTACACTTTCCTGAAATCTTTATTCTGAGAAAAGTTATGGCATGTCACCATATAACTCATGGTCAAACGAAGTTATGGAATTATGTTTTCCAGATCGTCATATTTATGAAATCAATATCAAGCCACAAGAAGTGCCATAGAGACAAGTAAAAAAGTGTGCTTTTCTGAGCCAAACCCAGGGTAACACAGGCAAATTTTCAGACATTAAAGAGTGTGCCCAACGGCTGATAATTGCCCGCCAAATCTTTGCCTGATGCCAAAAAGCGTTTTTTTATTTTAAAACATAAATTAGAATAATTTAAATTATTTTGTTCCTATTTTTAACATTAGTTTTTGATGCAAAGCTATCTGGCAGCAAACTTTGGTATCCATAATTTAGATCATGCAACCTGCAATTGATTATCCAACCTCTGCATTTGAAGTCGAGAACTTTGCATCCCATTTTAAGATGAGCCCTCCTTTTTGCAGGAGTTGGAAGAGAAAAAAAATATCTTAGATTTGTGCAAATTTGATGGTTAAGATTCAACTACATTTGTTATTTAAGAAGAAAATAGGATATTCAGTGGCTCAAAAACAGATTAAGAAGGGGAATGAATAAGAAATTTCAAAGGAATAAAGATGGTAAAATGAGGATAATTACAAGAATTAGGAAAGCATAGGCTGTGTAAGGCTTTCAGTGTAACTGAAAAAAATTCATGGGTTAATTTGGAGTGGCTTGCCTAATGATACCTTCCAAATAGAGTATGAGTTTGAAGCTTTTGACTCCATTGGCTATCATGGCCTTGCCACACCCAAAGATTTGGCCCAGGGTCCAAATCTGAAAACAATAAAATGGAAATAATTATAAAAATTGTGAAGGAAGAAAAGCAAAGACATTTTAATTACACCAAGGAGAAATTAAAAACAAGATTTGAATTCATACATAATTACAAGGAAAAATGAGAGCTGCATATAGGCCAAGTTGAAACATTGATAAAAAATTATATGGGTGTATGGTACAAGTTGTGCTGTAGAAAAATAATTGGGTGGGGCGAGAATAAAAAATTATTGGGATATCAAGATTGCATATTATGTTGCATATTTCTCCGAATATAGTCCCCCCAATTTTGAGACGAGTTTCGGGAAAAAAATTTAAAATGCATCGGAAATAAGACGCATTTTTACCCTCTAATTGCTGACTTTTTCCATCTACCACAGCACCGTTGTCCTCGTCCTTTTTCTATCATATGTTCCTATCCCTTTCTGTCCTTGCCTCTGAATTACTGAAAAGTGAAGGTAGCTCATGATATCTTTTGCACCACCCCCTTGATTTTTTTCTGTATCCGCTACTGAGCGATCAAAATAATGCAGAGAAAAGTGAAAATACGACAGCAATATTTATTCATCAACTCAGACCACATGAAATCGCGAAACATATTCCGCGTTTGAATTTCGGCGCTAACTACGAGCATGTGATCGAATCTAGACGTTCGCCTTACTCCCGTTCGTATATTAGTGCTCGAACCGACCGCCCAGACGTCACTGCGGTCGTGCAGAACCGTCGGAGTACCTCGGAACGGGCCGGTTCCCTTCGTGGCCGTCCGGGAAGCAGCAGCAGCGAGCAGCATTCGGAGCGCAGGCAGTGTTGGGTTGTCGAGCAGCTGGGTTAGTGGCGGCGGATTTGGGGTGCTGAGTGGGAACGGCACCTGAAGAACAGGGGCCCAGAGTGGAAGTAGTTTTTTTTTAGACAAAGAGAGAGAGAGACATCGACGGGATGGAAGGCTTCTTCCGGTCGGCGGCTGGCTTGGCCCTCGGGGCTATTATCATCTTCGGTTTCGCAGTGCCCAGAGGTGAGCCGCGAAAGAATTTACCACTAGTTTTGTCACCAGTTTCCCCGCTTGTTCCTCTTTTGAGCATCCCAGGGTATTATATTGTACTCTTTCCGCGGCAGGCTCCCGGCCTGCGAGGAGAAGCGCCAGTCGATTTCTTAACTCTCCGCATGCCCCAGATTTTTTTTCGATTGCCCTCGCCGCTCGACCAGAGCGAAAAGACTGATATTATTTCCCCAACTATCTCCGGATAATGGTCATTCCTTGTTTTGGGGTTGCGTAATTTGACATTGCTAAGAAAAAAATCGATACAAGTATTTTTTAAACATCTCAGCTATTCGGTTTTTGACCGCTTTGATCTATCGTCCAAGAAGGAGTATTTTTTCTGATTGGAAAGGAATTAGGATTTCGACACACTTCGTCGTCATTTTTTTCATTGGAATGTATTTCTTTTTACGAAAAGCTTGCTTTACCGCGTCTGCAAGCTGGTTCAGCGAGCGTTTGATTTTCAGATATTCCTTCGTTGGCTCAATTGTTTGCGAAGAAACGCTCACTGATTTCTGACTGACTGACATTGAAATCTCAACGAAAGAAAATTTTTCACGATCTAACGACCGTATTTTTCGAATTTCCCGATAAATCGAAAAATGCTAAAGTCACCTACTTATCTGCATAACTCAAGTTATTTCAGTATTACACCTCATTGCCAAATTCTGCGTGATAAATGGTCACAAAAAATCTACAGTTGCTAACATGTATAGGGAGCAGATTTTATTAGAGATTTGATCTGACAGGCAAGACTGATAGAATCAATCGGGAGATAACAGCTATAAAAAATGTACGCTTTTGGAAAAAAATCGTGCACTGATTTTCCTTATCGTTCTTTAAATAAATCCGCTAAAAAATTACACTCGAAAAAGATTAGAAATAATCCGAGCCTCAAACGATGAAGAGGTTCTCAAATTTCTTCGGTGCCCCTTGAAATTGGAGAGAATCCCGGAGTTATATCACCGCATTGAGACATAAAAATAAGCTACATAAATATTACGTGTGTTTCCTTCGAGAGATTTGCGAGGCATATATGACATTTAAAACTATCAATTCGCTTAATGTCCGTCCTATCACATTCGGTGAAAGGATGGACATTATACGATTGGTAACATTCGGACAGATTTGCATATGCATGACCCGACGCCGGTATTTCCCCGGATTCAACCTCACAAGAGGCCCACAAAACCACTCCCCAACTCCGCATGCCCCACGAACCCTAGGGGATGAACGTTAATCACGACTTTTATAAGCCTTCCCTCCTGGGACGACACGCGCGCAACCCTGAGGAGAATCCTTACCCTTTTCCTCCAGGAGAAGCTTTGTTCCCCAGCTGAGTTTGAGGAGATGATTGTGGGAATAGGACGGGGGAGAATTCGAGTACGAGTTTTCGGGAGAGAAGGGATCAATTTGTATAGATTTCTGGGCCTCGGCCCATTTGAGGGCGGGGGTGGTGCCAAGCGGTGGCAGAATAGGGGGAGGGGGAGAAGAAAGGAGGAATATGGGAAGGGGGTGGGATAGATTCCGAGAGGTGGAAGGATATGGAAGACTATGACCATTAGAATGAAATAAATAATTTTCGTCTCAAAAATATGATACAAAGAGAGAGAGAGAGAGAGAGAGAGAGAGAGCCGTTTTCAAACCCCCTATACCCGTTTGATAGTGTGTGATATAAGAATAAACTACAAAAATATTGTATTTTTCGTGAGATTTGCGAGGAAAATCTGATATTTTAAAACTATCAATTCGCTTAGTGCCCGTTATATCATATTCGCCATATGACAAGTTTGCTTCGCCTTAAACAATTATTCACTGTTTTCGACCAGGTAAAAGAGAGGCCTAAACTTTAAAGCTGCCTCCTACGTCATTTCTAGGTCAAGTAACTTAAATTTTAGCCATCATCTGGATAATAATCATAATAATTTCAGGGTTTTCCTCAAAGCGATATATTTTTATGTGTATATTTGTAGATAAATTCTCGATAGTTGCTCTTTCCGTTTTAGTTAATTTTCTCCTTACTAAAAGGATGATGTAAGAATTAATCTATCGAAAGATGATTAATTAAAACCTATCCCTGAGGAAACCGCAGTAGAGTTCATCAATATTAATCGCCAGGAAACCTAATACTTCGAGCTCCTTTCAGTTTTCCGTGTTTGGAAGCGATGCTACGCTAAATCGTCAATATATGTTACGTAACTATCCTAAATTGTATAAAGCACTGTAGGGGTTCGTGAATTTCGGAAAGAGAGGTACCACTAGGGTTCCCTCCCCCCACTCCCTTACCCGTAAAAGTTTGGCGAGGCAGCACTATCGGTGCAGCGGGCCACTAAAGCCAGGTTTGAAATCGGAGAAGCGAAACTGGAGGATGTCGAGGGAAAGGAAAAAAAACGCTGTTGGAACGTGAAGGTGAAGACTTGGACGTGCAGAACGAGGGGAAAATAGGGGAAGGGACGGCGCCAGGGGTAACTAGGGGCGAGGGGTAAAAAGGAGAATGGTAGGGGGCAACGGCAAGGAGAGTTGGGGGGGAAGTTTGGGGAGAAGGGGTTAGGGTAAGATTGGGTGAGGGAATGGGGTAAGAGGTTACGGTATCGCAGAGGTAGAGGAGGGATTAGAGTAAGACAAGAGTTAAGATGTGGGATAAGACGGGGTAAGGATTGGAGGAGGGAGGAATGGAGTTTAGGTAGGGTGAGGGGTAGGAGTAAGTCAGGGGGTGATGGGGGTAGGGGTGCGAAGAATTTAGACGATCGAAGGGTGTTGCAGGGAGTCACCTGGGGGGGGGGGGCGTGGGAGGGAGGGAAGCCTTCGCCTTGCTCCCAGAACCCCCCTCTCCATACCCTTCCCCTACACACTTCCCCCAGCTCCCCACCCCACCGCAACAAATCCTCCCCACTCCTCTCCCCCACTTCCCCTCCGACACGTACATACGTATCCTTCTCTTTTCTTTTCTCCGCCTTTCCCTCGAAATGTCCCTCTCCCTGTCTCACCTGGGAAGTCTGTTGGCTTCCATGCATCCGAATCGACGGCTGCGATAAGCCCGAGAGCCCTCCCACCCTCTTCCTTCTCTCTGCCCTCTCCCGTCATCTACCCTTTCCCCTGTCCAAACCCAGCGACTGCATCCTTACGTAACGAAAACTCCCAGTGGCGTTGGCGGAACAGACCGTCCCCGGGTCAACCCGCAGGGGTTTTATCTCTCCTCCACATCTTTGAAGGCCGCCAGAGCCGTTTGCGAAGGTCCGCGGTTCGTATCTCCCGCGCTAAAATGATAGGCTGACGGGAAAAAAGCGGGACAAAACAAATCGGAAATCAAATTGCTGCATTATGCCAGGCTCGTGGCGTTGGTGGAGTAGACCTTCCCTGGAATCATTCAAAAAATGTACCACTTGCAAGGGTTTAATATCTCCTCCACATCTTTCAAGGCCGCCGGAGCCGTCTTCGAAGGTCCGCGGTTCGAATCTCCCGCGCAAAAATGGCATGCTGATGGGAAAAATCGGGGGAAAATAAATTGAAAATTAAATGGCTGCAGGAAGTCAAGCTCGGGGCGTTGGTGGTAGAGACCTTCCACTACAACCATTCAGAAATATTTAATGCTCCTGTAAATTGTGAGAGACCTAGATTTATCTTTTAAGGTCCTCGGTTGGAACGAAAGAGACTCCATTAGAGGAGGCCGCATTCCGTCCTGTAAAAGCTTGATTTTTGCTGCCGCTTCGCCCGCTTTTTAAAATCTTATTTCAACAATGCCTGTCGTTACATTCATTCCACATCGTACTAGAGTGTTTGCACACACGAGGAATAGCATTGAAAAGCTGAAAATCCGACCGTTATGCCATCACTGATAAGAATTTCGGTTTACAGACCTAATTATAGTTTGCTTCCCTGTGAAATTCGGATCGCTCATCCTTATGCATTGCGAGTATAGAATTTTTTCAACCCATTTAAATGTGCGGTGGGCGACAGCACATTTTGAGACCGACTGGAACATACTTCGTTGTAATATTCGTGGTTGGAATCTTCTATCCAGAAATGGCGAGGTAATGCGAAAAGGTGGGAGAAATAAAATTGCGAAGCAAGTTACTGCAGTATGACAGGCTCGCGGTGATAGCGGAATGGAACTTCCCTGGGAGAAACCGCAGGGATTTACCTCTCCTAAACATCGTCGTGATGCCGGAGTCGTCCGCGAAGGTCCTCTGTTCGAGCCTCAAGCGAGAGAGGTGATTCGACGGATGGGAAAAGGTGGGAGGAATAAAATCGAAAATCAAGATGCTGCAGTATGACGGGCACCACTGCAGTACGCTGTCATCGTCATTATCTCCGCGCGTGATGGGGTAACAGCGAGGAGGGATTCGTGGGCTGTAATACGATCTCTGCGACGGTTATAAGGGATAAAAACAAAAAACGTAGATTTTGATGTATAAATGCTTCTTACTTATTACCCCGGATTATTTTTTTCACGGCAAAACAAATAACTATCCATGTCTCGCCCAACACTAACAATAAGTCAAACTTCCCTTTTTCTATTCATTCCGCTATGGATAAACTTCGCCTCTGAGTTCCAACTGATACCATCTCTCCTCCAACATGCCAAAACACTTTTGTTCAATGTGGAGAATCATTAACACCGCCGATGTCCAAATTCTATTTTATTCCTTACAACGGCGATTATTTGGATGAATCACTACATCTTCGCGTAAAGATATTGTTATGAAACGAAAGTGGTGAACGATATAGCCCGATATATATATATATGTATATCGGTGGAAACTAAAATGTTTCTCCTTTTACAAAATTTGCGACTGTATTCCATATTTCTCAGCCTGAGACAACCAACGTCGCTTCAATATTATTATTTCAGTTATTTTCCAAGGATTGCACATTCTTAAACCACATTCTCCCTTGCCTTATCGTGTCTGTCCCGAGGTCAAAATTTCCTTAACGAAGATAAAAACAGCAGAAAAAGATTGAAGCATGTCTTAAGATCATAAATGCTGAGCTCTAACACACTACCGTTGAGGAAATCATCTAAAGCCAACTTGGTGGCTAATCGAAAGCAAATAATTCAAGAATTTGAATGACTTAAACTATAAAGAGGAAGTAACAAAATTTACACGGTTGAGATATCGGACAACATTGTGATAGAAAGAGCTAACCAGGACAGCTAAATTTTTATTTTCAAAGGCAAGCGATTGTATCATAGAAGCATCATAACCTGCTCCAAAGTAACTCTCAGACATTGGTGGAGGTCCTACGGAAATAGGTTACTAGTTCCCTTCCCAAGGAAGTGAACCAGTGTGGTAGTGTTAGTATTCTCTTAATAACATGCCAGTCTCTATTGATATAACTTTCAGATTTGATTTATCATGCAAAGTTAAGGTTACTTGGTATATTTTTCCAATACTAACATTATGACTACTGTAGGTTTAGAATATTTATTGTAGCATCACTCTAAACATCTTCATTCTGCGAAGATGGATAGCCTACAGGATAATGGCTACGGAATACTAAATTGAATGTACGAAAAAATACACAAATCATACATAAAAAGCTAATAATCAAGCGTAAATGGAAACAATTTTTGGGAACAATGCAAAAACGATAGTAAAATAAAGTGAATGATACGAAGACGTTTCCTTAAATTCTTTATGATGCAACAATTCTTACATGACCTGAACTACTGAAGTAGGCAAGATAACTTCTTCAATTCTATGAACAAAATATATTTCCACTCATTTTACTGCCAAACAACGACCTGCAGAAAAAGGGAGTTCGTGAAAACAGGAGCGCCTCTATTAAAGAGCTAGATAAACAGGCTAGACTGTCCGTAAAAAAAAGAAGCCTGTTTCCTTTAACAGCGGCCTACCTCTATTATGCGATACCCAGTTAATCGGCCCTTGGATTCCATTCGTCTTTGCTGAGAGAGTACAAAATCTGCAGGCTCTCTTATCTGAATCTCGCCTCATCCAGCCCATTACAAACCCAAACTTCCTTCCGGACCGCGTGGGAAAGGATGAGATATCACAGCGAAAGATTCATTTGGTGCAGAAATTAAGTCAAAAAGAGAGATATGCTGGGTGCTTTTCATGGTATATGACAATGGTTTGCCAGTGTGTTCTTATCGTGATTTAAAAGTGTACGAGTTCGATTTTAGATATCATTGGTGGCTTTGAAAATAAAACCTAAATGGTAACTCGGAGGCATAAATGCAGCAATAAAAATATGTTGCAGTTGTCATTTTTACACTTACAGTACAGAAATAAAATTAAATCCCTCAAAGAACGTTGGTTAAATGAGGGAGAGGAAGGATGAGAATATGGTTTTTAGATAGAATGAAAGGGCTTTATGGTGAATTGAAGATAGAGGTCCATGAATGGAGGGAAGACTGACAGAATGCATCTTGAATACTCAATGCAAACCTACCTTTATCTGCAGAGTACTTAAAATAATAATAAGCATCAAAAAAACTTACTTTTAAGGGATACTCCCCATCTCGTCAATAATTATTTCACAACATTTTCCAGCAGAATTTGAAGACAGATTACATCGACATGGTTTCCGAAAGATAAGGACCACATGTCCGCACATCTATGAGACCCAAATTCAACGAAATATTCCTAAATTATTTCGTACGTACCAAAGGAGGAAAAAACTTTACCAAAATTTAAGTTGGATTTTAACAGTGAACAGGCAGCATAGCGTGGAGAGTGAACGACATGGAAGGGCAAACAGCACGTTTGTTTTCGAGACAAAAATTAATCAATACGGTGGGCGTGTTTTATTTTACATTTCGCGTGACTCACTTGCCTGTCGTTGAAACGGGGTAAAAAAAATCGGCCTGCTCAGCAGTTAAGTGGCTTCCCAGTCATTCTGTTAAAATTTGAGTTAGTTTTTAGTTCATGAAAGCGGTACGACCGTTGCCATTCTGAAAAATAAATAACCGAGCCGTTTTAACTTTAATTCGCCGTACGATTAACAGTAACTTGTTTTCGTATGTGTTCCATGCACAAATATGGTTCGGAAAAGGACCAAAATTTGCGAAAAAACTCGACAGCTAATAGGATTATCCCTCGAATGACTAGATTTAAGTTATTCTAGTATATTAAGGTCTGGTAAAATTATAATAAAAAATTTTTATGAGTGCCGATGTACAAAATTTCTCTATTGCTGAATGTGGTGTCAGGTAATCGCTCGTTAGAGATAGTATGTAGAATCATAATTTTATAAGATGGTAGCAAAAATTTCAGCCAAAGGATACACCATATTAAAGTTAATATTAACTACACATGAACAAACCGGCAATTGCGTTGACTTTTCTTTGATAGACGGTCAACTGAGCTACAAGTATTTTCAACCACGTAGAGCGGTATAGATTGGTTCTCATAACAGTGGTAGTTCAAACCGCTAAAAATACGTAGCGCTGTTTGACCTAAAAATTAAATTCTTGGAGAAATACGATTCCATACCAGGCGGGATGATTTAAAATCGAAATATTTTTTTTGGCAGGGAAACGAGTTCCCCGCCTTAATACCACTGTGACTCCCTTCCAAAAAGAATCATATAATTTGATTTTTCAACGGCCAGATTTAAAAAATCTGCCCCGACAGGGTGTTTTTCTTCCGAAATGATGGTAACTGGAGACACTGCCCAATGTGCGGGGGCGATTGGGTTTAGTCATTTCGGCGAACGAAGCACTAATATTTGGAGCAAGCTTGGAGAAAAGCACTGGGCAAAATATATACTCCTTCCGTTCCGAAGGTAATGGGATATTTGAAACGCCAGGTTTGCTTTCTGTTCTCTTTCGCCTTGGGACTTTGTGTGCGGACAATGGCTCTCGTTTGTCTGGCAATCGCAAGGAGGCCAACATAAAATACTTTTCCCGCTCAACTTCCTTAGCGTATTTAATTCCATATCACTTTCCATGGAGTAACTAAAACTTAAGCAATTTCAGGCTTGAGTTGTGAAAGTTAGAAGTGGTAAACGAAAACCGATTTCATACATTGCCTAGATATTTTTAGCCGCAATGTAACCAGTTTCATCGAGAATTATGCAAATAGTGCGAGATATATTTGGCATATTACGGTGATGTATGTAAGTTATTTATAATTAAATAAAGGGAAATTAGCTCTTCGGCCTCTATAGATTTACAGTTAAAGTTCTTCATAGTTGAATTTAGAGAAGAAATGAGAAAATTTCATTATTCCAAGGAAATTATCTGTAAAAATGGCTAAAATACAATTTTCTCGCTCAATAATAATAAACAAAAAACCCCTCCCGGTACACATGAATTTAGTATCCACGATTGTTAAAAATCTTAGCGTATCAAAGAAAGTCTCCAAAAAAATCATAATGCAAGAATGTAAAAATAAAATTTATTAGGATTAAAGGGTATTTAACCGTTCCCTAATTGATGTTCGGCTCCAAGTAAAATTCCAATTAATATCGGCATTCCGGCGATGGATTGTTGCACGAAAAAATCGCGGATATGACTGCATGGAACCAACAAGAGTGCATGTGGAGTGAAAAAATTCTATGGGCGGGAAAATCATTCCCGCTGATTCGAACCCCGATCCCTCCATTTGCAACGAGGAGGCCAGATGGTTTATTAGGTTAAAGCACTCGCTTTGAATGCCGGGAATTCTGGTTCGAGTCCAAGTTAGGTCGAACGGTTTTCTTCCTCAGAAATTTTTAAGTCCATGTTGAGGTGGATTTTCTTGGAATATTCCCTGTGGCACACTCCACACACAAATTGGCATACTATAGCGACAACATCCTCGGATTTTTTTAATTTCTCACACGGGGTCGTAGACAGCCGAACATATCGAGGTCACGCGAGTCCGGGGACTGGGCAGGACAGAACCCTGTCGGCGAAGACTCACCTCCCCGCTAACACAGGACAAGATGTCCGGCGCCATCGTTGGATGCATCGAACCAAAGTGACTACATTCAGAAATCCCCGCTTAGACCCGTAGATGCTTGATTTTGGCTGCTTGCGTTTTGAAAGGTTATCGAAAATGTTCATTGAGAGCAGAGTTATCCATTTATTCCCAATATGTGCAATTGAATACTTGAAATTGCGAGGAATTGAACAGCATGGAAATGCGACAGATTATATAATGTGGAGTTTATATTTTTCATCAGTCCTAATCATTGGTGATTGCCCGAGGTGGATCCAGAGAGGTGAGGGTTATAGACCCCCAATCCAATTTACACTACATAAAATAGTTATTTTGTTTGGACCTTCACTACTGCTGGGAGGCTACCCCCCAGGTTCCCCACTTAGTACCCCTTGTCACTATCCTGAATCCGCTACTGGTGATAGTGATTGGTATCAGTGGCGCAGCGAGGGGGGGGTTTTGGGGGATAAACCCCTCCCCCCCCCCAGAGCTCAGAGAAATTTTTAAGTTTAATCCATTCTACTTAATTATATTGATATTACTAATATAATAGCGTAAGGATTAATAAAATATACCTCAGAAAGCCGTAAAACTTACCATTTTGAACAATTCACATTATAATTCCGGAATTTACTAATCTCGTATCTACCGCTTATCCTGATGGGTATACCAAACCCCCACACACCCCGGTATTAGTTGCACCTAAACCTCCCCCAGCCTTAATTCCTGGCTGCGCCCCTGATTGGTATATCTCGACCACTGCATTTGTAATGCCTTCTGTTTATCAAGGCCAGCCGCCAAGAACGCCAGAAAATATTGCCCTAATTTTAGTTTTTTTTTCCGTAAAATTCGGACCACTCTACCGTCAGCGTCTGGTGTGGCGACATTTGCAAACTCCTTTAAAATCGAGGTGGGTGGCAGCAGTGGTCGGCAGTTGGACCATTGGGTCGACTTTTCCAATAAAAAAGGAAAAATGGAAGCAAAAGGGATGAAAAGGCTATTTCTGCCGTCGCATCGAATACGGAGACAAACTCCCTCATTTCCACTAAAAGTGCCCAAACGCCCCTTGTCTAGTGCTTGATGGGAACGTATGACCGACGCCGGGTTACACTTGCAGGGCAAGGAGCCGACGCCAAAATTTTTATCGACTGACCCGGTTAGGGGAGCGTGGGGGTGTATACGTATGTACTTTCCGTTTTTTTTGTCCCTACCACCCCGACGGAGAACTTGGCTCCTCTTCAGTTTTTCTCATCTAGGATTCTTATCAAGGAAGTCGGATGGGCCAGGAATGCACGTCCAGCTGCGTTACAATGACCTTATCCGATGGGGTAATGGGGCATTCGACGGATCGAAATTTGATCCACATTTCGCCGTGGCACATTCGTCGGAGTGCAGCTACCTCGGGCGGTGTTACCGCGTCTGGGTCAAATGATGCTGGGTCATAGGATGCGGAGGTCTTTCCCTCAGGATATCATTAGCCTATTTACTACCCGTGTTGAGTTAAAACAATGCTAGCTATCAATTAATTTTGTTAATCTATTAATGAGGTAGGTTCCTGACAGCTTGATTTAAAATAAATACCTTTCGTTTAGATTACGAAAAAAAATGTTTTCCCAAAATAGACTACATCAATCGAGATGAAGCAGTATCTATTAAGGTACAAAAAATTCGGTTATTCTAAACATTCATTTTTTATGTCACCCTTTCCTCGGCTATTTAAGACCACCGCAGCGCATCATGGTTTAGAAAAATGTGGCTACTCTAAACATTTATTTTTTATTTAACGCTTTCCTCGGCATATCAACGCTATTTACGACGAACGCAGGGTTATGTTCATGTGGCTTACGTGATCTGACTTCAATTGCAACATTCATTTCTTTATAATTTAAAAATAGCATTCCGGTGGAGAGCCTTCATTTTCTTTTCATCACGATACTTAGCGTACAATGAACATAACATCAGTTTTTTCCAGAACGAAATAGTTATAATCTCTAGTTTAAACAAAACTTGAGGTCTGCTTAAAAAATATCAAAATAGAAACCATAAAAATACCATTTCAAATGTAATTTCCAGAAATTTCAGCACAGCTAGTCTATTTTTGAGGTCATCAATCAATGAGGAATAATTAGAGCTGCATATTTTGAAATATTCATAAAAATGGCAGTTATATACTTCATTTCTCATACCTAAGGAATATCTTTCAGCAGTGGGAAGTTCACTATTGATGGGCGATTTGTGGCATTTGATACCACGGTTTGACCACTCCTTCGAGGACTTTAATGCTACAGCAATAATTCCAAATCACAAGACTCAATGGTAATAGCAAATTCTTGCCAAACTCTGATACGCAGAAATTGGTGAGCTTTCACCAGATGAAGTATCTAATGGTAGAACGCTCTAAACTTAAAAAGGAGTATCACATATTCATCGGATATAAGCTACCATGGGAGTTTAAAAGAGAGTTCATACGTCATGCAGAAGTCATTCCCTCAGAAAATCATCCACCTGTTTAAAAGTAGTGAAGCGGAAGCCTTAACGAAGGGGAGATTAGGATATTTTACAAGTTTCCACAGCTTTTAAAATGTAACTACCAACATTTTCAAAGTTATCCCTGAAATAATTAAAACTCTGTTCGTTTCCAAGAAGCTTTCTGTGGAAGTGTACTTATAGCATTGAAATTTTTTCTCAGTGAAAAGAATATTCTATCCACTATTTCCCCAAAGCATACTCTTTATTGCCACGGGCTATCATGCTAGCCACGAGTTTCAAATTTCACGTTTCAATAGGATGATTTTTTTTGAAAGCAACATATACAGGAAGGACATAGTGAAAGGCATCGCGGTTACAGGTGTCAAACTATCATCCCACAGTCGGTTTCTCACAATATTCCGCCATAAATAGTTCCAGGCGATAATAAACAAAATATTTGAGGTTGATATTGCGAGACAGGCATTGTAAAATAACATATGATATTTTACAGAAATTTTCTCCTCACATGATGACTAGTCAAAAATTTCTTTGAATAGTACAAGAATATATATCTTGTGATAGACCTAGCACTTCGCTGTTCCTATTCCTCTCCGTCTACTAGATCAATAAACATCTTTTTAAATCTAAACCTACTTCACATTCTCCATTTTCTTCCATACCCATATCTCGTACGCCTCCTGCCTTTTCTGGTCCTTTTTTCTCAGCGTCCAATTTTGCGCACCGCGATGCGCAACACTCCACATAAAATCGTTCGCTGGACATGAAAATCCTCTGATTAGCTCTTTTTAATTCTTAAATGCCACCTCTGCTAACGCAATTATCTTCCTGATATCCTTTTCCTGGATATTTTGTGGAGCTGTTAAAAATATTGCTGTGATAATATCATTACGGGCTGAAACCATGATCAGTTGAGTTATTGAATATTTTTTGTGGGAAGTTACCGGTGTTTTTACTTTTTGACCAGGACATAAGTTCTCGATGGTTTCTGGCTCAACTTTGTGAAAGAGAGTATATCACCAAACTTACATGATGCCAAATCATTATAATGAGTGTTTTCCAGCTTAATCCCGTGGATTCATTAAATATAAATGACTTACTGGCAATTTTTAACACTAACTTTAACTTCACGACCGGTTTGAATACCGGTTCTGTACTGAATACGGCCGTGAGATAAAAATATAAGTGAAAAATTACCAGTAATTATAACTTTATTAATATGCCTAACGATGAATACACCTCCATGAAACTAGTCATTCTTAGTTAAATTGTCATTTAAATTACAAAATTTTTATTTCATCGCGATTAATAAGTGCTTGTGCTTGGCCTGTTTCCGGCAAGTGAGCGCATTTCTTATTAAGAATAGGGAGAGTGCTGCATGCCTGGTGTGGAGTCACCCCGTGCCACACACCCTTGTGGTGGCGGTACCCCGTCGGTGTAGGAGAGCGGAATGGAGAGCTGCGTCAAACAAATCTTAGAACTGTTGACTTATGATTATGATGATTCTCTCTCTTATTTATGACTTTGGCCGGATACACAATATTACTCTTACCAGTGAAGGGTGTTATCTTCCACCAATAATGCATCACCCCAAACGAGGGGAAGACGTTACGAAAATAATGCCGCAATTTCGAGAACAAAAAATATTAACGTCAAGGTAGCACTTAAAATAAATGTAGCTAGGCAGATTGATATTCACTAAAAAGTTCAACAAAAAGAGGAAATACATCTACATCTACATAATACCCTGCGAGCCACCTCTAGGGTGTTTGGCAGGGGGTGATCACTCACCAGCATGCAGCATGCATTTGGACTCCCACATACACACCACACCGTCCAAAAAACGTCCCGTATACTAACAAACTATACTACTATATGCTGTTAGAAATAATAATTGAATTAACAAACATGCATTAATTTTTACATAGGTTAGTAGGCTACACTACAAGTAATGCAATCTATTTACGAGTTCTATTGCTGCCGTTATAATCTCTTATTGATCGTGGAAAAAATGACATTCGGAATCTGTCTGTTCTACAATCTATCTCTCTTATTTTATTTATATGATCTGATCTTCCGTAGTATGTTGGCGTCCGTAAGATATGGTTAACTTCGTCAGAAAAAACACTGCTCTTGAATTTCTCTAAAAGGTTTAGTCTATTTTTCAATCTACGGTCCGACAGAGATTCCCATCCGAGTTTATTTAAGAGGTCAGTTACACTAACAAGACTATCGTAACGACCTTTCACATATCTGGCAGCTCTTCTTTGCACGCGTTCTAACTCTGTTATTAAGCCTTTTTCATGAGGGTCCCAAACACTGGCAGCGTATTCCAAATGTGGTCTAACGAGGGAAAAGTAGCTAATTTCTCTCACTTTGTCGTCGCACTTTCCTAATATTCTTCATATCGCAAATAATTTCATGGGGTAAAGTAAGTACCCAGCCCTGGTGGTGGCTTGCACGGTATCTCGTAGATGTAGTAGTGTTAGAATTGTTTCGTAAAAGTATGTGTCGTAAGACGTTCGCACGCATCCTTCCTAACTCCGCAGTAGACGTACGAAATTTTTCGGCCGGAAGAAGCGGGGGTGTGACAAGAGTGTGGGTCTCAGCTCTCCTTGAACACGTCGCGGCCAATCGAACCTTCCCTCGCTCGGCTGGCAGGGAAACCGGGCCAAGGAATGATAGCGATGGAGGTGAAGGGTCGGGTCTTCATTTGCTCTTTATCGAGCGAAACCCCTCCCCATATCCCAAAGCCCGCCCTTCCCTTGAGGGATATGATAAATTGCCAGGGACGAGGGGAGGGGACAGAGAGTGAAGGGGAATGCGAGCAATGAGGAAAAGAAATGAGAGAGGAATAATTGCACGCAGGCGGATGCTAGTCCATGAATTAGGTAAACTTTCTCAAGTAAAATTAAGGCACTATTTCCACTTGGAGTAGGGGACACAATAGGCCAATTGCTTTGTAAATAGTTAAATATAAATAGGTGTTTTGGTAGTGAAGGCTATTCGAGTTCTCCACCGGGTAATCTCCTTCATGGCTGCCGACGTTTCGGGATATGAGTCGTACTCCATCTTCAGGGCTGAGTGAGTACGACTCGTACCCCGAAACGCCGGCAGCCATGAAGGAGATTACCCGGTGGAGAACTCGAATAGCCTTCACTACCAGCATACGCCGGGAAAGCTCCGATATTTTTTCAAATAGGTATTTTATTTACTCAAAGACTACACCATTTTATAGAGACGCGTAAAATGGCAGTTTCAGAGAAGCAAAGAGTAAAGCATTCGAAATGTGACACAAAGAACGGTAAAGATAAATTCTTCCAGAAAGGAATCGAACGCGACCCCAGGGTCGAAGGGTAAGGACTACACATCGCTGCCGCCGAGCCCGAACATGAAGATACTGCGCCATTCGTAAAATATGTGACTGCAAAAAAAAAGTCAACAGTGATTGCCATGTGGAATTATATTGGGAGATTATACTAAATAAGGTTAATACGGCTACGAAGGAGGTTACTAATAATTAGTTTAATAAAAAAGAGAAATTCTAAAATTACCATTCAACAATTTGACGGATATTTTTACTTCTCGATTATGTTTCAAAACATGCTTTTCCGCTGCGTTCATTGTCACGAATTGTGAGTAATGATGCACCGCAGAACGACAGCAATAAATACCCCCACATCAACGAACGGAGTTAATTTCTAAAAATACCTCAGTTGAAAGTGAACATCATGATTTGGCTCGGAGTCAATTTTAGCGCAGAAAAAATACAACTCAACTTAATAATAAAAGTAAATAAAATCACGAGGTAGAAATTGATGTGACCATTTCCACGATTCCAAAATGACAACCAAGATTAATACCCACCTTTACAAAAATATTAGTGAATAAGCACATTACTGCAATAAAACTCGCTGTGATTATAATTTTCGGCATGAAAAAATTGCCAAGCTCAAGGATGTACCCATCGATAAATTAAGACAATATTTCTGCTTAGAGTAGGGTACCGACATCATAGGCCATTTGGCTATAGAAAGACATTTCATTCTTTTTTCAAAGTACAAAGGGACTCACTGACACACGAGAGTACAATACAGATGCTGAAATAAGTTGAGTTCCATCAGAGGGGATAAAAATTTATTACAAATCAATATGCTTCATGATGAAAACGGAAAGATAACAAAAAATAGTATTGAAAAATAATTTACAGGTACTCAGAGGCATTGAACGTTTTAGATAATGGTGTAGGAAAGTTTTGACATAGATACAGTGAGCCATTTTAGTCGGTAAACTATTCCACATAATGTCAGCAAACTATCCTATAAATATCCTCCCAAATCGATCATTCAGCTCCAAGAATATTTTAAAGACAGTCGCATATGCTAGAACGAAGTGAAAGTCAGTCACTGATTGGGCACAGTGTCGACGGATAAGCAAGCGAAAATATTTTACACGAGGTCGAAACTCACGGGAGAGCCGTGTTCAGATTTGAGTGCTCCGAGGTCAAATGCCACTTCCTTGGATTCGCAAGGAACTCATTTTTTTCCTCACTCAACCTTTCAGCTAACCCACTCCATTACCCCCACCCCACCCCATTCGCTAATTTTCCTCTTCACGGGAGTTGCGGTGAAGGTTTTAGATTCTACCTAAGCACTCCGTATAAAAAAGGCTTTTATCGCAGTCACGTGCCCTGCTGTATTTTATTATTATTATTTTCTACTTTATGCACTTTCTCAGTTGGCTTACACCAACTGGAAATATTCACCTATCCTAAAGGCAAATTAGGAATGCTAAAATAGTAGGCTCATATGATAAGGAAGAGAATTCATCCTATCCTACACTGTCCGATCATACCCGGCCCAAGAATCTTTTCACAATCTGGCAATTCTGTAGTAAAACAGCTTTTTGCCCGAGGTTAATCAGGTGCTTTTGAATTCCCAGATTTTCAATTTCATTTTTGACCTTTTTTGATAACACCCCCTCCGCCGGTATTGTTAGCGGGTGAATACTGACTTCTTTCAATTTCCAAATTTAAAACATCTTCTACATTATTATGTGTTGTCCTTTTGTCATTCAGTATGTATTTTGTTTATTTATTATTATTATTATGATTCTATTATTATTGTTCAAAATAAATTTATAAGTCAACTATTCGGTCGGGTGGTGACATAGATTGATTTTACCCAAGTTAATACATGATGCACCTCAAATTTGTCACGATTTTTCTCGAATTGTACCGAAGCAAGGCACAGAAGCTGAAGTCAAAACCTATCTCTCTCCTTTTCCTCCATTCTCATCTTTCCGTTGCTATCCACAATTTTCAACAAAAATTTCTACAACATACTTCACTGTTTCATTAATTCTTCTTTCCAATACCTGGTGGAACATATACATACACAGAACATGCTGCAGCAGCGTTGAGCTTGCAATGATTTTTTGTCGACTTTTTGCAAATGTTTCAAATATTAGCTACAGATATATAAATTTCAAGCGAATGATTCTAAGTTTAACCATTTCTCTCCTCAATAGCAAAGCATGTCTTATTTAACGCACATCAAATTTCCGACGATTTTTTTTATCTCCTGATCTAATCTTCCTGATTCTACCGATACAAGGTATAGAAGCTGAAGTCAAAACATACCTCTCTCTATTTCCTTCATATTTATTCATTGCCGTCCACAATTTTTCAACAAAAATTTAAACAACACACTTCTCTGTTCCATCAATTCTTCTTTCCAATACCTGGTAGAACAGGTATACGGTGCAGCAGCAGTGGGCTTGCAATGATTTTTTGTCGACTTTTGCAAATGTTACAAACATAAACTAAAGATATAAATTCCAAGCGAATGATTCTACGTTTAACCATTTATCTCCTCAATAGCAAAGCATGCATGATGAATCCATGATAAAATATAGATAACCAATAGTTATTTTCACACTTAAATATACAACTATCGACCATGGTTTTAACACTTTTAGATCATTCTTACGATGTACTACTATTGGTGGTTTGTATTT
Organism: Ischnura elegans; assembly: GCF_921293095.1. Taxonomy (NCBI): domain Eukaryota; kingdom Metazoa; phylum Arthropoda; class Insecta; order Odonata; family Coenagrionidae; genus Ischnura; species Ischnura elegans. The sequence continues at coordinate 61,883,559 of NC_060251.1, forward strand.
TATCGTGGATATATCGTATTTCCACCACTTGAAGCCTGAAGCAATAAAAGCTGAAACAATATATTGTCAAAGATGAAATATTCTATAAGCTATTAACATTAACAATATTAATTGCTAATTTGAGAGTTCGCCTTCTCCCGGCGAATTATATTAACAAATGATTCTCGGATTACTAGCCGAGTAAGAGTTCATCACCATGATTATTAATACTGTTGTCAAAACTGTGGACGGCTTTACTTACTTTACGCACATCAAGTTTGCTCCGATTTCTTTTCTCCTGATCTAATATTCCTAATTCTACCGATGCAAGTAGAGAAGCTGAAGTCAAAACATTTCCTACATTTCCTTCCATTTACAAAACCTACATTTCCTTCATTCGTATCTCTTCATTGCTAAACTTTCACCCTCCACCTCCATTTTTGTCTCCATTTTTAGAGTCGATCGAACGCGTAGTAGGGATACAAGGGGAGAGTGCACGGGATCTAACGCGGGAAATAAGGGTTGGGATAAAGGGTCCTGCGTGGAAGGGGTGGATAATAAATCCTTCGCTTTGCTCCCCCATTTCCACAGGATCCCTCATACACGGGGGCTCTTCTCATATTCTTTCCCTCCGCGAGTCATTCCCATTATGTTCCCCTCCTCCTCAGATGCTCCCTCAAAAGCATTATTCTGCCCACGAACCACCTCCCATCTTTCACCCAGTAATTTTCTGTGATGGTAACAAGCGTGTGTGCATTACCCTTTCTTCTCTCGAGAGGAAAAAAAAAGGTGAGACAAGTAACTCGAGGGGAACCTTTTTCTACCCCTTTGGCCTCCCAAACGCACACCGATCCCTCTCCCATGCCCCTTTCGATTGGGGCAAAGGGCGTTTCTTATCCTCGAAGGGAACCCAACGCCAAGTTCGGGAGATGAAATTCCGGAAACAGGTCGTGCTCTATAAGTAAGAAAGAAGGGTTCTCCAAAAAAAAGACCAAATAAACTATAGATGAAAGATGCGTAATTCGTCATCAAAAACTGCTACTGTTGAACAGAGAGGAGAATGGCGGAAATTAAAATTCATTGGCTACATTCCACACTTATACTCAACATTCGATCAGTGTACCACATTATTAAACGCTAGAATAAGATTTCGTATTTTCTAGGCCAGGGGTCTCCAAAATACGGCCCGCGGAGGGCTTTCATCCGGCCCGCGCACTCGTTTCAAGTAGCGCGCGATTCTCGCTCGTTTAACTCTATGAGACGCCGCTAGGAGCATTACAGCGCTGTACTGCACGTTAAAGTCGCATTCAACTGTTCGTAAATAAGAAATACGTCACCGAATACTTCAGTAGACGTTTGTATCGAATACTTCAGTCATCGGCAAATTTGCTATCCGGCTCCCGGGGCGATTCGAAACTTGGAATGTGGTCCTCGTGGCCTAGAAAATTGGAGACCCCTGTTCTAGCCGAATTATATTAATAAATAATTCTCGGGTTTTCAGCCGAGTGAGAAAATTTATGGTTGATTTGGAGAGGAACAACTTGACTCGCGACTCTGGGTATAATTAAGCAGGGAATGGAAACTGTGAAATAGAAACGATGAAACATTATACCTTTCACTTGAACCATAATCCCCCAATAACAATTTAAAAAATGACAAAATTTATCTTATTATTAAACAGATCAATTATTGAATATTTATTCAATCAAGCCACAAACTGCACATCAATCGTAAATAAATTTTCTAAGAATTGCGCTAGATATTATTATTCTAAATTGACAAAACTATCTTCCACTTTTGCGGTTGATTTCAAGAAAAGTCGAGCTCCCCTAACCCAATGACTACACTGAGTTGATTTCCGCCACTTTAGTTTGTAGTGAACCTTTCTGAGTTTTCAACTCCATTGTTATGCTAAGTTTTGTGAATTTATGATATTTTGAACAAGGCCTTACTTGTTAGTAATCAAAATTTCCTTAAAAATATCACCCCCAGTAAATCTATTAACTATTGTCGAAACATACTTGAACAAAGAGGTAGATGCCATGCCTACTGGCCGACTTCGCACTACTTGAATCACACTCTGTATAATACCTCAACCATCCTTAAACTCCATGCCTCTCCAAAGTCCAGCTTTTAATAAATAAAATGCCACTAAATAATGCGGCGCTTTAATTTGAGAGGTCGCTGTTTACATGCAACGTCACGTCTCCATAGCTACGTGAGACAACTTTTGCAAGTCGAGTGTGTCACAGTCACCACCAATCACCCTAGATATTGCAACAGTTCCCCATTTAGGTGTATATGAATGCACTAACTCCCCAAGGAAACACATGAAAAACGTGCACATGGAACCTATTCTCGCCCTATCCAGCTTAGAGTTTTCCACCACGACGCAAAATCGCTATGGATCGATCGACCTTATAAAATCTTTGGGTGGAATGGGGTCAGTTCGTCTGAATTTCCCGCCAGGGGGTGTTGTTTCCCGCAAATTCCAAAAATTCCATCCACCTTCCCCACTTGCTTCCCTCGCATTTCCGCTTCCTCTTACCCTCCCTTCGCTCTATCCAAACCTTTTCTCCCCCACCACGCTTTTGAAGCCAAACCTCAACCATCTCCATGTTGAGCCGCAGCTTCGACTGTTACAAAATCACAACGCGTACTGAGCAATGTGATGGGACTCGTGTACATTAAACCGAAAAGATAAATCTCAGATAATGATAGGGAAACAAAGCAATAAAAACGTTGGATATGCAACGCTTGTTGGTTTTCTTCCAGTGGTTTGGGGGAGAACCCCCCCACCCCAGAGTTAAGAGAAATTTTTAAGTTACATCCATTTTACTTAATTGAATCAATATTACTTATGGAATAGTGTAAGGACATAAAATATGCCTCATAAAGCCGTAAAACTCACTATTTATCCTAAAATTTTTCTGGGGAAGGACCCCAAACCTCCCGCTTACCCTGGCGGGTATGGCATACCCCCAGACAGTATTAATTGCGCCTAAAACCCCTCCTAGCTTTAATTCCAAGCTGCGCCTCTGAGTGACATCCTTAGTTTTCCCTGAAAATTTATCAATTAAAATGACCGGTCACCAAAAGATCTCCTACTATAATTTCTAGATTCTGACGGCAATTCAGCAATGCCGACGGTTGAGGTAATAAGAATAACACCCGAATGTTCCACGAATTGATGACGCATATTCCATGCATGCAAGCTGCGAAAATTAGTTTGAGTTGGTGAATGAAGGGAGGGAGAGATTGACATATAAATGCCTTGACAGTCAAATTGGAAGAATTTCTGATTTTCTTCCTGACTTTCATGAGAATGCCCTTACTTTTCCAGAAAGTCAAAATTCCCTGAAAATTACATGAATGCTTATAATAAGATATTAAATTTAAATATTATATGTCAGGAATATTATATTGCTTAAAATATTTGTTCGAGCATCAAAATTTTCCATGTCCACATTTTATTATTATACTTACCACGCGCACAGACATTACAAATTCTGTTAATTGATTGATTTACTAATTTGCGATTAAGAGTCGATTAAAATTGAGGAATGAATACAAATTTTAGAGCTGGAAACAGCACCTTAAATGACGCAAAGGAGGGCATAACGCAAAAATGATATTCAGGAACGATATTTGAGTCTCCACTCCATTACCCAGAATGGGGTTCCTAGATCTAAAAGGGACTTTTTAAACTTAACTTTCTCAACGAATAGAAAGATTACCGGGTCACGTCTCGAACGAATTCAAAGAGCACGTGCAAGCCTCCGCCTTATGTTTAACTTTGAACTTAAATGTGAATCCCAGAGTGACGTAGACTATGGCCTCCTTAATGATCCGACTGCAGGGCCTTCTGAACAGCCATTCTCCCGTTCGAATCATTGCGGTCTCAAGTTCCAAACCTCTCCCTTAAACCGTAGCGTGATTGAGGTCCTCTAATTCCAAATTTCAGCATTTTGACCCAATTGACGCTTCAAAATTATTGGTTAGTGGGCCCTGAAGCAGAAACTCATAACAGTCTATACTTCAGTGAATAAATTTAAGCACAACCACATTTTCACTAATCTCAAGTGATAGGCATTGACGATAATAGCATTTATTTAGATAAGCAGCAATTGCAAGCGTAATTTATTTCAACTAAACCATTAGTTCAAATAGTTGTCCTAGACATAAAAGTCTGCTCCTGCATCAGGTCCAATTAAGCCAATAATTTTGGCAGCAAACATTTCCAAGTTGAGTTAATGAAACTAAATCCATTTCTAAAACTATCCTCCTCCGCAGGGAACGGCTTTTCTTTCAAATATTTCGGAATGTTAGTAAAATCCCATGATCAACAGCGGACGCGCATTGCCTTGATCCTTCACTCCCGCTTATATTTAAAACTTTCCACATATGAAGGTGTCCAGCACCATGCAGCCACAAAAACAGGCTTAATCCAAATAGTTCTTCTCCTCTTAATTTTCCACGCAATTCTCACGTTTTCTGTTGCAGCAGAGAGGCTTATCCGCAGGAATACTGCGGGATTCATAAAAAACATTCGGCCATGGTAAAGGTTACAAGTTTTTCGATTCCTGGAAAAAAACAAGTGAATGTGACCCATTTGTTTCCCGGACTTCACGGATAAAAGGTATTCGTTCCGACTAGGGACCAGGGCCGATATCACGCCCCAATTACTACAGCAGTGGTACCAACTTCTAGCTCACGAGGATGCAATCTTATCCGTTCTTTCGTTTCTTCCGTTCACGCTCAGCTCTGCAGCACAACAACTTTGGAATCCACTTAAATTAATTACGCCATTGTGCGCCACTGTTTCGTGTTTTATTTAATGGCTGAAAACGAAATTCCATCATAAGTGAAATATTTCTGTCAAAGCTCACTTTTACTTTAGAATATAATGAATTTCACGTAGGATATTCGTATATTTATGCTAAAAGTGAGATTTTTCTGCTCTTAGAATAAAATTTATATTATCGCCTTCTGGGAGATTTTGACAGATGAATACACGTGATGCTTCTATTTTTTCGACTGTCATCTGCCATTTCCTCAACCTTCAAATCATCAACAATTTCATTTTTTAAAGTTATGGCATCAGCAGAGTTTCATAACGAAGGCTAAAATAGAAGTTCTTGGTGAAAGACAAGACCACGATTGATCATACAATTTCGTGAGCGAAATTATCGGAACTCAACATTATTGAGAGAAATAAGCAATAGTTTGAACTTTCAACTTTTTCGGGTACTCAATTGGTTCCAGATATTTGATTTGACATAATGCTCGCATAGTACCCTTAAATACTTAACTATTCTGGTTTTGGTACTCCTTTCAGCTTCATGGGGCCTCAGACAAAATAATGTGGGGAAGCTCTTTTCTAAACAATACTTCTCATTAAGCGATTGACTATCGGCGTAGAATTTAGTTATAATTATCTTGCATACAGTAAATCCTCATATTCACAGCTGACAGAGACTGTCCCATTTTCGATCTCTAATATTAAACCCTGAAATTTGTGCCATATTGATGAAGTTTGGAACGCTTGGAACACACTTCAGAAAAATACGGCATTTTTAAAAGATAACAAAAAAATTAGATTTTGATCTTTAGATCCCATAATGTGGGTCCAAATTTATTGTGCGTATACGCGATGCATTTTACCGTCTTGAAGCATAATTAGGAGAAAATACGAAATATTTACCACACATTTCAGCCAACGCCCGGTAAAGAATGTACGAGAGTATCATCATTTGGTTGGCGCTAAACGGGCTTTATAAAACCGAATCTATTTTGCATGAAAGCTATTGAACCTAACAGTCACATAAAATAATTCTCAAGTTACTGAACCGAAGAAAATATTGCGATGTCACCACTTTTTTGTTTAATTCTAATGATATAGGCTCAATAAAGACTATATTTTAATGTCTAGGTTTACATTTTAACTTTACATGCTTAACAGATTTAGAATTATATTATTGCTTCGGAGCCCATGGGTCACACTCTCAGATCACAGTTTGGGAACAGCTAGTTCAAATGGAAACGCTTGTTCTTCATCAATAATGCTGCTGTTTTTGGAAATATGAAAGAATAACAGTTATAAATAACTTCAAATATTCCGTTTTTATTTCAAATAACCAAAGTATGCAACTTTTATACCGATCCATTCTTACTGGATACAAAAGAAGATTTATCAGGGGTGCAATTTACCGCTCATCACTGATATAGTCACGAATCATCTGCAAGTAAAATAATAGGTTAATGCACATGGAGGATATCAATTGCCTTGACCTGGATTTGATGCAGGATCCCCGGATACGCGTTGAGTGCTTTAACCAATTACGCTTCCTTTTCCCCTGAGAATTTTTGATGGCTTCAGAGGAGAAATGTGTGTCAATGAAATGAAATATATTCACAGGAAGGACTTCTTGGGAGTTTTACGGCTTGAAGCTTGTTGTACAAGAGTCAGGGCTATTGATTTTGAATCTAATCTCCCAAAGTAAATTCAAAGAGACGAAAAGAATCGTAATAATTTGGGGAAAGCAAATAAAATTAACAGTATTGATTACTGAATCAAATAAAACCAAGTATTACATCTTCGTAGGATCATGCGTAGAAGAGACATCAATCCATATTCACTTAAACTATATTATTATTATCATTTATTCACTTATTATATTTATTCATTTATCACTATATATTTATTCACTAGTTATTATCATTTGAATCACTGGACTCAGGGAATTTTTTTTCAAATAGGGAATTGCCAATATGACTTCACTTACTAGTGATAATATGTCCAGTGGCGCAGCGAGGGGGGGTTTTGGGGGTTAGACCCCCCCCCCAGAGCTCAGATAAATATTTAAATTTAATCCATTTTACTTAATAGGATTGATATTACTAATAGAATAGTGTAAGGATCAATAAAATATCCCTCAGAAAGCCGTAAAACTCACCATTTCGAACCGCTTATTTTAAAATTCCGCAATTTATTAATCTCGCACCTACCGCTTATCCTGGTGGGTATTCCATACCTCAACACACCCCGGTATTAGTTGCACCTAAACCCCCCTCAGCCTTAATTCCTGGCTGCCCCCCTGAATCTGTCCACTATGCGTTTCAATACGGCTGCATTGCGACTACAATTAGTACAAAGGAGAACCTCATACTATCGAACCCCGTAGTGCTCCTTTCGGTTGCGTCCGACGCGTCCCTTGCGTAGTTTACTCATTACCGTTTGTAGTGTCACGTCTTCCAACTTCAGTGGTTGGACATCCTGCCTGATAAGCACACCTCTTGACAAGCTCAAAGAAAAAACATCAAACAATAAGTCCTACTATGTGACCATGATTTTCAATTTCCTATTTTCCCACTTCTCTGGGCACTACCCTTCCTAAGCAACGCGGAGTGGTCTGCTAGTGCCTGATAAATGAATTTCGAAGATTCGAGTACTGCCCCAATTATCTTATTTCAATTTAATGCGAATCGACTTGAATCATTCTGCATCAACTCGGTCCGATTCCAACTCATTCCTACAGCTCTGTATTAGAAAAATAGCAAACGTGGAGGATCCTGGTTCGAATCCAGGTCGGAGAGCGGATGATATTGCCTCGGTGGAGAATTCCGTAACTGGCCTATTCGCTTCGAAACGGAGGGCAGAGAGAGAAAAGAGACATATGAAGAGTAAAGCAGACAAACCCAGCGAGTTTAATGAGAATAGAATTGAATCATGTCTGCATCAAATCGATTCAAGACCGAATCAATCCCGTATATCTGCTCTATATTGGCTATTATTGGATCTTAATTATCTCTGCTCAGTACTAGCTCTGTATTAAGGAACTAGCCAACGTGGGAGACCTTGGTTCGAATATAGGCCGCAGATCGGACGATATTTCCTCAGTGGAGTATTCTGTAACTGGCCTTACCGCTTCGAAACTGTGTACAAGAGAGATAGATACATAGAAAGCAGACAAGCCCTGCACCCGGGGGTGCCGCAAAGGAGAGGAAGCAAAACGCGGGTGCAGCGAGCGTGGTGGGGGAGCAGCAGATTCGTGAGCCCGCTTTGGAAGAGCCAGCCGGGGGCCCCCTGATACATTTGCGGGAGGGAGCGTGTGCCCTTGGACCTTTAAGCTCGGCGCCCGCCCTTCCCCTCCGCCGTCTCCCCTTACCCCCACCCCTCCCGACCCTGACGTCTACGTCAGGTGCCGGGCAGATGCGGCTGCCTTCCCCCTATAGCCCGCACAACCCCACCCCCCTTCCACCCGTGCCGCCTCTATAGGTGGAGAGATGTACACAGCTAAGGGGTATTTTTTTTAGGAGAACTTGAAAGGGTGAGGTAGGGATGGTTTGAAAAGTGTGCGTGGAGGAAGAATGGGGAAATACAAGGAGGGAAGAGAACGGCCTGGAAATGCACGCTGCATTGTTCCTCCCGGCACATATGATACCTTAAGCTTGATAATGCGCCGATGTCTCCACGTTATTTTTCTTTCGCTCTGCAGCTCGTTTCGTCGTTGCTGAAATTCCAGACGCATTCATTCATCTCCATTAGGTGCTCATTAAGCTCGTTATTTTCTTTCATTTGCTCGGTCGCTTCCTTCGCTATTAACCAACGCCCTTTCCCAATTTTCCGGCCTTGTTGGAGGCGGGATACAGTCCTCCCCTGCTAAACCGAAGATCGCGGGTTCGAGTCCCGATAGGGTGAATTTAGGTCGTCCTCGATGTGTGTGATCGACCATATCTTCAATACCAAATTAATGCTACGCTTGTTACGAATAAAGAAATACTTATTAATATTAGTCGTTGCTTTTTCCAGAAAACACACCGTTAACCTGACCATACTCCTCAACTCAGTATTTTTCTTGCATTTTACAGCTCTTTTTAACCCCATTGCCACTGAAATTCAAGTCAAATCCATTTGGTGCTCTCCTCACTCGCTTTCTACTCCGTTGCTTCTCTTTAATTAACTTCCACTTCCATTCATCACCATTAGCTTACAATTTATCTCGTTATATGCTAAGGTTTTCTCCTTTCTAAGTCGCCATCTCCCCAATCCCCTTGCTTCCTTCCCCAATCACATCATTCTTTTCGACATTTACCTTTTCCAGGCATTGTACCTCAACCATCACAATACTCCGATCTACTCTGTACTTACCTCTTCTTCTGCAGGTATTTTTTTTACAAAGATTTCACTCCGTATTTTTCAACTTTCCAACAGCTCTATCGTTCTTAATTAAGTTCCATTTCGATAGGGTAGTTTCCTTCATCAAAGAAATCGAAAGGCATTGATTGCGATTCGTTACCCACCATTAGTGTATTCATAATATACAAATTATTTGGTTTTAGAAATACCGGTTTAGATGAATGGCAAGGGTCAATTTTATCCTCTTTTGAAAAAGGCCAAATAAGCGCCCATGCGATGCCACTCCACGTGACGTCACAGGGACCTAGTTTCTATACGAGTAGATAGGAGTTTTACATCGTTTGAGGTTACCAATGCATGCATGAGGCACAGAGCTCAGGGAAACATGTCTTAATAATCACCTATTAAAACTGGCTAAGGCCGGAAAGTTTCCTTCGTTTGATAAGGTATTAATAGTCCTTATTTAAGCTAAGCGGTACCAGCTAGTAGGGTACTCTGTACCTGCTAGCATCCTGCGTCGTATCAGCGCTCAGAGCCTCGCCCCAAGGTCACACTCACTTGCGGCAGCGGGAACCAGAACGACGTCACACGGAGTTTTCCCGGCATTCATACTTACCCGTCGCGTTTTCGCGCGCTTGAAAATTTTCGCTTTTCATTTAATCGCGAAAAATAGATATTGTCATTTAAAAATCTAAAAGCGTGGTATGCGTACTCCAGGAGTAATAATCTTTCGATTTAGGCAATAAAAAAATAATAGGAAACCACCCTATTCATCACCATTAGTTCCTACTTTCTCTCGTTATATTTTAACGTTTTCTCCTTCGTATGTCGCTTCTTTAATCCCATTATTTTTTTCGACATTTGATTTTCTCGGCATTGTACCTCAGCCCTCATAATACTTCGATCTACTCACCACTTATATCCTCTTCTGAAAGTAATTTATATTTACTTAGATTTCACTCCAAATTATCTCCTTTTTTACAGTCCATTGAAATAACAATTTTCTCGGTTTTCGGTAATTTTCCTCAGTTCAACATTGCCTATCTGTCTGGCCTGACCTCCTCTTTCGCCATCTCCCCCTAACAGGTTCTTCTCCCCGAAGCTGCATCCTTACCGTACTCAGATCTGCACAGTATTTTTCTCCCTCACAATAAGCCCTTCTGTTCTGACAGAAATTTCATTTCAATTCATTTCCATTCGTTGGTAACTTAACTTGTTATTTTCTCAGTTTTTCTGTCTTACTCAATTTTTTGACTCTATGAGCCACCACTAAATTTCATTTTTTCATTTCCTTTACCATTTTATTTATATCCTCATTTTTGCTGCATTCAATCTCTCGTTTCTAAAGCCGGTTTCACTCACAACCCCTATCCACTCGGAAATATATTTATCCTTTTCCATTACCTTTAACCTTTTATTTGCATGTTTATTCCTGTTTCATTCGTTCTCTAGTTTTCAAAGTCTATTTCACTCAACAGCCCTATCCTCTCCAAAATTTATTAGTCCTTACCTCTATTTTTATCTTTTTCCATCGGTTCTCGCCTTCGTCTACCTCGTTCTGTCGCAAATCTTTTTCTTACATTTCCACTCCCATTCTCCCTCACCTTTGTATTCTTCCCTCGCTTCCCTTCTCTCTTCCTCTCAATCTCTTCCTTTCATTATATGTGTACTTTTTTTCCTCCATCTTAAAGTATATACACTTTCCCTCTCTCCATATATCCCTTACAATCGGTTCTCTTATTTTATTTCCCTCTGCGACTCTTCCGATAGTTTTTATCGCCCATTTCGTTCTCCACACTCCTATTTTTATAGCTTTCTCCACCATCTCCCTTTTACATCCCTCTTCCTGTTCATCGTCCTCGCTCGAGCGAAACCTTGTCCATATATCCTTTCCTGTCCTCCTCTTTGAGTTTACCCTATCTCTATACTTCTCCCCCGATTTCAATACTCTCCAGAAGAATTGTATAGTTCAATAGTTCACTAACAGAATACTACGGATGCCTAATTGCTACGCTGAAGTTGATTGCAATTGCAAGCGACTACAAAGCTCATTGAGGCGGAGTTTCTTTCAAATACGAGTTTGTATTTTCAGATTGCATTTTTCGGGTACTGTTCCCTTTCACACATTAAATTACTCATTAATATCATTTTTTCCCAAGATCCGAGTATACTTTCAGTCATGTAATGATTCTCTTTATTCATTAGTAAACATCGTCAACAAAGATACCTTAAGTTACTAAAACCTACAACAGAAGAGAGCGTGTCAAATTTGGTAATTGGTGTGTTTTGGTGGCCTTCTCTTTTCGCAGAAAAACAGGCGAGAGAGTTTTATTACCCGGGTAAGCCGAAGTAATTTTGTTAGGACACTGAACTAGGGAAACACACACTGATTCAGCACTAGAGTTAATTTCAAATATATATAAATTCGTGTGTGAGAGGCAAGCCCAAGTTTTTGGGGGAGGAGGTCGGAAGGCACATGACTTCTTGAAAACCAACCGAAATGCTGACCTCCGGGAAATTTAGTCGCGGTCAGACCTCGGTGGTGTACGCCTCGTGGATAAGTTAGCTGTTTTACCAACTTGTAGGAGGATCTTTGACACTTTTTCGCTTCAATGAACTGACAAAGACGTTTGGGAACAACTTCGCGACGTCATATTTCACGAAATTCCAAAATATTTAGCTTTTTCGTTGATAACTCGGCATTTAACATAAACTCCCACTCGGATCCACTTCGAGCAACTAATGTATCTATTAAAAACTAAAGTACGCAGAATTCCCAACCAATTTTAAACCAAAGGTTTTTTTCTCCAGCGATCAGTTTGGACTCCACGGCTCAGGTGTTTTTTGTCCGTCCGTAATTGATAAAAAAAAGCCTGCGATAGTTGAGTTCATGAGTTTTTATGATTCATTCCTGTATATTTTCTGCTCTGAGTCCAAAAAAGGTGTTGATTTCCTTCCACCAAGCCAAATAAGTTACAATCCTTTCTCAATCTATACTAGGATTGCCCTCACCTTTATGTACCAAGGCCCTTCTCTAAAATGCTCTCAAGGAAAAATAACCGACTCCACCACTGCTCCCGATTCTCATCCTGCGGCGAGAAGATATCGCCGAGCTCAACTGAGCAAAATAAAAACAGCGCGGTATCGATCACTCAGCGCGAGGACTGCCTGTTTACTGAAGAAGGCTATGCTGAGGTTTTCCACCGGATAACAAACATCTGGGGAGCGCGGTGGCATATAGTGGGTGGATAAATCGGTTTCTGATCGGATCGTCCCAGGTTCAGATCTCGGAGGAAGCTTTGGGGCACTCACGTAAAAGAAATTCTCTCGTTAAGAGGTGGCCCAGGTAAAGGAACTGACCATCATGAACCTGAGCAGGAAAAATTCACTTAACATATGAAGTAAAATATTTTTCACTTTTCCACATAAATATTTATTTTAAAAGGAATCAAAACGTTTAGTTGCAATGCAGCATCATCATCAGTGCCTTCGCGTTTTCTCCGTGCGTAATTGATCAAACAAGCCTACTACTGATATGTTTCGGCAGTGCAGTGAAACATGTTGACTATTTTTTCAGTAAATATTTCTGTGGTTAAGTGCGAAGTATTTTACTTCATATCTACAATGAATTTCCACAACGTGTCAGCCTCCACCATTCATTTCAGAATTTCAGAACATGTGGCTTAGTCTGATATGAGCTCAACCCTCACCTATCGAAACAAACCTTTGAGTTGAAGCACTGAGCAAGTGAGGAAGCATTTATATAGGGCCTAAGCATCATATTTTTTCCCAAGGAAAATGAGGGTATTATTCTAAGACAATCACTGAGATGTGGAACCTTCAAGGGAAGAGTGTGGTGCTACCAACAAGAGTGTACCACGTTTAAATTCGAATAAAATGTCTGGAGGAAATCTATGATAAGTCCTAATGATGTTAGTTTTGCTGTCAAGCCCTTTGAGCTAAATTATATTTAGCCTAGACAAAGTATAGCGGTGGATCGCAAAGCCATCGGGTCGATTCCTGGTCCATAGGGAATTTTTCTTCATGAAAATTCATTTAAATTTTATCGCTGTTCACGCGGCAGGCTCGAATTATTACCCCGAGATAATCAATGGTTCACCTAATTTGTATTCATTATATTAATGCCAATAGTTGAGTTATCTTATTTAGAGGGAATGACCTCTACCCTTACACACCTATATAGGTATCCAGTTTCGCGGGGAGAGAGTGACACATGACCACAGGAACAAAAAACTGAAGCATCTTACGTAATTAAACTGAGAAGTTTGAAAATTTTAATATAAAAAGAATTTATATACCCACATGAGCATAAGTAAATCATCTAACGACAGTTCAGGGAATTTGTTATTGGGAAAGAGAATTTTTCATTCTATTAATCTCAAAATAAGAGAGATCATATTGTTAATATACGCTCAAAGCTCTCGCTTAGTTAAGCTCAAAGATAAACTGTTTTTGGACATTTATCATAGCAAATTTTCGTCCCGCCTTTTTATATTATATCTTTAAAAATGTAGTGTGTTAAATAAAACGGCGAAAATGCTGGATACCCAAAGAAAAATCGTTTTCATGGTAACACAAAGTGCATCCGAAAAATGTTTGCGTTGCCATAGCTCAGAAACAGTTGCGACCCAATTTTTATGGACAAACTAAAATGCCTAAAATTCCATCTCCTACCACCTTCTGAAGTATTGCAGATTCCTCCCGAATCACCCTTAGTTTTTCAGATATTTTTTGTCGTTACCCTTGACATTCCAAGACTTTCCAGGCAAAGCGAAATTCAATGACTTTCTTGATTTTCCAGGAGAAAGACCACCCTATTTAACGTATACATTTTACATAATGGAGGGAATGGGGCGTAGGCTAAATAAAAATGAATGGGGCATTTCGTGTTCTCCGTCAATAAATGGCGATCGGGAATGATACGACGTCGCGAGGTGGTGGAGGAAATCGAAGTGGGAGTGCCACCATATCGAATCCATTTTTCTGCCGAAGTTCTGGGTGGAAGCGGGATTGGTATTTTCTCAAATTCTAAAGCCCCACGAGATCGAGAAATTGGATAGAAAATGTTCGCAGGGCCGCTCGGCCGCAATGTCGAAACGCTGCGGTGGCCGCGGTATTGATTATAAACGTTACGAGAAGCTCGCCTTTAAATCGCTATTCAGGGCTGAATTACTGCTCGTAAGCCTGGGACTTTCGGAACTGTAATTACCAATTGGAAGGTTTAATCGGAAATAGACGTCTACGAAGTATTTGAAGAAAGATTTTAATCAATTCTCGTGAATTTTATCAAATATTTCACCCATTCCTGCTCAGAAAACTTCCTGCTTGCGATTGCTAAGATATTTAGGTACGTGGTTTTTATGGTCGTCCTGGTAATCCAGTGAAATATTTTCGTGATGCATCATCATATGTCTTCAGTACAACCCGTGGCCATATTGCTTAACTGGGTGGTAACGAGGCCAGAATCTAATGTTTTTCAATTTATACAAGTTATTTTCATGGAAAAGTTTAATCTTCAGGGAAACTACACTTTTGGATGAAAGAAAGTTAAAATAATCTATATAATGGTATTTCCTATTTAATTTAATGAACTTGCATGTATTTTTAAGACAGTAGGCGTCCATATCGAATTTCCGTTTTAAAAAACTCATTTTGACCGGCATAAAAAATAAACAAACACGCGGAATCAGTAATTGCAAGCCTTATGTCCACGATGGGCGGAAATGGGTTAAACCAATAAACACGCAATTAAATTCAAATTCAGCGTCTAACTGCAATGGGAACTTTTGTCGAACACAACTCTGATACAAAAATCTCTTTTTTTCACGCGTTATGACAAAAGTACTGGAGTCTGTCCGGAAGAGAGTTTTGATAACAGTATTACAAAATTATTTAGCTTTTTCAAAGAAATTTACGTACCAATACCATAATGATCCATCCAATACGCTGCGCTAAGATCAGAAGAATAATTTGTCCAAGTTAATTAACCATAAGCTGAGGAATTAAATTCGCGGAAGAATGATGAAGCCTGAATGATTGACCAAGAATGATTTGGTATTTGATAATAAAATTTTCCGGCTATTCGTTCATTATTCACGTTTACACGAAGTACCTAAAAAAGCTTATATCGAATATATATTAAATACACAATATTATACAACATGTAGAATATTTCGTAAGGGACATTCTACATATTACACCATTATGCATTTTTATCGAGATAAATGGTAAAAAATGTCCCATTTTAATCAAAAGAAGACATGAATTTTCGAAGTTTGAGGACACAGTATGGCCATTTTTTTGTACAAATTAAGCTTAATAAATCTTTCCGAGCAAACGACACGGTACAAAAACCATACGAGTATTCTTGGCCTTTAACGGGTTTAGACCCGAAGCTGTCCAATTAGCGAGCACGACAACTATGCATGCTTGTTGTCCATGGAGGTGTGACGTTCCCAGAGGAGTATATTTCATGTGGATCCGTAGCGAACACATAGCTCTGCACTCGCACCTATCCACAAGTAAGATAGCAATTACCGATCTAGTAAACATGTTTCATAGCACCAGACGACATGGTCCAATGCTCACAAGGATGAGATTATACCGAAATTCCCTCAGCTCCAACTAATACGATGAAGTTAATTAATCAATCCTGACATTAAGTCAATCACCTTCACGTATCAAGAAGATTTATGCCAGTGTTCATTACGACGTGGGTCATGTAATGCGGTGTTCTGTAATGACGGCCAATGGGGCGGATCGGAAAAATCGATTATTTTACAAATCCATCTGGCCCAATGAAAAAAAGCTGTGGGAATAATAAAAAATAAGGCCTGAAAATTTTGTGACCTGTAGGTGAAACCCTGACCCTCGCTCAAATGCAATTTAGGGGGAAGGTCAAAATTCGAAAAATTTAATTTTTTATGGTCATTCCCAATAGATTTTGCCGAGTTACTGCTAGGAGATAATGGAAGAGAAGCGCGTCATCATAGTTCGCACACCTTTAAAGCCAGTCGAGAGGCCGTAGGCTCTTCATAGACCGTAGGCTCCTTTCCTGCGTTCTCGGATCTAAAAATATTTCATCACTTCTCTAAAATTTGGTAACATCGATTTGTTTAACGCCGACGAGGCGCCAAATAAGGGACAAGTCGTCTCACTACGCATCATTTTTTTACCTTCCACCGTCTACCGATTTATATTATGAAAGATGAACGCCCTACTAGCAGCACTCGCGGGATGAATTTTGCTGTATTCGAGGCGTGGGATGGGGAGAAGCGAGCAGGGAGGGGACGTGAGCGGCCTGCCGCTCTTGTATCCGCGACACTGCGTAGGCGTTGAAATATTTTCTTCGCGGACGGGGGTCAAATTTGGCATTTTGTGGCTAAGCGGTGGCAGATATGTCAAAATGCAAAAAATGGTTTCCCTGTAAGTACAGTAACTCGGCAAAATCTACAGGGAATGACCATAAAAAATTAAATTTTTCAAATTTTGATCTTTACCAATAAAATGCATTTAAGCGAGGGTCAGGGGTTCACCTAGAGGTCTCAAAATTTTCAGGCATTATTTTTGACCAGTCCCACAACTTTTTTCATTGGGCCAGATGAATTTGAAAAAATCGATTTTTCCGCTCCGCCCTAATGGACAGCCATAGTGAACGCAACCCGCCGTTCTTATATGTATTTGTGTGTTGCATACATTTTATTAAATACACTGTCACGTTACTGCGGCCCTAAAAAATGTTAAAGCTGTCACAACATTTCCTATCAAAGCCATCTACAATAGATGCTGGTACTGTATTAAATCAATCAGATGCACTATTCTCCAAGCATTATACATACCAAGAAGAGTGAGAGAGAGGAGTGAGGACCTGACACATACACGTTGCAACTAGTTATTTTCTGGCATCTCGTCAAAACTAGTCGCGAAGTGTACATTAGGCCGGCCCTTATTTTTCATAATTGCGAAAAGTTATGTTTTCCTGGTCTCAAAATGATCCAAATGTTGTTTATATTCACGTGTTAAAATTTGGTTACTTTAAAATGACGGCAACCCGTGCCCCAAGGGCCCTAAGTACTAAGGACCCTCAATTGAGTTTTTTGGGGCCGAAAAAGCACTATTTCTATGTAAAACGTGAAAGTAAAGCCCTTAAGGGCCGATTTTCTGTTTGTTTTAACCTATCTCTACGCGTTTAGGAGATATCGTCCGTCGTAATGCGATCCCCCCCTAGGGCGCCACCCCGCACCGCGGCACCGCTGAGGTATGTCCCGCACCACTTACTAGAGACTTCCCCTCAACCCCCTCCCCTCCCTCGGCAAAGACTTTGCTCCTGATGACAAGATTTACATGCTAGTGGTACAGTATTGAATAGGTTGTTCCTCTTGTGTCATGATTAATGTTGTTAAAGCCTATAATGTCAATTTTAACCCTTCAACGCCGTCCTATGTACTGGGTACCGACCCCTTAAACCGTGATGTTTGCCGCCATACGGCCGCAAACCATTCCAGCAGGCTTTGTTCCAAAGTGCTTTTTATGTACAAAATATTATAAGCATGTGCTTCCAGGGCTCCAACAGTAGATAGAAATATTCAAGGAAGAAGAAACGAGGCAGTCAGTTCACGGATGTAGATCACTGTGGATAGATAGAGATAGTTCTTGTGTATAGTGTGCAAAGGATAGGAAGTGCTAAGTTTTTTAGGATGTAAGGAGAAAAGTGGTAAAATAAATACTTTATCATGAACGTGACGTTCATTTTAAGAATAGACCAACAAGGAAAGGCATGTAATCAAGACTAAATCCAGGCATTGAACTGGTTGGAAAAGAAGGTAAAGAAATACTCGGCTCAAAATTACCGACAGTGAGAGAAGTACTGTGTGTTTTCTCTATCACCTAATGGGTTCGAAATTTGTAAGACTTAGTGCGAGAAAAACAGTGAGAAATGCGTCTCATACATAGTATAAAACTAGAATTCCTGTTGTTACGGAAAATAAGGCGATTGAAAAGTTAGAAAAATGACGCAAAGAATGGATGAACGTGCAACGGCATAAAGAGAGCGCAAACTACAGTGGATATGAAGAGAAGAGAATCTTTCGTAACAAAACTTGATGATTTGCTTGACATTGCAAGGAGCGGTACCATTGCATTTTTGACGCGCGAGGAGGAAAGTGCAGTTAATCTCTCGGATAAATGTGCTTGGGCTGAAGAAATAAAGTTCTTACGCAAATAAAGAGGAGAACAAAATGCAGTTATTGGTTGAATAGATTTCAATATATTCAAGAAGAAATGAAAAGATGTGGTTCTCCGCTCCTTTTGTTGCATTAGCTCCCATCAGTGACCCGCAGTTCCTATAAAGACTTGTTAATTACGAAAGTGTTAACCTGGACATAGCAGAGCAGCACAAAAGATGTTTTCAAACCACTTGTGGTACATGAGTTAGGAGTTGGTATGCCTGTCATTCTTTGACGGATCCATTTCTAGGTGTGAAATAAAGGTGATACGCCGTATGTGGTCTTGTGTAGGAAAATATGATCCACCGAAGAGGGCATTCTATAAACGTAGAGATATGACTTAGGTATCTATACCAAATTTTGTCACCACTAATTCGAGAAAGCTATTTAATATATTGTATATATGTGTTGCATTCTTTGAGGTGAACATGCGAGAATGTGATGAACATACAAGAACGATTTGCAAATTATTTGGGGTCATTAAGTGGGAAATGATTGTGCAGCGAGAGGAGTGAAACTAATTCAAGATTTTTAGGCAGTCACTTTGAAGGAGGAGAGCTTTCAAAATTTATTACTAACAGTAAGTGTGACTTTTCATCGCCCTTACGAGCGGAAAGGCACTTTAATTTCCAAATACGGGATATCAGTGAAAAATTAGAAATACAATGACAATCTATTTTATTTTGGTTAATATACCGAAATTCATGGACAGAGTGAAAATAAATTGATC
This sequence comes from Ischnura elegans, assembly GCF_921293095.1. Lineage (NCBI taxonomy): Eukaryota > Metazoa > Arthropoda > Insecta > Odonata > Coenagrionidae > Ischnura > Ischnura elegans. The sequence goes on from NC_060251.1 coordinate 61,902,652, forward strand.
TCTTGGATTGGAAGTATTGTTATGGCAATTAAATTCTTTCTAACGTAAGCACATTTCTTCAGAGGCTAATCTTGACAACAGGAGCAAAGTCTTTGCCGAGGGAGGGGAGGGGGTTGAGGGGAAGTCTCTAGTAAGTGGTGCGGGACATACCTCAGCGGTGCCGCGGTGCGGGGTGGCGCCCTAGGGGGGGATCGCATTACGACGGACGATATCTCCTAAACGCGTAGAGATAGGTTAAAACAAACAGAAAATCGGCCCTTAAGGGCTTTACTTTCACGTTTTACATAGAAATAGTGCTTTTTCGGCCCCAAAAAACTCAATTGAGGGTCCTTAGTACTTAGGGCCCTTGGGGCACGGGTTGCCGTTATTTTAAAGTAACCAAATTTTAACACGTGAATATAAACACCATTTGGATCATTTTGAGACCAGGAAAACATAACTTTTCGCAATTCTGAAAAATAAGGGCCGGCCTAGTGTACATCCATACATTTCCTCAGAATAACCAGAAACCAGAGTTCTTTTTCCACTATATCGACGATATGGTCAAATTTTTACATATCCTTTTAAATGGAAGTACCATCCAATTTTCTATAAGCATCCGGATGGAAAAAATTAACGCAGCATTTCGACTGTTTGCGGCCATTTGCTGCCGAATACAAGATGTACAAATAGACATCCCGATGATATTTCCTTCAAATTTGATAAATGTGATATCTCTAAACAATTTAGATGAATTTTAAATGAGTTGTGAATTCAAGCATTATTGAGATAAACTGATCATCAGGGATTTACAAAATAAAAATCAAGCTATGCCTCAACTTGCAGAAAAAATATCCAGGACATTTTGGAGAATTTGTTAAATAATTTATAGCGTTACGCCGTCTTCGAGTGCTTATCGACGGTCAGTAAGTCAAAGACTAAAGACAAGGAGGTTGCTATGTTATGCTTGGATTACGTTAATAACACCTGATCGAGGAGTAAACAAGCACATTCATGTCGCTTTGAAAGTCATTTCATATACTTTGAAGTATTTTCTCATTCATGACCGGATAACCAACAATGTATAATAAAGGCCGCCCACAGCGGATATGTATGGCGCAAGTTGCACTAAAGTAACAAATTCTGGGGGGAATAAAAATTTTGGGACATATTTATAATCCAAACAATATATTGGGGGGAGGGGAGCTGTTGTTTTTGAGAAAGAATTCACTATCAGTTTTCGGGGCATTTAAAAATCCTCCTGATATAATCTTTCACTATTGTAACTATTTTGGCAACCCCTTAGATTAGATTCGTTATTTCACACCACTTATAGGATTAAATAAAACCGTAAGAATTTAAACTGTTACTATGAAAGTAAGGAAATGATTACACTAATACGTCTACTAAATTGAATTCTATTATATTATTTGTTGCCTGCTAATTAAAATACAGACCGTATCGCACATCCAATAAGTAAGAACATTGGTACCAATGTGTATTTACACTAGAAATCTGAACCATTAAGTCATGCTAAGGGCAAGGTGAGCATTCAAACTCAGCTACCATAACTCATAAACCTTTACTACAGCTTTGCGAAAAGGCTGCTCCATAGAATAGCTATCGATCAGATTTTAGATTTTAAACAGTAAAAGTTCTTGAAATTAACCACCTTTAACTATAATAAGCCAAGATATTTTTTTAAATACCATTTTACGTTTTAAACGATTGGGAAAATCGAATAAACAATATTATTTGTACCGAAAATCTTATATCCGATGTATTATGAATCTTATACAATTAATTTGCTATCACATTGAGATGTTTTTGAAGATAGACAGATGTCAGCATCAACCTGTATTTCAAATATCAAAATATTACGCCAGCATTGAGGTAAAATATTCACACTGATATACAGGTAATTTTCGAAAATACTCTAATATTCGAGCAGCATTTAAATTGCTCACATTGAGTGACCTAAACACATACTTGATCATTTGAGAATAGATATTTTTAGGAGTGACAAGAAAAACATCATCTTAGAGCGCCACTATAGTTCCAGGTACAACAGAAGCGATAAATTAAAAGAGATATTTTGACGAACGGATAGATATGGGAATTCGTTTTTCCCCCGAACCATAAAGGACATGAATGAATACTAGTCGTAATTTTGTTTCAGCTTTTGTTTTTTATATAGAGATGGCTGCTGCACCCCCCCCCCTGCCACACGCCTTTTTATGCGGGGATATGCATGTAGGCTAGTATATAGATGTATGTAGGTCACTCAATAGTTTTGGGCAATTCATAATTTTAAGGGAAATAATGACTTTGGGACTTTACGGAAATTGTTTTTCATAGAGTCCTTCTAAGCTAAGATGAAATGATAAAATGGCGGGCGACGGGCCGTAAACGGAGGCGACAAGACGATACAAGAGGAGGAACGTCGAGCTAAATCTCTGCCGGGATGACGGACAAAAGAAACCAGCCTAGCCTCCGAGCGACACAGCTGCCGCTTCAATCACACAATTCTGACGGAAAATCTCCCATCCCACCCCGCCCGCTACTCTCATTCATTTAATTATTTTATTTTCCCCGGGAAAGCCGACTGCTGCTGTGTCGCTAATGAAACATTCTTCCACAACCACCGCGGCGTTTCATTTCGTAGAAACCCTCAGCTGGCGAGGCCATTCTCAAACTTCGTAGCGAATTGCCTCCCTCGCAAAAATAAAGAGTTTGGACTGTTAAATTCGAAACAAGTGAAGAGTAAAGGCCAAAACAAAGTTTTTTTTTCCGATAAGCGGCAGCCGTGAAGAGTTGGAAACAATGCGGTGGTGGACATGTACAAAGGAAATAGAACAAGAGACGACTGCAATTGTAGGTACTTTTACACGAAAAAGTAAGACGTTAAGGAATTTTTATCTATTCACATTAATTTCTGATATTTTTTGCAAAACTTGTAGTTTTTATTATCTCAGAATTTGGCTCGATTCGTTCCGTATTCAAATCATACCAAAGGATTCCTTCCTACAGTATCCACTGCCCAGGAAATAAAATTATACGAAAAAATTCATTCTATTCCATTTAGTTTATTGTTAATCCCAACCACAAGTTTTTACTTTCCATGAATAACAGCAGGACATGGGATTTAATATAAGAGAATCATTATCCATAGAATGCAAGGTATCGCTAATAGTGTGGAAAAAATACCCATTTGTAGGTGCGCATGCTAAATACTTCTTGGCCCTAAAATAGTGTTATTGCAACTTTGCTACTATGATCATATTCAAAACAATTTAACAGCCGAGCTATTCCCGGTATACTTAAATAACAATTTAACAATTTCCGAAACAAAAATTAATCGGAAATAAAGACTAAAATTTCTTTACGCTTGCATGCTTACACTTTTTTTTAACTTCACGAGGAAAAACTGTCACAATCCCGTCATAAAAACGACTTAAACCTGTGAAGAGTAAACTTGGCCACATAGCATTCTTTCCGCAAAGGGAACCCTAATGAAACGTTCCACACCACCAAGTTATTTCAGCTCCCCCACTTGGCGCAAAACACGACCGAGATTCCGCAACCGTTTCGATTTCTCCCCATACTTTTTTTGCTACGACTGACACGAAATAAAATGTCTACAAAGGCAAACCGCAGTAGAGACATCCGCGAGCATCAGAAACCGGGAGGAAAATTGACCATTTGACACTCGGATTGGAGCGAAAGGAAAAAAAAAGAAACACGCACACACACAAAAACAAAAGCACGGTGCAATAAAAAGGGATCGAATCACTTGTCACAGTGGACGATAAGGATTAGTGCGTCGGCTTATGTATCGCGCGGTTGGATTCGAGTGGATGAGGGGGTGGGGTTGGTGGGTAGGCAAGTTTTCACAGTGGCATGACGGTTACCAATCCAGTGCTCGGCTGTTTGGAGAGGGCTCTTCAAATACAGTCGTTCAGCCGTGACAACACACGCACACACACAAACATACACGAATGAAGAGAGAGGCGTTAGCCTCTAGCCCGGAGTAGGGGCCGTCCTCATTGATCGCCTCTCCGACTGCATTCTCCTCCGTTAATCCTCTCTTTACCCCTATCCCACCCCCTACCCCAATCCCTAGTCCGTCCCCTCGCCTATCTTTGAGAGCGCGAACGAGTAACACTCTTAGCTTAAGTCTTCGAGAGTAAGCCCTCCCAATTGACTTCCGCGACTCAAAGTCAACTTATACCCTGAACTTCATTCTTGCTTTCATATAGCTATCCACGAGGTAGTGAGGGGATTTCAAAGATGAAAAATTGTTCACATAATCGGTAGCCCCAAAATCTGTGCTCACGATCAAACTAATACGTCTCTCGAAATAATAAACTATTTTGACTAGTTGACCATTCCTTTGGATCAAGTTCCATTAGGTCCAATATTACACACGAATTTGTAAAGAATTACATTATGCCGTAAGAAATGAAACTGTCGCCATGATAATATGAGAATAATGTCACTGATGCGTCTTCTAAATTTAATTCTATCATTTTTTGCCTGCTAATTAAGGTACACACCGTATGACACATTCCATCAGTAAGAACATAGGTACCATATAAATATTTACCTTAGAAACCTAAACCAGTAAGTCATGCTAAGAGAGCTATGCTAATATGAAGTAAAAATCGTATTATCAAAGATTGACGGTAGCCAAACATGATTCCCTCAGCTTTTTATCACCTTTTTTCTTTCCACCACGAACTAAATACATGAATATATAGGAATCCCCGATAGGTATTTGTTAAAGATCTTGAACACACTCGGTTTTTCGTTAGCTTTGAACCAGACTCTCCACAGATACTTTCTCCCTCTAGAATAAAAGATGTTGGCTCTCCTGGAGTTGAAGTAGGTTTTGGGAAAGTGAGTATTCAAATTTTCAGCGCTGACTTTACCTTCTGGAGTCGCTCACCTCCTCTATGTAAGACTAGGGCCCGCAATGGGGATGGGATGAGGCCTCACGGAGGGGGCGCTGGTTTTCAGGGATATTTCGAGCTCTTGAGGCCACCGTAACGGGAAACCGAAGAAAGGGAACAGTGGAAAAGTATAAGGATAAAGAGGGAACAAGAGAAGAGAGATAATGCTGCACGGCTTCCGCGAGCACCGTTAACGAAGGTTCAATCGCGAATAAACAAGTCAAAATAAATAAGACTAGACTATTTCACGAAAATTTTATATTTCATATAAATTTCTCAATTATTTATTAGTATTCTTATTTCCGAAAATGTATAACGAATGAAGTCCTATTTCTTAAAATAAAAGTCAGTACGGTAGAATTGGAAAGGTATTTTAAAATGCTAATACAAAATTTATACCAGGGTATACACTGCCCCTCTTGAACTGCCACACTTTTCATGAACACCCCAAATTGAGAAACAGGATGACCAATTGCAATTATCAATTGTGCCATTTCGTTAAATTTGGATGCATAAAACCAACTCCTTAAGTATTCCTTCACTAATTGAAAGTACGGTTGAGATTTTACGGATGCAAACAGATCAACAACATTTTAACATTATTTTTTTTGTAAAATACGCTGGCTTCAGCGCCAGCGTCAAGAAATGAATGTATAGTATATCACTGTAGTGAAATGAAAGATTTAATTTTCTCCCTTGCCAGGATGGAGATGGACTAGTATGGAGATGGAGGATCTAATTCGGATGGAAACTCGATCGCTGCTTACGCCACCTTAGAGAAATATCGAAAGTTTAAAATATATGAAATTTTTTATCTCTATAAAGCATGAGGTGATTACGTTTTTACTGATTATTTTTGTCAGTAAAAGCGTTTATATTACGTGCATTCCAAGTTGAAATCATTCCGAAGAATATATTTATAAAATTGGTAATAATTTTAATTAAATACTTCGGTATTTGATGCGGTCTCTTTTCTATAGCTAGCATTCAAGTCATACTTACCTAGAGTTTCATTCGATTTTCATTTCATTTCACCACGATACCGCTCTGCAGGCTGGCCGTTATAATCCTCCAATGTCCAACATTAATGGGCACTCTTCTCAAGGAAGTAACGACTCAGAAATGGGAGGCGCGGAATTGATGATGGAGTCCAATCAATACGCATGGGTAGAGCATAATATGAGCAGTAATCCAAAGGTTAATGGGTACAGACCATAAAACCATGCGGATCACTCTTTTATACCAATATTGGCTTAACATAAAACGGACGCGCTTAGCTCTTGACCTTATTGAAGTATTAGCGTGACACACACTGGCACCAACTCCATGGGGCCGAGGGAGTCCGAGCCCCCTCAAAACATTCGATATGGGGGGGTAAGGAGGGGGGTGAAAGATGTGTCAGGCTTGTCAATTTTCCCCGGAGTGTCGAGTTATCGAAAGTCGAGTTTTCAGGGTTCTAATGTTGATCATATGACTCTTCTAAAATGCTAAAAAAAAAAGCTTTAAAACTCACTATTTATAAAATTTCACGGGGCAAGACCCCCAGTATGGGCCTCAAATGAAAATCACCAACGATTTGAAATAGGGCGACACGACCCTGATATTATAACTGAGAAGAAGCAAGGTGTCGGATCTCAATAAGCATGCTTGCGCAAATAAAATCAAAGACAACCTCAGAAAACATTTCATATCATCGTTTTCCTCGGAAAATATTCCTCGCAGTTTAATCTATCATACAAATCATTCCAATTTTCCTAGCATATAATCATTTTAAAACTGGCCCAATGGCCTACGGCTTCGTCATTTTCAAAAGGAGATATCAATCATAAATGAAAGAAGACCTATGGTACAGTCATGAAATTATTTTTCTTCTAAAACCCTCTCATGGCAATTCTACAATCCGAAAAGCCAATAAGAAAAGAGCGGATATTTTCCTTGGCATTTTTTCTCGACCTTGATCAAACAACCGAAGTAACGAACACTGATAGAAAAAAACAGCATTGAAATGAAAAAAATTATTCAGATTTACATTTTCATCACAGAAAAAATTCATAAGAAGTCGGTCGTCAATGTCCCCCAACGAGTGTGCTGGTAGGGAATATAAGTGTTGAAGTTAGAAAAAGCATTTGATCTGGAACATTCTCACTGATATTTGTGAGTCAAGGACGGTGAAAGGAGAATGGAGAGTGCAAGAATTTGAAATGAGGTGCTACAGATGAATAACAAATATTAAAATGGATTGATCGTGTAGAGTCTTAAGGCCTGGTTACACGGTACATTAACACATACAAGTTAATGTACGTTTGCGTGAATGGTTTTGGTGGACCGGAACGGAACATGTACGAATGCATGAACCAAATTAGAACAGGTTCTATTTTCCGTACATGCATTCGCACAAGTTGGGTCATTACACGGTGCATTTTGGCGTTCATTCTCGCGTTCATACATTTAGACATTAACCCGTACGTGTTAATGCATCGAGTAACCAGGCCTTTATAAAAGTCGTAGGAGGAGTAGGAGAAAACAGAAGTCTTCTGAAAACCTTAAGTAGAAGACAATACTCATGCGCAACCCGAAAAAACTGACTGAAAATCATATCATGAATGGAATCCTATGGTGAAAATATTAAGTTTGTCGTCATTGATCAGTCTAGATGTTGGGATAAATAGTAAAAATCATGAAGGGGCGTACATGTTTACTTATATGATGAAAGGGTGGAAATGAAGTTAGTTAAAAAAGCACTGCAGGAACAAGTGACTTTGTACGCAGTCACGCGCACGGGTGCAAAGTTAAATACACCGAAGGATGAAGTTCGCCATGGAAATATCGGGAGATCCGGGTTCGAATCCTGGCTAAGTCGAATATTGTTTCGTGGCGAACTTCATCCTTTGGTGCATTTAGTTAAAAATGTTAACTCGTCATGGATAACATTCATTGAGAAAAGACAGCTAAAATAGGATACACAAAATGAGGAAAATTCGATCCATACCTGAATATCTTTTAGTCAACACTTTTCCATAAATTTGTGCCGACCATTGCGCCATTTTTATGCAACTAAAATGACCGAGGTATATTTTCCAACATTTTCTCTTAAGCCTCCAATATAATTTTTTCTCTACATATAAAAAACTTTCAACTATAAGATTTTTTAAGCGATATTTTAAGTCGTAAGAAAATAAGTCAGGAATACAAGAATTTGGATTGAGGTACTGCAGATCAAATATTTTAGGTGAAATAAAGATTAAAATGGATTGATCGTGTAGAGTTTTGCGTAAATCTTGAAAGGAGTATGAGATATACAAGTCTTCTGAAAACGTAAAGTAGAAGGCACTGCTCATTCGCAATCCAAAAGAAGTAGCTGAAAAGCATATCATCAACGGGATCCTAAAAATTACGTCAGTGATCCGGGTAGATGTTAGAACGGCAAAGGAAGACCTCGGTGGATGGTGCAAGTGATGAAGAATTTACAAAAGAAGAATCGTTTCGTAGTCAAAAGATTGGCTTATGGGAGAACTGTACGGAGAGTTGCTTCAAATCAATCCCAGGGTTCTAGATGATGACGATTCCAAATGAGTGGGGCAAACACATTGGAACATTGACCACAGAAAAAATGCTGAAATTTACGTCTAGCATTTTATATTTTAAAAATTCTGCCTAAATTAATTATTCGAGGCGCAACGAAATTCAAGCTGGTCGTGCGAGTAAACTTGGTAGAACTTCCAGGGCCCCGAAGAGGAAGGGTAAGTAGCAAGGTTATGTTAGGGTGAAAGCCCCCGGACACTCCCATCTGAAATCCGAGCGATGCGATTTTCTGCTCGACAGAACTTCGTGGGAGACAGCACGTGGAAACAAGGAAAGGGAATGGCTCTCTCGCCCTGAATGTACGGATTTCAGCCGCATTAAGGCAACATGGCGACTCCCACCGTAGCTCTTTGGTCTAAATCTTGGAATTGCGGAAAATTTTTGAAAAGCTCATGAACGATACTGCAAAATAAAAATAAAATTTATTAAAAAACAATGTTATTCTCGCGACAATTTTTCAATAAATGTTAATTTAAACATATTTGTTGTAATGATTTTCTATCACTTTCCTTCTATTTAATGATCGCAGCTCCGCCATCGGATTTTGGTGGCATTTTTAACTAATCACCATATTTAACTTTAAATACAGAATAAAAATCGAGATACAGTTCCAATCGTAATAAAAATGTTAGAATATTACAATGTCATGTGGTTTGATAGCTAATCGGAAAGGCTTAAAATTGAGTTCCAAGATTTGACATTGAGAAAACGACAAACAAAGAAACGAGTTTATAAAAACGTTTAAAAAATTGTTTTCTCCTTATAGTTACATACTCGAATTTATTTTAGGCTCCCATTTGGTCAACCAGTGATTTGCAGCGAGCAATCCAGTGTCTGAAACCATTACCGAAAGTATCGACCATACCTTCACCACATAAAAACAATGTTTAGTCAAAATCACGCCGTCAGTAATAATCTAAGAGCTGGAGTTGCTATAGATTACATTATTTTGACGTGATTTGGAGTATGTTTACGCTGTGAAGGGAACATGGTTGGTATTTTTAGAAATCATGGCCTTACTCCGCCACTAAATTAGACGAATTTGTATTTTGGTGCCAGAATTAGGCTCTGAAACATATTAATAATAAATCTTGTCGTAAATCTGCTCAAACTCAGTTACTGCTTTGAAAGGGCGCAGCCAACTCAGCAGAATTAAGAATAAAAGAACGTAGGAGAAAATAAATAATAATCAAAAAGGCATTTAAAGACACTACTACTTATTTTATCCTCAATCATGGACCAAATAAAAATATCCATTGTAAAACACTAGAAAAAATAATTAAGCGCAAAAATATTTTTACTCTTTCGTATTGTCCATATTTCAGTTTTCTTTTCATTCAAGCCCACGGTCGCCATAGGAGCATGCGCAGTGATTTCACAAGTGAATTAGCTCAATCAAACTAGAAAGGAGAATGGAAATCGATACATTGGAATTCTATTTTGTCCTGGAAAGGAAAGTAACGATTGGCGACATCGATTTCACGCACGTGATTTCATAATGAGACTCTCCTGAAACTAGAGCATGAGTCTAAAAAGAGACGGAACTAAAGAGGTCTGCATTCATGACTAGACTATTGCTTTAAATCCACACTTTTAATTTCCAACACCGACACGGGTTTCAACATATTTGTGACAACACCTGGGTTTTATTTTTCCCAGTTGACCGAGTTATTCTAACGTTGAAGGTGGGATGGGCAGATAGGAGATAGCTTGAAATTGAAGTTTGCGTCAATGGGAAGTGAATTTTTGAGGAAAAAACGTTATTTATCGAGTCGATGGACTTATGTGGTGGCTAGGGCCATAGCAGATTTAGGGGGAGAGGGTGCACAGGGGCACGTGTGATAAGCGCTCCCCAGGCGCTCAAAAAATAGAAATAATTTTAATATGGTTATCATGAAGCTCGTTATTTTATTTATTACGGAGTTTCAAACATTTAAGCCTTGAGCCCAAGTCAAGAAGACAGATTTGCCGGTCATTGGTCATTCGCTAGTCAGCGCTAAAATAAAGCATCGCCCAACTGTGAAAGGGGCTCGAATACTTTGTTTATTATATATGTAACTTATTAATAAGTTCATAATAATAAATTTTATACTGAAATAAAGAGTGTATTTCGTCCTTATTGCATCTTGTTTTTCATCTCCGATATGCGATGTCCGTTTGCCTGTGTAAGAACTTTGTGCTCCCCCCCTCAGAAAAAAATCCTGGACCCACCCTTGGCTGGGGCTGTTAAAAATTTTGGGATGAGGCATGTCAATCTTAAAAGGAGAGGGAAGGGGTTTGTAAAAAAACGATAATTACATGGAACCCGGGTCGGTTTAAAAAAAATTAAAGTGTGAACTCCAAACAAAGTCAGTTTCATTACGAATACAAGCAACTTCCATAAAGTTAATCCTCAAGTGATGATGAGACCTGTATGACGACGGTCGAAACGTTTCGCACCAATTATAGTGTTGGTAGCTGCCACTGCCACTCTCACTACCTATAGAGAATCCATACAACCACAAGTAAACAATATAAAAGCAGACGTTCGCGAAAATCCTGAGAGTGCTCAGAAATCAAATGTTGGATCGAACCTATGGAACTCATTGCTAAGAGATAAGTCACGTGTTTTCGCATGAACCATATAAAACACGATATCGTGATTCACATACACGTTGGACTCAATGGACAAAGAGACAGTCAAAACGATGGATTCAATTTAGGCTAACCATCGCATGCACACATGGCAGGCAACGGATATTTAAATTTTTCTAAAGAAAGAGAGAAATAATGAAATTAGAAATTTAAAGGGTGGATTCAAAACGATGTCAGTTTTTATGGATACAGGAAAATTTCAAAAAGTTAATCTTACACTGATTGGTTATAATGAGACCTGGATGAAAATAGTCGAAAAGTTAAAAATAGTCGTGCCAATCATAGTGTTGGTGGCTGCCATCACCTAGAGTTAATTCACGGATCTTAATAACCCACAAAAATAAATTCGAACATTCCATTTCAATAAACACTCCATATCATAGTTTTGATCGGGAAATATTCTTCATAATTAATTGTATCATAAAAATCATTCCATTTTTCCTTTAGCCTCTTCCCTTATCAGTATATAAGATTTTTTTTAAAAAGGTCTCATGGCCTACAGCTTCATCATTGATAACCTATTATGCACCTCAAAATAAAACTTTTGGAGGCGTTTTAACCTCTTGGGTTGGAAAACGAACCAGAAGGTCACACCCATAAATCCCCTCTATGAGGTTTCCAACTGATTAGAACTCCGCACAGACTCGACCTGTCCACACGAAGTAACCGTTCTCTTAAATCGAGACTCAGTTCGGGGTGACTTTTACCTTCAACGATGAAAACAAACTATCGGTTTGACGCGCTGAGTAATTCAGTAGAACCGTTTGCAGTTTCTTGCATATCTTTTTTAAAAATAAATCAGCGCCCTTACCCAGAGTTATAGGCACGAATAGAACAATAGATGATTTTCTAGTCGGCCAGCCGATGCATTGTCTCCTTCAGCGCATTAAAATTGGTTTACATTAGTCGACGGTCGCGTTTTACTAACGACAGAGAGATCCGAATTCCACGGGAAATTAAGCTAGAGTTGGGATTTTTTAATTGAATTTATATTACCAATGACATATCACTTCAAATTCCAAACTTTTCAATTCAACTATTACTCCCCAGTAGATACTGTAAATATAGAGAATATATGGACCGCTCCACACCCATCATCGCGTTGCTGACCTCTTTGGAAACGGATTAAAATGTGCCGAAAGAAGCAACATTGATCAAGCTTCTACGGGATAAAATGGAGCTTCCTCTATGCAGTCTCCTTGGACACAGGAGAGAAGTCACCTCGGAATAATGAACCGAGGAAATTAGACGCATTCAAGTTATGAGTGTCAATTCATTTCCTTGGTGAAGCATCGCGATGATTTATTTTTGGATGTTCATAGGCTTAACTCTAGTTTGAAACCAGGATGCTTCGATCGAAAGTGGACATTGCGCTTCCACTATAGTTACTATTAAGAATAAAATATTTTTTCGCCCCCAAGTTCTACCTTTCCGGAAATTTTTACGCGCCGAAAAAAAAGCCGTTTATTTTAGCAATCGCGTGTAGAAGAGTTTTCGACTTCGGACACACAGCAGGGGTAACTCTCATGAATTAAAAAAATGTTAGAACGCTTTCAAACATGCCTTTTTGCTCCTCTTCTCCTCCACTCACTGGCACACGGCTCATTAATGGACGACGACACACCGGCTGAGGGCCCGGACGACATGAAGTATAACGACGTTTCAAGATTCTTGAGGTGACATCTCCGGGAGATGATGATGGCCCCGTACGAAAACAGCTCCCGTGAAAGTAATTGCGGGGAGGGTGTCGAGAAACGGAAAAAAAATGAGCGTGACGGGCGGAAATAACCCACTTGGGACGTGGAAAGGAACGGGGAAACTCGAGGGTGATCGTGAACTGCATTGAAGCATAGGGGTCGTGCATGAAATATCGCTAACTTTTTCTGATGATATTTTTTACCTCTTCTCCTCATCCTTCCACTGCGACTGTGGTATATTTCTAACCCTTTCCCTTAACCCTCCAACATACGAATTTTTCTCTATATATAAAAACTTTCAACTACTAAATATTTTAAGGGTATTGTCTTAAGAAAAAATAGTTTCGCGACTGTCCGTTGCCAAACAATGCTTTACGCGTATGCAGTTAAAAAAAAGTTTAAAGGATGCAGTTTCCGGTTTAATTCGGTGAAAATCTTTGGCATTTAACATAATGAAAGCACTCGTCTTTTCCTTACTTTTTTATTTCCACCGACCTAGGTTTCGGCACACGACGCCATTTAACCCCAACGCCAACTTAACCCTCCAACATATGAATTTTTCCATATACATAAAAACTTTCAACTACTAAATATTTTAAGGGTATTGTCTTAAGAAAAAAATAGTTTCGCGACTGTCCGTTGCCAAACAATGCTTTACGCGTATGCAGTTAAAAAAAAGTTTAAAGGATGCAGTTTCCGGTTTAATTCGGTGAAAATCTTTGGCATTTAACACAGTGAAAGCACTTGTCTTTTTCCTTACTCCTTTATTTCCACCAACCCAGGTTTCGGCACACGACGCCATTTTCAAGGTTCAACCTTCGTCAAGCCTTGTGAAAAATACGGATTTTCAAGGGAAATTTTTAGAAATAATAGCTCGAAAAGCCTATTTTATAAGGTCGTCAGTCGATGGACTATACAGCATTTGATATTCAGAAATTTCCGTAAAAATTATACATATTCCACGTTCCTCGCACATACCTTCTTATGGCAAGTTTTCTCGATGAGTTCAGGCACGTGCATTTGCATGGAAGAAATATAATACATTTTAACTAGTTTTTCCTACATTCTTTCAAGTTGTGGTAAGCGTGTTATGTTTGCGATTTACCATATGCATCCACATTTTATTTTTTCGCGTTAATGTATCTTATTTCATGTATTTGAATTGTATTGAATAAATTACTTTTTAGGCATTAATTGAGATAAAGTTAAAAAAGTGGAAAAGTACAGAAAATAATCATCCTATCATGATTATACGAGTTGAATTAATCTGCGTCCAGTCCCCTAGTGCTTCATCCTGAAGTTTGGTATAGATTGGTGAAGGTGGAGCCTAACCCGGAATTAGAGGTGACTCAGGGAAAGAAAACCGTCCCCCATACCGAGAGTATGGGGTATTCACACGCAGGTGGCTCAGACCGGGGTGAGCTCTATCCTCACCTATCCACACTAACCTTCGGATTGAAGCACTGAGTCAGGGAGAGTATATACGTGCACCGCTTATGAATGATTTTAATGATTAGTTTCATCAAATTTACTGCCCCGACGAGGAAAAATAGAATTCCCGAAAAGCTTCCCATGAAGTGCTGGTGGAAATGATTTCATTGAAGGCTCCTAACGCTCTGTTACTTGCGAAGGTAAACGTCTACATAGCTCACCGACATTAACTACATTCGAGATATAAAATGGCTATTCTGAGGATAGATTAGATAAATAGTTCGTCCCTCAAGCATTCTCATAACATAATTCTCTTTGAGTTCCACACTTTTACGGCATTTTTGATGTACAGATCCCAGCACTTGGAGTTCAGACTACGCATAAATTTTATTTATACAGCTCAATTTCCTCCTTCACATAGTGATGGAAAAAAAGGTTTCGATTAAAATCGAAAATCGAGTTTTAATAGTCAAAGGTCGGAGAAATCGAGATCGAGCCATTTAATTCGATTTTCGATCCAAAATTGATTTTTCAACTTCAATCTAGACCATTTCGTTTGATTACGGCAGCCTCACAACGGACCTACGATAACGCCATCCGTCCAATGCAGTAGACTTTTCTCAAAGTCCGGTAAAATTGGAAAGGCACGCCCTCGATCATCAAGAAAGTATCTTAATCAGCTGAACTTCCTTAAGATCTTTAGTGAAGCAGAATGGTGATCCCCAAACTTTGTGATGATCGTGATGATCATGATGTGAGCAGAATGGTGATCCAAATGTTGATCCAAGTGGTGATCCAAGTGATAATTTATTTTACTACTTATAATCCAAGCATGTATTCTGAGTAGATATTTTTCTACTACTCAAATATCTGTTTTAAGAGTTTTTGGAATTAATGATACACATGCTTTGGCACACAGCTTGTTTGCAAAGAACCGTCAATATATGTTTTCGATTAATCGATCTTTCGTTTCAAATTTTGATTTTTGTTTAAAAGCCGACCTTGTCATTTCGATTAAAAATCGATTGCTCGTAAAATCTGTTTCAACCGACTTTTTTCCATCACTACGTTCATAATAAATAGCCCATTCACTTCAACCTTCATGTACAAGAGTGGTTAAACGAAGAAAATAACGATACAATAAACTTGCAGAGAACCTCCGCCATTACGTGGACGACTGTTTACCGAGTCGAAAACACAGAACACTCATGCGAGTTTCTATACATATTACCTCCATAAGGATGTTCATACTAGTCGTAGCAGAAACGATTAACGATTTTTGTCTTCATTTAGCCCATGCTAAAAGTTTCTTCGCGAGTTCCTGGGCGAGAAAATAATCATTCGAAGGACAATTCTTGATTCTTATTGCGCGGTACGTATGAAATGTATCTTTCCTGGACTGGAAAATATTCAACGCGGTATACAGGGAAATAGATGTGCCCAGAGACAAGATTGCAACATTTAGACAGTAATATTTTCCACGGTTATTTTTTATTCTTGCCCGACGTGCCTCATTGTATTTTATAAAGTTCTAGGAAACAAAATGGTGAATGACGACAATCGACGACCTTTGAGTATTGGACCCACTGAACTGTAAAAAAAATGTAACGCTGATATGACCTCCCCGAAACCAAGAAATTCCATATCTGTGCATCTATAGGTCTTCGAGAACTACCCTCCATTTAAGTGCTTTGTAAAGCATGGAAATTTGAATTTTTTATCGACTCCTACAATTTTAATTGAACTGCTACTTGGAATATAAAATACGGGGGCTCCATAAGACAGTTTAAGGAACTCCAAAAGCACAACCATCCTTTTCTAATGTTGCGCAGTCGCCCTTGTCGAGAGGTACCGCACTAGCTTCAACTGATTCTGGCATAGGGTGACCAGCATACTTCGTTTTCAGTTCAGTGCCAGCATAGCGATGAGAGCCAAAACTATTGACTTACTTTCCGATTAATTCATCCATCAAACCAGCCCATAAAACACACGCGAGTCTTTCAAAAAGAGAGATATATGCATATTCCATAATCCTATCCTTACATCGTCCGTTAAATTATTTTCGAACTTCTCTCCAGAAAAAAATTTAAACGATCGTGCAAATATTTGTCGTAAATGAACAACCGGCCTCGATTTCATGCTCATTTCGCCAGCGGCGGCGTGAGAGCTATGGGCTCCGCGGAAGAAGAGGGTGGGGGAGAAAAGTACGAGGTGGAATGGGGGAAGGAGGGGAAGGGTTGGAGGGAGTGACAGGGTCGTCTGCACCCGCGGCCTTTGAAGATTCCTGTACCCATAACTCCAGCAGTCCCCACTCCGTCCTTCCATTTCACTTCATTCAGTCGAAACATTTGCATTCTTCCCATCTCCATGTCCAATTTATACACAGAGTACTATTCCTTGCCTCGCGCGTGACTTCACGGAATCGACTTAATTTAATTAATAGCAAAACTTTGTAATTCTACTAATATTTATTAAAGAACGACCAAGGCCTCGACGCGGCACGTCATCATCAGGTAAATTTGAATAGACTAGAAGAGGGGGTACCCCCTTGACCCCACATCTCGAACGCCTCCAATCTTCTCTCGTCCTCCTCCCTAAGCGTCCACGTTTCCGCACAGTATAGCGCCACACTCCAGGTCAGACTTTTCACTGACCTTTTCTTTAAACTCATACATAATGATACTCTCATCAGCTCCAACATGTTCATGAAGACCTTCCTTGCTATTCTTCTCTCTATAATTCTTGTCTTGAAATCCCTACCGCAATATCCATTTTCCTCTAATGTGCTGCCCAAATAGTTGAATTAAGGACATAATAAACGAATGAAACTAGAACGCGAACGAATTTCGAAAAAAATGTAAAGAAATCAACTCGACGAGAAAACGTTTCCTGTTCGAGCTGGCAGTTAGCACACAACCCCTCCGCAATCCCCAGCCCACTGGAAGTAAGGCGACCCACACTGCCTTACCCTTCTTCCCTCCCCGAAAAAAAAATCCCACCCGAATCTCAGCGTCTCGAATCCCCTCCGAGAATTTCAATTCCAGCTTACCCCACTTCGAGAGAAAAAAAGGTAATGAAATAAATTATGTTATCCCAGATACCCGGATTTTCCAAACCGACACCAAGACATAACTTATCAGAGGAAAATAATAGAGCTTTATTACAATAGGAAATAAGTGATTAAAATTTTACGATGGATATAATTTTTACCGTAAGTGACCGCCTTTATCCACCTTACTGTATACGGTTGTGGATTAAGAGGAGGACTAAGGGACTCCCTTTATCAACCACTGTTTACAGTATATGTTATGCACGTGGTGAATTTTTTCCGCTAATATTTGTGCATTGGTGTCGGTTGTGAAAAGTGGGTATCTGTGATACCATAGTTTTCACAAGCTTAAAAACACGATGATTAACAATGACTGATGAGTATTTGAAATCCATTTTTCTACCTCAGGCGCATTATCCCCGAGTGGAATTGAGTACCACCAAGGAGCCGCAGAAAATGATTAACCCTTTCGCCCTTCCCATAAAAGCGACCTCAATCCGCCCATGACCGTGAATACAACGTATATTTAGCACAGGTGCATTATTAGTCGATTTTAATCCATTTTAGCTCATAGTAGAAGGTAATATTGAGTCAAATTTGCCAAAAAAACGCATAAAATTAATTACTTTCAGCATACTAATTCTCAGTTGTGAGAGAGAGTTTTTTCACAAAGTGGACTTCCATCATGAGAAATTTAAAATTCATTCCGTAAGGTGACAGAATGACGGATGAAATTAGAAGAAAGTCAACGGAGAGTGAAAAGTTATGATACCGGGAATAAATGTCATCTATTTTATTTTCAAGTAGAGCAAGCAAAATTGCTGCTATATCGACTGTTTCATGAATATCGTATGCTCATTAGGAAAAAGGGGCGTGGAAGCCTAGTGGATAGAACGCTCCTCTAGTGACCGGAGTGTTCCGGATTCGAATCCCTGTTGTATCCTTGGGACAGCCCCTAAAAATATATCATTCGTGTGCAACGCTTCCCGGGAAAAGGAACTGGGCATCCTACTCGGCTTGTTAGAAATACACTACGCCCATGGTTTAGCTTGGAGTTGGCCTACTCATATCCAAACCAAACTGCGGATTAAACCACCGAGTGAGTGATATAGGAGCCAAGTGGACAGTATGCGATATTTTCCTTCTCGTCATATCATGAATGCTTGGGCAAATAAATCTTTTTCAATGCTACTACCGTTGGGCATTCCGTAGGGCATAGAAGACTGAAGGTGAGATATTCCATCTATCCTAAATGCTTCTTTGTATCAATATTTTTCATGGTTTATATGACAACATACTTGTGACCCCATCGGACTCCAAGTGAATTTGAGTAAATTAAGGCGGAATCATTTTCAGTGAACTTGCCCTCCGTATTCGATTCGTTAAAATGAAACTAACGAACATTGAAAATATATAAATGATATGTCTCGGGTTGAAACAGAAATAGAGTTAACTAATAACGTTGGACATCTCAGGATAAAAATAGCATACTAGCTTGACATTCTCTTTTTACACTGTAAAATTTTGTTTGAAAAGAACTGTGGGTATTGGAGCATTTTCAGGGGAAAGATATAAGAATAAAAGGATGATGGGGGCGATAACTGAGTAATTTGGAGGATGAGGAGGAAAAAAAGCAAGGAAAGGAATTAATAAGTGTCAAAATTAGGATCAAGGACACCGTACTTATGGAATAAAAAAATGTGTTTTCCATATTATAACATAGTCACGATTTCACGAAATAAACTCGCCAACAATTGCTTCGCTTATTACAGAAAACCCATAACCAATTATTTTTAAATTTTAGGGAAATTAAGAACAACTGAATTTACACAATATTAACATATACTTAACTTTAGTATTTTTCTTTGTTAACAACCAAGGAATTCAAAGTCCTATAATTTCTGCACAAAACGATATATTTAAAGTTGTATATTCATAACGTACTGAAAGTCAAAATCAAAAATGTCGGTTATGGAGTTTCTGTAAAGAACTAATTAATTGATTTTCATAGTAAAAGTGTTTTCCCCATATTACTACCTGGATGTACTCAAGATGGAGCCAATTTAAGAGACCATGTCCGTGAAAAAAAGAATATTCGCACAATAATCAGCTGCTGCTCTGGATATTTGAAAACAGTGACTTTTTGATATCGTATTGTTGATTAGTGTCTTGGTATACAAAAATGTGCTCTCCATGTCATAATGCAGCCACGATCTCACGAAGTTAACTCGCCAACAATTAAATCGTTATAACAGAAACCCCACAGCCAGCAATTTGTTCATTTCAAGAAAATCAAGAAAAACTTAATTTATAAAATATTCAATTACATTTAAATTATAAAAAATTGAAATAAATACTTGAAATTTTCCAATTGCGATTGTAAAATTAATTACAACCTAGTTTTCAATGTTACTAAATCATATTCAAAGTGAGAATTTAGCAGCAAATACAAAGTTTCATGCAGTAACATTTAAACCTAAGTTTTGTAATTGTGAAAAATTCCAAGTAATTATTTCGATACGGAAACATTTCACTTCATCTCGCTTAATCGCTTCGGATTTTATAAATGATTATAATTCTTGATTTCGTATCTGACTGCTCGAATGAAAGAGCCGGGCAAAATATATCGGGCCAGCTCTGAATTAAAAAAAAAAAATAAGTACATAACCTTCCCCGCTCTTTCGTAACCATTCGCTTTTATTCCTGTACTACACCCCGCAGGTCTCCCCCCCCCCCCCTCCTCTCTGCACCTTCCCCTCCTCTTTATTTCCCCCACCCCCTCTCCACCCATCCTCCCCTCCCGCCCTTCCTCGAGGAAAAGGCCCCGAATCGATGGCGGTCTTGCGCGAGGAGTGTGGGGTGAGTGCAATGACGTCACTGAGGTCCCGCCGCAACGGATGGCTCGAAGCGCCTGGATCTTCCCAATGCCATTGGAGTCCTCCTCCTTCCTCGGTACCCCTGCACCACCCCCCCAACCCCCCCGACGCTATATGTAGGGCACGTGTATTTGCAAGCGAGTATGCTCGTGCGGAAACTAGTCAGATAGATGTGCAGCATAGAATATGTAGCTCAACAGTCATCGTGGTAAGGTCTCCCATAGAGCCCTCCTGAAAAATTAATTTATTATTTATTAAAGTATTCTGCTGATTAAGGGGACAATCAGGAAGTCCTAAATATAGAAAAAGGGAATAGAAGCCTCATGATAATCTTGATAAGAAGACGGAATAACCTTTTGTTCATATCTTGAGGCATAATGGTCTGATGAAGACAATCGCTGAGAGACAAGTAGGTGACAAGTACGGAAAAGGAATACCTCGAACAAAATATATGAAACAAGAATAATTATGCCAGCCTCCTCTTCCTTCCTACACTTAGGTTCACTATAAGGCCTACTCTCTTTCATTCTATCAAAAAATCCTATTCTCTTTCTTCCTCTCCCTCGTTTACCCAACATTCTAGCCCCTAAAACTGTTTTCAACATCTCCTCCGGGATAAGTACTCCCTCCATCCATACCTTCTGTCTCATATAGAAGCTGCCTCTCCTCACTCACCATGTCCAACACCTCGTCGTTCCTCCTCCTCTCCGTCCACTTCACCAACCAAGAAAAATAAAAATACAAAAATGAAGAGAGCTACAGAAATTACATTTGGAGCACGCTTCTCCACGGAAGTGAGGCATGGACAATGAAAGCCGTGGATAAATCAAGACTATTGTTAAAATACGGAAATAATAACGGGGCATGGTGAATGAATTCTCTCTATTTGAGTAGCAGAAAAACTAGCGATGGACGAAGTAAGAAAGAAATTATCGGTAGAATAACCCAGGCGAAGAGGGCATCCTCAACAAGAAAGATATACTCTTCGGGATCTCAGCGGGAAATTTATACGTAGAAGTAAGGAAGCAATTTATCAGAACTTACATTTGGAGTATGATGAACGGCAAGGTGTCATGGTCAATTACAGCAGAGGAGACAAACGGAGGCTTCCGAAATTTGGCTCCACAGAAGAATGATAAAAATCAAGTTGATTGACAGAGTAAATGATGAGGAAGTCCTAAAAGAGGAGGAGAGAAGAAAATGAAAGCTTAAAGAAGAAGAAGGAACAACTTATTCGGCCATATCTTAAGGCAAGAAGACCTAATGAATGCAATGAAGAGGATCGAGAAACTATTGTATGCTAGAACGGAAAAGGAAGGCCATGAATAAAATACATGGAACAGGTAAAGAATGATGTGTAGGAGAAAAAAACGTAGGTGTGAAAAGATTAGCCGATAGGAGAAATGAGTGGAGAGCTGCGTCCAATCTTAGGATTGTTGACCAGTGACGGTGATGATGAATCTTCGCCAATTCTGTAATCAAACCAGAAGTTATGTTTGTAATGGTGAGAGTGGAGCTCACCACAGGCATGTAAATTTCACACATTCAGGGTAAGGGAACCAACTCCTTTCCTTGGGCCACATGAAGGCTTATTGCGACATTCAAATCTTAGTATTGTTGGGCGGTGTTGATAACGGAAGAAGAACGATACAATTGCATAAAGAGGAGATAAAAGTCATCATTTTATAATATATTATAACCATCTACATCTACATAATACCCCGCAAGCCGCCTAAAAGGCGTGTGGCAGGGGGTGTTAGGACACCAGCCGTTTACAGCTAAAAAAAAAAAAAAATTAGTGCTCAAACGAAGTTGGGACTAGCGTTTATTAAAGTCCTTTAAGGTTCGGGGGAAAAACGAATTCGCATATCTATCCGTTCGGCAAAACATCTCTCTTAATTTATCACTTCTATCGGACCTGGAAATATAGTGTGGCTCTAATATTATGTTCTCTGTATCGCTCTTAAAGATATCCATTCTCAATTGTTCAAGCAATCTAAGCCTAGCGCGCAGCCTCCGAGTCTCCAACGGCTCCCAGCCTAACTCGCTTAACATCTGGGTAACACTGTCTGTACGCCCGTAGCAGTTTTTGACGAAACGCGCAGCCTTCCTTTGAATTTTATTCAGTTCGCGGATTAAGTCTTTCTGCACCGGATCCCATATGCTCGCTGCATATTCAAGGTGCGGTCGGACGAGAGCGAAATAGCACCTTTCCTTTACTTTCTCATCCGAAAATCTTCCCACAATACGCTTGACGAATCCTAATTTCTTCAGGGCTGTGCCGCAAATATTCTTTATATGTGTACCCCACGTGAGGTTCGAGGTTATTGTAACTCCCAGGTACTTCACTTCGTTTGTTGCCTTTACATTAATGCCATCCACTGCATAAACGTGGTTACAGTTGGACGAATTCCGCAAGAAATGTACCGCCATGCATTTGCTCAGATTAAGTTTGAGTCCCCACTCTTGGCTCCACAAATGAACGTTGTTTAAGTCAGATGATAGAATTTCATAGTCAGAGTGATCACTAATTTCGCGATAGATGACAGCGTCGTCAGCAAATAAACGTATTTTACTGCTAATGCGGGAGCAGAGATCATTAATGTATATAATGAACAACAGGGAGCCGATTACGCTTCCTTGTGGAACACCTGATGTAACGTTTACAACATCGGAGCTAATTCCGTCAAGAACAACTTTTTGTTTACGATCTCTGAGAAAGTCGCGTATCCAGTTTAAAACTGTTTCGTTTAATCCGCATGACTGTAATTTGTATAAAAGTTTGTTGTGAGGTACAGTGTCGAAAGCTTTCTTAAAATCTAGAAACAGTGCGTCAACTTGTCTTTTCGATTCACCAGATTTTATAACGTCGTGAAGAAAGAGCGCGTGCTGTGTTTCGCATGATCTACCTTTTCGGAATCCGTGCTGACAGTCATGGAGGAAGTTACGTCTGTCCAAGAAAGTCATGATATTGCTAACGACGATATGCTCAAGTAACCATGTGGTGCTACTGAAGAATGATGAGGATCAAACGGATCGATCGAGTTAGTAATGACAAAGTCCTAAAAAGAGTAGGAGAGAAGAGAAACCTCGTGTAAACCTTAATAAGAAGACGGAACAACCTCATCTTCGGCCGCATCTTGAGACACGATGGCCTGATGAAGACAATCGTCGAGGGGAAAATAGATGGCAAGAACGGAAAAGGAGAACCTCGAATAAGATATGTGGTACAGATAAGAAGGTTGTGAAAGAAAATAAATACGTAGGTGTGAAGATTAGCTGATAGTTGAATTTAGTGGAGAGCTGCGTCAAACTAATCTTAGGATTGACCAGTGACGGTGATGATGAATCTTCGCCATTTCTGTAATAAACCGGAAGTTAGGTTTGTAATGGTGAGGGTGGAGCTCACCACAGGCATGTCAATTTCACACATTCAGGGTAAGGAGACCAGCTCCTTTCACTAGGCCACCTCCGTCTTGAAGGCTTATTTTGGGGTCTCCAAAGGCTTCACCTGGGAATCGAACCCGGAGTCCTCATCCGCTGGGAGAAGAAAAGACGCTCTCAAATTATTGTGTTGCGAGGGATCCTTAAATTCAAATACATGTAACGAAAAACGTATTAAAATAAATTTATGTGGAATTACAAAATTTTCATTGCATTAATTCGATCATATGAAGTCACGCCCGAGACTACGAATTATATTTAAATAAATGGTTAAATGAGAAACGAGGTTCTTCAGAGACAGGAAAGGAAAGGAAGAATGCAGCCCAACAGATAACACTGAGGGATGTTCATACCTTTGGAGACCTAAATCACCAAGGAAAAATGTAATTGAGGAAAAAATGCGAAAGGCCACGAGGTGAATAGTAGGGAATACTAGGGATGGATGAATACGGATAAGGGGAAAAAGGACAATTGAGAAGTAAAGAAATTGGTATGGTGTATGGAAAAATAATGAGTTCAATCAATCCTCGGAGTTTAACTCAATTTGTATTGATAACTGATATACAAATGCAATTAGGCAGAGTTTGTAATGCTTCTCTCAAACTGAATATCACAACGATTCTCCTGAATAAGAAAACACTTAACCAGAGATACCATAGCAAAAGAGCGGCTCCAAAATTTACCTTAAACTTGTAAGATACATAATCAAAATTTCATGAGAACCATGTTCCCTCCCCTTCGATGTAATGCATTTTCTTATCACATTATACTCTCGTCCTTTTCATGAAAATCAATTAATTTTTATTTTTTATTTTTTGCAGGTAAGCGCTGATGATCAATCAAACATATTTCGAGGTCTCGTAAGTACACAACTATAAATTAGTACGGAAGCAGTTTTTTGCACCAAAATGTTCCACGATCCTGATTTCCTCTATCATCATGCATGCATTAGCTGTAATAGGACTCACACATAAAAGAAATGCCATTAACTGTAACAATCGAAGTGATGAAAGCTGCGTGTAATATTCATGAACCAATTATGGTCAGCTTCCGTACTGAGGACGTTGAGGTGTTTAACCACAATCATTTACCTAAAAACAAAAATTAAATATTTTGTACATATTTTGAAAACTACTGCTTCCAGAGTGGACAATGTTCACTGTATACCCTTCAACACGAAAGAGTGAAACCACGGTGGGTTTTACGATGCTAAGTAAATGCATTTGCATCAAATGAGCACTTTTTCTACTCTTTAGAGCCGAATGTAAAGTCATTTATGTTAAACATATTTATTTTGATCTATTTTACCTTAATGCAACATTGAAACGTAAAAAATTTGGCTAATGAGACAAAAAAATAAATGACAAGTTCCCTCGTTTCATAGCTATCATTACAAATCATATGACCCAAATAAGTATTTAACTAAACATTCAAATAGATACAACCGAGTTCCATTGAGCCGTCGCCCATCTCTTGTATCCCATTCTTCAAGTATTTTTTTGCCTCTGCAGACTCCGTCCACCCTTTGTCTCCTCCTTTTCATATCACTGATGACTTGGGTTGTCCAGTCTCGTGGTGGCCGTTCTCTCTTCCTCCTCTCAGGTAGTTGCCAATTCTATATTTTTTGTGTCCACCGTTTTTCTGTCATTATTTCAATAGGCCCATACATTTTATACTTTTTTCTCTATTACTGGTATGATATATCTTCTACCTGCATCATGTCTTATGCTATTATTTCTTTATATAATTATTTTTTTCTCTTCTTATCTTGACCTCGTTTAATATATGTTATAATATTTCCTGGAGTTTAGGTCAACGTATTTTATGAAAACAAGTTATAGCCAACGTTTCGATTTATTTAAAACCATCATCAAGGCTTAACTTTTTACATATTTATTTATATCTTTATCATTTATATCATTATTATATTTATTCATATCATTATTATATCAGGGCTTAACTTTGTACATATATATTGATATAAATAAATATGTACAAATTTAAGCCCTGATGATGGTTTTAAATAAATCGAAACGTTGGCTATAACTTGTTTTCATAAAATACGTTGACCTAAACTCCAGGAAATATTATAACATATTATTTCTTTAGTTTTTTATTTTATTCAGGTCCTTCCTAGAAAAATCCACCTCTGGGACCTCTAGTATCTGTCTATACCTTTCAGTCACATCCCATGCCATGCAGAATACTACGATGATGAAAAAAACGTGCAAAAAGATATAAACCCTCTGATTATCAGCTACGTCATCTATGTATTGGCTAGCATAGCCGTGAAAGCCTGCAAAAATGAGCGTATTTTTTAAAAGACATCTCCAATGTATGCGCAGAATGGAAAGTGCAATATTTTCAACGACCGTCGGGATATTACCAATTTGACAGCAAAAAGTTTGAAAATAGGAGAAAGGCAACAATTTATCAGAACTTACATTTGGACTATGCTTCTCCAAAGCAGTGAGGCTATAGCATCTGAGGAGACATAAAGAGTGGAGGTTTAAGAAGGCCATATTTTGAAATTTTACGCGGAAATAACATTTATTCTTAGGTAAGATTTCACTTTTTCCCGGCGTATTATGGCGGTGAATTCTTCTCGGGTTTCCATCCGGGTGAGCTCCATCTCCATCGCTGCCGACGTTTCGATAGAATCCTTTTCTATCGTCATCAGGGCCGATGATGAATCATCGGCCCGGCCCGGTCATCATCGGCCCTGATGACGATAGAAAAGGATTCTATCGAAACTTCGGCAGCGATGGAGATGGAGCTCACCCGGATGGAAACCCGAGAAGAATTCACCGCCATTTATTCTTAGGACTTGCCTCTGGGTAAGAAATTTTAAGCCAGCCCACATTTCGACTAGTCCCTCATTACCAAGGCTACCGCAGTACACCAACATTGAATTTAATTGTCCGTTACGTAAATAATGGGGGAGCGTAGTAACCTAATGGATGGAACACTTGGTTGATAACCGACGGGTCCCAGGTTCAAATCACAGGTTAAGCTCTGGACAACATCCAGGCAATGTAAACTTGAGAATAGGCGATAAGTTGGAGCCCAAAACGTTGGCTACCTTTGAAGTTCTCGCCCAGTGGCCAGCCCAAAAACACTTCATCCATGAAATTGAAATAGGAGTAGTGATTTTCCACAATTAGTCATTAACTAAACCGGTTTTGACGCTTACACGTCATTTTCAAGAGCTGTTTAGGCGATCTTAGGGGTCAAATCAGAATGGCCTGATGGAGTGAATGTTTTCCATATTGAAAGAAACACATGCAATTTTCCACAATTATACTAAAGATCCTTGGGGTATCCAATTTACACTAGATACAATATAAATTTTGTTCAGTAACCGGATATATACAGAAGAGGAGAGCCCCGAGAGGGAGGAGAGATAAATGTTTGTTTTAAAAACTCAATTATTTGGAAAAATTAGTAATGAGACAACATTTGAAGTGCTGTTACAAGCGTCAAATTTCTCAAAATTTTCGTAAACTCCCGACCCCCACTACTGCTGGGAGGTTACCTCTCGCCCCCCCCCCCCACCTAGACCTCCCTTGCTCCCATCTTGGATCCGCCACTGTGAGGGAGAAGGCCTTATTGTTAGTTGTAGATAGAGGGGACGAATGCATAATGTAATAAGGAAATACATTATATCGAAAAAAAGGGAAAATATTTATCATGAAATTTAAATTACAGATTATTTGTCTTTTATATAGTAGGACATGAAATAAAGAAACATGTTGAAACATAATGACTCATTTTTTTCTATTATAAATTATGTGTCTTGCAGATTTAAGGTAAATTTTGGAGTCACTCAAGGGAAGGAGGAGGAGGAGAGAAAAAACTCCATACAAACCTGGCTTAGTCGGTAGAATACTTCAATAAATCCGTAAAATCATGAATGACATTTGCTTCTCGCAGAAACCACCGCAGAGACCACGCAGATTCTCCACTCCCACCCATTATCACAGCCGTGATCCGTCTCGCACAAGACATTCCCGTGTCATCCATATTTCACACCGTCACCCATTCTTCCACCCATCCCTCACATCGACGCGTGCCCGACATAAATGAAACGCCTCCCGAAGAGCAACCGGATATTAGTTTCCTTTCATCGGTTCGTCTTTTTTTTTTAGTCGTTCGACAGTCCCATATCGCAACAGTCGATTCTTCCGATTAATCACGGGCTGCGGGGACGGCAAGGGACCGTAATCCTCGTTAAGTGGCGGAGTTTCGGGAAAATCATGGAAAATTTCACGCAAGTAAATTGCGGGACAGCCTTGCGCTACTTACAATGGAAATTTGCGACGAATATTTCCGCGCGTCGATAAGATGGTGCCCGCGATAAAAAAAAATTATAATACTCGCTCATATTCGAAATTTGATCCTTATCGATCGTCGTAAACCAACTGCATTGAGGACGTTTCTCTGCAGCTCTACGATACATGACGAGTACTGTTTAGGATATGAATTAATGACACTTTGCACTTTTATGCATAAATATTTATTTAAAAAATGAGTCATTATGTTCCAACATGTTTCTTTATTTCATGTCCTACTATAAAATTCCATTTAGTATCAGCTACCGTCATTCATTTCAATTACCTTTAAATCAACTTGGCAAAACTCCTTCTATTTCTCTTAAAGCATTACTTTCATTGATGATATCTATGCTTCGAAAACAAGCATAAGAAAACATACCACGCCGAGCACTGAATATCTGGACACTTGGATTTCCTCTTTAAATAAAGGCAATAATTTCATGCTACGAGCGTACTTTGATAGATTCTTACAGATTACAGTTCTCATCTTGGAGACAATATATCCTTCGTGCCTCAGCACTATGTCTCGTGCCTCAATGTGACGAGGCAATTCCTCTTCTCGTTCAATCCTGAATAATAGTATTCTGCCTCATTTTTCACTTTCAGCAGAGTTACAAATTACCTTACATTTAATTGAAAAAAAGAGAGAGTTGGGAATAAGTTGAGAAATGGAATGATGGCCATTGACGCAAAATTTTAGGCAGTTGACTGCTTAAGAGGATGACTTCCACTGAATCGCAGTCAATCGGTGCGATGTTTTTCTTTTTTTTCCTACCGTAATACTTATTTTAAATTTAAGCCATCTCCTCAAAAGAAAAAACAGAGGTGAAATACATCTGCGCTATAGGTAAATTTTATCAAAGACTACTCTGTATCCCCTGACTCTTGATAGATAAAATTTTAACTGGTAAATATTACGTCAAGAAAAAACATCAGTCCAGCAGCAGTATCATGTCCTCTCAAGATGATGATGATAATCCAAAGAATCATCAAGACTATGTTTAAACAATATTTTATCAAATAATATTCTCAAATATCTTTCTATGAACTACCAAGAATAATGATAGAGTAAACAGTGCGAAGGATACCGACATTGTGTCTCTCCACAATTTTAGGAAAATTATACCGACTTCGTTCCTTAAACTCTGTGTGTACGTAACCCCGTTCCTCAAACACAGGGTGTCCGGACTGGCTGTCTCCTCAGAAGATGTATCGCGGGTTGTGGCTACGAGGAAAAATTTTGGGGTGGGGCTGGAATCCCCAAAGACCCCCCGCGGATACGTGCCTGATCATAACGCAAGGGAATTCCTTCTAGGACTGAGAATTGATGCAAATGTGAACTTTCGTTGATTGTGAATGCATTTGGTGAATAGAAAGTACGGTAATTTCAATTACTGAAATAATTCTACCGGTTGAGATAGTTTAAAATGCAGAATTTTGCGAATCAACCCAGCCTGTCCCCATCCCCTTTCTGAAATTCCATCTTAAATTGCCTGAAAAGTGCACTGCTCCTCATCCCTTCATTCCATGCATGAAGCCCATTCCATTCCTACCTTTACCCGCTTGCCTAATATTCCTTCTTCAAACATAGTCTTAATCATCCAAAATAGTTGGCTCCGAGAATTCAGGCGTCATTGCAAGGGAATGATTTGCCGAAAATTTATCACAAGGCACATTTCAACGGAATCACTCATAATTTGCTGAGATTACGGGTTAACCATGGGAGACTCGTCATAAGCCTAAAACATGATCTAAAAATCTGCGATTTCGCCAAAAATGACTTAATATTTCAGTTCAAAACAGTTTAGAAGAGAAAAGTCCATCCTGCGTCGAGCGAAATATAACCGTTTTCTTGAGCAATGAATGAGGTGATGATAACAGATGAAAAATTACCGAAGGACCTTCTGAAGATTTTCAACTCCATAAATTTGTAAAAGACCTGAAGAGAGGAAATGTTATATTCCTGCATAGAATTTTTAGAAAGTTGTCTTTCTAAGAACTCAAGGTGGGCGAAACAATCCAAAACTCAATGCAAAAAGTAATTGTATGTGGAGTATGAAAATTAAAATGAGTAAAATCTCCAGTATTTTTGGCAAAACTATGTTTCGGACACATTAGGTTCATTCACAGTCAACGTGGCAATATTATATGAACCATATTCTATTGATTCCACTTTAATTGTTCATATTACATATTACGATTATTCATTGGATTAATACTTTCCAACTTTCAATCTATCTGTGGTTAATTATGAGTAGAAACTTCTGATATAAATAATTGCCTGTATTTACGATTTATTTTGCTTGCACAACGCTCCTATTAGCGAAATAAGGCCATAGTTTTACCAATGAACCAAGTGAAATAAGTGCTTCACAATGTCCCGTTTACTATGATTTAATCGAAGCCGGTTAAGAAACTAAGTGAAATCTACGTGTATTCTTGCGAAATTTATGTAGAATCATTTACTTACCATTGTATTTCCCGCGCCGTATTTTAGCACAAGAAACGTTTTTCTTACTTCCAAATACATCACAATTTTTATATTTATTTTTTTGCTGCTAAGTATGTTTGCTGTCAATTTGGTCACAATGCGCAAAAAGTATGAAATGATTAATATCGGTTCAAGAAAATATTTTCAAAAGTAATTTGGCTTGTAATGAGAACGTGTTTAAAGTTTTCCGGTTATACATGAAGGATGGAGGCTGGGGAAGCAAAAAGTTTGGAAACCAATATCCCTTAAATGACGTATATTAATGAATTTTTCGGAGCACGCCTACTCCACTCTTCATAGATCCTCCGTTAATAACGCCTTTTTGGGCAACCCTCATCAAGTATCTCCTTAGAAAAGAAACAGAGGAAATTAGGTCCACACAATTAGTCTCAAATGACATCAAAGAAATCGATTCTTCGTCACCATTCGCAGGGCTGCATGCCTGAACAAATTCAGGCATGCAGTCCTGGAATCAAAATTTCAACTCCGGCAGAAGAGACCGGTGACCCGACACTACACTAATAAATTCGCCGTGAAAAAAATCATTTGGCTCAGTCGGAATCTCCCACCACTGCAGACATTTGGCTCCTGGATCTCCTTACTACCGGTCAGGTATACTAACAGTTAGTCCATTAATTACATGAGGTGATTTTGATGGTTTTTGTACCACCCCCTTTCCCCTTCAGTTCGATATCGTGAGATTTGGCTCGACCTCCTCCCTCTAATCTCACGTGAGATTGTTCAAAACGCGTATTTTCAGTGTAAATACGTTTCATAAATGCTTCATTGCGTTGAATTTATTAAAAAAATAATTGTTTCATCATTTTTATTTAAGAATAGATAAGACTAGTGTTTAAGATTAATTACGCGCTCAATTCAACCCAGGTTTCTCGCAATTTTACCCCGCTTCTTGCAGCAAAAAATTTCGCCATACTTGCCACGACCCATTCTATCGCCCACGTGAGATTGGATGAGAATCGGCTTGATCCCCTCCCGCATATATTCCCCCCCGTATATTTCGTGAGTTTCGTACAGGCATGCAGACCTAGAATCACAATTTCTACTCCGGAAGATGAGACCGGGGATCCGACCCCACACTAATAAATTCGCCATGAAAAAATCATTTGGATTAGCCGGAATACGAACCCGGATCTTCTGACCGCCGATCAGGCATGCTACCAGTTTCTGCGTTTATATTTTTAGTAGTACTGTGTATATATCATGATTTTTGTTCAAGCATTCAGCCGTACAATCGATATTTTAACTACGGTAGGAGAGACCGGGGACCCCACCTCGAATTAGTTCGATGATTGTGACTGCATTTGGTGAATAAAAGTACGGTATTATCTAAGTAATAACTCGGGTAGAAGATACGGCGGACCCGACCCAACACGAATACTCCCTTTACTTTAGCACGCGTGCCGAACCCATTTGAGCGCAGGGAGAGACGCCAGAAACGAAGGAGCACTCGACGCGCGGATCAGGCGCATGTCGGCATGCGGGAAAATCAGCATGGAGAGCGGAAAGAGGGACGGAGGGGCCTTTATCCGGCCGCTGGAAAACCAATTATGCAATTCCGCGCGCTCGCTTGGCTATAGTACGCGCGCCCGCGCCGCGTTGCATACCGTGAAGTAATGCACTCGGGAGCCACGAGAAGGTTTACCAGACGCAGGATGACGGGAGTAAACGAAGACGCGGAGTCCAGTTCCCCCCCAGTGAACCGATTATTATATCACACCGAAATTTTCTTTGCTCGGCCCGGGAAAGTGTTTACCAAATATTCCTCAAAATGCCTATATTGCCAAAATTGATTTGTCCCCTGCCTTCTACCAGTTAGACATTAGTGTTAATCACTGGAGATTTTATCGTATACGGTAAAAAAAGAAATCGCACGCATTCACTCGCCTCCCTATGGGGCATGCATTGAACCCTGCAATATTGCAAAGATGGGCGGAGGACTGTGGATTTATCCCCAACTCGTAGCAGCAGCAGGGGGGTTGCCCAGTGGGGCAATATACACTCTTTTTGAGTTTTTAACTCAATAGGTAGTACGCCCTGTGTCTCGAGAAAAACAGAAGAAAATGGAGCGCAATTTAGTCCCGCCAAGACTGGCAGCACTGGTTTTTATGTGGGATGCATAGGGAAGTAGTTATAAAGGTCGCGAAAGGGCATATTAATATACATGACCATAGTCTTTCTCGTCTTTAGGCGTTGATTCGCGCGGGACATACCTATTGCTAATATATTGGTGATGGTGGTAGCCTTCCGTGCTGAACTTATGCAAGAGAAATTGGAGGCAGACTCCTGAAGAAGCGTGCGCGTTTTGAGGAAGATTCTCGGATTAATAAGAGAGAAAGAGTTGATACTTTTTCCGTCTTCAGTTCCTTCTTCAGGCTGCACCTCGAATACGCGGGGATCATATAGGATATGGCATATAAATATCAAATCCCTGAATAAAAAACCTTTTAAAAGTGTTTCATTTACAACACAAAGCGCGCATCATTCGTAAATATCGATATTATATGACATACGATAATTTTTATGCCGATAGAAAAACAACTCAATATTGGTTACCTTCACGAGAAATTGGAGCTTCTCTCACTTCATGACTATTCTAATTCGATTTAGGCCAAAGCTTGTGTGGGGAAACATACTCTCTTTTTGAGTTTTAAACTCAATAGTTAGTTAGCCAAGTAAATATGTTGTCAGTAACGTTATTTTTGTACCCTAAATCTGGCATTCTCTTTTGTGGTGTTCTCTTTCCAATCATCCCTGAATCATTCGAATATCCTTCTATTTTCTTTTTCCGAATCTTGTGTTGCCTTGATGAAAGAGTGAAAACCCCGAAATTTCCTCACTTTATGTCTATAAATTTCCTACGCCTTCCATCAACCGATAAAAGCAAATGTCTCCTTCACAATGCAAACTTAGTTCACCCTCCCAATTAATTACCATAAACTTCCTTAATTTTCTGTGCTGTAATTGCAGTAAGAACCTTAGACTTAAACACGAAAATATATTCCTTAAGCCATATAAATATCACCTGTCTAAACACATCACTTCCCTTTCCTTCTATTAGTTTCGATGTCATGTCGCCAAAAAAGGTGACGGGTATTTTTTCGTTGGACAGAGGAGGGCTATCCATGAACTGCACTTCGGATGCAAATATTACTCCAGATAGCGCAAACGCTCTCTCGTATGCCTTATTTCTACTTCGTGTATCTAACGGCCGGTCGTCCTTGAGACAGCAGATGACCTTTTTGCTATTCAAGCAGCGTAACAGTAAACATAACTGATTTTTCTAAAAACGCTCGTGAGACAAGATAAGAAACACTTGGCTATACGCAATAAACAAACACGACAGAGCTGCAGAAAGTTTTTTTTCTCATTTTGATACCACTCCATGAGAAAGTATTCCACCTAGAAACTCTTTTAAACACTGCATTCCGTTCTATTTTACCTAAGTTGGCTACTTGCGCTTATTTCTAATTGCAGAGCAAATGCTAGATTCAACTCTGTGTGACTCAAGGAAATCATTTACATCTCCGGTATCCGTGCGGATAATTCACCTTGCTTTCTCACGCCACCCCTATATCACAAACAGTTGTCGAATCCGATAGCAATGAATGTTTCCTCAGTATTCAACGGTTAGAAGTAAAACTTTTTGGGACGCTATCATTCTTTTCAACTTAAGTTGGCATTCGGATTTTCCTGTCTTAGGACATTATGATGGGAAGGAAACATTTTCTCTTTTATATGAATCGCAATACTTTCCGCTGTTTCCAACTCTTTGGTACCTCACACCCCTTAACTATAATGCATTGAGCGAAGTGAAACAGAATTCTTGTCCAGAACCGTCTCTCCTTCATCTACAAACTACCCCACAGGCCGACTAAATAGGCATGTGAAAA
Organism: Ischnura elegans; assembly: GCF_921293095.1. Classification (NCBI taxonomy): domain Eukaryota; kingdom Metazoa; phylum Arthropoda; class Insecta; order Odonata; family Coenagrionidae; genus Ischnura; species Ischnura elegans. Next base: position 61,937,032 of record NC_060251.1, read on the forward strand.
GGGTGTTAGGACACCAGTTGTTTACAAAAACTAAGTACGCGTTAAAGTGATTACAGACAACAGATTTCGAGATGGCGCTTGAGTCCATCACTTTTGTGAGATAAATAAATTCCTATGCCAATCTGTCTATTGTATCGTTTCCTTTGGACCAAACAATATAGCGAGGTTCAAAGATAACGTCTTCCAGTCACCATGAAATACATAAGTTATTCTATCTTCGAGCAGCCTGCAGTGGATGTAAGAGGTTATTCAAGTTCTAAGGCCTCTGATTTTTTCCAACTGGCTACCCATCCGAAAACAATGAACCTGTAGTTACTTCTTCACGTAACCTTCCTGCAGACGTACACATTTTTCACAATGTCGAAGCTATGATTCCATGGCCCATGTGAAGGCTTCTTTAGGAGTCTGTTTTGACCACTTGGAAAATCGCCTAGATAGCTTTGGTTTGTTGTCACTCGATGTTCTGCCTTCATTCAACTGTCGCATCCATGGACGCACTTTCGACACATCCATTACTCCATAACCACATGTCTCCTTCAACTGTCGATGAAATTCAAATAGTGTCACACCATGAAAATTCAGAAAACAAATGATTGCACGCTGTTCGGGTAAGGAAAAAGGTCGTCATTTCAAGTATCTAAAACAGTTCTCACTCGATACGCTGCCGAAAGAGTTCTATCTGTCCTACAGTTAAACCACCTCTGTCACGTGTTTATAAAGAGTGCACGCTCATTTGAAAACAATACGCATGTTTCTATTTGTTTCCAGTCTGGAGGAAAAAAAATTGGAGGTCTTAGAACTTTGAATGCACCTCTATATGAAGATATAGGGATCGAATGCAGAAAGAGCGGTCATATCGTTGGAAGCAGGCGGCGTGGTATGGATGCAAATTAACGACGTGGTTGGCTCGTTAATGCTTACAAGCGGTGTTTGTTGGCGCCTGACCACGCTGACTAAAGGTCTATGTTACCCAAGTCAAGGGCGAGCCCTCTAATTATGACAATGCAACCCATGTGGATGTGATTCTGTCCACGCAGTCCGCACTCGCAGGACTGGTAGAAGAATATCTCACAAGAGGTCTGAGGGAACGAATTCACGAAATAACTGTTAAGCCTTTTAATACTACGCATGCAGGTTCCGTGCTCACTCTAACATATAAATCTAACATGTGCATCCCAAAATATGAAGAATTAGGCTCTCGACTGCGTCATTCGAAAGAAATACTTTTCCCATGCGTCGCTAAAAATATTTTGTCACCATATACGTCGTCCATCGATGCTGTAAAAGCAAAACATGGGTACAGAGAACATGGATAATTCAATCCTTACGTTTTTAAATACACATTTTTTCCATCTATCTGAACCAATTGTAGCACTATTTTCATCTTGCATAAGTGGTTCGACTTAAGTTACAGCATCTATTTTCCAATAACTAAGCCTCACACTTTACTTAAAATCTTTATCATAGAAATTATCATCAAATTTCAGCGTATTATTATGCTATGACGAACATTATTTCATTTTTTCTTAAAAATGACTAATGTATTTGAACATTTTTTAGGAAAACGACATATTTCGTTTATCGGACCAGCTTCCTTCATTAAATTTTAGCTTTTCGTCAGAGTTGAGCAAGTAAGTGTAATTCTCATTAGAGTTATACCCAGTAGGGTCGCGTGACTACAGCAGTACGTGGATCACTTCATCAAAGTTGTACACTTTTTCCTTATTAGGAGCATACCAAAATGATATTAGTCAGCTGTTATAGTTAAATTAGGGAGCAATACAACATATTTGTTTATCATTCGATATGATGCTCCACGACATCTATCCGCATAAAGTTGACTTTACATAGGACAGGTTATAAAGTATGTAAAAGAGAAAGAAATACGTCACTATGAAAAGGTTAATGGATGGGAGAGAGGAATGGAAGGCTGCGTCAAACCAATCTCAGGATTGTTGACAAATGATGATGGTAATGAGTGTAAACTGTGTGTTTTGGTGTAAACTCAAGATATATTAGAAGAAGGAAGTTGTGTAGCTCACTCAAAAAAAATAGGCTACTTTATGCAGCCGCCTCCCTCGCGTAATTGGTAACTACACGGCCACCCGTCGCTCAGGCAAATAACGAGATGGAAACGGAACGGTTCTTCCACTCCATGGTTGATGAAGTCTCCGAGGGCCCTTCCGCTATGATAATAACAAAAAAAAACACGTAACGACGGCGAAGAGTGCACGACGATGGTGACATCTCATTTAACTCCTGCCAACTGGTCCCTCCTCCACCATTTTCGTTGTCCATCCTCCCACTCCTCATCCTTTCCAAAATTCTCGCCTCAATTGCAGAGCCCACCACAGGAGGCGACTTGAAACTCTTGACGATCCCTTTGCCCGTGTTTCCGGTGGTTGGATCTGTGGTCTCTGAGAAAATGTCTTGGATTAGCTGGTTTGATATTTTCGTTGTACGATGGATTCGACTCAACATGAATGAATAAAAACAACCTTTGAAATCTCCACAGATATTTTTCAATGGCACGACGCGTTTCTGTAAAATTTATGCGAAAATTACGAAGTTTGTTTTTATTCGTTCAGCACGAATTTTCACAAAGAGAAAGCCGAATTAATCGATTTCATCCATTTAACATAATGTAAAATCAAATGTAAAACCTTCATAATTCAACAAAAAATTTATTACTACACGGCCAAGGTTTCGAAATGAAACGTCATCAATAGCCTTGTGAGAGGCAGAGAATTTTTGCATCAGCCTATATAACGGCCAAGATGATTTTATCATTAAACTTTGTACTCGATTTTCCCCTAAAATTTTACCTTAAAATACGACGGGTTTTGTCCAACAGCGTACAGCATCAGAAATACCGCGTGAAAAGATTATTTCTTTAATAAATCATGAATTTTCACAAATTTGTAGCCGAAAGAATCAAATAGTATGGTCTTAATTGACGCTGTATTCCGCTACTGTCGAAATTAGTGGTTGCGCCAAGTACCAAATATCGCATGACCATATAAGTAGAAGAAAATGTTATTGGAATCACATAAGTAGAAATACAAATACCAATTAACTCGAAAAAATATCAGCGAAAACGCTTTATCTATTGATTGGTCAATCATTTACCGGGAGGAAAATAGACCCCCACGTGGGGGTTTAGAGGCTAAACCCCCACGAGATAGATTAAACCTACGTCGCACACCAATAACTTTATGCAGGATTATTAAGTTTTTTACGTTTCATTAGGTTTGAGATTTTAGGAGACGTGAGACAACTGGGACTCGTTTGCTTTCTAAGGTGTACGATTTCGTATACACTAAAAAAAAATACATTCAAAAAGATGGTAATAGGAAGAACGGAACATTTTAGACCCCCCACTGAATTATGAAAGTGAATAAAAATAAAGGAATACAGTCTGCATTAGCTTAATGAAGACTGAAAGGGTACTTTGAAGCGGGAGTGCGATTTTTCCCTATGGCCCAAAAGTTTAGATAACTAACTAGTAAAACGAACATTAAATATTGAAGAGACCGAATATAAAGTGTGTTTTTAGGTTTAATTTGGCGGAATCTTCACACATTGTGGACACAAACTCGCAAGAACATGGTTACGACTTGCAGTAATATTCCGTCACAAGTTATTATTCGTACTAAATACAGAATATCATAAGCTGCCCTAATTTAAAATGACTTTACCTCATACTAAACTAATCTTGGCCCTCCCTCACTATTATCTATACATCATTTTAGTTATTGTTCCGCCTTATTAGACCAAGTACGAGTAAAAGATAGAGGGAAACATGTACGGCCGAAGTCACTCAAATGAATTTGACGAATATTTGAAGTGCCATCACAGGCGCGATCGCCTCTCGCAACCTAGGTTACGCTATACACTGGGATAAAACAAATGTTTGAATAGAAATAGTTTAACATAGTAAGAAACATAAAAAGATTTGATGCACAACATAAATAATGAAATAGTTAACAATAATAAGAAATAGTTTAACATAGTAAGAAACATATAAAGATGTGAAGCACAACATAAATAATGGATCTCGTACGAAGGCAAGTGACGAGAAATATATTACGTTTACATCGATTAAGTAATATTCGTAATCAACTTAGAATATTTCCTCATACGACGACACCCGTGATTGATCAAATGGCATAAACCTATCGTTACCATCACATTCCTCGGAGAAAATTGAGTTTGTCCCGATCTAAGAGGCATTGATACGATTCATCACAGCAAGCCTCTCGAGGGCTCTTAAGTTGAGCCGACGAGGAACTTCAATTAGTATTTCCGTTCTCAGGGAGATGTAATCCGATTTTCTCCACCAAACGGAGGAATTCCAAGGGTGATTCCTTTTATGTGCCAATGATAGTCGGAGATAAAAAAAGACAGCCCAGGCAAACAAGGGTTCGATTTAGACCGACTGACTTCAAGGCAATTGCTTCTAGCGACCAATTGACCCATGTTAAAGTAATATTACGGATATTAGGGCCATATCCGTAAAACTTTTAAGTAATCAGAGTGAAAAACACCCAAATGATAAGACTTCATGGATGGAAAAAGGCACAAATATCAATTCATGAAGGTAATAAAAGACCGCATCAGATAAGATGGTTACAGTCGTAACTCGGAAAGGAATACACACGATGTCGTTGCAGGCGTTTTGGTTCTACTCCGTGACCTCATTAAAGGTGAAAAAATTTCTGCATTGACAATTCTCCATAGTTATTCCTAATTCATCAAGAATATACGTCGCATATTACGGAGCGAAATGAAACAATATTAACGTACGCTGATTATTAATACATTAAGAGAAGTATTATAAAGGAATTTTGCGGTACAAGGCGAAGTACATTTGATTTTCATCGGTTGCCCAGTGAAAAATGAAAGCTATAATTAATCGTAAAAAACGATCTTCAAAAAGCATCTACATACCTACGGCGATTATTTCCGCAACAGATTAGTGAAATTTCTTTTGAAGAATGTTATTTAAAGAGGCACAGGAAATGAGAAAAATATTTTTACGACATTTTCTAAATACTGAATATTGACCACTATGATTCGCTGAATTCTAAAATTTACATTTCCGATTATTTGTTTGGATACGCTCAGCTCAACTAAACTGAGTAACGTACGTAAATTATCAGTAAAAGAAGCAAAAAAACCTCAAATACATCATGCACCTGAAGGATTCTGAGCACCGGTTTCCTCACCTTAATGCTTCCTCAGGAGAAATTATTTAGTCTTGGTCGTAATCCAGCACACGAGATAACTATAAATATTTTAATATACCTAGTAATGAACTCAGTTTGTAATTAGTTTCTTAGTGCTAGAATAAAAAAAACCTACGTCGCGGTCGCACTTATCTCGATGCTTAAAGTTATTTTGATAATAAACTAAATGAATATAATTTTACTACTGTGGTTACAATCCATTTTTTCTCTCTCTTTGCAGGTAAGCGCAACGACTAATTGAGCCTGAGATATGTCGAGGCGTAGTAAGTAACACAATTATTAGAAAGTAAGATCGTAAATAAGAAAGTAAAGCCGGCCTCGGTGGCGGTGGGGTAAAGTCCTCGCCTGCCAATCCGAAGGTCGTGGGTTCGAATCCCGCCTGGGTAGGTGATCCCTATCCAGGGCATGGATGTTTGTGTTGTACCTACTTTGTTAATATTGGAAACCCTCTTTGTAAAAGGCCGTCATGTGCTGTTTAAGGGGAAATTGATAATAAATAAATGATAATAAATAAGAAAAATCTCTTAAATAAACAAGTTAGATTGAAAAAATCTTTTAAAAAAATAGGAAAGGTTAGATATTTAGGACAAAATATATACCTAGTATAGTGTTCTCAAATCACGGAAGACTAAATTGGCATTTGACACGGAGAATAGAAATAAGATATCAATATAAAATTGGATTTTTTACATTTTCGCTGGTCCTGAATTTGAAAAGGAAAAATTCAAATGCATTAAATCCCAAAATAAGCTGGTGCAGCTCTATTGGGTAACGGTGGGAGCCATATCATTAACTTAAGAGGGGAGTATAAAGGGAGACATGAACAGGTTATTTCCAAAATGTTCCAATAAACTTTGCGCGACCGTTAGAGAACCAATCATAGTGATGAATTTCTTTCGCAAAGTAATCTGTTTACACGTACTTTCAAAAGACAAAATGCAATCGCTTGCGGTTTTACCCGTTCTTTCAGCTAAATTATCTCAGCCCAAATGGTCAGAGGTCTTTGTTTTCATCTTTCCCATTCAGCGACTCAATCGTAAGCTAAAAATAAGAAAACTTGCCGGTCCATCGACTATTTACGGGAGAACCTATTTTTTTTACAGTTTTCACGTCCTAAACGAAACAAGTAAATAATTTTTACGTAAAGTTAGGGACTTATATTTGCCCTCAATATAGAAAACAAGGCCGGTTAATATTGGTTAAGCATTTATGGAGTGCCGAACAAGTTTTCAACTAATTAAGGGCATTATGATCGCTTAATATATTGAGAAATTCATCAGATCCCCGCGAAGCCCAAATTATTTCCGGAAATAATGAAGGAATTTTATCAGTCATGTTGAGAATCGACGGGAATTTACTTTTCATGGAGGAAGAGATGGATAAGGTTAGAGGAAAAAACTCTTCTCATTCAGCTATTCAATCGTATCCTTAAAATAAGAAAAGGTCAAAATAACCGCCCACATTTCATGACTTGGCGACGTCACATCCGACCCGACTAGGGATGTGCGAGTAGTACTTTTTGATCTCGAGTCGAGTATCAAATCGAGTCGAGCATGGTAATTTCTGGACCAGGCAATAAAATAATACATGCTCCAACGTAGCCTCTAATTTCCAATCCTCTATTAAATTTTCTATTCTGAATACTTCTCCTTATGTAAAAATGAAAAGAATAATGGGGAAGGTTGATGATAAGTTGTGTCAGCATTAGGAGATGAATGGAAATTAATGTATCTTTAACAGTAGAAGCATGGTTTAAATAATTTTACCCCTAGTAATATGTCGAACATTTAATTAACACAAGTATCCAAACGGTTTGGAAGAGCCCAGAGTAAAGGCATTTGTACAATAGTAACAAAGATTGCATACGTAAGTTAATCACTGGCATACTGGCCTCGACAGCTCTGTAACAGAAACTACTCGACTCGACTCGATATTCGTTATGCTACTCGAAACACTCGAGTCGAGTACCGACTACTCGACTCGACTCGAATTTTCGAGTACTCGCACATTCCTCGGCCCGACACATAATTTCATTCGGCCCGCAAAACAAATCATTGCGCGTTTCCTTTAAATTCTTACAATTGGCTCATTTACTCTGTAACCTGATTTCAATGAAATTTGAAGTCAAAACGACAGTATTATTCGTCACACTAATTTGGTTAGATTAAACTAAAGGCAGGAATCTATTTAGTTAAATCTGATTTTTTTCCAACAAGTTATTAATTTTTATATGAATATACTCTCATGTTTGAGGGAATTTCTGGCACTGATTTTATTTTCATTCCTTCGGTCCGCATGAATGTGGGATATACAAAATGTGGTCCTTGCATAGAAAAGTTTGGAGACGCTTAATGTAAACAATAATGAACTGCGAAAGGACTATACGAAGAGGGTCGGGGTACTTAAGAAGCAGTGACCCGCTATGCAGGAGAGCGTGCCTTCATAAATATATCTGCGAAAGAGTTAATTCCTTCAAATTTTCAAGCACGAATAGCTAGAAAAGTAGGCGACTGATCGAAAAATGGGTCAATATTGGTCTATTAATTTTTCAAACTCAACCACCATCAGTAAAAAATAAAACTTGTGAACGAACCCATTTTCGCTCAATGACCTGAGAATAAAATGTTGAGTACGAATTATTTTGATTGATTTAATTCCCCAAGGCCATAAATTTAAGTGAGCAATGAAATGTAATAGTCATTGAAAAGTATTGCGAAGGAAAAGGCAAATAAGTGATTGAAATGCAAGGAACAAAAGTCTCCATTGATGCCGACGTTTCGACAACCGACTCGGCTTTCGAAACGTCGGTATTAAAGGAGACTTTCACCCGGTGGACAGCCCTACAGAGTTCAACTAAAAGGCATTATTCACCCGGAATCGACGAGATAATTCAAGGAACAAAAGGTTCTGGAAAGGAGAAAGAAAATGAAATTGACAAAAGAAGGCTCAAACACGCACTCGCTCAATCACCCACCAAGCAGATTTGCTCTTAAAATCACTTTTCCTTCCAAATGGTTTCCCATAGCTATTCCATTTCCTTGCCCACTAACGAGTAAGGTTATGGGGAATTTAAGTTTTTTGGATGAATATCTATTGGTTAGACCACTTCTTTTATTAATACAGAGACCCGGGTTTTGAAAAATAATCACATCATCAAGGGTAAATTATTAGCTTTTTCCGCCTGATGATAATGATTATTCATCGAAACCAGGGTCGCTTTAATAAAAAAAATGGTAATAGATATTCATCTAAGAAACCTTAAAATTGAATACCACACAGTTAAACACGGGTTCGTGAATCTTGGAGAATTAATTGACTTAACTGCTTAACGGCCGCAGAACGTTCATTAATTGACACGAATCGTTTTATTTTGATCGACCCCATGGAGAAACAACGGATTTTCCTCTTGTAATTCGTAAACCGGGAAAACCACGTGCTCCGGAATCTTCTCGGCGGCCATATTACCATCACCCGCGCCGAGGTGCCGGCCGGACGGACGCGCCATGTCAACCAAGTGCTCCGACGGGCGTCGCGGGGGGAAAAGATCGAAAGAAACCCCACGAATGGATCAGCCCTTTGCTCCCAAGGGGAAAGTGTGCCATGGGGTCAGCAGCCATTCGCCCTCTCCCTGCTAGACGGATCAAGAACCTCGGCCGAAATCTCCTCTCCTCATGGGGGCTATGCCAGGAAATCCGTCGGTTTTAATTGGCTGCTGCTGCAGCAGCAGCGCGGAGGCCAAGTGCATAGAACACCACCCATTACGCCAATTCGCCAGCGTAAACGGAAAGCCGGTTGCTTTTTATTTTACTTTCTTCCCAGATGGAAAATAAAGAGGGGAGAAAATGAGAAGCAAAAGTAGGGAGACCACGAGACGTTATATTTGGGCCAGACGAGAAGGCGCCGGGTGCAATGTCGGCGATAGGCCGCTGTCTGCCGGGGAAATGAGGCGATTTAAGGGCCCTGAGGTCGGTGGGAGACGATAAAAAAGATAAATAAAACACTTTTACGGTAGGCTACAGAAAATTCAAGCGGATACGAATGTAAATTATTTAAGGTTTTCTCAGGGAATCGAATGAAAAAAAAACATTTCTAAATAGCATTGTCGTTTCGAAAAAACAACTTATTTTTCATCATCAAGACGTGTTTTATCAGGACTTACATTAATTCAAAGAAAGCTACAGCAAATTCAATTATATACGAATTTAAATGCTTTAAGATTTTCACGGTAAACCGAATTTAAAAACATTTCGTTATAGTACTGACGTTTCTCCCCGTTTGTTCCGGATTCACAATGATTCAAAGTAACTGTTTTTATTACAAAAAATAGGAGGTCAAGAACCATTTCATAGTCGTGTTCCGCTTGCACTTGGAATATTTTTCGGTTTCCTATTGCATTTCTGATGAGTTTAATTACTCCAGGTGTTGCTCGATTGGAATGACGTATAACTGTTGAAATTATTGGGATGAAAGCTATCTCGACAGTCTCTTTGACTATGCCATCCTAAAGGCGTTGTGAGGGAAAGAAAATTTTTGTATCAGCCCATATAACAGCTTGGTTGATTCAAGAATTAAACTTTGTATACGATTTTCACTCAAAATTTTCCTTTAATATGAGACGGGTTTCACCCAATAGTGATAACGTATTCCTGATGATGTAAACCAGTATACAAAGGAACTTATACTTAAAAATCGTGAATAAAGTTTAATTATCAATTTAACCATGCATTTTCACTTGTTGAGGCTGAAATTCTCAAACAGTATGATCTTCAGTGACTCTGTCTTCCGCTATTGCCAACATCAGTTGTCGCGCCAACTGCCAAATATCACATAACAGTTTTATTTGAACCACTTAAATAGAAGAAAATACACGAGTACAGGAAAAGAAATAGCATTTGAGTTGGAGAAGTAATTATTAGCGAAAACAAAGGACAATTGACTCGTCAAATCTATCTGGAGAAGAATAGATGTTGACCCCCATGGGATAAGTTAGGAGTGAATTTTGGAAAAAGTAGAACGAGGCTTTTCTTGTCTTTCACTGTATCAAATTAATATCTCTACTTAATTATTTCCATACACGTCGCTATCTCAACTGATGCACTGACGCGTTACGGCAAATATTAATGACTATAACAGAACTTAAGAACAAATAAATGGAGGGCCGTCTTACTTTCGAGATAGTCATTTTTAAGCATTTTAAGTATAATCTTCTATAATGCCGCACATAAATCCAACATCCCTTCGACCACATGGAATATAATGATGTTTATATCTTTGCATATCACACAGAGCGAGGAAGCCTATTCAATACCATAGTCTAAATCTATCAGCAAAATAACACTTTAGGAACATCATACCACCTCACGCAAACGCTATGTAAAAAATTACCACTGTCTTTGAGGGTATACTTCGAGTGCTGACAGAATCTGTAGATGTTGGAACGAAAAGTGGCAATAATCGTATAATTGTTCTTTGAGCGTGGCTGGAATATTTCTCACATAACGAGAGGATAAAAAAGGGAGATTTTAAGGCGCAATATTGGTCGTATTCGAAGACATATTGGCTTGACAGTGATTCCGCTGCTATCTCACTAATTTCGCTGACCCTGAAATATTTTAACCAGTGGTATATTGCCTTTTAACTAAAGATAAATAAGGATAAAATGTTACGCAGAGAGGTTTAAGCCTCAGCCAATGAGAAAAAAAATACCCAAGTAGGCGACCCCGGAATATTCATAATAAGACAGAATCCTATCTATATACAGCCCTTGTGGTGACTGACTCACTCATGGATACAAATTCCCGACCACTTCCAGAAGTGCTGGAGAGCTGAAATTTGGCACGCGTGCGGGGAACCCGAAATGATCCGGAGGAAAAATCCGAAAACCGGAAGTTTCCGCCACGTGGCGTTGCTAGGACGACAAAATGGCCGAAATCGCGCTTTTTCCGGGGACCGTCTTTCGGTTTTTATTTTACTGCGCGCGAACCGTGCGTGCCACACGGATCATTAATGCATTTCCTGAAAGCTGTTAAACGTGGGCACGTTATTACGTAATGATATTAATTTGTTTTTAAGAAAATTGCAGCCAAAATGGCGTCCAAAAATTCGTTTTTCGAATAAAATATCATAACTTCCGCTCCCTTCGACTTAATTTAAGGTGTAGGATAACGAAAATGATTATTATATATGCTTATAACATCTTCTAAGAAATCTAGGTAACAATTTTCTTTCGTCGTCCTTGGTTACTCAGAAAAAAATTAAAATATTCCGAAAATCACCGAAAATTACGATTTCCAAAAGATTAACACTAGATTTTGTCAATTTTTACCTGACCGATTTCTTTCAAACTTTGTAGTTACATACAGCAATGCATTGTCTTTTATTAAACATAAACATTTTATAAATGATTCAATGGATTAAACCGCGAAAAAATAAAAATGGCGGGCACTACTCACTTTTTTCAGGGACTGGATTGCTTTTTATTGTATTACTCTCGAAATATGGATGTCGTAGGGCATACTTCTTTTAGATATGACAGTAAATGAATGTGACCATATACTATCGTCATCTTTAAACCCCCCGAAACCCCCTAAAAATTAACATTTGCATATAATTAGCCTTTTCGGGTGCTTTCGTCACAATTCCGCCGCTTTTCCAATCCTTACCACTCATCGCTACGGAATTGATGTGGACGATTGATGACCGCTGGCAGTAAAAATCTATAAACCCCCGGTAAACCCACATACCTACCCCCCAAAAATAAAATTTTGCATTTAAGTCTACTTTTTGTGTACTTTTCGTGACTATTCCACCGCCCCCAACGACTCATCCCCCCGAAATTTATGTGAATGGATGGTGACCGCCAGGAGTACACACATTTAAACCCCCGGTATCCCCGTGAAATCCCCCCCAAATGTAAAATGTGTCATTTAGTCTCCTATTTGGGAACTTCTCGCAAACATTACGCCACACTACCCGTCCCCTCTGAGCTCTAGATCCGGAATATTTGGTGAGGGCGAGCCACCGTAAACCATACGGGAAAAAATACCAGAACACCCCCGATTACCTCCTGGAACATCGCCGAAAAAAAATAAAACAAATTTAAACTCGGCTTTCCGAATAGTTTTCGACACAATTTAACCGGTGCCCCTACCACTTATTAAAACCCCCGATAACCCCGTGAAACCTCCCAAAAAATTTCTAATTAATAGCCTCTCCAGGGAAAAGAATCGTAAGACCACTCTTCCGGTCCCCTAGGACTTATCGGCACGGAATTTATGAGAACTATTAGTGACCACTGGTTTAACACAAGTATAAAACCGCCGGTATTCCGTAGGAACCCCCCGAAAAAAAATGAAAAACTTGCCATTACGTCTTCTTTTATGGGTACTTGTCGCCACTATTAATCCGTATTGCACTACCTTTTAAAATCATCGCTACATGATCACTGTGGACTTTTGGTGACCGCATGCATAACACATTAAAATCCCCGAATCCCCCTGGGCACCCCTCTCGGCGGGGAAGACCGATTATAAGGACTAGGCGGAGCAGCCGCGGGGGGGCTCCTCGACCCCAAGGCGGCGAAGCCGCCCCACAACGAGGAACTGGCGTAGGCGAGGGGGAGCTTCAGCAACCCCCGGGCGGCGTAGCCGCCCCGATGTTCAAGCGGCGCAACCGCTGTGGACTCCCCCCACCTCTGGGCGGCGAAGCCGCCCCTTAAACGAATAACGGTGAAACAGTTCCGAAATGCCCTCGCCCTCTGGCACACTAAACCCCCAGGCGGCGAAGCCGCCCTTCAGCGAGGAACGGCGAAGCCGTTCCGAGGAATGAGTGGGGCACCTCCCTACCCCCTGGCCGGCGAAGCCGGCCCCTAGCCGTGTTGAGATTATTCGAACTTCAAAAGTCTTCGAACGACCACAAATGTAGACGGCGAAGCCGGAACCGGGGTTTTAAGGGGCGGAGCCCCTTAACGAGCGCGCGGAGCGTGCGAGTCCTATCTATATACAGCCGGCGTGGTGACTGACTCACTCATGGATACAAATTCCCGACCACTTCTAGAAGTGCTGGAGAGCTGAAATTTGGCACGCGTGCGGGGAACCCGAAATGATCCGGAGGAAAAATCCGAAAACCGGAAGTTTCCGCCACGTGGCGTTGCTAGGACGACAAAATGGCCGAAATCGCGCTTTTTCCGGGGACCGTCTTTCGGTTTTTATTTTACTGCGCGCGAACCGTGCGTGCCACACGGATCATTAATGCATTTCCTGAAAGCTGTTAAACGTGGGCACGTTATTACGTAATGATATTAATTTGTTTTTAAGAAAATTGCAGCCAAAATGGCGTCCAAAAATTCGTTTTTTCGAATAAAATATCATAACTTCCGCTCCCTTCGACTTAATTTAAGGTGTAGGATAACGAAAATGATTATTATATATGCTTATAACATCTTCTAAGAAATCTAGGTAACAATTTTCTTTCGTCGTCCTTGGTTACTCAGAAAAAAATTAAAATATTCCGAAAATCACCGAAAATTACGATTTCCAAAAGATTAACACTAGATTTTGTCAATTTTTACCTGACCGATTTCTTTCAAACTTTGTAGTTACATACAGCAATGCATTGTCTTTTATTAAACATAAACATTTTATAAATGATTCAATGGATTAAACCGCGAAAAAATAAAAATGGCGGGCACTACTCACTTTTTTCAGGGACTGGATTGCTTTTTATTGTATTACTCTCGAAATATGGATGTCGTAGGGCATACTTCTTTTAGATATGACAGTAAATGAATGTGACCATATACTATCGTCATCTTTAAACCCCCCGAAACCCCCTAAAAATTAACATTTGCATATAATTAGCCTTTTCGGGTGCTTTCGTCACAATTCCGCCGCTTTTCCAATCCTTACCACTCATCGCTACGGAATTGATGTGGACGATTGATGACCGCTGGCAGTAAAAATCTATAAACCCCCGGTAAACCCACATACCTACCCCCCAAAAATAAAATTTTGCATTTAAGTCTACTTTTTGTGTACTTTTCGTGACTATTCCACCGCCCCCAACGACTCATCCCCCCGAAATTTATGTGAATGGATGGTGACCGCCAGGAGTACACACATTTAAACCCCCGGTATCCCCGTGAAATCCCCCCCAAATGTAAAATGTGTCATTTAGTCTCCTATTTGGGAACTTCTCGCAAACATTACGCCACACTACCCGTCCCCTCTGAGCTCTAGATCCGGAATATTTGGTGAGGGCGAGCCACCGTAAACCATACGGGAAAAAATACCAGAACACCCCCGATTACCTCCTGGAACATCGCCGAAAAAAAATAAAACAAATTTAAACTCGGCTTTCCGAATAGTTTTCGACACAATTTAACCGGTGCCCCTACCACTTATTAAAACCCCCGATAACCCCGTGAAACCTCCCAAAAAATTTCTAATTAATAGCCTCTCCAGGGAAAAGAATCGTAAGACCACTCTTCCGGTCCCCTAGGACTTATCGGCACGGAATTTATGAGAACTATTAGTGACCACTGGTTTAACACAAGTATAAAACCGCCGGTATTCCGTAGGAACCCCCCGAAAAAAAATGAAAAACTTGCCATTACGTCTTCTTTTATGGGTACTTGTCGCCACTATTAATCCGTATTGCACTACCTTTTAAAATCATCGCTACATGATCACTGTGGACTTTTGGTGACCGCATGCATAACACATTAAAATCCCCGAATCCCCCTGGGCACCCCTCTCGGCGGGGAAGACCGATTATAAGGACTAGGCGGAGCAGCCGCGGGGGGGCTCCTCGACCCCAAGGCGGCGAAGCCGCCCCACAACGAGGAACTGGCGTAGGCGAGGGGGAGCTTCAGCAACCCCCGGGCGGCGTAGCCGCCCCGATGTTCAAGCGGCGCAACCGCTGTGGACTCCCCCCACCTCTGGGCGGCGAAGCCGCCCCTTAAACGAATAACGGTGAAACAGTTCCGAAATGCCCTCGCCCTCTGGCACACTAAACCCCCAGGCGGCGAAGCCGCCCTTCAGCGAGGAACGGCGAAGCCGTTCCGAGGAATGAGTGGGGCACCTCCCTACCCCCTGGCCGGCGAAGCCGGCCCCTAGCCGTGTTGAGATTATTCGAACTTCAAAAGTCTTCGAACGACCACAAATGTAGACGGCGAAGCCGGAACCGGGGTTTTAAGGGGCGGAGCCCCTTAACGAGCGCGCGGAGCGTGCGAGTCCTATCTATATACAGCCCTTGTGGTGACTGACTCACTCATGGATACAAATTCCCGACCACTTCCAGAAGTGCTGGAGAGCTGAAATTTGGCACGCGTGCGGGGAACCCGAAATGATCCGGAGGAAAAATCCGAAAACCGGAAGTTTCCGCCACGTGGCGTTGCTAGGACGACAAAATGGCCGAAATCGCGCTTTTTCCGGGGACCGTCTTTCGGTTTTTATTTTACTGCGCGCGAACCGTGCGTGCCACACGGATCATTAATGCATTTCCTGAAAGCTGTTAAACGTGGGCACGTTATTACGTAATGATATTAATTTGTTTTTAAGAAAATTGCAGCCAAAATGGCGTCCAAAAATTCGTTTTTCGAATAAAATATCATAACTTCCGCTCCCTTCGACTTAATTTAAGGTGTAGGATAACGAAAATGATTATTATATATGCTTATAACATCTTCTAAGAAATCTAGGTAACAATTTTCTTTCGTCGTCCTTGGTTACTCAGAAAAAAATTAAAATATTCCGAAAATCACCGAAAATTACGATTTCCAAAAGATTAACACTAGATTTTGTCAATTTTTACCTGACCGATTTCTTTCAAACTTTGTAGTTACATACAGCAATGCATTGTCTTTTATTAAACATAAACATTTTATAAATGATTCAATGGATTAAACCGCGAAAAAATAAAAATGGCGGGCACTACTCACTTTTTTCAGGGACTGGATTGCTTTTTATTGTATTACTCTCGAAATATGGATGTCGTAGGGCATACTTCTTTTAGATATGACAGTAAATGAATGTGACCATATACTATCGTCATCTTTAAACCCCCCGAAACCCCCTAAAAATTAACATTTGCATATAATTAGCCTTTTCGGGTGCTTTCGTCACAATTCCGCCGCTTTTCCAATCCTTACCACTCATCGCTACGGAATTGATGTGGACGATTGATGACCGCTGGCAGTAAAAATCTATAAACCCCCGGTAAACCCACATACCTACCCCCCAAAAATAAAATTTTGCATTTAAGTCTACTTTTTGTGTACTTTTCGTGACTATTCCACCGCCCCCAACGACTCATCCCCCCGAAATTTATGTGAATGGATGGTGACCGCCAGGAGTACACACATTTAAACCCCCGGTATCCCCGTGAAATCCCCCCCAAATGTAAAATGTGTCATTTAGTCTCCTATTTGGGAACTTCTCGCAAACATTACGCCACACTACCCGTCCCCTCTGAGCTCTAGATCCGGAATATTTGGTGAGGGCGAGCCACCGTAAACCATACGGGAAAAAATACCAGAACACCCCCGATTACCTCCTGGAACATCGCCGAAAAAAAATAAAACAAATTTAAACTCGGCTTTCCGAATAGTTTTCGACACAATTTAACCGGTGCCCCTACCACTTATTAAAACCCCCGATAACCCCGTGAAACCTCCCAAAAAATTTCTAATTAATAGCCTCTCCAGGGAAAAGAATCGTAAGACCACTCTTCCGGTCCCCTAGGACTTATCGGCACGGAATTTATGAGAACTATTAGTGACCACTGGTTTAACACAAGTATAAAACCGCCGGTATTCCGTAGGAACCCCCCGAAAAAAAATGAAAAACTTGCCATTACGTCTTCTTTTATGGGTACTTGTCGCCACTATTAATCCGTATTGCACTACCTTTTAAAATCATCGCTACATGATCACTGTGGACTTTTGGTGACCGCATGCATAACACATTAAAATCCCCGAATCCCCCTGGGCACCCCTCTCGGCGGGGAAGACCGATTATAAGGACTAGGCGGAGCAGCCGCGGGGGGGCTCCTCGACCCCAAGGCGGCGAAGCCGCCCCACAACGAGGAACTGGCGTAGGCGAGGGGGAGCTTCAGCAACCCCCGGGCGGCGTAGCCGCCCCGATGTTCAAGCGGCGCAACCGCTGTGGACTCCCCCCACCTCTGGGCGGCGAAGCCGCCCCTTAAACGAATAACGGTGAAACAGTTCCGAAATGCCCTCGCCCTCTGGCACACTAAACCCCCAGGCGGCGAAGCCGCCCTTCAGCGAGGAACGGCGAAGCCGTTCCGAGGAATGAGTGGGGCACCTCCCTACCCCCTGGCCGGCGAAGCCGGCCCCTAGCCGTGTTGAGATTATTCGAACTTCAAAAGTCTTCGAACGACCACAAATGTAGACGGCGAAGCCGGAACCGGGGTTTTAAGGGGCGGAGCCCCTTAACGAGCGCGCGGAGCGTGCGAGTCCTATCTATATACAGCCGGCGTGGTGACTGACTCACTCATGGATACAAATTCCCGACCACTTCTAGAAGTGCTGGAGAGCTGAAATTTGGCACGCGTGCGGGGAACCCGAAATGATCCGGAGGAAAAATCCGAAAACCGGAAGTTTCCGCCACGTGGCGTTGCTAGGACGACAAAATGGCCGAAATCGCGCTTTTTCCGGGGACCGTCTTTCGGTTTTTATTTTACTGCGCGCGAACCGTGCGTGCCACACGGATCATTAATGCATTTCCTGAAAGCTGTTAAACGTGGGCACGTTATTACGTAATGATATTAATTTGTTTTTAAGAAAATTGCAGCCAAAATGGCGTCCAAAAATTCGTTTTTCGAATAAAATATCATAACTTCCGCTCCCTTCGACTTAATTTAAGGTGTAGGATAACGAAAATGATTATTATATATGCTTATAACATCTTCTAAGAAATCTAGGTAACAATTTTCTTTCGTCGTCCTTGGTTACTCAGAAAAAAATTAAAATATTCCGAAAATCACCGAAAATTACGATTTCCAAAAGATTAACACTAGATTTTGTCAATTTTTACCTGACCGATTTCTTTCAAACTTTGTAGTTACATACAGCAATGCATTGTCTTTTATTAAACATAAACATTTTATAAATGATTCAATGGATTAAACCGCGAAAAAATAAAAATGGCGGGCACTACTCACTTTTTTCAGGGACTGGATTGCTTTTTATTGTATTACTCTCGAAATATGGATGTCGTAGGGCATACTTCTTTTAGATATGACAGTAAATGAATGTGACCATATACTATCGTCATCTTTAAACCCCCCGAAACCCCCTAAAAATTAAAATTTGCATATAATTAGCCTTTTCGGGTGCTTTCGTCACAATTCCGCCGCTTTTCCAATCCTTACCACTCATCGCTACGGAATTGATGTGGACGATTGATGACCGCTGGCAGTAAAAATCTATAAACCCCCGGTAAACCCACATACCTACCCCCCAAAAATAAAATTTTGCATTTAAGTCTACTTTTTGTGTACTTTTCGTGACTATTCCACCGCCCCCAACGACTCATCCCCCCGAAATTTATGTGAATGGATGGTGACCGCCAGGAGTACACACATTTAAACCCCCGGTATCCCCGTGAAATCCCCCCCAAATGTAAAATGTGTCATTTAGTCTCCTATTTGGGAACTTCTCGCAAACATTACGCCACACTACCCGTCCCCTCTGAGCTCTAGATCCGGAATATTTGGTGAGGGCGAGCCACCGTAAACCATACGGGAAAAAATACCAGAACACCCCCGATTACCTCCTGGAACATCGCCGAAAAAAAATAAAACAAATTTAAACTCGGCTTTCCGAATAGTTTTCGACACAATTTAACCGGTGCCCCTACCACTTATTAAAACCCCCGATAACCCCGTGAAACCTCCCAAAAAATTTCTAATTAATAGCCTCTCCAGGGAAAAGAATCGTAAGACCACTCTTCCGGTCCCCTAGGACTTATCGGCACGGAATTTATGAGAACTATTAGTGACCACTGGTTTAACACAAGTATAAAACCGCCGGTATTCCGTAGGAACCCCCCGAAAAAAAATGAAAAACTTGCCATTACGTCTTCTTTTATGGGTACTTGTCGCCACTATTAATCCGTATTGCACTACCTTTTAAAATCATCGCTACATGATCACTGTGGACTTTTGGTGACCGCATGCATAACACATTAAAATCCCCGAATCCCCCTGGGCACCCCTCTCGGCGGGGAAGACCGATTATAAGGACTAGGCGGAGCAGCCGCGGGGGGGCTCCTCGACCCCAAGGCGGCGAAGCCGCCCCACAACGAGGAACTGGCGTAGGCGAGGGGGAGCTTCAGCAACCCCCGGGCGGCGTAGCCGCCCCGATGTTCAAGCGGCGCAACCGCTGTGGACTCCCCCCACCTCTGGGCGGCGAAGCCGCCCCTTAAACGAATAACGGTGAAACAGTTCCGAAATGCCCTCGCCCTCTGGCACACTAAACCCCCAGGCGGCGAAGCCGCCCTTCAGCGAGGAACGGCGAAGCCGTTCCGAGGAATGAGTGGGGCACCTCCCTACCCCCTGGCCGGCGAAGCCGGCCCCTAGCCGTGTTGAGATTATTCGAACTTCAAAAGTCTTCGAACGACCACAAATGTAGACGGCGAAGCCGGAACCGGGGTTTTAAGGGGCGGAGCCCCTTAACGAGCGCGCGGAGCGTGCGAGTATTCATATAATACGCTTTCCATTATTCACTCATTCAGGGTAGATGTCAACCAGGACTAAGCCACGGGACATTTAATTTTCAAACGTTCAGGATGCTTCCTATCTATATACAGCCCTTGTGGTGACTGACTCACTCATGGATACAAATTCCCGACCACTTCTAGAAGTGCTGGAGAGCTGAAATTTGGCACGCGTGCGGGGAACCCGAAATGATCCGGAGGAAAAATCCGAAAACCGGAAGTTTCCACCACGTGTCGTCGCTAGGACGACAAAATGGCCGAAATCGGGCTTTTTCCGGTGACCGTCTTTCGGTTTTTATTTTACTGCGCGCGAACTGTGCGTGCCACACGAGTTTTTAATGCATTTTTTGAAGGCTGATGAACGTAGGCACGTAATTAAGTAAATTTAGTAGTTTCAATTTGAGAAAATTACAGCCAAAATGGCGTCCAAAAATTGATTTTTCGAAAATAATTTCATTCCTTCCGCTCCCCTCGACTTAATTTCGGATGTAGGATAACGAAAATGATTATTATATATGCTCATAACATCGTCTACGAAATGTTGGCAACAATTTTCTTTCATCGTCCTTGGTTACTCAGAAAAAAATTAAAATATACCGAAAATCACCGAAAATTACGAAATCCAAAAGATTAACACAGGATTTTGTAAATTTTAACCTGATCGATTTCTTTCAAACTTAGTATTTGCATACACTAATGCATTGACTTTCAGAAAAAATAAACATTTAATGAATTATTTAATCGATATAACGGCGAAAAAATGAAAATGGCGGGCACTACTAATTTTTTCCGGGGAGAAATTTATTTTTTAATGTATTACTCTCGAAATATGGATGCCATAGGGACAACTTCTCTTAGATATGATAGTAAATGGATGTGATCATATAACATCATCATCTTTAAACCCACTTAAACCCCCTACAAAATTAAAATTTTCGTATAAGTAGCCTTTTCGGGTACTTTTCGCCACAATTCCGCCGCTTTTCCAACCCTTACCACTCATCGCTACGGAATTGATATGGGCGATTGATGAACATTGGCAGTACAAACCCATAAACCCCCAGTAAACCCACCTAAACCCCACAAAAAATAAAATTTTGCACATAAGTCTACTTTTTGGGTACATTTCGTGACTACTCCACCGCTGGTTCTTACCCCAACGACTCATCCCTACGGAAATTCTGTGAACGGATAGTGACCGCATGGAGTACACACACAAACCCCCGGTATCCCCCTGAAATCCCCCCAAATGTAAAATATGCCATTAAGTCTCCTTTTTGGGAACTTCTCGCAAACATTACGCCGCACTACCCGTCCCCTCTGAGCTCTAGATCCGGAATATTTGGTGAGGGCGAGCCACCGTAAACCATACGGGAAAAAATATCAGAAAACCCCCGATCACCTCTTGGAACCTCGCAGAAAAACAAATTTTTAAAGTCGCCTTTCCGAGTACTTTGTTACAATTAAGCCGGTGCCCCTTCTACTTATTAAAACCCCCGATAACCCCGTTAAACATCCCAAAACACTTCTCTAATAAGTAGCCTCTCCGGGTAAAGGAATCGTCAGAACTCCGCCACTGTTGCGGACCCCTAGGACTTATCGGCACGGAATTTATAAGGACGATTTCTTTGGTTTAACACAAGTATAAAGCCCCCGGTATTCCGTTGGAACCCCCCGCAAAAAAATGAAAAACTTGCCATTAAGTGTTCTTTTATGGGTACTTGTCGC
The DNA here is from genome assembly GCF_921293095.1 of Ischnura elegans. Taxonomy (NCBI): domain Eukaryota; kingdom Metazoa; phylum Arthropoda; class Insecta; order Odonata; family Coenagrionidae; genus Ischnura; species Ischnura elegans. The sequence continues at coordinate 61,958,747 of NC_060251.1, forward strand.
CTCTATTACGCCGCATTACACTACCCTTTACAATCATCGCTACGTGATCACTGTGGACGATCGGTGACCGCATGTATAACACATTAATACCCCCCAATCCCCCTGGGCACCCATCTCGGTGGAGAAGAGCATTAGTGAGGACTAAACGGAGAAGCCGCGGGGGGCTCCTCATCCCCAAAGCGAGGAACGGCAGAGCCGTTCCGAGGAGTAACTGGCGTAGGCGAGGAGGAGCTTCAGTAACCCTCGGGCGGCGAAGCCGGTTTTCAAGCGGCGAAGCCGCTGTAGACTCACCCATCTCAACTCACATTCAACCCCTGGGCGGCGAAGCCGCCCTACAGCGAGGAACGGCGAAGCCGTTTCGAGGAATGAGTGGGGCGTCTCCCTTCCCCTTGGCCGGCGGAGCCGGCCCCTAGCTGAGGTGAGATTATTCGAACTTCGAAAGTCCTCGAACGACCACAAATGTTGACGGCGAAGCCGGAACCGGGGTTTTTAAGGGGCGGAGCCCCTTAACGAGCGCGCGGAGCGTGCGAGTCTAAAATATAAACTACCCATGCTTCCTAAAATCTACCCATATATACACCAGAAAAAAACCGTGGATAGATGAAATCAATCCTAGAAAAATCTCCATATAGTCACAGTAACCCAGTTAAAAAATATTCACTTCAAGCTTCATTCCCCTTATCTTCCATTAAACGCTAACCGGGTATGGAGTCTAAAAATAAAAGTACTTGTTAGCATGTGTGATGGCGAATACGAGTATGGGACAGAAATTCGATCTCATAAGAGCAGATTCTCCTTTCTGCGAAGGATTGATTTAGGTCAATTATATAAAGTAGTAATTGTATACAGCTCTTGCTTATTATTCCTTCATTATCTTAGAACTTAGAACTCGATTATTGTGAAATGATTATTCCCATGCCACGACCAACTAAGTCACGAATCATGGTCAAATATTTGGCTAATGCCCACAAATGATAGTATTAGCAAAAATACCCAACTTAAGTTCTTCGTTGTCTATTTCTCCATCCTTTTCTGTCAACCTGCAGGGCCTGAGAAAAAAACTCCTAACACATATCGCTTATCATAGAATGCTCCACTCAGGACTCGAATGAAAATACCAAAGACATGTACTAAGATAACAAAAATATGAAAAGAGCTATTGTTATTCTTAATATTTACGATATTTATAGGAAATATAAAGCCACCTTCTAATCAATAATATAGTAATGAGAGAGCGGTTTGGCCACAGCAGGAAGTATTGGTAATGGTTATGGTTTTACGTGGAAAGTGGAAACGGTCACTTTGTCTCAAATATGTAATGAGGAATATCGAAGCGTTTTCCAAAAAACATTCTTGGCTGTCATGCATTCATTACAAAAAATTTTCAGTTTAAAAGCTATTGAAAAATATCAGAATTATATAGATGGGATTCACCATGCCCCCCATAGGGTCAAGTGGCAAAGACAGTAAATATCAGATGAATATCGATTTTTGCTAAGATTTGAAATCAAATTTTTAATATTTGAATACGTCAAATATTTTAGAGTTGAAATGTTTCGATATAGCTGATGCATAAATGGAACCAGGCCTACTTCACTTTTCAACCCTGGTACATGTTAATTTAAGATGCATAAAATAGAAAATTATTATATACTCAAAATCATTACATATGGTTACTTGTTTGTATTACATATGTTACTGCAATTCCTCCATAGAACAATTACCGCATAAAAATCGAAATCCACATTACCTAACGCACCGTTTTAACACCCAAAACCCCTTCATGGCAGCAATTTATAATAATGGTTTCAAACTGATGATTGGAATTCAAACAATGAATTATTAAAATGACATTCACTAATATCGATTTTTACAAAATAGTAGACCCGTGGAAATCTCGTATGAATAGAAATACAAGTTTACCCTCCATGCAAAATTATGTTCAAAGAATGATGCGTAATATTGCAACAAATATTGTACATGATAAGTTATTTTTTAATAAACATCGCGCCTTTTTCATAAATTTTAGGGGTGGAATTCTTAAATTTTAGGGAAAGAAAATGGGTTCTACGAAGATACATGACTTCTACAGTCCAACAACGAATAGTATTCGGCACCAAAGTTGCAAAAATGTGATAGAATATATAAAACTATGAAGTTTCCTAGGGGAAGGGACAGGAGAGGTGTTGGGGTATGCAGGGAAACATAGGATGGCGGCATTTTATTTTCGGGGGATGGTGGAAGGTGAACGAGGTCTATGATACACCCCTCCACAATCCTCTCCCACCACTCTCCCACGTCCACCCCCGCTCCTAAAAAAGAACCCCCACCCTCCCCACTACCGCTCCCTCTATTTTCCCCTCCCGTACTTTCAGGAGCCGCATCCCTGCGGCATTTGGCTGGAACTAGGTTAGAACGATCGATGCCGGACGACCCAGTTGTGCCTCCGCATTGGTAAAGTGGGAGGGTGGCGGTGATGGTAGAGAAGGGGGAGGGTAGGGGGTGGCAGGGGGATGGAATAGGATAAGGGAGTGGGGGGAGAAGAGAGACATGGGGGTACCATGTTGGAGGTGACGACATAGACGCTCAGGGTGGGAGATAGGTTGGGGGGGGGAGGGAGTAAGGGTGCCGGCAAAGGACGCTAATACGAGTGTCCAGTCCAGTAGGACGGACCATGGAGGGGAAAAAAGCGTGGCTATTTTGGGGAAACGAACAAATTAAGGATAGGGGCTTACAAATTTCGACCGTCATTCGATTTTTTTCTTTCGATTCAACCTTTCGTTTTACATGTGACGTAAAATTTCACGGTTAGGAGAAGAAATTTCCAAAAATTTAATTTTTGAATAAATCGAATAATTTACCTAGCCTGGGTTCAAACATTTCTTAAATTTTGGGGAAAATTAAATTTAAATCTAGTAAGAAACATGACCCCCACGACGGAAAGTATTCTGGAACCATTGTTGCACGTATTAAATAAAGTATTTAAAAATTCTTCTCAGGCTATACTGCGGGTCAGTGTATCATCCTACTCGGTATAACCATTTGATCGTTTCACATGTGACGTAAAATTCTACGGTTGAGACAAAGAAATTTTTAAAAATTTCATTTTTGAATTAATCGAATTATTTATCTAGCAAGGGTATATTCTGGCGACCGTTATTCGATTTTTTGCTCTCGACTCAACCCCTTATTACCCATAGTACGTTGGGATATCCTAGGTTGGGACAAAGAAATGTCAAAAAAATTAATTTTTGAATGAATCGAATGGTTTATCTGGCGAGGGTTCATATATTTCTTAAGTATAAGGATGGCATCGGGTTCTAGGCAGAAACATGAGCGCCACGATGGAAAGTATTCGGGAACCATTGTTTCGCAAACGTAATAAAATAAAAAAATATTCTCCATACCTTATCCTTCACCTTGTCGTGTTCGAGAAACAGTTAATTTCTTCCATTTTCCTCTTCTCTTACATTCGTATGAGACGTGAAATTATAGTGCTTGGTCTGTGGGTTCTCTTTGAACTTTTCGAGATAATTCCGAACTAGAAAAACTAACGCTAAAAGGCTAAAATTTGGCTGACAAGAAAAAATAATCGCTTTAAACAACGGATTCAATATGGAGGATATGAGTAAGGAGAGAAAAAAACCGTGGCAAATTGAGGTAACGAATATATTAAGCAAAAGGAAAAAATCGAACGATACTCGATTTTTTTCTATTTCTTCCAAATATGACGTGAAATACAACGGTTTGACCTCTGCATTGTGTTTGAGCCACTCGAGACAATTCCAAGCGAGAAAAACTCGATATGATGGCACTAAAATGTGGTGTTCGAGATGAGTAATCGCTTTGAAGTGTCCGACATGGAGGATAGGAAAGGATAGGAAAAAATCGCTGTTATTTTATGTAAATTTTCACTTTAAGGATACGGATTCAAAAAATTCGACCGATATTTCATTTTTTACTATAGCTTCTAGAATCTAAGATATCCACAGCGCTTGTCAAAGATATTCCCTGGATACAATGCGACCTCTAACAAACGCTTCGTTACAATTCCTTGTATAAATTCCTTAATTTATGCAGTAATATTCACTTATATCTAAGTTCATAAATTTTCTATGTCACTCTGAAATATTCGTTCATCTATGCTCAGGCAATCTAAACCTAACACATAGCCTAGAGTTTATTGAAACATTTTAAAAGCATCGAGAGCGATAAAACATAAAGAGGAACAGCAAAGCTAAATGGCAAGCCGGATATTCGAGAGCTGTCTTATTTACAACAACTACTTACACGAATAAATGAAGCTTGTTGAACTTAACCAAACTTTTAAATTTTAATAAAGAAGCAATTTGAGCCAAACTTAGCGACATTTTTTGTGCTATAAACGTGACTTGACTTAAATTGCGGCGACCATTTTATAGCAAATCAAAATGTATTCTATTAACTAGGCTAAGTTTAATTATTACCATGATATAACGAGGATTAGATAAGGCTTTTGTTAATAATGATAACCCATCCCGGGTTTAACATTTTGCTTGTGCTCAAGGAAGTTACGACAATGTGTAATATTTCGATCCTACCGCGTGAACGGTGGTAAATTCCACATAATTTGTGACGAGAAAAATTCCCTCGACCGGGAATGTATCCATGAACTTTTGGCTTTCCAGGCCACAGCACAGACCACTGCACTATCCAGGTCTTGATTTCCCATGGCAATTATACAGTTTTCACAAATTTACACAGGAACCTGGGTAGCGTAATGGTCTGCTCAGTGGCCCGATTAGCCAAAGGTCCGTGGTTCAATTCCCAGTCCCGGAGAATTTTTCTCGGTATAATTAGTGTGAAGTCATGATTAGTTTATTAAAGTGTCCAATGAGTTTAAATGTGTTCAGAGTTGAACATTTTCAAGTCCTGAAGATGAGAAAGTAATAGCGCAAAACGTTGGCACTGATTTATTTCCATTGTGAACCGATTCCAAAATAACAAAGATATATTATTATTATAATAGCATTCTACCGATTAAGATAGGTTTCTATGGACTGCATAAGAAGCATTATGGGAGCCTCCCCTTCAAGCAATTCCCTCTTCAATTCACAATAAGGCCTACTCACTTGCATTCCATCTAAAAATCCAATTTTTTTCCTTCCTCTCCCTCGTTTCCCTAGCATTCTACCCTCTAATAACGTTTTCAACACCCCCTTACCGCTAAATACTCGCTCCATCCTTACCTTCTGTTCCCTTCGCATCTCATCATTACCGAGTAAAAAGATCTACACATCTTTATCCCTATTACTGAAAACGCCCTTCAGTTCAACTTCGAGGTAAACCACATCTATAGTCTGTCCAAACAGGGAAGGCGGGTAAAATATTAAGGCACAGCTTGAGATCCCAACAAAAGCCGCGTGCCTGCCGTCCGCCAAACAGTAGCCGGGGTCCGGTCAACCCCGTGCTCTATAATGAGTCACGAATCGCAGTCCACAAAAATTAGCACACAAAAGTAAGAGTAATTTGCGATTTTTGTTGCCAAAATTTTGATTTCTACGTGTAATTTCATGAAAAAAGAGGAAACACGACTGAGTTATATCAATTAGTTACGTACGTAACATTTAGTGTGACACTTAAAAGTAAAGTAAAATACGAGGGCCGTTTTCATTCAAGCTCCGATGGACCATGAACTGAAGACGAAATTATTGACTAAAAATTATTTCATAGGTAAATATTGAGCGCACTTATGGTGTCCTTTCCACAAAATCGCCTCGGCGATTGAAGAATTGGTCATGCCTGTGTACAAGCTTTACTATAACTTCTTCATAGGATGTTGCCGCCAATGACTTGCAATGATTTTTTTCCTTTGTCCTGAAGCTCATTGTCCTTTAGAAAACGCAAGCAATCCAACCACATCTTCATTTCAGCGTGAAAATGGAAGTCATACGGCACTAGGACGGCATTGTTAGGTGGGTGATCGAAAATGTCCCATTGAAATTGCTCAAGGAGCAGTTGGGCTGCATCAGCGCTGACAATGAGATGACGGGCGTTGTCATGGATCAGAACACTTCCAAAAGGCAGCACGTCTCTTTTTTGTTTTGAATGGGAATGGACGTAATTTTTCATACTCTAGCCACATTGCATTCAATAAAAATTCTCTTTTATCGGCATAAAGGTCAAGACATGTCAATGCTGAAGTCAATCGGCGAGTTTTCTGGCTCTCTCCGCAGTGCACACTTGGCGGGGAATCAATTGAGGCAGTGTAGTTAATAAGATTGCTACCAACCTTAAACAAAAAACTTACGATCAGAAATGATTTGAGCGTGTGGTGCGGAGGACGCGCAGTTGCCCTATCCGCGCAGTACCCGCCTGTCGCTCGCATAGTGTTTTTGATGGCTATCGGATGTTGAAAAAAACGGCCCTCGTACAATTCTTTGAAACCACTAAGTGTTAATTAACGAACTGACATAACTCCGTCGTCTTCGGACTCTTTTTTTTTTACTATCCGGAGGCCTAATATTTTCCGGCCATAGAATTATTAGGATAGACTAGAACGTCATCCCGCTCACCTCTCTCACAATGTCAGACTTATTTCCCAACATTTCGCCCTCGTCCAGCGATAAAACGAGAGAAATGACTCCCACGGAAGGGACGGGAAGAAACACAAAGTAAACAGATAAAACATCCAGGAGTGAGAATGAAACCATCAACGCAAACATATCGGCATTAATGTCCTTGCCGAAGTGAAATAAGGATGAGCCGCGAGCTTCGAGAACAGAGAAAAAGTAGGCTGACAAACCCTCGGGATTACGATTGCGTTATCTTCCCGATGGCATTGAATGTAGTGGCAGGCTATGCTCCAATCTCTCTTAAGATATGTGATGTGTACAGTGGTGCTTTTATTTCTATCATAAAGAATATAATATGTCTGTGCGCACGGCTGGGCAGTATTTCAAATACACAGTCAGGCCGCATTTTTACCCTCTGATTTCTGGCTTTTTCCATCTACCACAGCACCGTTGTCCTTGTCCTTTTTCTATTCCATGTTCCTATCCCTTTCTTTCCTTACCTGTGAATTTATATATGAATATTTTAAATTAAGTATACGAAATACATTTGTAATTTGTACTTCGTATTTCAAATGCACTACCTAAATTTACCTTGTATTTTGTATCTCAAATACGAATTTTTGGTATTTTCCCATTTTAAAATAAAACATTTTTGTAAAATACTTTTGAAGTAGCTCTAAAAGCACTTCCGTAACATTATGCTTCAGAGATTACCACGTTTTTATTTAGAATCGCTTTCTTCATGTTTGCAACTATCCATAACGTGCCAAGGCAGGTTATATTTTTTTACAATCACTTGGCTTCCATACAAATGTATTTTGTATTTTGAATGGTAGGTATTCAAAATACAATTTTGAAGTCTGTTTTTCAAATGCCTACGGCAAAGTAATTTGATATTTTGTATTTAAAATACATTTGGAGCGGTATTTTATATTTCAAAATCTCCTTGGCCTGTATTTTTCCCAGCTCTGATTGTGCGAGCCAGAATTCAGAGGGAATGACGGAAAAAGAGTCCCAAAATTGTTAATACGGTAGAAATTATGAATTGAAGACGACATTTGTTAGCAATCAATTGAGATGCCATTAAAGATATAGCCGAAGAAGGACGGAAAACTATATCTAATGGATATGGTATACATTAATCCTTAACACATATGAATAAAAACCGTAAATAATATTTGTTTGCCATTTAATTATTAGGTTATCCTGTGAATATCTACTCATTGTGCACGCTGGTCTCTTAAGGATATACCGTGCAGGTGATATGGGTAAAGACTAAACTTCACCGGCGAAATAAAAAGTGAAATGAGTACAAAATTATAACTCCAGAAGTTAAGTAATGGCTACCTACTTGGTTTAGGCATTGTCGAGTAGTTCGAGGACCACCAACAACTTTACAGTCCGTTGCGATGTAAGCGTAACCAATAGATTTCATTGTAAGACAAAAATCACATTAAAGACTGAGTAAAAGTAATGGGCATTGTCGATACTCCAAGTCACGAATATTACAAAAGAGGATCCTCACGTCGGCCTCTAAATGTGCTGCCATCCACTGTGCATTTAAATGGGTTTAGATAAGTCACCCCTCGCGTCGCTGACAGACAAATTGATCCGATTTCACGGGGAAATAAGGTATAATTATGTGTGCTAAACGGAATTTATAAACGTGAAGATGATATTTATAAAATATACAACTCTTCAATGCTATTCCTAGCAATTATGAACATTATACTGTGAAAAATTTGAAAAATGTGGATCGCATTACACTCATCACCGCGCCGCGGACATTTTTGAAAGCCGATTAAAATGCAACCGAAGTGGCAACAGAAATCAGCCTTCTATGGGGTGGAATTGGGCCTCTTCTATGCAAGTCTCCTTGGATCAATTGCTCCTGAAGAGGAACCAAAAGAGCCACGTGACGCATTCCATGAAAAAAAGACACGAGCAATGTATAAAACAATAAAAATGTTTCACCAAACTCGACTATATTCACGTGAGGAGCTGAATCGACACCTCAGCAGTTGTACACGTCAGTGAGAGATGAAGTATTAACAGCTGACTCGAGAATTTAAAGAAGAAAAGGTAAAATATGGAAACTCTACCGATGACAGAGAAGTTTCAGCACGCGCATGCCTTTCGCTCGGAAGCATTCATTTTTTTCTCGGACAGATGACGCGGATTTTTATCTTCGTGCTCTCTCGCGCCGATGCTGACGACATTCTTTTGTTAATTTTTCACGCTTCGGGGTAGTCGTTTTCTTCGAGAGCCATTCAGCAGTTAAATTCCACGACTCATTCTACTTCACTGACTGTGAAAACATACCCCTTACTGATTACTGCAATACTTCATGGTATAGAGGAATACTGGGGTTCCGCCGGGATTGCGACAATGAAATCAAGTGCTTCCTTCATTCCAGCTTTTATTTATATTGAGAAAAAAATATTCTCCCAGACTCACAATGATTCAACTATTAGGTTGGGTTGGTGAGGATAGAGCTCACCCCAGACATACATCAAAGGCTCACCACAGACTCACGAATTTTTCATTGGAGGATTATCCAGTCGGCTTTTAAATGCGTTGCCAATCACTGAGCATTTACATTGGTTAACGAAATTTGCCACTCGCGTCGCTCAGGGAAACACGATCCAAATTTTACAGATAAACATAAATATACTTAATTTAGGGCTGTTCACGGACATTTAGAGTCGTGATTACATGATATATCATAACGAAACTGTTAAGATCGTGGATTGCTGTGAGTTATGGTTTGCCTTTGAGCGTGTCAAGAGTTGTGCCTACCCGGCAGGATGTCCAATCACAGAAGTTGTATGATGTGACGCACGAAACGGAAATGAGAAAAAGACGTAAAGAACGCGTCGGACACTACCAAAAGTAGCACTACGGACTGAAGAGCATGAGATGCACCTATGTAAAAACTTTTGTTATCTTCCCTGCATCCCTATGGAAAATCACAGCGGACAAACAACACATATATCCTCTTTTATATACATAATAATGGATAGATAATTTCCCACCGGGTATTCATATATCTTCACATAACCCTCGATATTTCCACAATGAACGTCACCTCTCACACACGGCCAATCTGAACAATCTCCCCCTTGCCCTTCGCACTCGGTTTCAAGATCCATTGATCGAAGTAAGAGTACCTGTCCATACACCTGCTTTCGACCAAAACCCTATCCCACCCAACCCAACAGCCTGGTTCCATTCAAGCAAGAGGGCACTCTCGGCGCAGGAGGGGGACTCCTTTAGCACTTCCTCCAACCCCGCCTCTCTTCGCACACAAACCCTCAATCCTTGTCCCCTCTTTCTCTCCAGCCTTCTCCTCTGACCTTGGTTCTCCAAAATCTCCCCTTCCCGCCATGGTAGAGATCAGCTGGGGCATACTCAAATCAGATTTTACGATAGTTCGTCGCAAGGGTACTACGTGGAGGAGGCCCAGCCCGGCCCTACATAGCTTCATTTATTTTTACGCACAGAGTCCGTTTTAATCGGATATCAAAAATGTCCACAGTGCGGCGACTAGTGCAGAGCGATCTATTTATTCTAAATATTAGATTTTTAATACTTGAAATCACGAGGAATGACAATGAAAAGTTATTAATTCGATACATTACATCATTACAAGTATAAATCTAGGTTAACAGCCCTTATTATGGCTTAGTTATTATATCCTCGATTTTCTCCGGCAATGAATGCGAAATTTTTCGCGAATGTTGGGAAAGCAAGAAAAAAATTGAAAATACAGGTATCTTAAGAAAAGAATATATATGCTTAACATAAAACATATGGACATATCACATAGGTAAATTATCACTTTGTATCACAAAAATGGACCTTTCAAACCTGTTTATTGCTCATACCAGAAATACATTTTTCAAACTGAAGAGTTAGAGAAGACCAAAGTAAGGACCAGCCGTTATATTAGATGACTGATAAAACGAAAGATGGATAATTGTAATTGATTGTGCTAGGATAGTCAAAGGTTAATCGATTTCCTGTGCTAAGGGCATGGCACCACGTGACCATGCCCAGACGTCGATGATCCATATTGTTCATACTCTGAGGCTCAAAGCCGACCATCAATATCCCACCACGAAGTATATTTCCATCCATACAATTTCTACGGCCTTAATCACCCATGGAATAAGGATATGCTTGGTGCTCTCCCACAAGGACGTTCCGGAAAAGAGGAGGTTGGAGAATATGTAGGGGGAGTGGGTAGGAGGGTTAAGGGAGGCGGGGCGTGGGCCTAGAAGGAATCCACTTCCGTCAATGGGCTCACCTTTGGGACAGCCACGAAGGGCTGAAGAAGGGACAGGAGGACGGGCCGATCAGAACTCCAATCATCCTCCCCCCTTCTCATCCACGCCTCTTCTGCACCCACATAGCACCAAATCAGAGGTGCATATGCACGGGTAGGGTTGGGAGCCCTCCTCATAAAAATGAGAAAAATACCGTACGCTGAGAAGAGCTATCCATTACATAATTATTTATGTATTCCTGTATCAACGAAAACAGCGCCATTGGCCTTTTACATCGGGATTTTAAACTTAAAAATTAAACGTACACGAACATTCATTCCCTGGATAGGAGCAACCTACCGAGACGAGTCTCGAACCCGCGACCTTTCGCGTGGTAGGCAGGGGCATAACCCCGCCGCCAACGAGGCCGGCGACTTCTATCATAATTCCTCACATTAGTTCTCATTTCACTTTTTGAGTGTTTTTGGGTGTCGTCATTTAATTTAATGCTCGCAATAGCATTGAAACGGTGCCCTTTGAAGGTTGATTATAACTTTAGAAACAAAAAAAAGTCTCATGTAGCCACGTCTGGAGAGTAGGGTGGCTGCGGGATCACGGAAGCTGTGCTTTTGGCGAAAAACTCTGTCATATCAGCGCATGAGCCGGCGCGTTATCGTAGTGGACACTCCATTATGAGGGATGAATTTTGATACGACGCGCGTCATGCCCAAAATGTCTATCAAAATTGTCTTGACAGGATCCAAAACTAAAGTTCATTTCTTTGGCTACCTATCTAAAATTTAAAAGGCGATTTTCCCGCACCAAATCGTTCACCAATTTAACATGATTGGGCTCTGCGGATGTGGAAAGCCTCCCCCCCCGTTCGCGAAAAGTCATCTGTCGAGGTTTTGTATCGAACGATTTGATCGTTGGATCATTCTTCCTCATAGAATGATCCTCCAAAGTCGTTAGAACATTAATAGCTTTGCTTGGTTTCGCTGTTTAGTGGGCCTTCTTCGCTTCTATAGCGTTGAAGTGTTTTTCCCCGTCCCGTTCCTTCCGAACCTATCCCTTCCCAGAGGCGTCGACGGGCTCCTATCGCGGCGGCGCCTCTTTCCTTTTCCCTTCCTGTCCTCCCCCTTCTGCGGTGCAGAGGTGATAAGCTTCAGCTTCAGACTTCGGCCCAGGAGAGTAACCTCGCGAGCCCGCCGTAGGATTTCGTATCCACTGTCGAGGTTCTGTCCGATTTAAAACGACTGTACCTCTCAAAACACTAGCTTAGACTCATATCTTCATCACATTCCAAACGTCTCCGTAGCACTTTTGCCAAGTTTGAAACAAAATTCCACGCACACACGCTGTTCTTCCAGCTCCTTCATTGCTGTCGTTGCACGCGGCGACGAACAGGTTAAGACATGTACCGCTACTGCTGCGTAACGACCCGTCGTAAACAAATGCAACACCTCTTGTTTTAGTCGTCATATCGTCATATAGTCGTCATATGTGTAGCAAGATGAAGCACTTTTTTTCGTTTCGATCAGTTGAACGGTTTGCGTAGAATATAAGCAGCCCGGTCTTTTTTTATCACACCTTGTTACCAAACTCCCCTGATCATGACTCGAAGTCATCGAAAATGTTATACTTTCGGCCATCTTCTGTAAAATAGAGAAAAATAAAACATTATAATGCGTAATAACAGAATATTAGACTTCGAAACGCTACCTTCGCATGTTTCCAATGCGGCATGATGGAGTCCCTCTCAACGCCCGAGTGAGGACAATGATTCGCTCACTTTCGTAACTCCCTCTTCGCAATTATTCTTCGCGGAGTTCGAGACGAGGAGTAAAGAATGATATTAGCTTTCGCGCGGCTTGAAAAGGGTGAGATGCACTCAGCCGGATGCTTCAGGGACTCTTAAAGCGTGAATTCCCTTTCTCCGACCCCAGCGGCGTGAAGGGCTGCTCGGTGATTGGCCATCGCCTGGAAGTTGCGTTCCCTTTTTTTCGCGGGGGAGACAAAGCACGGACGGGAAGGGGTGGGGTTGCGATGGATGGAGGCAAGACGAAAGGGGAGTTTAAAGTGGAGGAGGAAGAAGAGGGGAAGTGAATGCAGAGGGGAGTTCACGGAGGCTAGAGTGGGGGGAAGGAAGGAAATCTCGCTTTCTTCTCGCGCTATTCATGGAGTTTGGTGCGAGTAACGAAGTATATGGAATTTTCATGGCAATATGTTCTTTCCAAAATATTTTTTTATCGGTCAAAATTTGTGATCATCTTTGGTTACCAATATCTTTTAATATCGATTTTTGTGATCATTATAAGTAAACAATATTTTTTAAACCGATTTTTGTGATCATCATAGGTTAATTTTTTTAATAGCGATAATTATGATCATCATAAGTTAACAATATTTTCTAATATCACTGATGACTTCAGGTATAGCTGTGTGAAACCTTTCTATTATGGAAAATGAAAGGATAGACTTTGGTATATTCACTTATATATTTGAAAAAGCACGACCTGGGTTTCAAAACGTATTCACCTCACTATGTAACAATGTTCACGAAAACCTGGACAAGATGGCGGAACAATTTCATAGACCATATCTTGAGACATACATATTCACCTGACGATGTAACAATGTTATGCAACCCGGGTCGTGCTTTTTTTTAATATATTAGTGAACCTAAAAAGTTTATTCTTCCATTTTTTAATATCAATTTTTGCGAAAATCACAGCTTAACAATCGTAATATTGATTTGACGCAATTCCATTCTGCTGTCCAATCTGCTAGCCTTATCACAGTGACTTTCTACCCTTTTAAGGCCTGTTTACACGGTATATTAACACGTACGGGTTAATGTCTAAATGTATGAACGCGAGAAAGAACGCCAAAATGTACCGTGTAACCACCCAACTTGTGCGAATGCATGCACAGAAAATAGAACCTGTTCTAATTTGGTTCATGCATTCGTACATGTTCCGTTCCGGTCCACAAAAATCATTCACGCAAACAGACATTAACCCTTTATAACCCAATGTTGCTTTTAAGCAACATCAAAAATGTTTAAACTTAAAGATCTACGTAAGACTTATCTAAAATACCTATTATTTTGTGGTGCAAATCTTAATGACGAAATATGTAGCTGCCGGGATAATTGTCATTGAGGGTAAAATTTTGAAGTTTTCAAAATGAAAAATCTTGAAATTTGATTTATTCCAGAATCATCTCTGGGTTGGGAAGGAAAATCAGCTCTGGGTAAATGTACTGTGTAAACAGTCCTTTACATCCTTAATAACCTGTCAAACGTAGCTCATTCGGGACCAACCCTTGTCCTTCTACCCTGTCCTACAATAGGGTAGTTTCCTTCATCAAAGAAAACGAAAGGCATTGATTGCGATTCGTTACCCACCATTACTGTATTCATAATATACAAATTATTTCGTTTTAGGAATACCGGTTTAGACGAATGGCAATGGTCCATTTTTATCCTCATTTGAAAACGGCCAGATTGGCCCCCCATGCGATGCCACTCCACGTGACGTCACAGGGACCTAGTTTCTATACGAGAAGATAGGAGTTATACATCGTCTGAGGTTACCAATGCATGCATGAGGCGCAGAGCTTAGGGAAACGTGTCTTAATAATCACTTATTAAAACTGGCTAAGGTCGGAAAGTTTTCCTCGTTTGATAAGGTATTAATAATCCTTATTTAAGCCAAGCGCTACCAGCCAGCAGGGTACTCAGCTACCCGCTAGCAGCCTGCGTCGTATCAGCGCTAAGCCTCGCCTCAAGGTCACCTCACAGGGCGGCAGCGGGAACCAGAAATACGTCACACGGAGAGATTTCCCGGCATTCATACTTACGCGTCGCGTTTTCGCGCGCTTGAAAATTTTCACTTTTCATTTAATCGCGAAAAATAGATAGCGTCATTTAAAAATCTAAAAGCGTGAAATACGTACTCCAGGAGTAATAATCTTTCGATTTAGGCAATAAAAGAATAATCGGAAACCACCCTATTGTCTTCATCAGATCACCATCCCTCATGATGTGGCCAACAAAACTCTACCATCATCTTCCTACGGTTTTCAGAAGACTTATGTTTTCTCTCATTCTTCTTAGCATTTCCTCATAAGTTACTAGTCCCAACTATTTATTTTCTCTTCATCATTACTTGGTGGTACCACATTTCGAATGCTTCCACTATTGACTTACATGCTGATGTCAATGTCCAAGCCTCGCTCCCTTGCATAAACATAATCCATGTGCAGAAGCTGATGCAGTGTTTCCTCAATTCATTGTGACAAAAAGTGAGTTTAAAAAAATAAAAAGACGTGCATTTTCCGTTTATCATTCCATCACCAACTTTTCGCACAGTTCGCAGCGAGAAACGGACGACCTTATTGCTTACAAGTTGGTGATGTCACGAGTTCATTCCGAGTAGGTCACCGCTTCTCAGGCTTCTAGGTCTTGTGCATGGGTTTCGCGTGATTGATAATGCCATTGCGAAGGATTCGTTCCCTCAATAAAGCATTCTCCCTCGGCAAAAAAATGAACCAGATCGATCATGACGTCACAAAGTCATTTAAAGTGGGCGGCAACTTTCGTGTTTTCTTATCTGAAATTTATGACAACATGGGTGAAAGGGAAAATTTGTCGTCTTAATATCTTTCCCTTTCATCTACGGAAGTGTTTTAAATAATGGCAACTTCGGGGCTGAATGAATTATCCCATCGCTGCGTAAACGGCTTTGAGAAGTATCGTCGCTGGGTACGTTTTGGTATAGGAGGTACTATGGTGCCGTGGTAATAAAATCTATCCAAATCCAACCTTAACGAAAATAGCCTCAATATCATTGCATCAAGTTGTCCTGTGCTCTTTGATGCACTCTGTGGAATTTCACCATCATATACATAAAATCACCAAAAATCCACAAGCGGTAAAGAAGTTTAAGTTAAAGGAAACAGCAGAATAGCCGAGGCAAACAGAGCATTCCACCAAAAGATTTTTAAATTTACTATGGGAAATTTAAACTTAAAAGTAATGAAACAATTTATCAGAACTTACATTTGGAGAATGCTTTTCTACGGAAGTGAGGCATGGACAATGACAGCAGCGGAAAATAAAGGGTAGAAAGGGCTTCGAAATGTGGTGCTACCGAAGAATGATTAGGATCAAATGGATCGACCGAGTAAGCAATAAGGAAGTCCTAAGAATAATAGGAGAGAAGAGAATCCTCATGAAAACCTTGACAAGATGACGGAACAACCTTATAGGCCACATATTGAGACAAGATGGCCTGATGAAGACAGTTGTCGAGGGATAACTAGATGGCAAGAACGGAAAAGGAAAACCTCGAACAGAATATATGGAACAGGTAAAGAAGGGTGTGAAAGTGAAGAAATACGGATGTGTGAAAAGATAAGCTGATAGGAGAATTGAGTGGAGAGCTGCGTCAAACCAATCTTAGGCTTGTTGATCAGAGATGACGAATCCATAAATGGAGTATGTTGTAATAATTTGCATAAATAAGCGACTTAGAAGGCTGTAACGGAAAAATTAATTTGATTTGGCTCGAATCATCCAGATCTAACTATTCCTGTAAATCGGGAGATCGGGATGAGTGGAGAACTGCGTTAAACCAATCTGAGGAATTTCACCATCGTATTCTCTAAAAAACCACCTAAAATCCACCGGCAAGTATTTTATGCGGATAACGCACTCGACTAGAATTCGGAGATCCTTGTTCGATCCCGGTTCACGAAAAATGATTTTTTTCCTCTGAGGGATTTCCACGAAGGCGTTGAGAGGCAGCCTGTATATCGAAGGGTTCAAGATGGAAAGGGAAAGGTCTTGGAGATTGGAGGGAGTTCCGCTGGGGGTAAGCTGAGAGGGGCACTTTAAAGGCTGAGGAGAGAGATGTTCGAGAACCCTTCCTCCACGATTTCTTCCCCTGCATCTCATCTTTCCTCCCCTCCTCAATCCCTATTTGGCCTTCAATCTTTATTCTCCTGAACCCCATACCCTCCTACGTCCTTTCTCGTACATCCAACCAACTCCAATATTTTTTCCCCGCTTCTGGTTCCCTTTCCCGATTCGATTCGTGAATATTTCCGAACCCATTGTCGCGATGGGAGAAAAGGTTAAGGCAAAGTGGTATTCCTTCTACGAAATCTACATATTACCCTCCGAGTACTCCAAAAAAAAAAGAGTGAGAGAGCAGAGGCGTAGCCAGCACCCAAAAAAGGTTTTTGATCTAGGTCCTCATTTATACTGGTTAGGTCATGAACAACACCAAGTTTTTTAAAATGACTATAACATTGTATCTTATGTTTTTTATTTTAATGTACATTACAGTTTTTTGGGTGAGCGTGGTAGTATGTATAGTGACTAAAGAGCTTACTTTCCAACTGGAGAGTTTCGAATGAAGTCAACCTTTTCCGATCGTGGAATGGCATATTAAATGATACACGACCATTGCATAGATTCCATTGACGCAATTAGAGTGAGTGGCGTCACCTAAAAATTCATTTTTACGCATGATGTGATGAAATATTACAGTACCATTATAATTAGGTCCACTGCGATTACCGTACTAGCCATCGCAACACTTGGATAATTCCAATTTGGTGTATTTCATTATTCATCCCAGGGACTAACATACACGTTTTGAACTTGAAGTATGTTTAGAAATCAGGAGGAATACCTGCAATTCACAAACCCTGGTCCATCAAATACAGCGCCTCACATGCTAAAGTAGTGAAATGCATCCGCCCTCTGTCGATGACTTTACTCTAGATTGATGGCGCTTCAGGCGAGGCTTCCTTCAGCATGAGCTGTGTGCTTTACCGAAAGACTTCCTAAAGGCCATTTTTGTTACTTTATTGAATTATTAATCCAATAATATGACAAGTACACAGTGCTAATGTACCTGCAAGATAACCAAGCAGGAACAAATGTAGAAATTAGTGCGAGATATATATTAATATTCGTACAGAGATGCGTGTGTGATTTGATACAAAACAACCCAAAGATTTTCGGCTATCAATAGGGAGTTTTAGACTTAATTAATAATCAGGTATGATTTATTCAAAAGCCGACCTCTTTTTTTATTGCTCTATTGACGTAGATACGTAAATTCGTAAGTGTAGTGCGGGGAAAATGCTGGGAATACAGCAGCGAAAGATCAAGGAAATTGCAGAGATGAAAATGAAGACATGCCAGCAAAGTAATAGAAAATCAGGTTTACTCCACAAATAAAATGGGACTGGGATGAGTGGATTACAGCTTTTTCCTCTTCCCAGAAATACTCCCAAAATGAAGTGATAAAATTATTCTCAGGGAATCACGACACGGAAATAATCAAATGTTATAATATGCCTGCTGCGCCAATATTTAATCGACTCGCAAAAAATGAAGGCATGAAAACATTATTAAATAGTTACGGGAGAATTCGGAGAGCTGGTGGGAACAAATAAAAGGAATTTATTGATGATTAGTGCGTCGTTTGATAGTTTTCAGGTAACAGTATAAAATAAACGGGTGGTGGTTTTTTGGGTGGTGGGCCTTAATAATGAAAAATGTGTGTGTCCCGGAGCGCCGAGAGGAGTATGAAACTCAATTACGATTTTCCCATTCTGCACACTTAAGGACGGTATTAATACTATCTGGAACGTTCCAATTTCGAAATTTCCGAAAAGGGTCCGTGAATTGAGAGGGCACAGCAGTAGAGGTACATGGCATCGACAGAAAAAGATAGAAAAACACCTTTAATACACATCTAGTGGATTCAAAGAATGTTGTTCTTTCGAGATCACGGATTTATTTATGACCTCCTAACCCCTTATGGATATCATTCAAGGAAATAACCGCGGAGTACCCGTAGCCATACCGTAGGATGTTTATCTTGTCCTCTAAAACCAACAAAACTCAACGAAGGAAGAAAATGCCTAGGTATTTTAAGCGGTAAATCACAAAATCAAAGCGCAAATTCGGAAGATCCGGATTCAAATCTCGATCGAGGCCAAAGATTTTTCCTCTGTGAATTCTTTATAGATACGTATTCTGCAAATTTATATCCAGATTCATGGTACTAAGGATTTTCTCAATGACTATACATTCAATATTAAACGTAATATTTCTCATTTATTCGCGACTTAATTAACGAATATATGCCGGTGGAGGGAATATGGTCGAAAAACACAGGCACTGCCCTCTATAAGGATTAAACCTGACCGTCAAGTACTCCACTTAAGAACAAAAAGCAGACCGTTGGGGGTGGCGGCCACAAAACGCAAAAAATCGATGCTTCTCACTCAAAAACCCGTCGTCTGCCTAGCACCTCAACCGTTTCTCTCAAAGTCCGATGACTCATGTTAAACACATCCACAAAAATAAGAGTAACGCGGGAGGTATTTAATTTAAAAAAATGAGATTTTAATTGACCGCGGATGCAAAGCTACCTCTCGACCGGTATTGTTTTGTCTTTTGTGGTGACGAAGCAAAGAAATATTATAACTTATACAGACCAAGAATATTAGGTGAAATTAATGTCTCCTTGAGAGGTGGGGTAGCAAGAATATTTAGTATTTCATTACATACTATGTACAGTTCAAGCTAGGACCATAATCTAACAAAACAGTCAACTGATATATAAATCAATGTTGCAATTGTCCTATTCGTAGAATATCAATTTTTATATACTAATGAAATATATAATTAACATTAATTATATTATTAACGTATAATTATCGCCATAAATTATTGAATACTACCAAAGCATTCGCCTATACTTTTCATTCAGCCTTTTCATTGTGAAAATTGTATTAATTAGACTTAATTTTCCATTATGTTAGTAACAAATTTTCGATTTTTCCATTTATGTCGCTAAAAAATGTTTATTTTATAGTTCTTAAGGGGTATAGCCTCAGGATAATTAATACTAAATTCAATTCGCTCATTCATAACCGAAGTACCTACTTTTCAACATAGACAACATTTATGGCTAAGGGAAGAGGTGATCGAAACTCCGATGAAGTGGGAAAGGATGTTATAGAAGAGGTCTTGGAAATAAAAGGAGTTAGGAGGCAGCCAACACCTCTTCAGCTGGGGTGAGCGAGGATCCGGACTTCCAGGGGATGGAGGGGATACGGTCGAAGTCAATGCAGGGTGTGCGGGACACGTACGGGAGCACGCCAGGGGTTTACAAAGCAGGGAGTTTGCGTGACGTATCAGTCGGAGCGGAAACAGGTTTTGCTGCGGACGGTGACGGGAGAGGCAGGGGAGCTGAGGTGGCCAGAGAAGGGGCCAGGTTTTTTTTTCCGCCCACAAACCTACCATGGACTATGGTGAACCCCCGACCACCCTACAAAAAAAAGCCTTTTTGTGTGGCTGAATTATTTGGTGCACTTCTGGACTTCCAGGCGATGGAGAAGATCGGGTCGAAGTCAACGTAGGTTGTTAAAAAATAATTTATTATATAAATAGAATATTAGTTTTTTTTAACAGAAAAAATGAGCGTGATTACACAATATACGACTCTGCCGAATCGCGTTTCATAATGTCAACCTCATTTTCATCGATCATTAATTATGAATGAATTAATACTTCATTACAGGTACAATACCAATTTCCAATAATTAAATTATAAAATATTTTATTTTATAATAAAGGACGTTTATAATGCAAAATTAATTAAAATACAATGAAAAATAACATGCGTGCGGAAGAATAATATAGCAGCTAGAGAAAATATTAATAAAAGCTCATGACAATAAAACTGACAATATATTTTCTTAAAAGCATTTCTTCATCATGACATAAGTCAGTATCAGTTCACATATATTACTAAAGAACGCATAACAGTTGATGCGTCGCTATGGAAAAACATTGATCCCAGCATCAAAATATCTTTTTTCGTGAGGAACCGTGAGGGGTTCTCTCTGGACCAACAGCGTCACACGCCTCAAGAGTGGTGCTGCGCATGCGCAATTTCAAACCAACATGTCCGCGAAATAATTCTTTATGTTAAAATACAAAGAGTGTGATGTTTGCGGTTCCGGCTTATGTTAGGACCAGCTACCACGATTTGAAAGTTTAATATCACAAGATCGTATGATATTTGTTTACGTATAGGAACAAAGCTAAATATTTTATTGCCAATTGTCTATTTTACAGGGGCGAACCTCGGGTTTTTTTTAGGGCTTCTCGGACTAAATTGCTGTATATAGTGTCAAAACAAAATCTTGGTAATCAAACTTCGACAGTATAATTATTGAAAATTGACATAGGACACTCATAAAAAGCACTAAAATTATTATTGATACCTCGAATGTTAGTGATTTGAAAAGTTTTTTCTGTCAACAATCTCCACAAACCATCAGATATGAATAGACCTGAAATCAACCACGCCAAACTAGCCTTAAAATGCTACACACAAGACTGGCTGTTGCTATCGTAAAACGTCATTTGAAATATTCAGATTTATTATAAAAGAATGGTGCAGTGTCTAATATGGTTTAAATGAAAATAGAATTACTTGCAGTTTTATTGTTTTTTTTATTATAGAAATTGCCGTCTCAAACAGTTTTTTACATAATTAATACATTTCAATACACATCCCGTAAGTCGCTCGGAAAGAGAGTAACCCGGTTTCGATATAAGCCAACTCCTAACGAAAGGCGCCAATGGGACCACGACAGAACGTCTCATCCGACGCACGGAGTGCTACACTTGAACTGCCCTCCTCAAGGCATTCAAGAAGGGATCGGGGAGCCACCGAAAAATCTCTGCCACCCTATCCCTATTAATGTGCTATGAATTACTGAAACAGCACAATTTTTATGATAAAAAGTATCCTATAACAATCCTCGTGCACTGAACACGTTGCGCGAGTCCTTACACTACCACTAAAATTCTTCACTGACATCAACGAAGACAACGACCCACACTTTTTGGGTACTCTTTATACTTCGGTTCGATCCCAAAGGCAAGTATTTCTTCTGAGTAGCTTCTCAGTTTACCCAACGATGTGTGTGAAAGAGAAATAAACTTTAAATTGCACCAAAAATTTAATGAAAATCTCATTAAAATTTATGGAAATGAAATCTAATAAAGCAATTGAATGGCGATTCTTCTGGAGTGTATAGTCTAGGGAAGTAAGCACAAATAAAATCAATGTTCCATAAAAAACGTAAGCAAGAATGCTTGACAAAAGGCATAGAATTTTTAATTTTCATTAAAAAGCCATCGATTTAAGAGTACTATTCTTTGGGTCGTTACTGCAGTGGCGTATGGCTAGGAGAAATATACGATGACTGACAAATTATCTGGAAAAAATAATTTCTGGTTACACCAATGAAACTCAGGAATACGAATGCAAGGGATGATATATGGGAGGCAATCACCTCTTATTACCTTTTAAGATAATGGAATCTGGGATTAGTCTTCCGAATAAATCAATAAAAATCTCCCAAGAATTCATCCAAAAGCACGTTATAATGGCATTAATAGGCTAATGAATAACTGATTTTATGGCATAGTTGATTCCATCTGTTCCATTCGAAGTTCGGAATTCTAAAATTTCATAGACACATAAAAATGCCCATAAATGATCCCAATACCTAGTATTTTAACACAATGAATACCTCTTGCCAAGAATACTAATTAACCTTCTGAGCTAATAATTCTTAAGACACACAATAAAACACTATATGTATACGCCAACACTGAAACATTGAGTTTTAGGCGAGGTATTATAATCACTACTCAAAGTAGCAAATTTTTATGCATGAACAGGTAGAAACGAATAGTTGTTTGCGGGCATTAAATGCCTTGTTCAGCAATAATCAAACTCGTGTTTTACAGAGCATAGAAACTTCATTTTCATTGATTTAAGAACGAGAGATAGAAAACTTAAAGCAAATGACTGAGGAACTAGAGGAAAATTCTCCTGGTATTACCTATTTACTAAATAACGGTATTCCCATTCCACCTACTAAATACATTTATGTCTTCCCGATGATTTTGCTGTGGAACACCATCTTCAAACATTTGGTAAAAGTGTATTTTATTAAGTGGACAAGGATGTCACAACTGCTGGGAATAGAAATCTTTTGGTTTCCGAAAGGTGGCAAATAAAATTGAACCATAAAAACTATTTAAAAATGTATCCTATTCGAAAATACATTATACATTCAGATAAAAATGAGATAGTTTCACCTGAAATTCTAGGCGAGTTAAGAAACTACCAGTGCTGAATAAAATGAAATGTATGCCACTAAAATTTGATCTTCCAGACTCTTTCATATAATCAAGTGCAACAATTTTACAGAACGACTTCCTAAGTGAATGATCATTATAAAAGAGCTTTACGAGGGGATCGTGGATCGTTTAACTTCTAAGTGGTAACTCTGCGCCAGTATAATGGATGAGAGTAGGCAACTGCGGAGACTTCAACGAGGTTGCCCCTCTCTGAGATCCATTTAAGGGATATATAATGACATTTTAGAGTCATGGTGCAATAAATTTTGGTAATTGAGCCCTATAATTAAGCAGATATCTCATTTAAAGATAGAACATTTCGGCCAACCCAACCTTTTCACTATTCTTACAATCAAGAGAGAGACTACGTTAATCTTCGTTATTCATCCTGCGTATTTATTAAGTTTCTTACTTCAATGCGCAATGAAGACCATTTCCTTCTTTTCCGATGAAACTGGATAAATTTACAGCAGGCAATATATTTTATGGTATCATCTAAATGTAACACCATATTAATTATATGAGTTAATAGAACAGTAATGATGTACAAAATAGATAGCAGAGGCGTATTTGACAACGACTGTGTGTTAAACGAAATTTATTATGTTGCCATTATTTGACAAATTTGAAGAATATTTTGTAATTATTTTACCAATTCTCTTCTCCGTCCAATCATTAATTTGACTATTATGTTTAAATCATTAACGCTGTCCATTTTTATGTCACTTAGATTTTGACAGAATTTTGTTATCTCTTACAGGTAAGTGTGTTCCACGACCCTTCAGTAATGGTTGATACCTTCCACTGCCAAGGTGTTTGCATCATTTGTGAGTAAATCTAAATCGTCATGGGGAAACACACAAAGACCGAAAGTGTCGGTAAAATGCTGAAAGTACTGGGATGGGACACACTAGAAAGGAGAAGAAAAATAAATAGGCTTTGCACATTCTTCCGCACACTAAAAGGGGAAAAGGCATGGGGGGAACTACGGAAGAAGATTAAATACCCCAGCTATATTGGTAGGCATGATCACCAAAACAGGATGAAATGCCGGCCGCAAAGGACTAACGTAAAGAAATTCTCGTACCTCAACAGGACGATTACGGAATGGAATAGACTCCCTGCAGAACTGTTTAAGCCCTGCCCTTACAACGCAAGGATTTTCAAGAAGAGGTGTAGAGGATTAATATTGGAAAATTAATATCACTGAATTTTAAATATTCACGTTCTAGTTTCATTTTGGTAATGTATTTCTCATTTGCAATATTTTTTTTTCTTTTTATTGTGTATAAACTGTTACCACCTGGCAAATAGCCAAGTTGTAACTTGTACAATATAATAATAATAAATCCGTTACGTTTATTAAATGCAGCGGTAGATAGTGACATCGGGGAAAAGTTGACGAAGGAAGCCACACGTTTCAAAACATTGACGGATTTAATTAATTAAGTTTGTGGCAGAGATCGATACTTCGTCGCTCTCTGTGGTAAATATAAAATAAAATAATTCACACTTTTCCACTCAAAAGATCCCTTTAATCTGCAAAATAACATTTTACTCCCCCTAAATATTCATCGTATAAGTAAGAAAAAAGTGCTTTTAAGTAATACATGCACACAATGCAAAAGGTGAACAAACCAATCTGCACAAAGTTGACGGAAGAAAAAAATGACAAGGAAGAGAACAAGAATGCAAAGGAAGGAATGTACCAAAAAATGGTCTAGGAAAACGGTAAGGTGGAATATGGTAGAAGCCTCAAATCAGAGGTAAATAGGCAGATCGAAAGGTATTTGGAATACCTTACCGATGTAACGGCGGGTACTCTACCATTTACACCACCAGGATAATAATGTTGGCGCTATTTTGGCAAGGATTAATTTTATAGATAGTGGGACAATGGCCCACAGAAGTGTACATTATTTGGCACCAAGGAAGCTCACTGCTTACTAGCAGAAGAATGGGACGAGGAGCAAGATGGAAACAACATAGAGAAAGATGCATGAATATGCGTTTGAAAGTACGCTGAGCCGAAGAAAAATGATCCAATCTGGCCACACAAAAATTAATTCATTCGCACATTACCATTAACACATTACCATTCGGCAAGCAAATAAATCTATGTAAACTGACAAAATAGGATAGTAAAAAGCCTTTTGCGCACCACTTAGACTAACTTGGCGTAACTATGGAGGTGATAAGGTAATGACACAATAAGAGGGTCTGTCGGTTCAAATCTTAAAATGGAGTTGATAACTCAATTCAGTTTAAAAAAAATTACATTCTCTCTCGCAATTAACCAAAATCATGGAATAGTTCTGTCTATTGAGAAACATAAAAACTATCTTAACTCCTTCAAAATCTAATGAGGTGATTCTTCGTTAAAACTTGGGGGGTTATGGTATTGAAGGAGGCGACCGACAGCTGAGGTCATTTGCGCCATTAGGGAAGGGGTAGGTGAGGAAGGGCGGAGAGAAAATCGGCGTCGGCATTAGCCTGCTCCTAACGAAAGGGGCCTTGGGGACACGGCTTAACGTCCCATCCGACGGACGGAGTGTTGCGCTTGAAATGTCCTCCACACAACATCCAAGCAGGGATCGGGCAGTCTCTGAAAATTCTCTGCCACCGCCGGGATTTGAACCCGAGCCTGCCGGGTGGGAAGCCAACACTCTAGCCACCACACCAACCCGATCCCCCGTTAAAACTTTAGCGGGTACTCGTCAAGTTAAATAAAAATTTTTGGGATACGTCGCCGCGTCAATTATCGGGTGTCCCCGAGCGACCCGATAATTGACGACCCTTGAAAAAGCGACCAGCATCGGTCGGGAAACGTAGGCGCCACCCGAAAATTGACGGGACGACATAGCCCAAAAGTGTTTTGGCTACCATGTCGAATGAGGAGGTTTTTACTATGATTGAAGGAATATGCCATCCACTGTTCTGGTTCATAATGAGTAACCCCACGTTGAGTTTTTGTGGGCGGGCTTTTCGTGGAATAACGCAAAGTATTTTCATTTTTTTTTTGAGAGCGGAATATTTGACCCTTTAACGTATGCGCATGAAAAGACAATGGCGTCCGTCAGGTACGGGTACGAAATGATGGAGGAGACGAGTTTCGAATTGGATCCTGATCTGATTTGATTTGGCATAAAAAACGAATGGGAGTCACCCGGTAGCCATTCATCTCCCGTACCGCAACTGTGACCGGGTCTAACTTCCAGCAGCGGCAGCAACGGCCCCCGGAGTTTTCATCGACCAAAGTGTTTACGGCGCCTCTGACTCTCACTGGCGCCGGCAGAGGGAGCCGGCGGGAACGGCAGGACCGGTAAAAAGGGTCGGACGCAGAGTAGAGGCGGGGAGAATGGGATTGGGTATACGGGAGTCTCATAAAAGAGGAAGTGGGACGGGGCTCGGAATAAGTGGCAAGAGTAGCGCGAAGGACGAGAATAAAACAGGAGAACATGGGAAAGTCAGGGGAGGATTTAGGGGGAGGATCACAGGGGTCATGAGCCTCCCTCCAAATTTTATCGAAAATTTTTAATTTTGATTAGTTTAATAGTTTTCGTATCCTTATAAAGGGAGTGCGTACGTAAACACATGGCTACAAATCTCAAAAACGATAGAAGTTTGAGTTGTATTTATCGTGGAGCGTAGCGCTTCCTATACTGTAAAAAGCAAGCTCTGAAATAAATTAATGAATGTTTAATGAAACAACATACGTTACTACCAATGTATTCGACTATATGAGTACGATTTCCTTTTTATATCACACCGGGCAAAATAAAATTCAAGCTCTAGTTGGAAATTACCGAAGTTCTTAGGGAATTCGTGGAGCCATAAATATCCCATCTACTATCATATCAGAGAAATTATACGATAAAGGAATAGGTAAAATATTTAGTTAACTATCCCATCACAGAGTATACACTGGTTCATGAAGGAAATCTCAAGTTTCGAGCGGACATTGAATTTATTAATGATCAATAATTTTAGAATTAATCTTCATTTCACGTTTCATCACAGCTCTATCGCTTTTCCTTTTTTTAATTGAAGCCTTGATAGCTCTTGAGTTATCAAATGTAAAGATTAAGCGCGGAAAAAACGTTGAGAAGACTAGGGAAGAAATAAACGGCAGAAGTACGACGACGGAGATGAGGAAATCTCATTAGGGCATCTACTCCCAGGTGCAAAAGTCTCCTGATCTTAGTAATGGGCGGCAGATTGGATTAGAAAACTAGAATGTGGAAGGGACTAATAAATGCCAAGGAGATGATAACGGATGAGGCGTAGACACGAAGGTGAAATCTAGAAAGAGCCAAAGAATTAATTGTTACTAAGAGCCTCTCGGTAATAGACTAGGCATAATGACAATATTCACTGGTGAATAAATCAGGGATTTTTATTTCTATCAGAACCAAAATGGATCTCAAAAACTTATAAATGCCAAATTTCTGGGAAATCCTTCAACTGAATGCATTTGAAAATTGTAAACTGCAATACAATTTTTTAATTAATTAGACGCTAAACATGGTTTTAGTACCAGTTTCCATAGTCTAAGTACCTTGATAATGGCTCAAAGCACAAACGAAAAGGTTTCGTAGCTAAAAATTATTGTGAGTAAAGCTATGATCGTTTGATTTCGTCATGGGTAAAAAGAAAATCATGCTCAAGATCCAGTCAAACTAGGATTTCAAAATACATACTTATGCATAGCTTTAGGGGAAAATCAACCACATTTCTGGAAATTATCTTTCAAGAGATCAAGAAAAATAAATTTTCATATCCAGTACCTTATACAGTACCTTAACTGCTACGATAGCTCTAACCCCCAATCTTTCTTTCCAATTCAAAAGGAGAATGTATATTGGTGATAACATTATTATCACCTTTGAAATGTAAATAAAACGTGAAAATATGAAATTTGTATGCATAATACGTGAAGGCTAACTTATATCCAAATAGGGATTTTTTATTTTAAAACGAATAGCCTGAAATGAACGAGGAAAAATTAACTTAACTTTTTTTTTGAACTTTATGACAGGAATCTCAAATTTTAAGTTTTTTAATATATTCAAATTAGAAAATAAACGAAACTTAGTGAAAATATGAATATACGGGAAGGCTAACTTATATCCAAATAGGGATTTTTTATTTTAAAACGAATAGCCTGAAATGAACGAGGAAAAATTAACTTAACTTTTTTTTTGAACTTTATGACAGGAATCTCAAATTTTAAGTTTTTTAATATATTCAAATTAGAAAATAAACGAAACTTATTTAGAGTTGGTTTAAATACATTTAAAGTTAGGACAGATTATTTATTGTGTACTATTATACATTTTCTACAACGGATCGCGGCAAGTATTGACGTCACATATAAAATAGAGCAGGGGTCTCCATAATACGGCCCGCGGATGGCTTTCATTTGGCCCGCGCACTCGTTTCAAGTATCGAATATCGCATACTTCAGTAATCGGCAAATTTGCTATCAGGCCCGCGGGGCGATTCGGAACTTGGAATGTGGCCC
The DNA here is from genome assembly GCF_921293095.1 of Ischnura elegans. Taxonomy (NCBI): domain Eukaryota; kingdom Metazoa; phylum Arthropoda; class Insecta; order Odonata; family Coenagrionidae; genus Ischnura; species Ischnura elegans. The sequence goes on from NC_060251.1 coordinate 61,987,352, forward strand.
TCGTAGCCTAGTAAATTGGAGACCCCTGAAATAAAGAATGCTTTGTAAAACTTCGATGTATGTAATGTTTTATTCCATAATCAATCCCTCGCTTTAGTTCCTCAAACCAACAGTAGATATGGATAGGCTGAAGTGAGACAATTATTTTCCCTCGGAGGGTGTGCTTAACATAATTCCGACTGGTTTTCATTCTGTACGGTAGAATCCGATTGGTTGCAACATGATCGGAATTTGTTTGAAACTTTTCAGTTGACGGTTCGCTGCGAGGGCTAATATCGTTTTTGAAAAGAAAGTTTTCAATCACGAAAAATTCTGATTGCGTTGATAACCAATCACGATCAACCGTTGGAAAGGTAAACCGATCGGAAGAACCGTGATCAATGGTCAGTGTATAGTACACACACTCTGGGATGCCTCGCACATCGAAGGTTTGTGTTAAGGAATGTCCGAACGCTTGATCTGAGACTTGAACCCAAGACTCTTTCTTTAGTCAGTATCAAACTAAAAACTCAAAAAAGCCCAACAATTTCCCCAAAAAGTGGACGAGAGAAACCCAGTCAACTCATTCTCGGAGAGTTAACCTGAAGGACAATTTCGGGCAGACTTCGGCGAATGTAAAGCTAAACCCGGACTAAGCTAAAGCCATGTATACTTCACACATTCTGGGTATCCTAAACGCCCGTGAAAGAGAGGGTACACATATTTTTCCCAGGAGAGCAGGAAAAGGAAATCGGCCAAATAAATTAATAGACTAATCGCACTCTCTTGAGCCCAAAGCCTTGCCCACTTGCAGCAACAGATAAGGCAAATGCTACCACGGTAATAAGCGGATCGACAATATTATCAAATTATTGAACGCGTCAAAATCCACCGTTGATGCATCGACGCATATATTAAGCTGAAACTAAGGCACGCAACCATTCACCTTATCTATTCGCTGAGAACTCCAATATTTTGGGATTCGTAACAGAATTATCGACCCCCGAACCTATGCCTTGCGTTAAAAAAGCCTAGAAGTTGGCACACCCCTGCATTCAATATTTGTCCGCTAGATTCCTTTAATTCGTATTAACTAAATATATAATAAAAATAATTTAGTTATAAAGGCGCACTGCGTCGACAAAGAGATACCTAAGATTAATACTTCAAAATTGCAGCAGTTCTTCGGTTACCTTAAATTTGAATATGGCTATTGAGAACATGTTCAATTCATAAATAAAATCATGAAATAAGGTGGAATAAGTTTGATTAAAAGCAAAACTTAAATAATCTGCATATTTTATACCTGATAATGATAAATTGATGAAATATTCTACGCTATTCTAAGTAAATCATAAGATAATTTAAACCTATATAATTGAAAATCATCAATACCGATAGAAAATTTAGTTTGTACACCAAAACATAAATTAAATATTTAATTTCAGGGGCAATGATAATGATTCTTACGTAAAAAGCAAGTACAAGCGTTAATGTCGTTTTTATGCTAATGAATGAAATTGATGTGACATCGGAAAATTATCATTCTTCATATAAGTCAATATAATATGGAAAAAAAGGAAACCGCTATTAAAATCAACTGCAGAATGCGGTAATTTAATTCAAGAAATAGTAGCCCTGTTCTCTGCATGTTCGCTTAAGCAATCCCACGCTCATTTTTCAAAACTAAAATAGAATTCTAGTGACCTTCCTCAGGCTAACGCACGCAAGGCGGGCAAGAAATCAATATTCCCCAGATGATGATAGCAGTGAGTGATCCCTATCATGTGAGCGCTTCCAAAATTACAGCATTTATATTTTGCTAAGACAGCCTCCACATAATTAGTCAACGAAGAGAAATTTGGGAATAAATTACTATTCCTAAGCAGGAGTTATAAATTGACTTTCTATTTTGTAATTCGGCTAATAGAGTAACTATTGAAGTACATTTCCGCAACTTATATTTCTTGACAGCTTTGGCGGCAGCGATGTATTTTCCTACGAAACAGCAACAGGCTCACTCAAAATTATTTTTTCACTCTCAAATATAAAAAAATGAAGAAATTATTTATATAAAACTATAGAATTGCTCGTCAAAACATCCTGAAGAAAGGCCCAACCTATCGCCATACCCGGAGTTGCTTCGTGTATCGCTCAGATTAGTAACGTTTTGCCTTCACTAGGCACTGTTTTTTTTTAGCATTATAACTTCTAAATAGATAATATAACGGAATCTAAGCATCCTATAACTTTCAATTCACTGCGACTAACTGATGTAGCTATTTCAAGGCAAAAAGTAAGGTATCACGTACAAAGAAATCTAACACTAGAAATACTATTCACCCACGCTTTTATTTAGAGTGAGAGATAACACAAACCTCTGGTAATAAAAACGTATTACAGTAAACGACTTATTTCCGCTCACCGGAAAGTTGAAGTAGATAAGAAAACAAGGAAACCGTGAGGAAGGGCTAGATGACTTTCAGGACAAAGGGAGCTAGGAAAGTTTATCGATGCCTTAAGGGATTCCTAAAAACTTTCCACCTAACACTTATTCTTTTAAGCAGTTCAGGTTAGAGTTTGAGATCATAGATTCGTGGTGAAGTGATGGAGATCAAAGATAACAAAAGTCGATAAAAGCTTCAAGGGGTAAGCCCGGTGGGTAGATAAGGAAGAAGCAAAGAATGTAGTGGCTTCTGTCATGGAGGGAGGTTGAAGTGCGGAATGGAGAAAGTTGGAAAAAGGATTTCAATATCGACACCTAAAAAGCGAGTGCAAATAGTGGATCTTACTGACTCTTGAGGAGCTGGAGCTAGCAGAGGACTTTCCTAAGGAAAACATTTCAGGGTTGGGACTAACAGACTTTTAAATTAACCATGACAGCTATCACACAGCAACTGAAGTAATCCAAGGTTTCATTATTCATTTCATTAAGACCTTCAATAGCGCTGTCCAGCATTAGTGCAATAAATGCTTCCGAAGCAGTATGCGGTGCACACATTTGAAATTGGAATGCGATACTTTCGAAAATAGGAAGTTTCATATATAACCTCATTTTTCAGCTCGAGGAACCAGGTTTATCAAATTTTTAGGGCCGCCATAAACTTGCGATCGTTGACGCCAAACGCCCGTCAGAAAAGTGCCCTGGGGTTATTAGTTAATTGGTTGGCGCATTGTGTGTTTATTTTGAGAATGCAAGATAGATACATACGTATACATATATATTTTTGTATTCAATATATATGTATTTTAAAAACAATAAATTAAGCAAATAAAAAATATTAAAAAAAATACTTGGCTAAAATTATCAAGCATGCGCATTATATTTACGGCTACGAAATTTTCTATCTTGAAACTTCAATCACTTCGTAAACAACCACAGCCCAGCTAGAGGTGAGAGAAAAACTCGGGCCGACCTTATAGTTACAAATATATTTGAAATGAATTTAACACATTAATACCATCATTTTTCCTACTAGCGGGTGGAGTTGGGACATAAACTTCTATTTTGAGTGAATTTCCACCTATGTTTTTTCACTTTCGATGGAATTTTCCCTCTCGTATCCGATGTTTCTTCTGATACAACGGTTATCCAATACTTCAGAGACGTTATTTTTTTTATATATAGATTTTATAGGTGTTTACATTTAGAAATTAATGGTCTATCCCTCACTGTTTCGATGAATATCAGACCCTGGTCTAGTTTTAAATGCTCCTGGTACTTTCTGATTTCAATCGCCTCCCTGACTACACGAGTTTTTAATTTTTTTCCCCTAGATAAAATGTATATGCCTTCTTTTTCAAGTGAAATAGCAGAAATATAACATTTAAAAAATGGTGAAATAATTAATATAAGTGGTCTCCAAAGCTTTATAGGAATGGAATCAGATATTTTGCTTTGAAAGCAATATCAACAAAATCGTTAAAATGGAATAATTAAATGAAGTAAAAAGTACTTGAAAAATATTTTTGTATCTTAAGTTTTCGACTATGCTTTTCCTTCGCAATCTCCAAGTGCCCTTATTTCTCTTACTGCTCATAAGTTTTACGAAGTTTTATCTAGCCCTTTTTATGGTATTCTTAAAAAATTGAATGCTATTTGTGGCTAAAAGTTTACTTGAATGGATTTTAGCTTGTGTTAGGCTTGCAATAGGCGGTAAGGTCAAGGTGTTGTTGCCGCATTTTTTTTCATTCGTGGTCCTTGTGATATCGAGGCTCGAAATTCAGCCGTAGATAGAAATTCATTCGTTTTAAAAACCACATTAATTTGCATATCTGTCAGGCAGTAAGGATAGTTAAAATCATCTTGACACAATTAAATTCTTAGGAAAGACGCTAATGGATTGATAATTTTGATTGCCATGGTTGATATGTTCTCGAGTTTCTAATAACAAGGTGGGATACAAATTTCAATGAAGCCAAGGCATGAAATTTAAAAAGAGAAACTGCAGCAGCTTTATTTCACAACCGGGTCAAAGCTTAGAAGTACGGGGTTCATATTGTGATTTCAATGTCATAGATATTCGAGCATTGAGGCTATCGAAGAGAAAAAAAATAATTCGAAAAATGATACAAACATTTTTAAACGGCATCAAGTGCAATATGAACAACTACAAAAAATATGGTAATTTGCATCAGTAGTAGTGTAGGAAAGAGGAAACAAGAGGGATATGTGTTAATAAGATCAATGAGATTGATTATAAATATCTTTAAATTTACAGATCACTTTACTTTTTATTAATTTACTATGAGAAGCCACCCGGCGTTTCTCGGGAAGGAGATTATGCAGAGAATTGGGAAACTTGTAACTCGGAATTCATGTTCACATAGCAGGATCTTTAGGCAAAGGAAAAAAGCAGGTACGATGATGGTATAAACATGTAAAGCAAACAATGGAAAAAACGATTTCCGTATTCCGCGCACGGGATCAGCTTTTACCCACAGCTCCACAACATTGATCGTTATGCGTGTCCGTTCGTGCGTACACCAAAAAAGTTGTGCGAACGCATACCCCAGCGAAAAGTTTTGCACAAAGAGGATTGATAGTTAAGAGTACAATTTTTTGAGTTATGTTTTCCCTTTCATCGTGTCAAGAGGTGTGCCTAGCCGGCAGGATGTCCAACCACAGCATTAGTATGGCGTGACGTAGCAAATGGTAATAAAAAAACGAAGCAAAGGACGCGGAGGTAGCACTGCGGACTTAGGCAGCATGATATTCACCAACGTACTAACTTTGGTTGCAATCCATGCAGCCGCATTGCAATGCATAGGGGACAGACAAACAGACATCCTCTTTTATATGCATATAAGATAGATAATGATGGCATCCAAACAGATTCATTCTGAGAACTATTTTCAATAAATTCCTGTGGAAATTTTAGACGCGATTTATTGAACCCCAAGATCAGATGCCAATAGGATTTGTGCAGATATTTTGACTAGAAATGAATCATGCATTAACCTCCCTCAAAACTATTCGAATCCCTTTGGATTAGCGTGCCTTGGCCACATAGCTCATTGCAATGGAAGTATTCTCCTTCCGACCCCATCATAGAGAATTGAATACCATCCAATAAATGTAAGCAAAGTGCAGGCATTCACATCCATTGGGTAAGCCGCACGGCATATATGAAAGAAATAATAATCTCAATGTTTTATTGGTACCTATACAGTGGGGTGGCATCAGAACTAACGAAAATATTTAAGTGCCAGTAGCCAAGGCCAGCCACCGAGAAATTATTTCATACTTACAATGCCAAATTCTCTGTAGTTTGTAACTCGCTACCTTGTAATGCAACGTTTCTTTGCCTAAGAATACTTATTTTGTTCTCCTTTAGCGCTAAAGTTACATTATCTCCATGAAATATGGGAAGATGATAGGTTGCGTTATATTCAAAGCATTGTTATCAGTACTGCATTTGACATATGATACTCCCGTACTTAAGTAGAAGTATGAAAATTTGAAACGACAAATTTCAGAAGCGAAATCGTCATGGCATCGATAACACTTTGCGGCATATTCAAGGCACAGTACACGAGGCTGAATTTGAAAATGAATACTCCCTTTTATAACGGAAAGTAAAATGAACGCGTCGTGGGATGACAGCCAAATTTGAGAAGTCATTCATCTTCATGTTCCAAATGTTGATCTTATGAAACAATGAGTGCAACGAGGCAGCGCTTATAGTCGTAGACATATGACGTAGCAGCGACGAATTAAAATTAGCTCATTTATGAAAGTGAGAGAAGGAAAGAAACCACGAAACGTTAGAAGCAAAACGGACACAGCAATAATTATATCGGGAAGGATTTTGCTATTGCAAAGGAAGTGTTTGTTAACAGGAAAGAATTGACGAGAAAAACATTGAGAAGGATTGAGAAAAATGATGAGAGATAAGGAGCGTAATGTCTAATTTTCGTCTGAAGACTTTCACAGCTTCTTTTATCTATGTTGCTGGTGGTTTTCGGGTATTGCTGTGTAGAAAACATTTTATCTGGGAGCGTTATCAAGAGCCATTCTCTTGATAACGCTCCCAGTAGGAGGAGTGAAACGTCGAGTTAAAATGTTTTCTACACAGCAATACCCGAAAACCACCAGCAACAGAGCGTAATGTCTGCACTAAAAATTTCCGGAAAATGGCGGAGAAATTAAACTATTTCGGTAGCTCGTTGGAGTAGAAGAGACTCAGCAGTAAGGACAGAGCAGGAAGAGGGTTGCGTTAGGAAAGGCGAATGAGAAGATCTTTACGAAGGTGTATTTGAATCTGAATTTGCAAAAAAACTGAGAGACTGGTTGTTTAGTCATAAAAATATTGAATTTTTATTTGAGACAATTAAATAATCTGTTCGTTTAATTGCTTAAACTTATTTTGTTACAAAATTTATTATAATTTCATTTCGTGTTAATTTTCCTATTACTGTATTCTAATCGTATTTTGTATGTTTTCAAGATTGTATACATGCACATGGACAAATGTTTCTATGAAGGACTCATAGAAGAGCCACTTTTGTTTAAAAGTTATTATAAAATGTACTGCCGAGTATTGCCTTATTTGTATGTAATGGCAACCCCTAATCAAGACTCATCTTAAGGGGTGTCTAATTTCACTGTTAATGTATGCTTATATTGTAATATTTTGGGGCAGTGAAATAAATATCTTTATCTATCTTTATCTATTTGGAAGAGGCTAGTTTAGAGACTTTTCTCAGGAATAGATCGAAAAAGTAATTGCAGCGATTGATATACTATTTTGCAATGAAAAGGATAAACATTGCCGCATTAATATAATAAACACACAGTAGGTATATAATAACTAAACGAATAATTTGCATTCTTTTCGCTTAAGCCAAGAAACATTTGCGAAAAAGAACTCGAAGCATCCGCAAATATTTTCAAATACAAAGCTTCTTGTTCAACAATAATTAATGAACTATTTGAACTATTTTTTGCATACCCTACGGCGAAAAAGGAAAAAAAAATATTATCAGCTTTAGCGATGCATTGTAATTTTTCAGGTCCAAACAGTGAAAAAGTACGTCAAAAACACTAGGGGAAAACATTATTCTTTCAGTCAATTTTTCCTCCATTTCACTTCAAAAAAATGAGCGATATCTCGTAATTACAGCAAAAATTCATCCTCACCGGAGAATCGATGGAAATATTTAAATGCGCCATGGACAAGGTTAATTTAGGAAATGGGAAACCGCGATGGTCAGCATCAACGCATTTCGCTGATGTAGTGAATGCCCTTGAGGTCCTGCTAAAGACGACATGTACTCTTGTGCGGCTCAACGATCTGAAAGGGAAAATGGAGGGGCCCCTTCCTCTTCCCGGAATCACGCCTTTCTCCTCCCATAATTCTGACGAATAAACCGCGGCAAACAGAGCCTTCTCCCTCCTGCCTCCCCATCCTGATTAAAACAGGGACCCTCCCTCCCTACCATCGACCAACCCCTCCACGCTCCGAAAGTATCTCCCACCAAATCCCACTCTCGCTGTCCAACGCACGAACACGCACTGAAAGTGACACGCGAACCAGCCACTCAGCGACTCGGTCGGCGCCACCTACCTAGCTGCTCTTGTGACGTGGCAGGCAATACGGGCTTTCTCGAATCATTCGACGGGCAATCCCTTGATCTAGCGCTGTATGTGGGGGAGGGGACAGTGGGAGAGGGTAGACAGAGGGAGCAAGGTGGCACGTACCTACCCCTCCCCCCAAACAATTAATTTTAGTGGAAAAATATTAACCTATAAAATACATGTATTCTATTCTACCAATATTTTTTAGCAAAATACCTTCCCGACGACACATCGATCGTTTAATTTTAGGTGCCAAAAATAGCATAAAATGTGATTTCTAGAGATTAAATATTCACATTTTTCTTAGAGGGGGTTCAACCCCCCTGATCCTCCAGGTCGTGCCCCCCCCCCCCCCCCCCCCAACACATCGTCCTGGCTACGCCCCTGGCGGGAAGGAGGGGAAATTTACTTCTCGATCCCAAGAAAAAGTAGAGCTAGAAGCCTTTAAGTTTCCAAATGTATAATTTATTGAAAATTAGAAGCTTATGTCGTACAGCCAATTAAAATACGAATTTAAGTCCTATAATTAAAAAAAGGATATAGGACATACACTTTTACTTTCATTTTTGCCAATTAGCAACTCCACCCAATTCTGTTCGTATAATTTATTCACCTTTACAATGACAAAGTAATGAGTTTTGGTCCATATTTAAATTCTTTTCTCTCAAGTCAACGTTTTTATAGAAGCTTCATTTTCATCTTCAGGGATACTACATTATCGAATTGACAAACTGAGGTACTTACATGCAGGTTCTAATTAAAATCATACAGTCAATTTGCACGGCCCAACGTGCCTCAGCAAAATTAAGAGAGAGGAAATTTGTACGGATCGAATTCAAACATTTGTACATTTATTTTTGCTATTAGCACTTAACAAGATACATTTCCACTGTGCCTCAGCAACAACATCAGAGTTTACAACAGAGAACCTCTTTTGGAACGACCGCTGCCACGTTATCCAATGCAGTGAAACTTGTTTTAAGCGTCCACCAAACGAATGGAAGATTAGTAAACGCTTAAGGATGAAACCACGGGATGGAGGCAAGGAATGCAAGTTTTTCAGGAATGAGTGATACAATGTAACAATAACATAATGCAGGTAACTAGAATGAATTCCCGGCCAGAGTAATGAAATTTCAAGCTTGAATTGAAAAAGTAATACGTTCAAACTTCCTAAAATTGGAAGTAATACGGCGAGTACGACAGGAAAACCCTTAAAATACCACTTACAATTGGTAGTCATAAATTAAGTTATCTTTAATGTGAATGCTGGGTTTTATTGGGTGTCTATTTTCGAAAAGAAGATTTTATTAGAGAAGCGAACGAAAATTATTGTTGGGTCGTTTATGCCAAGGGGGATTTCTAGCCGAAGTAGGAAGTAAAGATATCCAGCGTCGACGTTGTCCTCTTTCATGGTAATTATCGGTGAAAAGCAACAAGAGAACCTAGGAATAACGTCCCATTCATCGAAAGAAGCGCAGTACTTTAAGGGCCAGTGTTCTTTCGGAAAACTCCGCCAACACTGGAATTTGAACCTAGTTTCTTAGGAAAGGAAATCAATACTCGGGCTACCGCACTATCCCCAACCCCAGTTACCTCCCCGCGCGGCACACTTCGAAGCACTGCCCCACTCATTCCTCCTGAACGAGGGGAGATTTAGCGAGTTGTTTTTGGCACGGAACTTGATCTGCCCGTATCCAGCCAGAGGAAGACTTTCGCATCACAATGGACGTATCATGCTCCGAGCCAAAATTGACTCCGAGGCCGCTAAATCTCCACTCTCGTGGCACACGGGAGTAAAGGCGGGAAAGAGCAGTGCTTTGAAAAGAAAAGCAGAGGTAGCATGATCTGGTTGGAGAGGCAGCTGGTGCGTTGCCTTTACAGTCCGACGGGTCTACAGCACGAATTCTGACAGTGTAGAAGATTACTCAAGGAAATAACCGAGGACTAGCCAATGACGAACTTTTACAGGGTCACCTGAAAGTGCATGTTAAGTGCGAAATTCTACAAGGGGATTATTATTTTCACTGATTAATAAGAAAAAAGTAGTGAGTTGAACGGGAAGCTTAATATATATTTCACAATTGTTTTAAAATCAGAAACTTTAGTCAATTTCGACAATTTTTTACAGAGAGCCAGTTAATAATATTAAATTCCAGCTGGATGTACCACTGCTGCACTTCCGATTCGTCCGCTAATCGGAACCCTAATCTCCCGACTTTACCCCATAAGTTATAGGTACCACTTTAATTATCATTCTCAAATGTTTCTCAGAGTTATCCCGTTCCCAAAATGGTTCCCAAGTGGTTCCCAACTTCAAGCACAGCACTCCGTCGTCGCATAAGACATAAAGCCGAATAAATCCATGTCTAGGGAGCAGTCAGTTAGTTAAGCAGGAAACAATTAAGAAATTCAAAACTAAGTTTAAATGCCGAGTATGTATCGCAGCAAAGAGTACTTTTAGGATAATGACTATCTCATTTTCAGCAGACTCGGAGTCTCTGTAGCGGCGTGGACTGGTTCAAAGGTTTGTTTACACGGTATATGAGCTCGTAAAAAATTAATTTCCGAGTGTATGAACGCGAGAATGAAAGCAAAAATACATCGTGTAACCGCCCAATTTGTGCCAATGTATGAACAGAAAATAGAACCGGTTCTTATTCGATTCATGCACTGGTACATGTTCCGTACCGGTCCACAAAAATCGTTCATGCAATCATGCATTAACTCCTATGTGCTAATGTATCGTGTAAACAGGCCGTTAGTGTCGGCGGCGCACGCCTCTACTCACAGAGGTCTGCTCAGTCTCTACCTGGTACTTTTGCTGTACAGGTTAATTCGAGCATAGTACCCTACCCGTACTAATTACTTAATATTACCCTTTGAATCTTTCGCAGGCAGGCTAATGCCGGCGCCAGGTCTCTCTCCAAATACTACGGCAATTCTATTCAAATTAAAGTGGGTCCCTGCGAAAATTGCGGAGTCTCCATCCTGAATATTTCCCAAAAAAATGTTGAAGACCCACATGAATGATATAAAAAATGACTACTTTTAATTTTGTAAGTTAGTTTTTCATTTAGGTGTAGCCATTTAAGAAAAGACCTAAGTAAGCCATTACGGCGAGCAAGGGGGAAAAAGTCAATCTTCAAATTATACAATTTGAACAACAATAATACCAGAATGATGAAAATTTCGACAATTTAGAGCTATTTCTTATTATATTAAGTGATAACGAGCGTGATGCGCCCGCTCCCAGCGGGCTTCCCCCGCTCTTTTCAGTGGAGATCCACAGAGGGATAGGCGCGTTTCTAATTTTAAAATGTAGAAAAAAAGGTAGGGTCTTATGTACAAATTTAATTGGAATGTTCATGTACAAATTGAGGTCAGAGGACCTCTTTAAACACAACATTGGAAGTAATTACACTATCCTGTTAATAATTGTTTAGCGTTTTCCTTAATATTTACAAAAATATTTTGAAAAGATCTTACCATAGAGAATGCTACATAAAGTTGGCCATGAGAGAATACAGGGTCAGGCAGGAATAAGCCAGCTCTTTGCAAAGTCTGACCCTGAGCCTTGTTAATAGGTAGGCATCGCATAGGAAACCTTAATGGGAAATTGTCTGCAAGTCAAATTAAAAGGCATGGTGGGATCCAACGGCGTTAACTGTATTCTTGGGATGAGGACAATCTTGCCGGAATCGATAATTTTTTATCGATTATTTTTTTAACCAATTTTAGGAAACAATAGCAATATTTAGGAAGTAAGATATGCCGTCGCATGTTCTCTGATAAATTCTGTGCATTTTGGTACCTCATTTGTAGAGTTTGGTCGCGTATAAGTTGAGAAAAAGGTATCTATACAGTAGAAATAATATAGAGTGTTCAGTAAATAGCATTAAGTTGAATGGGAAGAATATTTTTATTATTTTTTTTATTTTAATCGCAAAATTTTGTCAACTTCGACAATTTTTTTCGCAGATATCCCGTTAATAATATTAAATTCAAGGTGGAGGTATCAGTACTGCACTTCCGATTCGGCTGCTATCCCTTGGTCTCCCCGCTGGCGATCGATCCGTGTTGAAGCGGGGGGGACAGGTGGGTAGGGTGGCGAGAGTGGATATATTCGTGGTGGGCAGGTGGAGGGGAGAGGCCGGCCGAGAAGTGTGACTTCCGAGCTTTTCGAGTGACTAGAGAAGGAAGGAAGAGGAAGTGGGGAGAGGTCTGGCTCACGTGGTAGAAGCGAAACCTCACGTACCCTCCCGACTCATTGTTTCATACGATCAGAATTAATAATAAGAATGATTAATAACAGAGTTAGAACGCGTGCAAAGAAGAGCTGCCAGGTATGTGAAAGGTCGTTACGATAGTCTTGTTAGTGTAACTGACCTCTTAGATAAACTCGGATGGGAATCTCTGTCGGACCGTAGATTGAAAAATAGACTAAACCTTTTAGAAAAATTCAAGAGCAATGTCTTTTCTAACGAAGTTAACCATATCTTACGGACGCCAACATACCATGGAAGATCAGATCATATAAATAAAATAAGAGAGATAGATTGTAGAACAGACAGATTTAGAGTGTCATTTTTTCCACGATCAATAAGAGATTATAACGGCAGCGATGGAACCCATAAATAGATTGCATGACTTGTAATGTAGCCTACTAACCAATGTAAAACTTAATGCATGTTTCTTAATTTTATTATTATTTCTAACAGCATATGGTAGTATAATTTGTTAGTATACGTGACATTTTTTGGACCGTGTGGTGTACATGTGGGAGTCCAATTGTATGCTGTATGCTTGTGATTGATCACCCCCTCCCAAGCACCCTAGAGGTGGCTCGCAGGGTATTATGTAGATGTAGATGTAGACTGTTCCTCTCTTTAGTCTTTTAGTCAAGAAGTGAGCATGGTGGACTTGAGGGTGAAGCACCTGGCTACCGATCGAAAGGTCCCGGGTTCATATCAGGGACAGACTGGATACTCAATGGCCCAAGCGGCAATATGGAAAAGGGGTAGCGCACGAGAGTTTTTAGCCGAATAATAATACTCCCTTTTCTGACGGGAAGAAAAATACTCGTTGCTATTTCACAGGGTCAGATGTGTTCTAACAAAAATTTATGAGCTGAATATTTGATGAATAAGATATATCGTCTCCAGCGTATAAATTCCTAAAAGTTAAAGACGAGATATCGCCGCGAAGTAGAGTGAGAGGTTTTACAGCCGAGAAAGCGAGAAAGGATGAGAGCCAAATTTGAGAAGTCATTCATCTTCAGATCCCAAATGTTGATCGTATGAAACAATGAGTGCGACGAGGCAGCGCTTATCGTCGTATGCATATGACGTTGCAGCGACGCATTAAATTTAGCTTATTTATTGAGGTTAGAGTAGGCACGCAACCGCGAAAGAGTAGAAACAGAACGGGCACATCAGAAATGATACAGAAAGGGAATAGCTGTAGCAAATAAGGTTTGTGAATAAGAAAGAACTTACGAGAGAAATGTCGAGCAGGAGTGAGAAAAATGATGAGAGATATGTAACATGGTGTCTGCATTGAAAATGTCCAGGTTATGACGGAGTTATTCAATTATTTGGGCAGATCATTGGAGGGAAAGAGTCTCAGCAGTACGGACAGCAAGAAGAGGGTTGGCGTTCAGACAGGAGACGTTAATGAAAAGAAAAAGGAAGAATGAGAAGATATTTACGAAAGGGAGTTTACAAACGGCCAGTTAACATGGTCATTGGGCCTCAACGGCAAATACCACCCTCAAATACCCATCTTTCTCCAAGCATATGCGGCCATACGATTCAAATTAATGCAGGCCCTTATGAAAATTACGGAGTCTCCATCTTTGATATTCCAAAAAACATATATTATAGACCTATATTTTTTTTATTATTTACAGCATTTTACCGATTAAGTTAGGTTTCTATGAAGTACTTAAGTACCATTCTGGCTGCCTCCACTTCCTTCGTGTAATTCCCTCTTCAATTCAAAATAAGGCAAACACCTTTTCATTCTATCCAAAACTCTTATTATCCTCCTTCCTGTCCCTCGTTTACTCTACATTCTTCCCTCTCACACTATTTTCAACATCTCCTCCCCGCTAAGTACTCCCTCCATCAATACCTCCTCCTTCCCCCGTTTCTCATGTTAACTTTACAAGCTTGTAGCTTATTTCCGGTTATGCTCTACCTTTACCTATTCAAAACCAACCTTCATCGATGATTGGTTAAATTTTCCACGCCTATTTCAGAGGATAAGTTGCGGTTTTGAAGGTATAGCGCTTGACTGCTTACTGAAGAATCACGGTTTCATATCCGATGCATTTCATCCCATGATAACCAAAAAGAAATTCCTAGAAGTACGCCCACGGCAAAGAATTCCTGTTCTGCATGTACGAAAGTCACAACTCGGTGACTTTTGCCGGAGCGATTTCCACCCTCATCCACCTATCCAATTAAACTTTCAGGTTGAAGTATAGAGTGTATAAGACTGTGTAACCTCATATTCACGGTGTAACTTATTTTGGGGCATGTGAGTGGAGCATTTTCCCCGTGCCTGTAGCGTCCAGAGTTAAAATCCCAGGTGATCCCACAATTATAAATCTTCGCCTGAGGAGAGTAACAGCCCCCTATCCTGAATGTGTGAAACTTAATGCGCCGGTGGCTAAGTCTAGGGTTAGTTTTACCCTCGCCAATCCCAACCAACCCTGGATGTTGAGGTATTTATCTAAGAGGCATAAAATAAGTAAATCTACGTACAACCTTAAGGAAAACATCGACAAGATATTTTTAATTATAAATATTTACTGCCCTCGATGATAAAGTTAACTATTTAGGATAGTATAAAATATCTACCATTAAAACACCATTTCAGGTAAAGTTAACATCAAGAATAATAAAACACCGTAGGCTTTCCCGGCGAATACTACTAATGAAATCTTATCGGGTTTGGTACATGCGAGGCTGTTTAAGGCCAATGTTTCGATGAGAAACTCCCTCATTGCCCTGATGACAATGAGGGACTTTCTCATCGAATCGTTGGCCTTAAACAGTATAACCCAGTGCCAAACTTGAGAAGATTATATCAAACATCAATAATATTTTTTAAATTGTTTAAAATTTAAATTCAGAGTTACACATACTTAATATACAGTCCAAAGAAATAAAACACCAGGAAGAAAAAGAATTCCTTTCTCCGCATATGAAAGTAGGGGAAATACCTCTCCCGAAAGCTCTACATCTAACGCTCTTTGGTCACGAAGGGTTCGTGTCTTTTCCGTTCGATATCCTACGGAAAGACATCGTCGTTTCCGAAAGGGTCGATAAGTCTAGGGTATGAATATCATCAATCGTATATCACGGCCATAGGCAATCTATTCGGAACTCCATCCATCCATACGCCCAACGGGGAATTATTCTACACTTACTAACATTCCTAATGCCTACGACAATGACTAAATAAGAGGCGTATCCAGAAATGAGTTTAAGTATACTTATTTAGTTGATATAGCAGTTTAACAAGCCTAGGTGAATTTTCACAGGTCTTCCAGAACAATTGATTTTTAAACGTTACAAACACAGTAGATTTTTTAATATTATCACTTGGCTGTGAATGCCATAAATATTTAAGATAGAAGAAGAGCCGACAAATTTAAAATATAGAAACCCGTCCGTTTAGCAATGCACCAATCGTGAAGCTATGAAATATTAAATTATACGGCACCATAAATTAACTATTTGGGAAAGCTGCTCCTAAGCATTGTGAAAACTCAATAGTCCAAATGAAAAACGAAGGCGAGGTGTGCGTTGAGGAAGAACATAGGACTTTTGACTTTCGATTGACATGCGGCTAAAATGTGTGATGCTGGTTGGTGATAGTCGCAGTCTAATTTCATAATTCCTTTCAGCGAAATTTCATCATCAAGCGTACCGCAACTGTTCATCTGAAAAGCATAAGTCAATCTTCAAACCCGTAATTTATTCAATGGTGAGTGGTTTTAAAATGACTCAATGGTAAGTGGTTTTAAAGTAACTACCCCAAAAAACGAACTCGGCAGAGCTATATCTCTCACCACTAACGAGAACTTGGCATAGGAAAATTATGGATGAACTGTTCAGAAGTTAAGGAAAGAAACTAAATATTGTATTGTCTTTCAAAGTTAGGTACTTATATGAAAATAAAGTTTCCTTGATAAAACGATGGTTTATTACATTGTCTCCGAAATTTACTTTACTTTCCCTAACTGCACTTTGTACCGACAGAAGAAAAGGGATGGATAATATTCCACACAATTTAACAGGTCGGTAAACACTCGGTTAATAGGCTATGAGACATAAAATACAAATCACAATATTAGATCCTTTCAAGAAACTCTAAATTTGAAGAATAGAGGGTGTATTAGAAGGATTTGCAACACTTCAGGAGGTGGTAGGGGAGGCAATTTTAATGGGCTTTTAACTCCTAAAAAATGGGTGAAATTGCGCAATCGTATAGCTAGTACTCGTTCATATCTCTTGTTCGATTTCAATATTAATTGTTTCAGACAATAATAAACACACCCTTTCGGCGAACCTTAATTATTTAACGTCATTAAGTATCCAGAGTATTAAATAAAATGTTGAAAAGGCTGTACACCTAAGAAATACCGTGTGTTTTCATGGTAACTGCAAAGTGCATTCAATTAAAAATTTTGCGTAGCCATAGCTCATTAATAAAGGAGTTGCAACCCCATATTTATGGACAAAAAAGCTTAAACTTGTTTCCCCTATCACCTCCTCAAGTATTGCAGATTCTTCCTGAGACATGCTGCACAGAATAACGGAGGGATATTAACAATAACTGTACATGAAAGAGGAGTATGTGAAGCACAGACCAACGTAAAAACCGTAACTGAGAAATAATTTAAGAGACTAAGCCTTCTTTCTGTCCACTTTCCGCAGCGGATAAAAGCACAGCTGCAACCATTTCCTCACACCCAATTCGGATTTTCCTGGAGCACTTATAAATTATTCCCGACCATAGTCGAGCGGTATAGGAGCGTCAAGAGGGTAAAAAGGAACCTTTTTAACCCTCTTCAACCACCTATGACCCCAGCCTATCCACCCACGCATACCTGGTTTATATTCTTACTTCCCTTCACGCCTCTCTCTCCCCACCCTAACTCGCTCCGGTCACTCCGAATGCCTGGGACTCACGCGTGAAATGGGCTCGCGAGAGAAAGGAAGCCAGTAAGCAAGAGGATGGGAGGGAAGAAATATCAAGAGAGAGAAAGAGAGAAGGATAAGGGAGGGGGATAAAATTGGGTTAGGGAGAATGGGATCGGGGAGGAAATTGAGGGGAGGGGATTCGTGAAATGGAGGAGGGAACGGGAAAGGTCGCAGAGGGGTTGAGATAAGCCGAGCGTAAGAGCAGCGGCCCCAGTATAGCTCCCTGCGGAACTCCCTCTCTTTCTCTCGGAGAGGAGGCCACGCATTTACATGGCCACCGAACCGACCGACTTCGACCCGCTTTACGGAAAAAAATTAGCAATACATTTTAATGGTGAATGTTGACTGTGACCCGCACTACATACCTACCCTAGATATTTCCAAGACGAAAGGTTCATTGTTATTCATTGTGTGAAATTGGACATTCAGACGGTAACACGCCTTGAGAATTGAAGACAAGTCGTTTTTCGAAACGTCGGCTAATATGACTGAATTAACCAGGTGTAGAGCCCTAGAAGAATTCTTGAATATTAATGAATATCGTTTACGAAATCTTACGTTTAAAACAAACAATACGTCACGGAAAAAAAGAAAATGCAACCGGTGGAGAGGGAGCGTCGCGTCCTCTTAATAATTAATGTAGACGTTATTGAGGCCGGTTGATCGCAAAAACTTGAGAACCTGACTTGAAAACTTAAAGGAAAATTAAATTAGCAGCTTATGGGCATTTCTATAGAAAGCTACAGGGGTGAGAAGCCAACGCTCTAGCCACAATACCAACCCTATATCTAAATAATCAAAATCATTGGCCAAAATCATCCATCGACCAAGGTCGTTGCAAGTATCACGGATAACGAGAGGATCTCAAAGCGCGAACAACGGTGCAAGGCGTTCACGCGGATAAATTCGATAATATTCCATTTGGAGACAGCGCAGTATTGTTGATCAAGGTAATTGCCGGCAGCTCGATCAACTCGACCGCCAAGACCTCTTTGCGAGAAATTTTGGTGCCTCTCTTCATGGGCGGCAAGGGTCTCATCTACTTTTGTTTAGCTCCTTTTTTTAATGACTCCCAAAACACTAAACCCTCGTCCCGCGACCAAAATATGAAAAAAATAATTAACAGGATGAATTAAAAAAAAAAGGAAATTTTTTGGGGAAAATTATAATTGGCTCATTAGTGTGTGGAGTTTACTTTTTTTGGAGAAGAAAAAATATAAAAATAGTAATTCCTGTTTTTTTTTATTTTCAAAGACGCAGCAGATGATGAAAAAATCTGTACTAACAACCCAAAACCCTCTCGGAATATGGAAAAGAAGATATGTGAAGGATAATTAGTTTCACATTTTGAATTTTGGTAAATTCGGATTTTATTTTTTCGCCCAATTTTAATGTTTCTCACACATACCTTTAATCCTCTGAAACTTGTATATTGTAGCATGAAAAAACTCATTCTTGCTCTAAAATACTCTTAATTATGAGTATTTTACGTAAAAATATTTTACAGAACTTCTTGAATTTATAGTAGCAATTTGAGTACCATTTTCTCAACAACGTGAGAATGTGATTCCAAGAAACTATTTTCAACTAAATTTCCATACAGTTCATAGACTTCGAGTAAAAGATATGGCAAACATCAACTGTTCAATCATGAAAACATCTACTTAAAATCTCCACCTAAGCTATTTCCCCCGGCATTCTTTAAAAAAAATAAGATGATAAAGATCAAAATTCTTTAAATTAAATCAGAAATCCCAAAAACTCAATAAAAATCAATTTTCTTCCTTCGGATTCAATTCAAGGACAATTGACAAAAATTCTTCATCTTGAAGGCGGTAAAGAGCATCTGATACGGTAAACCGATTCACGCTTCTCACAAATTGATCGATGGAAAGAAGCTTAGCATCGCCTCTTCGATATGGCCTTAAGTTGCCTCGATTCCACTCATTTATTTCGTATTCAATTTTTTCAAGCAGTGAGACTACTTTCCCAGATGAGCCACACAAATGATGAAAGTTTTCACTCTCTAAAACCCTTGTGTCTGAGAGAAAGAAAACGCGAGTGAAGTAATTAGCCTTCTTTATTTCCCAGGTATCAAGCGGATTTCGATACAAAAGGAAGCGATCAAAAGAACCCTTAAACAGAAAGAGCGGCTGCGCAGAATCATTCTTTGAGTACTCCCCGACAACAAACGTCTCTGCTTGTAGCAGTGTCTCATTTACGAACGATGGAAAAATTCTTCGGTAGTAGGCGCTGCAATGGCTGTGATGGACGGCTGAGACTCACCTATCGCATTAACCCTAAAGTAGAAGCCATCACAGAAAATACTTGACTTGCAAGATTCGAGAAGTTTGAAATATGGTAAAGAGCCTTACCCAAGAATAATATGCAATGCGCATTTTATTATTCGCAGAGAACACAATGAATCATGATGGAGAAATAACTCTTTCCTCAAGCCTTTAAAAATGAAATCGTTTTAGAGAAAGGTGATACACGCCAAAAAAATGTTAACGTTCTAATGAAATCAAGACAGCGAAAATATAGATGGGCTGAAGGAGGAAAGTTATATTTCATTTATTTATTTATTCCTGTACCACTAAATTTAGCACGGGGTTTCGGAGATCGGAAATTTTAACTTAGCAATTAAACGTACACAAATGACCATCGCCTGCATTGGGGAAACCTACCCAGGCGGGACTCGAACCCGCGACCTCTTGTGCGTTAGGCAAGGACTTTACCCCGCCACCACCGAGGCCGGCAATCTCATATTAACTTATCTAGCTCTTCCATCAACCAAATTCATTACATGAATCACGAATTCGGGTTCGAATTAATGACTCCATTGTTAATCAAGCACTGGGTATTATTAATTAGGAACTCATCACTTACTCTAAACAGCGGCACACTGCGAAGACGATCAAAGGTGCTTAGGAGTAGCTGGATGGCCACTATCCATAATGCGGCAAAATTACCAAGCACTCATCACTCACGGGACTGTTTTCTAATGAGTTCCTAGGAATGGAACAAGGTACACCCGATCACGCGACGGAGTCATGCCGTGACCTGAAGTAACCTTCACTGGTATCCATCACCCAGTCATACTGGCCCAGAAAACCCGAGAAAGTAATGCGAGAGCGACGAATAAAGAACCCATACTGAGGCAATATCTCACATCCTGTGTACGCATGCAAAGAGAGGATTAAAAAAAAACAATATTGGAAGTTCGGGTGATAAAATCTTTTAAATACACAAGATATCTTAGTAGAAGTGAAATTGGGAGTATGAAACAGAAGAAAAATTTAGCTAAAAATATGATCCGTATCATCCTCAATAATTTCCTCTCTCATCTTCTGGTGAATTCGCTTTCAATTTTGCCCTTCCATTCCACCACTCTTAAAATCAGATAAATTTGCCTTGGTTACATTGCAGTCTCGGGTAGGTAAAGCATTCGAAGTCATGAGTTGTCAACGACATCCGACATCAGGGCAAACTCGCGGCCAATCAGAGCGCTTGGCTCAAAATTTATGCAATTTAAAAATTGCGCTTTTTCGACCTAAACATCGTTGGTAGTTTTGGTTTCTATTGGTATCGGATATCTAGTGTTAAAATTTCGAGACACGATTTTTTTCCGCCCAGTATAATCTAGGATTTTGTAAACCACAAGGGGAAGTCCAAACGTATATCATTAGTAATATCGAGTTTTCGACCACACCTCTGGCAGGCATTCCGATTCCCATTCATTCACATAACCTCGCACAGCGAACAAATTTCATTCTTCAAGCCGCCGACGCATTAAAAGATCCCAGGGGACTGCATAGAGGAGGTCCAATTCCATCCATTAGCATGTTTAAATAAACAAACTTGTTAAGTATGCATTTATTTATTCGTCGTTGAGATTTCAACTATTCATAACTAATGTTTTATAATATTTACCTAAGGCCTGTTTGAAATCGAATGCCATATTTGTTGGAGTAAATGATTTATCGTTATTCATGTACTATTTATTTAGTTATTTTTTTCATGTTTCACCATAAATGTTGTGATGGGTACATGTGCCTACTTAGGTTTTCTTGCTATGATTGATTGAGTTAACTTAAAGATTTCATTTCTATGCCCTGATGTGTTAGTTGTGTTGAATTCCATTCGGAAATATTTGATATATTTGTACAGGTTTATTTTGTAATCTCTTTTGTATGTAATATCCATTTTATGTTCTTAATGGACATTTTTTCCAAGAACAATAAATATTATTAATGCGATGGTGGTTGGCGTAACATGGTGAAACTCCTTCATGATGCACAAAGGTTAAGAAAACACTTAGCTGTTTCACAAAATAAAATATATTGCGACCGGTTTCGATACAGCGTATCATCATCTGGCCAGATGGCCAGATGATGATACGCTGTATCGAAACCGGTCGCAATATATTTTATTTTGTGAAACAGCTAAGTGTTTTCTTAACCTTTGTGCATAATAAATATTATTATTATCCCATGTAAGGCTGATTTCTGGTGCCACTTCGGACGCATTTCAATCGGTTTTTAAAAACGTCCGCTGCGCGGTGATGATTGCAATGCGATCCACTTTTTTCCAATATTTTGCATTATACTTGTTGTAATAGCGAGGAATAGCATTTAAAAGTAATGAATTTGATAAATCACGTCATCATTTATATAAATTTCGGTTAAAACCACTAATTATAGCTTCATTCCCCGTGAAACTCGGATCACTTTGTCCGTCAGAGACGCGAGTGGCAACTTTCGTAAACAGCAATGAGTTCAACTGATCCAGGCGTTACATAGTGGAAGTTCGGCATATTGATATGAAAGGCGGTTGCACTTTTTCACAATGATTTAATTCGTACTACGCCTTTCGGCTCACAGAGCCATCATCTTGTACAAGACAGGAAAATTATTTTTCATTCATTTATTTATTCCTGTACCACCAGAAAAATCACAATTGGCCTTTTACATCTGGGGCATTTAACTTAACAATTAAAGGCACACAAACAACCATCCCGTTGATTGGTGCAACCTACCCAGGCGGAACTCGAACCCACGACCTCTTGTGCGTCAGGCAAGGACTCAACCCCGCAAGCAGCGAGGCCAGCAATCTCATATTAACTTCCCCTTGCAAGACGAGAGCTCACAGAGACATCTTGCACCAGATGATGGCTCTATGAACCGAAACGCGTCGTACGAATTAAATCATTGTGAAAAAGTTCAACCGCCTTTCATGTCATTATTTCGTAAACCCATTTAAATGCGCGGCAGGTGACAACACATTTAGAGGCCGACTTGAAGCATCCTCTTTTTTGTAATATTCGTGAACAGAGCACGTAATCCGCAATCGATTCCTCCAATCCAGACACCAAATGAGAACTCTTCTTCCCCTCTGCTGGCTCATTTCCGCCCACATAACTGAAACCTCTCTCCCCACTAATATTCTCCCGAATCCTTTGATCTCCGACCCGGCATTCCTGTCCCCCGCGAAGCGAAACGCTCCGTACGTCCCGTGACAAACCTCCTTGGTCCCTTCATCTCTCAACTGCCTCCTCCTGCCGCTCCCTGATGCTCTTCTCTTTTCCCTTGGGGTTGACGGGGTGAATGGAGAGATGTGGGGGAGGGGAAACCGTTTCTGTGTCAGTGGGTTGACTTCCTCCTTCCGCCTCCGCGGCTAGCTCATCCCACGCACGGCGAGTAACCAACCAGTCTAATCATAAAGGAAGGGGGTAGAGGGATGACGGAAGTGGGGTTGTGATCGGATAAGGGGGAAGGTACGAGGAAATATTAAAATATAAGAATAAATTTTATCAGATAATAACACAGAAGACTGTTTATTTTGCTTATTTTTTACAAAAGAAATCTGAAAATAAAAACTAGGCATAGTTAATATTTTTCAAGAAATTACTTTCATTTAAGTCTCCATGAAATTATACAATACACCATCAGACATTCGATATTAATATCAACAGTCCTCCAGAGGTACATAAGCGGTTTTAGGCCGTGGAAGTGAGGGGTACAATCTTTCCTGGGTGGATATGAGTCAATCACACGAACAGTTGGCGATAAAGTTTTTATTTACCGGGTCTGATAGAGCCTTCCAGGAAATAACAGATCAAATAAGCGCAGAAAATTGCTCCTAGCTCAAATTTTACAGTCATGGTACTCACATTAATGATTGATATAAGGAAAACTGTGGAGTGGAAGATAAAATTTATTTCCTTGGACTAACTAAAGAGAATGCTATCATTTAAAATGAAGATGAAAGATTTTTGATATCCCATTAAGAGACGACTTTACTCGTTATTCCAAAATGACAAAAACAACTTAATAGAAAGGAAACAGAGGAACAAAATGAATTTGGAAGCAGATGAACAGAATGGCGTTAAAGAATTACGTTACATAGTAATAAAGAAAATCGAAGCAAATGAAAAACTTAAGTAGATGGCATAAAATAAAGAAAATTTTTTTTTCAAGGCAGAGGCATATCTAGGGGATTATGGACGTTGAATTGGACGAGGTCCAAATGTGCTTTCGACTGAGGTCTCATTAGTTGATGCCTAATCAGGAAAAAAATCTATACTTTTATTTCAAATAATCCATAAAAAACAGGATTAAGGACAAATTACTTCCATAATATTATTTTTGTTACACATTTAGAATTTATAAAATAATCTTTCTTCGAAGATGGGGTAAGGACCATTTTATAAACTCCCCAAAATAATTTCCTGGTTACTAAACATTGAAGTTCAAAGTTTACCATTTCACCCTCACAGCAATAGGTCGATTACATGCTGCTAGCCGTGGAGTGCAAACAAATAATTGGACTGGTGAGTTAGTTTTCGAAAATTTGCTCCTTGAAATTTATGTGGCTAAAAACTATTTTTCTCTTAGTATAGTCATTTATTTATAATATGTTTATTCTTCGAATACTCAAAATCCTATCTCTTCATTCACAATCCAATGAAGGTTAACCAAGCTTTATGACACAAGTCAAAATAGGTTTACAAGGAAAATATTTTTTTCCGAAAACGTTTCCGCATTGTGAAACGTCCAACATGAAGGAAAGTTTTTTGATATTGCATTAATAGACGACTTTCCTCGTCATTTTATTATTGAAAAATATGGAATGGAAATGAAAAAAACAAAGGTACTTTCATGACTTAAATACAGATTGACATAAATAATTACGAAAAGAAATAAATATAATTTCAAATAATCCACTGTAATTTACCTAACATTCTGACATCAGTTTATAAACGCCACCTACTGCCAGTCTATTCATGATTTTCTTACTCCTCAGCTTGATCATACTTCTTCGAAATTCCTGAATTCCACCCCAAAAATTTGCATCCTCGTAGGGGCACTTCGTCACCTCACGGAAAAAATTAACAATTTTCAGTTGATGATTTTACCAGATTGATATAAATAATTACGATATATAATAATGAAGAAACATTTGGAATTTCAAATAATTCACAATAATTTTCCTAAAACTCTGACACATCCGTTTTCACAACAATTCTTTCCTATTTATTAACACCACCTAATGCCAGTCTGTTCCTGATTTTCTTACTGCTCAGCCTGAACATACTTCTTCAAACCTCCTGGGTTCCAACACAAAAAATTGCATCCTCGGAGGGGTACCTCGACACATCGCGCAGAGATTTTCAAGTGCTCTCCTCCCTGCGTCTCATTTTGTCTCCATACCCGTCCTCTCCCACATTCATTCCACCTCACCCCCACGCACCTTGCCGCCACTTTGGGGAAGCCGCGGGACCCCACCGAAAGTGCCGCATTCATTTCCCCTCCTCTCAACCTCCTTTTGCCCCATTTAATTTTTGACCCTGGAAAAGACACCTCACTTCCAGGGTCGTGTTTAACAGAAAACTACCTTTCGCTCCAGATTGCCTGCTGCCTTTCCTAGTCACTCTGCCAGTTCTTACAACTTTTCTGGAACCCCATGATGGAATACCGTATCTCCCTCCGTTATTGAGATAATAATTCACGATATATCAGTGAAAATGCACGATTTGGTCAAAATTAAAAGTATTCCGATCGGTCTGAAAATTGGTTTCTCGACGCATCACGAGTCGCTTTGCACGTTCTTAATTTTTTTCTTGAACCCTACCGCAACAACGCATTTCCTTCCGTTGTTGGGATAATGGTTCATGAAATAGTGAAATTGCAAGGTTTAACCAAAATTTAAAGTGCTCATCGGTCTGAAAATTGGTTGCTCGACGCATCGCGCGGTCTACATTCGAAAAATGGCATTTTTGAAAAATTAATTTTTTTACCTAAGGGGATACCAGACTTAGGAAGAATATCTTGCCGGTCTTCGCGATATGAAAATCTTTTTGAAATAATGAGTAGAGGGTAAAAAGAGAGAGTAATTAATTATGGGAGTTGTGAACGAAGAGAATTATTACCACACCGTAATTTAAAATACCCGGTATTGAAAACTCTAGGTATTTAACCAGATCACTCCTTCGGAGTCTCAACTAAGAGTTGGTTACTTAGACAAGGTCCTAAAATTCATTAAGATTACCATTCTGTTAAGTCTAATCCGAATGATATGAAATAACACCGCTCATGAAAACAAAATGCTTCAATTCTGGTATTGCCCACTGATGATTCGCCCACTTTTTTAATTACTTTGCATGAAACTCATATAAGAAATTTCAATGAACCCGCAAAAATATTTTATTGCCTATTTGCAAATGCAAAATAATTAAAGGGAGTAAAAGTATAAAAATAATTAATTTCCCTTTCTAAATTTTCCATACAGAGCCGGAAGAAATTCGCTTCGACTTCTTAAAACATGAAAAAGAAAAACCACCTACTTCAACGACCAAAACGTTACAACCCTGTGTCCCTTTTAAAACAAATTAATCCCACAAGAGAAGAAAAAGGAAAAAAGGCTGAAATGTTTTCAAATGGGAATACTGAGAGGATAATAAGAAAAAGGTCGACGAGAACGGAGAAGAAAAGTGAGATGTCCATTGGTACATAGATGATAGTACGCGACCCTCCACGAAACAAAAGGCAATAACTAGTCCTAGAAATGACTTTTTTGACTACTGAAATGAGGTACTTCAGGAATAAGGTGACCGTACGAGGCGGTTAGGGACATAAGACGAGAAAAGGCAAGGGACAAACGTACGAAACAACATACCGAGGAGAAAGATCGAGGAACGCGTTGTATAGAGTGAAATTTTTAGCAGAAGTGGAATAACTCATGTAAGCATAAAAACGCATGAGGACAGAGACAATATTAGATATTTTCAGCCTTAATCTTAACTTGAAGGAGGCTAATTCTTTTAGCTAATTTCATTATATCATATGCCGAATCAACGGTCTGATTCGGTTTGATGGCTACCAAATTAGGAATCTATGGTCCTAGGGCCAAAACTTTTATAGACAAGCATTGCATTAACGGGAGTACCTTGAAAACGACATTAAAACCAAAGAGGCTATAATCTTAAATTAATGGACCAGGCATTTCCGTATGTTAACCCCTCCTAAATCAGAGCTGCTTCTGGGAGAAATTTAATTTGAAGACTTCTCATTTTAAAAAATTGAAAATTTTCTACCCATTCATAATTATTGTGGCAGCTACATATTTCTTCATTAAACTTTAGAGTACAAAAGAACACGAAGTTTAAATTTTTCCTGGATGGAGATGAAAATGTATACATTTTTAATGTTACTTCGGAGCAACAATGGATTATAATGGGTTAAACATGTTAAAAGAAACTATTTTGCACTTTCCACACAGGTTTTTAATTTCCCATTCGATTCCAACAACAATGCATAACTTTTAAGGAGGAGATCCAACATCCAACTAAGCGAAATATTTCGTGCAAGGCTTTCATATGTACATTTCAATGAAGAGTGAGGTAAGGCAAAAGCCGAGAGGGAGAAGGTTAAGAGTTAGGTGCCATCAAAGGCAGCAATTGGGGCACAATTATCATAAGTAGTTCCTTTTTGTTTTTTATAATCTAATAATATAACATGTTTGTCTATAATCTTAAACGAGCTCAAGGAGAGTACATGTTTTTCAAATACTTCAGGACACAAATTTATCGCTATCAATAGGTAACTTAGCTCTTAAAAAATATGACCTGGCAGGGGTGATTAGTAAACATTAGCGTGCTCTCCTATTCTAACCTACCCTAACCAGTAGATTACCAGTAAGATTAACAATAATTATTACGGTGGTAGCTGCTGGAGTTTCTTGGCAAGATCTAGAATATGAACACGAGCATATATAGGGACATAAAGGATTCCAGATAACCTGGCCGTTTCCGCAACCTCTTCAGTCATAGTTCCGTGGTACGACTTTCAATAAAGGTGAACTAGTTTTCATGTAAGTTAACAAGAAGAGAGTGCTAGTTAAAACCATTCCTTTAATGATGCCTGTATTATTATTCTCCTCGACTTAAAAGAGTAGCCGTGGAAAATTAGCCCTATCGGTGCTCGTTAAAGATCTTTTCGGGTGCGATTGAGCGGAATGACCTACCTACCACCCTATCCGGAAACCTTTAACTATCACCAATTCCGTAGACGTGGGAGGAAGGACGAAGTTGAGACGGTGAAAAGAGAGGACCAGCTAGGAAAAGAAAGATAAAACAAATTACCTAGGAGTTTCAGAGGGGTGGAGGAAGGAGTGTTCCAACTGTACTCGACTACAGCTACTCCAGTGCCTCAGGGTGTTCTCGGGTACCCAGAAAGATCTTTGTCTGCATTCTGGAGAAGTCTAAAGGCCGTTTTACGCGGTACACGGAATTGCGCAATCTGACGTACGTGCGAAGGTGCAATCCAAATTGCGTCCTGTAAAGGCCGTTTTACACGGTACACGGAATTGCGCAATCTGACGTACGTGCGAAGGTGCAATCCAAATTGCGTCCTGTAAAGGCCGTTTTACACGGTACACGGAATTGCGCATTCCGACGTACGTGCGTAGGCGCAATCAAAATTGCGTCGTGTAAAGCGGTGAATTGCTAGAACACATGCGAGAATGCGTGGACGCGAGACGGCAAAATAGCCCATGTTCTAATTTCGTTCATGCATTCGCGCAATTCCGCGCCATGTTAGAAATAAATGCAGCTCTAACCTGCGCAATTCCGTGTACCGTGTAAAATGGCCATAAGGAAAATTAGGATATTAATTTGATAACTACTAGTAGGCCATCTGGCGTTGCTAGGGAAGGAAAGGGGGAACAAGGAAATTTTAATTCATGGTAACATTGGTTTTGGCTCTGGTCACGGTATTTCCTTTTCGAGCGTGTCAAGAGGTGCGCCTACCCGGCTCGAATAACTGTACTGTAGTACACAACTGGATACCAGTAGTCTTGTCTGAGTACTCGGATAGCCATACCGTGCTACATAACTGGATATCCGTATCCTAGCCTGATTACTCGAATGCCAAAACTGCAGTAAATACCTAGATATTCACACTCTTGTCTGAGTACTCGAATACCTGCGCAGTGGTGCATACATAAATGGATAGCATTAGTCTTGTCTGAAACTGGATACCCGTCGTCATGTCTGAGTATTCGAATACTTATAACGTAGAACATAACTGGATACCCGTAGTAATGTCTGAGTACTGGAATACCTTTGCTAGAGTACATCTAGCACACCCCGAGGAGGTAGGTGGGAGTGAGTGGGAGTGGAAGGAGAGAAAAAGCGGGAACGGAGGCTTCATACCATCGATTTACCACCTTCCCCTCCTCCACAAACCCTCCCCTACTTTCTCGGCTCCCTTCCCCTCCAGTGAAATCCTCCGGTGGTGCTCCGTTGACCCGTTGGGGTGAGACGGGCGGGGGGCAGGAGGCCCCACACTCCCCACCCTCGCCTCCTCACCTCCCGCTCTCGTATCGACCCACCTCGGTGGGATGGGAGGCTCGGCCGGGGGCGATGTGGGGAGGGCGGGGGCAGCAGGGGGAGTCGTCGGGGGCGGTTGGGAGGACGAGTCGGAAAGACAGCGGTAATCAGGCTGCGGGGGGAGGCGGTCGGGTGGGCGTGGGAGGCGGGACTCGCTGGAACTGGGACTCGTTAGGTACACACGAGCATACATTTGGGTACATCATCGCAAGTTATTCCACCTATTCATCTGCATCCGCACCCACGGAATAGCCTCCCGAGGGCCGCCGCCTCCGCAAAGGTGTGCGGCAGGTGGTGCCGTGGGAGATAAATTTTAGTTCGCGCCGAATCGAGGTCATTAAATCAGAACCCAAAAACGTAATAAAATTCAATTCCATATGGTAATTGTAAGGATGATTTTAGATATATCTACAAGATGCCCTGAGGTCCACCATAAGAGCATTTGGTAGAGGGTGAGATTTTTTAACAAAAATGAACTGAGCAACGTTATGCACTACACTTATGTATAAACAAATATTGAATTAAAAATTAGAATGAAGATGCGCAACCGCTGTAAATGTTTATACATATTTAAAAATCATTTGGTACGACGCGTTTCGACGCTAAGGCGTCATTCTCGAGTACAGTGAAATAATCAGTGAAAATTTTAAAAAGGTTGTATATATTAATTCGGCATGAATCTTCACCAAATAAAAGCCGAATCGATCGATTTTTAAAATTTGGAACTTTCATAGAAAATTATTTCAAAAATTTGTTTTAGTTTCCCCCGAGACAATGGCAAAAATTTTCCACATTGTAAAAATGTTTCACACTATTTTTATGAACGATGAAATAAACGTTCTCAAACGCATGGAAATATATCCGAATATAGTGAGCTCTATCCAAGCATACATCCCTCTTTTCATCACATAGAAGTCCAAGGGAAGTGACCAAGAAAAACCAATTGGCCAATGTGCAATTGCCTAAACCCAACAAAAGCAACGACTGACGGGCATAAAGGAAAAGTATCAGCCACAGATCATCCACCGATACACCATCTACAAGTCAACAGTGAGTGCATATGAAGAGAAAAAATTGAAACGAGGAAAATGTATTCGCTTTAACGGGGACTCAAGCCACGATATCCCGAAGAGGCGCTAAGTGCTTCTTCCAAATATACTACAACTATTACCTCGGCTAACTAACCACAAAAGTAAAAACCGTTCGCCAGCGGAGAAGTTCCTTCTACTATCAGTCATTCACAGAAACTTAAGTTGCTACTCCCGCTAAATTTTCATAACGCCCTCCGATATCTTGTTTAATACCCATTTCGCGCGCTGATGGCTCTGTTGCAACAAAGTTTATTGGGCGGAAGCAAAGGGTCAAAAAATATACATGAAGCAGGAAAAGAATTGATCAGAAAATATTGAAATATTATATTATAATAGGAAGCAACGGAATTTAAAAGTTGAGATTAATAATAGCGGTGAGGTGAACAGAAAAATTATGAAATGATGTGTAGAGGAGGAGTAAATGAAATCTAGGCATGAAATGAATACATCTTTAATGGTATACGTATTTCCTCGAAAATTTGTACCGGAAACAGTTGCAGAGGGAAATATAGGGTAAAAGAAGGAAATGAATTATAGAAATGAGCATAATTGTGACATTCTAAAGATGAATCTCCGCAAGTCGGTAATGCATGGTCGTCTTACGTCAATCAAAAATCCTTATCACGTCTTTTCATCCTATACCAACGGGGTTCAATCGAAACCTAATAAGACCAAAATATTAATTAATTGGAAATAACATTTTATAAACCAGAAACATGCGGCATCGTGTGCAGAAAAGAACAAACTTTATAGGGGATCATCCCTTTCAAAAATTTGAAAGCCATAGAATTTATACTTGCTAGAATGACCACGAAAACGGTAAATTCTTCGTCATAACAACTTAACTTGACCTAACATGGTGTAAACGTGTAGTTGAAAATTCAAAAAGAGTCTATTTGTTCAAACCAACTAAAACTGGGACAACTTGACTTGCAATAGTCATTTATTGAGAAAAGTTTAAAGTTGCCTTGAAGTTAATCAGTAGCAAGGAAGATAATTTGTTCTACCAAGACAAGAAAACACCTTCGCAAGCCTTCTGAAATCGATTTCACGATCTAATGATGCGCGGATAGTTCTGATATAAAAGAAATGTCATTATTGTTGATGGGAATAATAACGACTTAATAAACTTCCAAGCAATGATTATTTAACCCAACCAGTATCGACACAAACTGTGGCATTGCTGGGGAACAGCAAGTGTTGATAATGACACATCAAGGGTGGAAACCGGTTCGGTAAAATTAACGCTATGTGTATAACTAAAAATTCGTTTTTACTCCCATCATCAAGACAAAATTCTACAAAGTTGAGCCAGAAACGATTGAATCATGTCATTATTTTCCTGTTTCCAAAAACCTAACATATGCGACTTGAGAAATTGAAATGTGCCATAATATCAGCAATTAATAAATGAATGGGAAAAATAAATTGCAGCAATTTCTCGGTATAAGTACATAAAAGTTACTTTTATAATAACTCCAGTTAAGCCACTTGTTTTGTGGATGGGGCTCAAGACTTGTTGGATACGGTTCCATGTAAAAAGTGGATAGCACAAGCATCACTCGAAATATTACCAGAGTACCCGAGAGAGTTTTGAGTGACAAGAATGCTCTGTGAGTGTCTCCGGACGTCCTCCCGGCTGAAAATCCAAGCAGCGCGGCGGCGGGTCTCTTCAGGACTTCCGCCTGAGGGGGTTTGCAACGGAGGCGAGGAGGTGGGGGAGAGGGAAGAGTGAGGAAGGTCACGGAGGCGGCCAATGGGGATGGCGAGCGGTGAATGGAGGGTAGGGCCATTTGGGGAGGGGGTGTGCCACCAGGAAGAGTTTTGGACGAGAACCAAAATTAATAACTGGCCCTAGTTGCGGTAACTTTTCAAAATATGCCATCGGTTACAAGTAATATCTACATTTTCTAATGAAACGCAACAACCGCGTTAGGGCCTGTTATCGTTAATTTTCATTTAACACACTGAAATTCGCCGTTGACGCAGTGCGATTGAACTTGCAGTTCATTTAGAACCAACGTCATATGAAAGAGATTTGAGGTATGATTCCCACATACTTCCATCGGCTGTCCCATGTCGAATGTCGGACATCCATGGTCCCCTTAAGAGCTTTTCGTTAGAGCAGGTAATTGCCACCATCGGTAGCGGAGAGGCAAAGTCCTTGCCTGCCACACAAGAAGTCGCGGGTTCGAGTCCCGCCTTGGTAGGTTGCCCCTATCCAAGACATAGATGTTCGTGCATGTTTAATTGTTATGTTAAAAAGCCCGATGTAAAAGGCCAATGATGGTACGGCAATCGATTAATAAAGTCTCTTAGACATAGAATTTTCAATGCAGGGCGATTTAACTTGCATTTCATTTAGAACCAATTACCATACGGAAGAAGATTTAACCTATATCTAATTCCTACTGCGCCTTTCGGATGTCCCATGCCGGTTGTGGGACATTAACCCATCATAACCCAATGTTGCTTCTAAGCAACATCAAAAAAGTATAAGTTTTTTTATCTATTCAGGAAATATCTAAACTACGCATTATTTTGTGGAGTAAATTGTAATGACGAAATATTTAGCTGCCACAATAATTATGATTGGGTCCAAAATTTTCAATTTTTCAAAATGTAAAATCTTGAAATTTGATTTCTTCCAGAAACAGCTCTGGGTTAGAAAGGGTTAAGCCATGGTCCCCTAACAGCTTTTGGCTAGAGCAGGATTCACTGAATGTCTCTCTAACATTCCCTTCCTCAGACAACCTTAGGCACAAATGACCTATACTGTCGGTTGCCTCCTCCAATTGCTTATCTACCTTATTTTAAAAAAATGATTTTTTTAAATACTTGACTGACTGTGGCGCCATTCCATTAAGGTGACGTGATTTTCCTTCCATTAAAACTATTAGCCTGCTTACTCTTCAAAAAGTAAAATAGATATATACCACTTACCACGTATTTTAAGTAACAATTTCATACACGATATTTGCCACAATTATTATACTTTTATACTCCAATCATAATAATATTTTTTATGCTCAGACTAGCATATCTATATAAATAAACTCTCTCTGATTAATTAAATAAGCCTAAATTAAATGGATATATAATAATTTTCTGATGTAAGTTTTCGCGGTGTGCGTCCTGAAGGCGGCTACAACACAGGAGGTAAAACGTCGTCATAAAATGACAATGCGGATGAAATCTGGAAATCTACCCTACTGGAAATATGATATGACAATATAAACTCTAATTTACAAACGTAATTCCCAGGAAATAAAGCGCGGAAATGCCTATTCTTTTAAAGGCGGTCGATGAAGCATGAATACGAGAGAATATTATGGAATTTTCATGAAAATGACAATATTTCTCGAAGAAAACTCTCGGAGGTGAAAATCATTTTTGCAATCATAATCTACTCAGAGCTTCAACCCGTTGCGTTGGTTGGTTGGGATAGGTTTTATGTAAGTATTCTACCGGTATAGATGGGTTAATTTTGAGCTTTTAGCGAACTGCCTCGGCCAATCTTCCGTCCAAAATTGGATTCCCATCCTCAATTCACAGAAAGGCCTTTTCCCTATCGTTGTATCCATAAATCTAATTCTCTTCCTACAATTCCCCGACTCGCCAATCAAGGTTGCCCAGAAAAAAGTTTTAAACTTCTCCTCCCCATTCAGTAGTCGTTACACCCTCTTATCTCTTCAATATTTTATCTAGTGGTCTCTTCTCTTCGCCCACTATGTGTATAATATTGAACATAGTATTTATTTCAAGACCCTATTCCTTCGGATTCCAGGTTCATCATACATTACTGTTATGGCATAAATGCACTCTCACAGTTTAAAAAAATCACTGCAACATTTCCAAACCGTACAAAAGACCTTAACAGAAATAAAAGGGCACATATGAGATAATTTAGTGAATGGTTGGCCGGCGTACCACAAAAATAGCTATCCTCGTCGCCTACCTCCGTCGCACCAATCTACTCAGAGCTTTAGTCCTTCAACCTAGTAATCATTACTTTCTAGGTGTAACTTTTAAGTTTACATATTTTGGAGATATTTATCATAAACTTGATATAATGGCACTATGTCTAGCACATCGTCGTTTCTTTCTTCTAATCCACATCATCTTCTCCATTCTACACCTCACCCGCATCTTTAAAGCCTTAAGTCTCTCATCGTCCTCCTTCCTCAACGTCCACGTTTCCGCACCGTAAAGCGCTACACGTAAGTAAGGATAGTTAGCTGAAGGTAAAATTAAATCCCAAACTAATACAAAGGCGCGCAAACTTTAAAAATTCTTGTTAGAGGGGGCACTTCCTTACCCTAGAAAATCTCGCATCGCGACGATTCTCTTTGATTTAGACGTTTTAAGGCTTCAATCGGGATTTGAACCGGGGTTCTTTCATCTGCAGCCAAAAGATCTACTTAAGAGGCCATAATATAATATTACATTTTTATTGCCTCAAAGATATTTTAAAATATTATAGATACAAGACCAGGTTAGAGTTTCGGGTGACCCCAGAGCCTTTTGCCAGTTTGTGGTGGGATTACCTTCACAAAACATCGTATTTCTTTGTATATTTGAATGACAAAAAGTATTCTGAATTATAAATAAAACATTTGCTAAGTAAATTATATAAAGTAGTGATATAAGGGGGGGGGGAGAAGCTAAGGGGTACAAGTGATTATTTTTCTAAAAAGAGTTAATAACAGAAATAATAGAAGAAATACTTTAACTTATTGGCCAAGAGGTACGAGTGAGTCTACGTTCTGTGCTGACATCGAGTGGAAAATAAAAAAAATGTACTATTAATTATCTAGTTGATCTCAATTGTTTCTTTACCTAATTTCTGTAAAGGCCGTTTTACACGGTACACGGAATTGCGCGATCTGACGTACGTGCGAAGACGCAATCAAAATTGCGTCGTGTAAAGCGGTGAATTGCTAGAACACATGGGAGAATGTGTGGATGCGAGACGGCAAAATAGCCCGTTCTAATTTCGTTCATGCATTCGCGTAATTCCACGCCATTTTAGAAATGAATGCAGCTCTAACCTGCGCAATTCCGTGCCCCATGTAAAACGGCCTTAACGAACTCTCTTTAGAAAAATCATGACTTGCACCCCTTGGCTTCTCACCCCCTCATATATAAGCAATGACACAGTAGATGAAAATTAAATATTTTAAAACATCATAGATACAAATTCAGGTAAGAAGTTCAGGTAAACCCATAGGGGATTTTGCCTTTTGCTGGGATTTCCACCAGAAAATAAGCGTAATAATTTCTGTATTTGAATAGCAAAACAATAAAGCTCTCCATGACTTTAATTATTGGATTGAAGTACGCAGAGAAACACACTCATGTGCAAGAAAGTACAGTAAGCCAGACGGACGCAGAGTAAGGATTGCAGCGACGGGGGTCGAGGGTAGGAGAATTGGCAATGCGGATGGCGGTCGAACCGGTGGGAAGGGTACACAGGGATCAAAGGCTCCCTCCCTTCCACGTCTAGGGGTCAGGGGGGCGTGGGTGGGCCTCGCCGGGAAGGGATTGGGTCGGGGAGAATGCACCGAAAAGGGTCGAGGGGTTGGGGGAGGGGATAAGCCTATCCAAGGATAGGATATCCCGTCCCCCCACCCTAACTTCGCCCCTCACCTCGCATGTTTCGGGTCACCTAGTCTATTTCGAGTCTCGCCACAAGATGGCTGATCAATTGAGCAAGCGACGGAATTTATTCTTCATTGTAGGTGAAGGCTTTTTTTTATCAATTTAAAAAAAATAATAATGTCTCATACAGTTGCAGCCCGAAAAAAATTAATCGCAGGCGATGGATCCGAGGTAGCGAAAAGGTGATTCTCCAGTGAAATCGTCCGCTCAAGGTCAAAGCATGCACTTACGCTGCATTCAACGGAGGAAAAAAGTAACTTAACTTTCTCTGGAGAGATGCATTTGAAAATTAATTAATTGCCTTTATTTGCGTATACAAACTTGTTTCTTATAAGCCATATGGCTTGTCAGAAGGTTCTAGTTATTCAATACAACATGTGGCACATTGAGAGCATTTATATTACAATTTTCATCTTCAACTTTAGGGGCTTTTAAACGAAACTATAATAATTTAATATATTTTGTACATTTCAGATTAAAATAAAGAAATTACAAGTTTACAATATCACTTATTAACCAATCTTTCACTTTGCTTTTAATGTCGGCCAAAGATTTGATATTACATGAAGCCTTTGGCAAACAATATAACTAATGAAGTAATTTTTACAAATCGGTAAAACAGGATTACCAATTACAGGATATGAACTTCCACGAATATATAACACGCGGGGCACAAGCAGGAAGTATTTCAGTTTTCTTACTCACATAGTTATAAAATGTCACCTATCTGTGGCCTTTGTTGAATTAGCTGTAAAGCTTTACTTTTCTATGACCGCTGTGTCGCTCTTTAATTAACTTTGTACATATTATGGAAATGGCCAACGGAACTCAAACAATAAAATAATTTCAATTACTATATGTAAATGAAGATTAATAATAAGATCATTAACGACAAAATCATTTCAATTCACAAAAAATATTGAAAGAAATGAAACGTAATCATAAAAAAATATGTTCAATAATAACAAATGATGGCTAAAATTACATTTTAAACGATTCACAAAAAAGAAATTTTCATTGCACCAAAATTTGGATTCTAATGAACTAAAATGCTGGATGTACCATCTGGGTGGACTGCGTTCAATCTGCAACCATTCATTTCAAATGTAGTTTAAAGCAGCACACTAAATAGAATGGGAAACTTGTGTGGCCACGTGGTGTCGGAATATGCATGTCAAAATGCTCGTCAGCAATGGAAATATATCTCCAGCGATGTATAGCCATAACACCCCATTACTCACTCGGGCGTAATAGGCTCGATGGCAAAGAGAAATAGACTGCCACCAAGGAAAAGAATACTGTGCGAATAATCGTGAAATTTCACCAGATAAACTTCTTATTGAAACAGGAATATGACGCTGGTGGTGTGAAAGGCAAATAAAATGCAAACGCCTTTAGTTTGACAGCCTAAGATCCCCACTGGGAGTAACAGTAAACATATGGGTAATTTGTTCGTGAAATACGGAGAAAGTGGAAAAGACTTATGACGAATGGATACGAAAACATTTGTTATGAGAGGGGGTAATTCTCTTTGTGGATTAACGACTGCTGGTGAACGATGTGACAACAAGAAATCCATTACCTTCTAGTCTTATAACTAATAAAATAGGTTTTTAATGCACGAGTTTCGACTAACGTGGCGGATGAATAATGGACACGGGGGGCCCTAAAAGTATTTTCTGTAGTGAAAAACAAACTCTCAGGTAAGCTGACCTTAAAGCAAAGCTTAGATAGGACTTAATTGAAAATTTAAGTATTACTTCTTGTTGAAGGAGGTAATCCGCGACTGCGTGATTTCAAGCAAAAAATATTCGAGTATGTTATTCAATTAAGTATTTGCACCATATAGGAAATTCATTAGGTGAAAAAGCAAGTTGATTCACGTTGGCTATAATTAAATCTTTATATTTTTAAGTTAAAATTCATCTCAGCCTTCTGAGACGACCACAGTGCCATTGTCCCGTAATTAACGTGATTTCATTTCAATTACAGCATTTATTTGCTTCGAACTAAAAAATTTAGTCCGGATACAAGCCTAAATATTATTCTCATCACGATCATGATCTGTTTTTGTCAATAGGGCGAATATATTTTCGCGTGTATCAATATTTTTCCGCGCGTTTCCGAAAGTGCCTATGATGTTATTTTCTCTTGACACGGAGACACGTCAAACTCTGCGTTCTGCCATTTTGTGACGAAATTTCATTAATTTAAAATATCGAAAGACGAGGTTTTTTACAGAAATGCGTAGCGTGGAAAAATTTGCTTCGATTTTTAATATAGCTAATTGTTTGACATGATAATGCTTATATGTATTTTTATGACGAATTTTTACCTCATATTGTACAAATGTTTAGATAGCCATGGTTTCCTGCCAAAAAATAAGAGATTGTAAGATTAAGGTGACCAAAACGCCTGCAAGATGGGAGAGCTACGCTAAAAGAATCATTAGCCTAAAATAAGAAAGGAAAAAAGCGTATAAAAGAATACTCAGTTATTATTTATTCTATACTTCCTATCTTTATATTCCTTTTTGCAAAACTCTCCATCTAGTATACTTAATGAACCGGCAGTATTGGTATTCGAACCCCCTATCTACGGACTCGATCGATTCTCGATTCTAGACTTTATTGTTTCTAGTAGAATAAACCAAAAGTACCTTATTAAATAATTTTCATTGAATTCATCACACCAAATAAACTTTCCGAATAATTTTACTTTGTATAAGCGAATGTTTAAGTCATATTTATTTCGAGTGGTAAGTCCGCCAAACAATAATTCCTTACCTGATGTATTTAAACGAATGCCTTCCATTAAATCATGTTTATTTCGAGTGGCAAACCTGCCAAACAATAATTCCTTACCTGATGTATTCATACGCAACTAATACAAGCAATTTTAGGGAGACTTATCACTTATTAAAAAATCAGGACAAAGGCTTCAGTAGGCTTGCTAAGCAATACCATGGCGATGTATTAATGACTGGTCCTTTAAGAGCGTTTATCCAACGCGAGAAATGACCAAACAATCTTTTCAGCCGGCAAGAGTTGCGCAAAAAGAACATTTTCAGCCGTCTGACATCCTTCAACTATTTTACCCAAATCATGTATTTATGAGATGGCACGCGATTTCCGGCAGTGATGGCTACGCAAATTCTTTTATCCCTTCCTGCGACTGTATACTTTCCCGCAGTACTATAAAGAGTGTGCGGGTTACATAAACACCCAGGCTCATCCACTTCTCTTTGGTCCTTCGCAGATCAGTCAAAAACGCATCTTTAAAAACTTTTCCTAGGAGATAAGGTAACCTAGAAAATTTTTCTACACTAATAATTAGAAAAGGGGTCATAAAATTTTCAAAAGTAGCGACTTGTGAGCAAAAATGTTGAGAAATTTTGAATCTCAGACCGCGAAGTTAATTTATTTTCTCCTCTTACTCACTTGGGGGGCGTTGCTATTAATAAAGCAGGCTATCAACATGACATATTTATTGGCTAATTAACGAAAATTTATGTATTCCCCTACGAAAAAACTTTCACTAACTCACCGCAAAACTGAGCAATATTAAAAAATGAAGCAATCAGAAAATGAAACTCAATGAAAATTACACATACATTTTCTGTAGTTTATGAGGAACCATCATTTTTCCTCTGAATGAACGTTTCAACGAGTTCAAAGGTCATACTTGCTATGTATAAATTCATTAGAAATATTTTTATCGGCTTGAGGTAGCGGTGTTGGCCGCATAAATACCCGGCCATTTGGGCACTTATTAGGGAGTATTTGCCCATCTCACCAAGCGGTAATTTCAGCCCCTAGGGAACCACCAAATATCTGTGGATGTGACTAAGACACATAATTAATTTTTATAAGGCCGCATTGAAAGACAAATATATCGTTAATTTCTTACGATAACATTTATCTACAAAAATATTTCTTCTGTAATACAAATGAAATACACCTATTCTTACGTACTTTTTACAGCTGATACCAGAAATGGTAGTGAAAAAGCTGTACTGTGAACAGATTTTAGTTACATGAATAATGCTAGAGGTTCCGAGTAAACTCATGAATCCTCATTATACATTTTTATGGTGGTAACAATATTTTGCCCTGCATCTATCGTTCACACGATGTAATCTTTATATTTTCATCCTTTATCCAAAACTCGTCCGCTGGTGGTGAACTTACTCATCAGCGGAACTTCTTGGCGGAATATCCTCTTTACTCCCCTTTTTGGCAATATTTCTTCCGTTCCACCGCGGATACCTGGCACTCCCCCCTTGGTCGAGCCTTAATTAGCTTACAGCTCCCCCAACACGAGTTCGGAGAAGTTATAAGACTTCGCTGTGGCACGAAAAACCGAAACGTCTCCCGAAGGAATGCAACGCTCCAAGTTAACTGCTCCCCAAATCGGACTCAGCGGAGGTTCTCAGCGAGGGGTAAAGAGGACGCATTATTCCCACCGGACCAGTGTTTTTCAGCGACGCATTACTCGTTCCTAGATGAAATACGAAGGAGACAGAAGGTATGGGTGGAGGAAGTACTTGGCGGGGAGGGGATGATGAATATAATAATAATGTTTATTGTTCCACACAAATATAAATTTTAAGAATTACATGGCTACAGGAACATAAGTACCCCTTTGCAGTTAATACTCCGCTAAGGGGTTGCCGACTCGTTCTTCAGTTAGAGTGCTTTTGTACATATTACACAAAAAATGTTACCTTGATGGATCATTCGTATTGAGAAATAATAAGCTCCCTAGCATATGAAACATGCATAATGTATATAAATTAACATATAGAATATGAAACCAGTAGCTAACATAAAACAATCATAGAATCTCATTCCATTCATCACAATACCTCATTCACCTAAGCAAATGTGAAACATCATTATGAGCAAACAAGCACATCTTTACCCTTTTGCAATATCTGTAAACATTCATTTCGTCAGTTATGTATTTTGGTAACTCACAGTAAATTTTCGGTCCCAAGAATAGTTAACTTTGTTCAAATAATTCTGTTCTTGGTCTGGGTATGTGAAAAGTATTACAATGTCGGAGATTATGTGATATTGGTAATTTCTTTTCACCACCTCTAATATAAAATACTCTACTACTAATACTAATATAAAATAAAGGACCTTATAAACGAATAAATACCTCAAAGGTAAGATGTTTATTTTTTGAATAGGGGAAGGGAATGAGTTAAGTTTGATGCCCTCAGCATTACCCTTATCACCTTTTTCTGAGATACCAGGAGTGGTTGCAAATTAGTCAAGTATGCTCCACCCCAACATACAATTCCGTATTGTAATCTTGAATTTACTAATGCATAGTACACCATTCTGAGAACAGACACTGGGCAATTATATCTCAATAAGTAAAATAGATATAATTCATGGATGTTGAAAACAGTGTTAGAATGTTAGGTAAACGAAGGAGAGAAATGAAGGCTATAGGATTTTTAGCTTGAGTTAGGGGGAGTAGGTCTTATTATGAATTGAAGAGGGAAGTACATAAAGGGAGGGTAGGCTGCTAGAATGCTTCTTAAGCACTCCATAAAAACCTACCTTAATCGGTAGAATACTAACAACAATTTCTCGTTAAAACTTGAGTTGTTCACTTAAATTTTTCAGGATATAACGAGTAAGATTTCGGTATTTCCTCAAATATAAAATTTATACTTGGGATACAGTCTGATATTGACTCCTTGATAAATAGATGAAGTCGACTGGTTGATTGGGTATGATGCGTTCCTTAGCATATCATTTTCCGAATACTCATGAGGCTGATTGACTAAAAATATCACCCGTGAAATTTAAGAAAAAGCAGGGGTCGGGCAATCTTGCCTAAGATTTCTCAAACTGGAGTAACTGTCGAATCTCTAAAACTACACTCATGAGTACCCCCTCATTATTTCTGGAGTATCGTTCTGTTATAGATGGAAAATGTGTGATGCATGTGATATCATTTGTAAAATACTTTAAAAGTACTATTAGCACTAGGAAATATGAATAACTATTAGAATACAACGATCGTCCCCACTAACACTAGCAAGCCAGACAAATTGAATCAACAATGAATGTTGGGAAGAAAATGAGAAAGCTATGACCCCTGAAAGAGAAATCAAGGGTCACACTTGAAGTGCATGCTTAAATTAATATTTAAACGCCATTATATGTTTGTATCTTTTAAAGATGGTAAGATATGATGACGGAAGAATATACCAGAAAACAAATACATACAATTCACTCCAAAAAAAGAATAAACTAAAAAGAAGATAGGTCAAATAACCACGACAGAATTTACATCTGCATGGAATAAAATGAACCTGCACATCAAGAGAGGATCTCATATTAATTAATGAATGATGACCATCTCGTTTCTAAACTCCAAGACATCGATTTTTGAGGCTTTTCGAATTATACTAAGCGCATCGTCATTAATTTTATGCTCATAAATAATAGATACCGAATAAAATACTAATCGTGTCACTATTCTTTTCTTACAGGACTTTCAATAAAATGCTACCAGTGCAACTCAGAGTACGACCCACGCTGCGGAGACCCGTTTGATTCATTCTCTATCGGCGAAGTGGACTGCAGCCTGAAACCGAAGCACGAGCATCTAGATCACCTGAACGCAACTCTTTGTCGCAAGATCGTCCAGAAAGGTAAGTGCACTTCATCATAGCCATAATGAAAGCCATATCTCCAAGGTGTTTCCAAAGGGGGAGCCATAAATTCGATCTGTCAGTATTACAAGAGTTTGCAAAAGTTAATTTACGCCTTAATACAGTATATTCTTCTCGGGTTTCTAACCAGGTTAAGGGAAACCCGACGCCCGAAACCTCGAAACCCGAGAAGAATCCATTCAAGGCATTCACCGGGAAAAACTCAGATTCATAATTCATGTTTGTTACACATCACTTTCGAAGGTTTTTAAGCTGAAACAATGCACACGGATGGAATTTTCTCTAAATTTTAACTGAGCAAGGCGCAGACTAAACAGATACTAGTAGAATCATAGCAACTATTTCATTGATAAATTGCCTCTTTTGTAACGATGGCAGATATTTCTATCGAAAACTCACTTATAATGGTTAAATACGAACGTACGAAAATTTTTACAAAATTGTTCTTATAGTAAGCATATACAACTGAGACGTAAGCAAATTGACAAGCTATTTAAGCCCTCACGTATATCCACAAGATCAAAGTTATAAAAACAAATCCATCACCAATTTTCTCACGGATTGTCTAAAGGTTAAATATTTCTAGCCACCTATCATATTCCAACAAAAAAAATATGCCATAAAAGTCCCTTTTTGGTAATGTACTCTAAAAGGGTCATGGAAATTTCCGTTTAGTGACACAATCTGTGAACTGATGCCTCATTTGGTTACTTCAAACAAACTTATCAACAAAAATAAGGCTAAAATTTCTAATTTCATATGCATTGTAACAGCATTAATAAATGCACATATTACCAAAGCAAAAACTAACACTCAAGTGACCAAGTAATACCCTGTTTCACGTCAGTATAAATGCATATATCTAAACATTTCTTGTGAAATCAGAGTCACCTAGGCCCGTTACCTAAAGTCACTATCAAAATTAATAATTATCAATTACCAAAGAAATATATTCACCAAGTAGACTTAAAACTTCATAAATTGCCATTTCAGTACTGATATCGTTTTCAATAACGTAATTTTGATGCGATGAAAATAATATACTTGGATCTTTCAAAAACGAACTAAGAGAACATAAATATTTTCAACAGTTAATGTCAAAAATTACTCGCCGTAATTCTTGCACAGAAAAATAAAAATTTCCAATGCAGAATCAACTGTAGTATGTATTAATATCCCCCTTTTTGTTTCCCAGAATTTCTTCTAATTTTGAAAATTTTTAAATCCTCCCTTTGCTCAATATCATGCCATAGCCATAGCATAGAAGTAGCCAAATATTTAATTTCTCCCATTATTTTACATCAGACGAGACGAAGGTAATGGAATTCTACTTTATAATTTGCTGGCCTTTTTTCTATTTTTGAGAATTTCGACATCCCCTCAGCTATGGCGCTCTATTCCTCCGAAAAATCAAAAGTACTCGAAGATTTAAGTTCCCAATTACTTTCATAATTGGTATAATCCACCGATTAGCCGACGATTAACGCAATAAAGATCCGCGAATTGCTCGGACCCCGAGAGATAAACGGTACAAACGTATTGGGCGTGGCACCGTCTCTTAATGAGTGGTTAATCGTCTCGATCGATCCGACGAAACTGAAATAGGTTGGCGTGACAGTTATGCCAAGTTTGGACTTAAATCGGTCACAAGAGAGAGAGCTTG
This sequence comes from Ischnura elegans, assembly GCF_921293095.1. Classification (NCBI taxonomy): domain Eukaryota; kingdom Metazoa; phylum Arthropoda; class Insecta; order Odonata; family Coenagrionidae; genus Ischnura; species Ischnura elegans. The sequence continues at coordinate 62,031,634 of NC_060251.1, forward strand.
CTTCAATCAATCATTCTCTTTCAAAGGACCAACCTTCTGTTTCTCTCTCTTCCGTCATTATTCCGATTTCGAGGGGATTTCGCCATAAAGGATTCTCGTCTGCGGAGTCATAAGTGTCATTTGAAGGCTTCATAACGGGGAGAATTTCGGTTCGAGCAACGATTGACGCGATAAGTCCACCTCTACCGTATGAAAAGCGTGCAGGGCATACCTTCCCGAAATGGCGTTTTCAATCACAACTGAAGGGCTATATTCAATCAAGGGCTATACGTCAAAATTAAGCGTTTCAGTAAAAAATTTCCACCTTAGTAGGTATACTTAATGAACTAGCAGGACTGGTATTCAAACCTCTTCTCTAGGGACTCGATCGATTCTCGATTTTAGATTTGAAAAGGTTCGAATGAAGCTGATAAAAAAGAACCTTATTTAATTATTTCGATTGACTATATGACACAAAATACACTATCCGACACATCTTGCACAGACGAATGACTTCTTTTACTTCATTTTTATTGTGTGTAGTAAATTCGCCAAGCAATAAAGTTAAACCCGATGTATTTATCTACAACTAATACAAACAATTTCAGGCAGCCAAATCATTTCTTCGAAAATCACGACAAATTTAAGGTTCTCAGTCGGCCTGCTAAGCAATGCAATTGCAATGAGATCACGGGTAGTCCTATAAGAGTTAACTGTATGAGTAACGGGTTACGACTGCAATAGTGGTAATTTTTACCTGCAATCGTAATATTTTCAGAAAAAGCAACTATTATATGTAATCAAATCAAAGTATGTAAGTCATTAAGGGAAATTTGTTCTTTATGAAAGTTTAAAAATCAACTATCAGTATCTGGTGAGCAGTTCTTGCTATTCCATTTATGTCATTTCATCCGAGTATCTAATTTTACTTTTGATTGTCTATTTTTGTTTTTGTGTATTTGAACTGTTCTACACCTGTTGACCTCGTTTGCTGGAATTAATGAAGAACTATCATTATTAATTATTACTGTAAGCTTTCGTTAAGACTTCTAACTAGCAATTTTCTATCCGTGAAAACATCGTTATGTTGAAATCAGGGCCAAGAAAATAGAATGGTTTACAAAACGCTGAGATTCGTGGAAGTTGAAATGTTACACTCACGTAAGTCATGGCAACATCACGTCGGGTCGTGACTGGATAAGGCCTAAAGTCACAGTTTTACAATCAGATTTCGACGCCAGAATAAATATATGCAAAGGTTACCTCTACATTACATACCCATTAACCATGAGTTGAAGACAACTTTGAAACCTCAACTTCATTATTCTCATAGGAGAAAATAGCAAGGGAATGGAATACTTCAAGATGGCTTTGGTTAAAACTCTGATACTTCGTGAGCATTAACAAAATGGAAATAAAACAATTTGAAATTAAAAACATGAAAAAAAAATGCTATCGTCGTATTAATGCAATCAGAACCATCACGTGATCCATTTCAATCTTGTTCGCATATGTAACTGACGATTATCCCTCTAGTTCATATACTCAGACGCAAAGAACTATGGATACCCAAATGGTTTCTGCGACGGCAAACACGAATTCTAAGCCCGAATCACTCGAAACAGAGGTAAAATATTCCCTATCCCCGTTGGTGACAAACAAAGTGAGTAAAAAACTATATTGCCAGTTCTTTCTTGACAGATAATGCTCAAATCTGGAAAAATAAACCGATTACGGTCGGAAGAGGTTCTCGTTCATATTTACTCGGGTTCGGGCTACATTTCATCCACCATTTTTCTTGTCCTTCGAGCATCTCTTGCTTCCATGCGCATGTTTGGATATATATTCACCTGAAAAAAAGCTACGTGAATGGATGGACTAACAAAGGCATTCATTTCTTCGAATAACCCAGGTCAAGAATCGAGTGGTAATGCTCCATTTCACCGGGACGCGGAATCCTCTCTTCGCCTCAAAAAGCATTAATAGCGGCGGCTTTGGTGGAGTCATCGACCCCACAACCGTTACCGTTGACCAGCGGACCAGAAACGAAAATAAACGATCGATATTCACACCACGTTCCTTTCACTATTGTCTGCCACCCAATGCCTCTCCTCCCTTTTTCTTGGTTGGTATCGATCCATCGATGGGATTATCGAATGCGTTCTAATGGTTAAATAGGGAAGAAAAGCGCAGCATTCTCTCTGAGTACGGGAAGGGAAGCTTTCAGGCGCCGATCGATCTGTTCGTTATTTTCTTCTATTTTTTTGCTGATGATGAATAAACCGAATGCTCTAATTTGGAAGAAAATAAAATCGAAATATTCGTAAGGCTGGTAGTGCTTGGATATCTTCCAACAGTAACGGGGAGCAGAACTGCTTACAAGGGAATGATATTTCTCTGAATAACAAGACGAATCACACTCCCTCGACAAGAAATATTTTGTCTTTTTACTCGAAGAAGTGATCGCTAAAAACATGCGTTATGAGTTTGGAATTTCAGGGCATTAATAATAATAATCTTAATGTATAACTTTTTACATAATTTAAGTGCAAATAGTTTGGGGCTTTCGATAGCTTCAAAGGTACAAGCTGTATCGAGACTGCCTTCCGTAAATAAATACACATCATCGATGGTGTTGTAACACAAAAAATGAAATTTTCCCGACATGTACACCAATGAGGACCATTTCCTTTATGCCAGTTTGTGAACAAAGACAGAATACATGCGTCTTGTTTACAATACATGAAGCTATATTATATAAACACTTAACATGTTTCGTTACAATTTGGAATATGACATAAGTTACAAGTGAAACACAAAACTTAGATTTTATTTATACATAATACCCATTCCTTTGGGAGCTTTATATTTTATTCTTTTCTTTCTGAAAATTTTGAATATTTTGGTATTTTATTTAATAGTTTAGGTCCCAAATAAAGTCCAAAGGACCTGCTAAAGTGCGGAACCTGTCAGAATTGCCTGTTTCTCAAATACACGATTATTTCTTTTACGTCTGATAAAGTTTTGAAGTAATCTAATCAAATTTGACAAGCAGGCAAATGTTGAGAAGGGTATATTTGTAAGCACTGGAAATTTTGCGATGGAGAAAGGTTTTAAACGAATAATTTGTAGCGAAAAAATGCCGGTCAATATGGAGACATGTGACCTCTTAAGGCAAAATATTTGTAAAGATCTTCAGCAGAGTTCATATTTTTCCCGATATTCCCGGACCTTATACCCGCATTTACGCCAATTTACCGAAGACATTTCAGAGTTTCCACTTTTCTGCGTATTTTCAAAACAATGATAAAATGATTTTAGCCCAGTTTAAAACCAAAATTTCAGGCAACTTCAAGGATATTAAAAATCACCATGAATGCCCACAAATAATTCAGATCTTTTATTTTTAACAATTCATAACGTTTATAATTTTATTTAATTCTATTACTGCCAGCCTTATCAACAACATGAAATACTTTTAATATTTTATACATAGTTAATTTAATTTTAAATTTTTATTTAATAACGCGAGCGCTTAAATTTCAGAAAGGTTGGTCCACTATGGATAGTGATTTCTTTGTAGCAAGAAATACTTAGGCATGCATGAATGATTCGGCAGTTTCCGAATTTCAGATACTCATGCATTACATTACAACCTGGGCTGCGTGAGTTGAACAGCTCATCTATCCAGCTCGTAAATCACTGAATGATTGAGTGACGTCGATACTCGGTCACTAATGCGAATGGCAGAACAACGGCAGGCCACGACGGAAACGCTGATTCCTGCGCAATTACAGCAGTAAATCATTTTTAGAAAAAACAAACGAATGAATTCCAAATGCGTTCACGTTAAAGTTGCTTCCGACTCCAAAGGCTAACGCAGATATACAGTGGCGACTAGCTTTGAACTCTCGGGACACGCTAAAATGAAGTATCACCTTCACTATTATTTTCGCAATAAAAAAATTCTTGCCATCATAGATATCTAACAAGATATAAATCAAAATTCGGATACATATAATGTGGGTAATTTCATCTTTTTTTTAATGTAACACATTTTTCTCCTATTTCAGCCGAATATATCACAATTATCACCTATCTTACGTGATTATATTTCAAAAACAGAATTAACTCGCAAATAACTTAAAAATTAGTCTGTTAACGAGGGTAAATTTAAAATTTATTCTGATTCTTAACGTAAAGCGAATACTTGCTCAGTTATTTTAATGAAACTGCATAAATATTCTAGCATTAGTGACACTTTTCAGGTGGTCGGGTATTTACCGTCATACAGTATAGATGTGTGTGAGGATATTGAAATGCAATATCCACAAAATACAGCACCAAAACCCAATTTTTTGCTGCCCTTGTTGCAGGTGAGGGAAAAATAGGGGTTAAAAATTGCGCAGAGAATGTGTCCTGAAGCTTAACAGTTACTTGCTCTTCAAAGAATTTTATACCATAAGCTGAAAATATATTATACATGTATTGGCAGCTGCAGAAAAGTTAATTTTACCAGTAAGTACAAGTACCGGTTATTCGTAATTAAAAAAACGTTTCACAAACTATCACATTTGTTGGCCCTCAGGGTTTTCCCGGTGTAGTATAATTTTAGAGGCACACTCGGTATCACGATACCGCTGAGGTGTTTTATAAATATTTGTCAGAAAAGCGTTTACTTGATAGTTCTCGCGACAAAAAGCGCGATCTGAAAACACTCAACAGACACAAATACAGACAAGGTGGAGGTGACGGACAGAAATGGCCTTCTGGGGCGTAGATGAAAAATTTGATAGAGAAATGGGAGTTGAAAGTCTCTCAGAGAAAATATATTCGTTTTGCAATGCGACCTGAAGCATGACAGCTACTCAGAAAAAGATGCTAGAACTATGAAATACACACCACTCGCTCCCCATAGAGAGTCGAAATAATGCAGAGATTCTGAGAACACAGAGATGATGTAAACTGTTGAAGTTCCTCGGATCACTTTTCCGAAAGGAACGGAAAAAGAGGAAGTACTAGAAGGCTCGGCTGGGAAACGAGAGCAGTCCATAAAGAGAAAGAGCTACTGATTCAAAGAAATTATTTATGTAACACCTGTTAAAGCTGACAAATCAGACTAAACAGTCGTTGAAAATGGGAAGCAAGCAGATTTCCGAAACATAGCGTCGCGGATTTTTTCACCGAAAAATAATATTCTAGGAAAAATAAAGTATTTTATTAGCTTACAAGTACTTCACCTAGAAACATTTATTAAGACATCCTAGAAGGTAAACCTCCCAAGTTGTTCACAGTCCTAAGAAATAACAGTTATATCACTTTGCTGCCAAACGTTAAGAAGTCCTTCGAAGTTGGGAATCACTACGTTTCTCTATATGAGCTTGGCAAATAGAGATCTCGTGGATTAGGTCATTCTTACAGTTAAAAATTCCACCGAAAACATGGTGCTAACTATTGAGTAAGAATAGTTTTTAGTTAAGTATATCTTTAATTAGATGGTTGGTAATGTGAGACTTCTCCACCGAGCTAGCGCTGATTCTCTTTGGTGGATATCGAAATACAGCAACAGAGACGCAGAAAATTCAATTCATCACCTTTCAAAATTCAACGTCGGCGTTTCGCTCTATATAGCGTTACACTCAAGATGAGAGCCTTTACTAGCACTTCCTTTAAACTCTTACTCATCAAAACCCAAATTTTGATATGATTGGTAATTGACAATATAGTTAGAGCAAAAAAAACGATAAATGTCTGAGGAAAATTGCACTACCTTGAAATAAAGTTTATTTTTACAATTTTCTTTGATTAGCGTCTTGAAGTATAGGTCTTGAAAAACGTAAATGCAAATGTTTGCCAACGTTTCGGTATCTTTATGCACCTTCATCAGAGCTACAAATGAATATGAGTACCTACACAAATTTGATACAAAAATGCATCAAAGGTTATTGAAACTTTTCTACTGCAATATAAGAAAAAAGAATTAGGTTGAAAAAATTAAAAAGAAGCGACTAGAATTTTGACATAAAATTAAAATAAAATAAATAAATTTAAAATTTTGACATAAATTTCGATCCAGATTTTAAATTTTTACTTAAATTCTTCAAGACCTATACTCCAAGACACCAATCAACGTTAAGCATAGCATAGAAAAAAAACAATGCACAATTTTCCACACAATCACTTAATTATACAGGGTGTCCAGTCAATTAAAGCAGAAAAAAATCATGCATAATTCCAAGTTTCCCAGGGAAATTTTTTTTAAATCCAGGATAATCTTACGTGATTACTGCGATACATAAAATTTTTAAAACACATAAAATTACTGCAATACTATTAAATAATATTTATGGATTATTTTAAGTTAATTCGAAGTATGACACTTAGTTACAGTTAATTTATTATTTACATTTTACAGTTAATTTGTGAATTTCTCACTCGGCACCTCAAGACATTCGTCATAAGTAAAAAAGAATGGGTTTGAACTGGCAAACTTTTATGTGAAATGTATTTGAAATAAAAGATTTTAAATTCCAGGACCGAGAAAAAATTCATGAATAATTCATGTATAATTCCAGGGACTAAAAATTCACGCATAATTCCCGATTCTCCCGGTTTTCCGGTCACTAGACACCCTGCTGTAGCAATTTTAAAATAATGGCGCATGATCCGAGCGAATTCCACGCAATATAGGCGATGGGCTCTAACGAGGACGGGATGGAAATATAAATTCGGCTGCTCCGACAGGAATTCCTGGAGTGTATTTGCACAATTCTTTTCGTCACTAATGCTTCTAGGGCGACGCTCTTGGGAGTTACAGCCCCAGGGATAGGCTATCATCGATTCGCTTGTCCCAGGAACATTTTTTCCCCCTTCCATCGCTTCCAAGTTCTTAGCTCGTGTTATTGCAGTCGCTCCTACTTCAGAGGAAGTGTTTACGACCGACGAGAGATTCTCGTGACTTATGTCATCCCTTGAATCGCTCCAGATCGAACGGGTGATTATGTCGAGACGGAAACCGAGAGAGAGGAAGGTAGCGCGAAGAGAAAGATAGCCTCTATCTCCCAAAAGGACGCTCCGTAGCAGGGATGTATCAATACGGCTTTCGAAGGCGCAGAGGCGTTCTGCCGATAGATATTGCGACATGATTATACTCGGGGGTGACAGAAACGGGGACAGGGATATATTAACACAACGCATTATTACCTTTGAACTGTTGTATTTTGCCTTTTTTGGCAAACTTTTCCAGCGGTAAGAGCCGATTTTTGCCTAATTTCATAACGTCTTTTGGTTTAAGTTGGGGTATTTATTTTCCAGTTACTAGTAAACATTAATGGAAACGTGTCGAACTTGAATTTTTATCATAACTCGTGACATGCCGAATATCTCTCAAAAAGATCTCTGCCAATAGATATTGCGACTGTGATAATTTATTAGGAGTGACAGAAACGGGGACAGGGATATATTAGCACGACGCATCATTGCCTTCCAGTCTGTTTTGCTTTGACTTTCTTTGGAGACTAATTACGCGTTAAAAACTTAGGTTATCATCACTAAATTTTCAGGGTACATGGAGAACACATTTGTAAAAATTACCCGTATCTCAAAAGTAAAATATTTACTTCTGTGAAAACACTGAGGTTAAGCATATTCCCCGAAAAATGCGGTCAATTCCATTTTCGTGAAAATTAAAAAATAGGCTCTTTAATTGTACTTAATTAACCATCGTTAAAAAATTTAGACTTCCAAACGTTAATTTTTTTCCGAAATTACTTTTTAAAAGACTGGTACACTCTATAGTGTCTCACGGGAATGCTTGCCAATGAGTAGAAGAGATCGAAATTACACATTTACATCGCAAATGGATTAAGAAAATTCATTTTGGCAAAATGATGTTCGGCATATCACGAGTTGTGATAAAACTACAAGCTAGACACGATTCCATAAATTTTCACTGGCTCAATTAATGCCCAAATTTAAGTCAAACGACGTTATGAAATGACGTAACAAACGCATTTTACCGCTGGAAAATAGGGTGAAATTTAGAAGTAAATTAATTGAATCTTCCACGTTGATTTACCCTTACTCTACTCTTCAACATTTAAGTACACCATAAATTAAAGCAGTATTTTTTCACATTCGTACGATATTGGAGGAAAGTATTTTCGAAATGGATACTCGCGGTGGAATATCTTAAAGGTCGTTTTCTTTCTATCTTCAAACATTTCTGAGTGCCTGGAGGGTAGGCAACACACCTCACCAAAGCGGGGTCAGGAGGATGAGCATTTTTCCTGCTTTGCATGCTGCTCTAGGTCCAACAGGCTCCTTAGGGAGAAAACTTGTCTCAAAAAATACATATTATTGCTACAACATTTTCCTATAAACATTTACTTAAAATAATGATAAATCCATTATATTAAACTGATATACAGATGTAAATAGATATTTTTACAACTTAGCTCCCTTTCACTTTCACCAGAGATGATTTTTAATATCTCACTACCCTAATCTAGTACAACTTTCAAGGTAGTTTTCTAGCTCCGCTGCTACATAACATTATTATTTGGCTGATCAATATGTAGGCTTCGATTCGGTTGATAACCAAGTTTTCTAATTTAACTTGCTACTAACTGATGAAATTTCAAAGAATAGGTGGCAAGGCATTACCTGCTGAGCAAGATGACTCCACCGATTACCCTCGCGAAACCTGGTTTAGTTTTCTTTCGAAATATCAGTAACCGTGGAAAGGAGTTCATCATCGATTTTCAGCCCACATTATTCCTCAATCTCAAAAAATAAAGCAACAAGGTTCGGCAGAGACTCGATACCAAAGAGACGCTTAACATTACGGCATTGGTCACAAACTTGTATCGTATAAATGATTATAAGGTCAGGAAAATAGGTTGAAGAAAATATAACACAACATAAAAGGCATTATAAAATCGTTTCAGGCTCCATTTTGTGGAAGTTCGATGTATCCGTGATAAAATAACACAAATGGTATATCCTTGAAAATGACACAATGTGTTGAAACCATGGTCGGTTGTTGAGTTTTGTATTAAACGTGTGGAAATTACCATTTGTGTTATTTTATCATGGAGAAAATACATTACCTATAGAATTGCGTGGGATGATGAGGTGTTCACCTACAGGAAGGAGTTTTAAAAGGAATGTAACTTGAGCCGATAAAAAATATATATTTAATTTTACCGTTTGGGCAGTAGGTTGAAGGGAGAGCGTAGAGTTGCTAGAGCATATCCATAACTTACTTTGCATGAAAATGACCCATTTAAATGAATTTGATAATTCAGTTGGTAGTCAATACCTTCTCCCACTTTTACTTCAATCCCTTTTCGAATCGCTGAGTGAATGATACATTTTTTCGGACTCCTGCTTGCTTTCAATCTATCTGGATACATTTTACAAATCTATCAAAAGTAGAACGGATTGATTGCCACGCCCCACAAATTGAGAAGGAAGAACCTCAAAATGGGTTACATTGTTTCCTTAGGAAGAGCCATGATTCGACTCTTTACCGAGGACATCATCCACCTTGAAGTTTCAAATAGCTTCTCTCAGTTCATGCTCTTCAAACTATTCCGATCGCTTGGAAAAAGGGCCCAAATGGAAGAATTTGATGAGGTTAAACTGATTCTTCTCCAGCTGGTCGTCAACGGTTGAGGGGACCACAAGGAAGAGGTTCCAGTCCGTCTCGAAGAAGTTTGATTTATGCTACCACATCAGCCACTTCAGGTTTTCCAAAACGTCAGAAGCGCAGTAATGAGGGCAAGCGATTCATACTTTCCTAATGTTAGCAAGAGAATTTTCACACGCGAGGAATAGCAACATAAATTAATGAATTCGATAGTGTGTGCCATCTCAAATATAAATCTAGGTCAAAATCTCTAATTATATCCCAATTCTCCGGGATATTCGGATCGCTCTACATTTAGAGACGCAAGTGGTGACTTTCTTCAAGCCCATTTGAATTAATTCACCGTGGATGACAGCACATCTAGCGAAGAAAAATCTCGTGTTTTACAGGCTTATTATATAGGTGAACTTTCCTCGAGTTTTACGCCGTTTGATACGGTCCATTTCTCCCAACGCTTTATATTCATATCCCTGATGAAGAAGGCTGAGTCGGTAATCGAAACGTTGGGAGAAATGGAACAGATCAAACGGCGGAAAATCAGAGAATAGTTCACCAACCACAACTTAGCAACTGACTGGAGATATTCTACTCCTATGGTACTCCTAGTTCAGTCATCCGAGGATTAATTCGAGACACATTAACATTACAATGAAGAACTCTTCAGTCAGCCACTAAATGTGTTTTCACACACCGCGCATTCAAATGGGTTTGTAAAAGTCGCCACACGCTTACAAGCAGAGCTAACCGAATCTCACGGAGAAATGAGCAATAAATACGTGGCTTAAAGTTACACGAACTTTATATTCTCGATGGTGTGATCCGAGGGAACTGCATAGAGAAGGCCCTATTCCATCTCATTGAACTTTGATTTCTGTTGCCACTTCGGTCGCATTTTTATCGGTTTTCAAAAATGTCCGCTACGCGATGATGAGCGCAATGCGATCCACTTTTGTCCAATATTTTGCAGTATATTGTTTGCAGTTGCAAGGAATAGCATTGAAAAGTTATGAATTTGATACATCACATCATCGTGTATAAAAATATTCATTAATACACCTTATTATACCTAATTATCCGGTGAAACTCCGATCACTTTGTCTGTCAGCAACGCGAGTGGCGATAATGTAAACCCATTTAAATGCGCGGTGAGTGACAACACATTTCGAGTTGAGGATCTTCTTTTGTAATATTCGTGGTGTGATTTACCAAATGCGCAACTTTTCGACACCGTTCATCGCTATTACAGCTGCTATATTGCTGATATGGAGAATAAAATATAATTTTACTCCGCACTCGCCGTACTGAGGACGTATTTGTAAACTGATTAAGATGCGCACTTGGTGGCTTAAATTAAGCTTCTACGGGACCTCCTCCATGTGGTCCCCATTTCAAGGCACTTCTAAAGGAGGCAAGAGCGCCGTTCTGAAAACGGAACCCCATACGTGTAGATTAACCTTGGAGTTTGACTTCATGGATCGATATGGCGTGGCGGGACGTTAAAAGTACCCCTACGTGAACCAAAGAGGTGGTCTACTCGCGAGGACTTAATCGATCAACCTTATAAAACCTCCAGCATTCACCGTCGGAAGAATTCTTTAGCAGAATGGGTTTTAGAAGTAAAAAAAAACGAGAGACGTAAAAATTTAAAGTCTATTTAGATCAAAGAAATTTTCTCCCGTCTTCGAAGTTGGCATAATTAGTAGAATTTTACTCCTGGAAAGCATTGAATAAAATGCACCAACCTTGTTCCAAGCTTTGGAACGGGCCACTTCTCCGGCGAAATAATGCCTCTCTGGCAGTTCACGAGGGGTTTCCTCTTGCTGACTCACAGGAACTGAGCCAGCTCGTTGTGATGGCGTGTTTGATGAGGTTTCATTCGCTGTGGCCGTCGCTTAAACTTCTCGGAATAAAGGCAACGAAGGGCAATACCACAGGAGTAAAAATAATGTGATAAACAAATTAGTTTCCATCACCCCACATTCGATTGAAAGGGACAATATCAAGCTAATTAACATTACTAAATCTAGGAATGAAGGCAGACTAAACTTTTCTAACATATTATTACTGTTATCAAAGCATTCAACCGGTCAATGTAGGTTTACATGGAGCTCTTTGTCGGTCACCTCGGTCTATCTCCCCTCCCCACTTGGAGCAACCTCTTTTATTCACAACTAGCAGGCCACCCTGCGTTGCTCAGGAAGGATAGCAGTTAGGTATGCAGGAAAGCGGGGAATTTGGAACTAGGAATTCATTGTCACACGGCACGATTTTTTGGTAAAGGAACAAAGCAAGTATGATGATGGTACACGTACAAATGGTCAGCAAGCAATGGAAAAAACGATTTCCGTATACCACGCACGGGATCAGCGTATACTCCGCTCCTTAGTATTGACCATTATTGGTGTCCGTACGTGCGTTGGCTAAAAACGTCGTGTGAACGCATACCCCAGCAAAAGGTTTACACCAACAGAATTAATAGTTAAGTGTACAATTCTTTGAGTAACATTTTCCCTTTAAGCGTGTTAATGTGTACCTACCCGGTTCGACGTCCAACCACAGAAGTAGTTATGTAGTGAAGTAATAATAGTAGAAGTAGTGAATTATTTGACGTAACAAACGGTAATGAGAAAATGACGCAAAGGACGCGTTGGGCGCAACTAGAAGTAGTACAAAGGGGTAAGGAAGCATGAGATATACCCATGTACTCAAGTTGGTTGCAATCCCTGCAGCCGTATCGAAATGCATAGCGGACAGACAAACAGACATCCTATAGTATTTTTAAGGAGAGAGAAGGCCAACTCCCCTTTTATAACTCAGTTTTCCTTATTGTAAATGCAAGCGCAACTGATTTTAGGCTTATGAGGACGCATGGGCGTACCCAGAATCAAAGCTATGGGGGGGGGGGGGGGCAAAACTAGCCGTGGTTGTTCAATTTGTAACTTTTCTGCACAGAAAAGGCAAATGAAACCAAAATTTTAAGGAAATAGTGATAGCAATTTATTAGTTTTTATTACTATTTGCTTGAAAAAATAAATTTTATTATAGTTCCATGTATTATACTAATATCATTTTCCTTCAAAAGGAAATTTTTTCATAACTTTTGTTTTGAACTAAATTTATTTTCGCTTCTAGGGGGGCAGTTGCCCCCCGCTGATTACGCCCATATGAGGATGCATCACTCCCTTTCGACCCAGGGTTGGATTTAGATGAAAAGAGGCCCTAGGTTATTCCACCTGTGATGCCCTTTCACCTCCCATTTTTAAGTGTGTAAATTACAAGAGTGATAATAAAATACATCATTACTGTGATAACTATCAATATGTTAAATGAAACATGTTGTGATTGTTACTAACCTTTATTTAAAATGTGGCACATATAATAATTTTTTTAAGTCGAGAATGCAGAGTTAATGCAGGCATCTCGTGATATTGAGGCCCTACGCTGAAGCCTAGATAGCCTTTAGGAAAATCCGGTCCTGTTTCGACCGCTCGTATTTTGTTTTTTTTTCGCGACAAATTCCTCATTTAAAACTTATACTTGAAATTTTATGACCTTGTATATATTTTCCTGCATCTCAAACTTAAACATTTTTAATAGGGAATTCATCAGAGTAATTTTCGAATTTGAGTCAAAGGTAAATGTTTACAAAGTTCTATTATGTAAAACCTAAAAATTGAAATACGAATATACTACAAGTTTTAAATAAGTGACGCGCAACGAAAAAACGAGAGTGATTCTTCCTCTCAAAATAAAAGTAGATAGAAAATCCTAAAAGGAGGCGTTCACGAATAGGATAGATATGATGAGCTGATCGCAGAACTAGAGTGGACAGAAAAGGCTATTGAAGACTCTGATCGGGAGTAAAGCACTTGTGTAAAGGTGGGTGCGGAGATAGGAAGACAAGATATGACTGAACACAATTGAGATGTGGATAAGGAGGATCCTGGAGAAGGTGAAGTGGACGGAGAGGACAAGGAAGTGCTAGAAATGGTGGGTGAGGACAGAAAAATTCCAGTGGAAGCAGGCACGTAAAAAGAAAACGCGGTGCTTGGGTGGTATGGAGGTCGCCAATACTAGTAATTTGTTTTCCATTTCCATGCATTGTAAAATCATACCTTTCCATGATAGAAACACAAATGGCAATTTCCACACTATTTAATCCACCACTCAACGACCGATCATGGTTTCACCACTTTGCTCAAGGTCAAAGTCAAAGAAACAATGGTCGATCGTTGAGTGGTGGATTAAATAGTGTGGAAATTACCATTTGTGTTTTTATCATGGATATAGCAATATTCCACAAAATCAAGCCTGAAACGATTTTATACGATCATATCTTTCATTTAATAAGCTATAAATTTCGATTGTATATTGCTAAAATTTATGATCGTCGCTTTGGTTTATACCGAAACGGACATACTTAATACAAACCCTTTAGCCATGTGATTCCAAAATCCGCCTAATTTTTCGAAAAAAAAATAAACTTTAGGTTACTCGAGGTAGAAGCTTTGGGGAAATTTCCGATTTCGGGAAAATCTCGCGTCTGAAGTTATGGGGGATCGGGTTGGTGTGGTGGCTAGTGTTGGCTTTCCACTCTATGGGCTCCGGTCCAAATCCCGGCAGTGGCAGAGAATTTTTCAGAGACTGCTCGATCCCTGCTTGAATGTTATGCGGAGGACATTTCAAGCGCAGCACTACGTCCGTCGGATGGGACGTTAGGCCGTGGTCCCCTTGGCGCCTTTCGTTAAGAGCAGGCTAATAGTGCTGAAATTACCATTTGTGTTTTTATCATGGATATAGCAATATTCCACTAAATCAAGCCTGAAACGATTTTATACGATCATATCTTTCATTTAATAAGCTATAAATTTCGATTGTATATTGCTAAAATTTATGATCGTCGCTTTGGTTCATACCGAAACGGACATACTTAGTACAAACCCTTTAGCCGTATGATTCCAAAATCCGCCTAATTTTTCGAAAAAAAAATAAACTTTAGGTTACTCGAGGTAGAAGCTTTGGGGAAATTTCCGATTTCGGGAAAATCTCGCGTCTGAAGTTATGGGGGATCGGGTTGGTGTGGTGGCTAGTGTTGGCTTTCCACTCTATGGGCTCCGGTCCAAATCCCGGCAGTGGCAGAGAATTTTTCAGAGACTGCTCGATCCCTGCTTGAATGTTGTGCGGAGGAAATTTCAAGCGCAACACTACGTCCGTCGGATGGGACGTTAGGCCGTGGTCCCCTTGGCGCCTTTCGTTTATAGCAGGCTAATGCTGACGCCGGGTTTCTCTCCACCCTTCCTCCCATACCCTTCCGTCATGGCGTAAATGACCTCGGCTGTCGTTCGCCTCCTCCAAATGCCATACCATACTAAAATTATGATCTCAGTCCACAACTTTTAATAGCTAGTCCATAACTTTTAACAGAAATTTAGAGGAGAAGTGCCCCTGGGCAAGTTGCCTCCGGCGGGCAGTCGCTACAAGGTATTAAGATTCGAAGGGGTCTAAAGCCCCCAACCCTACGTACCTGAGTGAAAGTACAGAGAATGAGGTTTTGGATGAAGCAAGTACTAAGCAGGAAGGGGATGCTGAAAACCGTTTTAGAGAGAAGGATATTATTCAGGGGCAGTCTGGGATGATTGGAGGCCCTCGGCTGCCCTCATTACCATTTTGACGCTATTCTGGCAATTAAACTCTAGATAAAAATTAATAAAATAGCAATTTCGTCAGCAAAAATACTATGAAAAGTGAGAATTTCACAGCTGGAGAAATAAAATAATATGTTATGGTTCAATTACCTATTTACTGAATTTGTTCCTTAAAATTGCACTTAAATCTAAAAAGTCTCAAAAATAACCCTTTCAAATAAGCCTTTCAAAAAAAGCATCAGGTTCTCTTTAATCCTCTAACACCTTTATTTTATTATTTTTATATAATATTTTTACTGAATTTTATAATCGCAAAAAAAACTTTGGTTCAACTAATCTTAATATTTCTTTATTACGCCTTTCATATGCGCTTCAAAAGAGACGCGATCGTTGTGGGGGCCCCCCCTAAGCTCCGGGGCCCTCGGCGATCGCCGACCAGCCGGCCTGGCCAGACCGCCTCTGATATTATGCGAGAGAAACGGGGATGGAGGAGGAACAGATTATTAAATGGAAAATAATCACCCTAATTGTGAATTCAGAGAGTTAAGTTCCATGTGAGAAGAGAGACAGGCCGGGATACTTTGCATAATGTTTCTACTATACCTACCTTTACCGAAAGCAGTGGCGTAAATATGGGGGGATGATCCCCCCCAAAGCCTCAGAGATGTAAGAAAGTTATTTAAAACAATTGTCTAGTTTTGAAATGTAATAACTGCATCTGCTTAAAGTTAAATTTTTATTGCCAAAATGATGCAAAATGTATATCCAGGCAGGTCATTTTTCAAAAATTTTCCCGAAACCCAATCTTTTTTTTGCGGATTTTGCAGCACAGGTGTGAGTTTAATCGCAAGTTCAATTCGATTATCGTACCAAATGCGGAAATAAGCATGTCTTGATTAGTTTTTCGTATAGCCGTATAAAATTTTCTAATTACGTATACCTTGGTCTTCCTAATATAGGCCAATGGAGAACGTCTTGGCGTATGGGCTCATTATCGATATATACTGAATCTTAGTTTTCTTGAATTCTATCGATTGCTAATAACTATTGAAAATAGTAGTTAACAAAGATGGTACACGACATTATATGGAGAATGACGAATACTTGGAAGGTTAACAAAAGCGGTTATAGATTTCTTTTTTCGAGAGGGATCTATGTTATCGTAACATCGATACGTTATCACTGACAAATACGTAAATGGACATAACGTCATCAGTATTAACATTGGATCTACGAAATTTGTAGACTCCGGGATTCTTGGTATTCCTATACTGCTCAATGATAAATAAATGGTGGTTAGCCTTACTTTCTATTTATATCGAATCAAATATATAGTTTTTTGTGACGTATTCGCTTTTCACCACGCTTATGGACTCCAGATGCCTGGAAAAGAGGGGATCGCAACCCCAGGCCATTCCATCCCCCCCAAAGCACATCCCTAGTTACACCACTGACCAAATGAATACCCTCAACAAATAATTCATAATTAATTCATGACAATAAATTAGTCATTCCCATATCTGGAGCTGAAATTTCTAACAGGTCAAGCCAGTTTAGACAAGATTTTCAATACGGTTATCTTACGTTCCTTTTGTTTTGTGTATTACGGAGTCTCAATCATTTAGGCCTTGAGCCCAAGTCAAGAAGACAGATTTGTCGGTAATTAGTCATTCGCTAGTCAGAGGTCACATAAAGATGCGCAAGGGGCTCGAAAACTGTCGTTACTATATATGTAACTCATCTATATTTTCATGTTCATAACTTTCGTGTAAAAATTTAGAGAAAATTTCACACAGTAATTGTTTTATGTTGATTTTAATCTAAAATATGAGAAGACCGTTTGCCAGTCAGACCCTTGTACATCACCCATAAAAAGAACCTGGATCCGCCCTTGCTACTGATTCCATTTTCAAAACGGGAACGCTATTTATACTATTTCGATTACTACACAAAATTGTTGCCTACATTCCAGGATAACAATTCGTGTTGACTACACTCAAGGATACGAAAGGCAAAGGATTTTATACGCATTTTGACCGAATCACAGAATCTACGAAGAAGTCTGAAGAATATGAGTTCATAATTAGCTCTTTTGGACAATTTTACTATTCATAACTTTCATTTCCAGGAAGCCTGACGTAACCATAAAATAATCACTATGTACCTATAACCAAATAAATAATTCTTCTATTGGGCACTTAATTATGACTTTGATTTCCTTTGCCTTCAAATACAATTAATATTCGCTTTTTTAATATTTCATTCATATCGATATGCACTATAAAATCAACTATAAATATAGTAACCAGATCTCAAAGTGATTGATGCAAGACGTTTGTCTAACCCCTGTGATTTTCATGGCCTTATTTAGTTATAACAATAATGAAAATACTTGCTTAACTACACATAGTTCATAAACTTTTTCTCTCTTTCTACCATTTGTGGTTATC
Organism: Ischnura elegans; assembly: GCF_921293095.1. Lineage (NCBI taxonomy): Eukaryota > Metazoa > Arthropoda > Insecta > Odonata > Coenagrionidae > Ischnura > Ischnura elegans. The sequence goes on from NC_060251.1 coordinate 62,049,360, forward strand.
AAGACTTGAAGAAACTGAGAATTATTGGGTAATTAATCCTCACCCCCAAAAAAATTGTACTCCTGATCAGTGGCGGATCCAGAGATGGGCTAGGGGGGTCCACTTGGGAATCAAATTTACACTAGATAAAATGGTAATTTTGTTCAGTTGTCGAATGGAAAACAGGAAACAGGAAAGGAAAGCCCCCTAACCCCCCTAACCCTTGTCCCTATCCTGGATCCGCTGCTGCCCAACACACTCAGAATGAGTGCTTTCATCATGACATATTTAAAACTTAGATGGTTAAACACTTAATATAACACCCATTCATATCTTAACAAGGGTGGGAGTAGAAAAATTACATCTCTCACTGTTCAAAATTAAAATTTTCTGCCTAAGTATAACAGATGATTTAATTTAATAAAATCCCACATCTAGAAAATAATTTTTATGAATTCCTCAAGATTAATCCAGTTATTTTTTCTCTCTTCCTCAGTTTATGGAAAGACAAGATACATCCGAACATGTGGTTACGTTGGCGACGTCTCACCAGAAGATGGCAAGCTGTGTATCCAGAGATCAGGGACGTATGAAGTGAATGTCAACTACTGCGCCTGCAAAGGAGATCTATGCAATGGAGCCTCCCCTCAACGGATCAGTGAATTGCTCCTCCTCCTAGTCACATTGGTCACTCTGAGAAAGCACGTGGCTATTTTATAACAAAGAGACTTAGAGTAAACTTGACAAAGAGGGGAGAGGAATAAAAAAGAAGAAAATGTAATAATTTAAAAAATTGTTTAAAAAAATGATCTCAAGGGATGCTTTATCCGCCCCATCTCCTAAAAACTGTTGCTCTTCCCCCACACCCAATACGCAAAATAATGATGGGGCAATAAGATGTTTGTAGAGAGAGCGAGAGAGAGAAGAAGAAAAGCCGAGCAAATCGTTAACGACAGACCTTGATCATTTGGTAGGGGATAAAATGAAAAGAAAAAAAATATTATAAGCAGAGTTGCAATAGCTGATGCATGCTTAGGAAGGCATTCAATTTTTTTTTTACTACCCCCAGAAGGTGAATTTCACGAATGCAAGGCATTGGCTCACATTTAAAAAAAAAATCAACATCCACCTTTTTTCGATGCCCCCTGAAGTGTGCCATTCATGCAGGTTAAACAGTTCCAGGGTTGACTTTAGAGGCTGCAACCTTAATTTATTTTTTTCCTCTCTCTAAAAAGCTGCTCCACATGTTTAAAAATTACATTCTCATTTCCGTGCAAATGTCTTTGCTACTACAATAATGATAAGATCACTATCAGACCTGACTGTGTGGCCCATTATGAACTATATTAACTGTGTGCATGATGAGTGGGCAGCAAATAATTAGTACCTGTCGCTGTAGCAAGTTCACCCTCTCACACGTTTTCTCTTCTCATTTCGACTCTCCTTTTCTAGAGGCTCAGTAAGCGCAGAAGAGTGTAATAACCACCTATAATTATCAGGAAATTCATTCTTTTCAGATAAATTTATTTTGTCAAGTCGTGGTGTTCATTGCATTGTTATAATTGCTACTGAAAAAAAAACAAACTGTGATTTTCCTGGGTGTCATCATCCGAGCACACCTCTTGTATAATCAGAAAAAATGGCTTTGTACAGATGTGTTTCAAATAGTTCTGAAATTAGGAAGAATACAACTTGAATTAGCAAAGTAAATGCACCAAATGCCATAGAGGGTTACCGTTGAAGTTTATAAGTTAAGCAATAAATTTAAACACTAGAGGTGAAGCTAAACAATGCCATGAAAACTTAAGTTTTTAACTTGTTACAATTAGTGCGGTTGTTAACTGGCAAAAAAGCTTGAAAAGTGAAGATCATTAAAAATGAAATCTGTAGAAGTTATTGCGGCCTCATTGACAACAATAATACTAATAGGTTAATAATAGAAATCTTGTGAGTATTATTGTGTGGGGATTTTCCTCCCATTAACAACATAGCCTGGTTAAAATTCACTATTATAGAGTAAAACTTATGAGAAGTAAGCCCATTATTATTGTGTTCAGTACACAGTTCCCAAATAGTGTGATATTTCCATCAGGTACTATGATCATCATTTTTCACAAAGTGTAAAATTCTTGGGTCATAATAAGTTTGTAAAAATGCGATTAGTAAGTAACGATTTCTTCTTTCGTTCTGAAGTGGATTAATGTCTTAAGATGAGTTTATTCTTAAAATGCCTTCACTTTTGCATTAGGTGATAAAATAATGATAATTTTAGTGACAAAAATATTGTTCAAATAAAAATAATTTGGAGAGGTGAGAGGGAAATATGATCAATTTTATCTATTTAATATTGTACTGTGCGACTGATTTCCCTGATGTTTGCAATGCATGCATTGAAATTTCTCTGTCCATGTTGCCCATTTATTTAATCAAATGTACATATAATTATAATTGTTATGATGGGAAGTAAATTGTCCCAAAATGGGAAAAAAATAACTTCGTTCAATCACTTTGAAATGGTAGAGAGATACCGAATGGCTATCTCAACGACTCAGCTTCATTAAATAATTATTTTTTCCACAGTTCTATGATTTCAGGCTTTTGAAATAATTAGCATTAAAACTCAAAAGCACCATGCTTTAAACACAGTAATATAATAATAGTGATTGATATCACAAAATAAGATGAAGATTTACGCTTCAAAAATGTTTTGGAAAGGATAACAGGAATACCTTTGATAAAAGGCAAATATTAAATGGTGATATAAAATATCAAATTGTGTCTTAGGTGACGGTAAATGAGAGAGAGAGAGTGTTACAAAAATTACTACATGAAATTACATGTTAGCACACATTTAGAAAAGTATTTGCAGAAGGATGGTTGACCAATCAACAAAACCAACACTTCTGTAATGGACAGAGCAATCATGATTCTAGAAACATAATAATTTAGCAGAGAAATATATTTTAAGATTTGAAAAAAAAACTCAATTTTCTCCCAAGGCTATCTGTATTTTGTTCTCAAAAGAAATTTGCATTGAAGTAAGTGAAACGTTTTTACCAAAAAAGAGAAAAGGATTGTTTTGCCACAAAAAAGCTCTAGAACACCTTTTTATTTTTGTGTACTTTTGCAAATATTTTGCATGGAATGTGGTATTATTTATCAATATACCTTGAATTGAAAATGAAATCAGTGTGACAACGATTGAGCCATGATGAGTAATTGAGGATCAATCAGAGCATTATTAAAAATTGTTACAAGCCTAGATGCAAACTGTACTGAATTTCCTTAATATGGTTGCATTGTGAAGTAAAATTGTTCTACATTAAATAGTTGAGTTAGGGAAATTTAAATACTGTTTAAAGTATTATGTTCACAGCCTTAGAATTTTTACATCTATGATTGTTATTACTATTAATGACACACGTTTATTTTGCAACATATTCAATAAGTTGTACCAATAGGAAAGAAGTCTCTGTTATTACTGTGATTTACATTAGGTTAAAAGTATGACTGATGTAATTAGGATGAGAATGTGCTTTCATGTGATCTTTAAAATAAGCATGTATTCATTCACCTCGCTATGTAAAGTAGACACAAATATTTTAGTTTGTTTAATAACTCTGTACAGTTGTTCATCATATTTGTAGGAATAAAATCATGTTTACAAAAACATTGGAAAACATAATTCTAATTTAAACGCTCTTGTTGTGGTTATAATTTAATGTAAGATTCAAATAGAATTTTGGCAAATGATCACATGAAGATTTAATTGTAGCGCTGCCACAAGTGTAGTGTTTTGGCCAGCCCCCTCTTACAATGTACCTCATTACCCACAAAGCTGCAAATATTGCAAGTAGATATAAAAGCTGCCATTAAGTAAGGGATATTGTACCTTTTCAGACACAAAAATCTGATAGAGAAATAGAACAAATGAGAGAATAATGCATTGCCTTCATTACTCACTGTTTTCAAACATAGCGTACTAGCACCAAGTTTGAGCTCAAAGTTTGGAATAGATGATTTCAAACAATGCTAAAAGTAACTGTGAATTACTAAATAGAAATTTCAACATTTCAAATTAAAAAAGAAAAGCATAAATTATTGTCAAATAACTGTTCTAAAAATTTTATTGCGCTTATTTGAGATTTACTTTAGACCCTAACATGATTAAACCTATTTTTTATAGATTGGTGGATTTTCACCAGCTCATAGTACATAATGACCATTTGCTAGATACACTTAAAAACCCTGATCCTCAACTACTCTTAATTTATACACCGATAATTTAAAGATATAGACATTTCAAATAATAACATATTGATGTAAATATCCTCGATTTAAAACAATTGTTCGCTAAGTGATTTATTTTAGCGAGTACCTAAGTGAATTTTAAAAATGATATTTTTTTGATGCATGATAAGGGACATATAAGTATATTTTAATAATTGGTCAATAAAAACCTTCAATACATAATAATAATGTTTATCAGAGATGCTGTGAATAAAACAACCAGAAAGCAAATGTTATAAAATAAATATTCATTACTATTGTCTTTTCTGAGTAGCCATTACATAAATATGCTAAGAGTAAGAACTGTTTTCGAGCAATAGAAATTGGGCCTACTCCCGCTGAGTCTCTCATTTGCCACATCTTGTATTACCCATGGTATGTGATAGTTTAATTACGTATACATAAATTTTACTTTTTTATCTGAGAAAATTTCTGTAACTCTTAAGTTATTATCTGCATTTTTTAACATAATTTTTTTACAGAAAGCATTGTGTGAATTATTATACCTGTTTCCTCTGTATACAACAACAAAACCTAACCTCCATAACTATATTGGTAGGAATATTTTCAAGTGCAATGAAGCTCATATTTTAATTTGCCACAATCATTGGGGACGCACGAAATAAAGGGTGAGATTACCCTTTTGTAGCATTATCACAATATAAAGGGAGAGCTTTGGAGAATAATAAAATTGGTAAAATAAGGAAAGAAATTTTTACCTTTAGAATATGAGTTCAAATATGACATACTTCATTTAGAGTTATGAAAATTGTTTGATGAAACCGTAGGCATTGTCTTCATATGCATGTGACTTGAATGCCAATCTGAGTTTCAGAGAATTCTGTGTTCAGCACCACTCACTACTGCCAAAAATCCACTTCATTAATTCTATCAACATCAATTTTTGAATGGTCTTAATATTAATAAGTTATTAAAAAAATACAAGTAAATTTAGGTTCACTTCCACAAATTATCTGTAAGAGCCAATAATATGAATGATTTGGCACCAAAATTGTATTTTGATACGCAGTTGAGCTTGGGAAAGTCAAATTTATGATTTTTTGGAGACGTACAATTTGAATTGATTCTCTAACCAAAATAACATCAATGTAAAAACCAAAGGTATGGCAAAGAATTAGTTTTGCCAGAAAAGTGTAATGTTACAATTGATCAATGGATCTTTTTCAATTTACGCCTATTAAAAATGTCTTAAAAATTGATGGTATTAGTTTTTAAAGTAGACCTTAATGTAGAGTATGATTTTTAAAAGTTTAATAGCTCACTCCCATTTCTATACTGCCAGAGGTGCCTCTCCGGCTTATTTAAGTCCCAAGCCGGAGCGCTGTATTGTTGTCAGTTGTTATCATCGTTGCTGTTGTTTTCTGTTTGTCTCGCTACATTGCCCTCTGGGCTGTACATTTTCTTCACCCCATGTGTTACTAATACTATAATGATGTATTGGGTGAATTTATAGAAAATAAAGGTTGTGAACATAAAAATTACCCTCCTATCAATTCAACAAACAATTTTCAGCAACCTTATACTTTATGTTACATTACAAAGCATTTACTAAATATAGGAAAGCCTCGAAATCTAATACTTTAAAGTTACATCTGAAAAAATACATTTTAATACAAAGGAAAGCAAAACTCTGGGATTAAAACTCTTTGAGTAGAACACAAACATTTTGATACAAGTCCTTGATTTCCTAATCATTCAGGGTAGAAATGTAAATGTTTGTCTTTCACTTTTGAGGTGGAGTTGTTTGAGCACACACCCATGCCTCTCTCATTGAATCAGTTTGTGATGTGCTCCAATTTAACTGGAAGGCTGGTGAGCCCAATAACCGTACAGAGTGTCTCTCAAGATTGAAATACCACTTTCGTAATAGTAACATTGTCATTTATTAGAAAAACCCACTTTCCTTGCGAGGAAAAAATAATGGCTACTAAAAGGTGTCCTCAGGTTCTCAGGTACACCAGGTTACAATATCCATTTTGCCAATGTTTCAACACTATGGTTGAGTGTAGTGATGGGCATTGTGCGAGTGAGTCAGTTCAAATGTGCGACTCAGCAGATAGAGCTGTGAGGTGAGAGAGTCTCATTTGGAGAGTCGCGACTCCCTCCCCTCTGCAAACGACTCCCTCCACGCACACTGCGCGTGTTGGAGTCGTGAGCGGTAAAGGTCGGCTCCATGCACACACGACTCCCTTTCCGCACAATGTGCGCTGGAATTGTGCGAGGCGAAGTCAGACTCCTAGTGCCTATGACTACCTCAGCACACACTGTGTGCGTTGGAGTCGTAAGCAGTGGAAGTCGGACTCCATGCGCACACGACTCCTTCCACAAACATTTTCCGTGTGAGGCTCATTGAACGTTTGGCGGGTCAAAGGGAGCACATGGCACTTTTCACGGGTAGCCCACTGCTCACCTTTTGACGCCACTTGAAACATTCTCCTGATTCAATTTCTGGGTATTACTCTAAAGAATCTCACCTGGCCCTTATCGTAATTCTCTATCCTACATGTTTCATGTATTGTGAAAGAAAAATGGTGGAAAATGTTCATGTAAAAGTTTTCGGAAACATCAAATTTATGAAAATAATACGAGGCAAAAATGAAAATTTGTTCTAACACAAACAACTAAGATTAAACGAGGAAATTAATTATGAATTGTTAACATAATCATGTAGTTTTGGAGAGAATATTTTATATTAACAGAATTTTTTAAATTGTCGTCATCTCTAAGCACAGGAGACGGAATACATTTTTTGTCTTCCTTGAAAGATATAACGTATCGGCAGAAATGGTTCCTCAGTTAAATCACCTGTTAAACATTGTGACTATGCAATACGTCATTGATTTGAAATCAATTTTTCAAATTATGATCCAGGAAATGTTGCATTTTAAAAGTTCGTTCAGAAATCCCCCCTCACCACCTTCCCCTCTTACCCCCTGCCCTCAACCAAGAAGTGCTTTGCCGAGTCGCACTGTGCGAGCAGCTCTCAGGCGTGTGCTGTGAGCGGTGAGGCAGCTCCACAAAAAGAGTCGTTTATGCCATCACTAGTTGAGTGTCGTCCTAAGGGCAGAGGTGAGTGCCATGTTGCTACATGATCATTCTTATGATCCCAAGAGACACTCAACTAGATTGTTAAAACATTGGCAAAATGGATATTGTAACCAGGTGTACCCGAGTGTCTGCAAACACATAAAATTACCAGGAAAGCCATAAATCTTACATTAGCTACTCAAAAGGCTAATAACTAACATATCACCCTCAAAAATTTATTGAAAAAATATATCGGACCTCAATAAGACAAGTAAAACTCATAACATGTTCATTCTACCTGTGCTTAAGCCTTTAGGATAGTCTGATCTTAGCTTAATTAATGATAACCGGGATAATGGGGCTGCCAACAACCAAGAAAGCCTCTGGCGGTGGATAGATGAACATAAGTCTTGGCCAATGATATGAGTGAAACTACAAATTTTACTCTATAGAAATTCATATATATTCAGTTAAGAGTACGCATCTTGCTAGTGATGATGAACAGGTGAAATGACATCAACACTCTAAATCTTTGGTAGGCTTGATTGAAGTAATGAAAAGAGATTGAAAGAAAGGCCAAATTCTCTCTTCTTCTAGTACAAACCTCGAAGTGAAGAAGTGAACAGGGGTGATTTCCAGATTATGTGCATGCGACCAAAATTGTAATTAAAAAATTCTAGATTTCAAGAGTCCACTTCCATCCCTCTCCAACATCTCAACGATTTTGCTTGTGAGGCATTCAGGTTGCCTACACTGATTTTTTAGCCAAATCTCACCTTTAGAGAAACCATACATTTCACTAAATCAGCGATGTATTTTGCCAGACATTATGAAATGTGACAATATTGAAAAATGGAGTGTCAGAGGATAGATACCCATGACTAGAGGTATCCTCTGAAGATGTATTATGGGTTGTCGACACAAGAGAAAAACCTGTGGGAAGGGGAGGCGCTGAAGCCTGCAAAGCTCTCCTGGCTACGAGTCTGAGTCACTGGGAAGATAGACTAGCTGATTCCAAAAATAGCATTAGTTTCCAAGTAATTAATTCTGATAGAAATTTATTCTCATTAGATTTAAAATTCATGAAGAAAGACATGTAGAAGAACTATAATAAAGTCTATGTACACATGTATAAGCGTAGCCTACATTATGTATGAATAATGTAGGCTACGGTATAAGTATCAAATTGATGATTTTCACTTTTGAAAATTATATTTAAGCTACATATTTCAACAATTTCAACAGGTTTTCCTTGTGGTACAACCTCCTGTAAGGCTATGTTTACATTAATGCAAAGGTTCAAATAAGAAATGGAGTCAGAAGATCAAGGGTTTCCCAAACAGAAGGAAGATAAATCAATGTAAATGGATAAGTAAATGGAGATGAATCAGCTTTTTCATTGAAACTTTGGCTTCACCAATACCTAATCTCTCCCCAAGCCAATTAAATTCTGTTTCGATTCAGCACTAATCAAATGTTATCTAGATCTTTTCCACAGCATCTAAAATTGAAGTGAACAACTTACAGGGATTCATCATCCCAGGAGCATGTAATCATGACTTAGTATCCACATAAGGTGGATGAAATAAGCTAAAACTTCCTATAGAAAAATGTGAAAATATTAATCAATGGTAAGTGCTTCCTTCATGGAATTTTTAAAAACTAAAAGCCCTAATGAATGATACAATACACTAGGGTTAAGTCTTTATCAATGAAAAGAATACAGACTATGCTAAAAATTAGGAGTAAGAATAGCGACATGTATGCAATAAGAATGGGGAGAGGTTCAAAAAATGGTGAATGAAGTTTGTGGAGGATCTGTATGACAACAGGAACAGGCCAGATTGCCACATCAAAGAGGAGGAATGTGTGATGCAGGAGGTTTATGTTGGACCAGGGATTCTTGGTGTCAAAATAGGGTGCACTTCAAGTTAAGAGGGCAAGGGGAGAGGTGTGAGAGAGGAAAAAATCTCTCTGAGCCACTTTAGAATTACGGTGATGTTGGGAGGGGATATTGTTCTGAGCTCACATACAGGGTATAAAGGAGCTTATGTGTGGTGACATTTTATGAATACCACTTACAGCTCATTGTATGATATGTGGCATGATGTGATGGAAGACTTTGAAACAGGTACAAAACCACTTTACTTCCTTGGTGAGCAGGAATAATTCTCAGCAGTGATGAACCTCAGTATCTCAACTGGAAACCCATGACAAGCACACCCTCACCTCCGAAAGGAAACTTTGTGGGGGTTGATGGAGCCCCACTAATTTTGCCTTGGTAGATACTGATACTGTAGTTATCCGGAAATGGATGATTTCCATTTCCCATAATGAGTGTGTTGTTGTGTGCTGTCTGATAATAGCCAGCTATGCCAAACTATGCCTCGGGATTTGTACCTTCCACTTTCAAGAAAGGCTAAACCTTCCTCTTTGTCAAAAACATCCATGTTTCACCTTCCCTTTAAAATGGCACAGTGGAGACACTATTGTCACTCAGTCATCAGTCAACCATGTACTTGTCTCACATCACTTGTCAGTAGTCAGTCATAATGTAGCTGTCAGTGGAAGTCAAAGTGCGGGGCATACGGCCCATACCAAAGCCCCTTGCTATCCACCCATGCTATCAGCAGCGGCTCCTCTCTTTCCCGAGAGTGGTAATATCTTAAATTTTGGCTATTCTAGACACAAATATTCATTACTTGATGTTTGTTCATTGAATTGGTTTGCAATTGGAATTTAACATGGAAATAAATTTTGGGTAAGCTTTTTAAATACTTGTGTGTGATTATTGTGCTTCCCAACAACCAGGGCAAGAACCCACACTTCACTCACTTTAACGTACGACCCGCAACGTAACCTCAGTACGGTATGGACCGTTTTGTTACAATATACAACACAAACTCACTCACATACTCTGTGGTCTCAACTCCACAAGAAAATGCATAGACACGAGCAATGGTTAAGATTCCCAAGTGGGATGTGTGAACCTACTTCAAAATCAATTGAGGGTCCTCAAACAAAGATGAATGAGGATAACAAAAGAGAGTAGCCAAGGATAGGGGCCACCCTACTGAAACACCCAGTCCCTGATAGGGAGAAAGAGATTCCTCTCCCCAATGGGTTTAGATGGAAAAACAGCTACTGTAATGAGAAATTTGACAGTACAGCTAGTAGTCTCACAAAGTTAACACAACCAGGTACATAGCCTTAAATTTGCTTCGGTGGGGGCTTGGATGTTATGCAGGTTTCCTTCTATACTGGTAATTTGTTGTCAATTCGCACACATTGGAGAACCATAAATTTTATTAAATGAGCTATTAAGTATTTTTTTGATTCAGCTGAAATTTCTGGTTATCACTGGTTTCTATGAAAACAGTGACAATTATTAAGGCTTGGTCTCCATAGGTGTTCCTGAAATGTTCCCATCTACATAATACCCTACAAGCCACCTCTAGGGTATTTGGCAAGGGGTGATTAATCACCAGCACGCAGCATGCAAGAGGATTTCCACATGCACACCATGCTACATACATGCCTAAACGCAATGGAGGTCTGATAGGGAAAGAATTTTTGTGGACCAACATCATGCCTGCTGTTGTTTCTTGGTCATGGGAAAGTCATGTGCCAAGAAACCTTCCCTCAATTCATCCACACTTGCTTAAGCCCCACCCTCTAATTCACTAATACTGAGTATAAAACAGAGAAAATGTTTCCCCATCCAGAGCTTCCTTTCCTCCTCAAGTGAAAGCTGACAACAAAAGAGGTACTGTATGAGTGCTACGTCTTCTCCATTTCCTCTTTCTCCTCTCAAGTTAGCTTTTAGCCTTGCTTCTCTTCCACCAACTATAAAGGTCCCACACACCTTTCTTCCCGACACATGTATGTAAAACAAAATGAAGTCTGATCTGGGATGTAGTGCTTAATGGTGTGCAAACATGGACACTCAGGAAGGAGGACGAAAGAAGACTGGAGGCATTCTAGATGTGCTTGTGTAGAAGAATGAAGAAGGTGAAGTGGACGGAGAGGAGGAGAAACAACAAACTGCCGGACATGCTGGTGTGGCATTTTTTTGGTGTAAGCCCCCCCAGATTTTCTGGTACCCTTCCAGAAATTCCTCCGAAAATCCTCCAAACTTATCCGCAGAACTTCTCCCACTAAGGACTTTTCACGCTAAGGTTTTTCGCGCAAAGGCTTTTAGCGCAAAGTCCCTTCGACTCAAAGGCTCGGAGAGACTAAGTCTTTTGGAACTCTGTCTCCGAACCCTGATCTCCAAACTCTGCTCTCCAAACCAGCCATCCAAGCCAGCATCCAATCCAGCCATACCTGGAGATCAAGAGTTAAATAGCAAGTATGGCAGAGGAATACCTGCATCTGGAAATTCAGGGGAAGTTGGTGCTGAGGCATTAAACTGCAGTTTAGAGTGAGGAGTACTCCACTTTGTCCAATCAAAATTCTCTCTCCCTCCAAGACCTCATCCTACCATGTCATTCCCCTCCTTGACTTCCAATGGCTTGCCTGAACCATTGATCACACCACTTGGCCATGTCTCCACCCCAGAAGATAGAGGAGAGGAAACCTGGCCGTATGCTGTTCCCCCAACCCCTGATTGGACTAAGATAAATGTTCCAGAGTTTTCCTGTCAACACTGGAGCTTCCTGGGAAATTTGGACTGTTGGGCTGACCGGGACATCGAAGTACCCCTCCCCTCCACTCTGGCAGCACTCTTGCTAATGGACTTTCGCTGCGGTGACATTGGTCGACTTGTGAGAGTGATTCTCAACTCAGTTTTGGTTCTGACAGGCAAAACAGCTTTTCAATTAGTTTTTCTTATTGGTTAAGGTTCGTTTTGAGATTATTAGTTATTATTGTTGATTATTGTAATCCTTGTGATACTGAAACCTTCGAATACTAGTTGATTGAATATGACTTGTAATTTTGAAACAATTGCTTCTATGACTGCTGATTATTCTTGTTTTGTGCAGTCTTTCGCTATCAAGTTCAGTGATGGATGAAAAGAGTTTCCCTATGTCTGGGCTTACTTTATGTGTCTCCAAGATTCAAACAACGTAATGCCACACTGGATAAGGATAGGCAGCTTCTAGATGAGATTCAGAGGAGACAGAAGGTATTGATGGAGGGAGTACTCAGCAGGGAGGATATTGAAAACAGTCTTAGACGGCAGAATGTTGGGTAAACAAGGGAGAGGAAGGAAGAGAATAAGAGTTTTATATAGGATGAAAGGGAGTAGGCCTTATTGCTAATAGGGTAGTTTCCTTCATCAAAGAAAACGAAAGGCATCAATTGCGATTCCGTACCCACCATTAGTATATTCATAATATACAAATTATTTGGTTCTAGAAATACCGGTTTAGACGAATGGCAAGGGTCAATTTTATCCTTATTTGAAAAAGGCCAGATTGGCACCCATGCGATGCCACTCCACATGACGTCACAGGGACCTAGTTTCTATACGAGTAGATAGGAGTTTTACATCATCTGAGGTTACCAATGCATGTATGAGGCACAGAGTTCAGGGAAACATGTTATAATAATCACCTATTAAAACTGGCTAAGGTCGGAAAGTTTTCTTCGTTTGATAAGGTATTAATACTCCTTATTTAAGCCAAGCACTACCAGCTATCATGGTACTCTGCTACCTGCTAGCATCCTGCATCGTATCAGCGCTCAGAGCCTCGCCCCAAGGTCACCTCACTTGCGGCAGTGGGAACCAGAAGGACGTCACACGGAGTTTTCCCGGCATTCATACTTACCCATCGCGTTTTCGGGTGCTAGAAAATTTTCACTTTTCATTTAATCACGAAAAATAGATATCATCATTTTAAAATCTAAAAGCGTGAAATACGTACTCCAGGAGTAATAATCTTTCAATTTAGGCAATAAAAAAATAATAGGAAACCACCCTATTGAAGAGAGATGTGACGAGACATGAGTACATGAAGTAAGGGGAGGCTGCCAGAATGCTTCATAAGTACTCCATGGAAACCTACCTTAATCTGCAGAATACTTTAATAATAATAGTAATGTACAACAAATGATCAGAACGGCCCAAGTCAAGGTACACCCCAGCACCATTTCATGAGCTTGTGGTTTTCTTACTTCCCCTCCCTATCCCACTTTTATCCTACCACACTGGTATACATATAAGGCAATGTGTGTCAAATATGCCTTTTCCAGGGGAGGCAGAAAGAGAAAGTTCTAGGCAACAAGCTCACTTCACCCACAGATGCTGACAGAAGCAGTAGGGAGTGAGAAGGCTAGTGTTGGCTTTCCACCCATTTGGTCCATGTTCAAATCCTGACTGTGTTAGAGATTTTTCAGAGGTTGCCCATCCCCTGCTTGTGAGTTTTGTGGAGGACACCTCAAGTATAGCACCCTGACAGCCAGATTAGAGGTTAAACAGTCATCCTCTGGGAGCATTTCGTTAAGAGCATTCTAATACCAACGACAAGCTTCTCTCCACACTTCTATCATTCTCCAAATGACCATAGCTGCTTGTTGCCTACTCCAAATACTATACTATGCCGGTATAATGCTTAAATATATAATAGCTGATTACTATGGAGTAAATCATGTAGCTACACGAGCACTCGAGCAGTCCAGTAATGGATAGAAGCTTCACGGTATGCTTACACATGTGGCTCATCCGACTGCTCTCAAGTTGTCATGTATTTGTCATTTTCCCTAACAATCCATGACTTTCCAAATTTCCCACAAGAGTGACTACCCTGTTTAATCACCGTGTACCCAATGCTCCGGTAGTTCCAACCCCTACTTCGATATCTCATCTCTTAAAAACCCGACTTAATTACTCTCACCATCAACAATTCCATGTGATCAATTCTCTGATAGATCTACCATGGGAATGGGATATCAATGGAATCATGCATATTCAATCCGGCTCTACATGGGTAGTTGAAAATATCATGCAGATTTGATCTTCTCAACAGTCTCACATAGAGCTCTTTCCACCCGACAAGGTAATTCATCAGAAAGGCAAAATGACACATGGCAAAAACCTGTTCATCAGAATACATCACCTCTAGTAAAATAATGGACATTTTTAATTAAATAACTGAAGATAAAGAAATTCGGAACTGACAATCATTCTTGCACCATAAAAAGCATGGACTTCAGTCAGTTCATTGACTGTATTAATAATTATTCCGTAAACGATAGTAAAAGCAAATAACAAAAAAAAAACACAAGAAAAAGCGCCAGTAGAAATGCTATTTCTGCAATTGTAACCCTCTAATTGTTTTATTTCCATTTCCAAGCAGACTATTTCAAAATAAAGCATGTTTTCCTCATCAAGAGATGAATATAATCAGTCCCACAAAGAAAGGAACGCCAAAAATTCAGGCATGGAAAAATGAGACAAGTGAAGTTAAAACTGTAATTAAACAGGCATAAGGCCCATACATCAAACAATATTACCGTATAATCTATTTAAATATGAATACCCTCCAATGATTTGTCAAACCAGACAAGTGATCAGGTTTTTGCATTAAATAACTTGTAGGGATACAAATTGCTGATAACTGATCTAAAATTACCTGATATTCAGTACTGCCTGGTTTACAATCCTTGTTTCTACGCGTCTGGCATTACAACTGCATAACACTGAACATTACGTTACCGCAAACAAGGAACCACAGACTCGACTTCTGCCGCTACTCAACCAAAAATCTTGTTTTCAAAAATGGTGGTGACATCTGTAGTCAGCTCTTGAAGTTGACTTTCACGTACAAGAGCATCGCTGATAGTAATGTTTACTTATTGAAACGATTCTGGCCAGAATTTTTTCATTTCACTAAGTTGCAGGAGTGTTTTTTAATATGTCAGCCCGCGGAGTAAAGAAGCGTCAGAAGGCCCTAACAAAATCCCAAAGGGCAAATGTTACGTTTCCCGTCGCGCGAATGTACCGGTATTTAAAAGCTGGCACCCATCGTCTCCGAATTGGGATGGGTTCGCCGGTGTACATGGCAGCGGTGATAGAATATCTCACAGGTAAATTATTTTGGTTTCTCTTTTAGCATTTTGCATGAAAATATTAATTAATATCATTTGTAGGTATTATAATTTCTTGTATGCGCTTTAAAATTGATGCGCTAAGATATTTTTAATTGAATACTGGTAATCGATTGCTCCACATTCTTACCGCCAGAAATGTAAGACTTTGAGTCTGGATAAGAATTTCCAATGCAAATTATTTTCCTTTACAGCTGAAGTATTAGAGTTAGCCGGCAATGCTGCCAGAGACAACAGAAAGGGAAGAATCACGCCCAGGCACATTCTGCTTGCAATAGCGAACGACGAGGAACTCCACTTGGTAATTAAAATATTTTTCCACCTGTAATTAATGCTTAAATATAAACCGTTGTCATGCTAGCTCCGAAGAGAATGACTTATTAATTTGTCGAGGATTAATACTCGCATTTAGTATCAGTTTCCATATTAAAGAACCTGTGAGCAACAAGTCCTAATCATTAAGACGAGTTTCAAATTGAACGCCGCATTGTATTTATTTTTCCGCTACTTTTAAGGTACCCTGTTGTTATTTGTTTCTTGCTTGCATAATTGATTAGATGAATAATAATTGTGCCACTTTCGGCCATCCACTGAAGAAATCATTCTGGATGGGGTAAATGGAATTTCATCTTTTTCTACACTTAGCTTTATGCAGCCTTTGCTTTGCGTTTATGTAGACCATGTTGGAATTTATTATTTTTTTCATTTTCACTGCTGGCCTTACTCCTCACATTCCACAACCTTTACCCTTAAAAATTACTTGGGCAGCAAATAAGAGGGAAATGCATTCAGGAGTAAGAGTATCAAGGCCTGGTTACACAGTACATTAACACGTGCAAGTTAATGTACATTTGCGTGAATCATTTTGGTGGAACGGAATGTACGAATGCATGAACCAAATTAGAACAGGTTCTATTTTCCGTTCATGCGTTCACACAAGTTGGGTGGTTACACGGTACATTTTCGTGTTCATTCACGCGTTCATATATTTTGACATTAACCCGTATGTGTTAATGTATCGTGTAACCAGGCCTTCAGGGAGGGTGAAGCCCTGGAAAATGAAGCATTTATGAGTAGAAGTATATGATAACAGGAGCATCAAAGGAACAGGATGTAAAAACTGCCAATGGTGTGCATCATAATGCTTTATGGGGTCAGAAATATGCTGACTGTGGAAAGTCGAACCTACAAGAGTCATCCCAATGGCAGGAGGAAGAGTTGAGTGAGGTGTAGGGTGCAGTTTAACTGCCACATTAGAAAGAAAAACACCTATTTCTAGAGGTAAACAAAAGGGTTTGTCAAAGAGAGGGTAGGGAACAGAGATATGAAAGAAACCGTAACTCTAGTTATTTCTGGCAATTGACATCCAAGTAACAACATTGTATGGCTAGATGAGGTGGTTCATTGTAAACTGGAGACAGCGATTCACCAAGGGGCACATGCAGTCACCAGGTTTCTCCGCCTTCTTCCTTCTGCTGTAGGGCAACTTTGGCTGGCATAGGGCAAATGTTGGCTCATGAGGCTTAGTAAGTGGGTTTGGTGGAATTTGGAGGTGATAGGGGTGGAAAGAAAAAAAAACAGAGATGTGGGTGCTGGTGAAAAGAGGAACTTGAAGAGCAGATAACAATTTGGTGAAGGGTGCTCACGGAATATGTGCTGTACATTTAAATCTGCATGCTACTTTGCAAGATGCATCAATAGGCATGAAGTGAAGGCATTAAGTCTTGTTTTCCAACTACCATTCATCCTTGGTTGCGTGATGTGTGGCAGCCTGAATGCAGACTAATTGTCTCAATCCCAACTCTTTTGTTCTGGCTGATCTTTGATCGTGACTTACAGAAACATCTTTGAGCATGATTGCACTGTGTGATCAGGGAAGATCATTACAAAACCTTTGTTTCCCAAATAACTTGTACGTGACAATACTGCATGAAAATATATTTTTTCCTGAACTTGAGGTCATGACGCCACCTGAAAAACTACCATGGGTGGTTGGTTCTTGGTAACTAGGGATTAACGATGCCATCGGCTAGCCTGTAAAAGATTTTTTTAAATTTTGGTACATGTTGTGAATGACTTCATTATTTTTTTGGAGAGAAACAAATTTGGTCTCAATCTTGACAATGATTATCCTTTCATTATAATGCAGACAGCTTTTCACCTCAGCATTACCCTTTCTCCAGAATTCCAATTTTGAGATACTTTGTGTATAATCCTTTAACTTCCACTCCAAAAGCCTCCCTCCTTGGCCACTTCATTTCACTTATTGCTGAAACATCGAGGTTCAACTTTGCATTTCCAGTTTCAAGTTCTCTATCCTTCCACAGGTCCTAAGTAATCTAGCATTCCATGTGTGTATCCTCAGTTTTTTACTGCCCATGACTGATGTACACTCTTGCGTAGTCTCCACACATAGATCTTAATAGGGGAATTGTTTACCTCTGGAATATTCTATTTGAGAGAATGCCACAATGTCTTGAAAGTGATGGTTGGAGTACCTCAGACTCCTCGAAATGATAATATAGTTGTTTTTCCTTGCCTTCCACATTTCAGTACTTCAGCCATTAAGGTAAATGTTTCCTCGCCTAAAGTTAAATGAGTGTCACTGTACTGACCATTGTTGTCTCCTCCTTCACTCATATGATGAAGAGCTTCTGCTCTCTTCCCCATATGATTGGAAGCATAATTGTTTGCTACCTCTCGTCATCAAGTCACGACATCTTCACAGGCTTAAAGTATCATTAAATGGATATCTATCTTACCCTTGGATAGACCCTTACTACTTTGGAATGCCATCGTTTTTATTCACACCTGTTCGCTTATATTGTAGATAACCTCTGTAAATAGAGGCTGACCTGCCATCTGCAGCTCAGTTGACTCACTTGGTGGCCATAAGCTTAGCCACGAGAAAAAACCGAAATGAAAACTAAATTGTAAGCTATTTCTTGTTCTGTTCACTATGTCAGTTAGCAATCCACCTGTTTTATTTTCAGCTTTTGAAAAGTGTGACAATTGCATCTGGAGGAGTTTTGCCAAAAATTCATCCAGAATTACTGGCAAAAAAGAAAGGTGGTAAATTTGTGGTTGGGAATAACATTCCATTAACAGTACCATACAAAAAGCCAATCGCCACAAAGCCAATGGCTCACAAAAAACCAACATCTCCACCTGAACCTAGTTCTCCCCCTGCAAAAAAGCCTGCTGCTTCTCCAACAGGTAAATGTGGTTCCTTTTCCACTATATCGTGCATTTATATAAATGGAAAGTTATTTTTTTATTTATAAACTTTTCTTTATAGTTTAAGCATAAAATTTATTCATGCATGCCATTGTTCAAAAGCTGAAGGCCCAGTCATGTTGAAAGGTTTGTGAGAGGTCGGTGCGGTGCTTTTTGTTTATAAAAATACTTACAAATTTGTGAAAGGAAAAGGTCTCCTCCCATCAATGGTACGGAAGCTGGTTTTAGAATGGGTACCTACTTGAAGTGTTCTATTTCTGATTGAAGTTTTCCTGCGTTTGCCTTTGATTGTTCTACATGAATATTTTAGGGTACTTCTGTTTTAGTCTAATGAAGTACCTCCTATGCCTAGGTATTTAAAAATTTATGAAAACTATTTTTGAGCTTGAGTGAAAAAGAGCCGTGCAAAGACTTTGAAATTTTAATACCCTGACTCTAACGTAGTATCAAATGCTTTGACAGCAATTCAAAATGATTACATCCGACTATGAAATATATTTATTTTAGATTGGAATTTAAGTGAAAGTGTGTACAGTTTATTTAAATTCAATTTCTTATGAAATATTTGCTAGAAGTATTTTGTTTCCCTTCAACATTTATTTTATCCAAATGTGATGTAGTTTTATTTGAAGTTAACAAATGCATATGTTCGACACTTCCACCAGACAAAAGTGCTGCATATTACAGAAATATTGAGGAGTTGCTATTGTCATTGGAAATGTAGTTTCAGGGTGGAGAGTCAAAATCATTTTATCCTAGTGACTCCAAGTTTTGCCGGTATCAACGTGAATGTTGAAGTTCCTGTAAACTTTGTTGTGAAAATTTGCAGTTATCTGGAGCTCAAAATTTTTCATAAACTTCTATGTTACAAAATTTTAAATGTGTGAGAGACATCATTAAGGTTTGCCACGAAGAGGATTTGACAGAAGTATTTCAGAGGGTCGCCTAAATTTCTAATGATGAATAAAAATTTCACCAAGTTGCCATACTGTTATATGTAGAATGATTTTAATACAGTTGTAAAATATTTACATCAGTTTTGTCCCCAAGGTTCGTCAGAGCAATAATACATTATAGTGAGGGAGCATTTCTGCTATTTAAAGGTGGCTTTTTGTCTAAAATGGGTTATTTTCCTTTTCATGTGCTCTTTATTGTGATTTCAGTGTGGGAAAATTATTTTTTTCAGCAAAGCCTAGCAGGGCCAAAGTAAAAACAAGAGATGGTGTTGCTAATTCTCCAGCTGGCTCTGGGGTAACAGTCCTCTCTGAGAAGAAGTTATTCTTGGGCCAGAAGGTAAGTGAATTTATAGGTTGTAAAATTATTTATTTTGTAATGGTCATTGATAAAACTGCCTTATAATTTTTCAAATAGTTAATTTATGAGTTTGCCAAATTTATTTGGGATCTTACATCTAAAATGTTTGATTTTTAATTAAATTAATCTTTCATGCATAACATATTCTTATGATTATAAATTCCGTTATTCATTTCTGGGCTCGTGCACATTAGTGTAAAGAATTTTTTCGGCCTCTTCTTCGTATTTGAAACTGTAATTCGTCCAATTCTGCCTTAGTCATTCTATTCATTGTATCATTGGAAAAAATCTGTGTTGAATCTTAATGAAAATATTATGTTCATAGCTGACTGTGGTGGAAGGTGACATCACGTCAATGTCAGTGGAAGCAATGGTGCATCCTACTAATTCCAGCATAGGCTTAATGGGTGAAGTGGGCCAAGCTCTTGAAAAAGCTGGTGGAAAGGAATTTTTACAGGTAAGAAAAATTTATTGGAGAAATCTTCCCTTTTGAGGAATAGAGTATTGATCTGCTAGAAATGAATTGGGTTTACATTTTGGTTGTAGTCCAATTGTTTAATTTTGGAAGACATAAAAGCAATCCTTGATTAGGCTTACCACTCATTTAAATCCCACCTCAAGGAGGATATATATTCACCTGTTGTATGCATCATTTATTCCAGGAGCTACATGACCTACGATCTAGTCATGGTTCTTTGGATTCCACTACAGGTATGTAAAAGTAATTAATCCCTAATAGTTTAGGTGTCTTGGGCACCCAGAAATGGCTCTATCATTAGCCTTCAATTTAGTTCCAAATGTACCTGGAACTAGGTGATCCAGTATGTAGTAGTTTCTACTGTATTATTTTCCACTCTACATTATGTTGTGGTCACTTCTTAATTCATTGGTTAAAGCACAATACAGAAAACTTGGAATCAATCTCAGGACTTATCTATTTCCAATTTTAAGCAAATTGAGGCATTTATTATTTTTGGTGGTGGTAATTTGTAATATGATGATGGAGTAAAAGAAAGGAGATAAGCAAATAATATTTTTATGGTTTTCAAAATTTCCCTGAGGGGTTATTTATATTTCAGCACCACTAAATATTCTCTTGTGACATTGCCTATGAGGCAATTATTTTGTTTTCATCTTTGCTGGTTGAATACCATTCTTTAATCAATTGAATTCTCACCCTTGACTTATTGCTTTCGCTTTCTAGCCTACAAACTTCTATTAATTGCTTCACTGAAATGAGCATACATAGTATAAAATGGCCCTAAGTTTTTACAAAAAGCATAGTATGCCACAACTAGTTTATGATGGTAATCTGTTTCATTGGCCTTTTTTAGTGCAAGTGCTCATCAATTTAGTCCACCTAAGGATGTGGTAGATTTAGGTAGAGTTACCCCGTAACTCAGCCCTTAGTGTCCAAATTTTGCCTTTTCAGGGTAGGCCAGTGCCAGGTTCTTTTCTGAGGTTTTTGGTATGGTGTCTAAAGCTTTGAGGTCCTTTGAATGGCATACCTTTATGAAAAAATAGCTGATGACAGCAACTATGAATATTAAATTTTTTGTCGGTGCATCTTGAATTGAAAATGAATTGAAAATCTTGTATTATCTCATTTATGGCTCACCTACCCTGTAATACCTCATTATACATTGCATGTATATGGATGCAACCAGGTGACACAGGAAAGTTTTAAATTTACATGAGCAAATATGTATGAGGCACCTCGTTTTTACCATGTTTCATAGGTGTATGAAAGGGTAAGCCTCAAATGTCAAGATAACCTTCAGGTTGAATGAAAACTTCTTGGTATTTGAAAGATAAATATTTTTACAAATGCCTGCTCATGATGGTTGGATGTATAATATACTAGTTGAATCTTCTCTCGGTATATCTGTAGCCAGTTAATTATTTTTCTCTGTTTGGTACCATGACTTTTGGTCTCAAGACCTAATAAAGTTAGCTATAACATGAGACAGTCTAGTCCCAAAAAATATTTCTTAATAGGAAAACCCAAATAAACCATATTTTCATAATGCCTGTGATTCTGACTTCAAAGTACAGGCCTGCCAAGAAGGGAAGTACATAGTTTGTAGTAGAGGAAAAAATATTTCTGGTGATCTTGCTCTAGTGATTTCAGGAGAGAGATTTTAGACCTGCATACCAATACCATATGGACTTAGCCCCCAGCCCAATCTGTGTGGCACTGTTGCTATTAAGTTTGGGAAGTAAATATTTCCATTTTTAATGGTCTAGCTTAATAGGCTGTTGATTTTTGCTGCCCAATTTATAAAACTCATGTATATGGGAGTATGCTTTTGCATCATTTTTAATTGTTGAAATAATGTCTCTCATTTAAATCAGCTGCTGTCTGCCCTGGACATAATTTTCCTGCTAAATGGGTGATACATGTTAATGGTCCAACTTGGAGTGAAAGTGATGCTGCTGAAAAGCTGGAGAAAACAGTGAAGAGTTTTCTCACCCTTGCAGACCAGAAAAACCTGAAATCCTTGGCAATTCCATCGATTGGCAGTGGCAGGTAAAATCCTTTTCCTGTTTAATGAAAATTTAATCCAGTTGGGAAAAATCAGTTAGTTTTGGCCTGATATTGGGACTGTTTTCCAAAGGAATAGATGATAAGGTTCGCTGTACAAGAATCTGTTTCAAATATCTTTGCAACTGGGCCTTAAATGCAAGCTCAGAATGTTTCGATGAATGTCGTGGCAGGATGTGAGACCTGCGACACTTGGGAAGTGGAGAGATAGAAGTGGACGTTGCCATGTTTTCACAAAAGTCTTCATCAGTGCATCGAAACAAAAGACTGCCAAAAATCCTCTTCCTACTTGGCAACACAGCAAACTTACTCATGAAGCATACACCACGGAGGTCTGAAAACAACTGAATTTTCTGGAGGCTAGGCTCCACCTATCACATTTTGGTTGGTTTTCAGAAAGTCATGTGCCCTTCGCCCTCACCCTCCAAAAAACTTGGCCAGCCACTCAGTCGAAAATATATTTTAAATAAATCCTATTGAACCTTACTAGTGCAAAGAAATTTTTGCACATTTATGATACACGTGAGTTTTGACAAGACAGGATCAAATCATCAACTCCAGGCTATGTGTATCAGTACTTAGAGTGCTATGCTGTTCAATTAAGTAACTTCTTCTTGAAAATATTAAGGAGATAAATGCTTCTTGGTGTTGTGTCCTGATTGCCTTATAGAGTGTACAGTCCAGCTATTTTTTCTCTTGAATTTTCATTTTTCCTTGTGATAATAACATTACCTTGTAATACATATATTATTATCCCCAGTCGAAGACAAAATTCTTTCCAACTGTAGGCGACAGGAAGTGAAGGAACTGAACATGAAACAAATACTAATCAGAAGTATATATATCTAGCCAATGTATATTGAGTAAGTCACGTCAATTACAAACCATATTCAAGGATCAAACAACCCTCAAGACTTCCACTCAAAGTCAGACAAGATATTAAATTTTGAGAGCTAGAGTTTATTGGCAAAGATTGACCCTAGAAAAGAGAGTGAGACAGGTTCAGCTTCAGAGTTAGGAAAGGTCGTCAAAGCAATTCACAAGAGGAGTGGGTACTGAGGGGGCAGGTGATTAGGAGCTTGGTTAAGGGGAAAATATGAAGGTGGAGGATGCCATGATGGTAGGGCTTTGGATTTCTTCACATCAGGAGATTTCTGAAACAATCTTCATTCAATCTCAGACTGTGAGGTTCAAGGGGGAGGGCCAATAGAACGTAGTAATTGACCACTGTGTTGGGGAGGAAGTAGAGGACTTCGGGAAGGAGAGGTATTATTGTTTCCTCTAGTTGTTTGCCAATGGGGGAGTTTCTTCTGCTGGAACAAGGTGGAACCATGGGAGAGGGCATATTGAGGCAGGTGATTCATAGCCTTGGAGGTGATGAAAGAGGAAGATGAGTTTGTGCGTTCTGGAAGGGGGTCATCATTGTTGATTGGTGAATCTACGGAAAATCACAGGATTTTTCTTCTCCACAGGAAAATCTTTCCTTTCAGTAGAAACATTAAATTATGGTTTTGCTAGCAGTGGCCCACGTCGCCCTAATGACGGCATTGGAATTTCCCTATCCTACTCCTTCCATCCTTATCCTTTCCCTGGAGGCATCATCAGGCTCTCATCATGTCCTTTCCTTCCTCTGTCCTTTCCCTCCTGAGGTGTGCAGGTGTAATGTCTCGGGCCTACAGACCCAGCCTTCAGGAGTGTAACCCCACGAGCCCACCGAGGGTCCTTCAAGTGTCCTGTTGATTGGTGCCATCACATCGTAACCTGCGGAATGCAAGGTTCGAGCCTCATTGCCTCTGTGACTAACTACCTGTGATCCAAATGCCACTCTGCTATTTAAGTCAGGATTTGTAGCACGGCTGGTATGGTTTGTTAGTTAGGATTGTAGATTGTTCTGATTCTGCCAATGTTGTTGTATTGGATAATTTCAGTGGGAGGTTTTCTGGCTGATCCCTGTGTGGGTTCCCTTTGCTAGTCTTGTAAGTCTGGAGGCTTCACTGCCTGCAGAGGGTAAACTGTCCACAGGGGGGGAAATTTCTTAAAAAATAATATAAGAAAGTGGAGGGGGAGGCATAAGTATTGCCACGCTCTTAGTTCAACAGTGTTTGGATTATTTGGCCAAGAGGTTGACAAGAAAAAATATTTATCTTTCTCTGAATGGGTGCGGTTAATCAAACATTATGCGTACATACAGTGGTGTATCCAGAGAGGGATTAGGTATCCAATTTACCCGAGATAAAATGGTATTTTTGTTCGGACCCCACTACTGGTAGGAGGTTACTCCTAAGCCCCCACCTAGCTCTCCCCTTGTCCCTATTCTGGATCCGGTGGTGCATACATACAAATATCCAATTTAGGTAATATGTTAGGAATTTCTTTGGCATCTGAAAATTCTAGTCTCGTAAGTGATTGGCATGTTATCATTACTGCTCTATTCCTTTTTTCCCTCAACTAATATGAAATAAGATATCTTTTTTCTACTTCTTTGCTTCTTGCATTGATAGTTTTGCTTTTTTATGTTGAATTATGCTTGAGACATTTTTTCTTCCTATTCCAGAGCTGGATTTCCTAAGCAGCAAGCTGCTCAAACAATTTTGAAGGCCATAAGCTCTTACTTTGTCAATGTTATGTCCTCATCCTTAAAGCAAATTTATTTTGTCTTGAAGGATATGGAAAGTATTGGGATATATACTGCTGAAATAGCAAAACTTGACTCTTAGACATCAGGAGCTATAAGGTAAGAATTAATCATAATCCTTTCAAAAGCTTGTTTTTCCTATGTTTACCATGCAAATAGTTGTAGAAGGAAGCATCAGTTGACATGCTTCTACATTTTACTCCTAATATAATTTGGAAGTTCATCTATTTTTATAAGAATGCGTACATATTTATTTAGGTACTCATTTGGCAGCAAAACTATTCCATATTTAAATTGTGTTTTACACAGAAAGTTGATTCTTGAATGCTGAAAACTTATCCTTGTACACCAGAAGTTTTTGCAATGCATATTTTCTTTGTATGGGTTTTTCATGGTGGTACCCATTTCTGTCATGTAGTTTTCATTGTAAGAAATCTCACGAAAAAAGTCATTTTTCCTACGAACCTACATTTTGTACTCTGATTATGTTAATTCTTGTATTGAACACACTTTTTTTGCAAATGTTTGGGCCTTAAATGTAACTAATTCAAATTCAGTAAGTGTCAGAGTACATATTCTCAAAACTTATTTTCTTGGACATCATGGAGAAAGTTGAAATTTGTATTAATGTAATCGATTCTCAAAACATTCTAGGTTACAGAGAAAAAGGAACGATTATTGCAATGGATAAAGGACTGGGCCAAGTCTTCTCAGTGAATACATGGAAAATATTTTCATCTTTTTTGTGTTCAAATGTGGAATTATGATCAGCGGTGCTGTCACTTCTGAATTTTGTATTTAAAATGCTGACGTCTTTCAGATAGTACTTGAAAGAATAGTTTAATAACCAGGGTCGCAACACCGTTGTGACTTGCAACATTTTTATCTGTGCAACTCAAAAATTCATCAAAGTTGTGATAAACTTTAGAAACTTTGTGATTCCATTATTTTTAAGATGAAATGATTTCAACACAATGCTTGAATTTGTGTTACATAGATACTAAGTATGTATAATGTCAATTGATGTACGCTGTTGTTTAAGGAAGGTAATTTTTTATTTCTTTGTTATGAGAATCATTTTCTCACACAAAATTTTATATGATCAAAATCTATTGAAGTTTGTTTTAGTTATAAATTTTAAATTAATTTTTAAAAATAAGTATAGTTTTTGTTCCTAAAATTAGGGACTTCTCTAGTCATGCAGGCATTAGATGTGCAATCTACAAAATATTTTTCATATACTTGTAGATATTTTATTGCATTTAATTGAAGAATTCAACACAATTCATAGCTTTTATCGTTAAAACAAACAGGTCTAATAATTTGTTAACAGTCTTCTACCATGTTCCATTTGACTTACTCACATTTTCTGATCCATTCTCTTATTCAGAGGACCCTGCATCATGCATTTTGCATAGTCATTGAGTTGTAGTGTGGCATTTCTGCTTTTTATTGATGCTAGTCCTGCATGTGTTATGTCTTGTGACCATAGTTTTTGAGGCTCCACAAATACCTACAGCCTTAATCATTTGCTGCCCAGTTTTGTGTGTGTGAGCAAGTTGTTGTCAACAACATGTCAAAAGCTTATTTGTATTTTATGATTCTTGCATTAAAAGTTTGGTTTCTATACTCTTGTTTGCATGTTCATTTTCTCGGGAAGAAATGTTTTTATAATTTCACCTGACCTGGCATACATAACTCAGATATAATACATATATGTTGCTGATGACTCTTACTTTAAGATCATCTAATTCTCCTAGTGATTTCACAAAAAACTGGAAAATTTTATAATATTTAACAGAAGAGCATCATATTTCATTATTTATTCTTAAGATGGCTGTATTTAGTTATGGGAAAATATTTTTATTTTAGTGAAATTTTAAGTATTCACTCAAAAAGGATTGGGTGACTTAAAGATGTCGTGTTTATCTGAGAATCCTTATGGTGAAAATTGATGAAGTGTGACTTAATTTATGGTTGGCACTAACTTCTTGGCTAATGTTAGTAACTTTGGTACAAAAAATAAATGGCAAGGAATGGACCACAGAAGGATCATAGTTTGACTCAGAATCAAATGCTATCATCTGATTACCTCAAAAGCTGTAAAACCATCAATATTTATTGCATTCCATCAGAGAAATGTGATGACTGTATTTATTATGTACTGTATTTTCTTGAATATTTGACCAACCAATTTCTATGACACTTCTTTCTTGGTGAGAAAAAATAATTTTCAATAACAAATAGTTTTTATGAATACTTAGATTTTCAGGGCTATTGACTCTTGTACATGTATTATATTGGGAAAGAAAAGTGAAAATAAATACTATTATAAAACATATTCGTCACTACTTGCATTTAAGTTATGGAATCTAATGTAAGTCAATGAAATTTCTTTCAATTTTCCAGCAAGCCCTCCATTTTGACAGTCCTTATGGGAAACGGCAGTGCATTACGCATCAAATGGCAATTCATGCATAATTTGTAGAGATAGAAAAAAATGAACTCACAGTGCATTGGTATCTGAAAATGGTGAGCGCAAGAAGTACTTGAAAAAGCCCGCCTACTCATAGTAAACTCTGCAAATATTTCACCAAAACAGTCATTTTTAAACCTCATACCTATCATGCCAGTGAAATTCAATCACATGCATCACAATATGACCAACACAAAAAGAATACCCTCATACAAATTCTTCCTCTGCATCTTAGCTCAATTAGTTTTACGCCTGAGTTTTGATTTTAAGACCTTCTGAGAGCAGATACTTAACCCACTACACTACTGGAATCAGTGGCGCCGACTCCATGGGGCCTGAAGGCGCCCGAGCCCCCTCAAAGTTTCGTTAGGGGGGGCGGAGCCCCCTCAATAATTCAAGATAATAATTAAGTTATATTATGCTTGGTGAAATTACAAAAATATATTGGTGTTTTTTATTTCCCATGTTTGACGATAGTTACCTTTTAAAATACATTCAACAATGTGCTAAAACAAATAATTGAAAGACAGTAAGCAGGTTAACTGAAAACAAGTGGTGTGAATTATGATAGTGTTACGGTGCTGCGACACACTTTGAATATTAACTCTTTCCGGGGCAAGACCCCCAATATGGGCCCTCCCAATATTTTTCATAAGTCGGCGCCCCTGACTGGAATGATTGATGCTAAGTATGTTGGCTATGTACGCAGACTTCCCCGTAAAAAGTGAAGCCCATTCCTAATGAGATGTAAACAAACGTAAATTTAAAAAAATTATTCTTCCCTTACAAAGAAACTTTTTGACATTAACTTCACTGAAATAGCATAACTGAGCAGAGGATTCACGTTTTGCTTAACCATTTCAAAATAGTTTCATCATACCTGCAAAAATGAGGATGTATGGCAACCCAACCAGAATTACATTTACTAAAGACCTCCCCCCACCTAAAATGTTCACAGTGGACTCTAGTCATTTGATCTCCCTGTAAGCAATTCTGGGATATCTATATTTAACTTGGGGATCTGCTAAGTAGGGTTTCCAAAGATTAAACTCCACTTGCAATTTAACATCAATTAGTTAGTGGCTGTAAAATTCAATACTCACAAAACTACTAAAGGAGAGGAATTTAAAGTTTGAGCCCCTGATTTTTTTACGCATGTACCTCCCAAAATAGCAGTTCAAAATATGCATAAACTAATCTTGAATAGTCACTGTTGTATTATTAATTACATATATCCACAGAGGCTTCCCCAACAGCTTTTACGGTAGTAATGTTTATTAGAAAATAATAGGGTGGTTTCCTTTTACTTTTTTATTGCCTAAATCGAAAGATTATTACTCCAGGAATGCATGTTTCACGCTTTTAGATTTTTAAATGACGATATCTATTTTTCGCAATTAAATGAAAAGTGAACATTTTCAAGCGCGCAAAAACGTGAAGGGTAAGTATGAATGCCGGGAAAACTCCCATGTGACGTCGTACTGTTTCCCGTATCCGCAAGTGAGGTGACCTTGGGGCGAGAGACTGAGTGCTGATATGACGCAGGATGCTAGCAGGTAGCAGAGTACCATGCTAGCTGGTAGTGCTTGGCTTAAATAAGGATTATTAATACCTTATCAAATGAGGAAAACTTTCCGACCGTAGCCAGTGTTAATAGGTGATTATTAATACATATTTCCCTGAGCTCTGTGCCTCATGCATGTATTGGTAACCTCAGACGATGTAAAACTCCTATCTACTCGTATAGAAACTAGGTCCCTGTGACATCACGTGGAGTGGCATCGCATGGGTGCCAATCTGGCCTTTTTCAAATGAGGATAAAATTGACCCATGCCATTTGTCTAAACCGGTATTTCTAAAACCAAATAATTTGTATATTATGAATACACTAATGGTGGGTAACGAATCGCAATCAAAGCCTTTCATTTTCTTTGATGAAGGAAACTACCCTATTGTTTAACCTCATACTAAACCTATCACAACTAAAAAGCTGAAAGGGAATACAACTGATCTATTCAGGGTCAATAGGCGTAGGTTCCTGGCCCAAACCATCCATAGCTCCAAAGTGACCACCTAAAATGGTAGAGTAAAGGGCTCCAAAGAGAACATTGCCACAGTCTAAACAAACTGTCTGTTTAGACCGTGACACTGTCTCAGTGTCCTCATTGTCTTTGGGTGCTATTGAATTTATAAGTTGCCCACTTGATTTAAAAAAGGAAGTACAGTGATATTCTTACCAGTTAATGAATATCTCTATACCACCTCCTGTATCATTTTTATTTTCAAAAGTCGTTCTCAATCCTGCAAAGCTGCAAAAATTCATTGTTATAAATCATTCATCCACAATGACAATGGCAACGATAAAACAAATTTCAGAACTACATACTCAAATGAAATTTATGGCTAATTTAATGAGATGTACGGTTTTCCAATGCATAAGAATTGACAAAAATTTACCAACATAGGCAACCCTCCCTCCACATCCCTGATCATTTCGGGGTTAGATGGAAGGAGGGACTTTCTAATCCCAATCTCATCCAAGAGAGATGAATCATTACCAGGGATGGGTCGAATAGCAGATTTCTTGAATTCGAATATCAAATCATTGCTCGAATATTCGAATACCTCGAATACTAAACGATGAATGCGGGAATGTTTGACTAGGTCGCCTATGCAGCAGGAAACACAAGATTTTGGCGAGTAATTGTGATTTCCTTTAAAGGATTCAAACAGGAATTTAGCTGATTGATGGAATATTTTAATTTTATGTAAACAATAGGGTAGTTTCCTTCATTAAAGAAAACGAAAGGCATTGATTGTGATTCGGTACCCACCATTAGTGTATTAATAATATACAAATTATTTGGTTTTAGAAGTACCGGTTTATACAAATGGCAATGGTCAATTTTATCCTCATTTGAAAAAGGCCAGATTGGCGCCCATGCGATGCCACTCCACGTGACGTCACAGTGACCTAGTTTCTAAATGAGTTGATGAGGAGTTGTACACCGTCTGAGATAGGAGTTGTACACCGTCTGAGATTAGCAATGCATGCATGAGGCACAGAGCTCAGGGAAACATGGTCTTAATAATCACCTATTAACACTGGCTAAGGTCGGAAAGTTTCCTTCGTTTGATGAGGTATTAATAATCCTTATTTAAGCCAACCGCTACCAGCTAGCATGGTACTCAGCTACCTGCTAGCATCATCGCTCAGAACCTCGCCCCCAGGTCACCTCACTCGCGGCAACAGGAAGCAGAACAACGTCACGCGGAGTTTTTCCCGGCATTCATACTTACCCGTCGCGTTTTCGCGCGCTTGAAATTTTTCACTTTTCATTTAATCGCCAAAAATAGATATAGACTAATAATTATCTAAAAGTGTTAAATATGTACTCCAGGAGTAATAATCTTTCGATTTAGGCAATAAAAAAATAACGTACGGTATTAGCTGGATATATAATACGTATTTCTCCAAATATAGTCCCCCCCCCCCCTACTTTTGAGGCTTCAGTTTCGGGAAAAGTCAAAAAAATGCGTTTGAATATATGTAGTCCCCCCCTTTACTTTTACCACAGGAATTTTTGGAAAAAAAGGGGGGACTATATTCAGACATATATGGTAATTCTTTGGCAGTGGCTTAGTAACCACAACCTCCATCTCATGTGCCACAGTGTGTACTTGAGATGTCAACACTCGGTTGGGAAAGTCCAGTCTGAGATTTTCCTAGGAAGATGGCTTGGTAGTGCATCTGGTAGCATACCTGACAGGCTAAGATTTTCTATATTACTGATTATTTGGCAGTTCTCTTAATGAAAACACAAAATGCAGTTTTTGGGATTATGTCTGAGGCACTTTCTAACATCCATCATACATTCTCACCAATTTCATGATACAACTTTTAATTAGTCCATCTGATTGCAAATTGATTCATTTACTCAAGGCTTTGGTAAACAATAAAATACAAGAATTTTTAAGATGGCCATCTTCGTCCACTTTTGGTAGAAGATCCTCACAAGCTTTCCAGCCTCACTTTTCAATGTCAATCATGAATTTAATTGAAGATTAAACCCTTTCCTCTAAAATATGTCTCCTTCCATTTTTTCATAATCACTCACAACATAGAAGTCATTGTTATCTTATTTTTTGGCACCATCCAGAAAAAAATTAATGGCCACATGGATAAGTAAAATACATCCCACTCTTAATTAATACTTTGTTCATCCATTATAATGGCAGGTACATTTGTTTCATAATACAGTGAGTCCTCGTTTAACGTTGTTGATTCGTTCCTGAAAAAGTCGACGTTAAGCGAAACAACGTTAAGCGATGCAGTATTTCCCATAAGAAACAATGTAAAAAATTTAAATTGGTTCCTATAGCCATGTTCCTAACAATCCATTTCTTCGTGAAGAATCCAGAATTTCCCGGGCGAGAATCCAAGGAGGCCAATTATCGGAGCCGTAACTTTAAGCAGACTTCTTGACCAATCGGGAGACACCTGAATCAGGCCAAAATGAAAAAAATCTGAATCTGACACTCGGAAGCACGAGGACGAAGGGCGAGTCAATTTTCGTGATGATATGAATTCTTTAACCCGGCGGAAATCGCGAGAAACATTCATTACCGATTTTTCACTTCAGCATGATAACGATTCATTCGAAACGAATTTTCATAACGAAAAGGTTGGGAAGAAGGCATTATTAAATGAAATATAAAAACTAAAAAGAAAGTATTTTTAATGGCGAAACATCGATATTTTCAGTAACAGAAGAAATTTTAACTGTAAAAACTCGACCTGCAAACCTAAAACTAGACCGATCTCTCCAGCAGTTGCACCTTCTTCAATTATTTTAATAATACCAAGTTTTTATTCTAATATCGCCGTTTTTTATTCACGTCTGAAGAACCACCAGGATAGCCACTCTTCTTCGTGGACATTTTTTTCGGTTGGCATCAGAAAAATATACGGATAATGGGTAAATGAGGCGATAATTATTCGCTCAGATGCATAATTAACATACGCTACCCACGCCAACCTTTTCTGTCGAACGAAAATTACCAATCGCATTAATATGGTAATATTTACTATACATCAGATGCGCTTGCGTTCTATTCGCCATTCATTTTTTTTTCGCCGCGCATAATTTGAACAACGTTATCGCGAAGCAATAACGACGTTAAATGATGAAGGGTTTCAATTTTTGGACAACGTTATCGCGAAACAACGTTAAACGGGACGACGTTAAACGAGGACACACTGTATGTGCATTTAATGCCAATTCATTGACATAATCTTTTTTACCCCCTTTTTCTTTTTATAATTTCATTCAACTTATAATTTACAACCACATATAATTAATTTAAATATTTTACAGCCCTAACCATGAATTTTATGCACTAAAAGGAAATTCATTACCCAATAACGAGAAAAATTTCTAAATCATTACTAATTGTAAGTAAAAAATAAACAAATTGAGAGACCTAGCAATTCACTAGCTCTTTAATAGACAGCCAAATTTTGCAGCCAGTCTGTCTCCTTAAACCTATAAGTCAAGCATCTCATTCCGTTATTCCGTCTAAAGTCGGACAGGGGTTGAAGTCGGACACCGAGCAGTTTTGATTTAGAAATGATATGGAATTGTTTCTGATCGGCCCACACGCCGCAACGTAACATGATCGCGTAGCGTATAATGTTTCCTTTTGGAAGCATTCACAACACCTCCTGTCTCGATTTAATTGGACTCGAAGTTGTAGATTAATTTCAGAAAAAATCTGGAGAAAATGTCGCTGTCTAACTTTCACATGCGACCTCCGTCAATGTAATTACAATCAGTATAAGGGTGAGTATAATCCTGAAGAAATATATTCTCTCCAAGTACGCATTACATATTTACAATGTACTCAAATCTAAATTTTGAGCGTCAAATAAATTTCCTGTCATTCCTTCTTGACAGCATTCGGACATATCCCCACCTGAAGTCGGACAGAGCAACGCCAAGTGACGGGAGAAGTGTATACATGTGTGTGGTTTGTGTTTTTTGCGCTAAGGAATTGAAGTGGTATTATTTGGCTCAGAAAATAGATAAGTACCGTGATATTGAGAAGGCACTTGAGGAATTTAGAGTGAAGAAACTTTCAATCAGAGCTGCTTCCAAGAAATACCAGATCCCAAAGTCAACTCTTTCTGTTTCAAATCATGTTTGTGGAATACACCCTGGCAAGCATGGAGCTCAGATAATGTTTAATGAGGAAGAGGAGGCAATTATCTGTGCAAATCTGACTAAGGTTTCGAAATGGGGCTTTCCATTTACAAAATTTGATCTTTGTATCTTGGCCAAACAATATCTGGACAAAGCTGGACGTTCTGAGCAGCGATTTAAGAATAATTTGCCTGGAGAAGAATGGGTGGAAGGATTTCTCCGCAGAAACGCTGAACTCTCTTTGCGGACTTGTAGAAATATTCCTATGAGGAGATCTAAGGTACGGTTTCATTTTATTATTTTAATTTCCAGTGCAAGTGTTGATTATTTTGTGTTTTTCAAAGTTTGCTCCAAAATTTCTGTTCATATTTACAGGTTGACTCTCAGCAATGCAAACAATATTTTGAACAGCTGAGAAAGACAATTGCAGAGGTTCCTCCATCCAACATCCTCAATTATGACGAGACGAACCTGGGCGACGATCCAGGTGGAAAAGTGTGGATTTTCAAGAGGGGGACTAGAAATCCTGAGTGTATTTTGAACTCATCTAAGTCTTTCACTTCCATCATGTTCGCAGGAACAGCAAGTGGGCGAACATTACCATT
Source organism: Ischnura elegans (assembly GCF_921293095.1). Lineage (NCBI taxonomy): Eukaryota > Metazoa > Arthropoda > Insecta > Odonata > Coenagrionidae > Ischnura > Ischnura elegans. The sequence continues at coordinate 62,083,744 of NC_060251.1, forward strand.
GTATGTAGTGTACAAATCAGAGAAAATGTGGGATATATGGCCCCTTGGAGCCCCCAGAAGTGCCAGATATCATAGGTCAGCATCCTGATGGTTCGACGAAATTACATTTCTTGATTGGTTTTCAGCCATCGTCATACCATGGGCAAATAGCCTCATTGGCCCAAAAGTGGTGATTGGTGATAATTTGTCCAGCCATTTTTGCACGGATGTGATAAGATTGTGTGAGGAAAATGACATTAGAATTGTGTGTCTCCCTCCCAATGCCACTCACCTGCTCCAGCCATTGGATGCGGCATTTTTTCGGCCACTTAAAATGGGTTGGAGAGTAATTTTAACTGAATGGAGAGCAACAGCCGATAGAAGACTCGTTACTCTCCCCAAATATGTTTTCCCTTCTCTCTTAGTGAGTTTGTGTGAAAGGGGGGTTGAGCCCACTGCCGCTGCTAATCTTATGGCTGGTTTCCGCACTTGCGGCATTCCCCCATTATTCCCGGAGAACGTTCTGAAGAAGATCGCCAGTGGATTAGATACTTCGAATACTAATGAAAGAAACTCGACCGTGCAACTTGCGAGTGACTGAGTGATGGAGCTGCTGGAGAAAATGCGATACGGAGGCCAAAAGAGTAATGCCCCTCCAAGAAAAAGAAAAATGAGCGTGGATCCATGTAAGAGCATCACATCTGCCGACATTTTGAGGAAACGTCCGGAGGAAACCGATCTGGGCACGTCGCGTGCTAAAAAGAGCAAAAAATATCAAAGATCAGTGCAAATTTCTCATTTTAATGATTCCTCGTTATGTGGCATTTTTTAGTGTTTTCCCCCCCTCCAAAATTTCTGGTACCCCCCCCCCCAGAAATTCTTCGAACTTCCTCGAACTTATCCGCAGAACTTCTCCCGCTAAGGACTTTTCGCGCTAAGGTTTTTCGCGCAAAGGATTTTCGCGCAAAAGGCCTTGTCTCGCAAAATCCTGTCTCTGGAAAACCCTGCCTCTGGAAACCCTGCCTCTGGAAACAGCCTCTGAAACAGCCCCGAAACAGCCCCGAACCAGCCTACCTGCAATCCAAGACTTATATAGGACTACTGCGGAGGAATACTTACTCCTTGGCAAGCAAGGGGAAATCGGTGCTAAGGCCTTAGTATTGCACTTTGGAGTGAGAAGTTTTACCATTGTCCTATCACAACTCTCTCTCCCTCCAACACCTCACCCCAGTATCTCCTTCCCCTCCACGCGTTCCAATGAATTATCCCTCTGATTCGACTGATGTCTCAAACCCAGAAGTTTGAGGGGAGAATTCTGGCTGGTATGCTGTTCACTCAAACCCAGGGATGATGTTTTGCCGAACAGCCGGTCAACAGGAGCAGTGGCGCAGTAGTGAATTCGCCTGGAGTACCCCCTCCGCCGCTTGGAAAAACCCCTCCCCTCAAATCCTGTCTCGTCTTGCAATAGGCAAGCCTCTTCTGCTCTTGGCCTGGTCGTGAACGCATGTCTAGTGAGACATGGCAAATTTAGAGCAATTATTCTGCTGGTATTTAGCTGGTAATGTTTCCCCTGGGATCATGATTTACTATCATTGTTTTCTGTAATACTTCTGATTTTTGAATACTCTACTTTGAATAGATATTGAACGGTAATAACTCATAAATTATTTTTGGCTACCTTTTTCTTGTGAGCTGATTTTCTTGTTTGTGGAGTCTTTCCCTGATCCAGCTTGTGACCGACGGTTGGAGTATTTCCCTTGTCTGGGCCTACGTGAAAAATCAATTAGATTTACGACGTAACGTCACAGTTAGAAGGGGAATTTTCAAACGCTGTGGTAATAAAACTTCGCGAGGTAAAGGAAATAAACGTTCCTGAGGGACCGGAAGTTGGAGATTGGGTGTTAGCCAAATTCCCGAGCAAGAAAAGTGTCAGTTATTATGTTGCATGTGTGGAAGGTGTTGAGGACGAAGAACTAGAAATTCGATGTGCACGGAAAACGGGAAAACATTTTAAATGGCCGGACACAGATGACAGGTGTTTAGTGGATTTAATTCAAATTGAGAGACAAGGTAAAAATAAGCAGAATAGTGACCTATTTCCATTTGAATGTAGACCTTGATGGTTATAATGTTTATTGAAAGATGGATCAACAATAAATATGGTGTTTTCAATTCTTCACTCAAAATATTTTTTTAAATATGATGCAGCTCCATATCATAACCCCCATACCAAAAATCATCCCTTAACCAGCCCTTTGACGTTTTTTCTTTATTAAATAACATTTTTTCATCAGTTGTGCGTCCAAATCCAAACAGAAGGGCCAGCAAAAACTTATTTCTGTGAAAATTAGAAGACAGTCCGCCTCAATACCGGAATGGCGGTTGGGGTCGGACACGCGTTATTCTTTTTTTTTGGTCTGAAAACATTGGATGGGTTAATTAAAATGGTATGAATGCATAATTTGACTTATTTTTAATTCTAACGTAAACAAAATATTAGCGTAAATCAAAAACCAACTTCGTTTTATGTAAATTACCAATAAAAGTGTCCAACTTTAGACCCGTTGATGGTGTTATAAAAATTATTTGTAATTAAACTTCTATTTATAGCGGTGAGGGTCATGCCTCCCAGATCTTTGAGAACGATAGGTGAATGGAAATATGAAAATGCAACAGTTATTAGGATAAAGGCAACCTTTAAATGCAAGTTAATAGTTTTTTTTATAAAGTAATTCACACATGACAGTGAATTAAGGTGGTTCATGATGCGAAAAGTTATTACATATGTCAATCCGTTAATTATTTGAAGAATTATGCTACTTTGAAATGATATTAAGTAATGTAGGCTACACTCACTCAATACTTCAAATATAAAAAGATCACACCATGTTTTGAACTGACTATCATAATTTGTTGATTTCCTCGGTACTCGTAGAGTAAAATCTTCTCCAATCTAAACACTCAAGTCCACTGAAACTAAACCAAGCCTGAGTGACATGATTTTTTCATGTGCATACCTTCAGGAAGAGTGGTAATGGTGCATCAAACGATAGCTGTAAAATGCCACCATGATCCCTGCCACTTTTTCCTTAATTTAGGGCCATACAGTTTCTGTACCTGAACTCGCATGTGAACTTCACACTGCTTATCAGTTCATGGCAGAAACTGTATGTATCACGTATAGTGCAATATGTATTTAACTGAAATGGAATATCTCTTAGTATTAGAGGAAAAAATAACTTATCCTAATTACGAAAAAAATGTGCAGGTGATGATATATTAATGGCTTCAGTTACTTCCCTATAGTTGATAGGCATTGCTGTCAAAATTCCTGGATTTTTGAAGCAGAAACTCCTGCAATTCTGGCTTTGATGACTGATGATTATGTGCTTAAGTTATCATTATGAGCCATACTTTAACTCTTTTGCTGCAATGGACATGTTTTTGACTGTATTCTCCTGAAATTACACAGAGGATGAACTTTTTTATCATTTAGAAAAGTACTATGAGATTGTTAAAATACCAAATTTAAGTCCAGTTAATAGCATTGCAGTATGTGTAAATTGATATATGTATAATGTGAAAATGGGCAGAGGTGAGAATTGAAGAAAATTTTCATTGTTCTCCAGCTACAGGGAAAGGGTTAAATGTAGGATTATTTAATTTTACCTGAAAATAAATATATTCCAATAGTACTGAAAATGAAAGCATTTCAATGCACTTTGAACAGTTTCTTTTAACTTTAAAAAGCCAGAGAGCCATTAAAAATTGATTTTCACATAAATATAGATTTTTCACCACAAGAGCAATGATTAAATTTTCCAAAATAAGAGTAACTGTAAATTTGATGAAGAATGAAACATTAAAAATGTATTTTCCACAACCATGCGTCATTTCATTATGTATCCATGATTAAAAAAATGGTCAAGTGGGTTGAAATTATTAGCATGCCGATTTCTGGAAATGAAATGTTTAAATGTTAATGAAGGTATCAGAGAGCGTCCATTCCAACCAAGTGAAAAAATTTGTGAAATAATGGCATCAAGACAACTGTCAAACAACCAGTTAATAATTTAAAAAATTACAATTTTAATTTTATTGTATATTTGCGTGGAATGATACGCGATTCGACAGTTTTTATACAAGCTCCAAATAAACTTTATGAAGCCTAAAACGTTCTTTCATTGAAACATTACAACAAGAGAAACAAAAGTGACGTAAGGAGGATCACTAATTAGCTTTATTACCATTTAAAACCAGTCGATTTATTGACAGGAGATTAACAAATAGAAACACAGATTCTGTGCCGTAACCCTTACAATGATTCACAGCTTAAACGCTTCTCCAAAATTATGGTATTTGTACACTGAGGTCAAGGCCTACCCAAGAAAACGCCAAAGTCATGTCTGTGATAGGACTGACTACAAACAATCAACACCGCTGAGAAAACTTGCTGCACTACACTAATCACACGATCTGCTATGTCATCACATGCTGGATTAGTCCGTTAATAATTGAGAATGGCACTCTTACGATCCAGAGACTGCATCCAAGTAGTCGAGATATTTTGTACCGATTCCTATCAATGCCACACTTGATGATAGCCCTAAGATGGTACACACACAATTTTGTTCCGGTAAAAGACTACGGATAACTGCCCACAAGAGAACGGAACCAAAACTGAACACCACCGCACCATAAGCACTGGAAGAGAAGTAACATGTTAAGACACCATTAATTATTAAGACCAGAAAACTCGAGTCTTCAATCTTACCTGAACAAAATCCGCTGGTTGACAGAGGCTCGCTGAAGGTGGGGTCGGTTATAGATGTATAAACCGGATCCAAGTATAGAATTGGCTAACAGCATACTCGTTATATCGCTTCTAGGGGTCACTCTGTTGGAAAGCAAATTATACAGAAAATAATGCAACTATAGCCAGTGGAATTTATAATTTCACCATAACTGACAGGAAATCAACACGTACTTTGCCATGAGACTTGGGTTCACAACATTCACAGACAAACTTGCATAGCTAGTTGCGCTTTGAAGAGGCACGTAAAAAAACAATATATTATGAGTATTGAGCGGTTTCAACCCTAACTTGTCAATTAGAGACATAGGGCACTTTTTTGGACTGCTCTTAGATGGACTTGCCATTGTAGCCGTAAAATAATTCACCGTAAAATTAAATATTTTTTCGCCCGTTCGCCTCAGTAATTCCCAGCCGAATGTGTATCGAAAATGCAAGAGTCGAAACAATTGATATCGATATGAATTGATCGATATCATCGATATGTCAGATGATATGCGATATAAACAATTGACATGAGAAATTGCGAATGTGTAATTGTGATTTGTTTGTCGCGTCTGGTAAAGGACACGTTAGTGGTGAAATTGTATTGCTGTTTTACGTAAACTGGTGAATTTTTCAAGATGCCGCGTATTATGATAAAAGGAGGTGTTTGGAGGAACACCGAGGTGAGCGAAATATTTCATTTTGGTGCTATTTACCTTAAACATAATAGGATGAAAATTTTGGACATTAGTAATATACTTATACTATCTTATTATTTTAGGATGAAATCTTGAAAGCAGCTGTAATGAAATATGGAAAGAATCAGTGGTCTCGTATTGCCTCACTTCTGCACAGAAAATCAGCAAAGCAGTGCAAAGCTCGTTGGTATGAATGGTTAGATCCTAGTATCAAGAAAACAGAATGGAGTAGAGAAGAAGATGAAAAGCTTTTGCACCTTGCAAAGTTGATGCCTACACAATGGAGAACAATATCTCCTATCATCGGACGGACTGCTGCTCAATGCTTGGAAAGATACGAATACCTATTGTGAGTTTTTAGTTTGCTTTTTTGTGTGTTAGACTTAGATATGTATCTATTGTAGATCTAATGTGGCCTTATTGTAATTTATTCAGAGATCAAGCGCAGAAAAAAGAGGAAGGTGAGGATGCTGCTGATGATCCTCGAAAATTGAAGCCTGGAGAAATTGATCCTAATCCAGAAACAAAGCCAGCAAGACCCGACCCTAAGGACATGGATGAAGATGGTGAGATTTTACCCTCATTTACTTATTTATATTCCCTCTTTAAAAATGAGATCCATAAAATGAAATTGCCTTGTGATCTTTGTGCGTTTATCTTCTTTGCAGAGCTGGAAATGCTTTCTGAAGCTCGAGCTCGTCTGGCGAATACTCAGGGTAAAAAAGCGAAGCGAAAAGCGAGAGAAAAACAGCTCGAAGAAGCTAGAAGACTGGCTGCTTTACAGGTATATGTCTTGTTTTATCCTTGATCCCTCTTCATTCAGGTTGTAAAGCTAAGATGTTTCTCTAAAGTTATTCTGCCTCAGCTAATGAAGTAATCCTGATTAGCTTTGATGGTTTAAATCATCAATTTTATTTAAAATGTCTTCAGATATTAACCTTGGTGATATTTTATATGTTCATATTACTTAAGATAATATAGAACATAAAATCACTAGGAATAAATTTTGTGGTGCTCATGCTTGTGTGTTCTTTTACCTTGAATGATACCTTTTTTATAGATGCCAAAACAAGTTTTTTTACAGGGTGATGATGTTTACATTAGCAAATAAGTTGTCATCAATCATTTGTCAGACATGTATTGTACGGAAGTATGGAATGTTATTATTAGATGATGGAACTCCAGAAGAGAATTGTAGACTTACTACATTCAGTGCAGACCATATCCGTTGTTATGGCCATTCTTTCTGTTATTTTTTTGATTTTTCTGTCACAGATATTCTGGTAACTGTCGCTATTGTCTTCTTAGTTCTCACGTTTTTTTATTCTCTTCTTCCATTATGCACTGTACTTTGGGGCTAAAAGGTTGGACTTTATTTTGGGAGATGTTTCAATCATTGAATGAGTTTATGCCTCAATCTGAAGTTGTAATCAGGCTACAGTTTTCTTATTTTAATGAAAGTAATAAGTTAGTATCGGAGGCTTTTGGGAGCAGCTGCATATTACACTTTGTCAAGCCAAACCTTTGCTCTCAAAAGCCACTGATACTAATGAATCTCGCTGCAAAAGCCTACATTTCAAGAAAGTGATTTATTCGTGACTTCTTAGTTAATTATCTTAGTCAAGACTATCTTGTCTTAGCCGCCAAGTTTCATTGTTATTATCATTAGTGAAGATAATTTTTTCCATTTCTTTAGAAAAGGAGAGAGTTACGAGCTGCAGGAATTGAGTTGCCTCCACGAAAGAAGAAGAAACGAGGTGTTGACTACAATGCTGAAATCCCTTTTGAAAAGAGGCCTGCTCCAGGTTTCCATGATACAAGCACTGAAGAATACGATCCTATGGCTCCTGATTTTGCACGTCTTAGGCAGCAGCACTTGGATGGTGAACTACATTCAGAGAGGGAAGAGGTAATGTAACTTTACAGTTTTCTCGTCTTGACAAAAATTGCTTTATATCTCACTATCTTTTCATATTCACAAACTTGTGTTATTTAATACAACTGGGAATCAAAAAATCGTTGTGCATTGAATACTCCTTAATTATGTTTTGCTTGTTGCCAATTCTGTATCGCATGTCATCAGTCATGTATTGCAGTTTGCCTTTTCTTCCAGGAGTTTTACCTCCCTCAACTTTGTTTGCTCATGGTAGTTCAGTGCCTGACCATCCCCAAATGCCTACTTATTTAATCAATACCATTAATTGCCTTCTTTTATCTTGGTTAAGCTCTCAACTGGCAGTCTTGTGTTCTTTGTTGATTTGATTACAATACTCAAATATCTTTCATTTCATTTTTCAGCGAGAAAGGCGAAAGGACAAACAGAAGCTGAAGCAAAGAAAGGAAAATGACATCCCAGTGGCAATGCTCCAGAATCAAGAACCTGCTCGTAAAAGAAGCAAACTCGTTCTTCCAGAACCACAGATATCAGATCAGGTATATATTTTTTATACTTTTGGGATGGATTTAGTGAGAAATTAAGATGAGTTTGCTTTTTTGTTGGTTCAAATTTTGGATAATTCTCTTGGCATCAGTTCCAGTTTTTCATCAAGTTTTGTTTCATATTCATTGCGCAATTATCAAAAGCTATTACTGATTTACATGTGGATATGTTGAAAATACCTAAAATAACACATCAAATCATCTCACAACTTATATTCTCCAAAACATCACTCTCAATTGTGTTTCATACACAATAGAAACATTTCCAATAATAATTATGAATAACTATTGTTCATCATCACACATGGCAGCTATCATCACGTCATTTTAAATATTTGCGTATTTTTAATTGAAATGATTGCATTCCTAATCGGTTCAGCTTTGCGTTCCATTGCTTCCTTTTGTTACAGTCTGAAATTAAAGAACAGTCAAAGTTAATGCCTATGCATTATGTATTATCAATGTATTCCATAGTTTTGCTGAATTTCAAGGTGATTTTCTTTCTTGGCAGGCTATAGTTTAAGTTGATAGCAACTGATTGTGTCATACTGGAGGCATTCTGTTGCAATTTTGCTCCAGAAGGCTCATATTAACCTTTAGACTGATGAAATAAAATGAATGATTGAAATCTCATAGAAATACGGGTATATCATAGCCAACTATTATCTGTTCATTTTATCTCTGCGGGTCAGCTTTCGTGAGATCCCGGACACTCTTGGAGGGCCTCGCTGAAGGGGGAGGGGCCTCGCTGAAAGGGAAGGGGTAGTACCGAGAGAGAGAGAGCAGGAGCGACCTTAACGTTGCCAAATGTACATAGCCGCCCATGTGTCTCACTGAAAAGGTGTGACTCATACGTGGCCACAGATATTTTGAGCCCGGCGGTGAAACAATGCATACAATGTATACCTACTCAGTTAGAGGGGATTGAGGATAATCCCATTTCAGAAGCCAGGATATTTTCTGCTAAACGCGAGACCGCTGGTGAAAGGCATACATAGGCGTAACATTCTTATAAACGGGGAGTGCAAGGGAATTCGCGAGGATGAGGATCCAAAAAGAATGGAGAAAAGTAGCGCGACGGGTATTTTATTAAATAATTTATTTTGTAACTTATTGCTGGAGTGGTGTGGATAATAAATCAACCTCCTCGTCTTCCCTCCCGTCAGTGTCTTCATTTTCAGAGTCTTTTTCCGTGATCTATATAATTATCGGCTCCATAATAGCCTCCCTAGCAATTTCTTTTTTCAGATCTTCATCTTGCAGCTGTTCTGCGTGACAGACACATGCATCCCAATTCCTTTTCCCGTTGAAAATAACGAAGAACATTAAACGCAATGCTCTTCACGCTACTGCGAAGCAGCATGTTGACTTTCTTCTCCATAGCGCCTTCAATAAACACCCAAGGTATCCAAAACTATATAGGTTGTAATACCCAAAAGTAAATACGGAGTTGAGGAAAGGGGTTAGGGTTTGGTAAGAAAGGGATCGAAAAAGTACTGAGAGGGAATAGGTGGAGGGAGGGAGTCGGTGCTGATGGGAATGCAAAAGATGGATAAAAATTTTCTGGAAAGGAGATGGAAAAGGATTGAAGTGGAAGAATAAGGAACAGTAAGTTATAAGTTGGATATAAATGGAAGAATCGAAGAGCACCAAGAGAACGCGCGAGATTTGGCAACACAGCTAGCAGATTCACGAAGTTGACCCGACGGAGTTCTGAGAGCGACTGAAGTTCCGAAGTGCTAGGCCACGCCTACTGTCTGCTGATTGGCAGAGGGAAAGTCACGTGTAGATAAACTTTCCCTCCTCTCACCCCAACTCGGTTAAGCCACACCAGCTCACCCGCAAAGATAAAGTGAACAGACCTTAATCCCTCCCAAACATTCCATTCCAAAATGTGTATTATTCAATAACCTTCCCCCTCTGAACAACAGAAAAACTATGCCATTTTTCGTCTCTCTCTCAAAAATGCTGTCGTTTGCTCCCCTGCCATGAGTATGGAGTTTTCGTAATTAGAGGTATTTTTATGTTCGTCGTCCATTGAAAGGGTCTGGGACCAGGGCTATGACTTCAAAATTGAGAGGTTTCCCTAACATTTTGTGGTATTGGGGTTTGTTTTATAGAGGTTTTACTGTCCATATTGTTCCTCGTACCCTATCATAATTATTATCATAACTATACTTACCTGTAAAAAAAATTTAAGATATATGTATAAGTAATCCAGGGTGTCTGATTCCTGTACAAGAAGGCTTTTTTTCATTGTGATCCAGGAATTGGAGCAGGTGGTGAAACTTGGGAGGGCTAGTGAGGCTGCTCGAGAGGCCGCCACTGAAGCTGGTGGTGGTGCGGCATCTGATGTCCTTCTGGCAGACTACACATCACTGTCTGGATCTGGTGGGGGAGCATCAGCCCTTAGAACTCCACGAACGCCTGCTCCCACTACTGACAAAGTTTTACAGGTACAGTATGGCTCATTTCATTCCTTTCACTCTCTGACTCAGACTTTGACAAAACTTTCCATTTTTCATCCTTTCATGTTGATGTCATTCAGCGCAAAAATTTTCTTGGCTATATGAAATATTTAATTTGCTTATTTTTCTCAACTATTTGAACTTTGTTTGAGACTGAATTTTTTCAAATTCTGTGATCTTCAATGGCACAATGTCTATCCAGAGGAAAATATATTTTATCAGTCGTATTTTTTCTTCCCATTATTATCAAAATTTGCAGGCTTATCTTAGAAAGTATTAGAATTTCTAGTATTGGTTAATAAATACCCTCAGTGAATTTGAAATTTTTTTAATGCTTTTATTCCATAATACAAAAGAAAATTTTATACTGAAACATGGTAAATACAACATTAAATAGTTGAGCAAAGATAGTATGTTAATCATGCCGATTTACTTTTCTAATAATCCCTGAGGTACTGCTCAGCTATTTCTAGTACAGTAGAAGCCTGGTTTAAAGAGTGCTCATAAACCCTCTGAAATCACTGGCTAAACCGAGTGCTCGTTGTATCTGATGGAGTTAAATAAATCCACCAAAGTCTTATAATCGTTCGTATTTACAGATTTTCTTTTGCTTCCGTGCTATTTAACAAAGTTGTACTGGTAAAGAGTTATTATGAAGCACAATCTAGTCGAGTATCAACATATTTAAAGAAAGAAACAGCTGATTTTCAATTTTATAAAATATTAATTCCCCCAGCCATTTTCGGTGATTTTATTCCCGTTCTAATATTTTTTGATTGGTAAAGAAAGCTGTAGAGACAGCGTTTGGAAACTAGTCAGAATCAATATGTCAGATATGTGGTGGAAATTTTTGGATGATTTTGCGAATACATGATGCCGACAATATCAGTTTTGTTGAGTTTTCTAATGTTTAACCAGTACGTGAGTCAGTTAGGAAAATTGGCCGAAAGGTTCACTGAAATACGGCATGATTCAGTGTTTGAAGATATTTCTCGCAAAGTTATTTCTCCCCATTGGCCATGTAGTAAGCTTTTGTCTTTAACATCGCACCATTTGTAGGAAGTCCTGAAGACCTTTGTTGACAAAACCACTTGAATAGTGCATATTCTATTTGAGGATGTTTCCCTTGCCGCAAATATTTTTAGCTACTAGGTGTTCCTAGTTTGGTCATTGCTGCATGAATTTTATCTTTGTTCTTTGATACTGTGAATAACGTAGGTGACAAGACAACAAACCGCATTAGTAGTATTCTGATAACTATTGAATCAATTTTCAGGGGAATAGACATGAATGCCCTTATAATAGTCAAGTAAAATTATTGATTAGGTGTTGAAATGGTTCATTTTATACTACAATTGTTCCTGATCGTCCCCAAGTAAAATAATTATTTTTATTTCAGGAAGCACAAAATATCATGGCACTGACTCATGTTGACACTCCTCTGAAGGGTGGTCTGAATACAACATTGCATGAGTCTGATTTTGGTGGCGTGACTCCGCAGAGGGATGCACTCACCACACCCAATACACTTCTAGCAACCCCATTCCGAAGTGTGCGAGGTGCTGATGGTAAGGTTGACGGTGAAAATTATCTTAATTGTTAACTTTGCTAAAATTAGTCTTATGGAAGACAATAGGATCTAAAGTGATATAAGATTATCCCGGTGCATTGAATGCAAAGACATACCTCGTGTTTTGGTTTGGGTTATGTTTTCTAGTCGTGTCAAAATTTCGACGACTGACTAGTCTATCATCTTCTGGATGTGTTCTCACTGCTGACTTTGTTCAAGCTGATGCAGCAGTGAGGACATGTCCAGAAAATGATGGATAAGTACTCACAAGTCTGTACTTGCAAGCCTGGATTTTTTTGTGGGCTGATATTTTCTCTTAGATTTTCATATGTTTCATTGCCATGAAGAAAGATTTAGGGCTTTCCCAGTGGTCAATTCTAGGAAATTTCCCTACCAGGTGAGTAAAACTCCATTTTTGTTGGCATTTTGATTAACAAGTCAGTGATCAAAACATCAAGGAAGATGGAGTTCATACAATTTCTTTGCCCTCTGATTCCCAGAAGTTTTTGTGCCCAGTGATGGGTGATTATAATAATAAAAATTTGGTAGAATTATAATAATTAATAAAAATTTAGTAGAATACCAATGAGTGATATCATGGTCTCTTCGTGTACTTCAATGTTATGGTCTCATATTCATGTTCTTATTTTCTGTCTCATTAGGAAGGACACCAGGGACTGTTGGTGCAGTCAGTGTAGCTGGAGGAAGTAGCTTTGGCACACCTGCATCAGATGCAGGCCAGAAAGTTGGTGCAACTCCCACGCCCACACCTATTCGGGACAAGCTGAATATCAACCCAGAAGAAGCACTTGATGTTGGAGATACACCACAGGCAGTCCGCAGCTACAGGAGACAGGTATTGTCATAACCCACTGCAGGGAGCTGTACGAATGCATTTACCTTTGTTCACAACAACTTAATCATCTTAACTTGATGCCATTGAGGAGTTGAAACCTATAGATGAACATCTGCTAATTTACAATAATTTAGATGGTTGCAAGTTGACTTCGCACAATCATCATGTTGCTATTAATGCATATATTGTTGCACATGGATGTTCTTTAATAATTATTGCTTTTAAAGATCCTTGCATCTAGTCATCTTCCTGCTACTAACCAGGTGAACAACCATTATAAAACTGAAAGTTATTTTCTGTCATTGATAAAGCTCTTTCAGTTATTGGAAATATTTCATTTTAATTGGTAAAAGAAGAAATTTGTCTGCTTTCTAGTGTGTAAAATTAGACTGTTTTCTGTTTTTTTTAATCGTCTCATTTTATGAATTTGACAAAAATACAGTTAAAATAGATGAAATAATACTTAATATTTTGCTGGCATTTGAAGTGATAGCAGAGCAGAAAGAGCAGTTTCCTGGGTTTGAGATGGGGTCGAGGATTCTTAATTTCTGTACTCTACTTTTCCCCTATCATCAGGGGTTTGTTATGATGATTTACTCCAGTCAGAGTTAGGAGCAAAAACGTCAAAAATGATGATGGCAGATTAATGATGAGAAAAGTACCTTCACACAATGTGGATGATTATTCTGAAAGACTTAAAATAGTTAATTAATACTTTTTTATGTGGCGTCTTGACTGAGGAAAACAGTTTTATGCTGCAAATAACTATTCGATTGCATTAAGGCCGTTTTACAGGGGGCATGTACTTACACAATCTGACGTGTGTACAAAGGTGCAGTCAAAATTGCGTCGTGTAAAGCGGAGAATTGCTCGAACACATGCAAGAATGCATAGACATGAGATGGCAAAATAGCCCCTGTTCTAACTTTGTTCATGCATTAGCGCAATGTCACGCCATTTTAAAAATTAATGCAGTTCTAACCTGCGCAATTCTGTGCCCCGTGTAAAACAGCCTTTAGACTTATGTTATTTATTCCATCAGGAATATGAAATATTTGTGTTTAAATTTCTTCTTTAAAAGGTCATATCCAAATTATTATTTTCCAGTGAAGAACCCTTTTGTCATATTTTCCTCTCTATGCTCAGTACTAGACCATCTGCTAGTTAAACTATTACATCCTACCCGTCTGATTAAATTTTTCTTATTCCTAAGTGCCTTCATTTCTATCACTATTCTCACCCTGATATTCTCGCTGCTGTTTAAATTTCTCTATGTTTCAAACAAGTTAATTTGGTCTACTGATAGACTCTAAAATTGATACCCTATATTCCCACGTGTAACGCATTCTCATGTATCACTTGCAGGACACCTGCTGAACCTTGACTTCTGAAATTCATATTCTCATAACCATGGGAATTCTCATTTTTAAATCAGGTTAAGTTTATTGCAGAACAGTTTATACCTGAAAATATGAATAAAGTTAGGCTTGGAACATAAAGAAGGAAATTTTGATTGTTTTCAGTAATATCATGATTGAGTTAATGTTGGAAAGCTTTAAGATATTTTTTTAATACTTACTTCATGATTCTTATGCACATCGTGCACCAAATAACTTCTACAAGAAAAAAATCCATGTGCAATGCACTCGTTATATTTGAGAATTTAGGGTTTCCATAACTAATATTAATTCATTGAACAGTTGAAGGAACAGCTTCGCCAGGGTCTCAGCGCCCTCCCAACTCCAAGAAATGATTATGAGATTGTAGTGCCTGAGGAGGAGGAAGAGGGTGCAGCAGGAATGGATATGGAAGAGATGGCTTCAAATGAAGAAGATCAAGCTGATGTTGATGCAAGAAGAGAGGCCGAGGAAAGGGCTCAGCGTGAGTTTTATTATATTAATTTTTTGCATGAATGGTCTCTGGTGCAAAGTTAGTCAGGTGGCTATCCATTTAATTTTCACATTCAGGAGGAGTGAGCACTCATAGCTTTCATTCAGAATGTGAGGAGACTGCTCCATGGCTTATTATTAACCTCCCAGAATGGTATAAGTAGAGTATTTGGAGGAGGCGACCGACAGCTGAGGTCATTTGCACCATGAGAGAAGGGTAAGGAAGGAAGGGTGGAGAGAAACCCGGCATCGGCATTAGCCTACTCTTAACGAAAGGCGCCAAGGGGACCACGGCTTAACGTCCCATCCAACGGACGGAGTGTTGCGCTTGAAATGTCCTCCACACAACACTCGGGATCGGGCAGTCTCTGAAAATTCTCTGCCACTGCCGGGATTTGAACCCGAGCCCGCCGGGTGGGAAGCCAACACTCTTGCCATCACACCAACCCGATCCCCCGGAATGGAAAAGTGGAGTGAGTGCCATGTATGGGTGTTTGAATCATTTTGCAATGTACTATTGGCCATCTTGAGCTAATATTTGAACTCAGCCCAATCAGCAACAAGCGCTTAGGCATTTAGGGCCAAAAGGACTGCTTCGAGAAGTGACTGAGGGCACACACTGAGTTACTATGGTGCAGTCATATTCTTGGGGAAATTCCCCAGCTGTTGCGATAGGTCTGTGAGTGCTCATTCTCCCTGAGTATGCCCATTACTCTCCACTAAGCTGTACTCTGTAGTATTGTTGTTTCAAATGATATGTTTGAAGTTTTGGTCATTGTTGTTCTAGAACCATTTATTTAAGCCTTTTCATTTATATTTTAATATTAGCCAATATTTCACCATCAGAAGGTTTTTCTTATTTCAGGTGAAAAGGAAATGAAGAGCCGATCTCAGGCAGTTCAGAGAGATTTGCCACGACCTCAGGAAGTTAATATGGCTATCCTTCGTCCACCTAATACCGAACCACCTTTGACTGAACTTCAAAAGGTAAGCATTAAGGATTATTACTTTTTTAACTTTTAAAAACCCTTATTCTAATAGTTGTGTGTCATGGTTGAAATAATCACCTTAAAGATGTCTATCATAGTCTTCACATTTTATGCTCTTATTTTTTGACTAATGATGGCTAAGGTTTGATTCTTCAGATTGGACAATGAAAAAGTACACTTTGTACATTCCTCTAAGATTGAAGCTTGGATGTTATATAAAAAATGTAGGGTCGTATTTTATCTTTTAATGAACCATTCAATGTATTTTTTTTCAATTACTCATTTCTAGTTCACGTATATGCTGCTGCCAAGCAGTATAATAGTAGCAGTTTTGAGGTCTTAGTGTATTAGTTCAATAATTTTTATGATAGCTGAATTTATTAAGGGCGTTGCATTGGTGTAAAAAAACTTTTTTAATTTTTGTTACCAGTCATCTGTATTATCATGTCAAGAAAAGTAATGCATATAAGAAGGTAAGGTAGATGTGGAACTTTTGTTAGAGGAAAGGGAATGAGAAGGCCTTAAATGCTTTCTCTCATTGAAGTGGAGGTATAGGATTCATGTTTGTAGAAGATGGGAAATCATTGGAAACCTTTAATCACTACAATTTTTGCCACATTGATCGAAACATTATTATAGTTATAATTTAAACAGTCCCTGTTTACCTGCCGTCTTGATACGTATGCCAAACTACCAAAGTGAAATAAATAAATGAGAAATTAAGTTTCTATTTGGTTGTTTTGCCTTGAAAAAGTAAGATAAATCAATGCTCCTGAATTGGCATAGGGAGTGTTTGGACAAATTTTGCCGTAAATGGTCTGTTTTGATAGTTGCATGTAGTTCATTCCCTCAATATCCACTCATTAGTAATACAGAGGTCCCACTCAACCGTGAAAACCGTGACACCGTGAATAAGCCGTGAATTTCGTCTACCGTGAAAAAACCTGGAAATAGCCGTGAAATTCGTCATAAAACCTTAAAAACCTCTCAAACTTGATTTTAGATCTACGATTGACGGAATTAAAGAAAATTAGGACAGTCACTAGCAGATAATGTCCTCGCATTTATCTGCACACGTATATTGGAAGCGCACATATACAGTGCAACCTCGATATAACGACACCCCACGGTGCACCAATAAACACTCGCTATAGCGAATTGTCGCTTTACCGGAGGTGGAGCAAATAATAGCCCATATACCTGTTGCGAACAGATATACAGGAAATGGAGTGGTGCGGCGACAGATAAACATCTATCCGATAAACGTAAGCATAAATCCAGACGAAAGGCGATGTTTTTTTACATCACTAAATTTCCTTACTCAAATAACGACTAACTATTCAAACAATTTATAAGCGCCGCACTGAATAAAAATCATGCAAAGCATTGTTTCGTCAATCATTATATTTATCGAACGACAGTTTACCACATAAACTTGAGACTGAGCACTCCATTAACTTCATTTCTAACAGATCGCTAGCAATTACAGAGGTTAAGGAGTCTTGATGAAAGTCTTCCGACGGGGAAACCCTCGCTATGGCGAGAGCCAACGCCGAAAGGGTCTCGTAAAAACGAATTTTTTAACACGCTTATTATAGGGTCAATTGACGGTGCATCGGCCATCTCTCGTAATAGCGGGGGTGTCGCTATAGCCCGTACTCGCTTTAACGAGGTTCCACTGTAGGTGGTGTTTCATGACGACACACAGACCTTAAGGCTGTGATTGGATGACCTTTAACCAAAGTGATCATTAACCCTGGCGAGAAATCAGACACCTCTTCACTTCCCTGTCACCCTCCATTTTCTCACTTATAACCTTTAGCCGGCCCTCAATTTTGCTAACGATAGGCTCATGGGAGCACTTTCATTGCTGCCGTTTTGCATTCCCGGCGTTTATCGCATTTGCTATATTTATAGTTAACGTGCGGCCAGTGATTTTTATGAGATCAATGTTTCTTCCTAAAATGGCTTATCAAACAGACCGTGAATTTGACCCAATTTAGACCGAGAAAACCGTGAATTTTATAATTTAGTTAGAGTGGGAACCCTGTAATAATATTTAATGCATTTTATAGGCCGAGGAGCTGATCAAGGGGGACATGCTGACAATGCTTCATTATGATGCAGTGCACTCACCGACACCAGCTCAGCTGGACCAGCGAGCTTCGGGAAGGAGGAAAGGAGGCCCTGGGGGAAGCACACCTATTCTCTCTCAAGCACAACACTTGGCATACCTAGAGAGCCATCCATACGTCACCTTTCCTGAAGATGAGCTGGAAAAGGTTTGTTTTACCTCATGAATAAGAATGACCTGATGTTGGCCAGGTGTATACATTAACATTTGCGATGGTGGTTGGCATAGCATGGTTAAACTCCTTCATGATGCACAAAGGTTAAGAAAAGACTTCGTTGTTTCACGAAATAAAATATATTTGCGACCGGTTTCGATACAGCGTATCATCATCTGGCCAGAAAAGACTTAGCTGTTTCACAAAATAAAATATATTTGCGACCGGTTTCGATACAGCGTATATCATCTGGCCAGATGATGATACGCTGTATCGAAACCGGTCGCAAATATATTTTATTTTGTGAAACAGCGAAGTCTTTTCTTAACCTTTGTGCAACATTAACATTTGTTCAAGTTTTTGCTCACAAAAATGATTCTAGTGAATGGTGAACACATGTTTGTCCAGTTGCAGTGAGTTGCTTATTTGTCCCTTTCTGACGTTAACATGTCTGTATATGCATGCACACAATTTTTCACAGAGACAAAGTCGGTAGGAATAATCTCTGAGGTACAAGAAGAAATTGGACTCAGAAGTTGCTCCTGGTTGTCAAAAATTATTATTCAATTTGTATTCAGTCAATATTTATGCATTTGCTATCCCCATTCCAGAAAAATTCTAGGCTTAGCTTTTTGCCAGCACAGTGATTAGGTGTGAGATAGATCACATGGGCCAAAATTGAAAATCCAATATCTGAAATGTTCCTTTCTAATATGTATATTTTTAATATAATGGAGGCAATCGTGTAAAGCGTGAACATTGTTGCATTAATCGAATTACTAATATTTCAATCCAATAAATGTCAATCCTATAATACCAATTGCCAAAAGCCATTGTTAGACAGCTTTTGGGCAAACAGATGACTCGTGCAGCAGTTGACCTTCAGAACTTTTGAATCAGGTAGGCTGAAAAAGGTCAGTGTGCAAGAAAGAGGGAGGCATGAAACATGTTTCTATTATTCTTGTGTAACTTAATATTTTCTTTCGAATTTAATGATTTATGGTCTTTGTAACATGAACCGTGCATGAGTCACGATTTGGGGTGTCTGGGGCCTTTTGGTTGGAGGGAAAAAGCGTCAGAGGGGGGCTGAGAGCTGATGGGAGGGGAATAACAAATTTTGAAAAATGTGCAACATAGTTAATATCCTACGGCAATGGTATTCTTCCTATGGTAGTTCCATCTCTTGAGTAAGGTTCAGACTATGTGCCAGTGGTTTTTAGCTGTAAATGACACGCTGTAAATACTTCATTTCATTTTTGTTGAACGATGGATGGAGGAAAATAAGACATCCAGACCGTGATCTTTAAACTATCAATGAGGGAAAATATTGCATTGTCAGTATGCAACTTTGTTTGGGACCAGGAATGGCAAACGAGCAATGGGGGAACGATAGATCGAGGTTCCATGATATACAGTGGAACCCCGATCTATCGTTCCCGCATTCATCGTTCACCGTTCCTGGTCCCAAATAAAGTTCCATACAGGCGATATAATTTTTTCCCTCTTCTATCTTTCCTCAAAGTATCATTTTCCCACATTGATCGTTTTAATATCATGGTCACGACGTATAATTTTCCCGCGTCCATCTACCCAGCCAGCAGGTAGTGCTTGGCTTAAATAAGGATTAGTATTACCCTATCAAACAAAGAAAACTTTCCGACCATAGGCAATTTTAATAATAGGTGCAATGATTGGGTAAGTTGCCTTCTCTTTAGGACAAAAAAGTTCATGGCGCAGATATGGTCAAGCTTCACCCTCTGCAGTATGCCATATGCGATAACATCAGTTCCGAACGTCTCCTTGTACGAGTGGTTCCGTACTTTCCAGGGTGTGACTTCAAACCAGCAAGTGCTTTCTATGTGGGTTTATGAAAGTCAGGTTTCATTTTTATTAGTTTTATTATTATACATCTTTCATCCATGGTCCTTCCAAAGAAACAAGTGAGAACTTTAAAATATGGACTGAACACAATTGAAGATGAAGGAAAGAATCCGGGCTAGAAGCACGAGAATATTGCAGAATGCCCTGGGGTATCCGCCAGCACATGACGTTAGGGGTAGGGGTTGAGCGAGCTACAAGGTGAAAACAACAAGTGGGATGAAGCTGAGGATCAGGTGGGAGTGCTGCTGACTATTAATGCAAAATTGTTCACTCCCTACACATTGCCTCAATTGCATTAAAATATATACATATTTATTAGAAAGGAACATTTCAAATAATAGACTATTTTTGGCCTTTGTGATCCATCTCACCACCAATCATTGCGCCGGCGAAAGCGGTTGTTTTAGGCATAACATACACATTGCTCTCGTAAATATGTGTACTTGAAATGGCGTTTGATGGATAATAATTTTTTACATCAGACAGAAATACATAATAGCAGTGCCGAGTGCAGTGCAATCATTTTTTAGGGAGATGGCGTGTTCCTTTAGGACATTTAAAAGCTATATTAGTTGAATCAACAATATGACCTTAGTGTTTCGATATAGTACTAATATTCCTGTAATCAGCGAAACTTTTTGTTTGAACCCTTGAATTAATATGATAATAACTCGCAAAAATCCTACGTTTCCTGGGACTTAGGCTACCTAGCCAAACATTCCCGTTTTGATCGTTTTCCCGCATTCATCATTTTTTTTCGTCAATCCCCCTGAAAAACGATTGATAGAGGTTCCACTGTAATGTAATAAACCCTTAAAAAATGCAAGCTACATGCTTCAGTCTAAACACTTTTTCTGCTACCATTACTACCTATTTTGTTGTACCTGAGCTTAGTGTATGAAATCCAGTGAATTGTGTATTTTTATGAATGTTTAGTAATTTTGCTCCCTATATTTTTGGTCAAATCGTATATTTATAAGGTATGGTCACATTAGTGTTCATGTTGAGAGGATTATGCTAACACTACATACAGTGCAACCTCGATATAACGACACCCCACGGTACACTAATAAACACTCGCTATAGCGAATTGTCGCTTTACCGGAGGTGGAGCAAATAATAGCCAATATACCTGTGACGAACAGATATACAGGAACAGGAGTGGTGCGGCGACAGATAAACATCTATCCGATAAACGTAAGCATAAATCCAGACGAAAGGCGATGTTTTTTTGCATCACTAAATTTCCTTACTCAAATAACGACTGACTATTCAAACAATTTATAAGCACCGCACTGAATAAAAATCGTGCAAAGCATTGTTTCGTCAATCATTATATTTATCGAACGACAGTTTACCACATAAATTTAAGACTGAGCACTCCATTAACTTCATTTCTAACAGATCGCTAGCAATTACAGAGGTTAAGGAGTCTTGATGAAAGTCTTCCGGCGGTGAAACCCTCGCTATGGCGAGAGCCAACGCCAAAAGGGTCTCGTAAAAACGAATTTTTTAACACACTTATTATAGGGTCAATTGACGGTGCATCGGCTATATCTCGTTATAGCGGGGGTGTCGCTATAGCCCGTACTCGCTTTAACGAGGTTCCACTGTTTATGTTTTCCCACCTTTTTCACTTCTCTCTCTTACTCACCCCAAAATCATAAAAATGGAGTTTTATTGAATAGTTTTATTATAAAAGTAAGGTGTGGGATCAGATTACATCCACACTTTTGCATTAAGTAAATATGTTTTATTTCATTCAGGCTCGTGACTCGTTGAAGCAAGAAATGGAGGTGGTCAAGCATGGAATGGGGCATGGTGAATTATCCTTGGAAGCATATTCCCAAGTCTGGGTAGAATGCTTAGCTCAAGTAAGTATTTAAGCATAATATGTATTCCAAGTGTTTTAAGTGGCACATAAATTGGTAAAAATTCTCAGTGTCATTTTTCTTACTAATATGATCTTAAAGGTCAGCTAAGATAGTGTTTTATTTTACTGATTGTGGTTTCATGTTTATTTTACTGCTATCATGTTAGAGCTAATGACAGTTGAGATAACCGGGAGACAATTTTCTTTCCTACTCATTGATCATGTTTATTTCTTATTGTAACTTGCAGGTTTTGTTTCTTCCATCACAAAACCGGTACACAAGAGCCAACTTGGCAAGTAAAAAGGATCGGCTTGAGTCTTTGGATAAGAGGTTAGAACAGAATAGGAGCCACATGACTAGAGAGGCTAAGAGAGCTGCTAAAATGGAAAAGAAATTGAAAGTTTTGACTGGAGGTTATCAGGTTAGTTTCAACAGATATTTTTGTATAGAGAGATACATAGTTTTTTTTTTTAAACTGGGACAAATAGTCTACTGGCACCACGTAAACCTATTGTTTAATGGACTCTGACGTCACGCTCAGCCAACATGGCAATGGGTCATTTTGAGTGCTAGATTAATATACAATATTCAAATTGGAATTTTACGAATAATGCGTAGGTTAGAGAAGAACTGCTTTCATTGTAATTTTCAGCACGAAGGGTATTTCTTTATCGCATAATCATCCATTTTCAGTGGAATTCCCCATTATGCATGAATTTTTCTGCTTTGATTGGCTGGACACCCTGATTATTTATTAGTAACCCAGTGGACATAAAAAATTCTTCTGTTTTGCACAAGCTTTACAAAATTGATTACAGAGAAACTGATGAAAGACAATGCTACTGGGAAAATTATTGTTGTATGTTCTGGTGTCCTTATTGTTATTTTGAACCCATGAATAAAATTACTCTGTCAATTGAGAACAGGCATGAACTGGGAATCTCGATGTATCATCCCTGGGATGATACACCGAGATGCCCAGATCTCATGATTGGGATCTGAAAATAAAATAATTAATGCCTATGTGCTCTCCATAGAAGTAAGAGATGCCAAAAGCTCCTTTTTTTACTCGTGTACCTCCTTAGTATTCTAGTATGCGTTTTTGGGTGCTACAAACCAGGATTCCTGGTAGTTTGAATTGAATTTTTAATCGATTTCAGTCCAGAGCTCAAGCATTGATTAAGCAGCTTCAAGAATTGCATGAACAATTAGAACAAGCTCACTTGGAACTGTCAACATTCAAGTTTCTCCAACAGCAAGAGATGGCTGCCATACCAAGAAGGATAGAGGTAAGTACTTGGAATGAAATATTGTGAGGCAGATCTTTCATTCCTTCTCAAAGCCCGTTTTAAGTTTGAAAATTGCCCCTTGAACATTGCATTTTCAAGTATTGGTACTGATACGTACAATTTCCCTATGATTATGCAACCCCTATGTCATATGTGTACTGCCCTAATAGGATCCTCAGGATATTTTTGGAGAACATTCAGTGAGTCCTCGTTTAATGCTGTCAATTCGTTCCTGAAAAACTCGACGATAAGCGAAACAACATTAAATGATGCAGTATTTCTCATAAGGAACAATGTAAAAAATTTGAATTGGTTCCTAACAATCCATTTCTTAGTAAAGAATCCAGAATTTCTTGGGCGTGAATCCAAGGAGGCCAAAAAATGGAGCCGTTACTTTTAAAAACACATCGTGACCAATCAGGACACTCCTGAACCAGGCCAAAGATATAAATTAAAGGGCCAAAATGAAAAAATCTGGCACTCAAGACACAAGAGGATGAAGAGTGAGTCACTTTTCACGCTGATATGAATTCTTTAACCCAGAGGAAATCGCGAGAAACATTCATTACCGATTATTCATTTCAGCTCGATAATGATTTCTGCACAGCACCGCGATAAAAGGTCGGGATTAAGGCATTATTAAAATAAATATACAAACTAAATTAAGAAAGTATTTTAATGGTGAAACATCACAAATAATACCTTAGCAAAAGCAAAGAAACAACACAAATTTTAAATGTCTTGACCTGACGTTGAGGGTTGGGGTTCGAGGAAATTAGCTGCACTCCTGAAGTAGTAATCATTGAGGGTTTTCTGGGTGGGGGCCTTCTTTTTATCTTGGTATTATTCTCTATAGCAAGCCATACCACTCTCAATTGCCAGACACACTTTTGCACTCCTCTCCTGGTCAGGATCGTGATCTCTGAATATATTCATAACACACTCAACGTGTTTCATAGCCTCACTGATGTATTTCGCTGTGAGTTGTTTCACTACTGCGACTTCGCCAGCATCTTCACCTTCCAGACTCTTCTGATGTTTCAGCTAGAGAAGGCCTACCGTTGAGAGTTCCTCTTCATGGGATGCCAACAGCTCCTCCACATCATCCCCGGAAATTTCAAGCCCAAGGTCTCTCCCAATCTGGACAATCTCATCATTGATGGCTTCCATACTATTCTCAAAACTAACAATTTGTTCTGGAAGAACCTTCATCCAAGCTTTGTGCAAAGTTAATACTCTAACTTCATTCTAGGCATGCACAATATTTTCTATTGCATTTTTAATATTGTATGCCTTCCAAAACTCACGAAGAGTAATGCGCGACTCATCTTCGGTTGCAGTCATTGCCTGTGAAAAGTTCCTGTGTAGGTAATAACATTTAAATGTTTTTATTACAGCCTGGTACATGGGTTGTAGGAGTGATGTGGTGTTAGGCGGTAAATAGACAACTTTTACATTTTCACAGTATTCATCAAGATTGGGAGGATGACCAGGGCAATTGTCCAAAAGGAGTAGTATTTTAAAAGCTAGATTCTTTTCTCTGCAGTACCATTTTACCTCGGGACAAAAGTGATTGGCAAACCATTCTGCGAAGATCCTCTGCGTAACCCAAGCTTTTTTTTTAGGCTTTCCTTGTGACAGGCAAACAATCTGTGGATAAACCTTTGAGTGCCCTGGGTTTCTCAGAATGGTACACCAACATTGGCTTTAGTTTACAATCTCCTGATAAATTGCCTCCCAATAAGAGAGTCATGCAATCTTTGGCCATCTTGAACCCAGACATGGCCTTCTATTCTATTGAAATGTAGGTTCTTGTCGGCAAGCACTTCCAAAATAACCCTGTTTCGTCTGCGTTAAATATTTGTTGAGGCAGGTAACCTCCCTCCTCGACAATTGCTCTAAAAGTTTCCATAAATGTATTGGCAGCCTCACTGTCAGCACTGGCTGCTTCACCAGTTATTTTGATGACACCCCGCAAATTGGCATGTTTCTTGTATGTATCAAATCACCCACGACTGGCAGTGAAAGGCTCAGGATTGCTTAAGTCTTTAGTGAGGTCACTATAAATTGCCAATGCTTTCCTTTGAAATCTTGATAGGTCTACAGGCTGTTTTTTTAATTTCAATCTCATACCAAAGAGTAAGCAACTGTTCCATTTCCACTAAAACTGTGCTTCTGCTCCGAGATAAATATGCGGCACTTCGAGGAGTAGCAATTCTCCCAAATTCTTTAATTTTCACTTTGTTCTTTAAAATTGTCCTAACTGTCGTCGCCTGAAAACCTAAAACTCGACCTATCTCTGCAGCAGTTGCACCTTCTTCATTTCTTTTAATAATGTCCAGTTTTTGTTCTAACGTCACCGTTTTCCATTTTTTCTTCACCTCTGAAGAACCACCAGAACCACTCCTCTTCGTGCGCATATTTTTTGGTTATAAATAGAAAAATATACGGATAATAGGTAAATGAGGCAATAATTATTCGCTCAGATGAAGATTTAACATTAGCTACCCACCCTAACCTTTTTTGTCACACGAAAATCGTCAATCAGATGCGCTAGCGTCCTATTCACTATTCATTTTTTTTGGTCGCGCATAATTTGAACAACGTTATGACGAAGCATTGACGACGTTGATTGATCAAGGGTTTCAATTTTGGACAACATTATCGTGAAACAATGTTGAACAGGACGACATTAAAAGAGGACACACTGTATTTGACCTTTGATGAAATCATTGCCTTTTTATCCATTTTTGCAACCCTCAAAAAGTTACCATCCTCTACTCTCCCTTACCTACCCTGTCTTCTATCCCAAATGCTTGCTGTTCCTGTTATTCGTTGTAAATAATTTTTAAATAATATATGTCCACTTTTTTTTACAGTCTCTGACAGATGATGTAAATAGGCAAACTGAACGAGAGAAGGCCTTGCAAAAGAAATATGCTGAGTTGGCCCTTGCCCTCGAAGAGATGAAGCATTCCTCATAGCTTGGTATTATTCTACCTCAAAGTAATCGTGTGGAATAAAGGGATTCCTTTTGTCAGTGGTTCATTTTCCTGAGTGAAACAAGAACTTTCATACTAGTGCAAAAGAAATAATTTTTATAAAGAATTTTATTGACAACATCATAAATATTAAAATTACAATTTTATCATTATTAAATGTGTAAAAAATAGAAATCTGACGATAAAAGTACAACAGAGAATAGAAATATTCATTATGAATAAAAGTTCATTGATGTGACTTGTTTTTTTTATCATGTCACATGCTGGTCTCATATTTCATTAGGGCACCCCACGATTTCCCCACCTTCAAGTTGACTGGCAATTTTACTTCCAGTTTCCAAATAGCCTCCATTTCAGATTTCACTATTTGTGCCACTCTTTCGAGGGTATCCATCGAAACCTACGAGACAAATGGATGTAAAATTATTGATTCCTTAATGTACTTCTGTAACAATAAAATAGTGATTTAATTCTAAAATATTTTGCCTACTTGTAAAAACCTTTGGAACACAGAAATTTAAATGAAGAACTTGATTTTAGGTCACAGCAAAAAATTTCCCATGCAATTGTCTTTTTCATTCTCCAAAACCATTCTAAAATTGTTTTTGGCAGTATACACACAGTTTTGGCTTATGCAAGTAAAGCAAAAAGTAAAATAAATATGTACAGTATCTACATACCTCATAGAGAAGTTCATCATGAAGATGAAGAACCAAGAAGGCTCCTGATGCTGAGTTACAAAGAGAATTGTTGTTCAAATTGCTTCTATTTTTTCTAGGTCTCTTGGCAACAAAGTCTGATGAAGTGATATTTTCCGCTACTCTTGAGCTCAATGACAGATTTTTCGAATGAAGCTTCTGATCTATTTTTACCATAGCAGCTTTGACAAGATCAGCAGCAGATCCCTGAACAATGGTGTTGACTGCCTGTCTCTCAGCATGTGCTATGATAAAGGCAGAGTTCAGTAAGCCAATTTTATGTGATAGTGTTAAATTTACATTATGATTCAAATAAATTTTTCTTAATGGGGATGGATAAGAATAAGCAAGCCTGTCACGGAAAAACTCCTCTATTTAGACAATAACAACATGAATAATTTGCATCCAAAATGAGAGAAATAATGATGTAATCAATCTAAATAATGATCATTATTTACTAATATGTAATTAATCTACTTTAAAAGTCAGGGAAGTTGCTAAACATACGTTGAGGAAAAAGGAAGTCATTAAAAAGTTGTATCGCAATGCATATTGAACTGAAAAATCGGGAAATGAACAGCTGAAGGATGAGAGAGTAGATGGCTGTTGAAAATGAGCTTTCATGGTATTTGAGTGGATAAATTACTCAAAATATTGTTACGATAAAAAACTGCAACTATTCCGATGTTTTTCCGTGGCTACAAGATCATTTTCACCTGATTATGATTTTTACTGAGAGTAAACGAAATCTCTTCCCATACCTCGTTGCCCAGGATTGGTGCTTCTTATGGATGGCAGTTCTCTTTTCCTTCCACCCATTGTTTCCACAAACCCATCTGACCTGCATTTTTGAACAGATGATATCAAAAAAGCTTTCAAACCTAAAAAGAATAAATCGATATTAGAACCAGTAAAAACCAGTATAAAAAAAATGTAAGTTGGATAAAGATGAAGCATACCACGAAAAAAGGAATGGTTTAGATAAATGAATGACAGAAATCAATAAATCAATCATAATACATATCAATCTTAAGTAGAAAACAGAATGGTTCTTGTCATTTTATTTCATCGCTCCTTCACTGAATACCAGGAGCCTCGTTAAGTAGGGCCAATATTAGCTATGGCATACATACTTTGTTTCACATAACATATTTTTGCTTACCAGGAAATGCATTTTTAAAAGATTCCATAAAGTTTGAAGCATCAGATTCATCCACTCCAAGTTGTTCACCAAGAGATTTACTCCCAATGCCATACAGCATTCCATAGCAAATTCCTTTAGCTTGCTGTCGCAAATTTGGAGACACCTTTAATTTCCAGATAGAAGAATTCACAGTTATAAATCTTAGAAGATATTAACTACCTTTAAAGATATCAACAGTCCAATAAATACAGTATTTTATCTTGTCTTAACAGTATATTTTCAGATAAAAATGTGCCAATTTTTAAAGCAGAATTTAAGTTTGACCATGCAGATACAGGTATCCTCGTAACAATCAGTTTTGTTATGTACCCAATCATTTAAATACGAACAACCATTTAATTTTTTACGTGAAATAACGTTTTTATTTCAATATTGAAGGCAAAAAAGGATTTTTGACTTCTTTCTAATGCTTAAAAAATATTTATTGTTACTCACCTGCGCAGCATCTATGTTCTTCCATATGGATGCTATTTGACAGAAAACATCACAGCCTTTATTTAAAATCGCACACAACTTTTGATCCTTGGACATGTGAGCAATGAGCCTTAATTCAAGCTGAGAATAGTCTGCTGAGAGATACACAAAACCTGCAAAAAGAATACAGAAATAATTTAATTTGACACTTTTTACTGTAAAATTGATCATAAATTACATTGCAATTGCTGATCAAACATAGAAAACAATAACTTAAGAATATCATCAAAGTAATATCTGCATACGCATGCACCAATTATGCACTGTAAAATGATTTAATAAACTTTAAAAGGGAAAAAATGGTTCTCAAAATAAATAACTCCAGAGGCAATTTTTATTCAGATAAATATGTATTTTTCTGAGCTATCATAAATTTAAAAAAAACTAATACTGAAACTGAGAGTTTCAAGAGACTGGGTTAGCAAGACGTACAATGATAACAAAAATAACGTGTTCATTGCACAGCTATAATTTTAACTAAAAACCGTGACTACAAACGTTTCTTCACTTTTTAATTTGTCAATGGTCAAGTTTTTTCACCTCCATTATCAAATAATCAACAAGGAATTAATGGTAAAAATGACTGAGGCTGTAAAGACAGTACATAACTGGTGACATCCTTTATAGAGAGAGAAAGGAATTGGAATTTTAAAAAAAATTCAGGTACTCAAGAGGACAAATTGATGTTCTTATTTTAAAACAAAATCAGAGAGAGTCACTTTAACATGCAACTGCAGTTCTGACTGGGCATGCCAATGGCATGTTTTGTTAGAAAAATATATAAACCTACATCTGAAATCAATTCATTCTTTTGTACTCGCCCAGAAAATTTTAAATGTATATAAACAGAAAAATTAAATTGGAATGTTTTACAATTTAATTAATTATGCTCCAGTGGAAAATAAGTATTTCATTCTCCTATGCACTTTTTGCATTATACACCACATAAACTATCAATGGTTTCAAATCAGTAGCAAATGCAGAAAGAACTAAAGGCAAAACGTAACTTGAGCTGCCTTTACTTTTACCGTAATGAAAAATAAGTCGCATGCAAATTTTAAGCAAGTTTTATATAACTGATTATACACTTGCACAAGAGTGCCATCTTATTATAAAAAAGTTAAAATTGTGGTTCTGCAATGTTAGGTGATGGCGGCGGCCCCTTAAGGTGGGGCATGCGCCCCCTGCACTCCCCATATGTATCCACTGTTTCAAACAGGGCCAAATCAAAGGGGAAGCCTGGGCCACCCATCAAGCATGAGCCTTCTGCTAATATGTATAGAGGTAAATCTCAAAAAATCAGAAGAAAAGAAAAAAACTATCATGTATGAGGGGATTCAAAGTGATGCTGGGTTGTTTTTTGGTTTATATATAGTCGTCAACGCTGACATTAATAAATGCTGATTGCTGAAAATTGTGTTACTTGCATTTCCTGTTATTACTTTACCAATTACAACACCTTGGAACAGTGGACCTCCCGGCCACCCACATTCTAAATCCGGCCCTGGTTTCAAAGAACTTAGGCATGCCCATTAATATGGGTGCCAGGTGAGGGGTGAACTTGCACCTGTTAGTATCCCCCTAACTCATGAAAAATTTTGGAAAGTGATTGTACTGACTTCTTCTGTAACTTAAATAGGAACAGTGCATGTATTTGGAAAAGGATAACAACAGAAATAAGAACAACTAAAAAATTCCCTGAAAAAAAACAATACAGTAAAACCTCTTTACATTGTAATAGATGGGACCAAAATTTGGGCAATTTGATGTATGGAGGTTCACTATAGAGAGGTTATAGTGATAGGCACCATTTTTTCATATCCTTCGGAAATGAAAGGTACTACATACTGTCTTTTAAATCATTATATTTATGTGTTTAAACAAACATGCATGCATTAGTGAACATATATTTATTGTTTATTAATAACAGAAAGTAAGCGCTTTCGCATGATTTTTACCACAATTCAAGAGGAAACGATGTGATCTCTCTCAATTCAACAGTCACTTAAAATGATTGGGATAGTTGGATACCTTTTTTCTTATTTACTGTTAGGTATGCTCTCATATGGAACAAAATAGCCATAACTAATGATTAACCTAATGACAGCATGACATGCATATTAAAGGTGTATAAGAAAAAAAAGTGTGAAGCATTTATTGCTGATAGTTTCATTCCATGTACGTAATTGCGGCTGCATTAATGGTCTATTGTTGTCTCGTTATGATTTGCAGAGGTAGTTAGGCCATCTCAGGGGTATCTCCTTGGTATGATAAGTGGAGGTTTTACGAGATAAAGAGGTTCACTATAGAGGTTAGCCTATAAACTTACATGTAAATCTGACGGGACCAAAGGGGTGGTATGATGTATGGAGGTTTACGATGTAAAGAGGTTCACTACATAGAGGTTTTATGTACTGTATTTTTTTTACTGAGCAAACAAAAGCTTCACCTGGCAACATAATGCCCTAGGAGAGATACTGAATCCAACCCTTTAAAATTTTTGTACTGGTCAAAAATGCCAATTGTTGCTCCTAATCACATACAATTGCTCAAAGCCAAGGCCATACTTGGAAAACTTTTCTGAGGAGGTTTCAGCTGGTTGGGGTGCTCTTCAATACTTGGCCATCAAAGACTTTAGAAAAACCTTGACCTCCTCCCTAACTTACCTTGAACACAGCCCATGAGACCATTACCAACTTAATATGCGCAAGGTTTACCCTGAGCTTAATTTTAAAAGTAAAATACAACCATCTGAAATAATATATTTAGACTATTTTAAGCCAGTCAAAAGAAAATGTAAAGCTAATGATTGGCATACCTTTTCTGGGATAGAAGCAATGCCTGATGCTGAGAGAATTGCCTTCTTTAGATTGAACTTCCTCACTAGAACGTTCATCTTCAATAATATATCCTCTTGCTGAGTCTGGTGATAATGATGATAGCTCAAAATCTCTAGGAATGCTTTGAAGATTGGGCTCATGCATGGAAATTCTACCCGTAGACGTATGAGTGATGTGTGAGCCATGAATTCTATTTCTTTGGCAGAATCTTAGCAGGGGCAAAACAGTCTGCATTTTAAAAGAAATCAACTGTCAAAAACTTACTGCAATTAAAACATGAAGGGTGCATCTAAAAAGAGGAACATGCACTATTTGTATATTTCATAACTCAATTAATGAAAGTGACTCCACTTTGAAGAGACATATGTCAGTAAGAAATCATTGCATGCAAGCGAAACATTTATCAATGAAAATCTTGAGATATTTCACATTGAACAGTAAAAATAAAAATTTTAGGCACTAACACGGCAATAAGAATGAAAAAATAGCCTCATTTTTGAAATCCTACACATGATGTAAATTTGAAGCAGCTTTCTTTGATTCATAACATACCTTTAAAAAAATAAACATAGTATTGTTGTTTATTACAATAAACGTTGCATAGAAAATAGAGGAAATTTTGGCCCATCCCCATAAAAATTTCCAAAGAAAAATTTGTATAATTAAGCATAAAGTTTAAAATATAATGAACGTGGTGAGATTCAAAACTCCCCTTCCTACTCCACACTCATTATACTATCTATGAAGAAGCACTTTAGGGACAAATTAAAGAAGAGAACAGTTTTCCTGAACCACAGTTTATCTATAAGAGGTTTGAACACAAACTGGTGGTGAAATTTGGCTATATTCCCTTGTTAGTGGTTGGTAAATACAACTTTGGCTTCATACTTAGAATCGCTACAAATTCTCAGTCAACTAGGGGGCATCCATTTACATGAGGTGATTTGCGATTTTTGTATCCCCCTCCCTCCCCTACGTGAGATATTCTGAATTTGGCTCGACCCCCTCCCTATAATCTCACATGAGATTGTTCAACATCCTTATTTTTTGTATAAATACATTAATATATGCTTCATTATGATGGATTTATTAAAAAAAACGATTTGCTTAATTACCGTATAAGCGTATGTAAGAGGCGCACCCCTATTTTGAGCATCGGAGCTATGAAGAAAAAAAATTTACGGCATTTTTTTTATACTATCGCGCGGTGTTGCAGACGTTCGCCTGGAATTTCGACAGTTATCGAACTTTTCTCTTTCAATATTAATTAGCGGTAATAGCGGCATAAGAGGGAGTAGAAAGAGTTCCGATCCTCTCTTTGCATACGCCGTTGCTCTACGATGCTTGTCCTATTCACGAACAATTTTGTTTAAATGCTCTCGCAGGAGTATTGCAATAGAATTGCAGCCGTGGAAAATTTTAAGGCAAAACACGACAAGCACATAGCATGAACCTTCCCAAGAGCTTGGACAACAATCGGGGCAATCTCAGCGCCGTAGGATAATAACCACGTCGTAGATTTAACGGAACCACACTCGGCCCTCCATCAGCCAATGCCTTTTTCCTTTCCGAGACCCCACAGGAAAATAGGGAAACATCAAGTTACAGGGGAACAATGGAAACGTGTTTCATCCCTACCCCGTCTAACCAACTGACCTTGATCGATCTCCCAGTTTCTGGAGGCCAAATGCTAGGTGAGTCATCTACTGAGCCCGAAGATATCTCGGTAGCTTTCAATAATTGTATGACACGCACGGCGTTCAAAAAAAGAAAGAGATCTAACGCAACGCATATCTGACAGAATTTAAGATTTTAAGCTCTAATTGTTTGACACAAAGATTTATGGTTAAAACAAGGCTACTAATATTCAAAATAGTCCAAACAGGACAATTTCGGAAGAAACAAGCGTAGCATAAGCGCATTCAAACAAGACGAGACGGACTGGAAACTTTAGGAAATTCAAACTGCGTATATCACATTGCTGCGCCTTTGCCCCTTCGCTTTGAAGGCAACGACGTCACATGCGAGATCGGACGTGTTCTTCCCATGCTCCTTCGCTCATAGCCTCGTAGCTTGAAATACGGAGGGGAGGGAGCGCGCTCCTTCCCCTCCGTATTACTCCTTCCGCGCTCTTCACTTATAAGTATTTCTGATTTCTTCCATCCACAATATAGTCCAACAATGAACACACTTGTTCGAATTTTTTAAAGAGCAGGTTTTAACACCAATATAATTTTCAGTTGCAATAATCCTCATATTAGCGTCTGAAGATGATTTTTGGAAAATCAGGTCCTCAGCGTAATGGAAATTACTCGGCAAGACAGATATTGACTATTAACTAGGTATGTCCTTCAAAAATACGCGTTTCTCTACCTTTGATAACCGATTACTATATGCAGTATAAATGCCGCGAGATGCCCAATCGTGGCAGTAAATTTAGCGCGCCCTCCGGAGCGAAAAACACTTCGCGATCTTCCATGTTCACCTCTGGGGTACCGACGTAACGGCGCGATGCTTACAAGAAAAGCAAACAGGAGCATTTTGAAAATACGTCACTAAGGGAGAAACTCCCCTGCCTGCCGCTTGTTTTTGACCGAGGATTACAGATGACTGACTCACACTGAAAACCAAGGCCACTCAGTTCCCCTTAGACTTGCGACCGGTGAAGGGGAGGGGGGAGGAAGATAAGAAGTTTGTGTAAGAGGCGCACCCTCATTTTCGGCTGCAATTTCTAGGAAAAAAGGTGTGCCTCTTACACGCGCTTATACGGTATTTTTATTAAAGACTAGTTAAGACTAGTATTTAAGATTACTAATATCGTAGTCTAGAATAACATTTTACACTGTATCCCGTGGAAAAAAATTTACATGATATTTGCCAGCTCTCCCTCTTTACCCCATGGGAGATTGGGTGAGAATCGGCTTGGCCCCCTTCCACCCCTAAACGCCTCACGTAATTAATCGATACCACCTATATATGTAAATACTAGAAACAATTATCATGTGTGCTACCCACTATGTCACCCATAGATAAAGACCAAGGTTTATAATTACCCATGCCTTGCTTAGCGCAATTTCGATTAGCACAATCTTGATTACAACAATTTTGATATAGCATGAATTCATTCTTTGGGGGATACATCCCAGCGCTGCTTAACTTAATCAAATAACCTTAAAACGCTCTCTTGAATTAACATGAACTAGCACTTAGTAAACACGAAATTGCTCTCCCCTTATGCATATTAATAGTATTGCTAGTCTCAAATCTTCTTTGTTTATATATTCGTCAAAATCCATTGCTGCGCAAAGGCTAAAAGCATAACTCGTCATGCGGTCCGGATAGCCGACCTACCAAAGTAATTTATCTCGTCTCTTTAACAAGATGACATTAATTAATTTAGATCATTTATCAAGTTTGGAGCAAGTGGAAATGAGTTCTTTTAAAAGCAATAGTTTGAGATAATTTTTGCCGTCATCAGTTATCGGGCAAATTGACTTCCACGTAAGGGTCCACCTTAGAGCCTTCAAGGTCATCGGTATTCGTGGGGGAGAAATGGAGCAGTGGCCCTATCTTCCCAATGTTAAAATGGTCTTGAGTAATGCAAATTTGATTAGAGCAAAGACCCAAAGGTGCACAAAGCAAGGTATGTCCATACGTAGTTTGCATAATTATTCAGGAGAAAATTTCATAGGTTGGATTCAATTGTAAGAGATAATCTAACTGCCATAAGACAAGACACCAATAAGAATCAGTTTCATCACATCAATATCTGGGCTTTCAGAGATAAACATGGAAGAAAGATGTGAAACATGATGAAATTGATATAAAATGGAACTTTACCAGAATTTTAAATTTACAAAGGATAAAGTTAATATATTAGTACAACACATGGACCTTAAAATCTTATAGCATGCCACTTAAAATCCATGAATAACTGAACCATCACCAAGCACACACAATACTGTGCATGCTAAAACATAAATAAAAATATAAAAAATTCAAGTTCTAAGAAATTAAAAGCCCACATTCTTAGTACATTCTTTTTAATATATTTCTCGTGAAAACAAATTAAGCATGACATTTTCAGATGAAATTTTACAATCAAACAAATTCCTCACACTGTGAGTTGACCCTGGTAAAGTAACTGCCAATGGTTATTGTTAGTAAAGGGTGATCTATACCCTTATCTATCCAAACCAACATTTGGATTGAATTACTATGTGAGTGATGTTTTTCCTACTTTAAGGATTACCTTGGATAGTATAGAACTCATTTTTCTCCACTCTATAATGATTTTTGGCAGTTGATGAACAGAGGTCAGTCTTTCTAAGGTTTCCTTGCTGGTGCTCCACTTCTTCTTCCCCTTGAAGGATGACGAGACCTTTGGATCTTTCCACGGCAATTTCAACTCTTGATACAGGACCTAAAAATCATAATGCTTTTCAGAAAACAAATGTAGGCCTACAATAAGCTGTCCATGATTCCAGTTTGACTTAGTAAATAAACTATGCTACAAAAAGAAATATTTAAGAGCAAATGAATATAACTTATAGAATAATAAATATGGTATTAATTAGAGATAAGCGAATAGTATCCGCGAATACTCAAATACCTTGAATACTAGAAAGTATTCGATATTAGAGATTTCGAATAATTATGCTAAAGGTACAACCTCGAATACTTTGAATTTTGCACCATACACTGTCGCACACACGTCGTTGGTAGTTGACTCGGAAAAATGTAGAAAACTCGAATCGTTTAGTGCATGCAGCACCATTTAAGGCAAGTTGACAAACTACATCAAATTCCACTACATATTTCTGACTTTATTTAAGCATTTTCTGCAAGGAAATAATTGTCAAAAAACGACGGAGACTTAGCATTCTGGCAAAACTCGATATCCTCGCAGCTGAGCTTCTCGGAAGTTGATGTGGTATTTTTTCCCAAAAACATATATCAAGTTACAATTTGTGAGTTATGCTATAAATCTCTATTGTCACAGTCACAGACGAAGGGATATTTTCTCAGGATATTTGGTTTCTTCCTGCTAGCAATTCAAATTCATCTGCTTATCTCATGAGAACTTCCAAAGATGGACTGAAAATAATTGAAGAAGAAGAAAATCCGGTGGAGAAGCACATTTATTTTGCAAAATGCCTCGAATTGTCCGCTAGCACTTGACAGTAGGAGTGGGGATAAAGCGACCTACCTGTTGAAAATAAGAAGTTGGATGAAGCCGAGTATCAGATGGGCGTGCCGCTGAAATGGCGTTTGGTAGATAAGAATGTATACATCAAACAGAAATCCATCGTAGCAGTGTGAATGGTGAGACAGCATGCTATCATTTTTTCACAAGGTGGTGTGTCCCCTTTGGATATTTGAAAGAGATGTTAGTTGAATCAACTGTATGCCCAAATTTTTTCCATAAAATTAAAATATTCCATTAATCAGCTAAATTCTTCTTTGAATCCTTTAAAGGAAATCACAATTATTCGCCAAAATCTTGGGTTTCCTGCTGCATAGGCAACCTAGTCAAACATTCCCGCATTCATCATTTTCTCGTTCATCCCCTTGAAAAATGATAGATCGAGGTTCCACTGTACATCTTTTTATATATACATTCATCAAGTGAAATAGAAGAAGAAACGTACGTTTATTATGCTTTGCACAATTCTAATATTCGAGGTATTCGAAATTCAAAGTATTCGAATATTCGAGCAATGATTTAATACTCGAATTCAAAATTCGAGTTCGAGAAATCTGCTATTCAACCCATCTCTAGTATCAACAGTAAAAATATGCTAAAGCAATCTCGAGATTTAAAAATAGACAGTTTCTACATACTATTTACAGAGGACGCAATAATACAATTTGACAGCACAAGGAATTCACTTTTCGAATTTTTGCTAGTATTTGTAATTATATGATACAGGCATAATTTTTAAATATAAACCCAAGAAGGAATTTTGTTAATAGTGTATAACTCCTTCCCATAGACATGGCAAAAAAGATGGATATGTTTATCTATCAAGCATCACAGTACATAGTTATAAATGGAGAAAACATAATGATACAAATAAACATTTAAATTTCATGCAATGTTATCAATTATTTACCTTTCCAACCTCCTTAGGAGAAGACAATCGGAAAGAATGTCCAGCCAATGAACATGCTTTTTTCTCCAATTCCCTCATCTTCGATGCCAAAACAGTCTTCATATGTATTCCTTGAGATTCAGAGAAACCAATGCCAAATGCTTCAATTTCAATGAGACAGCACGTTGCCTGCATTTCATAATCTAAAAGGACAGGAATAAAATACTGGAGTCCCAAAAATGCAGTGATAAAGAAAAACAAATTCATACATTATCAATGAAATCCAAATACCACATTAGACATTCTTGGCCTGATGTTAAATCAACAAAGAACATAATTTTTTTTAAATTATGAACGTAGACCTGAATTATACATCATAGTACATAATTCCCTGATTCTAAAGAAATTTAAAATATTTTCATACTAGGATAATGTGTTTTTCATAACCTATAGAATGAAGAATGTTTACAATTTTTCTCCGTGGGCCTTAACCTGATTTATCCTCAGAAAGCTCATCCTCGATTTTAGTAGTGACATCTTAACATTACTGGTCAAAAATGCATTTAAAATTTTACTTTAGTTTAAATCAAACATCCTTTACCGACAAGAAGCACCAAAAAAGCTACTTATATAAAGGGAAATGTGCTTTAGTTTCTTCCCTTCACAATTAGGGAGTTCCAACATAACTCAACTTTGTTTTCAGACATTACAATGCTTTTCAGTGAAACTATATATTCAATTACGTAAGCAATTAAAAGAAGACTCTTTTTGCAGAACCAGGACCTGGAATTAATACCAGGTATTGAGCCAGAATCAGAACTAACAAAAGAGTGGAACTGACCCATTTTTAATATTTAGTAGGTACATTAAATATAGATGTTATGCAAATAATACAGCTAAGAATATAAGCATGAAACTAAAGAACAAAATCATTAGGAATCACATAATTCTTTTTGGTAATGAGGCTTGGACTATGAGAGCAGCAGAGAAATCAAGATTGAAAGCTTTCAAAACATGGTGTTACGGAAGAACGATGAAGATCAAACGGAGGAATTGTGAAAGAAACATCGAAGTTCTATGAAGAGAAAGAGAGATAAGAAGTCTCTAGAAAATGGAAAGAAGATGGGAAAAGATTTTACACTTTCCCGGCGAATAACTTTAGAAAAATCTTCTCGGGATTGCGTGCGGGTTAGATTATTTAAGAGCGCCGACGTTTCGGGTAGCCGTGAGAATGGGTAGCGAGTCGGTACCCGAAACGTCGGCGCTCTTAAATAATCTAACCCGCGCGCAATCCCGAGAAGATTTTTCTAAAGATGGGAAAACTTAATCAAACACATAACGAGACATAGATCTGATGAAAATTATTTTTGAAGGACATGCAGAAGGGATTAATGGCAAAGGAAGGCCATAGATGAGATACACAGAGCAGATTATGAAGGATATAAATAAGAGAAATTAGGCATGTGCTGAAAGATTAGCTGATAACTAGAGGCAAAGATTATCGGTGAATAAAAACTGTGAATTTCGTCATAAAAATCTGTCAATTTCGTTTTAAAATGTTGTCATAAAATTCTAATTTCGTCATAAAGAATACAGTTTTGTCATAAAAAAGTCACAAATATTCTTTTTTATCCCAAAAACAATAATTTCACCCCAAAAATGCTTATTACCACATTAAATATGTATATTTTTAATAGTAAAAACCTTGATAAAGAAGGGTCAAAGCAAATGCTAAAGGAATAAGTTAAGCATTTGTTAGATAAACATACCATAAACACTCTTTGCTATCTATTTCAACCTCATAACGCCAAATAAATGTACATTAGGGCGGATCACAAAAATCGATTTTTTTCAAATCCATCTGGCCCAATGAAAAAAAGTTGTGGGACCGATCAAAAATAAGGCCTGAAAAATTTGAGACCTGTAAGTGAGCCCCTGACCCTCGCTCAAATGCAATTTAGGGGGGGAGGGTCAAAATTCGAAAAATATAATATTTTATGGTCATACCCTACAGATTCTGCCGAGTTACTGCCCTTCTAGAACAAAAATTTCGTGCATTTGGACGTATCTGCCACCGTTTAGCCACAAAATGCCTAATTTGAGTCCGCGCCCGCGAAGAAAATATTCCAACGCCCACGCAGCGTCGCGGATACCAGAGCCGCAGGCCGATCCCTTCCCCTCCACGCTCGCTTCTCCCCCTCCCACGCCTCTAACACAGCAAAATTCATCCCACGCATGCTGCTAGGAGGTCGTTTATATTTCATAATATAAATCAGAAGATGGTAGACGGTAAAAAACGATGCGTAGTGAGACGACTTATCCCTTCTTTGGCGCCTCGTCGGCGTTAAACAAATCGATGTTACCAACTTTTAGAGAAGTGATGAAATAATTGTACACCTGCGCGCGCAGGAAAGGAGACTACGGTCTTGAAGACGCCTCTCGAGTGGCTATGAAGGTTTGGGAACTTAGGTTATGCACTTCTATTCCGGTATTGTCCGACAGCTGTGACTAAATGGATGAATAAGGGTGAAGGCCGCCGGCGTACCCTCCCCGCTCCCCTCTCGAATGCCCCAGATGCAGCAAAATTCACATCAAGTGCGTCTTTCTTTCATTAGTCTTACTAATATTTGATTTATCAGCATCGTCCAGTGAGGAACAATCACGAAGGAATTATTCAATTACCTGCTTTCCAGTCTATATTTCTTATGTTATTGTCATTCCTTGTCTTTTGCTGCTGTCAACAAAGTTTTGGTAAATTCTTTCGCGAATCTCTCGTCCGTATGTATAATAAAAGGATATTGAAATTTAAATTTGAACTTTCATCAATAGATTTTTAAATTCCACAGTGCTAAGCTCGGATATAAAGGAACTGGAGTCTCTCTCCAATATATCATCAGCGGGTAGTACTTTACGTCGATATTAAAATCCAGCAATTAAAAAATATCTCGGATTGGTCGCCAAACGCATCCTTGCGGAAACGCATATTGGGTCCCTAGATTACCCTCCCAACGTTTATGTCACAAATCCAAGTCAACATGGTGCAATTAGCAAATAGACCACTGTAAGGGATGAAATACGATTTGATGCTTTCCCGGCGAACGATGTGGGTAAACTCTTTTTGGGGTTCAACAAAATTTATCTCTTAGGATGAGCCCCTAGTCGGAGCTTGAAATGTTGGCCATTATGGAAAAATTAACCCGGTGGGAATCCCGAGAAGAGTCTACCCACACTGCAAGGGATGTTGGAATTATGCTTAAAGCAAAGGGATGATGCCTCCTTTTTGGGCGGTATTTGCTTGGTACCATCATAATCAAATCCTTTTTAATTCTGTGATTCTAATTTTCTCTCGGAAAGGAATCGATAATCGCAGATTTTATAACTTTTGCTAATCCTCCGACGGGAGGCAAACCTCCAAAAGTGGGACCCTGTTTCTTCAACTAACACCACACATTCCCCTATGAACTTGTATTGATAAGTCCTCTTCCCTTTTTTCATCAGAAAAGAGTATAGTCTTTCATTCCAATAAAATGAGACCCTTTGATGACACCTCTCTTTTCTTATTCACAGTAATTAGCATCTTTTTCTGTCTACGTAAGTAATTCCGGTACACTAGCTTTGATATATCTTACGAAGTTATGACTTTTGCGTCAGCTAAAGTTGCGGGAACGATCATTGCTGTTGCTTGGTTCTTGCATATACCTCTATCACAGTTGGCAGACGCATTTTCCCCGAAGAAGTTCCAATTTGAGGTTATAGTCCTTAATGTTTATTTCATGAGGAAAGTAGAGATACAAATCGGCTAATTTCTCGCCATTTTAATTTTCTTCGGATGAATTGATGAAGAAAACTTTTGATACAATTTTCCCGTGCAAGAATTGACAATGATGACTCAACGCTCGCCTACGAATCCCTTTTTTCCTAAGTTGTCGAGTTTCTTTAGGGTTCGATCCAGCAGCCATCATCTTTCTTTTTGTCAGATTGTCTCTCAAAATACTTCTCATTGGGGGAACCTCATGCTCCTCCATGCACTTACACGCAAAAATATCGCATAATTTAAAATGTTCCTTTAAAATTGTTTGAGTCTTATACTTCAATAAAACCCTACTTTTGGCCTATTAGTAGTATTAGATTTTCCGTAAGTTTTGGTACTTCCTGTGGTACCGCTAAATCTATTTAGTCACATTCATAATGGAAGAGAAGCGCGTCACCACAGCTCGCACTCCTTCATAGCCTCTCGAGAGGCGTCTTCATAGACCGTAGTCTCCTTTCCTGCGTGCGCAGGTCTAAAATTATTTCATCACTTCTCTAAAAGTTGGTAACATCGATTTGTTTAACGCCGATGAGGCGCCAAAGAAGGGATAAGTCGTCTCACTGCGCATCGTTTTTTACCGTCTACCATCTTCTGATTTATATTATGAAAGATAAACGACCTCCTAGCAGCATGCGCGGGATGAATTTTGCTGTGTTAGAGGCGTGGGAGGGGGAGAAGCGAGCGTGGAGGGGAAGGGATCGGCCTGCGGCTCTGGTATCCGCGACGCTGCGTGGGCGTTGGAATATTTTCTTCGCGGACGCGGACTCAAATTAGGCATTTTGTGGCTAAACAGTGGCAGATACGTCCAAATGCACGAAATTTTTGCCCTAGAAGAGCAGTAACTCGGCAGAATCTGTAGGGTATGACCATAAAATATTATATTTTTCGAATTTTGACCCTCCGCCCCTAAATTGTATTTGAGCGAGGGTCAGGGGTTCACGTACAGGTCTCAAATTTTTCAGGCCTTATTTTTGATCGGTCCCACAACTTTTTTTCATTGGGCCAGATGGATTTGAAAAAAATCGATTTTTGCGATCCGCCCTAATGTACATATGGAGAATATCTTTGATTGGTCTAAATTTCACAGTCTCTTTGGCCTGCATGATGTAAAAGCTTATAGTTTTCACTTAACACATTGAAAACAAAAGTCTTTAAGGCCTTACACAAAAAAAATAATGTCAACACTAGCAAATATGTATTTATTTACAGATAGGTTGCTTCTAGCAATAAATATTTTTTGGAATATGCCACCTGAAATTATTCACACTCTGGACTTTAAAATTGGCTGAATCCTTTTTTTACTGGAAATGAGATCCATCGGCAAAACTTGACTTTAACTCAACATTTTTTGGAAGTTCAGTGGTTCTTTTATTTATATTTCCATAAATGGAAAAACCTCTTTCTGCATCTACATTTGCCACAGGTATCCACAGGGTTTTCACACAATTTTCTACAAAATGGGGAAACTAATTTTAAATGGCAAGAATTAGTGGAAGTAGTAAAAATTCTTTCCCTTCTTCCTGAACTGATCTAAAAGAATCCTTCAAAGCAGCATAGCCAAGAAGCTCTTGAGTTTCTGTTAATGATAATATGAGGACATTAGCAACAATTGTGCTTAAGTCCTTCACATCAGTTGTCAATATACACCTTGTCTTGAATAATCTTCCCTCGGCTGTAATAATGCTCCTCCCTGGGTCACTGTATACAAGGAATGACAACTTGATATTAGTCTTTACGCCTATTTGCTTCAGGTCCTAACACATGGAAAGTTGCACAGATTTTTTTAGACTATTAAGCAAAGATTCATTTTCTTTTCCAAACTGTGCATTGCTGACTAGGGTAAAGGAATTCTATAAATTAAGGTTGAGTCGGTTCTTAAATTTTTTCGGTTCTTGGTACCGTTCTGGTTCTCCCCCATTGGTTCTCGATACTCGGTTCCAAGGATGAACTCTGGTTATCTGAATTAATGGCAAATTTTAATGAACAACCACAAGAAGTGAATGAAAATAATTTTAAGAAAGATGTTAATTAGCAGGAAAGTTCTGCAAAAAAAAACTTAAGATCGTCTCCATAAATTTATTTGCCAAGCAAAAAAGTTAAATATGTAACACGTTGTTAAGAATGTATGATCAACCAATATGCCTCATTACATCAGGCAGCCACTGGTTCTTTCTCCAGGTTTTTTGTTGTAACATGTAAGTCAGTTCAAAATACATTCTATGATGTAACTAGCTTAAATTGTTACTTTAATTGACAACTTATTTGCATGCTTCACTATCACAGCTCTTATAACCTAGACAATAAACTGCTCAACACGCCATTACACCGAGACCATGGAGAAACTGAGTGGCCGTGAGCTAATACAAAATTGTAATGCGGTGTTGCATTCTGTAGGATAACTACACTTTTCAATGCCTGCATAGGTTTATCAACTTAACGAGCAAGTTCTCGAAACGCATTTTGCTCGTATGCTGAAGAATTACTGTATATATACATAAATCAATCTTAAGACTACATTCAGATGAAACGATTTCCCACGGGCAC
Source organism: Ischnura elegans (assembly GCF_921293095.1). Taxonomy (NCBI): domain Eukaryota; kingdom Metazoa; phylum Arthropoda; class Insecta; order Odonata; family Coenagrionidae; genus Ischnura; species Ischnura elegans. The sequence goes on from NC_060251.1 coordinate 62,127,430, forward strand.
CGTTCACGGCACGGCAAACTGCATTGCAGAGAGTCGTCTCCTCTGAAAGCCGCCTGAATTTCACTGAACGGTGGCCGGTAAAAAGTCGTTTCATCTGAAAGTGGCCTCAATGTAGCATAGTCTATATTTCAAGCTGTAGATGGCGCAATGCCGAGCCGGATTGAAATGGGCACTGTGCGGTCAACGGTGCGATTTGACTCGTTTGAAGACAACCATAGAGATCTATAGTAAGTTGAAAGAACGTCACCATGCTGTGGACGGCGGCAGGCAAAAAGTCAGCTTGTTTGAAAGCGGCCTATGTGGCCGCGGCTACAGAAATGTTGTGATGTTGGCGAGAACGACAAATTGTTGACTCCTTAAATGCACATGCTAAGGACCAACTCTCAAAAGAAAAAAAAACATGGATGCCATGCAATCAGAAAGTAATATATGCGTTTTTAAAATATGTTTTTCACTTTTTGGCCTTGAATACACTACAGACCATTTCGGCTTAGGGTGCCAAATTCAAATCCTTGCCACAGTTCCGAGCCAGTTCCAAATCACCTACTTTATGCAATCGGTTATTGAAACTGATTTTTTAAGAAAACTTAAAGTGTTTTTTACCAGCAATGGTGGAAAATAACCTGCCAAATTTGCAGAAAAAGTGCTCAAAACGCAAAATTTCGTGGAACCAAGTGAATTTCATGCAACCTTGGAAATTTTGCGTTTCGCTGTTCGCAAAAATTTGGTGCCCCTACTGATAACAGAACTTAGAGGAGAGCTGCATCAAACCGATCTTCGTATTGATGACTGCTGAAAGGGGCAAACAGTCATGCACATCAATGCTACCTACAGGAATACATTACCAGAGAATATGGAGAAGAGATTCTGCTCTGTTAACATTCTCTCAAGAGTTGTCATAGCTTTCAAAGCAACTAGAGCCTCTATAGATGAGCGCACATGAGGTGGGAGTGGACTCCTAGTATCCATGCCCAGGGACCAGCAACCGCGACAGGCAGGTGAGTAACCACAACTTTCGATTAATGTCCAAACTCCTGGACAGTACGCTATGCACTGAAATTACAGCAGTAAATTAGAAACAAAAGTTTTGAAAGTTCTGTCAATTCTTTAATAGCATATTAAAAAAAGATAGCTCAATATCCCTTGAAATTTAAAAAAATCACAATATGGAGTACAAATATATGTATCTAGTTTCCTTGAGATCACTAAATGATTGATAGCATTCAGGGAGAAAATGCACAATAGAGCAGAAAATACTTCTATCACCATCCACATATATCCATGAAATTAACATCCTTCCTGTCATAATGGCTTTCATGTAGAGATGTGCGAATAGTATCCGCGAATACTCGAATACCTCGAATAATAGAAAGTATTCGATATTCGAGATCTCGAATAGTTATGCTAAAGGTACCGTCTCGAATACCTCGAATACTTTGAATTTCGCGTCATACACTGTCGCTCCCACGTCGTTGGTAGTTGACTCGGAAAAATGAGAACTCTAGTCGTCTAGTGCATGCAGCGCCGTTTTAGGCAAGCTGACGAAATACATCAAATTCACGGGTTCGAGCGGTGAAAAGAGTTCGACGTGGGGAACCGAAATTGATCGGATGAAAAAAATCCGAAAATCCCAGGTGTCCCCTATCAGGAGAACCTCAGTTCCGTGGGATAGCAACATTGGCGCATTTCCCACGATCCGCTATCCCCATCCATTCAGCGTTCGCCCCACCACCCCCTCAGACGATTTCCTCTTCCCCGAAAACAAAAAAAAGGTCCCGGCTCGTGCAGGGATCGTATTACGAAGACCTCAGCTTTGAAAAAAATATCAAGTTACCGGAAAATAATAGAATCGTGTTTCACCCTTCCCTCTTTCTCCCCACTGACCATTTTCCCGCATCCATCTTTTGATAAAATGAGAGGAGGTGTTTGCCATGTGTCCTTTGTGGCTAATAATGACAGGCACTTATTTTGAATCTTCCCCAGGAGATGAAACTACCATAGGGAGGAACTCAGTGCCGTGGGATAGTGACATTGGCGCATTTCCCACGATCTGCTGTCCCCCTCCATTCAGCATTCGCCTCACCCACTCTTGAAGATTTCCTCTTCTCCGAAATCAAACAAAAGATCCCAGCTCGCGCAGGGATTGTATTACAAAAACTTTATCTTCAAAAAATATCAAGTTACGCGAGAAAAATAAAAACGTGTCTCGCACCCACCCCCTTTTCTCACCCACTGACCTTTTTCTACCTACCTGCTTCGAATTTCCCCCTTTCTCTAGGTCAACTGCTGCATGAGTCATCTACTAGCCCGAAAGGTGTCTAACAATGACTTTCGGCAATTGTTATTACACCTTTATTGGATTGAAATATTAGTAATGTGCGCGTAATTTAAAAAAGAATAAGACCAAACACGACATATTTCTGACTTTATTTAAGCATTTTGCGCAGGAAAATAAATACCGGGAAGAAGAAGAAATACGACGGAGGCGTAATGCTCAAATAGGGTGGTTTCCTATTATTTTTTATTGCCTAAATCGAAATATTAATACTCCTGAAGTACGTATTTAACGCTTTTAGAGTTTTATAAGACGATATCTATTTTTCGCGATTAAATTAAAAGTGAAAATTTTCAAGCGCGCGAAAACGCGACGGGTAAGTATGAATGCCGGGAAAAACTCCGCGTGACGTCGTTCTGGTTCCCGCTGCCGCAAGTGAGGTGACCTTGGGGCGAGGCTCTGAGCGCTATTACGACGCAGGATGCTAGCAGGTAGCCGAGTACCATGCTAGCTGGTAGCGCTTGGCTTAAATAAGGATTATTAATACCTTATCAAACAGACTGTGTGATTATTAAGACATGTTTCCCTGAGCTCTGTGCCTCATGCATGCATTGGTAACCTCAGACGATGTAAAACTCCGATCCTCTCGTGTAGAAACTAGGTCCCTGTGATGTCACGTGGAGTGGCATCGCATAGGCGCCAATCTGGCCTTTTTCAAATGAGGTAAAATTGAACATTGTCATTAGTCTAAACCGGTATTTCTAGAACGAAATAATTTGTATATTATGAATACACTACTGGTGGGTAACGAATCACAATCAATACCTTTCGTTTTCTTTAATGAAGGAAACTACCCTATTGTTTACATAAAATTAAAATATTCCATTAATCAGCTAAATTCCTGTTTGAATCCTTTAAAGGCAATCACAATTACTCGCCAAAATCTTGGGTTTCCTGCTGCATAGGCGACCTAGTCAAGCATTTTCACATTCATCGTTTAGTATTCGAGGTATTCGAAATTCGAGGTATTCGAATATTCGAGCAATGATTTAATATTCGAATTCGATATTCGAATTCGAGAAATCTACTATTCGACCCATCCCTACTTTCATGAAAATATTTTTCACATAAAGGTGTATAAAAACTCAGAATTCTTAAAGAAATGAAATTTAATATTACAAATTTTGGAAATAAAGTAAAAATAATACTTGGAGAATACATAAAAATACACTTTGCAGCAATTAATTTCTTAAATCCTCGACAATAACACATTAAGCATTTCACCATGTAATCCATGCTTTTTTTTGGCTAGTGCACAGTAAAGGATGGTGACATAAACTTTAAGTTTTGAAGGGTCAAATCTCTAACTCATGCATTTCTTTGACCTTCAAAGCCATCGGCCATTAGGATTTATTTGACACTTAAAACTCCTGCCCAATCTAAATTTTTAGAGCATCTGATCAGGTTTTAGTAGTTTACAAGAGTTTTTTCTGTACTTGATAATGGTGTAACTGCCAAAACTGGTCATACGACAAAAAGAAAAACAATAGAAATTTTATACTACCTAAGCCATTCACAAAGACAAAAGCCACTTACAAATGAAATGCAACTAACAAATTGGCAGGAATCAATCAGTCATAATTTTCAGGTGGCCCTTACATGTTACATAACCCAGAAAGCACCCTTTGCAAAATATGGTACACATTTATGTAACTCTAGGACAGTCCAAGCACTTATGGTAGCAGAATTCTATATCATTTTCAACACAAAACAACAATAGAAAAAAATTACTGTACACAATTGTTTCGATTCTTGATATGCAACGTTCTAATTAAAGGTAGTTAAATAGAGTTAAACAGCATTTAAATTTACGGAGGTAAGTAAATAGCTACTTGCAAAAAAAATTGTGCTGCAAAATCCAAATACAAGATCAAAATTGGACCCCTGTCCAGTACCCAGTGCAAATAAAACTTAAAGAAGGAATTTCTAGTCCCTATAATTGCTTCATACGTACTTCCCTGCAATAAAAATTGCCATTTTATAGCGACATAAAAATTAATAATCAAACTAGTCTAAATTAAGAATTTATTAACTCAAATTACAAACCAAGCTTCGAAGATTTTTCTCTTTTCCGTCTGGATTAAGAAGCCAGTCAGCAACTTTGGGGTCCCAAAAATTAGCCTTACTAGCAATGTTAACACCACATGTGACAAAAAGAGTCCTTAAATGTTCCCTGAGATGCATTGCTATGCAAGTTCCACTCCTGGATTTCTTCGTTTTAAAAGTTTTCTTAAGAAACAGCATTTTCTCATCTTCTGATGGACCCATTGCATCAGACCCTAATGAAAATAAATATTTGATGAATAAAAAAATAATGGCAAATTCGTAATTGACATGCAAGCAGATATGATTAGATAACAAGATAAACTATCAAGTTCCATCTTCATAATACAAAAATAACTATTTTTTCAAGTTATTGTACTAATCAATGACTTGTTATGCATGCACACACTGATACCTATGTACAGTGGAACCTCGTTAAAGCGAGTACGGGCTATAGCGACACCCCCGCTATTACGAGAGATAGCCGATGCACCGTCAATTGACTCTATAATAAGCGTGTTAAAAAATTCGTTTTTACGAGACCCTTTCGGTGTTGGCTCTCGCCATAGCGAGGGTTTCACTGCCGGAAGACTTTCATCAAGACTCCTTAACCTCTGTAATTCCTAGCGATCTGTTAGAAATGAAGTTAATGGAGTGCTCAGTCTCAAATTTATGTGGTAAACTGTCGTTCGATAAATATAATGATTGACGAAACAATGCTTTGCATGATTTTTATTCAGTGCGGCGCTTATAAATTGTTTGAATAGTTAGTCGTTATTTGAGTAAGGAAATTTAGTGATGCAAAAAAACATCGCCTTTCGTCTGGATTTATGATTACGTTTATCGGATAGATGTTTATCTGTCGCCGCACCACTCCTGTTCCTGTATATCTGTTCGCAACAGGTGTATTGGCTATTATTTGCTCCACCTCCGGTAAAGCGACAATTCGCTATAGCGAGTGTTTATTAGTGCACCGTGGGGTGTCGTTATATCGAGGTTGCACTGTATTCGATTAGTCAGTGGCTCAACCATAAGGTACAACTGGTATTGGAGGTTATAGCTCATCCTTGACTAAACCAAAGTTGGGCAAAATTTACACATTATGGGTAAGAGAGCTAGCAACTTCCCACTGGGTCCATTCAATCAGTAAGTATTTTCTTTGGACATATTTTAAAGCTTAAAACTGATTTGAACGCAGGGCTCTTCCATCAGCAGCCCACCAATTAGGCCACCATATCCCCCGGAGGCAGCTGATGGTGCCTAAATTTCTATCACAGGCAGGAGTTCTAAAGATTCATTTAATATAGAGGGTGAGCATAAAGTCTCGCCCTAATTATAAAAATTTATTGCAGAATAACCGTTTGACATAATAACTTTTTTATCTGGTGCTACATATATCACGGATAGCCTTCACCACACCAGTTGCTTACGTCGAAACACTGAAGGTTAGGATACAAGCTGCTGTGGGTACTGTGAAAGAACACATGTCACAAAATACCTGGCGGGAACTGGAATACCACTTCGACATTCTCCATGCTACCGAGTGGGCACACAATGAAGTTAACTAACAAAAGTGGCCTTAAAAAAAAACTAGAAACACTTACCTATGTTAAAATAGCATTAAATTTAAATTGTTATGTCAAACGGTAATTCTGAGATAAATTTTTATAACCAGGGCAAGACTTTATACTCGCCCTGTATACCATTGTGACATTTCAATGCTCTTAATGATAAAAGAATAGTATGTAATTTTAAACAGTTGCTTCATTCTTAAAACTGTTTCTCACTCCATGATTCTAACTAAAGGTTTGGCTTGGATAGGTGAGTTCTTAGAAACTTAGAGTACTTAGGGAAATTAAGAATTGTCTGAATTCTCGCCAGGGTTAATAAACACTTTGGTTACCAGTCTTCTGGCTTTGGTATTGGCTTAAGGTCAATGTGTCATCACGGCATACGGACCAAGAATTGCGCTTAGAATAAACATGTGCAGATAATTGCGTGGATAGTGTCTGCGCATGACTGACTTTGAAACATGACCAACAAATCAATTTTTCTTTTGCTCTTTCAATCGTAGTTCTAAAATCAAGTTTGAGAGATTTTCAAGGTTATATGACGAATTTCACAGATTTTTCCAGGTTTTTTTTTCACGGCAGGCAAAATTCATGGCTTATTCACGGTTTTAAGGTTTTCACGGTTGAGTGAGAACCCTGTTCGAGCTAAGAGGATTAAATTTTGGTCTGGGGTCGACCTAAACTTAAGTCAACAAGACACAAAATAAACGAAGGAGGAAAAATGAAAAAAAATCTCTTAGACTCGCAAGATCATTATTTAAATAGGAAGTAATAGGTAAACAGGGGAGAATGGTACAGGATGGAGATAGGGTGATGAACTTGTAGGGAATGTGAAGGACTTTATATTTTGGGAGATTTATACGCTGTATGTTAACAAAAACTGTAGAAATGAGGAAGATCCCAACAAAAAAAAATTAAAAGGTATTTTATCAAAAACTACAGAAGTTGAAATAATGCAAATTTCAAACACTTACCAGCTGCCTTGTTTAGGTTGAGTGGCATGAAGAAAACACAATCTGCCTCATCCTCCCATGAGAAAGAGATACCAGAGATGGCGGTATTTCCATCCATCAAGCTTCGCACTCCAAGGAAATAGAAAGGTTCAAACTCGCCATCTGCATCCATTCTTTTCCTCTTCCCAAAAACTTTAGATTTTTCAGCTTTCACACTAACATTAATAAATTCATCACAGTCTAGTTTATCACAGCTATCATCATCACAATAACTCTCACTGAGAGCAACAGAGAAAGAAAATCTTGACAAATGTTCAAATTTATCACAAAAGTTCCTAAAAATATCAACATTTTCACAAACATCAACAATATGAAAGTCTGGCCCCACCGCACAGTCTCTTTTTAAAGTTGCAGGTACAAATGTGTTTCGACTAACATGCTTCGGTACAGAGCAGCTCCTAAAAGCATTAACTTTATTCACACCATCACAGATATCATCACTTTTCACCGATTTTTCTAGCTGCCGTTCAAATTTCACGAATGAGCTATCCCTACCTGTCCTTGAGAGACAACCAAGATTATTTAGAGAGCCAACTTTTCCAACTTTCGACGTTGAAAATACCTGAGAGGATATGATCATGGTTTCCCTTTCGTCATCCTCTTCAGATGAGGAAGGGCATGCAATACTGTGGTGAACTGCCTCCAAGGAAATATTCTGTACATGACTGCCCCACACATCTTCGTCAGACTCTTCTATATGTTCACCCTGAGACTCGGTCTCACCAATTAACATTCTCAACTCTTGCTCACTTTTCCCCTTGGTTTTCCGACTACTACTCTCAACCCTCATAGTCAACTCATCTTCAAAATCAAAAGCAGAGGTGAATGCTTTTTCCAGAAAGGAGCTACTGACAGCCTCAATGGATAAACGCTTCCCTCTGAAATCTGAGTCTATTCCTACTATCGCCTGTTTAATCTCATCTCTTTTATCCTTGTTTGTTGCCTGATGAACGTCCTCTCTTTTATCCTCATTTTTTTCCCGAGAATTCAAACTGTTAGGGTCCACTCTGTGTACCAACTGGTGACAAAGAATGTCTTCCCTCACACTGACAACACTTTGAGTTTTACAAACACCTTTAATTTTCACATCCAAAGAGGAAGGCAGCTCTTGTTTTGAGGATGGAGAGTAAGTTTGGACTTCGCAAACAGCTCTCATAGCTTCCTCATCCTTGCACGATCCTTTATCAGGTTTCTTTTCTTCTTTGCTGACATCAGATTTTAATGCATTTATACCAGCATCATTTTCACAATAAGTCTCATCAAAAAGATCCTCCTCAACCATGCTACCAAAATCCCACTTGCTTGGCGTGATGATTTCCCCAACGGGACAAGGTTCTGAGGAATCCTGTGTTTCAGGAATGACAATACTCTTAGTTTGAGGGGCTATTATTGGACTCTGCTTGTTGAAGTTCAACCGGTTTGTTGCTTGGAAAGACCTTGGCATATTGGCACCACCGCTTTCATGGACAGAGGATGCATTCCTTATTAATGGTGGGTTGACGTTCGGTAGCTTGGGTGTAGAACTACCATTACTGGTGCAACTTAACAGAGCCTGATTCTTATCGAGAGCTGAGACTTGAGGTTGAGCTTTATTGGAACCAGAGGACCCATTAATTAAGTTTTCCAGCTGTGTGTCAACTGTGAAGCTGTCACCAAACAAACTAGGACTTTGATTGCTCGAGTTTGCAGTTGGCATTTCATCAACTAATGGAGATGAAAATATATCGAGGCTAGTTCTTTTCGTTCCATTGAAATCACTAAAACTACTTCTTCCAGATTGATTTACCACAACATTGGTCATAGGTGATGATGATATTACCACAGGAGATGCCTGGCCACTTGAAAGTGAATTATTTTTTCCTAAATGAGACAAGTGCAATGCAGAAAATTGTGTCATTTCACTAGAGTCATTCAAAGAATTGTAGATACTGCTTTTGGACCCATCAACAGGCTTGCATTCATTGTGAGAAATAGCAGGCCTGGTGAAAGTTATGCCAGCACCAAGGGTATTATCATTCAAATTAATTTTTTCCGTAGCTGGTTTCTCGTCCAATGAGAGCACATCATTCACAGAGGGATTTCCTCCAATCATAGTATCTACCAGCACCTGTGAACCATTTGGATCGTTCACACATTCATTTCCAAAATTTAGGACAGGGGATTCAACAGCAACAGAGAGTGACTTGCTGACATTAAGTGGCAACTCATCTTGTTTTGCAGGTGACAGTGTATTGCCTTCGATGGAATCCTTGCTGCCTTCCAGGTCATCACACCATTTCATATCCGCCACTCCAAGTTCTTTCTGCAATCAGTTAGAGAAATCATATGATTCAGGCACTTATATATTACCAATCAATGATTTCAAAATCTTTGACATGATTGGAAACATCAAAATAAGCAGCAGAAACAATTGGGTAGTTTCCTTCATCAAAGAAAACAAAAGGCAATAATTGCGATTCGTTACCTACCATTAGTGTATTCATAATATACAAATTATTTCGTTTTCGAAATGTCGGTTTAAACGAATGGCAATGGTCCATTTTTATCCTCATTTGAAAAGGACCAGATTGGCGGCCATGCGATGTCACTCCACGTGACGTCACAGGGACCTAGTTTCTATAGGAGAAGATAGGAGTTATACATCGTCTGAGGTTACCAATGCATGCATGAGGCGCAGAGCTCAGGGAAACATGTCTTAATAATCACTTATTAAACTGGCTAAGGTCGGAAAGTTTTCCTCATTTGATAAGGTATTAATAATCCTTATTTAAGCCAAGTGCTACCAGCCAGCAGGGTACTCAGCTACCCGCTAGCAGCCTGCGATGTATCAGCGCTAAGCCTCGCCTCAAGGTCACCTCACTGGGCGGGAGGGGGAACCAGAAATACGACGTACGGAGAGATTTCCCAGCATTCATACTTATGCGTCGCGTTTTCGCACGCTTGAAATTTTTCACTTTTCATTTAATCGCGAAAAATAGATATTGTCATTTAAAAATCTAAAAGCATGAAATACGTACTCCAGGAGTAATAATCTTTCGATTTAGGCAATAAAAAAATAATAGGAAACCACCCTTTTAGCAATATAACACTAAACCCGCAAATGAATAATTTATAGATTCATAATAAATCTAAGAGGAATATAAAGTTGAGAAAAGGAATTGCATTATTAATTACTATGCACTACGAAGTTACTTAAATAAAAAAGCAAAAATTAAAAAAAATTACCTGAATTATTTTCCTTGCTTCTTTGATAAGATAGACAGCAACATTCTTCTCCAAAAGGTTGCGAACGCTACACATGGAGCTTATCCACTTTTTCTTTTTCCCATTACCATTAGCTTCATCTTCATTGGTTTTTCCACTAAAAAAAATTTTATTTTTGGTTATTGCTTTTCTTACATCTATGACTTCATTGAATTCAGTCATTAATTAAATGCTATATGCATACCCTCCAAGAAGATCTATCTGATGTATAAAGCTGGCACGCATACTCACCTTCATGAACACCAACATTTCTGCCCAATTCATGATTATTTAGGGAAAGCTAGGAAGTTAAAATTCTGTACATAAATGTTAAAATCCATGACAATGGGAAGGGATATCCAGTGAACAAGTAAAAATGACTTATATTAGTATGTACATTCATGCCAGTTTTGTCTTTTTACCAAAATATCCACACCTCCTAATGGCATATTTGACCCCATTGAAAACATGATTATGCTAAACTGTAATTAAATTAAAATACGTATGGTAAATGTACATTTTATGCATACTTAAAATTTTTAAATAGTGCCAGAAATTTGCTGAGGACTGACCAAGGCAATGGTAATGAATTTGATTCAAATAATAATAATTTTATTCCTCATAACACAAATAATACTTGAAGTATGCATAAATAGCACAATACTATCTGATTTAAATTTACTGACCAATGGATTATGTATGATCAGTATCCGAACGTAGTCCACAGCACTACCTCCACTTTCCCTTTCTTCCATTGCTGAAGGCAACCTCATTCCACAATAGAAATGCTTAATTAATATGGTTTTAACTAAGTGAACACATTAATTACACTGGTGAAACTATTGCCTTTGGCCTGAGCCTCCTGCTTCGCTACTCACCCTGTAAAACTCTTGTCTAGGGAGTTTCTACTACTCCCACAACCATTTTTTATTTAGCGGGTACCCCCCAATCTGTAAAGTCATTGGCTCAAAATGTCCTACTCTTCATGAAAAAAAAAGCTTGAGCCACATAATAAATTTCTCAGAATCTAGACATTTACATCAGTGGAAGAGGAAAATCAAGGGAAACATTCTGGCATTGACTTATTGTTAGTTAGGTAACAAAGAGCTTCCATGGCTTCACAACTTTAGAAATTGAGGTCGTCAGTGACTTTGAGTTGTTACTATGACAGCTAGCTGAACTGCACGCAATCAAGCCGGTAATCTCAGCGTGGCCCACGTCTGTCAGGAGGAATCGCAGGGAGGAGGTCGCAATCGCACGATTGAGAATTGGGCACTGCGCTCTGACCCACTCGTACCTCTTCACCGAAGAGAGAATTCCACCCCTATGTGATGTTTGCGACTCTCCCATTACTGTGAGACATCTCCTGACAGAATGTGAGAAATACCGCTCTGTGCGCCATCGGCTGAACATCGGAGGAGACCTAGGGCACATCCTAGGAGACGACCCTGATAGTGTCAGCCGAGTGATAAAGTTTTTAATAGAGACCGGGCTAATTAACAGTGATTAAATTCCAACCTTTTTATAATTTGACAACCCCTTTTATTTCAAAACTTTTATGAATGTTTAAATGTTTTTTTTTAATGCATCGTTTAAAATTTTTGTTTTTATAGATTGCCTGTGGTGCAAATGACCTTAGTTGTCGAGGCACCCTAAACACAAATACTACTACTACTGAGTAAACACCAATTTGAAAAGTGACCTCTAAAAAGTTGCAGGAGAGGGCGTTGTGCCCAAAGTCAATATTCCCTTGCATGAGGCAAAAATAACCTAGACTAACTGGATTAATCACCCCTTCACATTAAGACATTAGAACAGCAACCAGCCAGTTATGTATCCACTACAAACTAATGAGAGGTATGCAAGTAACACACCATGAGGTGATTAAGATATCTATGGCCGTTTTCCAATTAGCAATTATTCACCCTTCGTGCACTTTTCGACCGTCAACTTACGGATGTGACGACAGCAAGGGTGGATCCAATTGGCGAGGGCACAAGGGAACGAAGGGTAAGTGAACAAGGGAACGTGGATGCTCCCTCGTTCATGTGCCCTCGTGGGAAGTGGACGTGAAAATGGCGGCAATGGAAAACTCAGAAATCTTGAACTGGAGATTTAAGTAATTTTGTGTTTATTATGTGAGCTCTTTTACGTACTATTATATCGGCATGGTGAATTCTTGCTTTTCACATGCAAAAATATAAGTATAAAGGTGAAATTGATTCTCAAATGAACCACTCAATGTCCTAACACTACCGTGGTCACATTTCGTTACTGTCAATAGTTTGTGTTATTTCCGTTCACACTTTATGGCACCAGTAGAGCATTAGTAAGGGAGCAGGGTGCAAGGGAGAAAGGGAACAAGTGAATGAGTGCATACTACGTGGATTGGAAAACGGCCTATGTTAATCAATGAAACTGCAACAATAAAGAACACAGATTAAACTATAGTAAGTATTGAACTGAAATTTACCTCTGAAATGGTATGAATGTTCTTAAGGCTTGATCCACTTTCGCAGGAGATGTTTCTGCAGCTAGCATTGCAAGACTCTCGATCCCAGCATCAAACAAAGCTCTAGCACACTGCCCATCAAGCATTGGCAAGCGCATGAGATCGCACAGCTCCCCCCTAATCCCAAATTGAAGTCTGTCCTGAAGTTGTGAAGCCAGCAACTCCATACCAGTCCATCTCAGTCTTCGGCAAAATTGTGTGACCATGCCTTAAATAAATTTACACGATAACTACAAATCACTTAAATGCCAGCATAACAATATTTTTTGCATCCATCAGTCACAACTCACCAGCAAATATGGCTGCTGACTGCTGCAAACTTTGGAGCATACCACGATTGCAGCCATATTTCTGAGCAACATCATTTATTGGTACTTCATTAACCAATTCTCTCAGAGCCAAAGCTGTATAAAATCTACGATGAATTCCCATTTTTTCTATCTGTACATCAATGGAAAAAGTTCAAAAATTCCATTAAAACTTTAACACAAGAATATAGAGATAAAGCCAAAATAGGTAATATATCCATCAAATAAAATAGATTGCTTAAAGTAACATACATACTGTTATAAGTTTTTATGTAACAATTTATTGAAAATCAGCAACATAACATGAAAATGAACTAGCTTACTCAAAGTAGGAACTTATGAGTAACTTTTTCCACAGTAGACAAATTTAAATCCATATTTAAATCTCTTGATTTTTAATAAACTTGAGTGATTATATTAAAATTATCTATTTAAATCTATCTATTTAAATTAATTTTTAAGATTCAAAAGTAAGTAGAACATGAAAAATTTATTTCCCTGGGAGGACATTACTAACCAATGTATATTTTTGATTTTATTTTATTATTGGATATAATTTTCTTAAAGCAGCCATTAGACTTTCGATTGTTATCTATTTATTAACCCATTAGATATCTCAAACCTAGGACTAGCCCATTTCTAATTTTTGAGGAGGAATTGAAATAGAGTGCCATGGAATGAGAATCTTTCTTTTGATACATACATAGTTAACATCCAACAAAAGCAATCTAATAAACAGAAATTATAATTTGGCATCAGAAAGTGATTTGATCAGTGGACTAGGTTTGTGACATTATTCAAGGATAAGATTAACCTACGGACACACAATGTATTATCAAAAGGGATGCAGTTTTGCTGGTAAAAAGGAACAATAATTGAAATGGAGGTAATTGGTTTGTTAGTACATTATCCAAAAATGGATACATTAAAAATTAGTCTGTGGACACTAAGATGAATTCAATGATGAAATAAATTGCAAAAGTTAACAAAGAACAGTATTTTTAAAGGGGCTCATTTTAATCATAAAAAAAGTTCAGACTCATTATATACTGTATCACAAAACAGTTTTCATAGAAGTAGACATTGGGAGGAACATATTTTCTTTAATGCCTTTAAACAAAAAAAGTCAATGTGAATAATAATTTTGAAAAAAAATCAAGATTTTTATCAACCTTAATTTAGCCTCCCCAGCATATGTATAGTGGATAGTAACCCAAAGAGAAAATATTTCTGGAAACCCCCTATCCCTTCTTGCAACGTGCCTGCAAAAGATGACTAAGATGATATAGTAAACAAGGAAATTTTCTTCAGAGCATAAACTTTTAGCTAGCCTTACCTGTTTTGGAGCCCTAAGATTAAGTGATCCCCTCATCGCTCTTACGATGAATCTTTCATCTATTCCAACAAGCTCACCAACACGTTTTAATGATGAAGGCAGACATTCCCACATGTTGAGCAGGTGAAGCCAATCAAGACTGTCACCCCACTGATCTGCTACGCTAAAAGGAGTCACCTGCAGATCATTCACAGACAGAAAAAAATGAAATCATCACAAAATGATAATGCAGAGTACACATATATTCGTTAAGTTCATGCAATTTTAAGAGTAAGTGAGAGGAACTTGCACACCATACATCATGTTTATCAAGAGCAATTTTGGCTTGTTTCACATGTCTAGGAGAACAATTTTCATAATGCTCCAGTACATTAGCATTTCCTCTCATCATCTTCGCCTTGGACTAAGCTCACCTTAACAGTATATTATTGTGCATCAGTAGTCAAGTTATTGCAAATGAGTGGCACATCCCAGATAGGGTAATAATGTAAGATAGCAGTAAATAGAAGCAATGAAATATACTCTATCAAAAAAATTGAAGTAGTGATGTATTGACATTAAATGACACAGTTGAAAATCAATTAATGACTTAAGGAAAGATAATTTATAATTATATATGTTTTATGCAAGAGGACAAAAAATTAGACTCTACAGAGCTTCAAAGACCAGACACAAATGTGTCCACAATCTTACCTGATATATTATATGGAGCTCATCTTCTAGAACAAAGCACTTCCTGGCTCGCTGCAATTCCTCAAAGAGGGACATGGCCTGGTCAGGGGGGAGAGATGCAGCCAGACATGCTTCACCCAAGTGAGTGGCCACATACTTCACCTCACCATTTTCACCAGATTTTTCCAATCTAAAAAAAAATGGGATTTCAGTAAGACATAGATACACAGAGCAATCAACCAACAAATTATTAAACACATCAAAGATGAGTTTCAATCTAAAAAGATCACCTGACTCAACTGGAGTTGAAACCCTATCCGTAGAGATCCGTGAAATTTGCAAGATGCGATAATGCAAAATAATACAAAATAACACAAATACGTTAAACTAAACGTAATTTTGCCTTTATCGCAAATTTTACGTGAGTATGCAAAAAAATCCCATGTAATGAGTCATAATCGATTAGAGCCCAGGCCTTCATTGTTTAATACACCTGACATTCATTCCTTCTATCTCATTATGACTCAATAGTCAATTGGCTCGTTTTTTCTCACACATAAAGCATTCGCGTAACATCGCACACTGTAGTGATGTCTTCACCAGAATTTGTTAAATTTATCACAGCCTCACTCTTCGATTCACATTAATCAATCCTAAAATTCTTGGAAATATCTAGAATGACGTGCTTTCTCTCACGAGGAATTAGATATTTTGAATCGATAATGTGGTGAAAGAAATTTAACACGCTGCGGAAGAGCTGAAATATGCTTTCAGATGAGCCGACTTCTTTCCAGCCGCCATCCACAGCACAGTGCTTTCTAATAACCATTGGTCTCTATGGATGTCTTCAAATGAGTCGAATCGCTCCATTGCTGGCATGGCACCATGGTCATCATCGTGGAGGAGAAAAGGCGTGTAAACCCATTGTTAAAAATCAATCAAATAAATTAATAAGGATTCCTCGACGGAAATTAACATATCAAGACACTTCAGCTAAAGAAATAACTCAACAGCCTTAACAGCAGAATATCCTTCCGAGTAATAATCCATAAATTCTGAATCAATCACTAAAATATGTTGTTCAAACAATTGTCCACCAAATGCCTGTTGACACTATCAAATACACACCAAAACACCAAATACCATAGCAGATAAATACATTTCAAAATTACTTGACTGGAATACTTAATGGAAACCTAAGATTCCTTACCGGATAAATTCACACTCCTCAAGGTATTTCAAGCAGGTTTTGAGAGGGTCATGAATTTGAAAATCAACTTTTTTCTCAGCTTTCATAATAGCTGCCAGTAAGGTCAAATTTGTATAACACTCCACTTGCTCTGGGGTAGATGCAACTCCGCTAGCAACAACCTGCAAAAATTGAACTTGGTGATTGCTCATATGAACAAAATATTTCATTCATAATTCTAAAATAAAGACAGTTTTTGGAGTAGTGCATTCCTACATCATGCAATGGATGATATTCCTACCTAATGCATTTATGATGGTATGGTATTTGGAGGAGGAAGCTGACAGTTCAGGTCAATTATGCTATGAGGGTAGGGTTGGGAAGGAAAGGTAGAGAGGTTACTGGCATTGGCCTCATGGCTACAATTTTACTATATAGTAATATTACAACAAGTAACCATTACATATTTAGGTATTACAGTGAAACCTCTTTACATCGTAATGGAGGGGACCAAAATTTGGACAATTTGATGTATGGAGGTTCACTATAGAGCGGTTTTAGTGATATGTACCATTTTTTCATATCCTTTGGAAATGAAAGGCACTACTGTCTTTTAAACCATTGTATTTATGTGTTTAAACAAATATGCATGCATTCGTGAACATGTATTTATTATTTAATAATTACAGAAAGCGAGCACTTTCGCATGATTTTTACTATGATTCGAGAGAAAACGATGTGATCTCTCTTAATTCAACAGTCATTTAAAATGATTAAGATAGTTGGATACCTTTTTTCGTATTTACTGTTAGGTATGCTCTCATGTGGTACAAAATGGCCACAACTAATGATTAACGTGAACATTACAGCATATTTAAGGTGTATAAGAAAAAAAATAAGCGTGAAACATTTATTGCTGAAAGTGTCATTCCATGTACGTAATCGTGGCTGCATTAATGGTCTTTAGTTGTTTCGGTATGATTTGCAGAGGTAGCTAGGCTGTCTCGGGGGTGTCTCCTTGGTATGATAAGTGGAGGTTTTACGAGATAAAGAGGTTCACTACATAGAGGTTTGCCTATAAATTTACATGTAAATCTGACGGGACCGTAGGGGTGGTATGAAGTGTGGAGGTTTATGATGTAAAGAGGCTCACTACATAGAGGTTTTACTGTACATATTCTGTTACGGAATATAATGATATTTTAAGGCGGCAACAGGCAGATGAAGTTATTTGCACCATGATGAAAAATGTGGAGAAAAACTCATTGTTGGTATTAGCCAACTCTTAACATAAGGAGCCAAAAGGACCATGGCCTAACATCTGTTTCATTAGTCGGAGTGCTGAGCTTGAAGTCTTTCCACACAGCACTGATGCAGCGATTAAGCAGTCTCTGAAATATCTTTGACACCTATAGGAGTAGAACCCTGACCTACAGGGTTGGAAGTCTCTAGTCATCACACCAACCCAATTGTTCGCATTAATAACGTTCCTATATAATGCAATTGAGGCCTATAATAGTACTATTGGATTTATTTATATAATAATATAAAACCTTTACACAGCAAACCACCATACAGCAAAAGCTTAGGGAAAACTCACTATTTTAAAGACATAGCCGTAGTCCCAGACCCTTCAAACGGACAATGCATGTTAAAAAAAAACCTGTTTAACAATAGGGTGGTTTCCTATTATTTTTTTATTGCCTAAATCGAAAGATTATTACTCCTGGAGTACGCATTTCATGACGTTCTTAGATTTTTGAAAGACGATATCTATTTTTCGCGACTAAACGAAAAGTGAAAATTTTTAAGCACGTGAAAACGGGACGCCTAAGTAGGAATGATGGGAAAACTCCATGTAACATACTTCTGGTTCCAGCTATCGCCGTGCGAGGTGACCTTGGGTCGAGGCTTTGAGCGCTGATACGACGCAGGCTGCTAGCAGGTAGCGCTTGGCATAAATAAGGATTATTATTACCCAATCAAACAAAGGAAACTTTCCGAACTTAGGTAATTTTAATGGATGATAATTAAGAGATGTTCCCCTAAGCTCTGTGCCTCATGCATGCATTAGTAATCTCAGACAATGTAAAACTCCTATCTACTTGTACAGAAACTAGGTCACTACGACGTCACGTGGAGTGGCATCGCACGGGCGCTAACCTGGCCTTTTTCAAATGAGGTTACAATTGACCATTAACATTCGTATAAACTGGGATTTCTAAAACCAAATAATTTGTATATTATGAATACACTAATGGTGGGTAAGGAATCGCAATCAATGCATTTTGTTTTCTTTGATGAGGGAAACTACCCTGTTCTCTCTAACTACAAAAACACCCAATAACAAAGTCTATGCTTGGGCCCGAAACATAAAAAGTGCGACTCCACAGGGAATCTCTGTAAAAATTTGAACCTTCTTAAACATTCCCTTATGAACCACCTTTACTTTATGCACTTTTAACATAAAAACTCCAACCATAAGGAAGCACTTATTTTTCACTTTCATACATTTTTGGTGGCTGAAATTCACCTCAAAAACTGCCCTCTTTAAACTGGCTGAAAGTTTTGTGCTTCTCCCACTCCCAAGGCAGCTTTGAATGGCTGGAAGCTCAGCATTCAATAGTCGCTCCACCATGCCTTTTTCTTTCTCATGGCAAACAAGAATGCTTTCACCTACAAAATAGAAATTAAGAATGAGTTGTTTTGATTAATTAGTACTCAGTTCCACTGGATATTGAGCTTACAAACTAGAATTGGAACCTACAAGAATTGGCTCCAAAATAATTTCCGCAAAACCATTTTTTAAGGCCGTTTTACACGGTACACGGAATTGCGCAGTCTGACGTACGTGTGAAGGCGCAATCAAAATTGCGTCGTGTAAAGCGGTGAATTGCTAGAACACATGCGAGAATGCGTGGATGCGAGACGGCAAAATAGCCCCTGTTTTAATTTCGTTCATGCATTCGCGCAATTCCACGCCATTTTAGAAATTAATGCAGCTCTAACCTGCGCAATTCCGTGTACCGTGTAAAACGGCCTTTAAACTTTCCTTGAGCGTAATTTACATTGCATACATATAGAGTGATGATCTGGATCAAATTACTTGAGAGATGACCAGAAGTATTATTTTAAGGCAGATTTCATTATACCAGAGTGAAAATCGCAAACAGCTTCACTTCGCTTCTGAAGACTAAGCAATGAAAGTGAAGCACTTGATTAAGAACTGGACCAATGGCAGAAATTGGAATGACAAAAAAGGAACCAGCCCAATCATAATTTGAAAACAAAATACATACTGCATTGAATTTTTTTGTGCAATCCTGAAAAACAGATAGATTTTTCTGCCATATGAAATACAGTCTCTCAGTGATGCCAATGCATGTCCCCTAGGGTGGTTCTTATTTTTAAAGTTTTCAAATTTATGTTGGGACACCCAGCAGTTTTGTTCCATTTGGTGAGAAAATAAAGCATAAAATGATTGCAATTGCAAAAATAATTTTCCTGATTTGGTTTCTCACCACATGGAACAAAACTGGGGGGCATCCCAAAAGAAATTTGAAAACTTTAAAAATAAGGACCACCCTAGTGTCCCCAGGTACATTGCCTATGTAGCCAGGATAAGCATTTGGATACGTTTGGTTGAACATTATAATTAATTTGCTCCCTAAAAGGACCACTATAAATTTTCAAGTCACAGAGAATGGATTAACTTAATATTTACATGAGTATAATTTTCTTCAAATATTTATGCTTCACATTCAGTATCTTTAGTATAAAATAAATTTTACAAAGATTTTGATGCTAAGAGCCTAAATTACTATCATAAAATTAATTTTTCATACCATGAAGTTCAATTCATGCCCCACTATTACCTGCTGTATCAACTCCCATGCGGCCTGCTCGTCCAATCATCTGCTTGTAGGTAAGGATATCCACCAATTTTCCGTGAAATATAGGAGTTCTTACAATAACTCGACGAGCAGGCAGATTTACGCCAGAAGATAGAGTGGATGTAGCAACCAGAACTCGTAAGACACCAGAACGAAATGATGATTCCAAGATGTCTCTCTCATCCATTGTCAGTCCTAGTTAGTTACATGAATAAGAATTACCGAAGTTTAATAGCATCATTTTTTTATCTTCATGAAGGATTAGAAAAAAGATTTTCATAATCTATTCACTTTAGTGTGAGTCAAATAATTATGCATAAGCAATTCTTGGCAAATTTGGCTTCTTCAGGGCTGAGAATTTTCCCTCGCAAATACGTCATAAATCACAAATGACTTGGAAGCTTTCTCAGCAAAAATGTCATGGAATCATTGCCCCAGAAGGAGTTGGATCCAAACTGATGCTTTGGCAGTAGATTCTGATGTTCCCAACACGATGAGTTATTCACACTGGAAAAAAATTGTATGGATCGTCTTGTCTCTACTGGATCCTACAGAATCTTTAACGAAAAACACCAATTGACAGGATCCAAATCACTTAAATAATATTAAAGATTACTCTCCCTTTCACCATTAGTTAGGACTGGCTGAAATAAAACAACTCTAAATGTATTTACCTTTGCTTTTAGTCTGTCATTCAACATCAAAATGTGTATGCACACAAAGTAAAAAAAATATGGATAAACTTTCAGATACACTGCCATCAATTAGAGTGACCTTAAAAATATTCTCAGACTTGTTCTCTATTCTACCCATGGCTCTCAGAGAAAATACTTTAAATTATACTGTAAGAAATAAAATTCATTTAAAAAATCTTGGGAAGAAAAATCATTATCCTATCTAGGAAATTGTTAGTCGCCTTGGCTCTCTCGTCCTTGTCGTCCAAAGCAACATAGGGAGAGTCGCGCAGAAAAAGGAAGAGCTCAAATGTCGGAACAATCACACTTTTATTGTTACTTCATTCGCGTACCCTCGCTGACTGCCCCAAGGAGCCGGCTTCCCTCTCATCAGTGCTTCTGTTATTGGATCAGGTGCATGGCAAGATCCCATTCACAGCATGCCTAACCTTACATTGTACAGCATTGGGTGGTTGGGAACATGGGAACGAAAAGAGAGAAGGAAGCGCTGACTTTGGATGGGCATGGAAATGAGGCAAGGGATACAACAGCCGCCTCCTACACAATGAACTTAACTCTTAAAATCCACACAGGGAAAACAATGAATGGGTATGTTATTTGGTTAGAGTCCCCAGTGCGAGATACGGTTCTTGGTTTGAATCTGAGTGTAGAAAGAGAATTTATCATCTTTTAACTTTTGCTTTTATTATGAACTGAAAACAGAACAAGCAAATCCACACTAATATGCAGAGTCCTTGATTGATCCTAAAACCATAGACTTTATAAAATCCATCACTGAAAAAAGTCACTTTCTTGTCATAAAACACAGAGGATTCATTATTCCCACGCATCTTTTTTTTAAAGGTGAACAAATTTCAAATATTCACCAATTTCAAGGCAACCAGAAGATATAAAGTGACCAACTCATAGTCAGAAATATACTTGCCTGCATGATGAAAAGCCACACCAAGTGAAACTGTTTTTGCCAAAATTGGATCCAGGCCAGCAGGGGACCTTTTCAACTTGTCAATAACTTCTGAGAGAGGAGATTTATTCAGTTGTTGAATGAACTTCTCCACTAATTTCCTCCCATCCTCAGCAACAGGGAGGGATGAAGTACCTGGATAATAATAAATCATAGCCTCAAAAATCGTGAACTATGAATAAAGATTGATGTAAACATTTAGGCAGCATTAATGAATGAAAAAATATTAATGAACATAAGGATTTCAAGCTTTTCTTACCAATAAAGAAGAAATCTTTAGCGACGGTTTCAGCCAATTTCTCGCACCAATTTTTAGTAGGACAGAAGATAAGAACAGAAAACCCTTGAGCTATGGTTTCCAAACACAGAAATGTTACATCATCAGCATCTCCCTATCCATTACATAAAAGAAAAATGAATTAAAATGCATACAGGATGAGATTCTGAGAATTTAATTCGTTCCTGACCAAGCCTCAATGAAATCACTATTACATTTGTGGTTAATATTTTATCCATTACTGCAATGAGATGCCATATGGAGTCCCACCAAATAGCATTTGAAGTCATGCGAGACACTACCTGGTGGAACATAGGAGAGAATGTGTTAATTAGTGGAAAATGTATTTACCTTAATAGATAATCCACAGTCAACTCGACATATTTCTTTCATTTCGTTGTCATAAATTGTTTTCCCCAATTTGATGAGCTCTCTGAGAGGAACTGGCCGAAAACTAGTCTGATAGAGGTCTGCTTGAAGCCAACTTGCCAGCAACTCTAGGTTAGGGAGGGTAGCAGACATACCAACTATCTGTATTTTTATTTTGTCCCTGGAGAATAAATTAAATGTTCACACAACTACACCATGAATAAAATTTCTAAGATATGGAAATAATATTTCACTATCCTTAAAATATGGCTAAATACTACATGTTCTAAATCCTAATTCTTCATCAGTAATACATAGTTAAGTTAGTTAGTTAAGCAAGACCATAGAACAGAGAATGAACGTATAGATAATGAGCAAATCTTTAGTGACTGAATTCATGTCCATTGAAGATTTTTCTAGACATGAGAGCAAAGTTTTTTCCCAGAAAATCTTTTTAAGAGGGGTTCATTTGGAGGGAGGGAGATTTTCAGGGTATTCACCTGAGGTGGGTTTACTGAAGACTGAATTCCCCAAAGGTCTCAGGTGTTTGAACCTCTACAGCCCCCTCAGCTGATAAAGGTCTTTATTTGAATCAGATCATGATCCACAGGAGTTACTTGCTGTGATGATATTAAAAAGATGTGTTTCAAATCCTAGTCTAGCCAAATTATTCTTTTATT
Source organism: Ischnura elegans (assembly GCF_921293095.1). Classification (NCBI taxonomy): domain Eukaryota; kingdom Metazoa; phylum Arthropoda; class Insecta; order Odonata; family Coenagrionidae; genus Ischnura; species Ischnura elegans. The sequence continues at coordinate 62,150,530 of NC_060251.1, forward strand.
GTGACTTTTACCTTATATTACAGGATCCAAACAGACTCATAAGAAAAATTTGTTATAATACTTGCCGTAAGCACATGTATCTAATCTTTGTGAGTAACAACTCCAATAAGTAACCCCGATGTGGATCTCCCAAAAGATGCAGTTCATCGACCACGACAATGCCTAAAGCACCAAGGTTGCCATCTTCCATTAGGCTGAAAACGAACCGAGAAGCAAATTGTACATTTAAAAGGGGTGATTATACATTGTCAACCATCTAACAGCAAAATAATATGTCTGCATTACCGAATGATTAAACTGTTGGCCTTCTCTATAGTACACACAGCAACATCGGTTTGCTGAAATCCACCGGCAGGGCTGTAACCTCCCATGAAACCTTCCACCCGAATTCCAGTGCCTTCCATGAGCTCCTGTAAAATTGTTTGAATGCTCAACACCTTTGCATGTTCAATTACACCGTTAGCATATACACAGAAAAACATAAAAATGTCCAACGTCAGTTCAAGTATGATACGGCAGTAAAAAAAAGTTGTGATACATACATATATTTGTGAATTTATTCTGTGAATTTTTGATGAATCAGCTGGAAACTTCACTATTGCTATCATTGCACCATTCAGAGAAACTTAATGAAATCTGGATCATATCAAACGATACCACTCATTTATAAAAAGAATAATTCTAAAAATATAATAAATTTCTGAGCCACAACATATCCTTTGACGAAACCAATTTCTCAGCTAATGTGCAGATGCCTGAACACAAGTCCTACCTTCTAAAACTCATGATCTACTTGGGCCATCCCGTTAGATCAATTTGAAAAAAATCAGAAGAGCCCTATCCATCCATGAAAACTTTTTCCACCCTTAGGGTATTTCCCTTATACCACTGTCATGGAACTTGAGAAATTACATTTTCAGATGACAAAGTTGTTTTATGTTTACTGCTCAAATATATTTTTTGTTGACATTCACCAACTACCGGGATAACAGGCACCAGCTCTTAAGCCCACTAGACACGGTGAATGATCACGCGAATGAAATCATTCGCCGTGTATATGTAACAGAAAAATTTGCGAATGAACCATTATAGGCATGATCATTCAGTGAAAATTAGAAACATGTTCTATTTTGCTCACATTATCCTGTGAATGATCACGTTTGAAATGCTCCTGAAATGCTTGATCTCCCCCTCCTATGACAGTCACGGGTATGCAAAGTCTTAGTCTCAGGACCCAACGCAGTGGGGCTTATGCCTTACCTTTGGAATCTAGGAGCAGGAACCTGGACCCCTCAACTTATATTACCCTCCTTTGAGGTAAGGCACTGTGGTCATACAACTGTTTATTCAGTAATTTTGCAAAATAAATATTTGTACCTTGTTCAAATAAATAAACTACGAATTGAATTCTTTGTCTTTTGAGCAGCGTTTGCAATTTTAAAACAAAATTCTACCATAAATATTAGCCTATACCTCGATTTCAGTAAAAACATCACTCAAGGAAATTATTGATGCTTTAAAACCATTATTACAGACAGTCCAGCTTTGTTCACAATTTCACAATGCACAGAAAAAACTGAGGAATTCAATTCAAAGTCTGCAATTTACGTGAAAGCAACAATTACCCATGTAGCTTATGCACATAAACAAATCATGAGTTGATTATGAATCAATGCTGCCGATAGGGTCATAAACCCAGAAAAGAGGGAGCCCAATTAACCTCAGAGTCCACGGTAATACAGAGTCCCTGCCAGGAGGATTCAAAAAAGGTTGGAGCTGAGAGTGTATGACTATCCGCGAGACCTTTTTTAACCAATGTCCAGCAAAAATGCACTGTACAGATGGGAAAGAAGAGTCTCTAGGGGCTCAGTCCAGTGATCATGCTAAGGAGAGAACTGCACTGTCTCGAAAGGGTTAAACAAATAAAAATTCAAATTGCAAATAATTATCATCCCCACCCATCACATGTTATGCAAGGAAGGACTTTACCTGAAAATAGCTAGTTTTTTCCTTCACAACCGACACAAAGGGCAAAATAATTATGGCTTTTTTCTGCTGCTTGAAAACACTCCTAACCGTAAGTATCTCCGCCACTAGGGTCTTCCCTGGAAGGAGAGATATAAAATTAATCTATATCATCCTCACTATTGGTAATCGGTGTACATGACTGACAGGCCTGTACACAATGTCTGCATGATTATGAAAAAAATATCATATGAAGCTTGAAAACTATCCATGATATTATCAACCATTCATTAAATCATTTAATATTTACCTGCAGAAGTTGGAGCAGAATATATTAAATTCTTTCCAGATAGCACAGCCACATTGGTTACACATTCATATTGCCATTGGAACATAGACTTAATGCCCATTTCATCATACTTCTACAAAAAAAAATAACTACATAAGATACTGCAATGTGTTATTTGAAATACTTTAAAGTGCATAGGCATACTGACTTTTAAAATCAATGGTGGTAATCCACAATCTCTCAAACTATAGTTTCCAACTTTTGGAACAACGGTATGTTTATTTGGTTTCGTTACTCTTCGACCTACACCATCAGAACCTGAAATTACATTATCTGCACACTTTTCCAAATATGCACTCAATTCACAGAGTGACACATTTTGATTTTCACTCTTAATAATATCCGAAGCAACTCCATCACCACAACACTTAGATGATACGTCCGATAGCGATTCTGTAGCGCGAATTCCATTTGAATTATTATTTGTCCCACTAAATTTACAAAAAACTCTACTATTTCTTTCACGGAGCGGTACTTGGTGAGATTTCTCGTTTTTTTCAGCATCTTCGATGGCAGCTAATGTGTTATCACCGAATACAACAGACGGAAAATCTTCCTCCATTATTCTAGGACTCCATTGTCTCCGCATAAATATCTACGCTTAAAGTTTAGTTACTTTGAGTGATCAAATCCATCATCATCGAAAATATAAAGCATCACGACAATCGTAAGCACATTATATCACCCAGTAACTAAGAATCACCATCAATCACCATTTTCAAATTTAAGATCATGTTTGAACCGCATTTCGGTAGTCAATTTGTCAACAGAGGTTTTAGGTAAGTAGGGAAACTATCGGAGTGGAGTTCACGATCCAAAAGTAATAAAAATTGTTCGCTCCTTTTTCCATTTAAGGAGAATGAGCATATTTTTTACAATGTAGATATCACTCAATAATTGAAAAAACTACACAATCATTTCACCATCAGTGCTATGAGGTTTAATTTTAGTTTATTTTTATAAATATTGTTATTAATTAGTTTGTTGAGTGACTACTGTGTCGCTACTAAACTCTATCCTTGGCTTATTACGAATTTCAATCTCTGTAATGTATGTTTCCGAATAAACTTTGGCGGGAAGTAACTTCTCAATTAGTGGTGAACGGTGGTGAACTTATATTCTTGTGCGCTATTATGTTATGTTCTTATACGTGGGTTACGTTTAATGTATTGACAGTGTAGTTTTCAGAATATCACCAGCGATAAAGTTCAAGACTATCGCGAGGTTTGTGATGTTGTAAGCATTGATATAATCTTCGAAACCCTGAACTTAAAGCAGATAAAATGAAGTGTATAATTCCGGAGATATCATGGCACAATAGAGACCCTGTATTGAGTGTGGACATTCAGCCTCGTCGTGGACATTCCGACGATTTTTGGAGGCTAGCGTCTAGTGGGACGGACGCTCATGTCTTGGTAAGTGCATGGCAATGACAATTTGACACTTGTTGATATTAATGTGCCTGTCACTCCAAGTGAGTGTGTAACTACTGATAAATTAGAGTGTCGGAAGTGGTGGCAAAAGTACGTTTTGTTCTCCCGCCTCATTTTTGTGTCGTAAAAACTTGCCTCATTTCGTTTTTTGTTATATATCCATAATAATAAAAATCGTTTCCGTCCGAAAGAATTGACAGTATTTGTCTTATCTTTCTAGATTTGGTACATTACGATTCAAGAGTCTGGTATTGCAAATTTAGAATTTGCTGCTGATTTGACAAGGCACCAAAAAGCTGTGAATGTTGTTCGATTTTCTCCCTCTGGTGAATTTCTGGCATCCGGTGATGACGGTAGGTTAATCTTCGTGGTAGCTAAGAAGGGTGTGTTTTACTAAAATAAGAATATTATGTAGTTATGAAAGTAGGTCTAAAATGGGTCCAGGAGCTATTTGTGAATCGAAAATTGCATACTGGATGTATAAATTTAGTGCGTGTTTTTTTTTTTCATTCTCGTGATTTTTTTCATAATATCAAAGTAATCTCACTACCTAGAACATTGCCAAGTGTTAGGGGTAATGTCTATCAAAATTTGCTTGCCCTGTTATGTTGGTGGCTTAGTTTGTAGTGGTGCCATAATGGAGGGGGACTTCAGAGATATTGAACTTGTCCGTGCATAATATTTTTTTATCATTTTGCAATTTCTTTCTTGCCCATACAACAAGATGTGAGTCTGTGAGATGAGATTTGTGAGCCCTGCTGTTTTTACAGTAATTTGTGTACCACATGTCCTATGATTGGATTTACAGAATCAGTGATTCTAATTTGGAAACAAAAAACTGACCAAGATCTTCCAGAGCTTCCCACTGGTGATGAAGAAGGCAATGCAAAAGAGCAGTGGATTTCCTTAAAGGTTCTCCGAGGTCATGTGGAAGATGTATATGACTTATGCTGGTCTCCTGACAGTACTTCTATTTTCTCTGGATCTGTTGATAACACTGCTATATTTTGGGATGTTCAAAAAGGTAACTATTTTTATGAAAGATTGGCTTTCTCTTCTCACATAACTTTCCTGTTTGTTGATTAACTATATTCTTCTGATTCACCATTGAAATTGCTCACGACAAGTTTCACCTATGTTTCAATAGGGATTACCTCACATGAGGATTATGTTTTCCTTTATTAGCAAGTGCTGGTCCCTAATTGGGCTATTATTTTGGTGATAGTGTTTGTGTGGGAAAGCTCCTTTCAGCAGTGGTGACAGCAGCAGTACTCACTCTTGCTCACTACAAGTTATTTGCATATCTCAATGGCTTTTCATATTATTTTCAGAAATTACTTATATTTTATAGGTATCACTTCTGCTTTCTCAAAGTTGATTTTGTTACATCTTTTTAATGCATGTATCAGTTCTGCTACTGCAGGGAGTGAAATTGATTGGTTATCATGTCTCACTTGTGCACATGTTGGTGAATTTTCAACTGCTCCCTTCCTTTCTCTCAATACCTTATCGCAGCTGCTTCCAATTTTGTAAATCTCCTTACAGGTGTATGATTTTTGGGTAACAGTTTGTCACTAATCTTCCTGTTGCAGTTAAATCGCATGGCATCATATTTCTTCAGTAGTCTGGCAATTTTCTCCATTATTATGGCTTAAGCAAAATCTGCAGCTTTGGTTTTACCCATTGTCTTGGGTGTCAAATTTCCACATCATGATTCCAGCTGCGGTCCTTCCCAGGACCTTGGATGGGGATCATATATGGATAAGCCTATAATGGAATAGCACACTCCTATAAAAGACGATACAATCACAGCAGAAATCACCTACAGATTCCACTTGGAATATAGGCGAAACTATTGTCCACAGCAAGATAAATGTGGTGAATACCTAGTAAAATGGTGCAGAATTCATTAGTACCTCACCCAAATGGCTTTGGCAGCAATTTGAATTATCATTAAATGTTATTCACTTTCATTTGCATTTACTTTCTAAGGTCGAAACACAGGAATACTCAGTGACCACAAAGGATTTGTACAGGGAGTTGCATGGGATCCACAAAACCAGTATGTGGCCACCATGAGTAGTGACAGGTAAAGTAGACACACTTCTGATTTCATTTTTTGTTGTCATAATTGATATGTCTTCGTCTCTATCTGCAATTTTTGTTTTAGGTTGTGCAGAGTTTATAACATAAACACCAAGCGTGCTGTGAGTAGAATTTATAAATCATGGCTACCTGGAGTCGGAAATGCTGAAAATCCAGAGGAGAAAGTTTTTAGGCTCTACCATGATGACACATTGAAAACCTTTTTTCGGAGATTAACATTTACACCAGATGGGGAATTACTCATAACCCCATCTGGTGTCATTGAAAAGGAGGGTGATCTCAAGAATATCAATGTAACCTATATATATTCAAGGCATTTACTCAATAGGTAAGCTCTGGGATTATTTAGTCTAATCAGTAAATGTTGTTCAGGATTGTTGTGTGCCCTTCATAAATTGTTGGCTTGCACAAGAAAAAAATAAGACTACATATGTTGAGATAATAAATTTTTAATTCATGTGGAAGTTGAAAAAAAGTTTTGACAGCCATTCCCTTTGTCATTGATTTCTGTGAAATTTGACCAGCAATCAGAAATACCTTTTTATATGGGAAAATTTTGGAATTTCGTCTGATCAGGATTCCACTGGGAAATTTTCAGGAAATTTACCTTTCAATTCTAAATTTCTTGTCTTTGTCAACATGTCTTGATTAATGCTCTTAATTTGAATTAAAGGAAAATTAAGTGTTAATTAAAACAGCAGTATTAATAGAGTAATTCTACAAGGAACTTTTTCAGCTTGCATTTCTGTCATGCTTTAAAATACCCATAAGTATTAAGAGCACATTTGTGCGAAAATCCACAGAGAAAAAATCATTCGCCTTGACCGGGATTCGAACCCGGATCCCTCGATTTCCGGCCGAGTGCTTTAGCCAGTTAAGCTACCGAGGCGTCATTCTTCCCTGTGGAAATTTGTGGACTATACCGGACAAGGTGGTATGGACTGCTGAGCATATTATGCGACGAGCAGTCCAAATCGTGCGCACGGCGCCACAGCCGGAGAGTAAAGTCCGAACTTTGAACACATATAGGTGTTCTCTCTTTGACGAATTTAAGTATACCGGGACTAGCCACGGTGATAACTTTTACGGGAGTCACCCGCAACAGTGGTATGGACTGCTGAGCATAATATGCTCAGCAGTCCATACCACCTTGTCCGGTATAGTCCACAAATTTCCACAGGGAAGAATGACGCCTCGGTAGCTTAACTGGCTAAAGCACTCGGCCGGAAATCGAGGGATCCGGGTTCGAATCCCGGTCAAGGCGAATGATTTTTTCTCTGTGGATTTTCGCACAATTGTGCATTGCGGGTGACTCCCGTAAAAGTTATCACCGTGGCTAGTCCCGGTATACTTAAATTCGTTTAAGAGCACATGAAAAAAATAGCTTCAGAAAATGCACATTAAGCTTCATATAAATTTTTAAGTGCATGCCTACAAATTATCAAAAAAAGCCCTGTTATTCTTCAATATACATTCCATGCAAATAGTCGGGCATTAAAAGGGTTAGAGAGCAAATTAGCTGCTCAGCTGAAAAAGAATTCTACATTTTGCCCATCTCGAAGATTTTCTTGCCATTAGCAATTCAGTGTCATATTGTTATTATGTATGTGGATTGAAAGTAATTTGAAATTTGAATGCAAAACCCTCAAGTATACATGGAAAAAAACTTGGGCAGTTGTCACAAGGGAAAATTTTGCAATGAATCTAAATATTGGCCATAATTGTCAAATTGAACCAGCTTGCATTTCTTCAATGTTGCTTAATCTTCTGTCCGAGAAATCATAGTGAGTCTTCATTTTTTACTTAGCAATCAAATACCAGTTGCTGAGTACCCTAATACAGTCTAGCTGGCGAGAGTTGCCTGATGACAGTTGTAAAGTAGGGGCGGAGAACCCTGCACCCACATGGTTTGCAGCCAATCGCTGTCCCCCAAACGCACCTCACACTCTTGCTTTGTCATGCAACGTTGTCACATGCAGATGAAGCACTGAAACAAACCTTAGCCACCAAATCAAGCCCTTTCTTCGAATCACCTAAACTAAGGATTCTTCCTTTGGGTCCTTCACACTCCTCGTCCCTTCTGGCTCCTTTCTTAAGGGAAGCCTTTTGTTTACATGTGAGGTAGGCATTTCCCTTTCTTACCTGGCAACCTTGCCTCCTTCCTCTTCTGCCTGTCATGGGACAATTCTCGGTAGCCGGACTGTAAGTATAGGGTGTGTAACAAAAGCCAATTCAGAACTTGATTGTCCTGAAAAATAACTCCTTACCAAGGCTAAGCTTTCTCCCTTAAGTGATAGAAATTTTATACATTAATTTTTTTTAAATTCATGTTCGTGGATCTCTCTATACACCAAGTTTGTAGTTTTGTATCATTTACTTAAACTTTTATAAGATCTGAACGTGATTTTTTTCAGACCAGTGGTATATTTGCCTACTGGTGACAAATACACCATAGCTGTGAGGTGCTGCCCAGTATTATTTGAATTACGTGCAGATGAACCTGGAGACCATTCGGCCTCTCCGAAAGAAGACATTAAAAATAGCCAGGAGAGTGTACGTGGTGATGTTAAGAGTGAGAGTGCAGAGGAGAAAATGGAGGTTGAAGACTTCGACAAGCCTGAGGACGAGAAAAATGCTCCAGAAACTCCAAAAATGAAGGCAAAAATAGAAGAAGAAAAGCCTTGGGAAAAGCATTCTTCTCTCTTTGCTCTGCCTTACCGAGTTGTTTTTGCTGTAGCTACTCAGAAGTCAGTGATTCTGTATGACACACAGCAGCCCTTGCCCTTTGCAAAAATCTCCAACATCCATTACACCCGGTTGACAGACATAACCTGGTAAGCTTATTTTGAATGTGGCGGCCTAAATCCTGTGTTAATGCAAGCTCAGGCAGATATTTACCCTAAATTCTCAGGTGTAACGCATGCTCATGCTTAGGACGTTATTTTCATGTCTCCAAAATTTTAAGCATATCACATTTAAGTACATACATTAATACCAGGACATTCACAGAGCCATGTCTAATGTAAATCATATTCTTGGAATTGTTGAAATTCTTGATCAATATCATCCTTTCATGATTTTATGTATGAATGCTTGAAGAAATTTTTAATTACTACCTGCCTTGTAATTCTTATGTACAATGCACTTTTCTGTTGATATTACGTATATGGCACGTGTTATACTAGAGAATTTTGGGAGGATGGATTTGCATTATCTCTCTCCTATGAATATCCAGTTTATTAGTACTAGGGATGGAATGATTTGATTCTTATAGTTGGCACTGGAAACGATGTCCCAAAAAGATTAATTCTGTAATACTTAAAATTAAGTGAAAGCTGTTCCCCAGAAAAATGAGCTTTTCACCATGTAAAAAAAAAAAAAACAGTTTTAAACTAAGGCAGTCTGAAATGAGTACCGATTATAACTTAGTTGGACTTGTAACAAAATATTATATGTACGTATTTGAAATCTCTAATAAGGTGCTTTAAAATGTTTAGGCAATATCATATTTTATTCTGAGCTCTATCAAAATCCAATTACATATTTTCATGCATGAAATATCATTCCGCAGCCCCTAAACTCATCCTATCTGACTGGAAGAACATGCAAACTCCCACCCTGTGACGTCCTTGTCTCATCAATCAGTGGAATCTCCCAGAAAATTTCTCTGATGCACATTCTGAATTACCGTGAAAATTCCGTAATGAAAATAGATAGATTTCATGAAAGTACGAGTACAAAATGGTAGAATAGCCCCTTCCGTGTTTAATATTTTAACTGTCCAAAATAAGAATGAATTGGTGTGTTCATTTGAGCATCTCTAATAAAGAATTCTTCAAACTTGGCGAAGGCAACAGGCTCTGATATGGAGAAAGATTGAAATGTTCTCAGTTGATTTGGATGGTAGTGCTTTTTCTAAGTGCTTTTGGGCCTTTTTTTCCTTTCCAGAGCAAGGTGAAAAATATTTGCCTTGTTATTACCGCAGTAAGTTCAGTTCTTGGTTCAATTTAAATTCAAAAGAGTGGGCCCATGTATAACAGAGTTTCGTTATAACAAAGTAACCTTCAAGGCACCTCAACTTCATTTGGAGGAAAACCAATTTGAACCCTCTTCACATATTTAAAGTAAAGGTTTTGCATTAACCCAAGAAATGACATATTTATCAGTATATTAATTCCAGATAATGGGTCATAATCTCATAAAAATGAAATCTTTCGAATAGCTATTTTAGGATATTTTTATAGTTAACTTTTCTTTTTAAATTTTTTGCTATGAGATAATTCGATTCTCTAATATTTAAAAAAATACCTAAGTATTAAATATGCCGCCTGATTCTGTGCATGTTCAATGAGCCTTTGGATACATACATATTATCCAAGATAAGCGTGTTAATAAACAAAAATAGTTCTTCTACTGCAGTAAAGTGATCCATGTAAGCGGTAAAATAAGAACTGGAACTGAGAATCGATGCCAAGAACCTTACTGCAACTGAAAAAACTGATCCATCCCCATAGGCGCAGACTCCATGGGGCCTGAGGGGGCTCGAGCCCCCTCAATAATTCGTTTGGGGGGGCGGAGCCCCCCCAATAATTCAAGAAATTAATTAATTTATGTTATGCTTTGTTAAATCACAAAAATATGTTGGTATATTTTATTTTCCTTGTTTGACGATAGTTACCTTTTAAAATAATTTCAGTGATGATATAAAACAAATAATTATTACGGTATTAAAAAGGTTAACTGAAAAAAGTGGTGTGAATCGTGATAGTGTTTCGGGGCTGCGACACACTTTGAACTTTTCCCGGTGCGTGAACCTTCGGGTACAAACTGGCGGGCCAAGAGGGATGTAAGCTGCCTCCCGGTTGATTTAAATGGAAGAATGACTAATTTTATAAGAATGGAAGAATGACATAAAAAATGTGTCAGGCTTGTAGAGTTTCCCGAAGTGTCGAGTTATAGAGAGTCGAGTTTTCGGGGTTCTAATATTGATCATATGACCCCTCGAAAAGGCTTTAAAAAAACTTAAAAACTCATTATTTTTCATCTAAAATTTAGAAAATTTCCCGAGGCATGACCCACGGTATGGGCCCCCCCAATATTTTTTATAAGTCGGCGCCCCTGTCCATCCCTTATTGCTACATATCATTCTAAAATATCTTCATGTGGAAGAAAGCATGTTTAGATGTTTCAGATTGTGGAAATTTACATTCATTTTAGTGTGTGTGACATTTTACTGAAAATTATGCTCCTGCTAATGAAGATGATATGTTTTTAAATGATGTTGCATTTGAATGGTGGTAGGGTATCATGGTAGCCTAGTGGGTAAAGTGCTTGACTGCTCATCGAGGGTCCCAAGTTCCTGGTGAAGCCCTCGGTCACTGAAATAATATCCTCGAAGTGCAAGGTGGCTCAAGGAAAGGGACTGCCCCCTACCTCGAGTGGGTCATATTCACACACTAGTGGCTAGGTCTGGGGTGAGCTCGACCCTCATCTATCCAAACCAACCTTCAGGTTGAATCACTGAGTGACTGGAAGTCGGGTGAAATCTGTAGGAAATGAACCATTTGAAACTATCTGTTGTACTGTTATGATTACAAAATTTCTATTTCTGTAGGTCATCAGATGGTCGAATTCTCGTCGTTTCATCCACTGATGGTTATTGTTCTGCAATAACGTTTGCTGAAGGAGAGTTAGGGATTCCATACAAAGGAAATAATGAAGCCCAGAACAGCATGAATAGCAGCCCAGTTTCAGCTAAGAAGCCAGCCAGAGAGGAGAAGGCACAATCAGAGGAACAGGTTTCTGGTGTTAAACAAATTCCTAGTGCCACTAAGGGAAAATACGAAAAAGTGCTTCCTGAGAATTCTGATAAGAAAATGTAAATATTTAAAAAATTGTTTTTGCATGATCGTTTTACTAAGGGAGGTACCCAAGTGTCATTGCGAGATCGTATTCAAACTTTGCTGTGTGGTAGAGTTTGAAATATGAAGACTAAAATGATTTTGCTCACCTGTCCAATGGGCCCTGGTTTTCAAGATAAAGATCTATAAAAATTGCCAGTAAAAAAACCTAGATTTTTGCAACCCACTGTACAATAATATTGTAATACAATGGCAATTTAGCCCAATTCACATTTAGAGGGACTTAAACTTCATCGCTATGCTCAAGAAAGTGTGCAAAAGAAGTGAGGTTACCACCATATTGGGATATTATATTATATCAGGGATTGTTTAAATCTTGGCATTTACTATTAATTTCATTTCTATTCTAAAATTCTTGGTAACAAAGGCTCATTGGATGCTGTGGCATAAGCATGTACATCTTAGAATTTCAGCTTCCTTTTTTGTCTTTCTCGAGTCTAGCAGTGGAAGAAGAGTATCCAAAATGAGGATTAGGCTATACTTCCTGTATTGCAGGTTGCATAAATAAAAGCCTTTTACTGGGGCTTTCTATCAATAATATCTCAATAATTATGGCCCATTGGGTGTGTAAGCAAATAAATTTATTTCTTCAAATTTCATATTCTATCACAGTGCTAAGTTAGAAAGCAATCTAGTGGTGACACTTTGGTACCTTCCAGTGTTAGAATGAATTCAATATAATTCTTATCCTCTTGCTCAATGTCTCTCTCCTTGCAGAAAAAATGTGGCGAAGAAGAGTGAGACTAGCTGTGAAGAGTTGAGGGTAAATTCCAGTGATTCAAAAGGGATATCTAACAATAAATCAGAAGTTGTCAGTGAAGGGAAACCAGTGATGGAATCAACTGTAAATAGCGCAAATTCTATGGACACTCATGAGAGCATGAATAATTCGTCCCCAACCAAAAAGACCCCAGAAAAGAATAAATCCGAATCCCCAATGCAAGTTAATGGGAATAAAACTCCTGCACAAGAACAAAGGAAAACACCTCGAAGGGTGCAGCTGATAACATTATCCAGTCCAAAAAGCAAAAAACGCCTCATGTGATATTCTAAATGAACACTTTGTAATACTTGTAAGGTGCTATTGTTGTAATAAATTTGTAAAAAAAAAATTTCTTGAGAAACTCTTCTACCTTACCTTAGGGTCTAGGGCCAATATCCCTTGGGATATTTTTCAGTTAGTATTTGGAATCCTCATGACTTCTGTAATAAACCTGCAAATTTTCATTAGAAAAGGATGAAAAGTGTGGCTGAGACAAACTATTTCCCTCTCGCGGTACAAGTGCCTCTGGAGACCGCATTCATTGAAAAACTGCAGGTACACCCAAACTTCAAGTGGTCATAAAAAAATTAGTACAGATAGCCAAGAAATATTTTACACTTTCATCCCTTTGGGGAAGGATGAAAATTGCCTAGTTTCATCAAAATCTGAGTTGGTGGATGTCATGCCTGGATGAACTGACATGCAATGACCTGTAGATGAATTAGGTTTCTAGCCTAGAAACCTAATTCATCTACAGGCCTCTCATCATGTGACAAAAAAAGTTTGTCACATGATGAGAGGCCTTCTAAAACAGAGTACTTTTCATAGTACAAACAATAAATTGGCCATTTATAAAAGAATTGAGGCTTCACAGATTTTGAACTTATTATGCATCAAGTTTCACTTTTTAAAAATTACTCCAATGCCATGGACCTTTGGCACTGTTAATATGCCAGGAAAAATTCCTTGGCATATGGCATAAGATCAGAGCTTCCCCAAGAAATAGGGTATAATCTGAATACATCTCTCACCTTTTATAGACTTGGAGCAATTTTTGCTGCTCCGGCTTCTAAAAGTCCACAACATTGGTGGCAAGGGTTGTTTCATCCTTCATTCACTTGGGCTAATTGGCCAAAAGTGTCTAAATGATAACTTTAGCATGGCATTCTCTATTATTTCCATACTAGACAAACATATGGTAAACAGCTAAGGCAACATTCCTAACCTACAATAAAATGGCACTTACTCACTGAAATGTGACGACTGCCCTGAGAAATACATCAAGAGGAAATTCAAAGAGGAGTATTTCTAGTAGAGGGAACATATGTACAAATTATCCAAAAAGCTAGTAAAAGGCCTTTCCAATCAGTAAGTTAACTCCTCTTCACCCCCTTTGACTGCTTGGGTCACCCTCTATGCGGTGACCAGGTGATACAGACAGGCATAAAGCACCCCACCCTCAGGCTTCCTAAAGTACTAGCTATTGCCCCCTTGGAATGTCAGGTTGTTGTGATGAAACCAAAGAGCCGAAGACCAAACATACAGAGGATGTAGATTGGGATTTAGGTGGAGTAGCTGCACTCCCTACTACCAGACAAGGAAAACACCCTTCTTCCATCCCCTCCTGAAACCTCACTCTCCCTTTTTTTGGCTACACTCATTGCTCTGTAACTTAACACTGTAACAGCCCCTGTAAGTAACCAAATCCCAGTGGAGAAAAATTCTTTAGCGTACAAAACTCTTACTCTTTATTTGTCACAATATTTCTTGAACCTACTGAATAAATAGAGAGAGGGAATAAGGATGACTAAACAATAAATTAAAAGCAGAAATTAGTCTGTTTTGAGTTTTTCACTTTTTTTAACACAAAATAATTGCAGAAGAACCAATACAGAATGACTTCGCACCAGAATAGATGACAACATCCTTGAATTACAAACAACTGAACAGCACCATAATACCTTATTTGAGATCACAGGTGACAGCAGTCAGGATCAGTGCTGAGGATTTTAAATTTTAGTGTCTGTTAAACCACTGGAATTATTTCGATAAATGATTTGGAAAGACCTTGTTTAAAGCTGAAGTCATTTTGGACCCAAATTAGTTTCATTCTTAAATGTGTAAAAACAGTAGCACAATAAAAAAGTATTAAGTGAGCAATATTGTAACCCTAACCTGGCACACATACATAATTGTGAGCTTTGAAACACACCATAACAATTTTGAGTCCAAGTAACTAAGAAGGAAGTCATGTGATGTAATGTTGAGAGATTTTAACCAGCTAGCACCTTAATTTGTTCAAAGTAACCGCTGCCGGTTGAAGAATAACACAAAAAGTCTTCATGCTACATGTCGCCATCAGCATGTTTTCCAAAGAATTTCTTCTTTTCCACAGGATCAGGAATGATCTGCAATCACAAAATTTGGTATTGATGTAATGCTGACAACTTTTTAATAGAATAGCTGCATGGGGATCATTACTGGATACTTACTGTATCTCCACCTGGCTTCCAACCAGCAGGACAAACTTCGCCATGATCATCTGTATACTGGAAAGCCTGAACAAGCCTTAATGTCTCATCCACACTTCTACCCACTGGTAAATCATTCATGGTTATCTGACGAAGTATCCCTTTGTGATCGATAATGAACAATCCTCTAAAATATCAATGTAAATAATTAATCAGACACTATAAAGGCAAAAAAATTGCATTACCATACTATCTAGGGATAGAGTTCACGAAATACCTCAATGTATGGCCCAGATCTTCCAAGTATACACCATAATCTTTGGATATTTTGTGGCTCAAGTCAGAGAGTAGAGGAATATTAAGTTTTCCTAAACCTCCTTCAGTTCTTGGAGTATTCATCCATGCCAGATGTGTGAAGTGAGAATCCACAGAGCAAGCCACAACTTCAGTGTTGATTTTCCGAAATTCTTCTATCCTATCATTAAAGGCTAAAATTTCTGTTGGACACACAAAAGTGCTGTAAAATAAGAAAGGATTCATGTTCAAAACTAATCCACATAGGTTAAGGCATGAATTAATAAGTGATCAAAATCGAAACTCAGGTGCCATTCAGTATATAATTACATAGGGAGTTGAAGGGAAAATGTACAATTGTATGTCTATGTTATTAAATACATAAAATGAAAATGTTCTTATGATCACAAAATTCCGACCATCTTTTTCCTGCATTTCCACCATTTCCTAATTCCATGCCTTTTTCCTACCACTAATGACTAACAGTATAGGTGTCATTTTCCCCAAGATTTTTAAGTCTGTTAAAAAGGAAATTTTTATCTCTTTCCAATAATACCCTTCAAAATATTGAGACACTAACTATACTCTGTTCAAAGTAATTTCTACTTGAAGTTGTCGAGATTTATAAAGAAATTATCTTTACATTTTCAAGGCTTAAATGACCCTCATAATGTTATTACAATAAATCTACTACATTATTTGAATTCTGCAGAAAATTTGCATTAGTATGGACTTGTTCACATCTTCCCTCCTTCAATTTTATGATACACTAGATGAATCCCGAACTATTAACTGGATTTGCGACACTGCATTTAGGCTGGAAATCATGTTGCTCTAGTTCTGTAACAGTTATTAGACTGAAATATAAAATCAATGATTATATATGTAAACCAACCATGTGTACCAAATTTCAAGAAAATCCAAGTTGATGGGTTAGTTTTTACCATTTTTCTGGTATATTCGACATGGAATGCCACCTTGACGATTTGCTGTTTTCAAGCAAGGCCATCAGAAAAGTTCCATCAGGGACACCAAGATCTGTTTCTAACGACAGGATCGCCACAATATCCTTCTAATAATAGCCTTTAATAGCAACTAACTCAAACCTAATTTTTAAAATATCATCAATTTGGATGCCCAAACCCAATATGTAGTCTTTTCAAAACTAATTTCATATTGGAAGTTACACTGCTGTCCAGTTCATAAGAAACTTTCACTTCCCGACCATTAAGGTGTTTTTTTTATTTATTTATTTATTTCCACTGCCCCATAAACAGCACATTTACGGCCTTTCACAACGGGGAATTAACGATTGACAATGAAGGACATTCACACACACCCATGCCCTGGATAACGGTAACTTACCCAGGCGGGACTCGAACCCGCGACCTTCGGTTTGGCAGGCGAGGACTTTACCCCACCGCCACCGTTTGTGACCCCTAAACAAGAATGCAACTTAACTTTCTGCAAAGGTAGACATTAAGAGGAAAATCATTTTGTGAATGGGCACACATTTTAGCAACAATAGCACAATATCTTTCTGAAGCCCTTGATAATTTTTTTAGGGGTAACTACGTATCGATGGCTAAGTTCTAATAACACGTATCTCAAATTTGGCCAGTTTGAGACAGGTATCTTTAACCTTTTCGCCCCGTACGGAGTTTTTTCTCGGCTTGCGACTGTCCAGGTAGTCGCTTCCTCCCCTTAATGACCTTTCCTAACAGGGTCCGGAACCCTTTCCTCGGCAACTGGGCTAATATAATCCTCGACCCTTTTCCCCGAAGGCGGCCCCTCCCGGCGTACTTTTGCGGTCAGTTTATTGTTACCAGTGCAATTTTAATTTTTTAAATTGTTTCTGTTGCATTAAATGTCAGTTCATCAATGTATTCCTTTCATTTTGCAATGCCTGTAGAACTTTTAAACGAAGTTCTACGGTTATTTTTAGGGTTTTCAGTAAATCGGCACTATATCATAGACCAACAAATACTTTAAAGGGAATGAAATCTTTAATTATGCAAAACATTCCCTATTGGTACATTAAATTTACGAATTTTTAGGATATGCATTAATCAGTATTTATAGCCAAATTTGTTTATAATACCTTTGTATTCAAAGGTTGGTAAGAGGTTATTAAAAAGAGTCGCTGTAATTTTGGCTCACGACAAAGAACTGAGAGAATCATATTTTATTACATTACGAGGGCTTTTTTTCATAGAAGTTAAATCAGATATTCTATCGAATTTCACCGCAAATGTACACTTAGAATGTAGCTAACAGAGTAACGTATATTTTTAGATGTAAATCATTAAAATATCGCTCCTATTAACTTGCTAGTAAGTTATAAAAATGACAATTAAACATCTAACCTTAGCGTCTCCAAAAGTTGTTCTAGGTGATGATCAACTCCGTTAATATGAACGCTAGAATTCCATTTAAAATTTGGAACCAATCAGCAGAACATACAGAATGTAATTCCTCACATTGATTTTCAATAAATGCAACATTTACGTTTTTAGTTATTTTAACTTATAAACAAATAAGTGACCATGAGCACCTTCCTTGAGTGGGACACTGAGAGCCGGAATGGGCCGAGGTAATCCCCACACGGATAATAGGAAAGGGTCGGACCTCTCGCACCGAGGGACCCTAATGGCAGTTGGGACCCACTTGGCATGCTTGACCGCGAAACCGTGAAAACACGGCCTTTGGACTTTTGCTTCGAAAAATTCAAGACGTGAAAATCCGGCCTTCCTTCTTTAGCATCAGAAAATTCAGGCCGTGAAATCACGCCCTGCGTAGGGAAGAGGTTAAAACAAAGTGTAATAACATTAAAAAATATAATACAAGCAAAAAAAAACTTTGTTTGAAAATAAATGCTTCTTTTTCAGTTTTATGAACTTTTCGTTTTTAATTTCAGTGTACAAGTAAAAAAAATTAATCCTTTTTTTTGCTATCCTGAAAAGTTGCTAGTTTTGAGATTCGAATCGAAAGATTATTACTCCCGAAGTATGCATCTCACACTTTTAGATTTTTAATTGACAATATCTATTTTTCGCAATTAAATGAAAAGTGAAAATTTTCAAGCGAGCGAAATCACGACGGCTAAGTATGAATGCTGAGAAAAGCCTGTGTGAAGTCATTTTGGTTCCCTCTGCCACCCTGTGAGGTGACCTTGGGGCGAAGATATGTGTGCCGCTGCAGTGCAGACTGCTAGCTTGGCTTAAATAAGGATTATTTATACCTTATCAAACAAAGGAAATTTTCCAACCATAGGCAGTTTTAATAGGTGATTATTAAGAGATGTTTCCCTGAGCTCTGTGCCTCATGCATGCATTGGTAATCTCAGACAATGTAAAATTCCTATCTACTTGTATAGAAACTAGGTCCCTGAGACATCATGTGGAGTGGCATCGCATGGGCACCAATCTGGCCTTTTTCAAATGCGGTTAAAATTAACCATTACCATTCGTCTAAACTGGGATTTATAAAAACAAACGATTTCTATATTATGGATAAACTAATGGTGGGTAACAAATCGCAATCAATGCCTTTCGTTTTCTTTGAAGAAGGAAACTACCCTTTTGCCCACAAAAACTTGGGAAAGCCACAACTCAACTAATTTAACATGTTCCTTGCCAGGCCTAAATGGACCTACTGTTACGTTAGTGTCAAGCATCTTATTTAACAGAGCAACAATATGCAAAATGGAGCCTCACAAAATAGCATTTGAGGTCATGTGAGACGCAATATGGTAGTGCATAGCAGCGAACATGTAAAAAAACAACTGGCAATTTGCCACTAAGATAGCACCCACTATAATTCAGGCTGACCACAAATTATAACTACATAATTTCCCTGTGTAATCTCAATAATATTCTGATAAATTGCTTACTGCATGTTTTGAATATATCCCAAAAGTGCACCTAAATAAATTTGAGTAAGTGGTAATACAAATAAAATAAATTCTCATCATAATAGATTAAAGTTTTGCGGAATAATTGGGGATAAGAATTGACACACTACATACTCATCATTTATTTGCATCAGAAAAATAATGTCAATTGATTTTTCGACTAGAAAGGATGAGGACCAGCAGGATAATTTTAACAGGTGCTCACACAACCTTGAACCTCTCATTTTTTAAGTTCGCACACATAGAGTAAGTCCAATCCATCCATACCCCTATTAACGCACATCAGCTGTACGTTATTCACCTGGGACCAATTAAGTCCTCTTCTGATAAGGGATAGCGTCAGAGGAAGGTTAAATAGCAGTAAACAAAAATCCTCAGGTGTGCCTAATTTACATGGGTGTGACTGTTATGTGCTAAAGTGCTCAACTGAAATTATGATTCCTTATGGTATCAATTTCATCTCCATTTGATAGCAAAGAGTCACAGTAGGGAGCTGATATCCTGACAAAACTCTTCGTAGTCATACTGGGCAAGGAGAACTTAGGAAGAGATCACCAACAGCACACTGCTGCAAGGTATACAGCCCTAACCAGGGGTGGTCTAGAGTGATTGGGGTCCCTTGGCTGGGGCTCATGATGGGATCTTCCATCCCAGGGGATTCGGGAGTCCTCCCCTGCAAAATTGCATGCCCATTAATGAATTCTGACGCTATTCTGGTTCATAACAACTAGGTAAAAGTGAAATAGTGTTTCCAATATCTACATAGTGAATTCTTTCCTTGAAACTGCACTGAAATCTATAAAAAGAACCTAAACTAATGGTTTTGAATAACCCTTCCAAAAAAGCATCAGGTTCTCTTTTATCTTCTGACACCTTTTTTTTCTAATACTATTGTTTACACTGACGAAGTGAGTATGTTGTAAATAAAGCAACTGATGACAAAATAGGAATTTATAATAGCAAAAAACTTTAGTTCAATTACTATCAGTCTTTTCTTATTACACCTTTCATCGCTTGTATACCCTTCCAAGTTAACCTGTGTATTGTGAGGCCCCACTTGTTGTGAGGCCTATCTCTGGGCTCTCGGTGATCACCGACCAGTTGACCTGGCCAGACCACCCCTGGTGCTAATTAATTAGTAGAATGATCGTAGGCTTTCCCGGTGTATAGAATTGTGGAAGGTTACGCAGGATTTCCACCGGGTCAGGTTCTCCAACTCCATCTCGGCCGATGTTTTGATGGGCGAGTTGTTCATGCCCTAAAGACGATGGATAACTTGCCCATCAAAACGTCGGCCGAGATAGAGTTGGAGAACCTGACCCAGTGGAAATCCTGTGTAACCTTCCACAATTATTTATTAGTTACTTTCGTAATATTCTGAGAACCCATGGATTTCCCTGACTTTACCCAGTTTTCCCAGTTTGCGGGTACCCCATACATGATGATCACCACACCACAATACATCTGACAGATGGAAGGCTTGATAAAATACCCATATAAAGATATGACCCATATAAATTAATTTTGTTTCATATAAATATTTATTTTCAATAAAATGAAGCATATTATTATCTGCCAACGACATGACCACACAAATTCCTATATGAATAGATTCAAACAATCACCTTATCAATCTACATGCACTAACATTCACCTATCAATAATGCTGTTGAGGATTACCCATTAGAACATGTACCTAGAGTTAATATTTGTGATAATTCAACACCAGGGGTATGTAATCAATGACTACTCCTGGTAAGTCGTTACTTATCATCAAAATCTTATACATTAAGGATTAATTAATAACTGTTTACAGATCACAGAATCTTGAATACAATGACATGGTCCTGAGAGACTGACTAAAGCTAGACCTACAGAAGCGGCAAAAAAATCAAATGGCTAAGCAGGAACTTTGATAAGATACGAAATGCAATTGATGATAATATTATCAGTAAGACTGTCACCAGAAATTACTTACTGATTAGGCCAATGAAGGAGCAGAATAAATAGATAAACTTGAGGACAGATATACCTTCACCACTAGCCTGTATCCACTCACAATATGTACACACATTTCACTCAGAAGTTTCAACAAAACCTTTCAGGCCAATCATAGTATTTTTTCAATCTTGCCATTCAATTTAGCCCTTCCTTCTAAATTTACGAATAAACATGGTGTCGTATCAAAGGCATGACCTAGCTTCACCAGAATTCGTGATGGCTACACAAAACATTAACACTAAACAATACGGGAATAATTCAAAATTTTATAATCCGAAAAATCTAAGCAGGGTAGAAATGTGGCTCAATTAAATTTCATTCTACAAATATGACGCTTGCCCTGGAAATTATAAGCCCCAACAGCATGCACAATCGAATCGCTGCACGGAAGACTAGATTAACGCTCTAAATAAAACCGGGACGCAAACATTAATTTGTCCGGTTGGTATACTACAAAAAAGTTTTAAATTCTCTGTCACAGAAAACATATAAAGACCTTAATCGTTCCATAACACTAGCAGAAGGACACAGACGGCAAAAACGAAGTAGCTCATACCCAATACTTACAAATCTAGAGGATAGAAGAAGAAGACTAAATATTTTCCCTTGAAGTCAGAAAGTTTGATTTCTGTTATTTCCCCATTCACAACAGCTGTTCCTTCCCAGTGTGGCGCAGGTTTGGAGACTAGAAAATATACATCATTACAAGGAATCCTTTAACAGCACTTGCACTAGGACATCTCATTACCGGCAATAACTTACTGACGGCATTAGTCCATTGCAACGAATGCCCAAGGTTTTTCCCGGTACCTTGCGGATAGACTGAACCTCCAGCGTAAGAGTAGCAGGATTCATCGCTAAATGCCACTTGAACTAATCCCGCAAATAAGAAAGAAAACATGCAAACCAACGCACTTGAAGCCATTTTCACTGCGCGTGGCAACTCGTCGCAAAAATAAAAGAATCACGAAAATATTACGGTCGCCTAGCAACGTTATCAACGTAATGTAAACAACCTCCACACGTGGGCGAAGGTTGTCGTCGTAGAGCTCGAAGAAGTGTCCAAAACCAAAAATTGTTTCCTGTTTAACTTAACAATAGTCTTAAGACTCCGTACTGTGAACTGGATTTCCTGTTACTCCAGCATGGATGCGTCGACCCCAGACGGAAAAGTAGACGGAGCACAGTGTTGGTACAAAGCTTTTAGTCGATGTAGTTCTCTGATTTTAGTTTGATTTACTTGAAGTTTTCATTACGCAGTTAAACTAAGGATTCCTGCATATGACATATCTCAGAGAGTCAAGGAGGCAAATGAAGCCTTAAGAAAAGACGACACTCCATCGAGGGAAACCAAGGAATTCAGAGTTAAATTTGGCCCAACAATTGTGCACTATGAACCTGATAGGGAGAGCTCATTAGGTAAGGCATCAATAACTGGTCGATGAAGGATTCCTCGACGTTCCTTAAGAGTTGTTCCATTGCTTTAAAACTTCAGCCTGCCCATGAAGTAGGTACCCATTCGTAGTAAAAATGCAAGATGAGACTGAAACGGGTTCGAAGCTAACAATCAGGTATTGGATAGCTTAGTTTATCAGGTAGCAGTATTACTTCGCATGGTTGAATCTGACCTCAGTACCAGAAACTTTATTTCTTGTGGTTCGTTGAAAAACCGCATCCCATGAACCTCTTATATGAGGTAAAATTACTTGGCTTTGGTTTTTTTAATAAATAAAAGTCAGTCGATTTTTGAGCAACCATTATCATTTATTCTCATAACCAACATTTGTCTTAAAAATCTGAGCGAAGCTTTGCTAAGTAAAGTGTGAACTAAAATTTGGCAGTGTATGGTTCAAAATTATTAGTAGTGAAATTTCTCAATGTTCAGAGTTTTTCAAAAACATATTTACATCTTAATTACAGAAGCTGCATGGGGAGAGACTGGTGAAGGTGCTGAGGATGTCTCTAACCGAGTAGAAAAGGATAATAAAAATAATTGTGACCAATCTTCTTACTGCCTTCTCTCAGACTCGCTAGTCCTGCAAAAGAAGCAAGCTGATGTTAGTGCTGATTGCAATCAAAATGTCAACTCAATACACTACGATAAAAACAGTCAAAATCTCATTTTGATGGGTAGCTCAACTGAAGAAAAGGCAGAAAACAATGTGGCAGATTCAGAAAACAAACCTGTTGGCATGCAAAGTAATGCCTCATATCAAATTGAATTTAAGGATTTGGATCATGATAATCAGGAAATTTCATTTTCCAAATTCTGTGAGATATTGAATGACATGGAGTTCAATGAAACCTGTGAAAGGAAAGACGAAGTCGAAAGACTTTCTGTGGTTGAACACATCACACAAGTATCTGAAGAAAATGTGGGCAAGGATAGCATTTCACTTGCCAATGATGGAGAGAGTGGAGTAACCTTCGACTCTACAGGTGACAGTGAAATACATGAAAGTATTTTAAAACAGGAGGAAAACATTGAGGAACAATTTGCATTTCCCTCAGAGGAATTCATTGGAATTAAGCCACAAAATTTTAACAATCAAGTATTTGAGTTTGATGATGAAACCCAAGATGAGGAAGATATTTTCCACCAAAACCAGTCTGCCTTTTCCTCAATTAAGGATGAAAGTGAATTAAGTGTATCGCAAAAATCCCAATATAAACACCTTATGCATCACAAGTGGAGCAATTCCAGATTGCCTGCATACAATGGACTTAACTCAGAGTATGGTCTCACAGCAGAGATGTTGGAAGAAAGAAAAAGGTAACCTTTCAAAACATTACAAGTTGGCATGCATGGGCCTTACGGAATGCTTCATTTCCAAAAGGCTGATCATTTTTTAAGCATCACTTGTATACATCACATGAACAGCTAGGGAATATCAAGGTAAATTATGTAGACCCTTGGTAACATTTGTCTGTATCCTAAATATCAAAAATTTTCCTCAGTACTTTCTGAGATGTAAAGTTGACACTTTCCCAGTAAATAACATGAATCAAACTTTCTCGGAGTCACTCTTTAAAAGCCACTGAGAATAGGCGACAAGTCCAGGCCTAAAACTTGGGCCGAGTTCAAATCTCTGGCCGTGAGAGATGATAGCAAAAGCCACAAAACGTTGGGCAACTAACCCAATAAGTGTGTAGGGCACATCCAAAAATCATAATCAACAGCTGTAATGACCCGTGAAAGCTTCAACGAAAAAATTGAGAGAGTTTCATCTATATTTTTGGAGTCAAGATATTTTTATACTTGAGATACAGGATAATATTAACAAGGGTCTACGCTGTACACCCAAAAAATTTAAGATAAGATAAAAATTGAGATTTTAAAAATGAGTAGAACATCGCCAAGAAAGACAAAACATCATCAGTGGCTTATGATAGATATGATGAGTAAATGTCCCATAATAACAGGCTTTGTATTTATCAAGCTTGCAATATCTAACGGATTGATATTTTATAAACCTTTTTAATATGCTTATTTTAACCTAGTGGCTCAGTGTTCCTTGTGATATATTTTCAGTAAAGAAAATAATGTGAACCGATCTAGGCACCACTAAAATACATCCCTTCACACTGAAAAGCATTTTGAGCCTTACATTTACTTCAGCTGTTTTTATCTTATTAATTCAGTTAAGTCTCGATTTACAATTAGCACATATTTCAATTGCATTCATGGTAAAAAATTAATCAATTCCACATGAATATATGTTTTCCATAGAAAAGCTGAAATAATCCGACAAAAGTTGTGGGAGAAGAAAAAGAAAGAAGAGGAAATAAAAGAACAAAAGAAAAAGGAAAATGATGAAAGTTTCAGAGATTGGCTAAGAAAAAAGGAAGCTGAAAGAAAGAAATCAGCTGACGAGAAAAAAAACTATGAATTTGTATACGATCATGAGGAAGCTGAGAATGCATTTCAAGCTTGGCTGAAACGCAAAGCTAAAGAATTAAGGCAGCAAAAAAAGCAAAATGAAGCTCAAAAGGAGTACGAGATGCAATTGGCACTTAGGCGAACATTTGAAGAGAGCCAAAGGGAATTTAAAAGGTGAGCTACGTATTCCTTAATAATTAAATTGGTACATGGCCATTACCTGAACTCTTTGAATACCTTATACTGTCTCAGCTCAAGCTAGGGAAAAATATGTATTTTTAAACCTAATTTTATCCAGCTTCACACAGCATTCAAGTTTCTCCAAAAGCACCATTGAAACTCATGGTCATGCTTCCATGGTTTATAACACAACACATAGAGATCAAATGATATATAGCATAACACTGCCACCCAATTTGCTGTTGAAGTCTTTATCGGGCATTATGGAAGTTGTTCATTGAGAAATACTGTATATTATTGCCAAAGGAATAAGTTCTTTCTTGCCATCCCAGAACTCGGGTACATAAGCTATTAACTCATTGATCTGCAATCTATTGAAAAATTTGTATTCCAAGTACTCAAATAATTGTAATTCAAAGAAATTAAATTCACTTATATTAGATAGTAATTGCAAGGCATGATTTCCTTAAAATAAAATCTTTTACCGATGAAGAATGTTATTTATATTTTGAAAGAGTGACTGTTCATTTAATATTACCAGCTGAAACATGCTTCACTTTCAGATGGCTTCGCACAAAAGTGAAGAAATCATCACCACCAGGAAAACATAAGAGTTGTACTTTCAGGAGTATGCGGAAATCACATAAAAGATATGTAGTGGAGAGAGATGTGCACATGAAAAACACATGCAAAATTTATCTTGGCCGCTGAGGGAAATGGATTACTGAGAAAAAAATCAGTAGAGTGCTACACCTTCCTTATGCTACAGTTCCTGCAGCCTGATATTGCTATTTAATTCATGGAGGGATGTTAGATTTGGTACTTGTAAATGATGGCATATTTATCTTAACTCATCCTCTGGAGTAATACCTAAGGTACCAACCCAAAAGTTTACATTCCCTCTACTTATTTACCGACATCAGTAGTGTGTCCATTAATTGGATCTAGAGAAGACTACTCTTGGGAATTTCTTAAAGTAGAATATATGGTAACTAGTTTCCTCTGTGGCATGCCAATTACATAAGTATTACCCAATTTTAGCCTTGATCTGAACAAATAGCAAGGTAGATTCCACGTTATTTAATTACTTTACTTATCATGTACACATAATGTTATACGACAGTCGGGGTCACAGAGAGATCCCAGGGCTGTGTTTGGTCAGGAAGACCAAGGATTGATCTTCTTAAGCATTATTCTACATTTGTCATCAGTTTTTTCCCATGATAGAAAAAAGGGTGGATAACCCTGTTTGATGCACATGTTACTCCGAAAGTTGCCGGGTCAATGCATCTGCACGTAAATTAAAAAATTACAAGCCAGCCAATCATGCATAGGCAGAACATCTCATGCTTATTTCAGAGCATCTCTCACCAAGAGCCTACCCCAAACAAAGCCACAGGTCTCTGATATCATACATTCATTAAGGTGTCAATTCATATTGACTCCTCTACCGATGTGTTTCATGGTTTCATCCAAACTTAGAATGCACAACCCTTCAATCAGCAGCCAAGTGCTCTACCCACCAGGCTACCACACTACCCCATTATAACATAAATAAAATACATATAGCCACACTGAATTCTCATGAAGCAAGTAGGTCCCTGGTATCTTTTATCAGGAGTCTCAACAAGGTACCCAAAAATGTAACGATAGTTGTATGTAAAACTTCACTTTTGTATTGCATTAAAAAAAAAGTAGGCGATGAAAAAATCAATAAACATAGCTTTAGTGAAAAAGCAGAAAATAAAGGACTAAAGATAAAAAAATCAATGGATTGCTTACCTCTGTTCAGTAATTTATAAATAAACCTTTAATTTTTTTTTTATAACTCACATTGCTTAAACAATCACAACACAACTCAAAGTCACTATTTTTGGGTCAGAGTGACTCCTTATTTCCGGCACCTGATCCTTCCCTTCGAGGAGATGCTTATTTTCCCTAATATCTCGCTCGAAGACGAGCGCAAGATGACAAGTGTAAGTGTTAACAATAGCAATTTTTGCTTCTGCATATGCAACCAAGATTGAAATGGCAAAATCTGAGATAAAATGTTACGGGTCTGATTGGCTGCCTGCATTAGTGCTGTTGTTTTCATGAGGATTATTTTGATTTTCAATGTTATTTCAATGAAATTTAATACTTGCAAACATAAGAAAAATATCAGGATTATAATATGTATGTATAGTAAAACCTTTTTACATAGTAATGGAGGGGACCAAAATTTGGGCAATTTGAGGTATGGAGGTTCACTATAGAGAGGTTTTAGTGATGGGCACCATTTGTTCATATCCTTCAGGATACCTTTTTTCTTATTTACAGTTAGGTATGCTCTCATAATAAACAAAATGGCCTTAACTAATGGTTATCTTGAAAATTACAGCGTATTAAAGGTGTATAAGAGAAAAATAAGCGTGAAACATTTGTTGCTGAAAATGTCATTCCATGTACGTAATCGTGGTTGCATTAATGGCCTCTAGTTGTCTCGGTACGATTTGCGGAGGTAGTTTGGCCATCTTGGGCCCACATAGCGCAAAATATCTTCTAGATATCTAGAAAATATCTTCAATGTCTTGGATATTTTAAATATCCACCAGATGTCTAGAAAATATCTACTGGAAGTCTAGAAAATGTTTTCAATTTAGTGGATTTTATAAAAATCTACTAGATGTCTAGCATACGTCTTTTTGAGTGGGGACTCTTTTTCTATATGTCCAGTGTAATCAAAATTGATAGGTAACTATGAACTGTCTCAGCTTGTTTACCATCAATAAACAAATCCAATTCAATGGAATAAAAGGTATGTCAAAATTCTAGTCTCTGCTTCTTATAATTAATTTAAAACTAATATTTTTTACTATCGTAACGAATATTGCCATAACCTTTTACGTATCACAGCTATGTACTCATTCATATACATATCATTCATTCATAGCCCTGATGAAGGTGTTTAAATACGTTGGCAAAAACTTGCATTAAACATTCTTCAAAACCTATACTGCAAGACACTGAATCAACATTCATTGATAATGTTGCTGACTCCTTTGAGAAATCTAAAAGGAAATTATAAGCTGCTTTGGTAACTTCAAATTTGGACAAGGAGGAGGAAGCCCCCATTAGAAAGAAGTAAATGCCAGAGAGGTTCCAAAATTCAGGAAGAATCCCCAGAAGGCACCCTACCGTCACCTCCTGCTCCACCAGTAGGTTGTCAGTTGAAAATAAACTATTGTTATGCTGAAAAATATTATATCTTACTCATTTGTCCTGAATTTTTCCAATGGATTGAATTTGAATATGAATGTCTAGAAAATATCTTATCAAAGATATCTTGTAGATATCAGAAAACTGGACATTCAGATATCTACAAAATATCTAGAAGATATTACAAGATATTTTCTAGACATAAGCTGAAGACATTCTAGATATTTTCTAGACATGTAGAAGATATTTTGTGCTATGTGGGGGAGGTGTCTCCTTGGTATGATAAGTGGAGGTTTTACGAGATAGAGGTTCACTACATTGAGGTTTGCCTATAAATTTACATATAAATCAGACGGGACCGTTGGGGTGGTATGAAGTATGGAGGTTTACGATGTAAAGAAGTAATATATACAAATTGATAGGTAAGGAATAAAAGGGATAGGAACATATAACAGAAAAAGGACGAGGACAACGGTGCTGTGGTAGATGGAAAAACGCCAGAAATCAGAGGATAAAAATGCGGCCTGACTGGTCTTGTTTGCACTTAAGGCGCCGTGTGAATGAATGAAGTAGTGTATCCGCCATATTGGCTTATTTCACTTGGGCTCTGCGTGCCCCGAAACGCATGTTCCTGTCTCTTTCCTGCTACCGTGTGAGTGTGTATCTTTCGTTTCATCCTTGTGTCCTTGTACATTCCTTCTGTTGGTGAGTGGTGAGCTGCTCCAGTGCCATCTATTGGTTACTCTTGTGAGCCAAAGCAAAGGGAGTTTTCTGTGCATAAACCCCCGCCGAAATAATGGTAAATATAAGCGTCCCGGTAGCTCAACTGGTAGAGCACCTGGCCAGCAACCAGGAGGTATTGGGTTCTAGTCTCAGTCAGGCCGCATTTTTACCCTCTGATTTCTGGCATTTTTTCCATCTACCACAGCACCGTTGTCCTCGTCCTTTTTTCCATTATATGTTCATATCCCTTTCTTTCCTTACATATGAATTTATTTGTAAGTTTGCGCTTAAGGCGCCGTGTGAATGAATGAAGTAATATATATTCTACAGGAAATACCACATTCTCTGGGAAAACAAGAGAAGTGAAAGTAAGCCTAAAACCATCATCACTAACCCAGTCAGCATTGTAATACAATGTCACTGTGCAATGACTGAGCTTGTCCCTTTGGACACAATTGCACACCAGCATTGCTAATACCACTAATTTGTTAATAAAAAGAGCTACGTTGAAAATAAAAATCCATAATCTAGCAACAGCAAGATAAAGTGTGCAAAAAGGGATTTTTTTAGAATTGAAACCAGTAGGTAGTCTCAACAACTGTTACAATAAAAACGATTTAAAAAAAATACAATTTCCTCGTGTCATGATCAGTAAAAGGACAATTTTCAACGTTAATGAATTTACTGCATGGCACTGTGGGAAAACTGGATGCACCAATGACTTAAAGGAGATGGGTTCCTACCTTCAGATTTTCGTCATTAACAAGAGTGATTATGTACTTATGATTGATGATCCAACTCTCTAACTACAGACGAGTATATCACAAATCCAAATGTGGCACTGTTAACTTACACTGACGTTTAAAGTCAAAGAAACTAAAACTCGTAACTGCTGTCAAATCTTCCTTATCGATAAGAGAAATCAAGTAAGAGCTCGGCACACTTATTTGATTTCATGGAGATAGAATATTATATTTCAGGGACAACATTTTAACAAAATAATGTTGGAGACTGCAAACAGAACTTCACAAAATGGTACCTAAGAATTTAAAGTTAATAATAATTATAATATAGTAAATTTGCTGCCCAGACATAGAGCACATTTCAAAAACAACAGAAATCTGAAAATGCAATGTTGACAACAAAGTAACGTGCTCATGTGTTTCCGAAAGCTATACATGCATAAACAGATGTCTATAATCTGACGTCAACTAAGAAATTGCTCAACTACGGTCACAATATCTCAAGGCATTGATTAACCATAAAGAATTTAAGTACCTTACCATGGAATATCGGCGTCCTCATAGCTGAATGAGCACCCATTCTGAACTTGAAACATATGTTTAAAATGTTCACATCAAACAAATCTTTTCAATTCACAAAAATTTTCTTCCGGACTTCTCTCCCTTTGAATGCTGATATAGTGATTCAACTGCTGTAATTAAGTTTGAAACGCCAAATCCACTAATACCACCCAAGGCACATGTGATGGGCCATTCCTGCCAAGGTCTGTCCCAATCTAATGGGATGAAGAATGCTCCAAACCAAGTTCCTAATATAGCGCCAATTATGTTCCTGTACACCATTTTTCCTCCCGTACTACATGGCCGAAGCCCAAGCACTATGTTCACCACTGCTTGCGATCCAAGATTAATATAGGCATGAATCAAAGTCAGCACAGCAAGCAGCACACTCAACATTAAGGTTTCTTCGTGCTTACGGAACACTTCGGCTCCAAATATAATGAACGTGACAAAGAGTATGAAAACTGAAATCCCAAAGTAAAGCACACATTTTAGAACTTCTTTAAATTTGTTTTTAAAATACTGTCTTTTAACACCGGAGGATGCACGTTCATTTTGCCGGCCTAGCGATTCATCGGTCACAGGGAAAGCATAGAGCTGAATTAAGTATTTTGCGCATTCCAAAGAGACAAATACTGCCGCAATTGGTACAGACGAAAGCTTTCCAATACTATATTTATGGTCTGATAGCAACAGATAAATAAATATCGCAGCACTGTAGAAGAATGAAACCACACAATGAGTAAATATAGTTTTCAAGTTCTGCTCCTCAGAGAAAGCGAACATTCTCTACACCTTGAAATTCAACGGCACAGGGCGATAACTCACTAAAAATAAGGAGATATTATACTTTTACTAGTGTTTTCAACTAGATTCGACGATAACGGTGAACATGTTTCCGCAGCAACTTTATAGGAAAATACCCGGACCATGAAAATACCGATTGAAGACCAGAGAAATTAAGCGCGCTACCCCAACTCGCAACTGTTAAATAAGAGACGCACGACGTCCGAAAATCAAGAGACGAAAGCAACACGATAGATAGGCTGTTTTCAGTATTTTTTGACCGTGGCAATCACGAGTAGCAGTATGACAATGAATTGCAGATAATATTATTTCATGTTTACGTGTGTTGGTTTACAAATAGATATTCTTTTTGCTTCTTGGGTACAATTCGAGTGAAATGGGAGGAAAGCATAAACAGGCGCAAAGAACAAAAAATAATTCTAGGGTAAGGAATATTGCA
Organism: Ischnura elegans; assembly: GCF_921293095.1. Taxonomy (NCBI): domain Eukaryota; kingdom Metazoa; phylum Arthropoda; class Insecta; order Odonata; family Coenagrionidae; genus Ischnura; species Ischnura elegans. The sequence continues at coordinate 62,182,277 of NC_060251.1, forward strand.
TATGTCAAATTGTGTAATTTATAAATACTGCCAGGTATGCTCGTCATTCCCCGTTTTGATGCTATTGCCCTAAATATTTTAGCCGTCCAGCAGTGGTCGAAGTGCTGAATTACTCAGAAATACAGCGTTTGTAGGATTTACAGCTGTGAAGGATGGAAGTGCACCAATTTTGCCTGGGTTCTCCCTCAATCCAGATGAAGCTGATACGCAGGGGAACTCCGAGTTTAACTTAGTGATGAAGAAAATGTACAAAAAAGATTCAACCACTAAATTAAAGGTTTGACTATTTTGAAGGATTTATCTATTCCGTGTCACTCTTGTATACTTGGGTGTACTTATTTTCAGAGTGTCTTATCACCATACATTTTTCGTAGGCTTTGCAGGAATTTGCTGACTTGTGTAAGAGATCCGATGGAAATGAAATCAAAGGCGCCCTACCATTGTGGCCACATATTTACAACCTTTTAGCCATGGATGCAGACCATCGAGTTCGAGAAGCTAGTCACCAAGCTCAAAGGCAGCTGGCTCTTGTGGCAAAGAAGAATCTTGCACCCTATTTGAAAGCCTTGGCTGGACCATGGTTTACCGGAATGTATGACACTTATCCACCAGCAGCATCTGCAGCGAGACAAGCATTTCAGGTTATTTGTTGTGGTGTGGAAAAAAGGGTTATTATTTATGTTTTACTCGATATCTAATAATAAGTAATTATTATGTCCCCAGGATGCATTTCCTCCCGCAAAAACGGTGGAAGCCATATCATTCTGCCAAGAGGAAATTTTTAATTATATATTTGACAATTTAGTGAACCAAAATGCTAATACCTTGAGCAACCCGAAGTGAGTATCCCTTTTTTTGCCAGTCGTATTGTAAGTGAAAGTGACATTCTTATTTATTGCTTTCTACTTTTTAGGAATTCATCTGCAGAAGAAATGGAAGCGAAGTACACAAGGACTCTCATTAGTAGTTTACAAGGATATTCATACTTTTTGCAACAGCTTCCGGCAAAAGTCATTAAAAATTCGGAATCCAACAACCATAAACTTCTTAGTTCATCCAAGTTTTGGAAATATGCTCGTCACAATTCTCCTATGGTATGTAATCTTATGTCACATTGTTTGAATAGTTTTAATATTAAATAGATGTGCTAAGTCCTGGTAGCAATGCTTTATTAATTCTTTGTAAAATATTGATACAATGACCCAATTCTTTTTTTTTTCTTCCAAATTTGATCCATGCATTGAGTATTCGATTGCTCTATGTGATAGGATCTATAATTGTGTCCTCAATATGTACTGAACTCAGGAGAAGTGGATCTAGTTGATCCTTCTTGCATTTAAGATGCTTGCCATTTAAAATTGGAGTGATACTCTTAGGGATGGCAGCTGATTAGATAGAAAAGCAAAGGTTACTGCTATGCAAGATGTCACGAGTTCGCTATGCTTTGGAAGGGAGAGGTAATGTAGCGGGCTGCCAGCCTCCTTATCCTCACAATTGCTCACCCTTTCACTCACTCTAACTTCTCACGGCCCTTTGCAGACCCTCACTGGCACTCCTTGGCTCCTTTGGAATGTGACTAGGCAAAATGAATCACTTCTATCTCTGTTGCAATGCCAATGGCATCCTCTAGGATTAATGGTCTTTCCTGCTTGGCCCATATCCTGTTGCTCCCGTCGAGTGTGTCCAAGAAGTGGTCATGCACCACAGCATTTCTCGCCTCTTCCAGCCGTACAGGATATGTCCTCGGAGCAAGATGCCCCAGCTGCACTGAGAAGATCGTGATGTCTTCCCTGGAATTCCATGTCCTCTGGGCCAAACATCATTTCCCTCTTCCTCACTTTCTTTGGGTAAAAACGCCACCCCAATGGTTCCAGCATCTTTCGGTAGTTCTTCCAAGATTCTTCAGGGAGATCACAGTAAGCAGCAAGAGCATTGCCGGTGGAATGCACTCTCAGCTAGAGCATTCTCTATTCCTCAGACTACTTATTTAATTGAGCTACAGTCTCAAATGGGAAGACCCAGTCTCCCTCTCCTCTGAGCTTCTGTGGCAACACCATACGTACCGCATTTATCTGAATATAGTCCCCCCTTTTTTTCATAAATGCCTGTAGTTAAAGTAAAGGTATGTATATTCAAATGTGTTTTTTTTCCTCCTTAAACTGAAGTCGCAAAATTAGGGGGGAGGGACTATATTCGGAGAAATACGGTAATCACGGTCACCACTGCCGAATTGCACTCTAGAACTCCGGATCGAAGTACAATCCTACTGACTGTGCCAATGTAGAGGCCATTCATGTGGGAGAAGGATTTAAGTAGAACACTCAAGGCACAAACTCAACTACTCTTTATTATACCATTTTAGAGGGCCTTCACATCCCCACCTCCTAGATCCTCCATCCAATGGACTTCATGCAACAGCACTCTCAACAAAGAGGTTGGCTGCCCGCTACTCCTGTAAACCTTGCTATCTGTTGATGACTTAAAAAGGATCAACCCCTGTGGTTGAAAACTCTCTATTAACACCATGGTGTACCTCTAAATGTTGTATGAGGCATAGCATACCATAATCTGTTCTCCTATTTCAGTGGAATATGAATTCCCCATTAAGTTTGCTACATTTTAAAAGATGGCTTAGCAAATCCTTCTTCTATATAATCCTTCTTCTTCAAGTCATACTCTTGAGTTAATAAACCCATTTTTCAATTGCTGCAGTCATGTGACTTTGACTTGTAAATTAAATATTAACTTTTTTTGTTAATAGTTAAGAGAGAGTAAAAGGGGACAGATCCCCCTTTCACTTGTTATTGGAGCTCCACTGCTCATTGTAAATTTTTCAAGATAAGAAATACTATCCAGACCATTTGAAAAATGAGGAATTCTGCTATTGAGTGGTCTTACGTATTAAAATTGAGTGTTTTAGGCTGTGTTTGAATTATTTTTTCTCATATGCTGCAAAAGCAAACATTTCCCTTACCTTCTTTCCTGTCCTGCCTTGGTAATTGAGTGGGAAACGTTGCCTACTTCTTTCCCGTAGTTCTTTACTTTTAGTGAAATCATTAATTCATTTCTATAAATAATACATCTGTGACTCTGAATGGAGATGTTCTTTTTTTTTAAATAGGTTCAATTAATCTTGCAAATGAATGTAGGGGTTCTAAAGCCTGAATCTCATGATTACTCTTTCCATCCTCCAGAATGATAGCTCCAGCGATAGGTTCTCACAAGAGTGATCGCTTGACCCATCATTTTCTGAATCAAAATTTTGACTTGTGTTTCTTGTGAAATTTTAGGTCCGCAGTTCATGGTTCTCTGCTTTGATAGCCATTTGCCAAAAAGCTCCATTTCTTCTTGAAGATCAGGGCTCTCAGGTTGCCCATGCTGTGTTTGGAAATTTAGATGAAACAGATCCTGGTACTTTGCCTGTTGTCTGGGAAGCAGCTCTTCATGCTCTTGTTACAATCAAGGTTTGTTAATACTTTACTAATTTTGTACTTAAGCTTTGCATTAAGATTTATTTCAAGAAGTAATTTGGCAAGGGTTACGTGAGTTTGCATATGTCATGGGCAATATTAGCACATATTCATATTGTGATCTATTGTGGTTGTTCAGGAAACTCTAATTCGCATTAATACTAACATTGTCATTACAACAGATTTTTTTAAGATAAGTTGTACAAGGGATACTCCCAAGGTGTACTCAGCAGATTTTGATCTAAATTGGTAGCATGGTTATGTTTGGTTTTAACCTTTTCCCTACCGTACACGTATATATACGTGTGGACGTTTCCTGACCCGGGAGACCACGGGCGTATATGTACGTGTGAGATTTTCCCGGTCAAGAAAACGAAACCCGTATATATACGTTTTCTAGCTCTCCCCCTTTCGGGACGGTCGTGGGTTTAGGTCGCCTTTGTCTCGGGACCCAACGCTTCTGGGTTTAGGATTAACCCTCCGAATCCGGGAGCAGGTACCCGGACCCTTCGTCTTTTATAACCCCTCTCAGCGGTAAGGGACAGCGGTCATACAATTGTTTATAGAGTCAATTTTCGAAATAAATATTTGTTCATTTCTCAAGAAATATAAACTAAGAATTGAATTGTTTGTCTTTTGAGCAGCGTTTACAATTTTTAAACGAAATTCTACGACAAATATTAACTTATATCTCGAGTTATGTATAAACATCAACATGGAAATTGTTGCTGTGTTAAATGCTTTGATAATGGCCTTAGAACTTCGTATAAAATTTGACAATGCTCAGATAAAAATGAGGAATTATATTCTGTCTGAAATTTACGTGCAAGCAACAATTATCCATTTGCTAAATACATATAAGCAATACATAAGTTGACCGCGAACCAATGCCGCAGGTATGGTCGTAAACCCGAAAAGGAGGGAGCACAACTACTCTCGGAGTCCGAGATAATGCGGAGTCCCCCCGTGGAGGAGTCGAAAAAGGTTCAGCGAAACCCTTCTTAACGAATGCCCTCCAAAAATGCTCCATACCACGAGAAAGAAGAGTCTCTTGGGGCTCGGTACAGCAGTCAAGCTAAGACGAAAACTCCGCGGTCTCGAAAGGGTTAAAAGCACAAATGTAAAATTTACCATGTCAAGAGAAACCTATTGAGTGAAGGTATTAACTTCCAAAGTTCCATGCTCTCCACCCATTTTCCACCAATGGTCCCCTCACATCATAGGCCCATAGCAAGGCAATTGGCAAAGAGAGTTCAGGGGGGTGGATGTCACACCGGCCGAGTCTTCATGCTTTGAGAGATGGAATTTGAAAGAAGAGAGATGAGGGCGAGAAGCATTGGCTTGGCTAATTATATTTTCTTTGCTTTAGATACAAAAGGGAAATAATGGGATACTTAAGATGGTACAGCCACTGAACAAAATGAATAGTTTCACATTCATTGAGTATTGTAATCGGCAGCTCATCATCATTAACAGTCATCAATCCCGAGATTGGTTTGACACAGCTCTCCTCTCAGTTGATCGTTTAATATGTACCTACATAATTCTTCTTCTTTTCATCCTTCATCTATTGCTCTATGAATCTCATCTGTTGTCTAAATGTACCATTCTTCCCTTCCACCTGTTCTTCAATGATAAATTTCATTATTATCATATTTCATTATTACGTGACGTTGGCGATCTTTTCAATCAATCTAATCCTCCTCCCTCAATTTCATTGAGTTGTTTTTCCTATCATTACCATCTATCCTAAGTTGTAGGCCTTCCACAGACCTTTGGAGTGAACTTGAGACTATGCAGAATATATTAGCCACTACCCTCATTGTCTTTCCTGATTAATCCGCCACTTTTTTTTGCCTTGCTCTTGGGAATTCTGGAACTTCCTTGCAAAGAATGAATGCTTCATAAAAGTAACAAAGCTGGGTTGACGTTAGAGGCTTCCCAATTATTTAGCTAACCTTAAAGACCCCTGAAGTATTCTCTTATGTTTTTCCTGTGTACAGCTATGAAATTTTTGAAGGCTACTTGGGTTTTCCACCTAGTAATTGTTGACATCATTGCCAAAATATTGGCAGCAATGTCAACAATTACCCAGTGGTAAACCATAATAGCCTTCCAAGACTATAACGCCCCTGGAAATGAATTAGGTTAGAGAAGGGCAAGTGTGAAGAATAAAATGATAAGATCCTTTAATGGTGTATGTGAGTGAACTCCATGATTAATTGAGAGGCAGCTACAGAATTCCACAATTCTCAAAATTCCCTGTCATTGCTGATAGACTTATGAATGGGTGAAGCAATTTTATCACTATTGGCCCATAAACTTCCTCATTCTATTACTGTTAATGTGATAATCATGAGTTGTGAGTTTTCATTTCAGTTCTGGTTTTGTAGAGCTATTTGCATTAAATCCATTTGGTGCCCTGATTAGTTACTCATCACTTCCTTCTTCATTACCTATTTACTCATTCAATACGATGCTCTATGATCAAGTTTTCATGAGGATCTAGTTCTTCTGTTGGCAATTACACTTTTTTATGAGACTCCAAAAGTTGGAACAATTCCCAAAGGGACTATGGCCTTTCGACTTAGCAATTCAGTTTCAGAATAAAATTAATTGGTGAAGTCAACCATTTGTTCCGCTCTAAGATATGCTGATGATTGTTTTGATGTACTCTCTGGTATTTCTTTCAGGATTGCTGGTCCCACATTGATCCACACAAGGTTGTGTTTCCCAAACTGTGGCGTGTACTTAAAGAGGGAGGTCAAGGAAATGCTTCAACAATTTATCCAAATCTCTTACCACTGTTGAGTAAAATTCCCAGGGAGCTCTTGAATGATAGAGACTTATTTTACAAAAGGTTTTTCAGCAACATGCGGGAAGGGTAAGTCAGGTGTATTTTGTGCACTTTTGGAAAATGTTTTAGCTCTGATGTGTTCTGCATTATCTTAGAACAGGGGTCTCCAAAGTACAGCCTGCAGGCCGGATCCGGCCCGTGCACTCGTTTCAAGTAGCGCACGATTCTCGCTTGTTTAACTCTGTGATACGCCGCTAGGAGCATTGCAGCGTTGTACTGCACGTCAAAGTCGCCTTGAACTGTTCGTAAATAAGAAATACGCTACCGGATTCTTTAGTAGACAATGGTATCGAATACTTCAGTCATCGGCAAATTTGCTAACTGGCCTGCGGGGCGATTCAGAACTTGGAAAGTGGCCCTCGTGGCCTAGTAAATTGGAGACCTCTGTCTTAGAAGGTTATATTATTTCCCTTTTCCAGTCCACTCTTTCCTCATTCGTATAAGTTCTAGGTAGTAAGGCATTTTTCTTTGCTTTTTTTAATCTTTGGTTATTTTGTGTGTTATTTCTACCTCTTTAAAAATTAAGATATATTTATTAATAATTCAATGCCCAATTACCTTCTAATGGTGCAATCTTTAAATGCATTACACCAATTTTCCCATTTTGCTTTTCATAGTACATATATGTTAAGCATGTTGAATTACACAGCCAAGCACGAAATCTTCAAAATTAATCTGTACATATTAGGGCGGATCGGAAAAATCGATTTTTTTCAAATCCATCTGGCCCAATGAAAAAAAGTTGTGGGACCGATCAAAAATAAGGCCTGAAAAATTTGAGACCTCTAGGTGAACCCCTGACCCTCGCTCAAATGCAATTTAGGGGGGGAAGGTCGATATTCGAAAAATATAGTATTTTATGGTCATTTCCTATAGATTTTGCCGAGTTACTGCCCTTTTAGGGCAAAAATTTCGTGCATTTTGACGTATCTGCCACCGTTTAGCCACAAAATGCCTAATTTGAGTCCGCGCCCGCGAAGAAAATATTCCAACGCCCACGCAGCGTCGCGGATACAAGAGCCGCAGGCCGATCCCCTCCCCTCCCCGCTCGCTTCTACCCCTCCCACGCCTCCAATACAGCAAAATGCATCCCGCGTATACTGCTAGGAGGTCATTTATCTTTGATAATATAAATCGGAAGATGGTAGAAGGTAATAAAGGAAGCTTAGTGAAACGACTTGTCCCTTATTAGGCGCCTCGTCGGGGTTAAACAAATCGATGTTACCAACTTTTAGAGAAGTGATGAAATATTTTTAGATCCGAGAACGCAGGAAAGGAGCCTACGGTCCATGAAAAGGCCTCTCGAGTGGCTATAAAAGTGTGCGAACTATGGTGACGCTTCCCTTCCATTATGTGTGTGACTAAATGATTTATCGGTACAAAAGGAAGTACTAAAACTTACGGAAAATGCGAATAGGCCAAAAGTAGGGTTTTTGCTTAAGTACAAACCTGAAGCACTTTTGAAAGAACATTTGAAATTATGCGATATTTTTGCGTGTAAGTGCAAGAAGGAGCATAATGTTCCCCCAATGAAGAAGTATGTTGAGAGACCGGCGGACGAAACTAAAGATGATGGCTGCTGGATTGAGTTCTAAAGAAACTCGACAACTGAGGAAAAAAAGAGAATTGTCGGAGAGTGTTGAGTCGACATCGTCAATTCTTGTATGGGAAAATAGTATCAAAAATTTTCTTCATCAATTCATCCGAAGAAAATTAAACTGAAGAGAAATCATCAGATGTTTATCTCTACTTTCCTCATCAAATAAAAATTCAGAACTAAACTCAAACTGGAACTTCTGCGTGGAAAATGCGTCTGCCAAATGTGATAGAGGTATATGCAAGAACCAAGAAACAGCAATGATCGTCCCCGCAACTTTAGTTGACGCAAAAATCATAACTTCGTAAGAAACATCCAAGGTAGTTTGCAAGAATTATTTACGTAGACAGAAAAAGATGCTAATTATTGTGAATACGAAACGAGAGATATCAAAGGGTGTCATCAAAGGACTACATTTTTATGGAGTGAAATACTATACTTCTGTCTGATGAAAAAAGGCAAGAGCACTTATCAATCCAAGTTTAGAGGGGAATGCGTGGTGTTAGTTGAAGAAACAGGGTCCCACTTTTGGGTTTGCCTCCCCCGTTGGAGGATTAGCAAAAGTTATAAAATCTGCGATTCTCGATTCCTTTCCGAGTGAAAATTAGATACACAAAAATAAAAAGGATTTGAATGCGATGGTAAATACCGCCCAAAAAGGAGGCATCATCCCTATGCTACAAGCATAATTCCAACATCCCTTGCTATGTGAGTAAGCTGTTCTCGGGATTCCCACCGGGTTAATTTTTCCATAATGGCAAACGTTTCAAGCTCCGACTCAGGGCTCATCATCAGGGATAAATGTCGTTGAATCCCGAGAAGAGTTTACCCACATCATTCGCCGGGAAAGTATCAAATCATATTTCATCCCTTACAGAGGTCTATTTGCTAGTAGCACTAATTTGACTTAGATTTGCGGCATAAATTGGGAGGGCTTTCTTAGGACCGAATTTGCGTTGTTGCAAGTGTGCGTTTGGCGGCCGATCCGAGATTTTTTAAAGTGCTGGATTTTAATATCAACTTTAAGGACTACTCGCTGATGACATATTGGAGAGAGACCACAGTACCTCCGGCTACATCTGACCTTAGTGCTGTGGATTTTCAAAAATCTATTAATAAACTTTCAGATTTGAAGTTAAATATTTCTTTTTATTATAGATACGGACGAGAGATTCGTGAAGATATTCACCAAAACTTTGTTGACAACAGCGAAAGACGAGGAATGACACTGACATAAGAAATACAGATTGGAAAGCAGATAATTGAAAAACTGTTTCGTGATTGTTCCTCCACAGACGATAATGAAACTATATTATTTCGACTAACGAAGAATTTTTTATTAGACTATTTAGACTAACGAAGTAAGACGCACTTGGTGTGAATTTTGGTGCATTTGGCTCGTGGGAGAAGCTTTCGGGGAGGGGACGCGAGCGGCTTTCGCCCAAAATCCATTTAATCACATCTGTCGGACAAAGCCGAAATTGGAAAACATATCCGAAGGTAGCACATCTTTATAGCCACTCGAGAGGCCTTTTCATGGACCGTAGGCTCCTTTCCTGCGTTCTCGGATCTAAAAATATTTCATCACTTCTCTAAAAGTTGGTAACATCGATTTGTTTAACCCCGACGAGGCGCCTAATAAGGGACAAGTCGTTTCACTAAGCTTCCTTTATTACCTTCTACCATCTTCCGATTTATATTATCAAAGATAAATGACCTCCTAGCAGTATACGCGGGATGCATTTTGCTGTATTGGAGGCGTGGGAGGGGTAGAAGCGAGCGGGGGAGGGGAGGGGATCGGCCTGCGGCTCTTGTATCCGCGACGCTGCGTGGGCGTTGGAATATTTTCTTCGCGGGCGCGGACTCAAATTAGGCATTTTGTGGCTAAACGGTGGCAGATACGTCAAAATGCACGAAATTTTTGCCCTAAAAGGGCAGTAACTCGGCAAAATCTATAGGAAATGACCATAAAATACTATATTTTTCGAATATCGACCTTCCCCCCCTAAATTGCATTTGAGCGAGGGTCAGGGGTTCACCTAGAGGTCTCAAATTTTTCAGGCCTTATTTTTGATCGGTCCCACAACTTTTTTTCATTGGGCCAGATGGATTTGAAAAAAATCGATTTTTCCGATCCGCCCTAGTACATATTCGTAAGAGGTATTCTCTTGTGCTGACAGAAGATGAATGCATAGCTGCTGCCAATTCTACTCTGAAGTAACTGTGTTTGATATTATGTTTGATGATTAAATTGACCTGATGTGAAAATTCACATTCTTGTGGCTTTGTCTGGGGGTGAGCTCTGCTCATACATACCGAAAATAACTTCCGGGTTGGATCACTAAGTGTGATATTGGAAATACTAGGAGTTACAGAGAAAATTGTCCAAATATGGCTGTGAATGCTGAAACCGGTTTCCAGGAAGATTTCACTAAATGCCATTAAAGCAATAGTATTCTACGTCTACATGCTACCCCACAAGCCACCTAAAAAGGCATGTGGTAGAGAGTGTTAGGACACCAGCCGTCTATACATTAAAAACAAAAGCTCAAACAAAATTATGATACCATTTATGTGTGTATTTATGGTTCTGGGGAAAAAAGAATTCGCATATCTATCCATTCTCCAAAATATCTATCTCTTAATTTATCGCTCCTGTCGGACCTGGAAATATAGTGAGGCTCTAAGATGATGTTCTCCGTGTCGCTCCTAAAGGTTTCTATTCTCAATTGTTAAAGCAATCTAAGCCTAGCATACAGCCTCCGAGTCTCTAGTGGCTCCCAGCCTAATTCACTTAATATCTGGGTAATGCTGTCTGTTCACCCTTAGCAGTTGTTGATGAATTGTGCAGCTTTCATTTGAATTTAATTCAGTTCACAGATTAAGTCGTTCTGCACTGGTTCCCATATGCTTAATGCCTATTCAAGGTGTGGTCATACGAGTGTGAAGTAGCACCTTTCTTTTACTTTCTCATCTGAAAATCTTCCCTGAATATGCTAGAGGAATCCTAGCTTCTTCAGGGCTATGCCTCAAATAATCCTTATATGTGTTTCCCAGGAGAGTCTGTAGTATCTTGCAGCCATTGTGCCATCAGTTCATTTTAAGCCTAACACAGACAGACATAGAGAGGTACAAACATTCACTTTTATGTGTAAGAGATAAAATTACATCATTATCAGTGAATACAACTTTCCTACTCTGGATCAGCGCATGTGGAAAATTTGTTTTTCAATACTCAATTTTATCATATAGCTTCTTTTATTCCTTAGGTTTAATCAACCATCAGTTCAGCTGAGCCAGTCAGAGTCCAATGCTGTGTCAGTAACTTTCATTGAATGCCTAAGATATACTGTAATGATGCATCAGGATGATGAAGCTTTCTGTACTTCCCTTTTGATTGATCAGGTTGGTTTCTATTTATTTTATGTGTATACCAGATATGTTTTTACTATTATTTGTGTGTATTTTTATTTAAAAAACATTGTTCATAATAAGCATGCATTATTTTCAGGAAAAAAATTAAGATTGTAATGATTATCTCAATGGTTGTGATTTATTTAATTATGGAGTAATACGGTTTGGTAAAAGTTTATCATTTTATAATTTCAAGTATTCCTTTAGAATTATATCAAGTTTTGAATGCCAGAGAATCCAGATTTGATTCAAATTTTACTATTAGGTGGGGAAACTAAAATAGTATGCATATAAAAATGGAGAATGGATATATTGGGATCATATGAGATGAGATTTGGGAACTACTGGGGAAGAGTGGGGGCTACTGATGTGATTAGGTAGAGGGTGATGGATAGTAGTGGGAGGAAAGTCAGAAAAGAAAGACCTCTTTGAATGGGAAACTGGATAAGAAAATGATATTGAGCAGGTAAGTGAAAGGACTCTGGTGGATACTGGATAAGGAAAAAACTAGTATTGATGGGGAACAGGAGGGGCTGTAGAAGGAAGAGCTTGGTATAACTGAGAAATATAGATTAGGTTGTGTATTGAATATAATAAGTTCACATGTAACTTTGTTGAATTCTATGTTTTAATTCAGTATGCTTAAAAGTTTTAAAAACAACTATCAAAATGCTCTTGCTCTCACGACCTGGGTTTTGGAGTCGAGTACCATCATTTGGTGGTGTCGCTAGGTGACCATAAAGTATACTGTCACTTCATATACATCACAAAAGGACTGGGGGTAAGGGGTGGATGGGATGGTTTTCATAGATATAAGAGATCGGAGATGGAGTCAGGCTTGTAGCTATGGTGACTTTTGGGGTTCATTCCTCTTAAAGTTTTTCTCTTGTGGTGGCTACCGGCAATACATCTGTGTCAGAAATGAAAATTAGATGTACTGGTGATTTGATGGTATGAATTTAATGCAAAGTGTACAAATTGCCAAAAAAACTGTCAGTATAAGCAAATCGCATACCACCCTAACTTCCCCCTAAGCAAAATTTGTATTAAACTTAGGTCCTTATTTTTTATTTTAAAGAGGCTTCCTGTCATTTAATCCTTCTCATTTTTTCAGCTCATTCCAGTCTTGAAGGACTCCTTTTCTGAAAAGAAGTGGAAATCACTCATTAGGCCTCTATACTCTCAGATGTCATCACTTGTTCACCACTGGCACAAGAACATCTCTGAGTGTCCTTGCTTTAAAGCATTGACTAGGATTTTCTGGGAGCAAGTCACTGATACCATTGCTGAAAGTGTCCATGAAAATCAAGATACCTTTGCTTTCATGTCAAGGAATCAGCTAGAATTTATTCTGTACCTGAAAGACCCCACAAGGCAAAAGAAGAGGGAGAATTTGAAAGTTGGATTTGTTGATAGTGAAGAGGAGAAGGGAAATGTGGTCGCATGTGATTCAAGTGAGCCTTCTGCCTCGGAAGATTTGGGCTGTAAAGATTTTGAGAATCAGTTAATAAGTTTGGTCCTTGAAACTTGTGAGGAATACTGTAGTGGAGCTTCTGTAAATAGTTCACGTGTATTTGTGGATGCTATGACGAATTTAGTTATAGAATTCAATTCTGTTGCACTCGTGTCACATTTGGCTTGCAAAGCCAAAGGTGAGGATGACAGTCCTCTGCTTCTTGAGAAATTACTGTCTTGGCTTCATGACCCTACCATGTGTACATCCAACCTTGTTAAATTATTGTTTTTGATTCTGGTGCATCTGCAGCCGGAAGAAAAGCAGAGTATTCTTACATCATTACTTGAGGTAAATATATCCTTTATTCCTATAGGCAAATTTTCTATGCTAAGTTTAAGCTGGATATTTTAAAATTTCACCTAATTTTTTTCTGGTACATTTCAGTTGAACAATTTACTTATTTTACAATGGTGCCTCATCAATGCTGTGAATTCACATTCTAGTGATGATGTGGTTAGGAAATGGCTCAAAAGTCCTCAAATATCTGAGATTATTGTCACTGTGGTGAGGAACATCAGCACCAATAGTTTGAAAAACGGTGTAGATGGTGATGCAGGGGATTTTCAAACAACTTGGGACGTGCTGAAATGTTGTTTCTCAAAGACCTCTGATGGTGGTAAGTAAGAATGAATGTTTAGGATCAGTAATCATCTAAGCAATTTCAATAATATCTGCTCATTAAATATTCTTTTAATATCAGTTCCAATATATGGTTATCATCTGTTGGTACTTGCCATAAAATCTTGGGAAGCAAGTGGTCATTGAAAAAATTCCTCGAAAGTTATTAATGTAAAAGTGTTGTGAAGGTGGCATAATCAAAAGTGCATGCATTCTCTATCTCATTATAGAGAAGTAAGGAATTATGAAAATTCTTATGTCTCTTGACTATATGTCCATAATTTTTAGGGGGCCAATTTAAACGCAGAGAATTACATATGTGGTTTGAACTGTTTCCTAATGCAAATATGTACATACTTTTTATGGAAATGGTATGCAAGTGCTAGGTTATCGTCAATTTTCATTCCAGGTAGTGATCATATTGAAATTATAATTAATTGATATGTGCTGGAGTGAGTTAATGTTATTTCTAATTTTAGACTTTCCAGTGTCAATGGAGACTCTCATTAGCATAGTCAAAGTATTATGTGATGCCATTTCTCCAAAAACATCTACTATCCAAACTGATCCAAACTCATCAGCTCGGTTTGTTGGAGAGTTGACATGTGCACTTTTCAGCAGGGAGAGTAAATCATCCGTACCTTTGGCCCTAATTTTGTTAGAAAAGGGAGATGAAACAACTAAATCTCCAGCAACTGGTAAGTTTCAAGTATTTACTGCTTACTTCGGTCATATTATTATCTTCCTTGTTTGTTCCAAAGTTAAGACCATCCCAGTTTTCAATGTCCCTGAATTTTAACCATGAGAATGCCATTTTCAAATCATCTGAACATTCTTTGTACAATTAAACACTTTAATGTCGTATAATATGATTTTATTTTATATATGTAATACGATAGAAATTTTTTCGGGCTCATCATGGAGTGAGAAAATTTAAAGGCTGCCAACATTTTAGGTGCCAACTTGTCACCCATTCCCTAGGCTGCTGTGTAAGAAAGGTCACGAGTGTTTCAGATTTAGGCCAGAAAAGCTAAAGGTTTTTAGATTTGGACGTAAAGAATTTTGTTCCCTATGTGGTAGCCCAGTGGGTAGAGTTCTGCTGATAAAGGGTCCCTTGTTTAAATCTTGGGTGAAGCCTTCGGACCATTCGTAGCAAAAATCATTGATGTGCGAGGTGGCTCAGGGAAAAGAACTGGCTTCCCTAACCTGAATATATGCTATTCACCTGCCTGCAGCTTAGTCTGTGGTAAGCTGTGCCCCAATCTATCCTAACCAACCTTCGGGTTGAAATACTGGCAAGGAGACATTGCGAGAGTGATGTTCGGGATCTGAATGCCGGTGTTATTTTCTGAAACTACGTAGGTAATGTAGAAAAAGTGTCTCGGCTTTCTTCCACGTAGGCCCAGGTTCGAGAGATATTTGCATGTAAAGATTTCATGCACCATGATTAATCGCTCCCTCTCAATTCCCATGGTGGTCTTAGGTGTTCGTCCAGTGATTCTTGCCGCGTGAGTCCCTGGTTCAAGTCCCGGTGTGGGCTGATTTGTTTTTCTCCCTTACAATTTTAGAAATCACCGTCACAACTCATCCCCATACATTTTGTTTAGATACTCAGTGATTTTTTTTATTTTCATATTATTTTATGGATGATCACATCTTCTGCCCAAGGTTTTCTGAAGACTTCTCTCTCTTACCTTCTCAAAAGATTATCTTTTCCCCTACTTATTGTAAAACTTACGTTTTACTCTCACCTTGAAGGCTCATGTAAGTTGAGATGCTCACATCCAAATTTTAAATCAGCCAAACACAAAGCATTTGATGTGCATAGATGCCCCAGTGTCCTCTATAAATGCACTTACAGTATAAATAGATAACAGAGTCCATACAAAAAATTGTTTATTTTTGTGATAGTTAAATGGGGACTTTATTAATTTAAGTTTTTCTTTAAACAAATTTTTAAAAATAGTTATGAAACCAGGGGAAAATAATTGATTATTTATGTTGTTTGAGAATCAAAATAAAGGGCTAAGAATTTTTTTATTTCAGGTGGTGTTCTGTGTGACTTGGCACTGTCTATGTTCACTACGTGTTGCATCGGTCATCATCATGCATCTGTTCTTCATACTTCTACTCTGTCTTTACTTGGAACAGCGTGGCAAACGCTTGTCTCCTCAATGGCCCTGGCATTGGGAATTGGCAGCAATGTTGAACCCTTTCTTGAGGTCACGGACAAGTTTGCAAAAGCTACTTGGATGTCTATATCGCCACTGAATGAAATTGCCTCGTTGGAAGTGGCATCAAATAAAGCGGTGTCCTTTATGAAAGCTGCCCTTGAAGCATGCACCTGTGATGATGTCCTTTCGACCGAAACTGTCCTCGCCAGTCTGTGTCAAAGGTTTTTCAATTATGGCACAAATTCACCCAGACATGCAAGCAACAAGTTAATCATGCAAATGTGTTTAGCTGCTGAGTTTTGGAGGAATTGCACAGTCCTAAAGAAAGAAGTTATTGTTGAGGATAATGACCCAGAGAAGTTTTTGCAGTCAATCTCTGTCTCCCTATTCATGATGAATGTCCTCTCTAATGTGGGCAGTCATTGTGGATACCTTGCAGAAGATTTTGCAGATGATTTTGAAGGTGTATCGGATGAGTTATCAAAGATTGAGGTCAAGGAGAACCTAAGCAGTATTGAAGGAGAAGAAGAAAAATCAAGTGCAAAGAAAGTTTATGAAGAATTTCTTTTGAAATTTTTAGATCATGTTACTGAATCCTTAAATGAATATACACTCTGTAAACTATTTTTGCTGCATTTCAAAAACGTAAGGGAACTTTCCATCTCTTAAGAATGCTCTCCTCTTTTGTGTGCTTGCATTTAATCACTGAATCTTTGTTTCAGGATCCTTTGAGTTTAAAAATAAATCCAAAATACAAACTCTTGAAATCACATCTTAAAAAAGTTATTGGCTCAATGAGTGATGGTGGTATGCAGCAGTTAAAAAATAGAATTTTAGATCAGTAAGTATCTGATTCAGTTTGTCAGAGCTGAACAAAGAATTCAACTTCAAGTCGAATACCTGTTTTTTTTTGCTTTTTCAGAGTGGAGGAATATAATGGATTGGGACTGTGGGCAATCAAGTTCATGTATTCTGAATTATTGTTGGGAAAAGATGCATTCACTGCATTTGCTGATTTGAACTCAATCTCTTCTTTGAGTCGTTATCATGTGCAAATGATACAGGTATTTATCCTTAATTAGCTCATTTCTTAATTGCCTTGTTAGGCCATGGTTAATGCCTGTTAGGTGCTATGCTTTGGAATACTTTCTTTGTATTGGGAACTTCTGTGTGCTTTACTAATTGCACACACCTGAGAAGATGATGTGCTCCAGTAGCTCACCTGCTTCCTTCTCTTGCCTCAATATAGTTTTGCTCTTTTCAGCCATAAATAACTTTTGTTGTTTATTGGAGCTCCATTGACTTGATTTTATATCTAGAAGTCGAATCTGATTAGGAATTGTTGTCACTTCCTCTGAATAATAATACCAAACATCATTGTCTTTCGCCTCTAGCTTGGCTAATAAGGGTAGTGTGCAAACATGCACGAAAAATGAATAAGTATTAACAACTAAAATATTGCTCTCTCTTTGTTAATATTCACTGTTGTTGATATATGTTAGCTAGTGTTATGGTATGGTTTTTTGAGGAGACGGCTGATAGCTGAGGTCATTTGCGCCATGAAGGGTATGGAAGATAGGGTGAAGAGAAACCTAGCATCGATATTATCCTTCTCTTAATGAAAGACATCAAGGGAACCACGGCTTAACCTCCCATCGGACGGATTGAGTATTGTGCTTGAAATGTCCTCCTCATACAATTTTCAAGTAGGGATCGGGTAGTCTCTGAAAATTCTCTGCCACTGCCGGGATTTGAACCCAAGCCCACGGGTGGAAAGCCAACATTCTAGCCACCACACCAACCTGATCCCGTATTAACTAGCCTTGGTGACTTTTGGATGATAGGAATTTGGAGACATTGCCTATCAGTCTATATAAAAATAATAGTTTTTAGAAGGCTTGAGGCATATTTTAATTACACCCTTACAATACATATGTGATAAGAAATATGCTGCCTCTAAAATTAGTAAGTACCATTTATGATGCAGATTTTTATTCTTTTAACATTTTCATTGCTGTACTTTTTTTTAGAATCAAATTCTCATCGAAAGTTAGCAAACAAGTATTCTACTTTTGCTGACAAGAGGGTGGGGGTTGATTTAGCACTACTTACAGTGAAACCTCGATATAACGACACCCCACGGTGCACTAATAAACACTCGCTATAACGAATTGTCGCTTTACCGGAGGTGGAGCAAATAATAGCCAATATACCTGTTGCGAACAGATATACAGGAACAGGAGTGGTGCGGCGACAGATAAACATCTATCCGATAAACGTAAGCATAAATCCAGACAAAAGGCGATGTTTTTTTGCATCACTAAATTCCCTTACTCAAATAACGACTAACTATTCAAACAATTTATAAGCGCCGCACTGAATAAAAATCATGCAAAGCATTGTTTCGTCAATCATTATATTTATCGAACGACAGTTTACCACATAAATTTGATACTGAGCACTCCATTAACTTCATTTCTAACAGATCGCTAGCAATTACAGAGGTTAAGGAGTATTGATGAAAGTCTTCCGGCGGTGAAACCCTCGCTATGGCGAGAGCCGACACCGAAAGGGTCTCGTAAAAACGAATTTTTTAACACGATCATTATAGGGTCAATTGACGGTGCATCGGCTATCTCTCGTAATAGCGGGGGTGTCGCTATAGCCCGTACTCGATTTAACGAGGTTCCACTGTACGTAAGAGAGAGAGAAGTATTGCTCTCCAGTAGAAAAAAAGGATTAGCAGTGGAGTAGGTCATTCAGTTGGTTTTATACTCTCATTCGAACAAATAATAGTAATATTTATCTACTTCATTGGGATAAAATATCCAAGAGTTTTGTCAACATACAATATAAAATAAAATACTCACATGCATCATCACATCTGTGGGGTAGCAAGTAATTTTGTTCGAAAGGGTCAAAAATGAAAAGGGAAAACTTTTTAGAAACAGCATACTTAGTAGAGGTGTTAAACTAACTTTAACACTTCTCGTTATTGAAAAGACTTAATTTTTCAAGAAGTATTTTTTTAAGTTCATGATTTTTCAGTATCTTGTTTTCATCTATGAAGTAAATTAATTTAATTTATTTTTTCGGGGATCTCCCCCTCACTATGCCTATGCATGCTATACAAAGATACATGCAAGCTATTCAGTTGAATTATCCGTGGGTTAATGTAAAACATCAGAAACTCGTTTAGATTATAGTAACACTTTTGGATTAGTATTTTCTTTAATTTAGCTCTGAATTGAGTCCGGTAGGAAATGGAAGGGATGGTGATATGTTGGAATCTAAGTGTACTCATTGTCGTTGGGAATGGAATAGTATAGACCTTTTAAACAGAGACTGGGAGTATTGGAGGGTGTGTATGTTGTATCTGGACTGTGTGTTGTGATTGTGTAGGCTGGAGTTAACAGTGAAAATATGAGGATAGTTTCGAACAAACATAGCCCAGGTTAGTATATAGATTGAGGGGAGAGTTAAGATGCAGAGACATACAAAAAGTGGTCTGCTTGGGGTGCTGATAGGGACTCTACAGATAGCTTTAACAACTTTCTTCTGGAGAAAGAAGGTTTTCGATGAAAGAGAGGTATGCCCCAAAACAAAATGCCATAAGATACATGAACGTGTACTTTGGCATTGTACAGAGTTTTGAGTGTGTTGGTGGACCCCACAGGGGCGAGCTTTCTGATCATAAAAAGGCACACAAAAAGCCTTTTATTCAGTTCAAAAAGATGTGACAATCAGTCAAGTGTATCTGAAAGGTAAATGCCAAGACATTTCATTGATGACAATGCATGTTTCTGAAATTTCACACTAATTTTCCTGTTAATTGAAATAGAACACATCCGTTGATGCAGTGCTATTAGCATATCACGCTGAGCACTCTCTTTGAATAATGTATGTATAATATTTTGTATTAACTGGCCGTAAGTGTGGAAATGGTCTTATCCTACATGTTACTTTTTCAGGTCTTTTCATCATCTCTACCTAAAGAGGAGTTGGAAGAGCTTTCTTCAGAATCTTCCAAGGCTTTGTATTCACTTTCCACCAATGTGCCAGCGGAAGGTGAAGCTTCAATTGAAATATGGCCTCGTTGCCATTTATCAGTAGTTGTTTGTGCATTGAGAAGTATGACCATCCCATGGAATGGAGGAGAAGATAAAAAGATGGAGAATGCTGTCAAAACAGCTCTTGATTCAATTCTTCTCACAAGACAGTCTGGAATTAGTTCCATATTTTCAAAGTAAAAACATTTTATGGCTATTTTCTCTCCTTAGATTTGCATGAAGTACACCATACTTCCGATTATCCAGGCTAATGATGGGGAGAGATGGCACAAATAATTGGAAAACACGAATAATCCAAACTTTCTCTGTAATGTATTGTTAATTTTCATAATTTACGCAAATCAAACTGTCAATCATTAACTACGCGCACTGTCTGTTATTTTAGATGGCTTTCCGAAATCATTTAGACCCTTCTTTTCCGAACCAAGATCTTTTTAGTGGCAGTAGCATGATTTTACTCTTGTTCCTATTGCTGCATGTAATACCTGATTTCTGAAAACCACGCACTCTTGAGATCACGGATTCAGAAAATTGGTTTGCACGAATGCTTCAAAACCTTTGCGCGATGTCAGCAGGCACTGTCAGGCACCATGCCACGTAGTCGTGCCTCATGCAAGTTGCCCCGTATACAACTGCTGCGGCACCCAGTTCCGTGGTCCATGAATTCGATCGTGCACTGCAATGTTTAGATAGCATGAACACGGACCTTCCGTGAAGGTAATGGGCGCACGATCACCCCATTGTGCAGCAGCGGTTATAGGAAACCAGGACTTTAGGCAATTTGTCTACGCTGGCGAGTTCCTGGCTATGACTCATGCTGTCTCTACTTCCACTTCCCCCACTGCCTTCACCTCTACTATTCCTTTCCTCTTCAGTTGGACCTTGACTAGTCACGGCGTAATTATGTCTGAGTGCAACGAAATCTCCGGTTCCTTTGGGCCGTAATCAACCAAATACTAGGCCACAGTGATAATTGCGCATTTGCGATTTGAAATATACAATTATAGATCATAGACAACATTTCTTTTAATTTGCGATTGGTTAACCATTGAAGAATCTTCTAAAATTAATCAAGAGTTTTTTCCCTGCCGCTGATCGTCGTCTACATGCTAGAGCAGACGTCCAAGTAAACTTGAAACATTCCTTGTCTTAAAGTAAATGAAATAATTCTCTTTTACATAGAGGATTCTGATGGAAACTATAATCCCATTGTAGCTTTGCATTTAAATGCAAAAATAATCATCTGATCTGATCTTGCATCCGATTAATTTTTTTATGAAGATCGCGGAAAACATCGGTTAAGTGTAAAACTCGTGCAAGGATAAGCCGCGGCTGGATAATCGGAAGTCTGCTGTAGTTCTTTTCTAAATAGATTATTTTATGACCATTGAAGAGCTGTGGATATACATCAATTATTGTCGTTATAATAATCTGATTTATCTCATTGTAAATTTCAATTATATTTTCCAGGGACATGTCTTTGTGGACATACTCTGAAACATCTGCTGCTGTGGAAGTTGCTGATTTCTTGGAAGGATGTGTGAAAAATTGTAGAAAAATGTTATCTGCTAATCAGTGGGATTTACTGCTTTGCTCAATGGTAGCATGGGTGCAAAGTTTGGCAGCAATCTCTGAGAAGCACATTAATATTGATAGCACAAGAAGTAAGATCAGCCGTTTAGCATCTTAATAGCAATCATCTCTTGTAATGAAACTAAATTTTGGTACCCGAGTACAACTTCATTAAGTATCAATATTTTTCATTGTTTAGCTGTCATAGAAATGGTAGGTTTGAAATAAATTCATTATGGTGGAAATTGTAAATTACTTATGAACAAAGTATAAATTCCTGCGGGCGTGTGTAGCTAAGGGCTGAAGGAGAATGTAATTTCAGTTTTACTTATTGTCAATTCAAATTTTACAGTCCGAGTTACTGTTGAGACTTACAAGAGCTTAATAATGGTAAGAGTAGAGTTATTTTAACCGCATTGGGGCCCAAGGTTTGAGCTTGTCATCCAATAAGCATTTGTGTTTGATTTTTTTCCTACTATATTATTTTACTTTAAAATCATGTTTGCGTAATAGTGGTGTTTTCAAGTCTTCAATTGAAATAATTTTATTAATTCATTGTTGAACATTTTACTTTAGAGTGTTGGTGGCATTCCGTTGACCATGCAGCTTTGGCTTCATCCATATTCCGCCTCGTTGCGACTGTTGTCGGGACTATTGAAGGAGTTAGATATACTCCTGTTGAAGGACCAAATGTGGATGACAAGGAGGAACAGTCGTTTTCGTCTTGCTTGCCGGAAGATCTTGTCTCTGAATGGAATGATGTGTATGCTGATGAAATTTATCACCCATTAATAAGGATGTTTTCCTTGATGACAGGTCTGTTGGTTTTTTTTTTTTTTTTTTTTGACGTTTCTAAGTCAAATTCAGCAGTTAATGGCTTTGACTTGATTAAAAGCAAGATATTAATTTTATGGCTATGGAAGGAGGAGAATTTTAAGGTTTGCTTTCGGTTTGCTTTTTCTGTTCTTGATATGTATTGCCCATTTCTTGAGAACATTAAAAATTACCTGTATGTTTGTTCATAGTGCATTTATAATTTTAGCATAAATACATAGTTACCTCTATATATCACATGTGAACAGCAGTAGATCCAGGATAGCAAAAAGGGGGGGAGGATTAAGGGGCTCTCCTTTCCTGTATGTATTCGAAAAGTGAACAAATTACCAATTTATCTCATGTAAATTGGATATAGCCTCTCTCTGGATCCACCACTGCATGTGGATATATACATATTTATTTATATATCTCTCAGAGTGCCCATTTGACTTTTTTGCTATGATTTCAGTTTCTACAATTCTCCATGCTTCCCTTCCTCCATTATAAGCCACGCAGAGCTGTGCAAATGCCAAATTTGTAGTGCGAGTAGAGTCATCTAATGTTGAGTCTTTTTTTCAGCCACTACTGTAATTGACTTGACCCGAGTTTTGAAGAAGTTTTTTAGTTGAATTGTTGCCTTCATGTCAATTCAGCCCTAAGCTCGAGTGGCTCCCATGCCTCTTTGAAGGCCTTTATCAATTATGTATGGTTCGTTTCTTGGTGGAATGCAAAATTCCCAGCAATGCTGTGTTTGACATCTTCTGTGCACACACAAGTAACTTTTAAATATTGATCAATCATTTTTAAGGAATGTTTTTTAATCTGGTGAAATAAAAATTTTCACTCGAGAACTAAACATTTTCAATTTTTCCTGAAATTTTTAATTGTGAAGGGCCGAATGTGCCATTCTCCATATTTATTGTGCAATTTTCTGTACTTTATACAAAAAAGGTTTTGAATTAAACCAGTGTTTTTACATTTCAGATTGTAAAATGCAAAGGAATACTTCATGGGGTCATCTGGAAAACTTGCTTTTTGAGGATATTGTCAGTGCTCTTAGAGTAATTCCAGCAAACTGTCTATCAAAGTGCCCATTTCCATGTTTAGTGAACTATGAGAATGAGAACAGAGTGAGCTTCCTTGCCAGCGATTTAGTGGCTACTTTGAGGTCACCAGTGATCCCTCTCCAGACTGCTGCATATCTTCTGATTTTAAAGTATGCTTTTAATATCACTTGTAAATGATCTGCTAATATTTTGCTGCTTCTCAGCAGTTGCAATTATTTATCAGAATATTTAAAATGACTGTTTCCTTTTGGAAGTCTTCTTGATGTGGCTATTGATAATGAAGAAGATATAATAAGGTTACTCAATCTCTCAACCTGGCCAGAAGCTATAGTTCTGGCTATATTTTTTAACCAGGTGACCTTTTTAAAAATTGAGGGAATATTTTTAATGAACAAATGCTATACCAATATTTTCATTTGTTTTTGAGTTGAAAGGTCAAAATTTTATAATGTTAGCACTCTTAGTTGTGGAGGTTCAGCCTGATTTCATAAGGTACTTTCAAGGGTGAAAATTTTAATTTAGAAGACTATTCAGAAATTCATGTGAAGTGTAAGGTATTTTTTATCAATTTTTTTATTAACTTAGTATATGTAATAAATAATCTAACAACAATACACTTTTATCATCAATTACTCTTCTCATCTTTGTTGCATTTCAATTTCAACACATGCATAATTATGGAATGTTTTGGGTAAATAGTGCAGCTACTTAATAAGGTCAAAGTGTAACAGTTTCTGTGTCCCAATTAATCAGAATTTTATGTATTTCCATATGTGTTTTTTTTCTGTAATTTTTTATCACGGTAATTTGGCTGATGAATTTTCTGTAGTTAATAATTTATTCATTTACAGACTAGTTCCCGATTTGGTTGAAGAAGACAAAAAAATTCTTTCAACTGAAGGTTCTGACTCAGAAAAAGTGTGGGAAAAATTGTCATGCCACCTTCTGGAAGATCAACTTAGTGAGGCTCAGTCTGTAGTTGACACCATGCTGATGGACTTCAGGTAAAATTAGTTTTAGATTTCATTTCTGAATTAATCTCTTAACTCCTTCATTTTTATATTATTGACCATATCCTACTGAGTTTCATGTGAGCAGGTAAATACATACGTAAAAGGCAAATTTTTCTCTTATGATACCGGACCAGTATTGTTATCAAAAAATAAATAGTAAAACAAGGCGTTGAAAAAACTCCCAGATAGGTCTAAAATCTTTTTGTGGGATAGTAAAAGATATAATTGTTATAAGATGCATGACATATTATATCATGTTGGTTACAGTTGAATCTATCTCTAATGACTAGCTAAATTCGTGCCTTGGCCATTAGTTATGAAACTACATATGTATGGAAGAAAAACATATTTTGAGTGGGAAGGGTGTAAAAAAAAAATTAGCATTTTAATTTTGTGATTTTTTGAAGGAAAAATTTTATCACTGTGGTTTTCTTACATGAATTAGCATTACTTTTTCAGAGTTGGAGACAGTTGCACTGTTCAGCCTTTCACGGACACCTACACATATACCAGTGCTTACTTTCTTCAGTGGAAGGTGATCCTAGAAATGTGTCGAGTTTCTGAGCCAGAACTTCGGTGCCACTATGCTCAATGGTTGAAGTAAGAATGCGATATTTTTGTGTCTTTGTCTTATCATTAGTTTCATATTTTTACTGGAGGGGAGCCATTTCATTCTGCTGCTGTATTTCTCGCGTAAATATTCCTGCATCTTTTAATCCAGGTTATATACTTTTTAGCAAAAAATTTCATTCTCATGACAAATTGTCAGTGTAATTGTGACTTTTGTTACCAATATAATGGCTTCCCATCCAGTTTTCAGTTTATTTGGTATATGAAATATACATATGTTTTCATTCTGTTGATATTTATGGTATTGGCTCTAGGATGAATTGGTTCTGCTTTGTTGGTTCCTATTCAGGGGCCGTATTCTGTAACTCCAAACCGATCGGTGCGGCACCGATTCGTCGGGTGCGACGTCACACCGACTCCCGGTAAGAAGTCGTGCGATTCTGTACGAACCCGGTCGGTGCGGCACCGACGAGAGGACGGGAGATCGTCGGTAGCCGTACCGACAGCAAAGAGGTGTCGGTACGGCCACCGACTAGTGGGTTTCATGAATTCCCCGGTGCGCATTATACGTTTTATTTTGTTTTTACCTCATCACCGAGTAAATAATGAGGTTTTCTCCAATGTTATCTTTTTCTGCCCCTTCGAATACGCCTCTATAATTCACTGTGTCATCATCTATATTAATTACCTTGACAGAAATATAAGATAATGGTTAATAAAAATGAGGTTTGCTAACATATAATGACTTTCTCTCATTTATGTTACCGCACTTTCACTCGCTTGTAATAGGGTTTATTTCTCTCTATCATCATTTACTTGCTCCTTTGACATAAAAAAGATATTTTTGATTAAATATGAGTTTTGCCGCAATGTTATCACTTTATATCACTCTGAATAGGCGACTGTTATTTCACTCAATCATCAATTTGGCGTTTCTCTCGGCATAGAAATAAGATCTTATTATTTAAGTATGAAGTTTGCCACAACGGTATCAGTTTCTTTCATTTGTAACGGGCAACTATATTTCATTTCATCGTCAGCCATTGATTCCCTTGACGATAAAAGAAGATATTTGTTAATAAGTATGAGGTTTACCGCAATATTATCATTTTCTCTCACTTGGAATGCGCAACTTATACATATGTATTTCACCCAATCACAATTTATTTACTTCCTCGTCATTACACTTCTTTTAGTTGCACCCAGCTCCATATTTTTATAACAATTTCCTAACTTGTTCCTCTAATATTACATTTGCATTTGAATCCTACGTTCACGTTCCATGGTATGCTATTTTCGTCTGCTACGGTGCCAATGGCATAACCTTCCGTTGATAACATTTATACGGAACTTACTTAATGACAACTATATTACCAAATCATGAATAAATAGCATTATACGGAACCGATATTTAAAAAAAGAAACTACGATCTCAAGGATAGTTTCAATAATTCATTCCAGCAACAACAATCTCCATCACATACAAACTTTATTGTGATGTTGTAATATATTGTTTCCTTCGATTCTGTAGGTACAGCATTACCACCACACATTATATAAGCATTGTTAA
Organism: Ischnura elegans; assembly: GCF_921293095.1. Taxonomy (NCBI): domain Eukaryota; kingdom Metazoa; phylum Arthropoda; class Insecta; order Odonata; family Coenagrionidae; genus Ischnura; species Ischnura elegans. Next base: position 62,208,601 of record NC_060251.1, read on the forward strand.
CAACTTATCCAATATCGTTTATCTTAATCTAGCAATAAGTCGTAATTTCCGCAAATAAAAAGATTGAGAATGACGACAACAAACTGTGCCAATGAGTCTTCACTTGTTTTTACCCTTCTTTCATTGGTGGAGACACGTGAAACTTCGGATATATTCGGATTTTCCCTGTTTGGGAAGGAAGGGGAACCGTACCGACTGGTTTGAAACCGACGACCTTACAGAATCGCTGAAAGTGTCGTCGTCGGTGCGGAATCCGTTGTCGGTACGGTTTGATGTCCAGTCGGTGGGCTTGAAAGGGAAACCGACCGGTGCGGCACCGACGAAATACAGAATACGGCCCCTGGTCAGATTCCTGGCATTTGATTTTGTTCCAGGTTTTCAGTTTCGATTTTCACTAAAGTGTGTCATTTTCATTGCTTAATTTCAAATGATATCATGATTTTCATTATGGTTTCATGAAAAATACCTAAAGTCTAAAGGGGCACAGCTAAGAATTAAGGCTGGGGGGGTTTAGGCACAACTAATACTTGGGTGTTTGGAGGTATTGCATACCTGCCAGGGTAATCGGGATTTGTGGGAGCCCTCCTCCAGAAATTTTTTAAGACTAATGGTTCGAAATGTCGAGTTTTATGGCTTTCTGAGGAACATTTGATTAATTCTAACACTATTCTATAAGTAATCCTAATCTAATTACGTAAAATGGATCAAACTTAAATATTTCTCTGAGCTCTGAGGGAGTTTTATCCCCCAAAACCCCCCCCCTTGCTGCGCCACTGCCTTAATTCATATACAGTCGGATCCGGATTTAAGGTCTTCGCATTTAACGTTTTTCCGCATTTAGCGTTTATTTTTTTGGGTCCCGATTCATTCCCTATTAGGACAATGTAAAAATTATCCGTATTTAGTGTTTCCGCATTTTGCGTTTTTCCGCATTTATGGTCGTAAAAATTTGTCCCGCTCAAGATTTTTTTGCCCGATTTAACGTTTTTTCATGGCGGTTCATCCAAATCTTCGAATTTATATGCTCATCAACAAGAACAGTCTCATGAAAGTTTACCAAGAGTCGATAGAATCAACCGGGGAACGCTTCTTCAACTGCTTTCTTCCGCGAGCGCAGCGCTGCGACCTTCAACTCGCAAGTTGGGTGATTTGTCTTCTCGTAACGTTTCGCTCCCCTTCTGATCCAAACACCAGGCTTTTTTTGTATCAGATCCGATCTAATGGAGCAAAGTCATCCCTTAATTACCTCGAACTACCTTATCCTTCACTTCATGAACTTGACTTCGATGATACGTGACGACTGATGACACGAGTTATCCTCCGAGGGCCGCTACAATAATGGTTTTCTAGAAGGTAAAGAGGAGGCCCAATATCAATTGCGCAGTTCACTAGAAGATTCTTTCTATAATCCATTCCAAGGTCAGTTTCCACGGAGGAACAGCGAAAGAACAGAGGAAGTGTTTCCCCTGTCATGACCATGAGTGAGAGCATTCTTTCCCTACGGAACAACATTGTTTCACATCGTAATTTAGATATCCCGGAGCCCATTTACCGACATGCGGCTGGTTGATATCGCTGTCGATTCAAAGATATCTATTTATCTGGGGCTATTTTATGTAAAAAGAGAATGACAATCGAAGTTTTGACGAATTATCACGGTCCATAACTCTAAATAAATCGATCATTCCGGGAAAAATCACCGCATAATCACGGTAAAAAAAGATCGCGGAAAAATATGAAAATCCAGCAGGATTGCCCTTGGTGGTTGACTTCGACATCATAACTCGGACGAAGTTGCCAAACTCTAGAGGCACTGACAATTTGTCAGAAGATATCCAGTTCTGTTGAAGATTAAACCTTTTCACTTAACAGAGTTTAGCTAATCGCTATTCAAGGTCCAACCAAATTTTATTAAAAGCTGCGGTGAAACAAGGTGAGTCGGCGTCAAGGTGATTAGCGCGCCGCGTAAGCAACTTCTCCCGGCTCCATTCGACCTGCATGAGGCCGCGGATTTATGACAATCTGGTGTTATCATCGAGTTGAATCACCATCGACTTGTAGGCATACTAGAAATAAGATTTTCCTTTTTTGGATGACCTCGAAATCCAAAATGTGCGCACAGGAGGCTTTTTAAAGGCTCATAAATCCCTCGTGTCGCGGAGGCTACAGAAAACTAGTTTTAAAGTATACCGGGATTTAAGTTTTAAAGGATCCGGGTTCGAATCCCGGTCAAGGCGAATGATTTTTTCTCTGTGGATCTTTTGCACGCTACAGAAAACGTTAAGTTGACAAAATTCCAATAAACCTCCCTTTTACTAATTATTCGGTAGTTTAGAATTCGGGATTAGCGATCTTCTGTTGTCCTTTTATTTAACTCATCTTTATTGTTGCAATGACGATTTTTTAGGACATACTTACACCTTTTCTTATTATATTAGAAATGCTATAGTCACCTACATGTCACTTATACAGAAAAAATTTTAAAATTTCATTGAGACGACTGAAATATGAGTAAAAATGGAATCACTAATGTCCATAATGATATTCCGTGTGGGAATACTTTTAAGTTGATGTACATTATAATTTTCTTAAAATATTTCATTAAAACAATTGTCATCCTCTCATTACCTACTTATTTCTACTACCCATTTTTTAGATGATTCCTGAAAAATATTATCCAACCCTCACTGGGCAGAGAACATTTAATCAATGAATTTTTTGCTGCATGCAGCACCTTTTAGTTACTTCAAATAAAATATTTTATTCATAAAAAGCCATTCCAATCATTACAGACCCTAAAACCTGAAAGAAATGGCAAGTCCTCATTTAGTGTTTGTCCGCATTTAGTGGTTTAAATTTTGTCCCCCCTGAAAAACCTTAAATCAGGATTCCACTGTATATGTATCAAGCTATCAAATAAGTGATTATACATAGACATTCTTTAAATGTTAAGAGTGAAATGTAAATTATTCTTGAGAAAAGTTTTCAGTTGCACTAATTATTTTGGCGCTGTTTCTTTCTGGCTTCAGTACTGAGTTTTAATCTTAGTCAAGCCAAGAACTGAAGAACCACACCAACCCATCCTTAAGTGGGATATTTACTTTCAATATAGATACTTGGGTTAGTTTGTATCTATGGCATTAATTTTTTTACAGGGACACCGGTCACTTAAGCAGTCTCCTTGATAATGTGTTTCGTCTTCTACCAGATCAGTTGTTGCAAGGTTGTAGCATTCAGGTGAATTCGCCATCATCAAAAATGCTGTCTCGATTATTCGAATCCAAATTGTCTGCTCAATCCTATCATGGTATGTTTCTCTTATTGTATCATTTTAATTACATTTTAGTATTTTTTTAAATAACTTTCCTGAGTAATTATTTATTTGTGAACTGTAAACATTTATTTATGGCTAATGTGAGGAGAAATCAAAGGGCAATAATTCACTGTGCAATTTGTCATAAACAACAATTTATAAATTGAAAATTAATTGATTATTTCAGAATTAACTAAATACTTCTATTTTTCAAATAATCAATTACTATGATAAAATTATCAATTTGCCAATATATCACAATCAATGTTTCAATATTTCAGTACTGCTGGTCACAAATAGGTTGAAAGAAATATGTATTTCATTGAGGATTAAAGTTAAAGGAAAAATTAACGTATTTGATATCAAATTAACTACATATCTTTTGAGTAAAATTTGCTAATACCTACAATAGAAACAAGATAAGAAGTTTTTCAAGGTACCCAGAATTGAAGACTGCTTAGGTGGGAAAACTTCTTTTGAGGGAAAGCAAGCAAAATTAAACCGCTGCATTAAATACTTGGAAATAATTCCAAATTCATTTCATTGAAACAAAAGCAGTTTATTCAGTTAATGTTGAAAGGGAAAGAAAGATCCATGGAAGTTTGTTGAATAAACTATTTCCTTAAACCAACAGAAATTAATTGATCATCATCAGTGGTGAATCCATAGATATTGGAGAGGGCTACTGCCCACAATTATTGGGGTATCCAATTTATACTAGTTAAAATGGTAATTTTATTCAGTTGTTGAATATATTCAGTAGAGGAGAGCCCTGAAAACCCATAATGTTGCGGATAACTCTATGTACTGCAGCATTGATCTGATTATATATGCCGCTACTGAATATCCGTCCAAGGTCATTCACTAATTGTGAATTCATTAGAGAAATTTAGTGTGAGGTAAAATTACTAAAAATGTATGTACAGTGAGTCCTCGTTTAACGTCACTTACCGTTCCTGAAAAATGTGACGATAAACGAAATGACGTAAATCGAAGCATAATATCCCATTAAAAACAATGTGAAAAGTGAATATCGGCTCTTAGACCTCACAATTCCTACGTGAAAAAAATGTTAGCATATCATATCTGGGGCATTTTTTACGGTGGAATGCCAAACTATGGCATAAATACGAGTTCCTGTCTTCTTTGACGACAATAGCAGCAGTGACGTAAATCCTTCTCCATTTTTGTATCTTCCAGCATTTGCTTTTCGGCTTCGCTATGGTGGTCGCCCGGGCGAGCATCGCCTGGGCATCATCATCGCAGTTAATGGAACCAAAATTATTGTGAACTCGGCAAAAAAAAGTGACGACAAAAACGAGTTCTACACAGAAAAATGCCTTGAAATCACTTTTTAGGTTCCTGAAAACCATTATGTCAAGTAAAACCTTGCGCACCTATGCAAGAATTCATTTTGCAGAAATTTTTGCTGAAACTGTAATCGCAATTAAGAAAAAATACACCGTTTTACACTTTGCTTAGACTGACTGTATTACCGCCCACAAAACGAACAATCTGCAACGCCCGCCGCTTCGCCTTTTTTTTCGCGCGAAATTTAAAAGACTTGACGTTATCGCGAAGCGTAGGTGCGATAAACGAATGACGGTCTCAAAATTTTCGTGACGTTATCGCGAAATGACGTTAAATGGTGTGACTAAGAACGAGGACTCACTGTATATGTTTCTTTTAAACACTTAATTCTTCGGGACATTGGTAATGAGACAACCCTCTAAATTCTCAACCACCACCAATTTTTCGTAACCACCTGGACCCCCATTACTGCTGGGAGGTTACCTCCCAGGTGCCCAACATAGCCCCCTGCACCCCCTAGTTCCTATACTGAATCTTCCACTGATGATGATCAATATTTATGAGGAAATATTCTAAAATTTCATTTGTGGGTAGAGTTTAATTGAAACACATTGTTTGGTTACTGTCAGTTGAGGCTTCTTAGCCGGGAAAACTTTTTATCCAGGAAAAATTGGCGTACAACTTAACGGCATTAATTCTGGGCTTGGAAATTGAACATCCAAGAGGGGAACACTTCTCATCTGGAGTCTACCATATTTTACAATGCTCACAAATTATTCACATGTATTGCTATTGAGAACAATGGTAAAGTTGTAACTTTTAACATGTTTTATGTGATAATTTTTCATAATTACACTCAAATTTACTCATACTTGTATTTAAATAGGTGCTGTGACGACTGAAAATTTGGAAAGGCTAGTGTGCTGGGTTTGGGTTGATACGTTCCGGTACTTACCTGCACTTGTCCGCCATTGGTGGAATTATTTAGAGGCAAGATCGAATTCACTTGTTGAGCGTTTGACTGCTGTTTACCTATCTCCCTTACTCTGTGCTGAGGAAATGCGAGCTGTTCAGGCTGAGGAAAAGACATTTGCAAATATGATGGTAGGTGTGGATGTGTGTATTTTTTATAAATTATTTCTTAAAAGATTCTTAAAAAGTCATGAGTTGAATTCAAATTTCAAAGCACTGAATGAAATGAGTAACTTTGTTCGGAGTCACGTGTACCAGTGCAAAGTTATTACCACTAAGGATATTAACGCTGCTTTCTAGGGACTCCAAATAGGATTATTTAATTGCCTTGTAAGACCACGATGTCTAAAATTTCTGTAGTTAAATGGTAAACATTAGAAAACTCATTTTAAAAAGTCTGCATATACATGCCCTATGTAGATTGAATAAAGAAAATGCTATTTTTAATAAGCCATTCAAATACTTACATTTGTATGTTTCTTGATTTTTATTTCTTATTTTATTATAATAAGTTCAAAAATTATTAAAATCAGTGTATACCCTCTCTTGATTTATAATGGTGTTACCAAACTGTTCATTGATTATTAGGTAGTACAAAGGTCGTGGGGTCAGGTAGTGTATCTTATAAGTGCCCCAAAGCCGTTAAGCTAATTTTTCATAAAGTGCTTAATTGTATTTTTCAGTTACTTTTCTATACACCAGCTTTAAGTGCATGATAATTTTATCTTGTGATTGAAAACAATTTTTTTTTCTCCCTTTAAATATTCAAATTTACCTTCAGGTTAAGGTGCATCACACTGCTCGTGAAGTCATCGCTGTTTATTCTGTGGATGATGCTGAAGCAGAGCTAATGATTCAGCTCCCCACCAACCATCCATTAGGCCTTGTTAAAGTTGAGTGTGGAAAGTATCTGTTTGGTATTAACCAATCCCATAATTGGAGGAGGCAAATAACGATTTTTCTCAACTATCAGGTAGGTGTAATTCATAGCTTAAGGCATATTAGTAGTTTGTACTTTAAATATGCAATTTCTGAAAACTCTTTCAACAATCTTTCTGATAAAGAGGAATACTTAAAAATGGCAGAGGGCTGCCCCTCTTTACTTCCCATCTACATTCTTGAACCAAAATAATACTAAATGTAATGGCAATGAAAGTTTAGGACCATATGCTGGCCTTGGTGGTGGTAGGCTAAAGTCCTTGCCTGCCAAACAAGAGGTTGCAGGTTGGAGTCCGTCCTGGATGCATTGCCCCTATCCAGGAAACTGATGTGTGTGTATGTTTAAATGTTAATTTGTTGAAAACCCCAATTTAAAAGGCTAATACATTGCTGTTATCAGTGGTGTGGGAAAAAAAGAATTGTAAATTTTCCGAAGCACTGCATAGATCAAGTAACTTTGTATGCAGCCACACACACAGGTACAAAGTTATATACACCGAGGATGAAATTTGCTATGAAAATATCATTTGGCTTTCCCGGGATTCAAACCCCGATCTCAGGATTTGCTGGTCAGCTGTGCTACCAGTTACACCACCAAGCCATCGTCTTTCAAATATTCTTCCAAGTCTGAGATTCGCATTAGACCTGTTCATGGAAAATTTATTTTTTGGTGTATATAACTTTGAATATTCCATGGAATGAAAAGTTTTCACGGTTATTGTCTGTATGATTGTGGTATCCAATTCGATATAAATACAGTGAAACCTCGATTTTACATTCCCCCACTATACATTTTCCCTGATTTTGCACAGTTTTTGTCAGGTCCCAAACAATACCACCTTTAGAAAATGATACTCTATTTTACAACATCCTCAATTTTGCACTTTTTGTAAGTGGTCCATTCAAAAGTGTAAAATAGAGGTTTCACTGTAATACATATTGATATCATTTGGTTCTTTTTTCATGTGTAATAAAGCTACTGTCTTAAATTTTTATCCGACTCATCTTCTGTCATATTTTTAGAATGGTTCAATTTGGGATGGCCTTGCTCTATGGAAGAAATACCTTGACAGGAGATTTGAAGGTGTTGAGGAGTGTTTCATATGCTACTCTATACTTCACAATTCAAACTATCAGATACCAAAGTTATCATGTCATACTTGTAAAAAGAAGTTTCACTCCCAATGCTTGGTAAGCATCATTCATCAATCATTTTAGATAATTTCATGTGTTTCTTTGAAAGTTGACATTGCTTGTCTCTTAACTCTCTAAAAAACATTTCATCTTTTTCAGTACAAATGGTTCAGTACTAGCAATAACTCTACTTGCCCAATCTGCAGAAATCTTTGGAAGTACTAGGCAGCAGTGATGTTATTTTTATCATTGGTTGGAATTGCATATTTTATACCTATTTTTCCATGGTTAATTTTAGTATGTAATTATCATTGAAAAGTGTGAATGTTGAGTATGATTATTTCTTATTTTGAGAAAAATTTGCTGTTGATTGTCACTTTGTTGAATTTCAATAAATGACTTTTGAAGTGTTATTTTTGTTTTTCTTGGAAAGTTTTATCATTGCATTACACATTTTCGGTCATAAAAATTACATTTACTCTTTGCTCATGACTGTTAACAAGTTGCGTACCGAGGTATTTAAATTCCTAGGTACGCTGATTCTGGGTGGAGGTGTTGAGATTGGAAATATGCACCTATTAGGGCGTAATGCCTTTGGTTTAAACATGGTTAAAAAGCTAATGTTTAGAATATAACTTTACCCAATCAAATGTTATGATGCATCAATTCATTATGAATGGCGAACAACAACTGAAAACGTAGTAACGAGTATGTATTGTACGCTTTAAAATTGTTTAGGTTGACGCACCTAAATGACGAGAATCTTTGTCATCTGTCCGAAACGTTCGGAAAAAAATTACGAGAATTCTCGCCATCCGTACGCAACGTGTTGAAGAGACTTGGTGTAGAAACACTTCTTGTTTCATCGTAAAAGTTTCCGTAATGTACACCAAATAAAACAAATTTTCATGTACATATTACACATTACATTTATAAATTTTATGAAGTCAGTGGTTTAGTAAGGAAGAGTATGTGGGGGGAATTATTTCTGGAATAATTGTAAAATGGCAATCTTAAAGTGATTTTCCAATCACATTTTTTATTTTATTTGCAAAAAAAAAACAATTTGTGAAAAGTAAATTATGAATATCTAAAAAGTTACTGGTATAAGCACGTCATACCTCAGACTCTTTATCACTGACAAGGGACACCACTGACCTCAAATGCTAGGAACCGCACGAAACAACTATCAGAAAAACAAGCAGTCATGAACACAAGAGTGGGGGTGACTTATTTCCATGCAAAACTCCACACTTGTCTGCTAGCACCATTAGACGGTGTCATAGTGTAGCTGCTGTGCCCCAGTGGTGGTATAGCTTATAACCTTCACTTTACTCCGTAACTTTACAAGTCTAGTCAATACAAATTGCTAACACTTTTTATAAGTCTTCTGGTGAAAACATCGGGAGTGACGACATTAACACCAAAAAGGCCACATTTTTTTCATTACAGTACTCCCATAGTCTTTGTTATGTGTCATCAACAAGAACTGTCCATTATTGTGCGACTCCATTGTTCATCATTTTCATTGGTGGACTGAATGATGCAATCCTGTTCGCTCCCTCTAATAGTCCTATGTGATTTTGTGTGCTGGCGTAAATGTATATATTATGACTTACAGTACATGTCTGATCTTAGCAACTTGTTTAATAGTCATGGCTTCATTTTCATAAATGATTCACAACTTAGTTTTCTACACCCCAACTACCTTTCTGCTTGATGATGATTCATTTTATTTTTTCACTAAAATCTTGCAGTATCCTTAATTTCAAAATCCCTCGCATCTTATTCTGGGTTTATGACAACCTTTCCCACAAGATTTTTTCCCTACAAAAGCCGGCCATTAATGCGAAGTTCCACCTCCCCTTCTGACAAACCTTTATTCAAGAACCATACCATCCTCGCACTCACCTCCAGGATTTTGTTCAGGGACAGTTAAAAATCCTGTCAACATGTAAATAGGATTTGAAGCTCCAACCACTACAGCTATATTCCTTGGCGAATTCACTGCTCTACAAGTATGCGGTCCCATGGCATCATGCCAGACGCATATTCAGGCCACGCAATCGCTTGTAGGTGCTCGGGCAGGATGAGGTAAGCAGGGGGGCACGCCATGTTCAATTGGGTGCTGGAAGCAGACTCAACGCATCGCCAGTGCGCAAGTGCATATTTGGTAACTCGCTGGTATTGTAGCTGCCACCTACACTACCTGAGCTCAGGATCCTAGTCCGTCAATGCATTCAGAGCCATTTAGCAGCCTTCATTTGAACTTCATGCTCTTTTTCATCGTCGGACATCTTCTCTAATGCACACCCTGGATATATTACCACCAGTCGCCACTGGTATGCTGATCTTTTTTTAATACTGTAAAATTAGAATGTCTTTTTGGCTGACTTGACTTCGATTTTATTTAACTTGGCTCCCTTTTCCCCAGGGCCAGAGTAAAATATCACAAGGCCCCTCCTACAGTTCCGCCGCTGAGAGTTGTCCGATGACATTTAGAAGGGTCCAAATCGGGGTAGGGAGCAAGGTTGCCAGGCAAGAAAGGGAAACGCCCACCTCACATGTAAACAAAAGGGTTCCGTGAAGAAAGGAACCAGAAGGGACGACGAGCGTGAAGGATCTAAAGGAAGAATCCCCTGCTTTGGTGATTCGTAGAAAGGGCTTATTTTGGTGACTCAGGCTTATTTCAGTACTTCATATGCATGTGACAACGTCGTATGGCTAGGCGAGGGTGTGAGGTGCATTTAGGGGACAGTGATTGGCTGCACACCATGCTGGCGCAAGGTTCTCCTCCCCTCCTTTTGAACTTCCATCGGACAACTCTCGCCGGCTGGACTTCAGATCCTCATCCAGCAGAATCACTGAGTTAACACATTATAAGTCTCTGAGAGAGTGTGGAGCAAAAGCAAATAGGGGAGGGTGCCTTTCATGAGAACCCAGACACTGTTGGAGGGCTTCACTGATGGGGAAGAGGAGGTATCAAGAGAGAGAAATGGAGCAAACTTAACAATGCCAGTTGTACGCAGCTACCCATACTTGTCGCAGAAAGCCCATGAGTCACGGGTGGCCACAGGCAGGGGCACAGTCAAGAATTAAGGCTAGGGGGGGTTTTAGGCGCAACTAATACATGGGGGCATGGGGATATTGCATACCCTCCAGGGTAAGCAGGAGTTGTGGGGGCCCTCCTGCAGAAAAATTTTAAGATTAATCATTCAAAATGGCGAGTTTCACGGTTTTCAGAGGGACATTTGATTAATCCTAACACTATGCTATAACTCTATAAGTAATACTGATCCAATTAAGTAAAATGGATTAAACTTAAAAATTTCTCTGAGCTCTGGGAGCTTTTATCCCCCAAACCCCCTCCCCCCCCCCTCGCTGCGCCACTGGCCACAGGTATTTCAGGCCTGGCACAACACAATGTATGTATGAGTGCTCTCATTTGGAGGGAAGTGAAGATAATACCCTTATATTGGCCTAGAAAATTAACAGCTACCACACTGAGTTTGACGTTGTGATTAAAAGGTATGCCTGAGAGAAATTGGTTTCGTAAACTCTGTACAGAATATGTTATGATGCCTCGTTAGATCTGCCTTCTCATCCAGCAGATTCACTGAGTTAACACAGTAGAAGTCTCTGAGGGAGTGAATTTCTGAGATACTAAGCCATGCCTGAGGCCTTCTGAATCCTGAAGGGAAAGTTACATGCCAAGAAACTTTTCCTTTCTTCACTCTCCCCATTTACTTTAGTTCCTAATCCTCGCAGCCATAAAGATATTCGAAACCATCAAGAACCATTAGATCGAGTAGTACTACTTGGAAGTTTTATAGTTTCGGTAGATAAGCAGTAGCGTAGCCAGTATTTTGAAATGGGGGGTTTATGGGAGATTTCTGGGCCCTTCCGGGGTGTATGGAAAACACCCCAGGGCAAAGGGAGGACCGGGAAAATTTTGGGATTTTTGAAGTTGAAAACATCAATTTGAGAATTAATTCTCAACTCCTGAATTTAATTAAATTTTAGACCTTTCAATTAAAAGAAAACTTGTGGAGATCTCCACCAATAGTTTTGTCTATCACCATTTAAAAATTTTTAAATAGAGAAAGACTTGAGATAAAAATAGTTTAGTTAAGTGATCGTGATACATAAGTAGTATCCTAGTAGTATTAATGACACTTGGGAAGAAATGTAAGGAAAAGAATTTTTCACTATTAACTATAATCTGTGGAGAGGATGCATAATCAAATTTTATGAAAACAGTTTTTACTCATTCCCGGACAAAAATGTGTGTCATTATTAACGACCCATAGAATAATTTTGACTATTGCAATGACTGTCCTGCATTAAGAAATCAAGTGGATACTTTCAATGGAAACCTGGATTACCTTACTGAAAAACAATTAGTTAAGAAATAGAGAAATATTGCCTATAATAGTGATTTTCTGTGTTTAAAACTGTCATTGAATAGAATATGTCATTATTCTACAATGCATACTCTTATTTCATAAATTCTGAGTGTTTATAAATAGTCATGAAATTAAAATAAATAAAATTAAAGATGAATAAAAACGTACATACTTTGTATTAATCCACCAATTTATTTATGCGGTATGACTAGTTTTGACGCAGCGGCGTCATCCTCAGGTACCTAGTCGTACCGCATAAATAAATTGGTGGATTAATACAAAGTTTGTACGTTTTTATTCATTGAAATGAACTTCCACAAAGTTGAGCCTGTAACTATAGAGATTAAAATTAAAGATAAATTTTTTGCTATTGCAATAGCAAAAAAAAAAATTTCCTTTCCTGCCCCCTAATGTTTTCAGTCTAGCAAAAAGAGGCCTTTGAGAGAAGGGGATTCAAACCCCAACCAAAACTCAGGTAGATAAAGTCTCATTAAGTGAGTATAACCAACATCAGTGGATCCAGGATTTTTTTCTGGGGGGGCACCACCCAGTCAGCACAACAGTTTTGGCCACACTGGCCGAATTGTGGTTTACCTGTGGCAACTATGGCTATGGCTAGCCACAGATTGCCATATTATGGCCAGACTGTGGTTGCCTTGCGGCAAGCCATAGTTTGGCTTGCTGAACATGCCACACTGTGGATTGTCTCAGGAATGCCACAGATTGGCAAACCAAACATTTGTAAACATAAGTATATTACGGTTACTATTGATGCAGGTTAGTTGGTAAGTTATTAAAATGGAAGTTGGTTGATTCAATTGATATAAAGAAAGTGTATTATCCACACTTAGCCACATTATGGCGGGCCACACTACTGCCGAGGGTCAAAACCATTTTGGGGCCATAATGGCAACCCACTATTACCACAATTGTTGTGTTGACTGGGCATAGAGTCTGCGATAGGCAAATGGTCTTCTCGTATTTGGGATTAAATGCAACATGCAGCAATTACTCTACGATATATGCTCTTAAATTTAATATAAAAGTTATTTATATACATATATTTATAACTTTTGTATTAAATATAAAATTTATTAATATTTGCATAAAAAATCTCGTCTACCTTTTGAGCATCTGAGGGGGGGCATGTGCCCCCTGCCTATGAGTGTAACCCTACAACATGAACCCCCTATATAGTATATTCCTCCCAGTGGTGTAGGGGGCTTCAGGGGAAAGTCTTGAAAATCAGGGTACCTACTATAAGAACATAGAAGGTTTAAAACTAATTTTAGCACTTTTAATAATTGAAAAAAAAAGTAATCATAGAAATATTTTGTTAACTCATGATTTTTCAATATTTAGCTTTCTTTTATTATGAAGCCACTAATGGTGTTTTTGTATTTCGGTGGGTCCCCCTCTCGCTAGGCCACTGATTCTTCCTCCGTCCTCAAAGGAACTCTCCAAGAAGTATGGTGATATAGATGTTACCACGTAGGATTTTAATTACCGTCTCCCTTGCAAGACTCTTCGCGCTTTCAGGAGGTTTTGATATTATTCAAATATTATATTTTCAAATTCCAAGAGTTAATTCAAGATATAACAGTATAAAAGCTCGTTGAAGGTGACTTATTAGTTTAAATGACGCCAAAACAGAAAAAAAGACGCGGCAAGAGCGCACTCCCGAGCCCGAGGTGACGATACAACCGGTTGCTTTTAGTAAATGAAGGTGAAAGATAGTGATTTAGGTCAAAATTTCCGTGACACAATAGCGGGCGTGGTGGTGACTAGCATTTATCTCCAAATTAATAGTAATATAAATCGTAGAAATGGCTGGTAACAGTAGTGATAATGACGATGATCGTACAAATGCAGAAGAATCTGACCGTATTCCGGTATGTATACATGACAAAAGTTCTCTCCAGAATTTCGCTGAATGTTTGTTGTATTGCTTTTTGCATCTTTATCGATAGCGGAATGTTACACTTCTATCTTGGTGTTGTGAGTTACCAAGTATTGAGGATAAGAAGAAATAACCTCGAAACTCGCGTCCGGGCTGGTAACATAATCATGGTTTTGATACTCGGTATTTTCGTCTTGCAGGAAAATGGAGAAAGTGAAGCTCCCAGCTATACTTCTGGCCAAAATACGCCTCCCAGTCTAACTTCTGGCAAAAATACGCTGGGTACCCCCGAGCCCGTAAACTCCCAGTCTTCTTCTTGCCAGGAGCGTGGAATCTGGTCGTTAAAATGTCGTGATTGGATTCTTATAACCATAACATTGGCAGTCGCCGTGTGGGTGTGTTACTCGAATGGGTTACCGTCATCTGACTCTTCTGACCAATTTTTGAATGGTAAAATAAATTCATATATTAGTAATTGGCGAACAAACTACCCCAACCAGCTTCCTGAAACCTGGGGCACTATCGCAGGACAACTTTCGCAATTTACCGAAATCGGTAATGTGTCACCTCTAGTGATCGTGTTGGCTTACAGTAAGGCTCGTCGTACCACCTTGATTCTAGCTAGTGAAATTTCACGTGCAGCCCTGGAACTTGTAGATGACCCGGACAAATGTGGTGATACAGACACCGCCAGATTATTAGGAGATGAAATTAAAGGAGGGTATCTGTTGAATACCTTTCTTCCACAAGTAGAGAAGTGTAGAAAGATGATCATAACGAATTTGGAGAAACTAAATGCAACTGCTGCCAAAGACTTGCATAGTATGGTTGATCCTGATTACCCTAACATACCTAATGTTGTATATATATTTACTGTTGAAGTACCTAGTGTTGAAAGAAATGTATACCGGGAAGTTCGTCAAGTACTGACAAGTAAGTGGAGCACACTGCTAGGAGAAGACCAAGTCAATGCTCTTTTGTCTCGGCTTGTAAATAATGTTGGAGTCTTTCCAGAGCCAGCTTTTGAATAATTATATCCTATTTTGCCAATAAACCAATACAGTATTTTCCACAATACGTGAATGAATCATTTATTATGTCTTGCCTTCCAGTTTATTAATATATATATTATACAATTGCTCAACCTCGATCAACAGGATTTTTGAGGTACTCAAACATGTTTTTTCATTACATTTGAACGGACACTATCACAATAACTTTTTCAATAACCTCCGAATACAAATTCCAAATTTAATGACTAGTGTGTACTTAAATTACAGTATTTATACTCAAATTAAGACAAGTTTCTCCGGTGATTCAAGGCAAGGTCTTCAAGAAACTGATAAATGCAGTATGCCGTCAGCACTGTGCCCTTTGGCATACAGTTGAGGAAAAACTTTGGTACTTAAATTGTATCACAGATCAATCTCAAGAAGTAATTTCAAAAAAAAGTTTTTGAGTGCTTTGTGGCATACTGCATGATATCAGCTGTGAAAAACTACACATGCATACCACTTGTCACCAGTCATTAAAAAAACAGTCTTATACATTAGTCAGTCTGTCAAAGATAGTTTCAGCTTCAGCAAAAAAAAAAGGTGACTTATCCAAGATAGTCTAATTGGCTACCAGAAAACAATGTAGAACTCACTTAGGGAGTGCCTGTGTATGATAACCATATTTCCTAGCCTATTCCGTGAACATGATACAAACTATTTCCAGAGACAGCCATGAAATGCCTTACACCAAAGGTAAAAGACAACCACTGCAATAAGATTTAGAATAAAAATAAATAACAGGACACCTATATCAGGGATCCCGTCTCTGAGGTAGATTTTGAATTTAATGAAACAATTCAAGCTTTGTACATAGCATTGCGAGTAATGTTATGTACTGACCAAGGCACCTATTATTAACCTTAGCAAGATGACTTGTAGCAGAAACACAGTCATGGAATTAACACTTAAATCAGCCACAGCTAAGTGTGTGTGCAAAAGACCCTTTGAGGTAGCTCATACAGTTTACCTCATTTGATTGGAAGCATTTTACAGAGTAATATCAAAATGAATCATAAAGAAAATTGAAGCACTTAAATAAATCTACTGCCCAAGGAGTATTTACAAACTGCAAATAAAAAGATATATAAGCACCGTTGCTGAGCAATAGATAAAAGAAAAAGCATAATGGAATAAATATAGCAGATAAAGATTTAAAAAATCAAGAGATTTATGATCCATATTACTACTTCATTAACACACAGAACAGTTCCTTGATTTGGCTGAGGGTCATGGCAATCCCAGTCCAGACACAAACTAAGCCACTCTCAGGAAACTTAACAGCATCAGAGAAAACTATTCAACAGGCCACTCCCATCCTCTCCTTGTTTTCCATACCAAAGTCTCAAAGAACTCACAGTCACTTAGTCACTTTATATTCATTGTGTTCTTGTCATATTAGTCGAGTAACAACACTGTCACACACATTCAAGGTTTCCTATGCTAGTATCATTGTAAATACTTTATACCTTGATAGGATAAACTAAAAAATACCCACAGGCAATGCAGTAAATTGCACTAATCCAGTGGCCACAGTATAGTATGTCAATGCCTGACGTAAAACTTTATGGCACCAAGTATTACATAGAAAACTTTGAAAATAACTATTCTCACCAATTTTTGAAAATGATACTAGCATTAGGTTCACTTACATGTTAAATTGCTTATGAGGTTGTTAAACACAGGGGGTTTAATGCCACCTTTACAATTCTGACCTCAAGTGATTAATGCTGGTCAAAATCACAAAAGGAAGAACTGTATGAAATTACATATTTCGCATAACACACAGGGCTCATTCTTATGTTTAGTCGCAAATGCCAGTCAAAGTGCACACTTGAATATAAATACATCCAACTCTTGAGTGATGTACATGTACCATATAATGGCTGAAAGCATACATTCATGGTAATTGGCTGGTTTTCATAGTATATTGGATTCTGCCAAAATAGCCCAACCTCCATGTTAGTAAAAGTTTGTATTGAAAAGCATATCCAATTGCTACGGATTTGAAAAAACAAAACAAAGTCAAATTGAAAAATATACATCTTGAAACAAAGATGTATAATACTCCTTTTTCCATTTTGAAAATCTTTGAGCACTATACCCTAGAAAAATGCAAACAACAAATGATATTCAAGTTTTGTGAATTAACAAATTCATGCTATCATTTATAACAACATGTGAAGCAGCAAAATTCACATACGATGAAAATATTTCAAGATTAACAAATAGAAATATAATAGCCATTTGATCCACTGAGTTCCAATTCCACACCAGCACTTTTCAGTGGATTTGGTGTTCACAAAATGAAAATTTTAGAAATGAAACAGCAGACCATTCGAATTCATACCACAGACATCTACAAACTTTCAAAATTGTATATTCTCAGAAAAGCCTCCTTTAACAATATTAAAATGTTTTCATTGAACAAAATCAATGAAATTCCACGTAAGCATCAAAACTTACAAATAATGGTAACTAAATATATAGTTCATTCGTGCAGTTCCAAAACAGACAAATAAATTGAAAATGCCCCTTCAGAATTTGAAGCAATCATGCAAGAAAGATGTACAAATACTCCATTCCGCATCCAAAAAGAATATAAATTTTTTTCCTTTTAAAGGATTAGGCATTAAACCCGATAATATTCCTAGGAAACTCTCCTCTAACTTCAAAGGAAGTGAAAGAAAATTGACAACTAATGACTATCTATATATTTAATCCATTACTCTTCCCTTGGTAGGATTTTCATTTAAATAAGCGGCACTATAGTTCATTCCTCGTCACTTGCATGATTTGTTTATTCTTCTAATTCCCTCCATGCTGAGATGCTTATTTCAGTAGGCTGCTCACTTGCAAGAGATCGTACAGGCCTTAACGTAGCAACGATCTACCATGGATAGTAGCAGGACTGAAGATGGACAGATTCAGAAGAAACAGATAACTGGGATATTTGGAAGCAGGCAAATTGACTGTACTTCAAAATTGAAATCCACCCATGGGGACACTCTGATCAGCATTGAATTGATATTGTTGGCCATCACAGTCCACAGATGGAGCCACTCGAGAATCGTCTTCCTCAGTGCCAAAATATTGCTCAATGATATCAAAAGCTTTCTGATAAATTTCTATATTCTCGTGGGACTGAAGGAATTCAATCTTGTCTAGACCTGGAGAAAGAAACCCATATATGAGGGAAAAATATGACTTACAAATTATAAAGTATTAATACAGCAGCTTAATATTAATAAATAAATAAATACATGAAATGTCAAAAAAATGAATATTTTGAAGACCAAAATTCACAGTAGGCCCTTCACTGACTAAAATGTTAGGATTGAATTCTAAAAATATGGAGACATTGCCATTAACTAATAAATAAAGAAGGTAAGAGAGTACAGAAACTAAGCACAAAAATCATCACATAAAATCAGACGTAACATAAGGATGTTACCTAGATCATCTTCATCTTTGCATGAGTATCAAACTCAGTCCTACCAATTAAGAATCCAGCACTTTATGAACTTGACAATCATTTTAAAAATTAATATTTGGGATTCTCTGGTCTAATTTACCCAACAATTCTCTTGGCAAATGTCCTCTGATTAAGGCCAAGAGTGTTATTTATGTTTTGAGCCATTAATGCTCTTAACTACACGGAAAAAGAAAGGAGGTCACCATATCCCTCATATTTACTGCCACTTTCAAAAATTTTAGGACAAAGTTAGTGAGACCACTTCTGCTTCTCAAGGAATTTTACTTTCCCCTACTCCCTCCTTTTCTGTCGGCTACACACCACCAATATTCAGCTGGATGTAGCGGAATTCTTCAAATTGGTGATTAATCACAGCGGTGAATTGTATCAATCTACAGATTCTTTACATTTTGATAATGCTGACTATGATCTCATAAAGTAAACTCTTGTTACTATGAAGTTCACGGAACCAAAAAACCAGAGGTTCATTATCACGAACTTCGTAAGAACGCTTCTTTTAGGAATCATTGCAAAAAAAACCTAGCCAAAATTACTTGTCTCTTCATTCTCTCGTACTTATAGTCATGCTTCGGAATAGCTTCAGAGTCCTGTGCACAATGTATGAGATTAAATTAAGCACTAATACAGTACATTCTCAACATGTGAACAAGATGCGTTCCGCGACCTCATCCGCAAGTTGATAAACCTATGCAAGACATTGAAAAGTGTGGTTACCTTGCAGAATGCAACACTGAATTACAATATCACGATAACTCACGATCGTGACGGACTGACCTAGCCTACAATGTGTATGGAGCCGAATAAATGGCACTGTCTGCAGGAAGGAAGAATGGGCGAAACGCTGAACAGTTCCTGACTTCACAATGGATTTAATTGATACTTTGTTCAGACTGCCCCAAGAGCACGTTACCCTTCGGCATATCTCATTGCATCGGCCAACTCCATAGGGGCTAAATTTGAAATTTTGGGCACGCTCAATTTTTCTAATGTTTGTATCTCTGAAAGTCGAATTTTCGCCAGAAGAGGACTTTTCATATGGCCAATTTACGATCAATAATGAGAGGGGCACCATGGTTCCACAGGAATGAAGGTTATTACATGTTGTTGTGTGGATACTGAAGTACCTCCTACAGAAGAAAGAAGCATAATTGTTGCTCTTGGACCCAGTGCATGAGGAGAACTCAAACATAGCACAATGATTATGACATAGCACGATGTTTATCCACCTAAATGCTGTTGTTTATCAATAGAACTTCGTACAGTGCAACCTCGATAAAACGAGACCCCACGGAGCTCAAATAAACTCTCGCTATAGTGAATTGTCACTCTACCAGAGGTGGAGCAAATAACAGCCAATAAACCCATTGTCAACACTCACCGTATAAGCGTGTGTAAGAGGCGCACCCCTATTTTGAGCATCGAAGCTATAAAGAAAAAAAAAATTGTGGCATTTTTTATCCTATCGTGCGGTGTTGCAGACGTATGCCTGGAATTTCGACAGTTATAGAAATTTCCTCTTCTAATACTAATTGAAAGAGGAAATTTTGATAACTGCGGCGGTAACAGTGGCATTTTTGCTATCCTAACCTGTGTGCACGCTATTGAGGAGACAGGTCTCTACAAGAGACCAATCCATATATGCACTGACAGTCAGGCTGCTCTAAAAGCCCTGAACTCACCTTGGTGCAGATCTAAACTATTGGCTGAATGCTACAAGGCTCTCAATATTCTGAGCAGCCGCTGCAAAATAGAACTTTTCTGGGTACCGGGACATTCAGGTATCACCGGAAACGAGAAGGCAGATGAACTGGCAAAGGCCGGCGCTGAACAGAATCCAATTGGCCCAGAACCAATTGTGCCAGTTGCCCCATCAATTAGGATGGCTGCAATTAAAGTGTGGGGAGCAACCCAACACCTAAAGATCTGGCGGGAAACACCGGGTTTACGTCAGGCAAAAACCCTTATAGGAGAGATCTCTCCTAGACTCGAGAGAAGACTTCTTCTTATGAACAGAAGTCAAGTGCGGACGGTAGTAGGCCTGCTTACGGGTCACTATCACGTAATGAGACATATGCACCTGCTGGGGATAACAGACTCAGATAGGTGTAGATGGTGTGAGATGGAAGAAGAAACAACAACTCATCTAATATGCGAGTGTCCCGCAATCATGAGGACTCGATATAGACACCTGGGCTCACCTTTTATAGAGCCCAAGGAAGTAAGAGATCTTCCCATTGGGGACCTTTTGTCCTTCGTTAAGGACATTGGCCTCTATGGATGATCCATTATCGGTGGTTAGCACAATGGACCTATAGGTCTAAGTGCCCTGGGAGCTGATCCCCCACCGCATAAAGTAATCTAATCTAATCTAATCTAATAGTGGCATAGGAGGGAGTAGAAAGAGTTCCGATCCTCTCTTCGCATATGCCGTTGCTCTACGATGCTTGTCCTACTCATGAACAATTTTGTTTAAAAGCTCTCGCAGGAGTGTTGCAATAGAATTGCAGCCGTGGAAATTTTAAAGGCAAAACACGACAGGTACATAGCATGAACCTTCCCAAGAGATTGGACAACAATGGGGGCAATCTCAGTGCCATAGGATAATAACCATGTCGTAAATTTAATGGAACCACACTTGGCACTCCATCAGCCAATGCCTCTGCCATTTTTTTTCCTCTCCGAGACCCCACAGGAAAATAGGAAAATATCAAGTTACAGAGGAACAATTGAAACGTGTTTCATCCCTATCCTATCTCACCAACTGACCTTTTTTGGTCTACCAGGTTCAATTCTCCTAGTTTCTGGAGGCAAAATGCTAGGTGAGTCACCTGATGAGCTCGAAGATATCTCAATATCTTTCAGCAATTGTATGACACGCACAAGGTTCTAAAAAGAATGAGACCTAATGCGACGTATATCTGACAGCATTTAAGTTTTTTAAGCTCAAATTGATTGACACAAAGATTTATAGTTAAAACAAGGCTACTAATATTCAACTTAGTCCAAACAGCACGATTTCGGAAGAAACAAGCATAGCATAAGCACATTCAAACAAGACAAGACGGACTGGAAACTTCAGGCAATGCAAACTGCGTATATCACATTGCTGCACCTTCGACTCTTCTCTTTGAAGGCAACAACGTCACATGCCAGATCGGACGTGTTCTTCCCTTGCTCCTTCGCTCATAGCCTCGTAGCTTGAAATACGGAGGGGAGGGAGCGCGCTCCTTCCCCTCGACCTCTCCTTCAGCGCTCTTCACTTGTAAGCATTTCCGATTTCTTCTATCCACCATTAAGTCCAACAATGAACACACTCATTCGAATTTTTTAAAGCAGAGGTTTTGACACCATTTTAATTTTCAGTTGCAATGATCCTCATATTACCATCTGAAGATGATTTTTGAAAAATCAGATCCTCGGCGTAATGGAAATTGCTCGGCAAGACAGATGTTGACCATTAAGGTATGTCCTTCAAAACTACGCGTTTCTCTGCGTTTGATAAGCGATTACTATATGCAGTATAAATGCCGCGGGTTGCCCACTCGTGGAAGTAAATTTAGCGAGCCCTCTGGAGCGAAAACCCCGCGTGATCTTTTCCATGCTCACCTCTGGGGTACCGACGGGATGCTTACAAGAAAATCAAACAGGAGCATTTTAAAAATATGTCACTAAGAGAGAAACTCCCCTGCCTACCGCTTGTTTTTGACCCAGGGTTTCAGATGACTGACTCACGCTGAAAACCAAGGCCACTCAGTTCCCCTTGGACTTGCGACCGGTGAAGGGAAGGGGGGGAGGAAGACAAGAAGTTTGTGTAAGAGGCACACCCTCAGTTTCGGCTGTAATTTCTGGGAAAAAGGTGCGCCTCTTACACGTGCTTATACGGTATATAGGCACAGGATTGGTGCAGCGACGGAGACATTTCTATCTGATAAACTTAACACGTTGCGTGCCACAGTTCTTAAATACAGAGGAACATCGTACCTAGGTAGAGGAGCTAAGATTGAAAATATGTGCCAATTTGGGCGAACTGCCTTTGATATAAACATGGTTAGAAAGCTAATGTTTAAAATATAACTTTACCTTATCAAGCATAACAATACGCCCATTCATTATAAGCGATGAACAACAACTGAAAATGTACAACCAAAAATCTATATTATGCATTAAAATTGTTTAAGTAGATGTGCCTAAATGACGAGAATTCTCGCCATCCATACGCAACGTGGTAAGCACAATTCCATACGAAAGACAATGTTTTTTCTGTACCACTAAATTTCCTAACCTAAATAACACACTAGCCATTCAATTTATTAGCGCCGTGCTAAATAAGAATCATGCAAAGCATTGCTTTGTCAACATTATCCCAGTGCACAACCGACGAAGCCATTTTTCAATGTACGTTGTGCATTTATGCGATCAATCCATCATTTTGATATTTTCTACTGAAAATTCAAACTATAGCTGATAAAAAGAGTATTGTGGTTATTTAATGCCTCAAATATTTCCATTGATGAAAGTTTATGTTCCTGTACATTTTGCATTTTGAAGTTAAGTGAAATAAGGTATCACATTTATTTCTAGCAGACGAAAAAGGTGAACAGTGGTAGAACGATTCTGCCTCGGAAGACGTTTTCCATCATTCAACGTAATATCTTCATTATCTACACTAAAATGTCCGCTAAACATGCTTAATGATGTACCGTATATGCGCATGTAAGAGGCGCACCTTTTTCCCAGAAATTGCAGCCGAAAATGAGGATGCCTCTTACACAAACTTCTTGTCTTCCTCCCCCTCCTCCCCTTCACCGGTCGAAGGCTCCGATGCTCAAAATAGGGGTGCATCTCTTAAACGTATGCGCCTCTTAAACGCGCTTATGCGGTAGTTAAAATTGCCTATGTTTAAAAAATTTTCCATTTTGAGTGTTAAGCCCGCGACATCATTGAAAGAATACATTGGAGTGCATACACAGCACTGCAATTAAAATGATATGAATTTAAATTGCTAATATAAGAAAAGAAATTAACTTGATATTATTTCACGAAAATATAATGCAGATTATGATGCCACTTAAGTAAAACAAAAGCAAACTGAAAGAAACTGCGACTAATATAACACGCATACGTAAGATATGCAACAAATAAATGAGAAAGCATACACCTCTGATGGACCCTAAGGCCAACAAAACTTACAAGTATGAATTTATTGATTTAGCATTCTCAATTATGATTGTAAAACATGAAAAAGAATGCAGAATTTTTAAAATTAAATTAACTAAAAGTGCAAGCATCAGCTTTTCACGTATGTCATCGCTAATAGGGCATTACCTGCATCTAGAAACATCATTGCAAGAAACACCCTTAGAGCAAGAGTTTTCTTGGGGAGTAGGTTGTAAAAGAGTTCGGTTTCGTCTGCGTTATATCACACGGTGAATACTTTTTACAATATTCTGCTAGGAACAGAGTTCTTTCTTCAATGGCTACCGGTTTACACCGCAGGCATCACCAGCAATTATGAAGGGAGATAGAGCTTTCGTGCTTCAAATTAGTATAACCAACCTTCCGAACACTTGAAGTTCTTGATTCTCAATCTATTACTGAAATACACTGCTATAGCCTTAAGCATAGCCCCTTTCTCAGTAATTCCTAAAGATTGAAGTGGGCAAAACCACCCGAACAAAGTCCCTTCTCACTCTTCCTGTTCTACATTCCACAGGTGCTATGTTCTTTTTTTAATTGTGAAAAAAAAATAGTAAGATAAATTAATTACGCCACTCTCGTATTGCTCCATTATTTTCATTTTCTCGCTTACACGTGTTTGGCATTTTTTGAGCATGGTGTCTACCTTCAAATGCTCTCTATTCACGCAACTCACGGATGTGCAGGTATGCTGTCGACTGCTTACAGCCACCCGAGGAACAAAAGAAGTTCGAAAATTTGCGAATGCTAATGCCAAAGTATTTTCACCGAAAAACTACTTATTTATTGAACGGCGATTTACCTCATGAATTTGAGAATCAACTTCATTTCTAATAGATTGCCAGCAATTACAGAGATTAGGGACACTTGGTAAAGGTTTTCTGGTGATGGAAACTCTCGCTATGGGGAGTGCCAACACCAACGGCCCCGAAAAAATGGATTTTTTTACAAGCTAATCATAAGGTCAATTGACTGTGCTCCGGCTATCTCTCATAATGGCAGGGGTCTCGCAATAGCCCGTACTCGCTTTAACACGTTTCCACTGTAATAAAGTTCATTTTATAACAGCCAGGACCAGGACTGTGGTTCGTATTTTCGTAATAACATTTCTTTTTTTTCTATTTTTCTATAGATTGGGTAAGCCTTTTCACTGGGACCAACGATTTACTTTTTAAAGACGAGAACTTCATATTAACATTGTTTGTATTTACGAGAGTCTAGTGTAGTTGAATCCAGAGAGGAAATTAACTGTAATCAAGTCTTTAATGATGTTAACTTTGATTGTAATACTGATGAGAAAGATTTTACTTTCTTGTATCGAAGAATTCGTACATACTTCCAAACATTCACAAGGTCATTATCCAGAACTCTGAGATTATAGATTGCATTACGATACATATCTGGATGTAAAAAATTATCATTCTATAACTGTAATTAGAAGGCTTTCGAAGTTGTTAGATATAACAGTGGCTATAGCCTGTATACTGTAGGGTGGCACAAAGGCCTGCCAGCTACCTGAGTTGGTCCTTTCTTCCCCTGGCGCTTGCGACTCAGTTAGCTCGCGGGCTCATGAACCACCCTATGGTATGCAGACTTTAAACACTTAACTGATAGATATCTAGGGCTCATTGTTAAAGAACAACAGAGATTTATGCATGGTTGTTCCACTGTTACAAATCTACTTCTTTACAATAAGTTTCTTTCAAGTGCAATAAAACAGCAGAAAAAAGTAGATTCAATTTATGTAATTTTTCCAAGACTTTCAATACCGTCCACCATGACATTTTTTGTTCGGAGTGGATGACTCACTTTTAAAATGGCTGTTCTAGTATTTATGTAATTGTAAGGATGCAGTGGATCTCGTGGGTTTAAATCTGATTACGTTAATGTTACCTAATGTTAACTGGTACTAAAAAATTTCATGAGATGATCAGTTAAAGAAGGGAAAATTTTTATTTTTTATCGCTGTTTCAAATGATACAATAGTTGGTTTAACTTCTTATGTTCAAGGCCAGACTTTTATGAATTAGTAAATAACCTAGAATATGGTCCCACTATTAATCATGCGAGAATAAGTATCAATAAAATGAATAAAATGCATCTATCATCCTCTATCTGATAATGGAAACAATAAGAACTTTACTAATTGTTAATATTTATGCGTTGAGTGCATTAAACTGACAAAACTTCATTCTCATCTGAGTTTCAAAAATTCAGTCCTAAGAGGTGCATTGGTACACAACAGAAAATTATACATTCGTACATCCACAAAGTAACAACAATCTCTTACAGAACTAATAACTTACCGTAGCATTCTTCAATTATAACTGCATAAGGATTAACTCCAGCCTGACTTTTGGCATCTTGATCACCTAACCTCAAGATATTTTCCAAGCCATTAAGAGCCACTTGAACTATCTTGGTGTCTACAACTGTTAGGAGACCACAAAGGGGAGGAATGCAACCCTGTTAAAAAATAAAAAAATATTTGAGTAGTCAAAAGCAATATCTTGTGCCTCAACATAGCAAAATTAACTTGTCAGTTTGCCCCTGACAAAAGAAAGTATTTTTGACCCCAAATAAATTCCACTGAGTCACTTCATTACACCTGGGAACTTCTCATTTCTTCAACATTCCAGAAAAAGTTTGGAATAACTGACTCATTCTCACCACATTTTGCGAGATTAGGTACTGAAACTCAAGGAAACTTATCTACAGGATTGACGGTATCCTGTACTCCTGGAAATAACTGTTATAATAGTAATATATTTTTAAAAATATGAATGCATTTGCAACAAAAATTATTCATCATTAAAGGAGATAACCGCAGATGACCAGGATTCAAACCAAGGCCCCCTAAATTGCTCAAGTTAATCTGCCACTCACACAACCAAGAAAACTTTTTCCCCAAGAGATATTTATTGACAGTAGAGCATAAGGTAGTTAATGATGCCAGACATTCAAGGTTTCCTTGATACTGATACGGTAGAGCAACAGGGACTCATGTTCAAATCGTAGGAAAGGCACATGTTGTTTACTCCATTAAAATTTCTGAATAAGTTATTTACTCCCATTTAACCCACCAAATCAAAAGGTAATTATTGCCTTCTTATTTCTTCCACTAGTCAAGAAATAATGCTCATTTGAACAGATTATTTTCCACTAATTGCAATTAATTTAAGTAGGGATTAGTGGGAGGTAAAATAACCTAATATTGAATTTTAAGTAAAAAATAAAAACATGCACACTGTATGACATAGAGGGTGTAACAATTAATTTCGAGTTTTATTTGAGTTGAGTCGGAGAATGTTGATATGACAATTGGTGGGAGAGGAACAATGAGGCAAGTGATGGTGGACGGTGATGGTTGTGAACGGCAAAGAGAGGGAGTTGGATTGTAATAATCATGGCGTGTGGATGTGTTTTTTTGGCCCTGAGTTTCAAATTATAAAACTTGTTCATAAGGTGTAATAAAATTATTTGTTAAGTTAGAAGTGGAAAATAATAGTAAAACCTTACAAGGGATTAGTAAAGGACGTATGTTATCCCCTCATGACATGCAATAAGAAATTTTGAGGGGAATCCTTTTCCATTTCTATGTCCGTTTGAGTAAATTTTGAAAGGTTAATCAGAGTAAATCCAGTTCTCGCATATTTCAGTAAATTTTCAAGTACAGAAGCACAATCTAAGTGATGACCTTGATAAATGAAAAATGATACTGATAGACAAAATTCAGTAAAAAAATAATTCAGAATAAAAACTTAGAGCAAACAACATGAGAAAAGAATGGGGTGCTCCACATCAACAATTTCCATTAATCATTCGATTAAAAAATCCATGAAATTATTTACCAGTTGAACTAAGTAGCGAATTTGATCTGCAGATCCTCCAGATGTAGCATTAGTTATGGCCCATGCAGATTCCTTCCTTGTTTTAAATTCTGCTTTTAAGAGTACATCAATTAAGACAGGGAAAATGTTTGCATCTATAACAGCCTGTTGATAGAGACAGAGAAAATCATTTTCTGTTCAGAAATATTAAATTATTATCACATACTTGAATTGAGTCATTTTAATAAAATAATTACCTGAATTTGTTGCCTATTCCCTGCTGTAATATTTGATATGGTCCAACATGCCTCTTTCCTCACTGACTCTGAAGATGACGTGAGCAGGTGGACAAGGCATGGCAAAGCCGTGCAGTTGAGAATTACTTGTGTTTGAACATCATCACCAGTAACTATATTTCCAACAGCTCGCAAAGCAGCTGACACCACTGAGTGCTGAGGATGCCTGCATTAAGGAAAGACGAGAATGAAATTTGTGACAGTGAATTCATATCAAAAATATAGCATTAAAAAATATATGAGTCCAATGCATGAACATAATTTTTCTTCTCAGTTACATCAATTTTTACTGTATTGTAATGCTAATGCATGAAATCCATAATGTATAAAAGGACAAATATTAAACTCAAATGCAATGGGTACTTTCTGAAATATCTCCATGATGAAAATCACAACTGAACAAGTTTTTATCCATTTTAAGGCCAACATCAAAGAGTAGTGTTAAGAGTGACATTAACAGTAGATCTTCTACGTAGCAAAACTCCTAATTATAATATTTTTGAAAATTTCCATTTTGAAGCCATGGCCCCAGTACCGAGACTTTCCAATACTCATTGAAAGCAGAAAAACCTCTCATAATGAACGTCTTAGTTTTCCATTCATAACCTTTCACTCTAAATTAGGGATGGGACGTTCGAATTTCGAATCACCGAATACCTTGAATATTGAGCTTTTTACACTGTTTGATATTCGATGACACGAAGTTATTAATTATTCAAATTTCAAATACACAGCACAGATCATCTGTGATTCAATTTCAATCCATTGACAATGGTTGGGTCTTCCATGAAGGTTGTCACATTTGTTTGGTTCAATTCTATAATGATATTTTACAATAACTTATCATTGAAAATAAGCATGACAATACGCATAATCCTGGTGACTCCATGAGAAAAACACTAAAAAGAATGTATGTATACCTTCAAATTCATGTGCGAGGGCTGCTCTTTTTCTAATTCCCTTTTGCATGATCAAATTTACATTTTACACATTCTAATTTTTAAGTTACTGTCAATTTTATAATTAATTTCAGGTTTTCAAAGAATGCAGGAAAACAATACTAATAAAATAACCTTCAATGTGCATATAAGAAACAACAAAAGCAATCTCCTTCAAAATCTTCCACTTCCTGACTGCTAATTTTATTTAACAGGAATAGCCCAAACACTTGCCAAAGTCACATCCTAGCACACTACATCAAACATATTCCAAACAATAAAACATATATGTAAACACACCAAAATAACATTACAACATCGATCTACTCAAAGCACCATCTTAAGAACCACCACATCATTTAAAGGAATGCTTGAAATGTTGTGGTGGTTCTTAGGATTAGGTTATTAGGTGGTTCCCAGGTGAGGGAAGGAGTGAGGAAAAAACTATGAAAATCTAGTTTGAGTAAGGAAAACCCATTTGCAACCTATTGAAAAAAAAACAATTTTGAAATCCAAAAACCCATACTTGGGATATGGAATAACAAAAATTAAATTTTAAAAAGTAGCAATACTTACATGAGGAGTTCAACAAGTCTACGACAAACACCTGCATCTATAACAGCCTGAATCTTATCATTAGTTCCATCCGAAAGGTATGACAAGGCCCAACATGCATCAGCCAAAACATCCGCGTCACCATGGAAAAGAAGACGGGATAAAACTGGAAGGCATGGGCTAACTTTTGCAAAATTAGGCGCAGGATTCTTTCCTCGACATAAATTAGATAGTGCCCATACAGCATTCCGAGTCATTGACAGCCGTGATGATTTACCTAGGAGTCTGTAAGGAGGAATAAAAAAGCATATATGTCAATATTCAACCACTATTTAAGGTAAAAATCAAAGGAAATTTTGGCAATTCTCAGCTCGCAAATCTGCGGTGATATTATTAATGCAATTTTTGGTTTTTACACAGAAATTTGAAGCACAATGAGATCAAATGTTAAAAGTATTAAAAACTTGAACCACATTTAAAAGAGCGATTTTCAAGGAAATTTATTATAATAATGACTTAGAAGATAGTCATGTTCACAAATAAAATAAAACATGAGTTTTCCATTAAAAAATTATATAATTTGACTAGTCATTTCATGGGTTTTGTAATGGCAATTTATCATGAACTAAATGGTCTCTGGCATCAAATAACTTTTATCAAACAAACTTTTCTCAGGTTTCCATACCAGTAAGAAAATGTAATAGCACCTTAGATTTTCTTACCCACACAGGAACATGAGATAAGTTTATTTATTATCCAATAAATACTGAAAAATAACATACAAGGCACACCAAAATGCTAATTTGGACCTCAACAGTCACCTGCCAATACCAACATTTGGGTTGAAACATTGAGCTAAGGAGAAAGAAAATTTCATGCATAATTCCTGGTTTTCCAGGGAAATTTTTACAAAATTCCAGGTTAACCTTATGTGATTAGTGTGATGGATAAGAATTTTAAAACACCCAAAATTACATCAATACTTTTAAATAATATTACTTCATTAATTCATATGAAACCTTAAGTGCAAACATACAAATAAATTCATAGGGTGGGAAAGAAAAGGATAGGATATATGGTTGAAAAAGAACGTGGACAACAGTGCTGTGGCGGATGGAAAAAGCCAGAAATCAGAGGGTAAAAATGCAGCCTGACTGGGACTCGAACCCAGAACCTCTCCCGACTGCTGGTCAGGTGCTCTACCAGTTGCCCAACCAGGATTCTTGGATTTACCATGATTTTGGCGGAGGTTTATACACAGGAAACTCCCTTTGCTTTTGCCCACAAGAGTAACGAATAGATGGCACTGGGGCAGCTCACCACTCACAACAGAAGCAGTGGCGCCGACTCCATGGGGCCTGAGGGGTCCCGAGCCCCCTCAAAGATTCGTTAGGGGGGGCGGAGCCCCCTCAATAATTCAAGAAAATAATTAAGTAATATTATGCTTTGTGAAATCACAAAAATATATTGATATTTTCCCACGTTTGACGAAAGATACATTTTAAAATACATTCAATAATGTGTTAAAATAAATAATTTTAAGGTAGTAAGCAGGTTAACTGAAAACAAGTGGTGTGAATTATGATAGTGCTACGGTGCTGCGACTCACTTTGAATTTAACCTCTTCTTGGGGTAAGACCCCCGACATGGGCCCCCCCCAATATTTTTTATAAGTCGGCGCCCCTGAACAGAAGTGGTATGGTATTTGGAGGAGGCGACCGACAGCTTAGGTTATTTCCACCATGAGGGAAGGGTATGTAAGGAAGGGTGGAGAGAAACCCGGCATCCGCAATAGCCTGCTCCTAACGAAAGGCACCAAGGGGACCACGGCTTTACGTCCCGTCCGAGGGATGGAGTGTTGCGCTTGAAAGGTTCTCCACACGACATTCAAGCAGGGATCGGGCAGTATCTGAAAATTCTCTACCACCACCGGGATTTGAACCCGAGGCCACGGTATGGGAAGCCAACACTCTAGCCACCACACCAACCCAATCCCCCTCACAACAGAAGAATTGGACAAGGACACAAGAATGAAAGGAAAGATACGCGCTCACGCGATGGCTGAAAGTAGTTATCACACATTGTATCTAAAATTTAAATTTATTCAATGCAGCCAAGAAGCTGCTTACACCTCATAAGTAGACGTTGGCATAATCTGGAATTCTATATTTCCTGTTTTTCAATCATACCAGTGTCAAGAGTGCTAGACATTTCTATTCTATTGTCTTGTCTGACATTCCTTGTTTTGATGCGGCTGCAAAATTTCTACTTTGCTGCTGCACTTAAAATTACAACTAACACATTTTAGGCTAAAAAATATGTGTTGAACTGGCAAAAATTTATGTGAACTTAATTTAAATTACAACATTTGAAATTCCAGGTTGGAGCAAAAATTCATGAATAATTAATTCATGCATAATTCCAGGGACTAAAAATTCGTACTCCATAGCCATTTATTTAAGACTCTACTGCAGTACATTCCACATAATTTTTCAAACTCATACCTCAGGTAGTTTTACAGAGATATTCAGAGAGATCAGTGGAATTCTTAACATCTTTTTGCTCTTTCTAAAACTAAAAAGGTGAGACAAGTAACAAGAGTAATAATATTGACTAGGTAGCTATTTCTGTACCTTAAATGACAATAGGGTGGTTTCCTATTATTTTTTATTGCCTAAATGGAAAGATTATTACTCCTGGAGTACGCATTTCACGCTTTTAGATTTTTAAATGACGATATCTATTTTTTGCAATTAAATGAAAAGTGAAAATTTTCAAGCGCACAAAAATGCGACAGGTAAGTATGAATGCCGGGAAAACTCCCGTGTGACGTCGTTCTGGTTCCCGCTGCCGCAAGTGAGGTGACCTTGGGGCGAGGCTCTGAGCGCTGATACGACGTAGGATGCTAGCAGGTAGCTGAGTACCATGCTAGCTGGTAGCTCTTGGCTTAAATAAGGATTATTAATAGCTTAACAAACAAGGAAAACTTTCCGACCTTAGCCAGTTTTAATAGGTGATTATTAAGACATGTCTCCCCGTGAGCTCTGTGCCTCAGGCATGCATTGGTAACCTCAGACGATGTAAAACTCCTATCTACTCTTATAGAAACTAGGTCCCTGTGACGTCACGTGGAGTGGCATCACATGGGCGCCAATCTGGCCTTTTTCAAATGAGGATAAAATTGACCATTGCCATTCGTCTAAACTGGGATTTCTAAAACCAAATACTTTGTATATTATGAATACACTAAAGGTGCGTAACGAATTGCAATCAATGCCTTTTGTTTTCTTTGATGTAGAAAACTACCCTATTATGATGCTCTTTATATCATGGGAGGTTTCCTTGCACTCCACACAATATTCACACAGAGACTAACTGCTACTGTGTCTAACTTTTTCACTCTCCTCAAGGTCTGTTTACAGGGTACATTAACCCGTAAGAGTTATTGTACATTACCTTCTCCAAGTTATGTACATTTCTACAAATAAATTGTCAGGATAGGATGTGCACAAATGCCTGAATCAAATAAGAGCATATCCCATTGTCTGCTCAGCATTACAACATGTTGAGTGGTAACACGATGTATCATAATCCCTCCCAATTAAAATGGGCTGCCTAGTATTACAACTCTCTCATAATGTACTTACTGAAGTAGGGGTACTAATATTCCTTGATCCAAAACATGGTCACGACATTCTGGTGAATCCCCAGCAATATTTCCTAAAGCCCACACAGCCTGCTCTTGTACATCTTCATGCCTTGATTCTAGAAGCTTGACAAAAATTGGAACTGCACCACCTTCAATGACCATACGTGTTTGCACTGAAGTTCCAGATGCAATGTTTGTTAGAGCCCAAGCAGCTTCAAACTAGGACATAAGAGACAATACATAACAATATAATAACATTAAAAACAGCAAGAGGACAAAAATTTAAGTCGGAAGGATCATAATAATTCCCAAGCTGCCATTAAAATTCATAATCGATCTAAAGCACCAATAATTTCTACTTTCAAAACTAGTTTGATCATATGCCACGCTCAATTAAGTCTTAATGATAAGCTATTCCACCAGCATTATCAAGTATTTTATCCCAATAACGTTTCATTATAACTGTATTGATGTTAAGTGGAACATTAAGACGTGCGCTGAGGGCAACAAGGAGGAAATAGAATTTTTTTATGAGGATAAATGCCTTATCCGCTGGATCGTAATCAAAAATCATGGAAAATAACGTTAATGATCAGAACAAAGCGACCTTCTGTGCCATCATAGATAAATCAACATAAGGTGCACAAGTAAACAAAGTTGTTCCCATGAGACAGCCACGCATCCCTTGGGAGGAATAATCACCTGGAGGGTACAATGCTGATCATTATTTAAAAATTGAACAATTCTAGGAACAATTCCAGTTTGGATGACTTCGTCAATTGGAGGATTTGGTTCTCGAGAAAGAAGTTTCCGGAACTTTTGAGTGGCAACTAACTGCTCGTCCACATCATCACTGTACAGGGCCTCAACCATATCCGGCGTTATACCACTTTGGAGCAATGGTTGGCTATGGTCTTCCTGCAAATACAACATATAAAACCATTACAACACGATTTAAAAGTCAAGCAGGCGTAATCAGCGGAGAAGTTCATCACACACCTGCATTGATCCAGAAGTTTCTTCATCCTTGAGAATTTCTGGTACATGTACATTTCTACGTTTAAAGAGTTGCTGCTCCCTTTTCTGTTTTCTTAACTGCACTCCTTCCTCCTCTCTTCTACGTCTCAACTCCTGGGAATCCAAAGCTGGATTCTTGTAGCGATGCTTGTGTGTGGCACCCGACATCTGTGCACGTATTAAATAAGCCCACGATCAATATGATTCACAAACACAGAAGAAAAAGGTTAAGTTTTACGGAAAATTTCAGTAACATATAATGCGTGTATCAGGCGACCACGTGAATTAATATTCAATATTTGAGCTTAATTAATACGCATGTATCACGTCTACCAGGAAAATCACGCAAGGTAAGAGATACCACAAACACACTCAGCGCACCTGATTCACACAACTTAATCACTACATATGAAACAATGATTAAAATTTAAGCAAATAAAACTGAAATCACCCAATAATTGAAAGAAAAACACCTTAATGCTAGAGTACAATACCGTGAGAGTTGACCTACAAGCGAAGGGGATTTACGTCAGTGAGATACCAAGATGATTACCACAAATACTATAAATCACGAGTGAGCATATGGTAAAAAGTGATGAAAAATACCTTTAGCTGAAAATTTACGCAATACTTATGCCGAAATTTCCATAGAAACTTATTTTGCAACTACTTTCAACTTCAAGGCCTCTCTCTCAGAGAATCATGGGAGGTATCGGGCGAAGGGAGATGAGATCAAAAAATGGCAGCGCCCACGTCCAGCGAGTGTGATGATTTTCTAGAATTTCAGGTTCGTTCAATTTGAGAAATAAAACGTCCTTTCCATGGTCAAGCTGTATTTTGTGAACAAAGTCTATGTGTTATCCGGGTTAACTATATATTCTGGGGTCAAATCCATTTACATTTACATTGCTCAAGTTCAGCCGCACGTTAAGTTTCTGTTCATGTTAAGCTCCGAAAATGAAGGGAAAAACTAGTTTTGCTGCTCTTATTCGAATATGCTGTTGTATTTTATATTTCATAATCTCATCCGTTTACTTTCAGGAGGCTCTTAAAAAAATGAGAGAATTTGACGATAAAATTGTTTACGCTCTAAATACATCATTACCCACTGAATCATTTAAGGCTAACGTTGATTCAGCGGCCAGATGCAAAGATCTCTTTGGTGAGGTAAATATGACTTACGAATAACTTACCATATTTTGCCATTACATACCACCTGACTGGACCATACCGGCATGGTAAGATTGATGCTGCAATGGCTATACATTTCGCCGATAAGCATCGTTTTAAGCTAAGGTGTATGGGGGGTATTGAAAGATGGACATTGTGTTGTAAGGAGAAATTTGTATATTGCATTTATGAAATCGGAAGTGGTTGTTGACTCGCTCATCATCGTTGATGAGTGAGTCAACAGCTATCCCCGAAGAGTTTCTTTATCACTAGTTAGTAACCATGTGTACATAAGCTTATTAGTTTGAAGACATTTTAAGTTGGAGCACTATTCTGTTAATGACCAATTCAGAAGCTTCTTTTTTCATTAAAACTATGTTTGGGATGACCGCCTTTGGGTCACATGCTACGTTGGTGATAAATGCGGCTTAAACTAAATTCACCGCTTTTATGTTCATATTAACTTTTCCACCAGGTTTTCCTGATTCTTAAGTTGTATCCCTTTGCTTTCTTACTAGGCAGATTTCTGTAATTGGTGAAAATTCTGTTAAATATCTGAGTGCAAATGTGAATTTGTAATATAAAGTAAAGCTTATTAAAATTAGCTTAAATGAACGCTGAAATATATGTCAAGAGTATATTTGCTGCTGATTCTATTCCTATGACATACCCATTGGGTTAAAACCGTTTGATAAAGGAAAGGGTTGTCTATGAGTCTGACTCTCTTGCAATGGTGAGAGCATTATCAATCGCACTCGATTATTCCTTAACTTAGTGGAAACTCATTGATTACACCATCATGTCTCACATTGTAGTACATTCAGTTATTCCATTTTTTCCTCAAGACTCTTTGCGACCGCTCTCTGTAAGACTTCAGTTGATCCATCACGAAAACCAATTATCATTGAAAAAGTTCTATGACTGTGTAAAATGTACTGGGATTATTGAGGAAGTTTAAGACTAATTGCTTATTGGGTACTTATATTAGCAATACACATGAGGAATGAAATGTTATTCTTTAGAAAAATTGAAGGTGTTTCATGTATTCAAGATCAAAGCAAAGAATTCAATGACCTTTGTTTTGAAAATTCATAAAAACAGACTATATAACAAATGAAAACTATGTATAATAAATTGGTGGATAAGTACATAGTTTTCTTTTCATTTGTTTGAATGAACTTCCACAAAGTTGAGCCGGTGACACTAGAGATTAACAGACTATATATTGTATTTAAACCATCATCAACAGTCATCACACCATCAGATTGGTTTGATGCTGCTCTCCACTCAATTCTTCAATAGGCTTATGTGACACTGTAATATATATGTTTTGACACTGTGCTAAGTAATTATTCTACTCTACTTTCTTTCTCACCTACTCTATGCATCTCATCCATGGCCTACCTATTCTGTTTGTCCCTAATACATTCCCTTCAATGATAATAATTTCATTAACGCATTCAATGCGGACCCGATTTTCACTGAAGTCATCAAAATCGGCCGTTAAAATAAGTGAGAGAAATAAAGGGAGGTTTCCGTGCCATAACTTCCGTTCAAATGCTGCTTTTTACAAACGGTACCCACGGTTCGAAAGGGGGAAAGCTTGCTGAAGGCTATACGATCAGAAGACTCGGAAGTGGATATTAGTCACGTACGGGGGCAGAGAAAGGGCTCCAGGTCCGATCGGCTGAGCACGTCACTTGAATTGCTCCACACTGAATGTGTTAAACCCTTTAGTCTCATGTTGGATTAAATTGTCTCGTCATCTACCCAAAGTTTTCTATCCAATTGATCATTCTTCTATCACATCACATGTTTCAAAATATTCCAACCTTGATGTCTCCACTGCTGTCATCATTCATGTCCTATTACTGTATAGAAGCATGCTCCTAATGTAAGGCCTAATAAATAAGGTCCTGACTTTGATGCTTATATTTTCAGCTGTAAGAAGAGTCCTTTTGTTTAGCTATGCTCTCTTTGCTTGGGCTATTCTAGTGATGACAATGTATTTCTTAATCCCTCTTGCTTCGTCCATCATTGGTCTCTCGGCTATCCACATACCCTCAGCTACACCCTACTCCTTCACCTCTTCAACTTAATGATTTCCTAATTGTTAAGAATGTGTATTTGGGATTGAATAATTTTGTTATAATAATTCAGGATGCCGGCGCTATCTAATTTGCTGCGTGATTGACAGATGTAGCTGTGAGGCAAGAGAGCTGTCACAATCAGTCACTCAAAAGCAAGCGTTGAGTAAACTTGTTGAAAGATCAAAGTGATCTTAAGTGTTCTAA
The DNA here is from genome assembly GCF_921293095.1 of Ischnura elegans. Classification (NCBI taxonomy): domain Eukaryota; kingdom Metazoa; phylum Arthropoda; class Insecta; order Odonata; family Coenagrionidae; genus Ischnura; species Ischnura elegans. Next base: position 62,246,069 of record NC_060251.1, read on the forward strand.
TAGGTAATATTTTTTCTTCAAGTAAATGGGATCTTTAGCTGAACTGTTTTTTTAATTTCTTACGAACCATACCTTATAAAGGCCGTTTTACACGGGGCACAGAATTGCGCAGGTTAGAGCTGCATTAATTTCTAAAATGGCGTGGAATTGCGCGAATGTATGAATGAAATTAGAACAGGGGCTATTTTGCAGTCTCGCATGTGTTCTAGCAATTCACCGCTTTACACGACGCAATTTTGATTGCGCCTTCGCATGCACGTCAGATTGCGCAATTCCGTGTACCGTGTAAAACGGCCTTAACTCATCATTAAAATTTGGGTGAAGTTGCTGCAACTGAGGATAATAAGGCAGTGGTTTCCCCTTGCCTTCCGCATCATTGCAGTACCACAGCCATTACAGTATGGAAATGTTACCACCCTTGCAGTGAAATGAGTGTCCCTGTACCTAACATTGTGGTCTCCAACTTCACTCACACGAAGAAGAGCTGTTACTCTCTCCCACGGATGATTGAAAGCATAATTTTTGGTGGCTTTCATTGCGAAGTCACGGCATCTTCACAGGCTTCAATTATCACTTAGATGCCCTGTTACCCAGGTAGACATCTATTCCACCTTGGAATACAGTCACTTTTTGTCCATGACTGCTTATTCAACCAGTAGACTTGCTTATATCACTGCTAACCTTATACCTTATTCACGAGGACCAACTATCCACAACATGGTGGATGCACTCAGTGGCTTTAAGATTGCCTGCAAGTGTATGTAAATGTAAAGCTTTGTTTGTTTCCTTTTCTAAAATGTAGGTACCCATTTTTAAGTGCTGTACATATTTATATTATCATTACAGCTATATTTTTTTATATGTAGAGAGACACAAATTTCCCCTAGTTATCAAACTTAGGAGGCCTGTAACCTCAAATGATTTCTCATGTTTTCATACTGGATAAGGGTTACTAAATATGCCAAATTTAAAATGAATCAGTATGAGTTGGGTCATTGCTTCTCAGCTACTCCGTGGCCTATAGCTTCGACCATGCTTATGTTGTTGTTTACCCTCTTGTGAGTTACTCATTCCCTAAATGAGTGGGTCTCACTGATTGAGGTAATGAACTGGACCTCTAATGACATCACCAACTCATTTACTGTTTGTCAGGCGCAGACGGGTTTTTTTAAAATTTCCCCGTGCCTCTAGGCGGCAGAAGCCCTTCACGCTTATATTAGCTTTTTGTTTTGACATGCTCTATGCAGCCTTTCACTTTTCGCATTTATGCGGAAAGATCAGCGGCAGGTTATTCAGCATATTTAAGCAAAATAATGGCACCATTAAGCAAAATAAAAGCATTATTAGATAAATGAGTTAGCAAAATAAAAAGCACTGATCTTATAGAATTAAAGTGGTAAAATAAATTACATGTAATAATACTTAATAGCCTAAAGAGCACGTTTAATCGCACCTTGCTGTATCATGTAAAGGGGTCTATGCATAGCTCGAAAGACATCAACATCAAGTGTTCAACTACATTAGTAATGGTGCTTTAAACTTAAATGGTGTTACACTGATCCATGCCAAGAGTTAATAATGTTTTTTCACATCCATGCCTTTCAGGCACATTGCACCTGAACTCAGCAATTCCAATATTGCACCTGACAATGGATAAAAAAGGGTAGTGAATTTAGCATTTTTTATTTTAAATTAATGAGAAGAAGGCTGTACTAGAAATGTTTCTTTCATTATAACTTATCTACCCCGTCCACCTACCAAATTCTTTCAATAAATTTCGATTTTAGATGTGAGTTAATGACCCCATTATTCACGAATTTCTGGTGCGATTAAGGAGTTAAAAAAAAATATAACTCCAAAGAATATGTATTTCTGGACTGAAATCAACCAGAATGGCAAGGATGCATGAAATGGAGGCATTAACAAGAAGTGCCTGTGTTTTTTTGGGGAAATAGGTTTTGTTTTTAGAATACCATTTATATTTTCTGTGAGAATATACTTCAAAAGCCCAATTTCTATAGTTTTTTGTGGGTCCTCATGAATGTATGTACATATTGGTTTCATGTAAATTACTCCACTAATTCTGCAAGTAGGGAATTACCTATCTCATTGATGTTGATGATCAAAATTAGTGACCATCAATATTAAAATGTCATCATTTAAGATTGATAAGGAAAAGCCAATTTTGATGGGAACAAGGGGTAAGATATCATCAATGAAGCAGACTCAGTGATTGGGAATTGAGGAAAGTGGGTTCAAGACAATTCATGTGGAGATTAGCATAGGATGGGGCCATTCATGAACTCACTGTTGTACACTCCTCAGCATTTCAGATAGGTGCATTTTTGGTTAGTATGAGCCTCATTCAATGGGGTAATGAAGTGGGTGGATGGGGAATGCAGCGTAGGTATCAGCAAAAGGAAATAGTGTGAAGAATCAAGGTCTTCCTTGATTTTTCTCAAACTTGGCAAGGAGAGATTATATATATCTTTCATTTTATTCCATTACAATAGAAACACTCACTAAGAATATTTAGTCAATTAAGTATAGAATTATTTTCTCTACAATACGTGCTTTGGTATTATAGCATTTGATACCTAACATTTTTTTAACGCTCTTTTAATGCTTTTAAAAAACGTACAGTATTTGTTACACATTTTATTAACAAGGTACTTCAGTATTAGAGTATTTTTTGTTTCCCCTTACTATTTGAAACTGAGAAGTATTGCACTGGAACAGAGTTTGATATGATTTAATTTATTTCATGGTGCGTACTGTATCTCTTATAAAACACTTTCTTTAAATCTAACTTTTCCAGTTGCAAAGTAACTATGAGCACAGGGAATCATCTATTAAAAAGTGCATTTCGGTTGTTGCTGACAAGGTACGAAATACAAAAACTCAGAGAGAGACCAATCCAGATGACATAAATCTTTTGAAGATATTAAGAAAAGATCAAACAAAGGTAATTTGTTTTTTTTTTTTTTAGTTTATGAATGAACTTACGATCCTTATTTTTATTTATTTTTGATACCTGTGCTCTTCCATAGTTACGTCTGTTGCAAGCTGAACTAAATGTGGAGGAGGTAGTGAAGGAAAGAAGTATGAAAGTGTACAATGAACGATGTAGATCTTTTTATAAAATTCCTGACAAGGTGTAAGTGAAAGTAACTGTGAGATCCAGTCATTAATGGCTTGTAGTGCTGAAGTGGAAATGAGCTAGCATGTTTTCTAATTGGCTGGATTGAGCTGATGGGATGTGTTACAGCTCAGAAGAAAGGTAATCCATGTGTTATGGAACTGTATTCCTTTGTGAAGGATATTGATATAGTTATGAAAATTATGTGCCATGTGCTATGCACATGTTTTTTTATAAAATATAATAATAGAATTGTTACATTTGTATTGATTTGTTATGAACGTCAAATTACAATTATGGGTACAAAAAATATGTTTATTGACTTTACAAGGTAATCGAATTTGCAGAACTATGGATTCACCCCTTTGCTAGCTTTGACTGGCAAATAATAGGCTGTCAAATTCAAATAGATTTCACACCATGAAATTTAGAAAATAGGCTGGAGCATATTAGAGAGACTATCACATTTTATGGTTTTCTAGGAATTTATTTTTGTTGATTAGACTGAGCCGCCAGCATTTCTTCACGGTTTTTCTTGTGCCATTCCAGATTTGCTTTGGCTACACTTTCACCTCTTGCTGCTGCTCTCTTTCCACTTATTATCATGATGATGCAACCAATCACTGTCCCAATCATTAAATATGTGCTAATCTTAATCCTTGCCCAGTTGCGGGCCTTCTCCATTTTATCATTCCTGTAAAATGCAAGAATTGCACCAGGTGAGGATGCATAAATTAGCATAGATTAACAGTATGGCCAGATTTATTTCTCTCACCAAGTCAAATGTTGAATTATCACTAATATAGGTAAATAGGATACAGAAAATAGCTTGCCAACTACCAGAGGAAATATTCACCTTAGTTGAGAATTGAAATGTTTTTGGCAAACTTAGTTAAAATACACATACCGGAGGAACCAAAGATTCTTAATAGTTTTGAGGCCATTTCTTAGTTTTCAAGGGAACCTAATGTTTCAGTCTACTAGTGATGCCGAAAGATATCTGAATGATTCATGGAACTTGTTGAGCTACAATCCCTCTGCTTGGAGATCAATTTTGTCTATTGCAATTGGGGTATGCTTTACAAATATCATGGTGGTGAAAATAAATTAAGGCGAAAGGTGATTGCCCCGTTAAACGATTTTCCTCATTTGAATGATGAGTAGATACTATCAATGTGAAAATTTTGCTAATAACATACATAAAAGTCACTGCATTTTTTCTGTCTATCGTGTCTAAATTGACATAAATTGGGAGTTATAAATGTAGTAATTAATTGAATATATTATTTTTGGAAACAACTGTGAACAAAAGAATTGTAGCCAAGTTACTAGTCTAATAAGACTTTTAAAACCAAGAAAAATGCATGTGTAAAGTAATTAATGAAATAATAATAATAATTACAAAAACACGACCCGTCGAAGGGTGTCACCGGTGGCAAGTTGGGGTAACTAGAACAACTCATCCACTCAGCGAGAGGAAGGGTGGGCCTGCAAAAGCATGGGAGGGCAGGGGCCGCGGTGGGGATGGAGAATCAGAATGTATACTTCAAGGTTTTGAAATTGAGATTAAAACCAAAATTCTCATTTTATCATGTCTTAAGGTGAAGTAAAATATGGTATTTACAGTGAAGTGATAGTGGTATATTTAATTTGAGGCAATTATACATTCGTACAAATTTTTTATGAGAACATAGTCACCTAGGGTCAAATGTTAGTTGAATTTAGGTAAATTAGCAGACATGTGAAATGTATGTATATCTCAATGCTTTTTCTTATTGCTTACTGTGTACTTACGTAACATACATAGGAACATCATCAAAACTTTTATATTTCTTATCCCAAACCAGCAACCACTTGTCAATTTTATTAGGTTTGTGCATGGCACCTAAAACAGAAAGAATGAAATCTCTAAAAACTTGTACAAAGTGAGGTGACAGTCATTAAACCCTATTTCCTAATACAAGAAAATCATTTTTCCAAAGCATGCTAAATTTTTATTTTTAATAATCTAGTATGTAGTGAGAGGTATTCCAACAAATTCTACTTCACTCGTAATTCACTTCCTGTGAACTTTGTTGGAAAATATTGAACAGCTTCCTTACCAACTCTCAAACTTGCAGTCGCATTTTCCTCAGTTGGCTTTGGTGTGAGTTTTCCTCCTTCACCTGCAGCTTTCGAACTTTCATAGCGTAGTTGTCTAAATTTACTCTGAGTCCGAAGTATGGATCGAAACTTCAACATGCTGATATTACCTAAAAACCCCCAGTTGAACCTGTTACTTAGGTAAAAAATCAATGATTATTACTGTCATTGCTTATGATATTGCAGCTCAACAGTCTCAAATAAAAAAGTCATTTCAATGGCTATTGCTTCTAATTATTTCAATTGAATACACAAATGTTCAGCTGGCCACTGAGATGAAAGGAAGTCATAGTTCTCATCACTAAGTCTAGAAAGATTGGTGCTTGAATAGTATTCCACTTGCGCCAAAAGAAACAATGAATTTTGAAACGTCAGTTTAGGGAGGTAGCATAAAACAAAGGATATTGGGCACAATCAGTCAGTGGAGCAGCTCTTGAGCTCTCTGGCTGAATGTGTGCATGCAGTGAGACTAGTTGACAATTTTACTGAGCAGAAGACATTTTTGTCCAGCGCCTACAGAGTGATACAACACGTTAGACTGCCAAACCAACTATCTACAGTGAAACTCGCTTCTGATGAATTTCAGGATACTATCATTCTATTCTGTTTTAAACAGGATTTCGTTATATTCATAATAAAGGATTTTGCCATATACATCACAAGATTGCCAGCTAGTATTCCATCAAATCATCTTTATTTACACAACAGATCTGTAACAATAAACCATCGTCCCTTGACCTTTCCATCTAATGGTAGTAAAGGGAAGAATTTTAAGATGTAGAAATATATGGTGATAGCCACATGTAAGAGAAAAAAGCAAAGATGATAAGGTAAGACACAGTTTAGTAGCGCACATGGCCTTAATTTATTCATTGAAAAAAGAAAATAATTCCTCAATGGAACAAAGAATAGTTCATAATAGCCAACATTTCGTTTCATCCTAACACATTACATGCAGGGAAATTAACATTGGTGACTGGAAAGTCCAAGGGACTGGTAACTCACCTCGTTATAGGCAAGATTTTGTTACATTTGTGATAGATAGAAGCAAGTTTTACTGTACGTAGCAACCTATTCTTGGAAAGTAGTAGAATGAGAAGGCTCCCTCAGAGCACTCAAAAAGCTACCTAAGCACCTCTGCATCTGTTCCATGGCAGAAAGCAGCCATTGCATCGGGTTGGTAATGAATAAGTATATGAGAAGAATAAGTATGTTCTACATCAAGCTAAAGAGAGAAACTGAGCCAAACTTGGTATAATTCTAATAACACAAGCAGTAACTGCTACTGACATTCATTAGTTGTCAAGTGTACTGATAATAACCTCGTCGTAAGATGTACCAATCATTGGCAAGCCCAGAAATGCCTTCAGAGTGGGAGGTTGTATTAATTTATTTTCACAATATTGCCATAGCAAGAATCTTTTTTTTTGGGAGAGGGGATGGTAAATTTTTATTTCAGTGGGTTCATTCGAAGGAGGCACATCAGAAGCTGACTGTATCTCCCAAAAATTTCTGGGAAAAGGGTTTAAAACTTCCACACGCTAGCTCGATCGTCAGAGGATTTGTTATCATTTTGACCATAACGTTCAGAGGCATTTTCGAATGGAACCGACTATAATAACTCCAATTTTTCCCCTGACGCTAGTGCCTCTAAATGGGTATCTCAATGGATTAATTAAGGTTTCTAAGAATAAAAATAGTTTAATTCAGGGAAGATTGTTCAATTTGTCTCCTTTACCATCTACTTTGATTTCTTGATACTGGCGCTAAGGTTACTTCGTAAACTGAAACACTCGAGTCCCTAAGGATACGCGCATGTGTCATATCCATAAAACCAATGAGAAAATTCGCCTTTAGTTATCCTAAATGTATCTCTACCAAAGAAAACTAAGAGTGAAGCAGTATAGGTAACTTACAAAAGTATCAACACGTCTCGGTCAATGAGATGACAGCATAGGTTAAGGGATTAACAGCGTTTACGTTGCGTTGAAACAATAATAACACAGCCAAAAGATATTAAATCTTCCGCTCAATCACTGCGACATTGTTATTTACACCACTCAATCACTAATAAAATTTCAAACTACGATTGAGCTTTAATATTTTGAAAGGAAGGATATAGTTAATGAACAAGATTTCGCACAACATTTTTAAAAAATTCACGGTAAGACAGCATCGCAAACATACCCGTCAAATAATTGTACAGATCAAGGAAGACAGCTTATTTTAAGGTGCAGTTCGTGAGAGTGTGCAATATCTTGGAACAGAATATATGCACTTTCTTGGAATAGGTTCCTTGGGAGAAAACACTTGCATGTCGTAATTCGTCAAGGAAAATTCGCAATGTACAAGAGATAACTCACGTGCTCACGTAGATAATGTAGATAATTAAACGTATTGACTCCTTCTGCCACTAGAATGGTATCAAGAGTTAATGCGACTCACAAATTGACTGTTCTATTCCAAATGAGACGGCTCCGGCATGACTTTCACTTCCTATTTTCCCAGCATCTTAAGTTCAACTTAATGAGTAAAGATTGAGTTTGAAGTGATTTTCATATAACCTTTCGAGTTCGGGACTAATTTTACAGCTGTTAATAAAGACACTGAGCGCAGATTCCCGACTGTATCCCTAACCATCCCTTACGTTTTGTTCGTTTTTTAAGGCGGTTGTGGTTATTGTGATGTTTACATTTATTTGTTTATATGATCCGCCAACGGTGGCGCAATTGACTTTTTTGTCGAAAGTGGCTGCCGTCGTTGCTATGAAGCCATTTGATATTGGGAGGCAATCATAAACTCTATGGACCACAGCTATTAAAAAGTATTCTCTTATTGAAGTATCCTTTGATTGGCTCTCCGCGCATAACCATATCTTATAACTATAATGGTATAATATTTTCTCTGTAATTCCTCTGGGGAATGTACGATGTCAACATGGACTCATTGTGTTTGTGGAATAGTAATCCCAGGAAATAAATTCATACCTAAAACTGATGGGATCGAAAGGTGATGACTTTTATTCATGGCCACTGACCGTATATGATGTACTCCTGGCTGGTTTCATTCATCGCACCTGCAAAACGATAGTGCGTCGACAATGACATTTTAAAAGAAATGGGAAACTGTAATTGTATGCGAGACTGTTTGAACAGATGCGTCCGTCGTCCGGCTCAAAAGTAGGTTTGGTGATTATATGTTTTGATTCATGGTAATCCTTAAGGTTTCTGTGTTTAATTGTGGTTTCTTTTCAGGAAAGTGGTCTTGCTACTTTTGGGGTTAGAAAATGCTGGTAAAACTACCGTGGCCAAAGGACTCGCTCATGGTAACAAGATTTTCGATTATTTTCATAGTTTATAACTAATGCATTGTCTAATAGTGTCATTTTTCTTTTAGAATTGGTGAACGGAGTTGTTCCAACAGTGGGGTTTTCATCTGTCACTCTAGAGTATAAAAAGTACTCCGTAGTACTATATGACCTCGGAGGAGGACCAGGAATTAGAGCTATTTGGCATAAGTATTTTGTTGATGTAAGTAAGGTTCTCATCTTTATTTTTTTGCATTAACATGGAAGCATTTATGTTCTTGTATTCCACCGAGTTAAATACCTACCCGCTGACTTGTATATTATGAGCACGATCCAATTCCATACTAACATGATTGGTACATTTAACTAGTTGTTGAGTAGTTACCTAGGAATTTAGGTCAATTGTGGCTTACTCTCATGTTATACTCTCATTCGTACGATCATTCACTGTGTATAGCGGCCTGAAGTGACAGTGTGCTGCCTGTTTCTGCCCCTTTTATCGATTGAGTTTTGTACAATATTTATGTTCAGCTTTAAGCGGCCTTATCTATAGGTTCCTGAAGTTATTCATCATTGGCACATCAATTAATTGTAGAATATATTTGTTAACTGCCTATCACCGATTTGCTTATGAAATACGTAGTGGGGGAGTAGAGACTTAAAATTTATGTTATTTTGTTGATGTATTTGTTGTGTGTTAAATACGTAATATCTCTATCAGATGCTAGGAATGGGAGGAGGTTTTAAGTATATTTTATGCCGATACTCATTCACTGAAAAACTGACTGGGCTGGAATAGGTGATCCTGATGCTGCTGACTAGGCTTCTACCTCGTTTAAATATTGAGTGCAAAGACACCTTGAGAATTTTTCTTTAGAGAATGGAATTTTTTTAATCCTCACTTTAACATCATTTTCATATTTGATCAGCAGTTGGGAAATATAAAGTTAACAAATGTAAAGAGGAAATATTTTGAAAAATGTTAAAGGAAATTTATAAGATACACTGGAAATGTTAAGAGCTTTGGTAAGATCTTTGGCAGGTTGGATAAGTTCGTATGAATAAATTGAATCAATAGAAGTGCAAATCACATGTTAACTTAATAAATTAACTAGTTATATATGACTCATATGGTGTGTCATCTACTCCAAGGATGGTAGTAGCCATGAGTCAAGCATATGAGTCATATCTGTCCTCAGTGTGTTCACTGAAGAATGTTGACTGAATAAAATTTTCTTGTGAGGGAATGATGAGTGGGAGGCTCTATTAGAGAGGGGGTGTGTTTTTGGAGGGGTTGATTCCAGGGGGGCTGTGTCCCTATAGTTTCTATGGATTAAAATCACTTGACCCCTCTCTGATGGGTATACCTATATATATGCATATCTGATACATATTTGGCTTTGGTTTAATTGTGAGTTTAAGCTATTTTTCAGTTTTCAAATGAGCTTACTTCTCCATTGTCTAGTTGGGAAATGTCCCATCAAGAGTGCTTACTAGAATGAGGTCCAAAAAGTATAATTTCATGTATTATGTTTATGCTTGAGAAATAAATGATTCGGATACCCCTATTGTGTTCAGTTTCAAGGATATCTGGACATTTTATTTGTAATGTAGATTTCTGTTCTTTGATAACGTTTTAAATATTTTCTGAAAATTTTCAAGGTTGGAATCAGTAAAAAATTGGCTTTAAAGTAAAACCTAGGATGCCTCTTTTTGCAACTTTTTTTGTCTGTGCGCATCATATTATGTACCAGGTAAAATTTTCCTTCCTTTATCAATAAAAGTTAAAAATGTATGTAATATTTTTCCAAATTGGCTAATATATTCTGTTTTGAATGAACTTCAAGATTTTTTGAAAGCTATCAGACTATGCAATCTGTCCTGGTTAAGTTCTTTGTTAAAAGGGTAGTTTTGTTCATCAAACTAAACGAAAGGCATTGATTGCAATTCGTTACGCACCTTTAGTGTATTCATAATATATGTATTCAAAGTATTTGGTATTATAATTCCCAGTTTAGACAAATGGCAATTGTCAATTTTAACCTCTTTTGAAAAAGGCCAGATTGGTGGCTATGTGATGCCTCTCCACATGACGTTACAGGACCTAGATGCTACACGAGTAGTCGGGAGTTTTACATTGCCTGAGCTCACCAATGCATGCATGAGGCACAGAGCTCAGGGAAACATCTCTTAATAATCACCTATTAAAACTGCCTACGGTTGAAAAGTTTCCTTCATTTGTTAGGGTAGTAATAATCCTTATTTAAGCAAGTGCTACCTGCTAGCAGGGTACTCTGCTACCTGCTAGCAAGATACTCTGCTATCTGCTAGCAGGGTACTCTGCTACCTGCTAGCAGCCTGCATTGTAGCGGTGCTCATAGCTTCGCACCAAGGTGGCCTCACTTGGCAGCAGCCGGAATCAGAATGACGTCGCACGGGATTTTCCAAGCATTCATACGTAGCCGTCACATTTTTGCACACTTGAAAATTTTCACTTTTCATTTAATCGCAAAAAATAGGTATAGTCATTTAAAAATCTAAAAGCATGAAATACGTACTCCAGGAGAAATAATCTTTCGATTTTGGCCATAAAAAAGGAATAGAAAACCACCTTATTGTTAATTTTTTACCTTTTTATGCTCACTGAGTTAAAATAATTTGGGAAGATTTGCCATGTTCTCATTATTTCACAGTTTTCAAAGGTTTTTTTTATGATTTCAGGCACACGGCATGATATTTGTATTGGATTCTAGTGACATTGATAAAGTTGCTGAATGTAGAGATGTTTTGAGAAATTTACTATCCAATGAAAAACTATGTGGGAAGCCTTTGTTAGTGTAAGTATTAATTTTGGTGTAAATTAGTACTTTTCTCTGTATTTGTGGTCCTTTTTCAACTAAGTTAATACATATTTCTACTGATATCTCTATTTGCCAAGACATTTTTTTTACTCTAGTAGTCATTAACATTTTTGGTATGCTTAGACCAGCATCTCTTTATAGGTGTAGATAAATGACCTAGAAGGCAGAGCTGGTTTTAGCATAAAAACATTCACTGTCGTCTATGATATTATTAGCAATTGTTTTGTTTCAATCATGATACATTGGTTTACCTTCTGGAATTTTTGGTGTCCTAGTTGTAAAAGTTTTTTTTTCTAAATTTTTCATTTTTACCCTTTGATTGTCAGATGAGATAATATGTACCAGGATATTTTATTTTACCACTTTCAAGACAGCCAAAATTACACTGAGGCAGCTATCAAATGCCCAAGACATTCAATTGAAATTTTCGAAATCAGTCTTACCATTTTAAATCATTGTTGCCATCTGGTAATTTTGTATGTAATAAGTGTATCGAAATACTTTTAGTGTTTTTGAAGTCATATGAAACCCTTCTTATTTTGACAGCCTTGGAAATAAGCAGGATGTGGAAGGTGCCTTAGATGAGATAGACATTGTGGAGATGCTTCATTTAGAAGACCTTGTGAATCAGCAGAAGTGTCCTACGTTGGTGGAAACATGCTCTGCTGTGGCACTTTCAAAGTCTCATTTCAAAGATGATCAGGTTATCCAGAATTCTTTCAAGTAGGTTTTATTTTCATCTGTAAAGTGTCATCACAGATTAAAACGTACATATTTATTATAACGTTTATTATACAAAACCAGAAATGAATATTATTTTAGAAATACTCCTTATTCTCATGTACCACACACCCTGTATAAAATGTGTACCTTGTTTTTGGACAATGAATTTAGGAAAATCATAATTTCTAAAAAATTTGCTCAAGATGTGTAATAATAAATGGAAAACTGACAACATGTACATTATTAGGTATAATGGAACAGCATTCTACTGTTTCCCATTAAATAACAGACTCGCTTTTACAATCGCTTGTCACCAATGTCAGCTACTTGCTTTTGCACCATGATCGTGAGATAAACGGTGCAATGGCAATTTTAGTGAGGGGGCCCTCCTCTGGGCATTGCAAGTGAAAGGGAGAAATTGAAGAAAGAAAGTACAGCAAATTCATGATTATCCTTGCTAACAATGTGGAGAGGCGGTACAAATAAACAGCCTGACAGTTCCTCTGATGTCAGGGCCACCCTTCCCCTACCACTCCGGTGGAGTGAGGAGGGTTGACGAGTGTATTACCCAAAATTTTTATTGCTACCAGGATATCTTGCACTTTGGCGTTTTCCCTCACCATAAGGATCACATAGGGGCTAAACCTAATTCTACCAGACCGCCCCTCGTGGCAGGGGGTGCTTCCTTTACAAGGGGTCTCTTCTCCACTGGCTGGCAGCTAAAATCATGAACTCCCACAGCCCAAGGTTTAATGATAGTCCAATTCCAACTATTTATTCATCATCTGAGGAAGGGACCTGCAATGGCCGTGAAACCTCGCTAGGCAAAGCACAATATGCAGCTTATCCCAAAAGCCTCCGATACTAAAGAAGAATCTTCGAACATTAATCAAGTGTTTTTTCTGCCACTCATCGTCTTCTGTAATGCTAGAGCAGACATCCTAGTAAATGTGAAATAAAATAATTCCGTTTCATGTTGTCAGCAAGTAAATAGAATAATTTTGTTTTATGTAGGGAATTCTGATGGAAATATGTAATAAGCCCGGTGTAGTCTTGCATTAAAATGCGATAATCCTGGTGCTTTTGTGTCTGATTTTATATCTTATAAAGGTGACAGAAAATATTGAAGGAATGTGAAACTTGTTCATGGATAATCAATCATTGGTAATCTGTAGCCAAATAATCGGGAGACTGCTGTAATTCCTATCCTAGAACATATTGATTTTTCTTCGTTAAAACTTTCACGGGTGCTCGTCATTTTGAATGAAAGCTTTTGGGCCATGTCACTGCGTCAATTCTTGGGTAGCCCCAACGTTTCCCAAGCGATGCTGGTTGCTTTCTCAAGAGATTCTGAAAAGTTGGGAATTTAAATTCTGATATATAGGTATCTGTGTGAGGTGGTGGGAAGCGGGAGGTTGGAGGAGTGAGTTGTTGATTGTTTTTTTCTCACTACGGGTTGCCAAGTACGGCTAATTTTAGTACCGGTGTCCCTGTTGAAATTGTTCTTTTCTTCTTTAAATATTTCAATGGCTTCTCTGACGAGTCTCTGTTTGAGAAATTCCTAGAAGAGCACGCGAGAGCGATTCAACTGGGGCAATCAACAAAGTCCGCGGTAGCCGAACACGCAGCACTTGGCCACACAGTCGACCTCAAGGAAGCCAAAATATTTGCGAAAGTAAAAGGTTTTAAACAGAGACTCGGCAGAGAAGCCATTGAAATATCTATAGAATGAAAGAACATTTCAACAGAGACACCGGCATTAAAATTAGCCGTACTTGGCAACCCATAGTGAGAAAAAACAATCAACAACCCACTCCGCCAACCTCCCTTACTGTAATGGTTGGCAATGCGTAGTATGTGGAAGCAAAAAATTTGGGTTGAAAAATGAAAGAAGTAGGTAATTTTTCCAGGTTTGCCATGCTGTCTTTTAAACTGGTGGATGGTCTTTAATTTATTGTGGTTAAATTTTAGTTATTGGATCAATTACTCGCAAAATTTTCATTTTGTTTAATATATTTGTCAGTTGTCTGATTCTCTTGTGAAGATGATTTTTTGATGTTGCACTTGCACAATCATAATGTATGAAATGTCTTATTTCCTTTCTGACCAGGTGGCTGCTGAGCCTAATTGAGAGGGACTACGATGACCTGAACAGCCGAGTTGAAAAAGATATGCTTGAGCAGAAAGAAATAGATCAAGCAGAATATAAAGAGAAAGTGAAGCGAGTTAAAGAAGCAAGATTAAGCCGAGAAGGCGGTAGCATTGATGTGGATTTTGGTGAAAATTTGCCTCAAGTTGAAGGTGATGTTGTTGATGACTGTGGAAAATATGCCAGTCCTTTTAAGCCAATTAATGAACTTTTGGTGAGTCAGAGATCATGTTTGAAATTCTATCTTTTTTTGACTTGGTAAATAATGCCTATGTAATAACAAAGGTAGAACGGAAGTGCCCTATTGGAGTCATGCTTTATTGTTACTTCTGCTGGCCATTTATTTAATCTATTATTCTACCACTCTCTGGATGTACTTTTTAACTCTCTCGCTTCCAACATCTGCTATCTTCATGTCCAGCGAGAGTACTCGATACTCTATAGCAGTGGCGTAGCACGGGGGAAGTCTGGGGGGTCCAGACTTCCCCCTCCCTCCCACCCCTCCCTCCAAAATTTATGAACACAATTACCCTCCTTCATAAATTAAAACAAAATATTGAAAAATCATGAGTTTGCTAAAGATTTCTTTGACTATTGAAGTTTTTTAGATTATGAAAAGTGTTAAAATTATTTTTAAACTGTCTGCTTAGAACCCTGTTTTTTTTTGTAAATTTTCCCCCTGGTTTTGGACCCCCCCCCCCCCCCCCCCCCCCCCCCCCCCCCCCCCGAACAAAATTCCTGGCTACTCCACTGATGTATACTATGATTGTGGAATCTTGCTAATGGATTTTTTAAAACTTGTCAATAGAGGTAATGTACTAGTATGTATTTTTTATTTACATCGAAACAGCATAATTATTAACTAATCACCCCTGCCAGCCCCATTCCCATATCACACTTATTTTTTCGCTTTAGCATCAGACCTTTTACTGCATAAAATCTGTTTTATTTCTCACAAATACTGAAAATCTCCCAAGTACTTGCTCCATTCACACTTATTGTCTCCTCTTTATCTCCTCTGGCAAAATCTTTTGTCTTTCACAATATGCAAATATACCCAAAATCCTTCTTATTGTTTTTTTTCTACAACCTTTTGTCCCTTCATCAAATTATTCATCTTCACTCATTGTATTTTTTGACTCCTTTAGAAATTATCCCTCTTAAACCACTAAGTTTAACTTTTATTTGTTCTTTTACCTCCATATCCTACACACCTTTATTCTTCTCTAAATCCTCTTCTTAAGTGCCTTCAACGTATGTATTCTTATCATAAACTTCTTATCATTCTTATAAACCACCCTTTGCCAATGCTATTCTCCTCATGATACCTTGACTATTGTGTCAATTATCTTCTAAAACAGTTCCAGAATATAATCATAGTTAGTTTTGCTTGGTTATGTGTCGTATCCATTACATCAAGCGTAATCTTTTTATTTCCTTTAATAAAATCTGCTTTGTCTATTTTTTTCTGTTTAGAAAGTATTGTAATAGTCATACGGTAAAGATATTGATTGACACTTATCTGGATGTCACAGCAAATTAGTGTTTCATTTTTTATTTTGAGGAGCTCTGTTTTAGTTGTGTAATTGGAGTACATAATTAAGTATATTTTGTGAACATTTAAAAAATGATTAGTGAAACAACTTTATACTCTCCACAGGGCTTTATAAGTACTGCGATAGATTTCAAGGACTAAGTATCATTTTCAGATTGGAGGGGGTGAGACCCTTGAAAATAATGCTTATTTTTTTAAATTAATCAGGGTACGTAAAAAGCTGTGTGGAAAGTATAAAGTTGTCTCTTTAACCATGCTTAACTTTTGGAATTTTCACAAAGTATTTTCTTCATCCATTAGTTAATTTGTGAGATGAAGCTCAATTGAGTTTAACTTAAGCTTTCATAATCATTCCATATACATTGTTTAGCACATATTATCATATTTTAACAAAGATAGACGATTCTATTCTTTCTCTATATTAAGGAAAACCTGATATTGGTAGCTCACTCAGATTTTTCAATTAAACATGCATTGAATACTAATTTATGCCCCAGTAGGTGTGAATGCCAAAAATATTATAGGAAAGATAGTTAATTCATTGATGAAAGTAAGTAGGAGCAAACCTCAACATTGAATTTGTTGTACAATGAATATCAGAAAACATAATCCAAAAATAAGTTCCGAAGCATAATGGTACTTTTACATTTTCAGCAGTGTTTTTGAAACATTCTGCAATGAAACTTGGCTAGGAAGTTTTCTGTACCAATCCTATAATGGCCAACACTTAATGCTGTTTTGGAATAGGCTGTGGTATGCAGTCATATTCTAAATATTGCCGTGATCGTCACACACAGAAAGTTTTGCTTTGCCAATCTTTGCTTGCATTGCATTCAGAGTGCACGCATGAGAAGTGAACCACCCATTTGGCTCTCATGTTCACATCTTTTTTTTTCCTCCATGTAAACCCAGCTCAATGATATGCAACTGATAATGCAACTGTGATGTATTATTTATCTGTTAGAATGGGCAAGGCGACAACATGAAGAGATCCACAGAGGCTATTAATGATGCACTTGATGGCCAGTTTGGTGCTGCTCCTAGAAAGAAACAGTTACATCGACAGAATGGAATTAGTGAAGATATGATAAATGGTTCCAGACATACAAGGAATCGGTTAAATTGCTTCTGTATGGAATCCAGTGTAGGCAGTGAAGCTAATCTTCTGAAAAGTAAGTTTGAAGTCACTTCTTTATCTTGCATTCTCAAAACATATTAAAGAAGGAATTTTAATGGACTAAAAAAATTATTGGGAAGGACGTGCGATTTGTGAAGGTTTTTTATTGTTATTATTGTTTCTAGTATATTTAATTTAAGGGGCACCAAACTTTTGTCTTATGAAATAAAAAAAGGGCATAGTCTCTTTGAATTGGTGTATCGATTTGCAGGCAAAGATTGGCATGAGTGAAAAATAAAATATTTAGCATTCATAAATCATGTCAGTCAAACACCCAGTATAAATTAGCACACATTCATAATCTAGGAAAATCTATGTTGTTTAACATATTTTAATTCTTGGGTGTATTGCCTCGAGAACATTTTCCATTGAAATGTCATCTCTTGTGAAATGTGTAAAAACAATGAGTCAAGTAAAACAATTGTTATTTGGGTATAAAAAATTTTTCTTTGGGAAGTGATGACATATGGTAGCATTAAAGTAGTACTGTAAGTTTTAATTTAGTAATTTTCAAATCTATTGAAACTCTGGCGTCAAGGTGATGTATTATGTACCTTCAATAATTCCATTGAAGTTTTATGTTCGTGAATGCAAATGAAATGAAGGGATTGCAACAAGCAATAAATTATGGGGAAATGTGCATTACAGTTGACTGAGGTTTTTATTTCCTTAGAAGTTTTTTTGTGAAATTATTGTCAATTTTCAGTTTTCTGCACCATCTAACCGAAGATTTGAAATGTTCACTGTGAATGCAGTGATTGTAGGAAGGAAAATTTTATATTCTTGGTGGATCTCAATTATATAGATAGAGTTCATGCATCAGAAAATATTATGTATTTTATTTCTTACGATTTTTAGTGTGTCTGCTGTAATTTATTTATTGGTTACAATTCCTGTTTTATTCTAATATCCTCAAGTGATATTTCTCTCTTACATTTTATTGGTAGTGAAAATTAATTAGTTTTCATGAAATAAATTCCCACTGTGCATTTTAAGTAATGGAATTTTCCTAGCATAATGCAATACCCAAAATAGGCTGATGTCGTAAGCATGCCAAGAAGTTGTCAAAGTGACATCCTATCTCTGTTATGGGAAGAACAGGTGAAATGATTCTTGAAGGTTAAGTAACTGCAAAGACCACAGGGGTGCTTCGTCGTTGATCATCCGTTCAAGAATCAGTATAGCTGCTATGAGCCTAATAGTATTCTCAGTTCTTCTGTTTAGAGTTTTATGGAATACATTCAGCTCTGAACAAAGAACTGGGTGGACTAATTCCCATGTACTTACTCCTAAAGTCCCCCTACTACTTTTTCCCTATCCACCTTATACATACTTATCTTGCTCTTTCTGCTTTCAAAAGTATTGCTAACTGAAGAGAAGCTTGCATGCAAATTTTACTGTTACCTTTACTTTGAGGCCCACTGTGATATTTTCCTGTCTCTAGAAGCTCGAGTTTTAGTTGTAATATTAATGGGATTAAAGCATTTTTATTCATAATACCTATATCATCATCCTTTACATTCATCAAAAGAAGGCCAATGATATGATGATTTTATTATTCGGTGGAAATATATTTTACAGGTACAAAGCGCACTTCTTCTAGACCTCTCAGTTTATGGAAAAACAATAAAACAGTTCCTATTGATAACAATGGAGATAGCAGTAGAGAAAATACTGAACAAGTTTGGGCCATTAGACTACCTTCTAATGATCATCCCAGGGAAGAAAATGCCATTGTTAGCATTCCAGAAGCCTTCACTGTTTGCCATCCAGTTGGTAAGCGATGTTGCTATATAATTTGGATTTCTAATTCATTAAAATATAGTTAGGCATGTGGAGGATATTGTCCGTATGTCTGCCCATCCTGTGTGTGATTCTCAGAAGAAATTCATTACTACTCGTATTTCTCAATGGTCCAAATCTGCCATCAGTTTTATAGTATTTTTAAATGTTCTTTTTTAAATTATTGCATATATTTTTCCATTAAAAAAGTTTTTTCTTGTTGCTTTTTTAGCTGTAGTATAATGGTACATATCTCTTAACACTAAATTTCCATTGGTTCTAGGATTTGCTTCCCAATATTTTATTAGTAAACATTGAATTAGTTTATTTAAATTTTGAATAAATCTTTTATCCTGTGATATAAATTTCTCATTAAAATTTTCATTTTATGGGCATTTTAGCTTTATGTTTGTACATTCTGGCATGTGCTTACCTAGTAAATTTCATATAAAAATCTTAGTACTTCTTAATCTCTCTTGTTAAAGATATTACTCGGGCTTACCACGAGGATTGATTTTGGGTCATTTGCTTTTCTTGGTATTCATTAATAACTTACCAGATAACATTATTTCAGCAAGTAATGTGACACCCATCTTTTTACTGATGATACCAACTTTATTCTTCCTTCTCGCAGTATACATTCCTTGTTAGTTAACTGTCAGATAGTCTTTGATCAATTTATTAAAAGTTTGAACGATAGTTTTGTGGTTATCAGTGATAAATCTCAAGTGTTACACTTTGCACGTTTAAAAAATTCTGACAAATCTTTTTCTATTAATAGATAGATAGAAATATTATTTATTATTCTAGGACTGATGTCCTCTCAGAACAAAACAATTCACAAAGCATATATACATACTTCAATATATTTGCTCAATTTCTCATTGTGAGCAGTAATAGAGAAAAAAAAATATTATACAATATCCAATCAGTGATACAAGTTTTATACAATGTATACAACGGTAAGACATACAATTTAAAATCAAAATTACAGCGTGGCGGTAAGCAATAAGCTATAGACCTTTGACTTAAATAATTTCAGAGACCGAATTTCTTTCACACTTTTAGGCAACTCGTTCCAGAAATTTGACCCAACAACCTGGAAAGATTTTTGGAAAGAAGTTGTGCGATGGGCGGGATAGTATATAAAATTTATATCTGATCTCGTGGTAATCGAAGTAGTTTGTTGCTTAATTTTAAATAGCGTATATAAGTAATCGGGCTGTTCGTGACGAAACAGTGAGTAGAGAAAAGCTGCTAGGAGATATTTCCGGCGTTTTTTAGTTTGAAGCCAACCAATATTTTTAAGGTAGGGTGAAATATGGGTATCTCCTCGGATGTTGAACACAAACCTTACGCAGGAGTTAAGAAGGCGTTGGAGTTTTAAATCTAGATCATCTGGGATATTGTTGTAAACCAAACAGCAGTAATCGAAATGCGGGAAAACAATGGAGGATATTAATAGTTTCCTCGTTTCAATAGGTAAGACTTCTTTATTTAATTTTAATAGATATAAAATTTGGTTTACTTTCTTAGAGATATCTTGAACATGATTTAACCAAGAGAGATTATTCGACATAGCTACTCCGAGATTTTTAACAGCGTTTGAGAAGGGAACTTTAACATTACTCACTTTGACATTTGGGATTAAATCAAGGTCTATTTTATTTATAAGTTTTGTGGAGCCTAAGATAATATCTTTGGTTTTAGAACAGTTTAAAACTAGATAATTATTTACAACCCAGTTTGATATTGAGGCAATGTCCTCATTCACTTTTTCAATAGTATTTTCAAGGTCATGAGGAAGACAATGTCGATAAATTTGCAAATCATCAGCATAAAGCATATATTTACAATACTTAAGGTTGTGAGGAAGATCAAGAAGATAAATGGAAAAAAGCAAAGGTCCCAATACAGATCCTTGAGGAACACCGCAAGTTACATCATTCCATTTGGATATATTCCCACTAGAGTCTTTGACTGCTTGGCGGCGGCCAGTGAGGTAATCGTGGAACCAATTTAGTACTGAGCAGGAAAAATTCAGGCACTTCATTTTTTGTAGAAGCTTAGAGTGGTTGACCCGGTCAAAAGCTTTGCTAAGATCAAATAGCACTAAAACAGTGACCATTTTATTATCGATTGCACCTCGTACATCATCCGTGACTTTTAAAAGAGTGGATTGAGTACTGAAACCTTGACGAAAACCAGATTGAAATGGGTCAAATCTTTTATTCGCAGTCAGGTAATTTGTAGTTTGTTGATGCACAATTCGCTCGAGAACCTTAGATAATGCGCATAAAATGGATATTGGACGGAAATCCGAAGGAGAAGTTGGTTTCTTAACTTTGTTGATCGGTCGAACTAAAGCAGTTTTCCAGCATGAGGGATATTTAGAGGAAGAGAGTGAGTAATTAAAAATATCAAGAATGACAGGTATAGTTAATGGTAATGATTTTTTAATAACATCAATGGGAATACCATCAGTACCTGTAGCATTGGATTTAGAAAAAGCAAGGAATTTCTGCAGAACTTCTTGGGTAACGTGTTCAAAGAAAAAGTTGGTGTCACTGAATGGAACATGTGGGTCAGTTACTGAGGCATTACCCGACAATAATGAAGAAGCAGAGGTAAAATAATCGTTTAGTTGGTCTAGTGAGAGGTTTAATGGCAATGAATGCTGCTTATTGGAGATAAGTCCAAGCTGGCGTAGCTGCTTCCATACTTGATTTGGCTCATTAACATGGGATAAACGAGAAGAATAATAGCAACGCTTTGCCTTTACTATCAAAGTTTTAACTTTGTTCCTCATAGTTTTAAATTTATTTTGATAGTCAACATTCCCGGTGCGAAGAAAGGCTATCCTAAGACGATTTCTTTCCTTGATATTATTCCGAATATCGTTAGTAAACCATGGTGTAGGACGGGATTTGGGGTAGACGGTCTTTACAGTGGTTTGTGAATTTATGCTTGCCAGGAGGTTTAATTATGGAGGGAAATTATGGATTTATATGGAAATTTTATGGAATGGAAATTTTATGGAATTTATGGAAATTAGGGATTAATATGGAGGGAACTATTCCACAGGTTGATTCTGTTAAGTCCCTTGGTGTACACGTTGACTCTCTGGGTACTTGGGATACTTATATTAGCACTCTAGCAAAATTCACTGTCCTGATATGTCACTGTCGATATAATATGTGATTCTTATAGCAATTTTCACCAGGAATCCATTTTCACCGATCAAACTTCTCTTAAACCATTGATTTTATCATTAAAATTCATTTGAAACAGTGAAATCCGTCTGCAAACGCGAAGTTAGCTCTGATTGTTGATGACGTCATTTCTCCCTACGGTGTTTTCGTTTTGCATGCACGGCCGCAGAAGCTACGATGAAGCAGTCGTTGAGCAAGTGAATATTTCGGTATTTTTTTAATCCGTGTTTTCTCTGGGACATTTTATGACATTATTTAGTCACATCAAGTATATTTTATCCATTTTCTGTATTCTTAGGAAAAGAATATATCGAATATATGCGAAATGGAATACGGTTTCTTGAAAGGCTGTTGCGATAATTTCCCAAAGGTGGATTCCATGATGATGGCATAATATTTTTTAAGTAACCCGAACTTTTTGGCTGCAGAATTTAGAGAAGTGAAGGCTTCACGGTAAGTTTTTCTAGTTTATTATGTCATTACTGGACCAGCATTTACGAATACAGAAGTAGCTACTTGGCCTCCGTTGAAAAATTCTGCATGAAATATTGATGCATCTAGTTAGGGAAAATATAGTTTATATGGCATGAGTTATGATTTTTTGCTTTCAGTATGATATCAGCTTTTTGATTCAGCATGTTGGGAAATACTTTCTGTGCGCCGATTTAAGGTAATTTTTCTGTACACATTATGCTCATTATATTACATTATAGTACAGTCTTAAGGTGTGTTCTGTGTGCATACTGTCTGAAAGGTGTACATGTTTTGACAGGTTATGTGCTTTTGGAGCCGCTTTTATAATGGCTGTTTAATGATAAGAATAAGATAACACATCTTTTATAATTAGCTATGAAATTTTTATTAGATGCATACAAAATAATTACGCTATTTAGCAAACTTAAGACAAAATTCAATCATTTATGTTAAATATTATTAGGTGCGCAATTAATCTCTCGCTGTTTTTTAAATGAAAAATACAGCTTTATTTATAAAAAAATGGTTTCAAATTAATCATTCAAAGTATTTTCCGTCATTCAAAGTATTTTCCTACCTACAAAATTTTCCCATCATTGATGCAGAGCCGGAATATCGTTATGGTGGAAGTGTTTGTCTTTTAAAGCTATCCTCTAATCCTGATTTTTTGCACCAAATGGTTATCAATGCAGCTGCATTCCTAGGAATGAAGGACAAGCAACTTATATTCTATGACCTTTCTTATAACTCTCTCTACATGGATCCTAAAGCTTTCTATTTGCTTAGTTAGCTTAACTTCATCTTTAGAGCTCTTTTAACTGTTGAAAACACTTGGTGGTCTAATTTACTCTCAAATTTTACCACTGAATGAGTGAGCAGTTATTTTGAACCCTCATCTACCATTACTTCGCAGCCTTTTGGAATTTGCTGAAGAAATCCAGTCTATGAGAATGACACTATCTATTGCCCGGCCACCATTACCCCTCGAAATGAAATTTTCTGAAGAAGAATCATATGATTTTTTTTTATTGAGTTTAGACAGAAGCATTTGAGAAATAAACAATTCATTAATTTACAGAAATGTTAAAAATGATTCCTTTTGAAAGAATTGCGTTTGAAAAACATTATTTCTATTTTTCTTCACTATCAGCAGTATAATGCTCTGATCACTGTAGAAAAAAAACGTATTTAGAGTGTCCTTTGCAATTCACTTTTTTACTTCATACCTATCGCAGCATAATAAAATTTGCACAATTTTATTTTCTAATCGCTGTAAAAAAACTGATCCCTACAAGAGAAAATGCGTTACATGTCACTGCAGTGAGTAATGATCTATTTTTTTATGCTCCCATTCAGGTTAAACTTTGCCAAATTGGGTCACCTGGATTTTCAATCAGGAAAGGGAATTAGCATATTAAGCAACATCTTATTTTTGTCAACCCAAAAAACTAGATTTTTCAAAAAACTAGCCACCGGAATAATGGAGGCAGAGAAATATCGTGCTGCTGTCGATGGCGTGACATTGAGGTCTCCTGGGCTAAAATATTGAAGGATTCTTTGAGTATAAGTTTCCTTAACATAACCATAACAAGTAACCCAGTCTTTCCTGATAGCAAATTACTAATAAAATAATTTTCACTGTCTACCCTTGAATACAACGCTGGATTTTTTCCATAAAAAATAAAGTATACTTGGCCCTTTGGCTACATATCTCCCTGTCTGATTCCATGTCAGAGCTGCTGCTGCTGCCGCCAAATCACTTATCACACTTTTTCAGTGGTTGAATTTCAACTCTCACTAGCTGCAATACCATCCAGCTTTTCTAGGCGGAAGAACTTCATAGGAGAAGTAGTAGCATTGGCGGAAACAGGTTCTTTTCAGAACACCAACAGTTTTTGATTCTGGTTTCAATTAGCAGGACTTTTCCTGACCTTGACTTTCAACCACTTCCTCAGGTTGTATTTCATCCTGTGGCTCTTGGTAAGTTGATTGGAGGAGGTAGTTATTATATACCAGTGAGTTTCTTACAAATTGTACACTCCTAGTTAGCAAATACGGTTTCCGGAGAGAGGGAGGATAGCCTACTGCATGTACCTTTTAAGTATTCTTATCATGATTAATAATTGATAAATTCAAAAAATACAATAATTATAAGACATCGAATACTACGAGGACCGTTTTTTTCAACCTGCGATAGCTCAGCAAAAACAGCATGAAAGCGACAGGCGGGTACTGCGCGAACAGGGCAGCTACACATCCTCCGCACCACACGCTCAAGTCATTTCTCCGCATAATTCTGTTGTAATTACTTAAGTTAAAGTGACCTTAACGAAAAAATCTCGTCGTTTTCGTCGACAGATCATTCTTCCTCTTCATCGCCTTGTTCTTTCTTCTCGCTTTATTATTCGGCATAAGGACGAATATTTTATTTGAATTTCGTGATGTGTTTGAACACATAGGCACCAAGCAATATTTATTATTCGAGATTATAAAAAGCACTTCACGTAGGTAAACATATCGTCTTCCTGGCGTACGTATACCGCAACAATCTCCTAGCTCCACGCCTCGGACGTTAGCAACTCTGTTTGGGGAGAAATGACGTCACTTCTCTTGGACACACTACTTTCGCTCGCTCCCCCCACTCCTCCACTTTGACCTTTAATATCTTGAAAACTACCGCTAGTATTGAAATTTCCCCCGGTAGATATTCTTTCCTAGAGGTTTACTACATTTTGACAGAGTTTTCAAAAAATGTGAAAATTCCCCATTGCAATGCTTTGATATATGTGATTTAATCTATATTCCTGATATTTTTCACTTAAAAACACTACATAAAGATGTATTTTAAATGACTATCCACTGAGATTTGTCTGGCTGGAATAAACTTAACAGAATAGTTTTTGCTATCTAAGAAAAATAATGTAAGTTTTTTTTTATATTCTTGCAGATAACAATTTAGAGCTTGATGATTTTACCGGAATGAGAGGTACTGCTAAAAGTGGTGTATTTCAAGCCATGAAGGGTTGAGTTTATTGCTTTGGTGTTGCGGTTGAAAGAAAATCCTTTATTACTACTCACACAAATAAGTGTGTGTTTTCAATACTGTCATATTGAGAATCACATTTGAAGTTTGGATTTTGCCTATTGTATTTGCTGTCACACTTGTATTTTGTGAGCACAAAGAATGTTTCAAGTTTGTGTTTATATCATCTGAAGAATGGCAAAACAAAAAGGTGCACAAAATGGATTTAATTATGTCATTATTGTAGGTAAATGTTACCTTATTGTATTTTTGGCACTCAGTAATTCTACATAAAGAATTATTTGTTCATTCAATTTTTATGGAGTATACATACAAAATATTATTTATATATTTTTCCATTAGGCATATTTTTGGATGAGACCAAAAATATTATGCCTTATCTGACTGTGATAAATACAATGCACATAATTGTTTTGTAATAAATTTAATTCAAGGTTTATAGATGTTATATATTTTTATAATGGTGACTACCAGTTGTGGAAATACCTTTTTTTATGAATAGATTGGATTTTTTAATAAATGAGTGCATAAAGATGGTTGGAAAATTGTAGTTATCTAGTCAACAAGAAATCTTTGTAAAATTTTACCTGAGATTGTTATTCAAGGTCATCTAGTCAAATAAGACATTTTTACATTAAGATATATTCATACAGTAAACTTGAATAGAGCAATAAATATATATTCAATACCATCCTTGCACTATGCACTGATTTTGTTGACTTAAGTTTTTAAAAAAAATTTTATGGTACACATTTAAAAAAATGTTTTTGTTATTTCCTAATGCATTCATTAATTTGCTGAGTTATTGAGTTAAAAAAAATATGTATTATTTACGTGCAAATTAAGATTGCACAGCTGTTATTCTGTTTAGTGTTGATGTGATCTCAAGTAATTGTTCTTGTCATACTGTTTCCATGATCTTTTTGAAGGTGCACTTTTGTAACTCTTTTAATTAAATAAAACGTTCTCTAGCTTAATTCTTTTTTTTTCTGTGAGTGGTGAGGAGTGTAGACAGTCTTTGATTCTGGTGAAGCCCAAAGCAGAAACAGCATCTACATGATCAATTTTGATTTTGCTGGCTGGAAGATTGATACATTGACTATGCTTGGAACTTTTCATCATATTTATTTATGATAAAGGTCAGTAATCCTCTTGTAACATAACATAAACAAGCCACCATATTGTTTTAATATAATTTAAACTGACAATAGTAGTGAGGGACGGGGGATTGTTGTGAAGGAAAAGGAGGGAGTCGTGTATGGAGAGAAGGAAGAGATAGACGTGTTGTAAGAGATTGGGAGATAAATTAAAGTACTGGTGTATTGAGAGACCGGAGGAAGAAATACGGAAGAATTCAGGATCGGCAGAAAGAAGAAGAGGACGCAGACCAAAAGCAGGCGCCTACGAGAGAGAAAGAGACCGGAGGAAAAGGGATACGGCAGTACCACGGCCGTGGCAGTACTCAAGATCCCTGATCACTGGTGCAGTCCATGGCAGTGGTTCAGTGAGTGGCAGTACGGGTAGTACAAATGGGATTATAATAGTCATGGTGGCTTGTTGATGTTGTTTATGCTCACGAGTTTTAAATTGTAAAGTTTTTTTATAAAGTGTTATAAAAATCATTCGTTAAGTAAGAGAAGTGGAAATTAAAAAAATAAAACGTTACATTTTTGGCGCCCAACGTGGGGCACGAAAATGTAACGTTTCATTTTTAATCACTCTTTGTTTCACACGTCACTTACAATTATTTTATTGCACTTTTAAATAATACAAACTCGGGAGCAAGGGAACACCCGTCCGCCATAACTATCACAATCCGACTCCCCTCTTTTCATCTCCTCCCGCGCCGTCAACAATCCCAACAATTACCTCACTCCACCTCTGCTGCTTATTATTGCATGTATTACGTCACACCAAATACCAAAACAAACCACTCAAAATTAGGTGTTACACTCTGATGGCTTTGAATTGGATGGATGATATTAAATTTTTGTACAACTGTGAAGAAAGATCTAAGGTTTTCCCGGCGTATGATGTCGTTAAAGTTTATTCGGGATTGCCACTGGATAAGGTTCTCCATCTCTGCCGACGTTTCGATGGCCGAGTCGTCCATCGTTATCAGGGCTTGTCTTTGCGTTGAGTGATCCCACATATATAGTATGGGCTCCAGGTCAGGTGACTCGTGATTGGTCCGCCTTTTCCCACCTTTTTTCCTGGGCTTCGCTGACGTATTTAAGCACCGGTTTCCAGGAATTGCTTAGGGCGTAACCAGCATCACGGTTCATGGTGTTAGTCGTCGTCCGAATTAAAATAGCTTCCTAGGTCAGCCTTTCCCAGAATCTGTCCACACGGCACAGGACCTTCGTGTTCTCCCAGCAAATGGCATGGTCACGTGATATGCTGTGCTCAGCCACGGCAGATTTTTCGGGTTGGCTGAGCCTGAAATGCCGCTGGTGTTCCTTCATCCTGGTGGCGATAGTCCTTCCTGTCTCACCGACGTACACCTGGCCGCATTCGCATGGAATCTGGTAGACCCCTGGTGTCATGATTGTACAACTATTTGCATGAATAGGATAATATTTTTCCATACTGAAACGCGGAGGAAAGAGTTTTAAAGAAATTTAGTTTTCCTTTATAGCCAGAAGAGAAGTCCTTAGCACTTGCAATACTCAAATGGGTGTATTAATGAATGTTATTTAATGGAAGGTATTCATCAGAAGGAGTTTATGTGACTCATTACTCCTTCCTCAGGCAAATATATGTTAGTAATTTTGGGACCGCTTCTGCAGCGTGTTTCTGTATTACAGTTGATCAAAAGATCTAAATTCAAAAATTTGTAGGAACAGCTGACCATCACTAAAAATTCAAGTGTGCAATATGTCACTGACAAAGTAATACGCACATGTTCTATATTTAACAATGAATGGGATGATGTCCAAGTTCAGACATGAACATTTGAAGATATTATGAAAGATACTTATAAGGTAATTTCTAAAGATACCTTTCAATGGAATTGAGAAGAACACATTTATTAAACCTTAGGAAACGATTTGAAAGTGATTAGTCACTGGAAATAAAAGAATTGAGATCATTATTCTCTAATGAGAAGATGGGCAAGCAATGGCATTGTTAAATCTACCACTGCTTGGTAGCAATGAACACATTTCAAATGTTAGTGTGAATTGTAGTTACCATTGGACAGAGTCTTAATTGCTGTGAAAAAAATTCTGGTTGGGGAATCTAATCTCAGACCTAAATAGCAATTTCCCATATCGACTAATATGATATGTCACCAAGGCACTGCTAACACACCAGTTGAACATTAACGGCATAGCTGTGAAGTGTTTCCTGTTTTTTAGTCAGCTGAATATTTAAATTATGCAAGAATGTTAGGTGTCAGTATTTGGGTGTAAGAAGTAAAATTTATCTCAATAGAAGCCTTTTTAAACATACATATCCGTAACTTATTTTTTAAATTTGATATTTTAAGACTATGACGACTAATTCCTCAAGTATGAAAAATTCCTTTGTCATGCTTTCATTGAATGTTATAATAAGTACCGCACAATTGTATTTTATAAGAAATAACACACATTGATTATTAATTATTCTATGTACCAATGAAGAATTGCAATATTTTTATTTGCTCATAATTCAAACATGGATTAAATGATCATCATCACTGGTTCCTAATGCTAGATTCCTCAACAATCCTAGGATTGGTTTGACGCAGCTCTCCTAACAGCTTATCTTTTCACACCTACGTATTTCTTCTCTTTCACTTGTTCCATATATTTTGTTCGGGGTCTTCCTTTTCCATTCTTGCCTTCCACTTGTCCTTCGACGATTGTCTTCATCAGGCCATCATGTCTCCAGATGTGGCCTATAAGGTTGTTCCGTCTTCTCATTAAGGTTTTCATGAGGCTTCTCTTCTCTCCTACCCTTCTTAGGACTTCCTCGTTACTAACTCGGTCGATCCACTTGATTTTCATCATTCTTCTGTAGCACCACATTTCGAAGGACTCTATCCTCTCTTTCTCCGCTGCGGTCATTGTCCATGCCTCACTTCCGTATAGGAGCATACTCCAGATGATTGTTGATTAAATGATAGTTGAATTTTATAAACACTAGCTAAAAATCTTGATGGAACAATTTCCCTTGAAAAATGTGCATTTGATGCAGCAAGAGCCTATTGTTTGGATTAGAGGTTAGTTGATTTTATAAAATAAAGTCATCTCCATCATGCCTACATCTAAATATGGAATATAACCACCTATCTACTTCCTATTCCAGAGGTCTGGGGTCACATCTGATCCTAGACATTAATTTCATTTCTGTACGACTCAAAATAGAAAACCAGCCTTGCTTTTCTGTACCCTCTGAAGACTGATCACTAGTTTGACTTCGCTACTTACTCTGCTTGCATATAAATTGCCAGTGCGCATAAAAGAAATAACCCATGGTATACAGAAAATTTTCTTAAATAACCATCCAAAAGAATTTTTACTCGCAGCTTAGCTTTCTTTGAGACTCAAATTAAGAGTTGTCCATTTTTCGTATTCCCACAGCATTGATGGTCACAATTGTGCATTGGTTTTACCCATTTTTCTCCAAACATATTGTTCAAACTCTAAAAATGAATAGGGTGGGAAAAAAAGAAGAGAAAATACGAATGAAAAACATACCAATATAAATAGATTCCCAATTATAAAACTAAAATAAAGCAATGCTATAAAAAAGGAGAGTTTATTAAATGTCTAAAGCATCATTTCATTTCTAACAACACTGTATAAATTGAATCAAAGATATGGATACTATTGCATAAGAGCTCCTACTTCCTTAAGAACGTCTTTCTTTGCTTCAAAATAGTCGGCATACCACTTTATAGTGTCTTTTTTCTGTCCCACAGTCATATAAGGATTTTTGGAAAGTCCTACACACACCAACTCCATGAAATGTCGAAGAGGCCCTTTTTTAGGACACCAAGGGTCTAAGTGACGCTCCAAAAACACATGCTCAGTAAAAAACACTTTCTTCTCTTCGTCCAAACCTAAAATTGAGAGAAAAATATCCAAATTACATGTTACAATTCAGTAATTTTTATCAGAGATCACCCTCTTAGAGCCTAGGAGGAGATGAGGGTTCACCTCAGCCATCCTTCTGGAATAAGATATTTTTCAAGTAGGACCGAAAGAACCTTTTATCAAAGCCAAATCTTAAGGAATCAAAGAGGGTATTCTGGCCCACTAAGGTAATCCATTTACTTTACAAGGATATGTGTATGCAGTGAAGTTTTCTCGGGTTTCACACCGGGTCAGGTCCTCCATTTCTCCTTCCTTGGAGGACCTGACCCGGTGTGAAACCCGAGAAAACTTCACTGCAATTGTTCGCCGGGAAAAAACCAAAAATTATATTAGGATATGTGTATTATAATAACCATAATAAACTAATTATTCTTAAATCAGTTCAATGTCAGTGATGCATTTTTATTAACTCCATAATTGCATATTTATTTTTTATTTTTTTATTTTATTCTCA
Source organism: Ischnura elegans (assembly GCF_921293095.1). Lineage (NCBI taxonomy): Eukaryota > Metazoa > Arthropoda > Insecta > Odonata > Coenagrionidae > Ischnura > Ischnura elegans. The sequence continues at coordinate 62,277,171 of NC_060251.1, forward strand.
TACCACCGGATACAGCTCTTATTGGCCATTTTACACCGGGGTGATTAACAAATGTAACATGTAAACGTACACAAACGACCATGCCCTGGACCGGGGAGACCTACCCAGGCAGGACTCGAACCTACCTCTTGTTTGGCAGGCGAGAACATTACCTATATGGAGATATGGATATATCCTTTAAGTTACCTTGTTCATTATGAATAGGAAATTTCCAGAGTTTTCCTTGCTCAGTCCACAGAATCATTTGTTGAAAGTAATTTCTGGGAGGATGTGAGGTTGACAGCTTAATTTCTCTCGCTTCTTGACGATCCCACACTTCAAGAGCAGCAAGAGTAGAAACATCCTTAGCCACGATTTTCTCAAATATGCCCAACCTGGGGCCACCAAAAAGATCAATACGGGGCTGCTCCCTACATGAAATTACAATTTGAAAAAAAATTTAAAATCAACTAAATAATTCTAATCATAACTATAAAGAAAATCGGAACTGGAAAATGCACGGCAGATGCAGAGGGAAATCAAACATCAAAACTTGCCAGCTTCAGTAAAAATTTAAGGATCTTCACCACACGATTGAATGACTATAAACTAATTCAATTAAAGATACACACCCTTTGCTCCTCTCTTTTTTGCCCGCTAGTCGCATTGGCCGCCTTGTTTGGGCATCCTCTCGCCTTACTTGACTCCAATCTTTCGTCCTTCTCTGCTGAGATGTTGTCTCATCCCCACGATCTATTTTCATACCACCTATAACATCACTGGAAAGTAAAATTAATATAATTATAATCACCGAGAAGTGAGTGTAGAAGAGAAACCTTAATGTTATTTGTTGTACGTTTTAATGGCAACAAACGCGTTCAGATGTTTGCTTTGATAATGAAGTGTAGGGTAATACACAATGATCTAGCCTAAGCAATAGGCTTACAATATGACTTTAATTTGTAACATCCACGTTTTTATTCAACCCTGAAAGTTACCTTAAATTTTCAGGGCTTTTAGAGGATAATAGTTTCTGTAACAGCTCTGCCTCTGTTTCCTTAACATCGCCGCCTAGGCTCGCAGCAACATCCTTAGTTGCTTCGGCGATCTTGCGATCTAAAGAAACACATAAAATGATTACTGAAAATACCAACCGAAAACAAGCCGTAAAATCTGCATTGCTATCTGCAATCTACCTAGTTCTTCGGAAGATACTATCCCATCTTTGACAATTTTAGCAGGTTTGGGCTTCGTTATTTTCTTTGGCTTGGCTAATTGCAGGCCTTCTTTCGGAGTCACCGATGGCCCGTCCTATAAAAAGGTAACTTTAGAAATGAAAATATTAGATACTCTCAAAGTAAATACACAAACATACCTTCATCATTAACTTCAGAAGGTCATTTAATTTCTCCTTCCCGTCCACTTTCTTGTCAGCTTTCGGTTTTTCGGAGACTTCTGGCTTCTTAATATCACTCCCTGAGTTTTGATCATCTTTGCCACAACTACGGCAAGCTATATTAAATTTTCGGAGAGCTATGGCAAGAGCAGACGATTTCTCCCATGTGTTACTAAAATATGAATAAATGGTGAGTTTTTGGTACCAAATAATGAGGGGTAAAAAAAGAAAATAACTGACCTTTGAAGCTGCCCTTTAAGTAAAACTCCAAACATGATTACATTCAGGATTAATAGCAAATCCTATTCAATCAACAACACCAAGAAAAACAGCCATGGGTAACTTTCGCCGCGCGCACCCAGTGGTTCATTTTTTTTAATATTTCGTATTTCAACTGCTTCATGACTGCTTTCCTGCTTTCGTTCGAAGTTGGTGCGCGGCCGCGTATAAATGGGCGTGAGGATGTGCTGCAGTAAAACTCCATCACAGGAGAGAAATCTGAAGTCGTTTCGGATAAATATCCAACCAATTTTACTAATTTTCTAAGTTTTTTCATAATATTTATATTTTTAATTCGTCAGTGTGTATAGTGGCAATACATGTAAAAAGACCAGTGGCAATATAGAACGTTATTGAAGTTTCAATAATTTTATAGAAAATATGGCAGGAATTAGATTACTATCTGTGAGGCCGATTTTTCATGTAGTTCTCACATGATCTAATACTAAATTTTAATTAAAATAGTTTTGATGGAACGGAATGGAAAAAAATACTAATGGATGAACCTAATTAGAACAATGAGCATAGCTACTTATTTGCGTCCATGCATTCGCACGAATGAGTTTAGAGTAGAATTTCGGTGTTTATTCTCACGGTCATGTATTCACCCATTGAATTTATTTTTGTAATACTAGGCTTCAATATTTTGAATTAATTTCTCTACCAAAAGCATCGTTTTTAATTTCAGAAAATGGTTCGGTGAGATAATCGGTTAACAACCATTAAAATTTCTTTAGTCACTATATTATTCTCTGGTGGAAGTCAATATCGTGAACCATTTATAGCGATATTCACGGTTCACCAGACCCATATTCCCGAGCTGACAAGCTCATACACAATCAAATAGGGTAGTTTCCTTCATCAAAAAAAACGAAAGGCATTGATTGCGATTCTTTACCCACCATTAGTGTATTCATAATACATAAATTATTTGGTTTTATAATTCCCAGTTCAGACGAATGGCAATGGTAAATTTTAACTGCATTTTAAAAAGGCCATATTGGCGCCCATGCGATGCCATTCCACGTGACGTCAGAAGGACCTAGTTTCTATACGAGTAGATAGGAGTTTTACATCGTCTGAGATTACCAATGCATGCATGAGGCACGGACTTCAGGGAAACTTATCTTAATAATCACCTATTAAAACTGCTTATGGTCGGAAAGTTTCCTTCGTTTGATAAGGTATTAATAATCATTATTTAGCCCTTTATAACCCGTAGCTGATGGAGAAATAAAAATTCAAGATTTTCCATTCTGAAAAGATGAAAATTTTGCACTCAATCATAATTACTGAGGCAGATAAGTATTTTGTCATCAAAATTTACACCACTAAATAATACGTAGTTCAGATATTTCCTAAATAGAGCTGAAAATTTATACATTTTTGATGTTGCTTTGAAGCAACATTGGGTTATAATGGGTTAAGCCAAGCGCTACCTGCCAGCAGGGTACTATGCTACCAGCTAGCAGCCAGCATCGCAGCGGCGCACAGTATCCTCGCCCCAAGCTCACCTCACACGGCGAAAGCCAGTGAGGTGAGCTTGTTTGGTGCAAAGGTGGAGGTGCAAAGCCAGTTTCCCAGAACTCATACTTAGCCGTCGCGTTTTCGCGCGCTTGAAATTTTTCACTTTTCATTTAATCGCGAAAAATAGACATCGTCATTTAAAAATCTGATAGCGTGAACTGCGTACTCCAGGAGTAATAATATTTCGATTTAGGCAATAAAAAAATAATAGGAAACCACCCCATTACCACAATGAAAGGAGCAAAGTATCAAAAAGTTATCCACTTACCATGAAATTGCAAAAAATTATTGAAATATTCGTAAAATTGGTGAATATTATCTACTTTGCGTCAAGAACCAAACTTTTTTCGTCATTCCTGTGCCTAAATTGTTGCTTATTGACAGCAAAATTTCAAATGGAAACAAAAATAGATGTAAAATTTCTTTTTCAATGCATTTTGTAAAACTGGGCAAACATCCTCTCGGGGTTCCAACCGGGTTAATAAATTGAATTAATCGCCGTGAAAACATCAAATAATATTTTGTCAAACTGTTTACTTAAGGTGATACGAATATATTTTAGGATTAAATATTTGATGAAAATCATTTTTTAGATATTGCAACGATAGTTTCATGCCTCATTTCATATTCAGGTATATTGTGAATGTATGTGAAGTGTAGTGATAACGTTCATCGGCTTGTTCATCACTCACTCGTACCAATTGTAGTAGCGCATTCTTTTACCGGAGGAAATATCTTATTTGCGACATAGAAATTTCTTTTTGTAATCCCACCTCAGGTGTGAACGCAGTATTAAATTTGAAGGGGAATTTTTTGGGTAAAGTAGAGGGTATCGGATATCTTGTAATTATGTATTAGTTAGCTTAAATACCCTCTAATTTTCTTTGGGGATGTTTTCTCATCTTTTCTCAAGTATCTCTCGAAAATTGGGTTGGAAACAAAATATTTGTATACTAGAACTTACTCAGTCATGGAAAAAGACTCAGTGATTCAGTGAATTCAATGATTCATCCTGAAGTTGGCTTAGATAAGTGAGGGTAGAGCTCACCTTTGAATTTATGTGAAATAAAAGCTTCCCAGAGTCTATACAGAGACACCAGACTTGTAATTGACACTGGGAAACAGATCACACAAGAAATTATCATTAACCAAGGAGTTAGACAGGGTTGCAGCCTATCCCAAACCTTTTTTAATCTATATATAGATGACGTTCAGAGAATATGGAAAGAGAATAATGTATCACCAGGCATAGAATTGCAACCATCTCAATACTTAAATACATCTACATAATACCCCGCAAGCCGCCTAAAAGGCGTGTGGCAGGGGGTGTTAGGACACCAGCCGTTTACAGCTATTAAAAAAAAGGAAAACTCTAACGAGGTTGGGACAAGCGTTTATTAAAGTCCTTTATTGTTCGGGGGAAAAACGAATTCCCATATCTATCCGTTCGGCAAAAAATCTCTCTTAATTTATCGCTTCTGTCGGACCTTAATACATTGCTGTTTGCTGACGATCAGGTTATAATACAAGATAAAGAGGACAAACTCCACATGGCAGTACACAGACTACACCAGTTGAGCAAACTATACAACCTGAGAATTTCAAAAACCAAAACAAAGACTATGGCATTTTTTGGAAGCAACCCGATACGAACAAAAATTGTTATTGAGGATCAAGTCTTGGAGCAAGTGTCGCACTTCCAGTACTTAGGATGCGATATTACACATGACGAGGAAAAAGATATTATAAATAAGGTCAACAATTTCCAGAGAATATGTGGGACAATTAGAAGAACTCTAAAAAGCAAAACAAGAAAAGAAACACAAATAAAATTTTACAAAGTGATGGCAGTCCCTACTGTACTCTACAGATCAGAATGTTGGGTACCAAAAAAGAATGAATTAAGGCAGATAGAATCATCGGAAATGAAATTTTTAAGATCAGTAAAACGCTGCACAAGATTGGATAAAATAAGAAACACCCAAATAAGAAATGAACTGGGTGTCCAGGCAGTCACTGACAAACTACAATACTATAATAGATGGTAGGTACATTTACTTCGAATGCCAAATGAAAGAATTCCAAAACAAGCAATGGAATATCAACCATTTGGCAAGATAAGTATAGGAAGACCAAGGAAAAGATGGTAATGTGGAGCCGGAACAGGCTTAGCAGCCTAATCCTGGAAGGAAGAAGAAGATTCACACATGCCTGGTGCGAAGAGGTGGGCAGTTCCTTTTCCTGGGGTACCGCGCACTTTCGTGGATTTTGTTTGTGGGGTCCCTTGGGATTTGGACGGGCCACGGTGGTTACGAATGAACCACGGACTCTTCGATTTGCAATCAAAGCAAGCTACCACGCACCCGTACAGCTAAAAATTTGAATCAATTTCCATCAGCATGGAATACGCAATGCCACCTGCAGCCGTCAAGTTCAGGGCCGGATCAAAGGGGGACCCAAGCCCTAGGCCACCCACCAACCCAGGGCCACTCACCAAGCATGAGCCTTCCGCCAATATAGAGGTAAATCTCACGGTATCGGAGTAACAGGAAAAACCATCATGTATGGGGGGAGTGCAAGTGAAGCTGGGTTGTTTTTTAGCTAACATGTTGTCGTCAACATTCACGTTAATAAATGTGTAACGCTGCTGATAAAAAAACACTTTTACCATTGGCATTGTAATTGTATCTTTGAAGTTAACCAGTGGATTGTATATATTGGAGTGGATAGTGGATTGTGGACTGTAATTACGTTCCAAATTGCAACACCTTGAAACAGTGGGCCTCCTACCAAACAGCGAGATGGGACAAAATTTCAATGTATTTTTATGGAGCTAGGTCAGGAAGGTGTGATGGGAGTAGAGGAAAGGATACCCACTCTAATCGGTGAGTGAGGATAAAAAAATGCTTGATGAAACAAGAGGCAGAGAGTTTGGATGGAACTGTGTTTGCCAAGAGCGCAGCTAGGATTTAAGGCTGGGGGGGGGGGGCTAGGTGCAACTAATACCGGGGTGTGTGGGGGTATGGAATACCCACCAGGATAAGCGGTAGGTGCAAGATTAATGAATTGCGGAATTTTAAGATAAATGGTTCAAAATGGTGAGTTTCACGGCTCTCTGAGGGATATTTTTTTATTATTCCTTAGACTATTCTATTAGTAATAGCAATCCAATCAAGTAAAATGGATTAATCTTAAAAATTTATCTGAGCTCTGGGGGGATTTTATCACCCAAACCCCCCCCCCCCCCTCGCTGCGCCACTGGTGTGGGCTGTCGACTGACGGACGGAGGAATACTGAAGATCAAGATAGAAGCGAGGTTGTTGGCGAAATTCATTTGGAAACTGCGACCGCAAGCGTTTCACCAAACGAATTAATCGATCTCTAGGGTATTGAAGCCCGAAAAGATTAAACTATTTCTGCTACAACTGTACATTGCTCTTAACAAACTCGGATCGGTAAACTGCCTTAATAGGGTGGTTTCCTATTATTTTTTAATGCCTTAATCGAAAGATTATTACTCCTGGAGTATGCATTTCACACTTTTAGATTTTTAAATGACGATACATATTTTTTGCGATCAAATATAAAGTGAACATTTTCAAGAGCGCGAAAACGTGACGGCTAAGTATGAATGCTGGGAAAAACCCGTGTGACGTCATTCTGGTTCCCGCTGCCGCAAAGTGAGGTGACCTTGGGGCGAGGATGTGTGCGCTGCTGCGATGCAGGGTGCTAGCAGGTAGCAGAGTACCCTGATAGCAGGTAGCGCTTGGCTTAAATAAGGATTATTAATACCTTATCAAACGAAGGAAACTTTCCGACCTTAGCCAGTTTTAATAGGTGATTATTGAGACATAATTCTCTGAGCTATGTGCCTCATTCATGCATTGTTAACCTCAGACGATGTTAAACTCCTATCTACTCGTATCGAAATTAGGTCCCTGTGACGTCACGTGGAGTGGCATCGCATGGGCGCCAATCTGGCCTTTTTAAAATGCAGTTAAAATTGACCATTGCCATTCGTCTAAACTGGGATTTCTAAAACCAAATAATTTGTATATTATGAATACACAAATGGTGGGTAACGAATCGCAATCAATGCCTTTCGTTTTCTTTGATGAGGGAAACTAACCTATTTAGCGGCTGCTTCTTTTATCCGGTGCATTAAATATGCAGGGTACATGGACCTTTTAACTAAGGGCGATCTGGTATGATTGGGGGCCCTCGGCTGGGGTTCATGATGGGGCCCTCCTTATCTCCTCCGGATCCTCCCCCGGAATATTTTAGAAAATTGCATGCCCAGAAATGTATTCTGACGCTATTCCCTCTCTCAAAAACTAGATAAAAGACAGTAAAAAGTAGCATTTTCGTAAGAGAAAATACTATGAAAAGTAGGAATTCCACCGCTTATAAAATTTAATGATGTATTATGGATCTATTCTCTATTTAGTGAATTTTTTCCTTGAAACTGCACTGAAATCTTAAAGACCTCTAAAATAACCTTTTTGATTAACCCTTTCAAAAAAGCATCAGGATATCTTTTATCTTCTGACAGCTTTATTTTTATTATTTTTTATTCAATATTTTTACACAAAGCTTTTTGTAAATAAAAAATAACGAAAACGTAGAATTTTATAATAGCAAAAAAACTTGGTTTAAGGCATTTTTACACGGGATTAGATAGAATAGATTTCATCAATATCATGTGCCGGACAGGATTTTTGAACATTCATCCTACTAAGGAAACTTGGAAGTTTTCACATTCTCTTGGGAATGTGCTGCCTCGGGTGGGTAACCTACGACGACGGGAAGGTTTTCGCAAATTCGATGTCCGTTATATTTTTTACTCGTCCTAAAATCACCACATAATGGCGAATCGCACTCAAAAAAGTATGCGGTTGGATCGGAAGGATAGCCATTCTTTCCCACTACTGTTATTGGTCTAAGAAAATTATATCGAATTCCCATCAAATTCTAAGTGCGTACTCACATGCGGTCTGGTAGTATTCTCATCACCATTGCTTGATATATAAGCATACAAAGTTATCGAAGAGCGATGTGTCTCTCAAATTTTACCATAGCGTTGAATATTTATTCGTTGCAAATCACTGTGCCTGTACTTTTATATAGCTTTTGCAATTTAATCCCTTTTTCTGCACTCTCATATTCTGTGGATCACGAAAAAAACTTCCCCACATCTAAAAATTCATGGTCATGTTTCTTTGCAAATTTTCTACCTCACGATGAACATAATTTTTATCGTGATTTTTTTATTGCTCATACTGCATTCATTCTGGGCTCTATTCACAACAAAATAAATATTTGGCAGGACCTGTTAAGTCTGTAATTTTTTTTAGACTATCAAAACTGACAGGTAATCAGGAACATCAATAAAAAATATTATTGTTACTAAGCTAACACACACACACACGTTCACATTCACTATTTTACTTTGTATTTGGAGTAGGTAAATACAATGATGAAATAGTAACAATACGTCAGTCAAAAAATAATTTATATGAATGCGATGGAATTATAGTTACGTGTGCTTTACAGGAATGACATCATAGCCATTTATCATGCATTTTATACAGAATAATGTTTTATTAAAACTACTGAAATGTTTTCAATTGTATCACGATCGCAATACATAAATATTACGTTTACGCTCATTTTTGTCAAGCATTGCGTAGGCTGACAATATTAATAGGCGTCTACGTAGATTAATATTTACTGATATTACAAAACTGCGACATTTGAAATTACACCTTCGTACAATTACACCTTACTATTAGTACCTATCTTTATTTTATATAGAAATAGGAGGAGTTATTACACGATATTCAATGGTGTTTAGCCCTTATACGGGACTGTAACGTGACGAACTATTACACTTTCAGGTATAAGCCTGAAGATTATATGGTTGAAATGCATATTACTATTCCTTATGTTTCTCCATGCAAAGAGCGATGATTTTTGATGGCCCTATCTCACGAAATTTATCATTTTTGGCATCCTACGCCTCTCCCGCCTGGCTTCACGCAGCGGCGACTCCAGCTAAACAGAAAACGTCTTCATTGGAAGAATTCTCGGCGCAGCATGATTCATGTCCATCAAGAACATCAGAAATGTCCTTAAATTAACCCCAATTCTTAGTATTGTAAAATATTTTCTTCCACGATTCCTGAAATCTTTTCAACCAACGAAAAATTAACTACTGACCTTCCTTTGGGATTAGACTCCATTATCGTCATCCAAACACTAAATTCCAAAAATATATAGCTTTACTAAATCCATACACCCTCTTAATTATAACTGATGCTATTCCATGACTCTAACTTAGTTTTTAAATGCTTGTGATACCAACTCTTCCTGAAATACTCAGACTGCTGCAAAGCTGGGAACTTGAGTACCATAAAAATCCACGATATTCAGCGAAGCGTAGCGTATCATTTTTGGCAGGAAAATCGTTTTTATCTCGTTCTATCGAACTCGGAAGTATTCTGCTCTCTCAGTCTCCTTCCTTTCGTGACTCTATCATGTAATTTCAGTCCAATCCGCACCGAATGCGAAGTTACCAAAATAAGTATAGCGTGCGGACTATTCTCGTAGTTAGCGTCCGTTGTGCGTCTGGTATGCGATTGCACTTTAAAAGCTTAGTTAGCGAAGCTATAACGAATCGTAATTGTTTGATCGTAATTGAATTGTAATAGATGTTTAAATTGTCATCACGTAGCAACGATTAAATTTTCTACTTTGTGTGTTCGATTTCGAGAGGAGAAGAAAATGAGTACATTCTACATCGAAAATGAGGTTCATTAAAAAAATAATTGGTTATTAAGACGGAGAGAGCATGCGTACGTAGCCTTTATTTAATGCTTTCTTCGGCGTTTTTCTTTTATTTAATTCTTTTTATTCGGTGATTAACATTTATTAACGACGATTTTGGCATCGGTGACGATGAATTTTGTAAATACCTTCTCTTGACTGCTGAGCTATCTGAAAAATTCTTTCTTGCGCGGGCCTCCATTTGAGATATTTTTGAAATGGCCGCCATAGTTTTTGTGTGCACGCTCCCTTCCTCCCTTCCCGTTTCCCTCCAACCTGCTGACTGCCCATCCTACTATTCCCTCCCTTCCACGGCTGCCCTCCCCTCTCGCGCCAACCCACGCAACCTGCTGGAGTGGCGGCAGGGCTTGAGCAGAGCACGAGTTGCCCTCAGAGAGTGTGCAGGTGTGTGTTGGTTTCTGTGTATGACTTTTGTTTATCGGCTTCCATTTGCCCTTTGTAAACAATCGAGTTGGACAAGTGACTCCTCACGGTGCCCCTCCACCCCTGTGCCCTCGTAGGGCATTTCATTGACTTACATCCCCCCCAACAATTTGACGCCGTTTCTGTGTTTTCCTAACGTGGTGGATATGTGGCTTTCTTCCGGAGTTGTTGCGGGAATGGACTCTCCTTCGCCGTGGCTGCCCTGCGGCGGAGTGACGGGATAATCACTTTCCAGAAAGGTTTGTGGAAATTTTTACATTGCATTGTAATTATGTGATATTTTGCGGTGAGGTTTAACCTTCTCTTAGCGCGATTCCTGATACAATTCGTTGTTACTCCTATGCACAATGTAACCCACTACCATGTAAACAACCTCATCAGATGGGCACCGGCACTTAGACTTTTAAAATTTCACAGAGAATGGTAGTGTTAATCTTTCTTCTAGAAGTTTGCTGAGTGCCTAAGTCTTGTTGCCATGGTAATATCTCTTCATTGTCATTAGCAACCGGTAGCACCTTGGAGAGGAACTGCTTTTACAAATGACTCAGTTCCATGGGAATCACATGAATACGGTAGTCGATAACTTGGTAATAATTTTAGTCGGTCTTAGAAAAAAAATAGCTTTTGCTGCTTTTTTGGCTGCATGTCTTAATTTTGGTATTGTTTTCTACTCTTGCATCTTAGCGTAAATTGCTTGATGTACATTTCAATTCCTAGGTGGTTTCTCTTTTTCTTCCCTTCTTATTTTTATGAATTCATTCATATCTCGTAATATACGATTATATTTGTACGTGCATGATTCTCACGACTGTGCACTACAGAGATTAGCGTTATTAATTCGAAATTAGTGCCATTTTATCGATAGTACAAAAGTATTCCATCCGCTCTCTGTAATCACCCCACATTGTCTTACCGTTATTTTCGGTGGATTTAAATAGTACTTAATATTCGAGTAGCAGTTTATGCTTCATGTAATACCTCTTAAATGAATAATAATTCTTTAAATTGGTCCTTGGAAGTCTTATGACCTGTCGTTGTTTACGAGTCACATTTTGATTTGGTATTTCAGTTTCTTCAGTGATCACATTATCAATTATTTTAAAATTTATTTTACTATCAATATTTTGACAGACTGTAGGTAAATTTATTTTTCATCCCATTAATGGACAGTGTTAAGTGTCAGGAAATCTCTATCAGAGAATGTATAATGGGTGCATCTCCTCCACTAAGGGATAAAATGTAATTGAGAAAACAGCACGTAGAATGCATGAATGACAATTTAATTTCATCTACGATTACTAACTATCCACTAAGTGCCATTTTAAAAATAATTTAAAATTTAAAAGACATCCAAGTAGCGAATACAAATTTTATTATAATGGCTACCATTTAATTTATTATTGATGGCCGAAGTTGATATTTTAGGGCTGAATTCTTATAATAAATAGTGAGTTTTGCAATCATCGTTTCAGGCATATTTCGATTTTAGTTATCGGTCATAGTATGTCACCTAATGAAATCCAACAGCTTAATTAGTGGACCAACACTTTCTAAAGGTTTGCAGGCATCTTCAAAAATTGATGTGAGTGACGGCAGGGACCGAACGTAAATTGAAAATATAATTAAATATCATCACTTAGTACGTGATGAATTCATTGCAAATACATGAGGTGATAAACCTACGATTTCCTTTGTTTGTAACGAATGACGCCTATCCGGCTCAATCGAGTTAATTACTGTCCTCATGACAGCCATAAAATATGCGAATATAGAACAAAAAATAATTGTCAACATACCCTAAGTTTTGGATAGAAAGAAGCAATTATTGGTTACTTTCAAAAGTGTTTGAAAGGAGATTGTTCAATTTGATTACGGTGAAGTGGATTCCTAATTCCGAATAAAATCTTACTCCATGAAGCACTTCATAGTTTTTTCTCCTACTTGCCGTTCAACTCACCTTCTACGCCTTCTTCAGCACTCACCAACAGACGGCCTGTGATAGTCTTTATCTTAGTGATAATCATTGCAGCACCTGATTTCAGGCTGTGTGCACTATTTATCTTAAACTGTCGGTGGTTTCAATTTCATTTTTAGTTCCTAATGATGTGTTCACTAATTGATTTTACAATTTGATTGTTTTTAGCTTAAATATGTACTTAATAGAATGAAATTTCTTTCATTTGAGAAAGCTGGTTCGTTTCTTAAATTTTCAGATAGCGGGAAAAGTAAGGCGATTCACTCATCTCAAGCATCTTATTTTTATTCGTTAACGTTGTTTATTCACACGTACTGCGATGCAGTGCCATACGGCTTGGCATTCCCTGAGACACGTTCACTCAGATTTTTTCTCTGGGGTAGGAGAGGCGAACCTAGGACACGAGGAGTTATTATTGTGCCTCGCATAACTGGAAGGCAATCCATATTCTGTCAGGGTTGGCACTCATTTACTTTTGTTTTCGAAAGTGAGAAAGAGCTGTCTTAACTACCATAATCCTCCATCTCGTCAAAATCAACCCCTTGGGTAATACAGAGATCCAAGCATACGAGGTCTAGGGTGCACGACCTGGCCATGTATGGTAAAAAATTGAGCCATCTAGATTATTTCAGATGTGAGTGTGTGTGAAATATTGCTGCAAATCAATGCGTTTGAAAGGGAACATTGATGAACACATGATATTTTTAGTAATTAACATAAGATGGCGATCTTTCCATCCCTCATTTCTGAATTATTAAAATCAAATGAATACTGAAACGTTTTCACACAGAATTTGGATTTTATGATTTATTGTTATCATTAGGCGATTTCCAATTTTGCCAAATGTCCAAAAATTCTTCATCGTTTCCAAATGTCGACAGCAATAGCAACCAAAGCTTTCCATCTGCCGAACGTTCTTAGATGAGCGCGGCGACATTTCCGCGGGTCGAAAATTCAAATGCACGCCCGCATGTGCGTTCAACGTGTGAGGATCAAGTTCCGCAGACGGCGATTGCCGTACCCTCGTACGCGCTTTCCTTTTTGCCGTGCGTAAACGGGCGTGCCCCGGCTTAAAGGGAAGAGGGGTGGGGTGGAGGAGGAGAAATCCTTCGCTTCTGCTCCAGCAACACGCCCCCGACTTCTTTCAACCTCTCTCTCCCTCCCTCTTGTTTTGACTATTGCCGAAGTCACCATAATAATGCACGGGCGGGCGTGGTCGCTTTTATTTTCGTGCACGACGCCCGACCCAGACGCTGAGGGCGGTCTAGAGTCTTGAGGATGGGTTAAAGGTTGTGAGGTCGTGGATTAATAAGGGGGGATACAAAGCAAGAACCTGGCGCAGAAAACATTAAGGCAGTGATTAATTAAAAAAAAAATTAAATACCGGAACCCATACAAACACATTTAATCCACACGATTTTCAATATTAAGCCCCGTTACTGAAACTTACGATTTTATGAAACTTGCATTAAAGTCGCAATGAAGAATCATGTATTGCCAAATATGTAAAAAAAGACTGAACATTTTTGAAACGACCCAATTTTTTCCTGGTAGGTGCCAGAATGCCATTCCGGCCGAAATTAAGCACTGCATTAAATCACCCTGTCATTGAAGAGGTAACTTAAAAAGTTTTCTTTTTATCGCTTGTACACAAATTTGTGCGATGTGTACGTTGTTAGAGACAAGTGAAAAAATTGGCGATTTGCTGGCCTATGTTGCGGAGGTGTTAAGTCCTCGCCTGCCTTACCAAAGGTCCCGGGTTCGAGACTTTCGTGGAAAGTTTTCCCTTATCCAGGACATACTTAGGTGTTCTTGCCCGTTTAATTGTTAGGTTGTTACAAAAGCCCCGACGTAAATGCCAACAGAGTGCTATTTTCGTCGGTATGGTAATTATTCATTATAGATGGTCTTGATCGGTTGAATCAGATCTCCATAGCGATGGAAACTGTATGATCGAACCAGGATGTCTTGAGATGCCGAACGTGAATGAATTTTTTCTTTTATCATTAACTAACGCGTATCGCAACCTTTAAAAATCGCTTAAAAATTATTTTCTTCGAATATCATACCAGGCGTTGATGAACTCCATGCTCGTTTCTTGTTAGAGGACTATTCCTTCTGTTAATCGTTGTTCAATACCCGTTTCTTGAATTAATTACTGTTACGTATAATCAGCGAGTATTATGCCTTAGGATATTCCGGACCGTCATAGCGTAGCGTCTTCTAGTTTTGATCTTGCCAGTATTCTTTTGCACCGTTAAGAACACGTTTGGCAAGTAGATGGCCTCGCGTTCACCTCATTCCTTAGGGAACTGAATCACTTTTTATGGGAGCATAAATGAAGCAGCTTTCATCAATGGAGACGTATAATCAACGTTTAATGCGGTTTCCAGTGGAGTATCCAGGGATTTCGTTCGTGTAGGGGGGTGTGTCCAAAACCAGGGGGAGAAATTCTTGAAAAACAGGGTATCATTAAGTAGAGAGTTTTAAACTTATTTTAACACTTTTAATAATCGAAAAACTTCATTATTCAAATAAATATTTTGTAAATTCATGATTTTTCAATATTTTGTTTTCTTTCATGAAGCAAAGTAATAGTGTTTTTATATTTCGGGGTGAAGGGAAAGGTCCTTACCACGGTCCCCACCCTCGCTCTACCATTGATGGTTACATTGTATTGTATAAATTTTGAATAATTTTATTGCAACTTCGATGAATAGTCATGCCTCTTGGCATGCATCTTTTCTCACGCTGATACAGGTTCTTGGTGACATTGCTTTGACAAGGGGTAGGCAAAATCTGAGGTCGACGAGAGAAAATTGAAATAGGCAAAAATTTTAAAATATCTACGTGTCAGAAGTCTTCACTGAGTTTAGCGGTGGTGGATTTGTTTGGTTATACGTTGCCTTTGACCAGCGGAAATTACCAAAACATTTATTCTCTCTGAGTTTTTTTTTCATTTGAGATGTATTTTTATGACTGTGTCACTTAGTAGCGATATGGGTCCACTGGGTATGTATGCAGATTGCAGACTCGTGTATATTATTTAATGGTTGATGTAGCTAAAAATGTTGCGAAAAATTGGCGTTAATTCTTATCTCCCGAAAAAATAAACTTTTTTTAAATCACTGAACATTTTCCTCCTTGGTGCTGATTTTGCATGGCCTGCTAGAACGGCGAAAATTGAAATATCTGCTGTGTCTGCTTTCTGATATTTACTTTTATACATTATCGCGGAGTCTAATTCAATTTATTGAATTGACTGGTCCATAATCACATTGGGGTTGCGAGTTAATTTGCATTTTCACACTTGTCGTGAGGTTGAGAACGTTTTTACTGGAGTAGTCGATGGGTCACCATTCACCATGGGTTTGGGGATGGTAACGTCTGTTTTACTCCAAAAACACCTCTTGGAAACCTCTCGAACTGTTATTTTAACCTCCTTGGGACGGTTACTAATGTTCATGTCCTGTTGAGTGCTTATGTACGGCTGTAAAAGGGCGAAAACTTATTCCTCCTGGGTTGTCGGTTTAATCCTTTAGGCTCTCCTCCATGACTGTCCCATTTATGGTATTTTGTTTCATCATACGTAGTGCGTCCACACTCACCTGAAATTCGTGGGAACCGTTTACCAGGTAACCCTTATATTTTAGTCTTCATAACGAACGTTTTCTCTTGCAATACGTGCCTACCTGAAATAAACCTGAGACTAGTCCTCACAGTAAAAGATGACGTTCTCCCACTTGGACAGGTTGAACATCTTCGCCACGGTGGCCGCCGTCGGTGGGCCGCGCGTGACTATGTCGCATCCCCTTGGTCTTAAACTCCCAACCACCCAACTCTCACCCCGTTCCGAGAAGATCGACTATTATCCAATCCCGATGGGCCGCCTCCGTTTCCTCGAACCTTCGCGCGTGCTATAAACCTGACGCTTATGGAGTCGCATTTCGGTAGACTAGTGCCTCCCGCGAAATTGCCCTCCTCTCATTGTTTGGAAGCCAAGTATCCCGTGGCTTTAAATCCTCTCCACCATACTGGGAAAGAAAAACTGAAGTCGACGCCGCCCTTTTCTTCGATAGAACCCCACCGAAATTGGCCGTGGCGAATGGCATATCTAGGAGAAGAGGGCCGACCCCCCTCTTGGGCACAGGTGAAAATTGAGGGAGGGACGCGGAGGAAAGGTGGAAAAAATATAAGGAGTGCAGCAGGGCTGTGGCCACCCTATTGTGTTTCCCTTCCCCCCTAAGCTTTTCGAGCGGGTGTGTTTTTGTGAACCTGAAGCCTCCTCCTCCTCTCCTTCCTTACCTGTGAGCTCCTCCGGAGACCTCAGGTGGATGGCTGGGCACCGCCGCGTAAACTTGGCAACGCTGGTTGACCCTCCTCCTTCGCTGGAGAACCTCCTTCCAAGCGGTCGCCGTGTTCCTCCCGGCCAGGCTTCCTCCATGCTCTTCAAGCCGCCTCCCTCTACATCAAACTCTGTAGTACTCCCGAGACTCCCCTCCCCTCCCCTTCTCCTCGTCTTTCTTCGCTCGTACAGTCCGGTGGGACGACAACAACTCTTCCCTCTTCGCCCTGAACTCCCCGTCCCCCCTTCGCCAGACGCCGGAGTCGGGCCATCACCAGACGGGCCAGGTTTCCAAGATTTGTGTGTCCCTCACCCCTTTCACGCTGTGCTGTTTTGCGATAATGGGCGTTCACGGTGTATTGGCGCCTCTTTGGTGCAGCGTAATACGAAACCTTACAGGTCAAAACAAAGGTGATTGTCAGTAGGTTGGGACAAATCGACGTCTTCCATGGAGACCGAAGAGACGAATCCATCATTTTCTCCCGTGTCAATATCCCTCACAGTTAGTTTCCCAAGGGTGGGGGAATTTACTGAAATATCAGAAAATGGCACAATATTTTAATATTTTTACAAGAGAATAAATACGTATCTAAAAAAAGATAGCAGTTTGGAGAGAGGAATGGAGAGCTGCATCTAATCATTATTGACTCATGATGTTGACGATTAAAATATATCGATAGTTAACTGTTGACTTTGGAACAATGGCGAATCTTACTTGTTAGACAAAATTTGTTATTTAGCGCTCGATAGCTAAAAATCAATGTTTTGTGCCCGATTAAAATATTATGGTAAAATGACTTTAGCAGAATTCCGGACAAACGCCGAACTAATTTTTCGGAGCTCTTTATGTTATAATAGAGAACTTTTAACCCAATATTTTTACTTGTGATAATTATTTCCGACATTTCTTTTTTTTACACATAAAATATCAGCGAGAAAATTTGTTCGCAGTTTTACTTCGGTATTTAATTTTGTATATAATAACTGTGTTTAATTTTAGCTCGGGAAACAGCTTCATGGGTTTATTTCCTTAACTCAGTGGCTATCACATTTAGATTTGTCATTGGGTGATGTATTAACTGCTCAAAACTGGTGATAAAATTTTATTTTTCAAGTACACTGCACGCCTTTTTTGTGGATTTTTTTTAGCGATGTACTTCTTGTGGTGTCCCATTTATTGGGGGAATAAATTTTCTTGAGAATCGAATGACTCGATAAACGCGCTTTACATTTTTTTTCGAAAAATATCGAGTATCACGTTGGGAGAAAATCTTTCGCCAGCAAAACATGATTTTTTCCTGACTATAAAATCCGATCTGTCCTACGTCTCCGGCCGCACTGTGGTTTTGCCTCTCCTCATTTTTCGAATATGGTAACGAGGCTGTGAGAGACTGAGACATAGTTTAATGCTAAGAGTACCCAGGTTTTACGGTATGTGTTAATAGTAACAACGTTAAGGCTTTCCTTGCCTGATTTAGAAACACCATTTTTTACAGAAGAAAAGTAAATAAAGAAGCGGATGAGATCCTAAAAACCTCCCTAACTCAACTATTAATTATTCGTAATCACTTCTTAATTTTTTTGGCTGGATTACTGGTTAGGGACTTCGTGACCCTGATCGTGCCTGACACTTAAGTTGATATATATTACCCTGGGAGCGTAAACAAAGAAAAAAAGATAACTAGTAAACAGCATAGATAAGACGTGACCCTGAAATGAAGTGAAAAATAATTTGAAAATGAACGAAAAACAGAGTATATTAAACTATTGTTAGACCTAACAGAAACTTACACTTCTACGCAAGGACTAAAAGAAAAAAAGCTACTAATTTAGACAGTCGTATTGGTAGTGATGGCGTAACTTTGTTGTAACTTTGTAAACTATTCATTGCGGTTTTGGATAGGGCGGAGTTAATTTTTTTCCATTCTACCCTCTATGCAGAATGGCTATTTTTTACATGTTAGGTGTGATATAGGTATATATTTAATTTTTTGTATCCATGAATAATCATGAAAATTTCCTGCGTAGGTACGTGAAAATTCGGCTTGCGTCTAGTCTCACATTCAAATCTAAGCCCGGCTACTTTTATATTCAGTTAGATTTTCATTGTTGAATTTGACCACATGGGCAAGGCGAGCTATTTTTTTATACGTTTCCTCTCAGCAACAATTCGAGTTGCACGATTGGTTGCTCGATTCTAGTGAATTTGAAAAGTGACAGGAAATGAGTGAGTGGTTCGGCCAAGTACCTCTTTTTTGCCATGCAGCTTCAACTTGCTTCAAGTAAAAGTGTTTCCTCTTCCATTCGAAGTTACATCATTTCCTCCATTAGTATTGATCAATTTACTACCCCAGCGAAACTTCTTAGCCTAAGGCTTGTGTCCTTTTTTTTCTCTCCGGTTATATTTTATGGTATCAACTTTGGAAATTTGTTCCAATGTGTCTGACTCGTCATTTCACACTCAGCTCAAAATATTTATTTCGTTATTTTGAACGGGAGTGGCTTTTATTTGAGCTTGGACTTATTGTTAGGGAGTATCGTCCCCTATACCTATCCTCCATTGAAGATGCATTGATGCAAATGCATGCAGGAAATGCATTTTATGATTAGCTAGCTATCTGTTCTATTGTACATGAGGGAAGGTTGTATCGTTAGAAAATGTTTATCCATCCAAAACTTTCATAAGGAGGGCTAACGTTATACATCTATTCCCTTAGTTATGATTTTTTTGTGGAAAAACTGTGGGAATACTGTTATGGCAAGTACGGGAAGTAATAATCTATTTGTAAGTTTAAACTTCGAAAGACTAGCGTTTGATACTTCGTGGTTGAGTATCTTTCTAGATTGAGTGTCAAGCGACTTAACTTATGAAAAAAAAAATAGTTTAGCTCCTAACAAAGTTCGGTGGTTAACAATAAATGGGAAGAAACAGTGAAAAGGAAAATTTTGAAGAAACTCTGAAACATTTATGTCATTTTTATTTGCGAAGACGGTCGTGACCAAAGCGATGCCACTCCTGGCGATAGCTTAAACAATTCGGCTTATGAGGCTGTCGGTTAATCACTATAATAATACTCGCACGCTCCGCGCGCTCGTTAAGGGGCTCCGCCCCTTAAAAACCCCGGTTCCGGCTTCGCCGTCTACATTTGTGGTCGCTCGAAGACTTTTAAAGTTTGAATAATCTCGCCTCAGCTAGGGGCCGGCTTCGCCGGCCAGGGGGTAGGGAGGCGCCCCACTCATTCCTCGAAACGGCTTCGCCGTTCCTCGCTGGAGAGCGGCTTCGCCGCCCAGGGGTTGAGTGTGAGTTGAGATGGGTGGAGTCTAAAGCGGCTGCGCCGCTTGAACATCGGGGCGGCTTCGCCGCCCGAGGGTTACTGAAGCTCCCCCTCTCCTACGCATGTCACTCCTCGGAACGGCTTAGCCGTTCCTCGTTGTGGGGCGGCTTCGCCGCCTTGGGGTCGAGGAGCCCCCCGCGGCTGCTTCGCTTAGTCCTCATTAATGCTCTTCTCCACCGAGAGGGGTGCCCAGGGGGATTCGGGGGTTTTAATGTTTTATGCATGCGGTCACTAATCGTCCACAGTGATCACGTAGCGATGATTGTAAAGGGTAGTGCAATGCGGAGTAATAGTGGCGACAAGTACCCATAAAAGAAGACTTAATGGCAAGTTTTTCATTTTTTGCGGGGGTTCCAACGGATTACCGGGGGGTTTATACTTGTGTTAAACCAGTGGTCACAAATCGTTATCATAAATTCCGTGCCGGTAAGTCTTAGGGGTCCGGAACATTGGTCTGACGATTCTTTTACCTGGAGAGGCGATTTATTAGAAATTTTTTGGGAGGTTTCATGGGGTTATCGGGGGTTTTAATAAGTGGTTAGGGCAACGGTTAATTTGTGACGAAAACTACTCGTAGAAAAGTAGAAGAGTACCCAAATAGGAGACTAAATGACCCATGTTACGTTTGGGAGGGATTTCAGGGGGATACCGGGGGTTTAAATGTGTGTACTCCTGGCGGTCACCATCCATTTACATAAATTCCGCGTGGATGAGTCGTTGGGGGCGGTGGAATAGTCACGTAAAGTACCCAAAAAGTAGACTTATATGCAAAATTTAATTTTTTGGGGGGGTGTATGAGGGTTTACCGGGGGTTTATAGGTTTTTACTGCCAGCGGTCATCAATCGTCCACATCAATTCCGTAGCGATGAGTGGTAAGGATTGGAAAAGCGGCGGAATTGTGACGAAAAGTACCCGAAAAGGCTATTTATGTGCAAATTTTAATTTTTTAGGGGGTTTCGGGGGGTTTAAAGTTGACGATACTATATGTTCACATTCATTTACTGTCATTTCTAACAGAAGTGTGCCTTATGACATCCATATTTCGAGAGTAATACAGTAAAAAGCAAACCAGTCCCCGAAAAAAGTGAGTAGTGCCCGCCATTTTTATTTTTTTCGGTTAAATATATTGAATCATTTATTAAACGTTCATGTTTTTTGAAAAACAATAAATAAGTGTTTGTAACTACAAAGTTTGAAAGAAATCGGTCAGGTTAAAATTGACATAATCTTCTATTAATCTTTTGGAAATCGTAATTTTCGGTGATTTTCGGAATATTTTAATTTTTTTCTGAATAACTAAGGACGACGAAAGACAATTGTTACCTATATGTCGTAGACGATGTTATAAGCATATATAATAATCATTTTCGTTATCCTATACCTTAAATTAAGTCGAAGGGAGCGGAAGTTATGAAATTTTAATAGAAAAACTAATTTTTGGACGCCATTTTGGCTGGAATTTTCTTTAAAATAAATTAACAACATTACGTAGTTACGTGCCCACGTTCATCAGCTTTCAGGAAATGCATTAGCGATCCGTGTGGCACACACCATTCGCGCGCAGTAAAATAAAAACCGAAAGACTGTCCCCGAAAAAAGCCCGATTTCGGCCATTTTGTCGTCCTAGCGACGACACGTGGCGGAAACTTCCGGTTTTCGGATTTTTCCTCCGGATCATTTCCGGTTCCCCGCACGCGTGCCAAATTTCAGCTCTCCAGCACGTCTGGAAGTGGTCGGGAATTTGTATCCATGAGTGAGTCAGTTACCTCAAGGGCTGTATATAATAGAGACTCATAATTTTTAGAAATATTCATTTATGAAGACTGATTGATGATTTTGGCTTTATTACCTAGCTTCTTTAGCTTTAAGTCTCCCATGTTGTCTTGTGGCTAGGATACCTGGCTTTCACCCAGAAGGCCCGGGTTCGATTCCCGGCATGGGAATATTTTTGTATTTTTACCTGGCCACTATAAAATGCCAGCTGTATGCTGTATGTGGTTCTCTTTCTTTAAAATAAAATAAAAAGTTTCTTTCGAATGGATACTCAAATCGTGATTAGTATACGCCTGCAGAATATCAATCATTTCAAATTTTAATTTAATTCTTTTTTACTTTCTATGACTTCATCGAGCCTTTGCCCCTATAGGAATACCCCAGTCCACGTTCCTAGGGTATTATGCACCCACGCCTGACGCGTCCCTCCTTTCCCTTCTCAGGGTTTGGCTGGGGGCCGGTCATCGTCCCAAACGAACTGCCTCCGAGAAAAATACGCCGCAGCCATTCTCGTTCGTCCGACTTTAAACTGTATTACCTGCGCATTGTCCCGTGGACTTCTCCGCCTTCTGGAAGGTTCAAAAACGATTCCCATCGAAGTTCTCAAGGTGCTTTTGCGTTGCCAGGGGGAGTGGGATTTTCGCAGCGAAAAGGGTCTGGGCAGGTGGGAGAAACCATCAGCCCAGAATGCTGCTCGCTTTTCAAGGTGATGGGAAAGAAGCATCCCGTTCGCGCGGCGATCCCATGGTTATGCAGGAGAGCCTGCGGCTTGTGGGCGTTTCTTTTTTTTCCATGAATATACGAGCGTGCACTCATCCTTTCCGTTTTTCAAATTTCGACTTTCTTTCCAATTTTTTGTCTGAGCCTTTGACCCATTGAGGAGACGTGATTTGAACCCTCTGTCGAGTTGACAGTGTGGACAGTTACATGGAAAACACTTCGGGTTGTGGAAGACTTCCTTTGGACATTGCGATATTCAATAGCTACTCCTTGCAGAGGTTTTTTTCTGCCTTTTTTTCCCGACTAGACGCATGAGAAAAATGAAACAGGTCACTATTTTTTTACGAGCGCAGAAAATGGAGCAACATCGTGTGTTTTAAAACGATTTTTTTGGTGTGGAAACTGTAATTTTAATGGATCATGTTTTTTTTATTAAATTCATTAATGTTGATATGCGTTGAGTATTCCCATGAGAATTTATTGTCCGTTCTGGACTACAATATGCTACGGACGACATACCTTGAATTAAGCCAACATTTCCGTAGAGATATCGTAGAACAGCATATCAAATGGCACAAAAGATATCGTACTGAATACCTAATGATGATTGCAAGCCAAACGAAACACGTGTAGTGGAGTTGTGAAATAAAATTGATTGGGCAGTACGGGATTTCCCTTAATATTTCGTTCACGTGCCTAAAAGCGATTTTAAGGGACGGGCTGGGGCCTCCTCTGACGGCACGCTTTACTGAATCTGCGGTGATTTTTTTCCTGGTGGAGTTGAATGATCTTTCGTTTTAGACTCATCCGAATGATCGATGCTCGGCGAATTGGATACAATGTGCAAAACGCTGTTTCGGACCACCCTCGCGGCGAAACTGACCCGAAATAGAAGTCGTGGGCGGGGAAGTGTTCGCTCCGACGGAAATAGCGCTCGTTCCTCACGCCGATCCGCGGCGCACGGCGCGGTAATTGATAATATTTTTAGGGTGGAGGAATGGACTAATCGCGCCACATTTCATGCCCTGCCATCCCTCTGCAGCTTGGACGGATCGGGAGCGTAGGGTTTTCCGGTGGCAACATCTCTTTGCAAGGATCTTGTCTTGGATATTCCTTGACCCCAAATAAATTCGCTTTTGTGTATCCCTGCGATGACTGACTTCAGTTATCATTTTGTAAGTATTTCCAAAAAGGCTTATATCGAAACCTTCATCTTCGAAACCGTTACACTGGCTGCTATCAAATATGTGGAATAATTGTTTTCCGCTTTTTTCGCAGCAAACGCAGTGTTCTACCTTTGCTAGCAATAGAGCAAAAATAGAAAAAATAGAATAGAACAAAAAATAGAAATGTGTATGTGAAGGAATATAAATAGGTATTAATACATGCATCATCTCTAGCTATATAAGAATAAAAAATACATTTAGCCATACATTTTTAAGTAAATTTAGCAATTTTTGGTAATCATGCTGGCCATCGTGGTATTTTATCGCCGCCAAAAATTACGAATGTATATATCTCGTTCATTTTTGCGGAGGCTATGCGAAGTTTTCTATGGAAATAAAAATTTTGAGTGCCTGTGAGTGATATTGAACTTATTTTTTAGTTACTCATGAATCAAGCCTTAATTTGTTCTGTTCCTTAGTGCAGGCTTTATGGAATAATTTTGTCGTTTATGGCAAGTTTTCTCTCGTCCAGAATTTCGGCTGGAATTTAATTGATTGATTAACTTGCTTCAACGGTTGATTATACTTGTTAAAATGACAATAAAGATGGCTTGAATTTTTGGATCACATCTAGTAATCTTTTTCTCCAAGGTAATCAAACGGAAATGGATGAAACATGGGTGGACGCGCTCATGGATGAAGTTGAGGCATGAATCGTGTACTTGAAATGGATATTGTGATCGTTAGATATGGTCTACAGAGCGCAAACATCGATCGTATATCCCCTACATGATCACGGAGTTTCAAGAGACGTTAGCGAGACCACCGACTGGTTAAAATCAGGACTTTCTGCCAATAAACGAAGAAAATTTCATTTTAATCACCCTTCAAGTTAATTTTACTATGAGGGAACCATACCTCCACTTAAATTGACTGCACAATTGTACCAACCCTAGTTATTTTTGTAAAAGTTGATCTAAATGTTAAATTAGGCGGTAAATGCTATATTTGAACGTATTAAACGGATATTTTATATCGAAAACCTGTCTATACTGATGTATTCTATTATTTTCACATTTCCCGGTCAAAAAGACGCACTTTATTTACTCACAAATGTACCCTAAATCAGCCATCGTCTTCGTATTTAACCAACATATGCTGTTTAGTCGAGAATATGGTTGTCTTCATTAGAATCATCGATAATAACTCTGATTTGAGCCGGTACAAAGCGTAGAGATCTAATATTTCCGTGACAGTAATTTCTTCACGAAATTATCCAGAAATCGTATTAAGGCTTCAAATACTCATATTTTTCATAAAATTTAACCTTAAGTGCGTTTCATGTGCCGATGCTTCTAATAGGCCGGGAAATATGGTAATCAACATTGTTCGTATGCTTAGGTAAATATCTCCATAAGAGCTTGAGTAAAAATATGCATTTTCAGACGCTACCTCTGGTAAATAAAGAAGAGAAAACGTACTTTTGTCGCCATCACTCGATGACCTTTGACTGGAAGAGCATATTATGAAATTTTCATGAAAATACATAAAGGGGAACTTCGTTTCTCGGACCAAACTCCTTAATTAGAGGAAGAGAGACTGATCAGTCATCTCGCCGTTGGTATTCTTACGTTCATCAGAATCATTTTGTCTAGACGTTCAAGGTTCGCTGGCGGTGCGCTCGAGGGTTGAAAGGTTGAGGAACTATCAGCTACGGTGAGGGGTTTTGCCGATGAGTGGGGAAGGGTGGTAGCGGTGTGAATCAAAGGGGAGAGAGTGCGCTGGCGTCGCCTTTGACGCGAACGATAATTTTCCGAGCCGTGACCTCAACCCTCGAAATTTATTTACCGATGAAATTAAGTACCGTATTTTTAAAGTGTGGAGGTTTCCCGTTTCACCGTAATGCACAGCGCGCGAAGGATAGTCTTTGATATGACCCTAGTGCACCTGTCAAAGCATACGAAAAATATTAATGAGATGTAAATGTCGTGTTGGAAAAAAGCTGATATATTGTGTTATATTCGTCGTACCATAGGAGTCGTAAGAAAATATAAAAATTCGACTCTTCACCCCCTTTGGTGAATTTATGTGGGGGTCAAGGGGGTCGTGACTCAATTTTATTTTTCACGTTTTCTGTGTTGTATGAAATATTAATATTTTATGATTATTTTAAAATTCAAGTCGTCTGTTAATTCCTTCTTCATTGCTTAACTTGTTTAATTTCTAAAATAGCTTAATTTCATCTGTTTAAAAAAATAAACTTTTAGGCTTCAAAATGCGTAAAAAATTGGTATTTAAAAAAAATACGAGCGAGAACGCCTTTTCCTACCGTATTCCGTGCCAGGGTATTCCATACTCCGCGGACCTACGTCATTACCCAAATTTGACCCCCCAAATGTGGTACTGAATCTGCCCTCGTCACCCGAGTAATGTTTGCGTTATTAGTGAATGAATGGTGTTGTTGATGTCAAATCACGTCAGTGACATTTAAATGGCTTAATAGTTGACTCAAATATCTGTATAGTGTGGAAACAAAGGGATGGATTATGCACATGATCTATACCCTTCTATCGCCTCGAGCCTAGATCGGATTTAAAATCATAATTAGTTATTTAATTTTGTTTTATTTTTTACCCTATGTATTTGAACATTATAGCCAAGAATAATTCATTTTTATTATGATTAAAAACTTTTGGGCTATGTCGCCGCGTCAATTCTTTTTTGGTGGCCCCTTCCCAAGGCCACCCAAAGAATTGACGCGGCGACATAGCCCAAAAGTTTTTAATCATAATGACGAGCACCCGCGAAAGTTTTAACGAAGAATTCGTTTTTAGTAGTATGAAAAAAATATTACATCGATATCTGAAATAGTAACTTCACATTGTGTTTTTTTTTCAAAATTATAAAATTAACGTAGGCACTATTCGCTTGTCCATGAAATATCGGTGGCACTAAGAGAGTTAGCCAACTGAGTTGCAGACTCGTCTCGCTTTACGGAGTCACCCTCTCCTGCGGCGTGGAGTCGGTGCCGTGGCGTATTTTGCAGCGGGGTGAAGAAGGCGGGTGTAATAGGGGGTGGAAGTTTAGGCGTCCATGGATTGATGACGGCCGATACACACGTTAAATCCAAGAGTGCTCTTTCTTTTTTGCTGGCAGGCTGCCCGCCCGCCCCCGTCCCCCCCCCCGTCCCCTTGTGTCTCTTATAATCCTCCCTCTCCCTCACTTCCCCCCTATCATCCACCCACGCATCTTCTCCAGCCCCTGATGTGCGTGACTCGAACCCCCAAACAGAGCCCCTCCCCCAGGGGGCGTAGTACATGGCGTCTTCTCCTTCCACGGTTCAATCCACTCGTATCGCGATGGATTTGGCGGTATCTTTCAGGGGAATGAAAATAGTTTTCTTATCCCACTCGCCCGAAAGATCTTAGCTAAAGCTTAAGTACTTCTTTTTAGCGAGTACCACAGAAGTATTTTTCCCTGTGGCGAGAGCTTCGAATTCACTTATTAATCACACAATACCATAATGTTCAAATGATTTTCACCAATTACCTGAGTTTCGCTTTTCCTCTGAGTATATTTTTCTATTTTTCACATAAGTATCTGGTCATTGTTTAGCAACCTTATGATTGATATAGCATTTAAAAAACAATCCACGGAAAAATAATAACAGGAGAAAGACCTGTTTATTCGAGAAAAAATTAATATTTACGTACTTTTAAGTGTGCAATGCATGCTCTGGCACTACTCCAAAAATACGAGAATGCTACTTACGTAATAGCAGTTTTTTGTGATACAAAAGTATTCATAAGCTTTTATCTAAAATACGTGACTCAGAACTGCCGATATCATCCTAGGAAACATCCTTAGCATAAAAATCTTAGATGCTTTTATGATTAGGGGTCATGAGAAGATCTCTAAGAAGTACTCGGTATTCAGTGTTGAATGTCAGAAACTATGGCTGAAGCTACTGAACTCATGGGTTTATTCATATTTATTTCATAATTTTAAAGGAATGAGAAACTCGTTTTGGCGGAAAAGCTACATGTTACACGGAAACTCGCTTCCGAAATAATTCAGCACGTCTCGTAAAAAATGATTGTTTCTTGCTAACTGATTTTTATTGTTAGGAGAGAGTTGCTCCACACCTTTGGCCCTCCATGATTCATATGATTGGAAATCACCCCGCGCGTTGATTGATGGGTGTTTAGTTACCGCTTGCCCATCATGCTCCGATGGAAAAAAAATATTAGGGTGCTCCTTTACCCTTAACATCGGCCCCCAGAGCTCTGTGGGATAAACTGTATGTGTTTGATAGGAGATGAGTGTTTGTATTCTGAATGGCGTGATGATGATTCAAAGATGTGTAATTAAGTGCTTGGTACGCCCCACCTGCCCTATATTTAATTGCCGGTTTCTCTAATCAAGCGAAGGGGAGACAAGAGGGCTATGATCTGGGAGTACGAATACGCCCAGGTGACTGGGCTGCTGGCAAGTGTTGGCCACACTGTACTTTCCCACGGTGAAGATGAACACGCGGTAACACTCATACGTGTCGAAAATTATTGCATGCAAATAATGCTAATACAATATTCTTTGGTTATAGTACTTGTGTTTCTTATACAACTTAATGCGTTGTATGTTTACTTTGTTTAATATCATAGTGGCCGAAAAATCATTTGAAATGTACTAGTTTGATGGTATGCAAGAAATTTTTTCTTAAATGAATTCCTAACGATTATAAAATTTTTCATGCTAAATTTTTTTAACTAAGGTATTATACCGGTTAGGGAGATTTACGTAGAGTATTTTCAGAGTTACTTCGGCCCGTTTTTCCTTCCTTTTTTTATTTATTATTTTTTTTATTAATCCTATTTTTTTCTTTCCCCTACCTCGCTTACCGCATCCCTCAAACACGAATTTTGAGATCACCTTTCCGCTTAACATACCCGTTTCACATACTTACCAACGTAATATCAGTGTTATCCTAACTATTTCCACCTTCAAATACATGCCTTAAAAATATTCCTTGGAAATAGTACTTGTGTTTCTCACAGCAACTTAATGCGTTGTATGTTTACTAAAGTAAAAAGAACACATTTAAAAATCCATTCACATGGATGTTAAGGCTATGTTTAATATCATATGCCAAAAATCATTTGAAATATCCTTATTTGTTTGATGGTATGCAAGAACTTTTTTCTTCATTTAATTCCTAACGATAATAAAAAATTTCACGAACACGGAAGGATGTGCGGTCTTAAGGTCTATTTAAGAATATGTCTTCCGTATATGTAAATAAAATTTGATGTACACCTTTGCCTATTAAATCATGAAATTCCGTGAAAGAGAAAGTATTTCCGTGCAATATGAGCTTGAGATGAGATCCATAATTACAGCATCTCTTAAATTATTTATGCAATATATAATTGGCAATTTGATATGCTTTTATAATTTTTCACATTAAAAGTCATTGCGACAATAAGTAATCGTTTCCTTAGACTTTTTCCTTTTTTGTTCACAGAAGTGCCTCGTAGTTACGCACAATGTTTTTTGCAAATATCAGGGTATTGCCATTTTAGTCATGTTTGACTCACCATAATAAATTGTCAATGTTTCATTACCTTATTTTTCCTTTGAAGTCACTTTTTTTTACTACGTTTTGAAGTTGTAACCTCGCTGCGTGGAAAAGATGCTTTTCCATGGAAGAGAGCGTTGACCCGTGCAGTACGTTTCTCAAGTCGGAAGACAACGTTCCCTATAGAATCTGCTCTGCATCCTTTTCTCACTACTTCGGAGCGAACAATTAAGAGCGCTATTGGATCGTGGAGTTTGGACGTCTGTGTGAAAGGACATCATTTCCTTCTCTCCCCCGCGCGCCATTGTTTGCTTGCCGATGGCTCCCGGGGATTTATCTGCAGCGGTTGCCTTTCCGCCCGGAACCGCAGCTATTTTGATTTCTCATTTCAGAAAGAGAATGCTGTATTTATTAGGGCCAGTAGATTTGCCATTTATGGTACAGAGATTCGGTCAAAGTTCACTAACTCATTCTTAACTGTGTGGTATTCCGTTAAAAGGTATCTTGTCAGTTAACTTTTACTTATGCCGCTACTTTTTTTTTTCCTAAAGAGACCTGGGTTTCGATGAGTAATCAGCATCATTAATCGAAAATTATTATCCGCTTGGATCCAAGAGCTCTGTGGAAAAACCTGTGTGTGTTTGATAGGAGGTGAGTGTTTGGGCATCATCAGGTATAAATAATAATAATTATTATTCCTCATGATGATGATTTCTCATCGAAACCCGGGTCTCTCTAAGTAAAAAAAATAGTGGCAGAAGTATAAGTTAACTATTGGAAATAAAGGAATAAAACTTTGTAAGGTTCACTATTATTTTAATATGGGCACTTATTATTGTGCCTTGCCTTCCAGCGATATTGCATCTATGGTCTGAGATGGAACTTGTACATCTTTAGTCTGAATGTGGTATAAGAGAGATAATTCTGTAGGCGATTTAAATCATACCAAAATGTATCATTTTATTCAAAAGCTCTCGCTACTGGCTGATCGACGTAAGTTAGTTAGTTAATTGTCCTGGGAGTTCAGAGATGCAACCAGCTTGCCATGAAAGTATGCTGAGGTTATCTAATGAACCGCTTCAGAAAATATATGCCATTGGCTTTTGTTATCGGGTCAAACTGAAGACCATTGTCGCTATACACACATAAATATTCACAAATACAAAGATCTTGTGCTCTTCAGTCCACCATTCGGACCGATCGATCATTTTCAATACTTTCGTGTTTTCTCTTAACAACTGTCCTTTGTTACGAATAGGTGTTAGGTATCATTTTAAAGAATAAATTATCCTTTTTTTGTTAATTTAAAGGTGATATTTAGAGGTTTGCCTCTTAGTTAAAAAATGGCAAAGTACGATTTTTCAAAAGACGGATGGCGAAGTGGCGTAACCCTCGTAACAAAAATCGAATTTACGCCAATATCACGCTTACAAGTAAAATATGTAAGAAAAAAACATCCTTCCAACTGGATAGACAGGTGTCTTCTTTTAAGTGGACGTTCTTGTAGCTCGCAGGCGAATGGGATACATTTGAACCGCAGCCGTGAAATCGACAGCCACCGTATTTTGACGGTCTTCCTCTCGTCTCTTTGCAGCTCGAGCGAAACGACAGCAGCCACCGCAATGGCCCAATGCACCACGGAATCGGCGCCTGGTTCCCTCTTGAGACGCCCAAGGGACGAGGCGCCATGGGCCTCCTCGGACGTCGGCGGGGGCCACGCCATGCTCGGCGGGGGCGTCAACCGCCGTCCCCCGATGGAAGGGGGCACGGCGGCGGCGACGACCAACCCTGCCGGGACTTCTCCGGTGACCTCGGCGGCTACCACGCCGACCCCGTCCGGCGCCAAGGGTCTGCTCAACGCCCCCGGACAGAACAATTGCTTCCTCAACAGTGCCGTACAGGTGAGTGGGACGAAGTGGGATGAGGGTGCATAAATCAAGATTCTACCTGGCCGTGGTGTTGGGCGATTACAATTTAAATTAATGGAAGAGTCCATTATTTTAGTTTTTTTAATCGAAATTTTGGTCCATGTTAATTAATGCCGAATTTGGGATTTTGATCGCGAATCGATCATAACCATAAAAAATTATTTACCATGCCAAAGAATTTTTTTATGACGGAAGTTTTTTTCCTGAAATGAGGCTTGTGAGAACTGATCTGAGAAGCACATGTCAATCTTTCGCAGTGTTGATTTAATTAAAAATTAGTTTCCTATAGACAATATTCTTCTTTTGCATATTTCTAACTTGAAGAATAAGTAAAGCGTTTGAGTAACTGCAATTCTTAAGTACTGTTATAATAATCTAGTGTATTAAATGCTCTTAAATCATTCATATAAAATCAGCCTTGTTATTAATCGCATCTTCCTATGGGTCGCTGGGAAGTGAACTAAACGTATTATGATGTATTGAATTCCGGTGCTTACGGTGACATGACTCTTGGTTATCCGAGCCCTTGCTGCTTTCATTGTGCGGAACACTCGATCGATCATCACGTTTTGCGTCAACTCATTTCTTACTGGAAGTTAATTTCTCTTTTTTTCTTATGGGTGCTTTTTTTCTACCGGCCACTGCATTTCCCCAATTTTGAAACTGTTATAATTTCATCGTATTTTAGGATTTTAATTTTGCATCCCAAGTCCTTTTTGTGAAATGCATAAAGTACGTTAAAAATAAAAATACTTTGTTGTATTCCTTACTCTATTTAAATGGTACGACCCGGGTCCTGATGGTAGCATCATATGCAGAAACCCGGGTCGTACCATTTAAATAAAGAGTGGAATACAACAAATAAAGTGTGGAATATAACAAAGTAGTTTTATTTTTAACATGAAACAGTCCCACAAAGTAACTCCGGAGACTTTTTCGTTAGCCAAAACCTCAAATGATTTGTTAGATTGAAAGAAAAACTGTGAAACCAAGCGATTCTCTGACCCTTCTACGTTCAATTGCAAGGATAAAATATTAAATTCTTTATCTTTCCGCAATGTGTTAAATCTTGCGTAAGTCTTTCATTAAATTTTAACGTTCCAGAATTGGCTAGTCATTAGGAGCTAGCGCACTGGGACAGTTTGCATTATCCGAGCTTACTTCACCCATCGTATTTTCAGTCGATGTCTTTAAGGTTTTGTCAAATATATTTTGGTTCTTTCTAACCCCATTCTTCACCTCTGCCTGCTTTTGTTTGGGAGCCTTTATGGTAGGGCACGCGTCTGGTAGTCAGCCACGCCCCCGCCCTGTATTGGGAAACCAATCTTGCCTAATTGTTGTTTTCGTACCTTTTGTCTTTTCTTTTCTTTTTTGACCAGGCGCCAGTGCGTAATAAAAGGTAGTCGTCTACCTGCAGTCGGTCTTCAAGCGAAGTGGCGGTGGAATGTTGAGCCCACGCTCTCCACGGTTTTAGTTCTGGTCGTATTTCATTTTGGAGGACTTACTGTTTGGGGCTGCAACGGTGGCATATTTGAGGACGAACACGTTGTAATTCATTTGGACGCATTGTGAATCCGTCTCGGAGAAGATTGTTTGAATTCGCTTTAATTGATGAGTTATAGGTAATCTTGTCTTGTATTGCACCAAATGGATAAAAAGGCAAATACATGAAACATGCGCACTACTGTGGTATTATATTTTTACCGCGTATCATTGTGGTCAACTGGACTTGAAAATGAACTTTTGTGATCTAGAGACATGCGTTGGCATAATTTTTTTTATTTATTTTTCAATTAAGGATTTTGAGATGTTCTCAAAAGGAAATTGGTATGGTATGGCATTTGGAGGAGGCTACCGACATCTGAGGTCATTTGCGCGATGAGGGAAGGGTATGAAAGGAGGGCTGGAGAGAAACCTGGCGTCGGCATTAGCCCGTTATTAACGAAAAGCAGCAAGGGGACCACGGTTTAACGTCCCATCTGACGGACGGACGGATCTCATGTCCTCCACACAACACTCAAGCAGGGATCGGGCAGTCTCTGAAAAATTCTCTGCCCCTGCCAGGAATTGAACGCTTGTCCACAGGGTGGGAAGCTATCACTGAAGCTACCACACCAACCCGATCCCTCTAAGAGAAATACATATCCGCCTAATGCTTCTATTTCATTGAAATTTTTATTTATTATACCTATCTTTCCATGAATTGGATGGATGAGGCAGATACTTTGTGGAGATCCATTATGAAATATGAAGTAAAACACTTTGCACTTTCCACATAAAATATTTTTATTACACACGAGTCAACATGTTTCACTGCACTGCAGCATTTTCAAGACTTGAAAATGCTGCAGTGCAGTGAAACATGTTGACTCGTGTGTAATAAAAATATTTTATGTGGAAAGTGCAAAGTGTTTTACTTCATATTTCTATCTTTCCATGTTAACACCGTATAAAGCTACCCGTTAATTTAAATATTTTTTAATGGTTTACTTAAAGCGGTGCAGGCATACCGGCACTTGGCGAGTATAGTGTAATTTTCATGTATTTAATCGTAAAATTTGTAAATTCATGATTTGGGTATGACTTTTAGCCTGATCGAGCCATTACTTGTGTATGGATGTCTCTCTTGGGTTCTCCTAAACAGGGGCGCAGCTAGGAATTAAGGTTAGGGGGGGTTTAGGCGCAACTAATACTTACGGGTGCGGAGGTATTGCATACCTACCAGGGTAAGTAGGAGTTGCGGGGGTCCACCTCTAGAAAATTTTGAAGAAATGTGGTTCAAAATGGCGAGTTTTGCGGCTTTCTGAGGGATATTTGATAAATCCTAGCACTATTCTATAAGTAATACTGGTCCAAACAAGTAAAATGGATTAAAATTAAAAATTTTCTCTGAGAGCCGGGGGGAGGGTTTATCCCCCAAAAACCCCCCCTTGCTGCGCCACTGCTTCTAAAGGATTCGACACTGGTATGGTCTTCCTAATACCCATAGCAAAGATGCCGGAAATATCATCACCACCATATTTGGACTTCTTAGAGATTATGAAGTGCTTAGGACGCGTCGATAAGCATGTTGATCAATCCCAAATAGATTTTAAAATGTTCTCGTTTAAGTCGACCTGTTGGTGCGTGGGAATCTAGTCCTCTTAAATTGACTTTCGGAAAATATTGTTAAATTTTCTGGAGATCTCTTGTTGGCCTCATAAGATTAGTGACGCCTCCGCAAAATAAGAATACAATACGATCGAACCTGTGAATTATAATCGCCTCGTTTCCATATTGATGGATCGTAAAATGGAGTAAGCTTCAACGTGGGTGTGTTTCCTTACTAGGCAACGTCAGCGGTCCGTTCGCATGAATACAATGTAGGGCCATACTTTTTGAAAATTACTGGTTCAGACTTCAGCGATATTTTCTCCATATAGTAAGTAGTCCGCGTGTTGCCCGTAAGAACTCCTGGAAGAATAATGACGTGAGCCTAGGCTATCAATTTTAATCTATTCTTCGAAATGTTTTTCGTAAAAAACGAGTTTTACTTATGGTATTTTTAATGTATCTTAACACGTGTAAAATTTACATTTATGACTAAATTTCAGGGCTTTTACTTGGGTTGCTTGCCCAAAAACACTGCTTTTATTTTTTGTGTGAACAAGAATGAGTGCTTCTTTATTTACTTGAGTAACAACGCGGTAAAAACTACTCAGAATAAAATTTTTGATCAAGGGTGGTCTTGCAGACTTAGTGATTCTTGCATTTTTATGTATGAATGAAAAAGAGGCTTACTAAGTTGCGAGAAAAAGAGGATTTTATATTTGCCAGCTTTCAGAATCCAATCGCGAATGTACCAAATATTTTGTTATCTAATGCATTATTTGAAACTTATTCGTTGGCTAGTCTTTTGCCACATTTTTCTCCCCTCTGATGTCGGCCTTATACTGAAATTAATTAAATAATATCGAATCAGCCGAAATTAGATCGATCGCGAGCTTCCTTCTTGAAAAATTGGTGTAAAATTTAGCTTACCTGAGCTAACCCGTTTCCACTTCGCTCACGGGTAACCCCTTAAGTCGTCCAGACGCCAGGCTTTAGTCTTTGGAGAAACAAAGGATACTTGAAAGAAAAATAAAAAGGTCGAGGAGTAAAAAAAATTGTCTCGCCTTATTCCACGGCGCTTAGTAAAGAGAGCGTGGGTAGTCACGGCGTCGACCGTGCAGTCGCTGTCCTTGGGAAGAAATGGAATGGGGGCTTTTTATATAAGGGAACGGGAGGCGTAGTCTCAACTTCTTTCCCCTTTCTTTTATTTTCCTTACCTTCCGCTTCTTCCACCCATTCGCTTGACTCACGAACCCGCCAAAACAGAGCAAGGGAATTGGTTGCCTCCCTTGGGTACGCTTGTTGTCTTCGCGAGGGCGCCAAAATTGTACATTCGCCAGAATCATTCGATACGACTGATCGAAGACATAATTCGTGATTTTTGCACATCGAAGATGGTGACCCTAGGTTTAATTGTTGGATAACCGATTTTCGATGGTCAACCCAGTCGATAGGCAATGGAAAATTGATGGCCATTAGTAGAACAGGAGGCGTAGTCTTAACTTCTTTCCTTTTTCTCTTATTTTTCTTCCCTTACGCGTCTTCCACTGACTCATGAACCCTCCAAAACAGAGCAAGAGAATTGGTTGCTTCCCTTGGGTACGCTGGTTGTCTTCGCGAGGGCGCCAAACTTCTACATTCGCCAGAATTGTTCGATACCTTCGATAGATCGAAACCATAGTTGAAGATTTTTCACCATCGGCGATTCTACTGTCACCCTCGATTTTATTGTTGGATTGTTGACTGTGGATAGCCAACCGATTCGATTGCCAATTGGTTGTTGGTTGCCCTTAAAGAACTGTCTAACGTCAAGTTTGTTGACTTATATCTGTTAGCTTTCGGCTAATATTTACCTTATTTACCTTATGTCCTTCTTGAAGCTACTAGTTACTCTCCACTTCTCCAAAATCAATGCAATGCATTATGACAAACGCTCACGTCGTAATTAGCCTATCAAACCCATCTCGCGACCTCAGATTTTTGCATCTTGTTCCCTTGTGCAGTAATTGATTATCTCTCTTGTATATTTACTCCGACAGTTTTTCTCATAAAACACCCCTCTATGACTACGCCATCCTAATAGTCCAGAAGTATATCTAGAGAAGTCTGCTCTCCGTCCCCTTGAAGCTAGATTTTTTTCCTCTTCAAGCGCAATTTAATCTGTTTTCAAAAAAGTCCGCAGCGCGGCGATAGTGATCCGTTTATTCTCAATAATTACTGTGTGCTATTTACAATCGTGAGGACTGGTGTTGAAGTTTGTTATAATATATCATCACGATTATAAATTATAAAATATAAATAATAATAATAAAATATCTCTCAAAAGCCCAAATTATTGATAATATATCCGTGAAATTCGAATCGCCTAGGCTGTCGAATGGCGACTTTTATATACCCATTTAAACGCGCTGTTGGTGACAAAATTTTTTTGGTTAATTGAAGAATCCTCTATGGCAATATTCCTGCCAATAACAATCGTACTATACCAGACATGGACTTTGTAACCCCTCACTTATTTTTAGCCATCGAATCTTATGCCCAAAAGCTCGTATCGGGTAAAAGCCTAACAGTCGTAGCCAAATGATTCGTCACGTTAGAGTTGCATGCGCGCGAAATCGCAGTGAAACCGCATTGGTTGCCCTCAGTCGTCACGTGACTGGGGGTTTTGCCCTGGTTCCCCTGCTCTTGCTCTTCACTCCTTCTTTTTCCTTCTGAGTCAGCGTGCTCTGTGTGTTGTGGCTCCAATGGACAGACTATGAACTTATACGTCTGGTCACGATCTGCTCTCCCGCCCTCTATAGGAAACACCCCAATCTCAAAAAGACATTAGAGAGACATCACGAATTTCTCATGGGTTCAAGAAAAGTCATCCCTTCGATCTCCAGAGTTCAATATCGCGGTCCTTTCAAAGGATCCGTTGTGATCTCATCCGGTTCAGTATTCCTTTTGGGTTTCTTCGCTTTCAGCAAAATTGAAATTCTGCCTTTTTCTCGTACCGCTCTGAAGAGCATTACAGTTTCATCAGTGTTCAACCGTGACGGATTACTCGAATTTTGTCCTTGAGTCAGATTCTCCTCAGAAGGTAATGCGGATAATGTGATTCGGTAGGAATTTGACGTAAACTTGTAAGTAGCTTTGCTGTGGATAGAAGTTAATTATTTATTGATAGCCTTCATTTACTCTTTGGAGCAGCTCGCGTAGTATTGTGTGATTAAATTGAATAATGAACTTGACGTGTTATTACTAATTAGACAGAGTACTCAAGAAAGCACTCATTTGATATCCTATATGGGCCATTCATTAAGCATGTACGTTTGAGGTCTATTTCCCTTAATAACAATTTATTCATTGAATTGTTCTTTTAATCTTTTGATTGCCTATTAATGGTTTTAAGGGATTTGATAGGCTTTTATTTGGGATTATAGCGCTAACTAGAATCGAGTTTGGTCACGTCTATCTTCTGGTTGTGAAAACAGATTGTATTAAAATTATAATGGTTCGGCGGACACTGGTTTTACAGTGTGGCATAATCCCATTACGTTTAGTATAAGGCTGTCCCAATATATTCTGGTCTTTTTATCCGAAGCAAGTTTCTTTGCCGTGTGATTTGGTATTATTCTTTTATCGATTGCAAATACTGTATTAGCTCCTTCAAACGAAAATTAAATGAAAGTTCTGCAGACATATGGAGAAATGTAGTAGTGATGTGTGTTCATTTTAGCCATTGAAATGAGGAAGTACGGCAAAGCTACAATGATAACGGATGTAAATTTTCTCAATGCTTTAAAAAATCCTATTATTATATTTTACAAAGTCAATGGCTACGGAAAATCACTTTTATAGGTTAGTCTTTGTTGTCTTAAGAAAGAGGGAGAACCTAATTCCACTACCACTATGCGTGTTTCGCAAGTTCTTTGTGCTAGTTTCAAGCATCAGAATACTCCTCCTCCATTTCTTCGCAGTCTCAGTTTATCCGTAGGATTTATCCTTCTGCTCCTGCGTATCTTGGGTTGTCAGATGTGCCAATTGGTGGTTCTTTTTCATATTGCTCCACTTGAGGCTGGAGAAAGTCGAGCGGCAGGCGTCTGTCTGAGACCGAAGCAGAGAAACCGATGCATGTGCTTTGCTAATCGAACACTACGGGCGATATTTCACATTTTCATAAACAGCGTGGAAGGTATTCCCGTCGTGTGTTAATTCATTCTGAAAGAGATAGTGGCTTTAAACGTTGTATAAGGTTCACGATAATGAAGTGTAACTAATCTAAGAAAATATCTCTTGCTTCCCATAAAGTGTGGCATTTCTGATAGATTGTAATCTTTAAACATTAAGTCTCTAGGTAAAAGTTTGCGAAAGCTAAAAGTAGTCAATTCCACTTTTTTTGCCTGTTCCGATCCCGGTTCGGTTCCTGACTATGGTTATTTCTCGGTTCCGGTTCTTAATTGTTATTGCTTATTTTTCATGAGCTGAGAATGATTTTCGTTATCGTATTTTGAAAACATCCCGAACTAATGCATCATGTAATTTCATAAGTGATTGGATGTATTGCTTTATGTACAATAAGTAACGTAGGTTGTGCGCAAGATACATTTTCTAAGTGGCCTTTGCTCCAATCATTTCGGTACCAGTTCCTATTGGTTTCATTACCGATAACGGATCGAAGCGGATATAACCAACATAAGAACCAGACCGATCCATGCTAAGTTTAATTGAAGATTTCTGTGAACCTCCCATCTCATTTTTTCATAATATGAAATAAGCAGTTAATTACAATTAACTATTTGAGATGTGTAGCTATTGGCTAAATTTCGCCTTGTTGTTGACAAATTTATTTCTTTTAATAATAAATAGCGTCATCCTTTTTTTTGTAGAACAGACTTTAAAAATAGAGGAAAGGAAGGTGTAGATTAGGTATAAAAGAAATGATATTTTATATAATTTGGTGCTTTCTTTCGTGTTATCTACGCTTCGGAAATAAATATTTTATGATTTTTTTCCTACGGTCATAGGCGAATTCCCTTGACCCCATAGGTTCACACGCTCCCAGACTTTCATCTCAATTAAATGTGGGTTTGTGAATAAAAGATGAACCGCAAGAGCGTAATTCGTGGCTAACGCCGTGGAGTGGATGATTACCTTCGTCGCCCCGTGAGATATGCGTGATATTCACATGGAAAGAAGATGATCCCGTCCCCGCTGTTCCCATAGCGCTCATCTTCCCGCTTACGTATGTATACGCGTTTCGGGCTAGCCTAAGGGGTATCTCGTTCTTTCTCTCACGCAACCGGCCCTTGCCTTCTAAAAAAAAACACCATCGCTCTGGGTGAAAGTGATCGAGTCGGCGCCTCGGACCTCGATTGTTGTGCTCGTGCGAGTCTTACGAAAAAAAAAACGGGAACAAACTCAGGCGGTAGTAAATTGACGGCGGGACTAGTGGGAGGAGGGTTGTGGGGGCGTTTCTGTATTGCGCTGGCGACTTCAACGCAGTGAATATGCGACGCAGAACATTATGGCGAACGGAGTTCGAAGCTGGGAATGATTGGAGAGGTATTTTAAAAGCAAGCTTGATATTCTTGATAGTTTACTCTGAGAAATAAAGGTTAGTCTCATGACATGACACATTTTCTTTTAGAAAATTACTCCTTCTTATGATCACTTCCGTATTTATTTAAGGCATTTTTCGCTTACAGCCGTGACTCGAATTTAAAGTGAAAATTTTATCAAAATTGAAAGAAGGACAAATACAATAGCAATATATAAGCTAACATTAGAATATACCAGAGGGGAAAGGAAGACCTTAATTTAGCTGGCAGATGGGAAATAGCTTTTACGGGAAAATGAATGAGAATGAGATAAATAAATATAGGTGTCCATGCCGTTAATTACCGGCAGTAGAGCGAATTATGTTGTCAATTTAATCGTTAAAGGTATAATTTGCTTCAGAGAAATTTCTCTTGGCTCTAACGTCATTTTATCGACTGTAAAGCTTGTTTATAGTAATGTGACTTGACATAACTATCGGATTGAGAACGTTATAATGTGTCTTTTTGTTATCAAAATTCCAACTGGGTCTTTCCTCGTACTCCTTTTCATATGTTAAACTTGGAAGCTTCCATTCATTGTTGATGTGTTACTGCTGATGCGATTTTCTATGAGCATAATTGGCGGAAAAAATGTTCGAAATTCGTTGACGTTGACGCGGCTGATTAGGCATTGCTTCCGTGCCTCGGAATCAATTCCATCCTTTGGTGTATAGTAAGGGTTCATTGTACACATTTGTCGCGCGTCCGTCCGTGAGTGTTGGCGAGAAAAGAATTTTGGCACGCGATGAACTTTTCGCGTCCGTGGTAACAAAACGACCGGACGGACGTTTGCGCGGATAGAATCTTAAAAAAAGAGCGTCTATCTGCGGCAGGCAGGTTGGTTCGGATAAACACGTCCGTAGGACGGAAAAAGATTGAGAAGGAAAAATTCGCATTTTACCCCTGCGTTGTTCATCGATTCCCCGCCATTTCTTGTGGTTTCTCACCGATCCGAGTCAAATGCGCCGGGAGGAGTTGAATGCGCCGTGGGATGGGGTGTTGGAGTGGATCACTCACAATGCAGGCCATGTGCTCTGGCGCGCTCCTTGCAGACTGCCAAACAGAGACTCTTCGTCGGTAGTGTATTTATGGCTTCAGGATGTTTGCCCGAGGTATGAGGCGGGAGCGCGTGGTGTTTGTTCCGGCGGGAAGGAAGGAAGCAATGGAGAGTGAATTCTTAGAGCGTTCTCGATGCCCCATTCAACAAAGATTCACGCTGGGACAACTTGTGATTGAGTAAGGGAGGAGATGAAAAGATTCTGTGTCATGTGTGAAGTCCAACTTTTTCTCGGAGAGAAAAAAAGATGGTGACTTCTCTTGAGTTGGTTTCCGGCTTTTATACTTTTTGTCAGTCCTTTCTGTAGCTTTGTATCGCGGGCTAATAATGGATATTTGCTTGCGAGTATTGTGCTCAACGATGCAATACTCTGAAGGTAGCAAACTGCGGTAGTTACTGTATTTTATGACGGAAAGGAAATATCCTTGCAACACAAGGATGTATTCTGTCCGTCATCAAATAGGTATTGTGTACAACCATGGGAACTTCCGCTGTGCCGCGTGTGACTCGAAATTGAACTATAATGTTTTTTTGTGTGATGCAAGTTGTAAGGTTTTCGAATGAAGGTAAAAGCGCGACTGCCATAAATTACCGGGCCGTGGGAACTCCAATAAATAAAATTTTCTGATTTGACCTTAACAGAGAGCCATTAATCTCATGTGTCGGATGTGAAATGTTGAATGTATTCGCAAATGTCTTTTTTTAAGAGGATGCTGTAGCAGCTACATAGGGTTCTTCCACTAATAATTAGGTGAAAGCAATTGATTGTGTGGATATCTTAATGGAAGATAGCTCCTGCTGTTCTTGCATTATTTTGCATGGTGTTATGCTGCCTTCAGCGGTGCAATGCCCTGTTATATGATAGACAAAATTAAGAGCACTTTGATGGATAAAGTCTTCATTGCCTGCTCACGTTATAGAAGACTTTACAAAACATTATACGACGTCAAATAATCGAAGAGCATCAGATATTTATGAACTTCTATTGGATTGTTAACATGATTTTTCCTAAAATATTGTTCTCTTTATGGACGATGTCTCTTGTTTGGCCATTGTTAATCGTGTTTAGCATATTTGTAATAAATTGATATATTTTTACATTTTATAAAGGCGAGTTATAGGTGGTGAATGTTATCAATCTCGCTATTAAACGTTCGACTGCTGTTGTCTCCTTATTTGGAATAGGACTTTTTGTAACCAATGACTCAATATTGTAGGTATAGAAGGATGGGTGTGGTAATCTACTTTTCCCCTTCGAAATAGTTCATGATCTATCATGATCTCTTCGTGGCATGATTTTCCCCATTATATCGCATGCGGTCACGTATTTAATGTAGCTATAATTTCTCTTGTGGTTTAAGTGCAAGAAAATTGAATTGGAGGGAAACCAAAATTAGGGAAAATACGTCACGTCTTACGATCACGATGATATTCTTTGAACATTTTCACTTGATGAGCTGTTTCCGGAAAAATGCATTAGGGAAGATGTCTGAATGCAATGACTTAAGAATTTGAAGGAAGGGTGGATTGTTTCATGTTTGATAATAATAGTGATATTTGATAAAAGATAACGAGTATCGAAGAAATAGAGTTGTTTGAAATGGGGAAGTTATAGTGGAAGCAACGATAGAGAATACTTCAAATGGTTGTCTATTAATGATAAAGGTAACCATGCGAATTTTTTGTTTTCATTTTTTCGGAAAGAAAAAAATGATTTTTCAATTTCGTTGGATCAAACTTTATTTCAATTTCACGTACCGTTTAGAGAGTTAAAAATGCAGAGTTCATCGAAGGGCTTTCACGGTGTCATGGTTCAATCTCGAAAAATATCCTCGAATTAATTTTTTCGATGAATGAAGTGTTATCTTTGTAATGGTACAATTACCTGCGCGAAGCCTATTAGAGAGGAACCGATTTTTAATTTCTTCAAATTTTCCATTCGACTTGGTGGGGTTATTTGCTTTCATTTTGGTCTTTGCTTTGTCTAAGGGATTGATTTAGTGTTCCAGAGCACGCATGTCTCCCCCGCAAAAACGTTTACGGCCCACCCTTCCTTCCACTATCTCCTCGACCCCTTTTTACTGGGCAGGCGGAATCGAGGGAAGCCTCGCAAACGATCAATTTACCACCCGTTGCCAGGCGTAGCCCACCCCCGCAATGTGTTCCCGGGGGAACGCGCGTCATCGCTTCCGATTGTGGTTTCGGTGAGTTTCGTTTGTCGTGTCGGACCGATGTCAGGGTACCATCTCACTGGGCCTTCGCGATGTATCGAAATATAGGAAAATGTCATGATATTTAAACTATCGGGAATCCGAAATTGAGTTTTGAATATTGGTGATTTATGGTTGTCCTATAAAAATTGTATGTTTTCGCTTCTTCCCAAACTGAAACGTCTATATTTGCAACCCGCTGTTATTTATTTTCATCTTGATGATGCACTTATTTGATTATTGTTATCAGGATAAATTGATATTCGATATTCTACTTTTGCTGCAATGAATATTTTAGTTAAGCGGGGAAAGCGAAGAATGGTATTATAATTCATGGATAAAATGCTAGAAAATTGGCTGTGTTGTCGACTAATGAGAGAAGTTCGATGATGGAGGGATATTTCCGGATTAATTAAAAAAAAGATCCGTTCAAACCTACCTTAAACAATAGTGTAACCTCGGAAATTGTCTCTTTCGGTTTCTTGCGATTTAAATGACGTCTTAACGATAAGACCCGGGATTTTTATGACTTTTTTTTGTCCCTGGGACACCTTCTCTAATTTAGTCCAGGACCATTAGTTACCGTTTCATAAAATCACGAGACGGAGCAATCTTCGTGTCGTTTTGGGTCGCCCCACGTCTTCACGCTTACAGCGAGCGGATGGAAAGTATTTCTTTTAAAGGGAGAACACGGTTAAACTTTCACGGGATAGAAGATGAAATATTGATAACTCTGTGGGGGGATTTGGAGGAGGTTAAGTTGGTTGAGTGGGAAGGGGGAAAAGGTTTTACCTACGTCTTGGCGCCATCTAGTCCCGTCTGCTCCCTTCCCCTCCCTTCCCCCTACCACTTCGCTTACCTTTCTTTCCTCCCCTACTCTACCTCCCCTCCCCTCTCGCGTAGTAGATGGCTGCGATTGTGGACACGTGACCAGCGACCCAAGTCGATGGCCTTTCGCTTGCTCCATGGCGCGGCGTCGTCCCGCGGGGAGAAGAAAGATTTCCCGCCATGCACCTCTCTTTCTTCGATCCCCCTTGGTTCGTTTCTTCTCTTCCTTCAGTCACCGCCCCCTTTCCCCTCCTAATACGCATCGAGGATTGAAGATGGGGTTAAGAAAGAGAGTGATGCTGTTTGACGGCTGCGATGCATTCTGTAGCGCGCATATCGTGTTTACGTCGATTCTCCCGTAAAGCAAATTATTGCTCTTAGGTTTTGTGTTGTTTCGATTGCCAGTTTTTCGACTCGCTTTCATTAAAGAAAAATATTTTAGTGATGAAGTGTGCTA
Source organism: Ischnura elegans (assembly GCF_921293095.1). Taxonomy (NCBI): domain Eukaryota; kingdom Metazoa; phylum Arthropoda; class Insecta; order Odonata; family Coenagrionidae; genus Ischnura; species Ischnura elegans. The sequence continues at coordinate 62,321,663 of NC_060251.1, forward strand.
TGCGAATAAGTCTCCATTTTAAAATTGTTGCAAGAATAGCGTGTTTTACTCGCTCATGCTACCAAAAAACTTCTCGTATAGTCCTATAAATGGCATTTGTAATTTACACAATTAATAAAATTAGTTTCTAGCTTTTATAATAGCAAAAATAAGGAATAGGAAAAGAATACATCGTTTAAGACGCTGAGGAAGTTTCTAAACCGATAAGCTGAGATGTATCGGATTATCGGGATAAACCAAAAGATTTTCCTATCGGTAGAAACTCTACAAACAGGAAGATTTCATATTACGACTATACAAGGCGTTGTTTATTTTTTTATAGTTAAAAAAAAAAGTATTTGTTTCCTTGAAAGAGCTTAGTCACGAATACCAATATCTATGACTGGCTAGGTATGCATTCTATACGAGATTCTATCGATATTTCTCGGTTAATAATCATTTCATAGCAATCTTGTTGCTACGCTTTGTTTTCGGAGGGAAATATGTTTTTTTACCGCATCGCTTTAAAGTTGTGGTAGGGTTTATTTACCATCTTCCTGTTTCCGTACTCTCTGCTCCGCGATGTATTGGTGGGTGACTGTGGCGTGGGGAAGGGTAGGGATGAACAGGAGGCGGGATTTAAGCAAGGAGTCGGGGATGGGGAATAGACAACCGAAGGAGTTAGGAGGCGCAGTATACGGGAGGTTAAAGCACGATCGTGATTCTCAGATGTAGCCTACTCCTGATGGGAGGTGGGGGAATAGTGTTCCGTATGGAAGACGGGAATGGGAAGGGTTGTCCCAGAATACAGGAGAGGAATAATGTCATGGTAGGAAAAAAATACGCGGGGAGATCTTCAATTTTTTCGTGTATTTATTCATATTTTTATATGTCCCGTGGGGGAAACAATGGAAGGAGCATCATGCGACATTGGAGGAGGGATAACTCATTGTTGTCCTTCCACCACAACAATGATACGTGTGTTACTTTCTTGATGTGGAAGAGTCGTGTGATTAAAGGGTAGAATAAATGACTAGGTACAAGAAAATCGCTTCCAGACTAAAAATGGGAAAATACCCGCTACCCGCCTTGACGTGGGTGGCAGGAAGAGATTATATTACGACTATAGATGGCGTTGTTTCTTCTTCTTTCAGTTTTTTTTAACATTTGTTTCCATGACGAAGTTTGCCTCGAATGCTACTATCTATGACTGGCTTGGTAAGCATTCTGTATGTGATTCTATCGATACCTCTCGATTATTAACCATTCGATAGCAATCGTGTTGCCACTCGAAGGGAAATGTGTTTTGTTAATATGATTGATCTGATGCTACCATTCAGTACAAAAGTGAAACTTTGAAACTGTCGATATGCGTATTTGCAAATTTTACTTGAAAGATTTCGGCGATGCTTTGAAGTTTCTTTGGAAAAAGTATCCAGTAAATTACCAAATCGACATTGAGCATCGAAGTATATGGTGATACGATGGATGTCGATCTTCACCGATCCTCGAAGTTCTATATTTGCCGTTTATTTTCTACACGTTGGATTTCTTGAAAATTTGTTACTGTTTGTTGATTTACCTCTTCACCCCTTCGATAATCGAAAATGAGTCATTCATTTTTGGCTATCGATGTTAATTGTCCTCATTGCATGACAGGAAACAATCGATGATCGTGAAGCGCGATCAAATCACTTTTCGTTCAGAAAAGCTAGTTGGATTTCTTTGCCTAATTGTAAGATGTGGTAATTTTGGGTTTTACTTTTATGGTTCCGATGTGTACATGCCGTACAAAATAAAGTTGATGTATATTTTTGGCATCGGTATGGTTAATTTTCGTTTAACGTGCATATATGCGCATAACGTATTTTATAACACTAAATAGACGTACCAATATTAATTACTAGCTGTATTTATTCCACATGCGCAAGTGAGTGATAATGCTCACCCCCTAAGGAAGGAAATAATGAATGCAAATCAAATGTTTTTGTGACCTTCACTTCATGGTAATTTATTTTCCGTCGAGAGCAACCCGTGGGATGTTCTTAATGGGCGGCTCTTGATTATAACGTCTCTTTCCTACCACTGTCTTTACGGCTGTTAGGAGGGAGACGTTTAATTAGGAGAAAGGAAAAGCCTTGGGAATCGATTTCGGGAAGATTATTAAGAAGTGTATTTACCATTTATTTGCCATTTAAAATTCAACGTGGATATACTCATGTCTGCTAGAAGAGTGTAACCATTTATCAGAAACTCCCAAGGATGAGATTTTTTCCGGCAAAATCTTCCAATTTTCGTATGGTTAATTTAAATCTTTTTTTACGTAAAAATTTCATTTTTATGTGGGAAGGAGTAATGTGGAATCTGCCGACGAGTTATAGTTTTTTTTTATTCAGGGCTGGTGAGATATTTTTCATTACATCCACGATTTTTAATAAGCGTTTCGTCAAAACGAATTGGTGCAAACCATTGGTAAAAAAAATCGATGAAGGTGTCGATAAAATGGATAGATATTTGGAATACTGAAGCTGTGGACTATAAATTCTAACGTTTGGAACCCGTAAATATATTTAGTGTGGGCTTTTTGGGGAAAAATCGATTTTACAGTGGGAAAGGTGGGTGGGAAAATGCGTTGGAGTGAGCACGATTTTTCTAGCTGGAGATAATTGATGATGGGAGGGGCAATTTTTTATTGTTATCATATTTTGTTTATTTGGGGCTCAATGGGTTATTATTTAGATTTTTGCCATTAAAGGGCACTGATTCTAAGAAATTGATGTGAAGTATCTTGAAACGTTAGAGTTTCTCGATGTATCGTGAGAAAGTTTTCGCATGGTGTACATATTACGGTAGATGTATTTAAGCAATACTCAACTAGTTGAAAAATTGTTTTGAAAAATAAAGATCTGTGAAAGACTTAATTTGTGATATTCAGCAGTAGGCATTCCAATTCCGCAATCTAATACAGGGTGTTTTTAATCCGTAGTATTTTTTCTTTAACTTTTTCCTCTTTGAAGTTTTAAACTGTGCACCAGCGGGTTCAGAGTGGGAATTAATTTAAGTATTTTAGTTGATTAATTTATTTTCTATCAAAATATAGGGATATCACGTTTGAATTTATTTAGGTTGACGATTGTCATTCTGAAACCTAATGTAGCAATGATTTCTAAAACGGAATTAGTCCACTGGGTATGAATTTAAAAATATTTTGTTTATTTGGGGCTCAATGGGTTATTATTTAGATTTTTGCCGTTAAAGGTATTTCGTAGAGTAATAGATCTATTCGTGGGGAAAATAATTGTTAATGGCTTTTGTAGCTTAGAAAATGTGCAGAGGTAGTGGTTTGTTTCACAACTTTGATGCGTGGAATACTTTTTTAAAAGTGGATAAAAAACAAACTAATTTTTTTGTGGTTTTAACTCCAAATTTCGTCGATTGTGCATGCATGCGTTGCCAACGGTGCTGTTAAATTTTCTGTAAGTGTAGAAATAATTAAAATGGCAGACTTTTCCTTGGAAAATATTATTCCGGCCAATTCTATCGCTGTTCTTTAGGATATTCATTATATTATTTCATTCGTTTATAGCATTGATTATAATGTCAATACGTAGAGAAGTTCTTCAAAAAATAGCTTGCAAAGGTGAGCTACCGTTTTCCCAGTGCCAACAGTCGTTACCTTTGTCATACATAGCCGGATAAAAAAGTGTTGTCGAAAGAATGAGTTTTAGATGATACTGAGAAAACACAGAAATTTCATTTCCAGTTTTTCATCACAACCGCTGGGTTGTTACTCAGATACAATTCTTCAAACTCGTGTATTTCGACTTTTTGCAGTTCTGTTTTAGAAACAATGACTTCGATGAACTTCGTCAGCCGCTGTATCTCTGTGCACTTGCGGGCAGGCACGCCGACTTACAAAAAATATTGGGGGGGCCCAAACCGGGGATCCTTCCCCGGGAAAATTTATAAGTAGTGAATTGTAAGTCTTTTATGCATTTTATAAGAGTCATATGATCAAAGTTAGAACCCTGATAACTCTAATCTCGATATCTGGACACTCCAGGGAAAATCGACAAGCCTGCCACTTTTTTCCTCACACCCATAACGAATTATTGGGGGGGGCTCGGGCCCCCTCAAGCCCCATGGAGTCGGCGCCACTGCGTGCGGGTCACAGAACGATTCCTGCTTTTTAGTAACCACGCGTCCTGTCGTAAAGGGATGCTTCTTTACAACGAGTGGAAGGAAGGAAAAAAAACCGAGAGGTCTCTTCTAGCGCACGCGTCTTGTTTTCTTAACCGGGCACGCTAAGTTGTGCGTGCATTAAGATATGAATGGGTGGGAGATAGAGAGACAGAAAAAAATCCTTCGTTGGAAGGGCAGGCAAATGGACGTTAAGGTGGGTGGGATGCCGGCGATTCCTTTTCTTTTTTCGCCTCACCGTTGTGTAAACACAAACATAGTGGACCACTTCCCTTTCGCTCGCGCGCGTGGGTTTTTTTTTCTTTTTCCTGCGAGGTGCGGGCAGGGTTTGTGTGGGTTATGGGGGCGCGGTGCTGCGTAGATGTGGAAAGGGAGGTCATATAAGTTGAGGTGCGATCGGGGGTGTTTGCGTAGAGGGCGGATGTTGAGGGTGAGATTTCGTCGGAGTCTGTTGTGGGTCATGCGTATTATACTTTTTTATATTTGACTTCTCCGAAACGCGTTGGCGCATGGCTTTCGGGAGTTACATAGATGGTCGCCATGGCAAATTTCGAAGGGCGAAGTCGCTCTAGCCGTTAAAATTTAGCGCAAGCAAACGAATTTCGGTGGAAGCTTCTTCTCATCTTCATTTTACTTTGAAATTACGATATTTTTCTCATTTTGGAACGAGTATCGCTTGGAGCAATATTCTTCACAAATTTTCGTCTGATTGCGAATTGATGGTCTTCATTTCTGTAAGGTTTGGATTTCTGAAAGGAATATTATCATGTCTGCAAACGTATTTGTCCATGGGTCTACCGTCTGTGGGAAGTCAATTTTTCTGATTTGGTGTTGTTTACTTCCGTGAGGCAAATCCATCATCCATGCGCAGCAATACTCCCACTAAACCGCTGTTTTATTGCCATACGTAGTCATAGGCCTTAGGATTGAATCTTTAAGGCTTATTTACGCATTTCAGTATTTTCAAATTCCCATAGTATTTACTCCGGGATGTGGGAATTTTCTTTGTTTGCCCATGTCCAATGGTTGAAGAGGTTTTTAATTTGGCGGAATCTCCGCTGCTAAGGATATCTATTCTTACGAAGTATTTCTTTTTGTTCCATCACATATATGACCTCACGCTCATTTTCCATGTATCGAATTCATAATTATACTTTTCGGTCCCAGTTTTTATGAGTTTTTGTATGTTTTTTCCTATGCTGGTTTTGGTTATGATACAATCGAGGTACTGCCTTTTTTGGGTTCAATTTGATTCCACAGTGATTCAATATTATTGTCGGATTCGTAAGTATTCATTTTTCTCTTTTTTTAATGAAACCTCCGGATGTTTTCACCGGCTGTACACACAATTAGTGTTTCATCCTCGGTCACAGCTCAGAGACCAAATTTATTTTCCTTGGGGTTATCTCAGTTGGTAAGGCAATATACACGTACCTGCGCTGTTTTGGTTCGCGGACCATCACCTTTACGACGTCACGTGCAAACTCAAAGGCCAAGTCCAGCCGCGCGAAATATCGCCGTGGCAAAGACCTCAGACGTCGTGACATCACGGTGCCCCGCGAAGACGGGGTTTGCGGTGGTTAGAGGAGTGAGGGGAGGTGGAGAGGGGAGTACGTTGCCTTTACTCCCCCACCCATTATTGCGCTCTCCCTCCTCACACCTGGGTTAGAAGCAGGGCTGGACAAAATACAGGCCGAAGAGTGTTTGAAATACAAAATACCGCTCCAAATGTATTTGAAATACGAAATACCGCTCAACATGTATTTGAAATGCAATATACAAAATACCGTTGACTTGGGAATTTGAAAAACAAACTACAAAATAGTATTTGAAATACCTTTTAAAATACGAAATACATTTTTATGGGAACTAAGAAATCTCAAAAAAATATTTAACGTGCCTTATCACGTTGAGGATAGTGGCAAACATGAAGAAAACGATTCTAAAGAAAACGAAGTGATCTCTGAAGCATAATTTTACAGAAGTGTTACGAGAGCTACTTCAACAGAATTTTAAAAATGTATTTTTTATTTTGTAATAGGAAAATACCAAATAATTTGTATTTTTAAATACAAAATACAAGATATATTCAGGTCGTGTATTTGAAATGCCTAATACAAATTGCAAATGTATTTCAAATACGTCTTTTACGGTACTTTTATTTGAAATACGGCCCAGTCCTGGTTAGGAGGGGGTAGACGGTCGTATAGTGTCTTACCGCCCAAAAAGTGTGGTGATCTCTTCCCGCGCCACAGCACGATTTGAGGTAACTCGGGCAGGGTTGCCAGCGGGCCCCGCGTCGTGACGACTTCAGTGCCTTACTATAAGAGATCGCGGAGTTCGCGTAGGTTGAGTCAGTGAAGTAGTTGGCGCCATGGGACGGGAAATTAGAACTACCAAAAGTTTGATGGTTTCGACTGCTCAGTCTTATATCAACAAAAATAATCGGCCGGAAGCGAGTTTTGCGCTATTATGGTCATATTCGATGTGATTTCACGATAATGAAGCAGACTCCTAGTAGGAAACTTCTATTCATAGAATTAATTTGTTGATTTCTTGGCGTCAATTCATTAATTAATTCTTAATTTATTCGAGTAAATGTTTTCATGTTGGTCTACCTCTACTCTTCCACCCTTTAAAATCGGCCACGTTAGTAGAGGATTTAATAATTATTTCCTACCCAAGGTGTTATACGAGTTCCCATAATTTTTCTTCGTATTATCCTCCTCCCTAAGGATTGTATCATATTTTTCAGTCTATGTTCATATTACCCCGCAAACAGCCTTAATGGATATGTGGCGGTAAATTTTAAAGCACCTGCCATTAACCTGTACGAAAATACAAAAAAATCATGTAGACGTTAGAGATGTCTGCTTGAGTGCGACCTCTTTTTTCATTATAGCTCTTTATCGCTCGGAGTTAAAAGAAATTCGTTCAGCCGATACAGGCGTTGCTTATTATTTACACATTTATTATTATTCTAACTGACTAACTTAATAATAATAACTGTGGAAAAGTGCAACTACCTATCATTTAAATAAAAACGAATTCGTACATCTAACCGTTTGTAAGAAAATAGCTTATCATTTGATGTGGATGAAGAACTAAGACACTCTTGCTTGCATCTTTGTGTGTTATTTGCGGTGAAACACCTGCTCTGTCGCCAGGAGCTGGGGACTTCTGGATTTTTATATCTCAGACCAGCGCAAAGTCTTAGGTAGTCTGATGGTGGAAGCATTGTCGTGAGGAGGAAACGTCCACAATCAAGCGAAAGAGGAAGGAGGGGGAAATAAGGCAAAAAAATAATATTCCGCGGAGCACGAAACAAAGGAGGGCAGATGAAGCGAAGGAGCGATCGTGTTTGCGGGCGGATCGTGGGAGGGGGAGTTGTGGGTGGATTGATGAGATCGGGGGACCACGGGGAGAATAGGGGGTCGCTGAAGGGGTTCTGTGGAAAGGGCGAGTGGTTCAAGGATAAGACACAATAAAGGATTTATAAGATAATGTTCTTTTAAATAGAGAAGGCAGGCTTAGACCAGATGATTCATAGAAATATCGGAAATTATATCTATATTTTAATATGTAGGGAATCCTATGCTGAGGTTTGAAAAGAGGCGATGTATGGTTGTACAATAATATCGTGATGAATCGCCCGATAGCAAAAATCAAAGTATTACGCCCAACAGAGTTATCTATGCCTTCAATATTCCTTCGTAAGAAATATATGGAGGAGTGCGGCCGGTTGCTGCGTCGTCGAGAAAAGCCAAGGGAAATATTTTAAATCCAACTCCAGTCAATATTGATGGCTTGTGGAGTAACCTACGTCAAGATTTTAAAATTGCTCTTTAGGGTTGGTAGTTTCAAAACGTCAGTGTTGTTGCTGAAGAATGGGAACTGTTAGCAAAGAATATATATGCTTGCTCGTAGATTGGATAACGATCCTGATTCTTCTCCTTCTTCCTGAGTGTTCAATTCATTGTAAATGAAATTTCATTTCAAAATTCTTACGTACGCGGTCGACTGATACAGCAGTCAACTTTGATTTGCGGTAACTATAACCAGTGCTGTGGTTTGGCCGGTACGGCGTGCCACATAAAATCCGAACTAGTTATGAGCGTACCGGTTAAACTACCTTTTTAAGTCTGTAAAAATTAGCCCTAATGTAAATTGCCCAATGGATTTCCGGAAGACAGATCGGAAATGGTTATTTACTTGTTCAGAGTTATCTCGTGGCACATCTTGGAACTAATATAAGAGTTGGAGTTTGACATTTCAATCGCGGCCGGATGTATAATACAATTTCAGCTGTTGGCAATTTTTGGTGAGTACCGCCTGAATTTTTTTTTCCCAACTACAGCACTGACTATAACTATGTATTTGCGATTGCTGGAACCATCGAATTAACGCAGAGTAGACTGAGGAGTTGATAGGGGGCGGGAGTAAATGGTCTCTCTAGAAGGGAAAGGGTTATCTTAAGGGAGTTAGGGGAGGTTGTGTGTGTGGGGGGAATGGGTTGTAGGTAAGTGGTGCAAGAGCACACAAAGGGAGATAAAGAAAAAAAGGCCATCAAAGTGGAGGGGTTGGGGTGAGGCGAGCGTTGTCTGGGTTCAGATGGGGAAGTGTGGAGAGGGTGGGCGGGGTAGGGGGATGCGAAGCGTGCTACGGCCTTATGGGGGTGTGAGGGTAGAGGCCGAGGGATGAGGGATGCTGGAGGAAGCTTTTGTTGTACGGACAAAGACGCGAAGGAAAGGGAAGAAAAGGAGGCCAAGACGGGTAGACCCGTCCGACATGTTGAAATATCGAAAAGTATTATGATATTTTAATCCGCCATTGAGTTTCGACCATTGGCGGCTCATGGTTGCCCGATAATAATTGTTATGCATCACCAGATGGTAATTGGTGTTAATTAAAATGTCTCGCGCAATATTAATATTACGATAAGTATTATTTATATTTCGATGATTAAATCTTCGCCCGATATTATATCACATATTATATCGCATATAATCCTATATTTTTTACCGGGCCCTGTAACACGATAGTTATTGTTTCGTTATTTGAAACCATAATCGCAAATTATCGATATTCATTTAAAAAAAGTAATACATTGCTATTGTGAATTATATTATAAATTTTAGATGTTGTGTTTTTAGTATCGCTAATGAATCACGATATATCATCGTGATATTTTTACCGCGCCCAGTAAAATGACATTTATTCTTCCGATATTTGTAATCGTAATAGCCAATCATCAACTCTCAATATTTAAAAAAATTATACATTGCTATTGTGAATTGTATTATAATTTTTAGATTTTGTATTCTTAGTATCGCTTATGTATCACCATGTATTATCGTGATATTTTTATCAGGCCTTGTAAGATGATATTAATTCTTCTGATATTTTTTATCGTGAACGCCAATTATCGATATTATTTTTTTCATATTGTATTGCTATTGTGAATTATTTTATTTATTTACGATGTTTTATTTTTAGTATCGCTCTTAAATAAAGACAGCGAAAGGGGGTTATGGGGTAGGGGGTGGGCGCTGGTTCCTGAGTGGCTGGATGAGGGGGCGTTGGGAGGATGGGTCCAGGTAACAGACTCTTGTGGGGTGGGTAATGTGATTAATTCAGGGCAGCCTTCTCGACCGCTTGCTCGATTTTTTTTCTGCCCTTGTCGTGCGTTCGTGTCATCAGTGCAGAATTATGAATCATTTCGTGAGCAGCTGCTCCAAATTAAGTCAGCCGCCGTGGAAATCACGGCAATTATACAGCTTCTGCTGCTTTTAAAAACAGCTCGTGTTTTTTGTTTGCTCACTCGCCGCGTCGAGGAAAGAAAATCGGCTGACAATGCAACCTCGATATTATCAGTTTTGTTTTGGATCCATGACCTACGTCAGCCGGCGAGTCCATAAATGGGTTTATTCACAGTATTACCGTTATCACGTACGCTTATCACTGTGCGAGTTGTAATTCGACGCTACCATATGTGTTGATGATCTCGTAGGTACTTTTAACATGTATTGAATATTCATGGAAAGATTTCTTCGGAAAAAATAAGATCGTGTACCCCCCAGTAGTGTAAGCGCGACTATAAGCTGCGTATGGTTACTGTTAGAGCACATGGAATTTAATGCTAGGGAAAGATATTGATTAGGTTTATCCGTAAATTTTACCAATTTTTTTTAAAGAATCAACGCTTGAGAGGAGCGAAATATTAACCGGCATGCATTTAGGATGCTTATCTACCCGTCGCGAAAATGACGAAGAAGTAATTTCGGTAATTGCGGTATACGTAAAGAAATATAATGCATTCTTCGTTGCTCTGCTCTAACATTTAATGGCAAGATAGAGAGCTAATGCACCCTTTTAGCTTAGATCTAAGTTTAATAGAGAGGCATCGCTGTGGCCATTGTATGTATGCCTGTATTTCCTATCAAACAAACCAGGTAGTTTGCAGGATGGTGTTGCAATGCAGTCATATCCGTACAGATGCAGTTCAAGTGCTGGAGGATGTTCCGATATGATTGCCGATCCCTTAAAGATATGTGAAGAGCGTTTCGAGGCCGCTGAATGAGGTTTGAAGCTATAGATATATCGGTTACTCATTTAGCTAAAGACTTATTTAAAAGTTTTATATCAACCAGCTTCCACTTCCTCTCTATAGTGATCGTATCTACAGTAGCCTACTTTATAAAGCACTAAACGATCCAAAAACATGCATCCTCTGTCTTCTCCGGGATAAAAACATCATCCGCGACTTCATTGCCGAGGGAATTGATTAGATAACTCTTTTCGAAGCTTTCGGGCGTGGTTTAGTCGTCATAAACTCGATGGAAGTTATCGTGTGGATCCACTGAATGGTCTATTCCCGTTATATTTCCCGAAAAAGGGCCCCCCTCTCAACGCGGCGTTTTTAAATGTCCCCACTGCGCGAACGAAATCAGGTAGTCGAGACGTGGAAACGGCGTGGGCGTATTAGACGACTGCGGGACATTACGCATATGTTAATTTCTCTTCCTACGATTAGAAAACCCGTCTGCTACTCCTACGAGACGACGTGTGGGTTTTACGTCCGTGGGCTTTGGGGGGTAATGAAGTGAGGAGGGCAAAGCGATATAACGTATATCGGGGATATAATCCCTATTAGTTATCGTTTTATCTTCAAAGTTGATACACCAGTGTCGCTGTGATTGGATAGTCCGTCAAATGACTTTAGTTTCCGATTCTTGTCAAAGACATATGTGTTTTCTAGTGTGTTCGGAGCTGATGGCTTTGCAACGGTGAAGTTCTTACACCTTCTCACAGGCAGGCTTCGGAATAATCCACTCAGTGCTCCAGTCCACTACCAATGGCGCTTCGAAACGTGAGTATGTCCTCAAAATGTAATAGGCATCCTGGAGAGCCAGGTAAAGAGAATAGATAGTATTCTATAATGGCTTCACCGACTTTTAAAGTGAGCAGAAATTTTCGTGAATTTTTAAATGTATTTGATTTACGGGTGAGTTAGTTTTTTACCTCATCGTCATCATAACGTCGCGAAACCCTTTTTTGTGGTTCGACTACTAAGGTATGTGTTTCAATTATATAAATTGGGAATGGAAGGCTATTTATTTTTTCGAGCATCGCCGACGTTTATTTATTCAAGAAGTTGCTCACTTACAACATTTCAGCCAATTTACATTGACGCAGCAACAAACGCAGCAGTTTATACAGCATATTTGCCTTTATTTTATTCATCTTTTGATTGATTGATTTGTTTTTGAACATTTTGCTGTATTGGAACGGCTTTTAGCCTAATTGCTTTACATAACCCTCTCCTCAGTCGATCAGCAGCGTTGTTAAGTGGCGGATACGTTATAAACGGCCGGTTGAGTTTGTATCTATGCAAAGACAATCCAAGTGAGCCTGGGGCTCCCGGGAAATGCAGCTTCGGGCTGCAGCGTCTCGCTCGAGCTCCGTGAAGAAGACGGTCCAGGTGATGGGAAATGGCGGGAGACGCCGCGATTGGTGGTCGGGTTGGAGGATGCTCTCTGGAATAGTGTTCGTGGAGGTGTATGTGATGAGGAGGTGGGGGTCGGGGGTGGGAGAGGGACGCCTCTTTGTGGGTACGGGGGTGGGGGAGGGAGGGGGTTGTGGAAGAAGCGGTCTGACGACTCCAGGGGGAGTTGGGAAGGTGGTGTTCTCCCCTGGATTTGTTTTGGACCTTGGGGCACGTGCGCTTGGTGACCACCTCTCACCGTCAACCCTTTTTTTTACGCTCTCCCCCCTTACAATCTTCTCGCACAGCCGTCTTGCGCTTTCTTCCAACCTTCTCCTCCCACACTGCGCGCATCTTCTTCGTCCCGGGGCTTCATTAGGCTCGGGGAGAGGGAGAAGCATCTTACTGCGAAGTTTGATGGGGGATCGAATGGCGCTGTTACATAGGGAATCGATTCTCGCTCTTTAGTTACTTCCGATACTATATCGAACGCATTTTCACAAATACTGGTTTATAGAAATCAATGAAAGTTAAATACATCGTGGGAAAACGTTATTAATGTACACCCAAGATAAAATTCGCCATGAAAAAATATGGTTTCGAATCCCTGCGATGCCAAATGAGTTTTTCATGCCACATTTTATCCTTGGAGTACATATCTTTTCACCCGTGCGAGTGACTGCGTACAAAGTTACTTGTTCCATGCAGTGCTTTGGAAAACGTAATGAAAAATATATCGAAAAATGTTGATTCAGATAGATGCCTCTAGGCTAGCGGTCTCCTCAGGTGTATCGCGAGTAGTGGCCGCAAGTTGAAAAAATCCTGGGGGAGACTGAAGCCCCCACCTGGATTAATGCCTGCCCTTGGGTCTTCATCTCTCTTGAAGTCTTCCACCCGCGACTCAACCCCTTCCGTGCGCATCCCTTAACTTAGTTACGGCGCAGTGTTCCGTGTCCAACACCATCCCTCTTCATCCATCCACGTCTTTCAATGCACTCGACTCGTGTTGCGTGCACCGGATACATCAAGCGTCACGGTGAGGAACCGACGAAATCGATCGCTTCCACCGAATCTCTCCCGTATGACGTGATTATCGATGCTTCTTCCTCGGAGAAATTTTTATATCGACAGCTTCCTCTCTTTCCTTTGAGATCGGCTTCTAGTTCATCCCAGCGAATATCCCGTTTCGGCCCCTGCATCGGAGACGAGTCGACTGTAAAATCGCGGACCCAATTCCATCAGCCGATTGATGATGGCGCCGTTTAGCAACAACGACAATAACAATCCGAGGTAAAGATCGTTCGCGGAACGGCTGTTTTCGGTGGCGTGTTGCCTATAGCCGTTACGAAGATTGGCTTTTCTCTCTTGGCTCGCTAGTGAGACAAATTGCTCGCCGATTTTCGATAACAGTCAAGAGCGAAAGAGGTAAACATGTGCCTGGTCTCCGGAGGCGAACGTATGGGTTGATTTGGAGTTTCCGTGAAGTACGTGTTGGGCCGTATGAGCACGTAAGCTGTTCGTCGTGTACGGTTCTGAGCTTATTTTTTCGAATCGCTAACGCTCGCGGCTACTTCAAAGTCCTTTTTTAGTTTGCACTTATTTTTCTGAAAGTTTCGTAATGTTGGGCGGGCGAAAGTCCACGTCGCGTCGCCTGGTAACGAACGAATCGAACAATTGGCGTCAGGATTGACCCCTCAACTTTAATGGAGATTTATCAGGACACTGTGTTCGTGCAAGGGTTTACAGGGAGTTTTTCGTCGATAGATTGACGAAAATAGGGAATTGCGACACATTTATGAGAAATATTTCTGAGATATACTTGTTTTCGAGATAACAAAACAAAAAAAAAGATATGAGAAAGATATAATTTTAAGCTCGTTTTCTTTCTGATCAAATATATTTAATTTTACTCTTACTTTAAATATTTAATGAATAATCTGTTTTGGTGTTTTTCATGTTCTCCCATGAGGACATTATGCTAATTTATATTCATAGATTTTTCCGCCTTTGAGTTGTTTGTTGCGAAAGAGTTAATAACGAATTTTGACTAAATATTCCTACAAAAACCGCACCAACATCGCTTCGACATGAGAACACCTTTCATGATTGTAATCACTGTACCAGAGCCATTCATACTTCTGGCGGCTCAGCTAGCATTCCCCCCCCCCCCCCCCCCCCTTATTTGCACCATCACCACCTTCACCGCTGTCTCCAAGCGTCACCATGCAACTTCCCGCCTGTTCATAGTGCGGACAGAAATGGCGGTGGGAAAAGGGAATGGACAAGAGGTGCACCTTATAAGCTCGCTGTCCTTCCTTCCTCCCTTCCATTACGTCACATGCAGGGGATTAATGCATATATTTATTCGTCGCTGACGTCGCCATTAGATGAGGGTTGATAGGGAGGGATTGGGTGTGTCCCGGAGAAGTCTATCAAAGCCACACTCCGATTACCTTCCCTCACACCTCCACTCCCGGGATATAGTCAGTTCAGACCGTCAATCAGCTGATGCGATACTGAGATAGGGAAAAGTATCGCTACATATCCTAAAAAGTTATAGATTTCCTTGAACTTGTGTTATGATTTCGTATTTCTGGGAGATATTGATACCTGGTGCGAATTCACACCGCCTGTACAAATGTGTGCGTGATATATTTATTATTAAATTTTTTATAACCACGAAGTACAACTCTTCCGTATTGCATGGTGGTTTTTGATCAACCCTTACCATACACCCTAAAGGTGGCTCACAGGGTGTGATGCTGGTGTATGCGTAGAAATGCATGACTGATAATAATTTTATATTTCGAAATTTTTATATCATTTTACTCAAATATTTTTTACCAAAAATACACTACCATCTAAGAAGATGCTGAACTGCTAATGTTGATAGGTAGATACATCGCATATTGTGTTTTCAATTGAAACGGTGACACCATCTCATCGCAATCCGTTACCACCAATTTTTACTGTGAATACTTACAAGGAGACATCGCCAAAGTGATGTTCGGAATCTGGATGCGGATGTTATTTTCTAAAACTATATAGGTAAGATAGAAAAATTGTCACGGCTTTCTTCCACATAGGCCCGGGTTCGAGAGATATTCGCATGTAAAGATTTCGCGCAGCATGCCATCCCTTGAGTAAGCGCTCTCTCCCAACTACGGCTGTGGCGGTGCGGTCTTGGGCGTTAGTCCCCTAACCTGTAGTTGGTATTTAGGGTTCGAGTCCCAGTGTCGGTAGTATATTTTCTCTCTTCGTAATTATATACGGCCGTTGTTGGGAGGGAGTGCACACTCGAGGGATGTCATGCTGCGCGAAATCTTTACATGCGAATATCTCTCGAACCCGGGCCTATGTGGAAGAAAGCCGTAAATATTTTTTCTATCTTACCTATATAGTTTTAGAAAATAACAACCGCATCCAGATCCCCAACATCACTTTGGCGATGTCTCCTTGTTAGTCTTCCTTTTGTGTAAATGGTGGAGTGAGTGCCCTTATAGCGGACCTTCTCTACGAGGAAAGATGTCTAGCGTATCATCGCACTATCCATGCGGCGGCCTTCGTGAGTGCACGCATGTATTTGTCGCTGACGTCGTCCTACATCATAGGCGAACAGTAAGGTGTCCCCCGGGAAGTGCATCACACCCATTAATCCTCCTTTGTACGCCTACCCCACGTCAAAGTCACGGGGATGGGTTATTTACTGCGGGAACATTCCACCTTTTTTTTACGCGCGACGTAATGCGGTGGGTCTAATCATACAATTTAAATTTCTGGTGTCGCTCAAAGAAGGTCCGCCCTCTATAAATTTTTTTACGTACTCCAGTTGTGGGAGACTCTCTCTTGGCGACGGAGGATATCCCGGGTGGCATTTGACTGCGCGGGGCGTGCATCTAATCGATTTCATACTCGCCTGATGGATATCGATGAGGGTCGTATTTCCATGATACCCCTTCATTCTCATTCCTTTTTTTTTTCGCTCTAGCAAAAAGATCCACTTCGCCCTCATCCCATCCGTGCGGGAGGAATTAAACCGTGAAAGATGCACTCGAGAAGTTCATATTCACCCACATGTACGTGCCAATCTGCTATCCACCTCAATATATGCGTGTGGCAGGAGGTTTTAGAACACCAGTTCGAGAATTCGTAAAAATTTAGGTGCGCATTGTGCGAATTTTAATATAAAGTAGCATTGCAGACATTTAAAGTTGTCAAAGCACTGCGTGAAACAAGTGAATTTGAACGCAGTCACGCGCACGGCTAAGTCAAATATTTTTTCATGGCGAACTTCATCCTTTGGTATATTTAAAGTTATCTTTTTAAGACAAAGGTCTTCGTCCCAATTCATGCAGTTGATGTGGTGGGACTCCTTTAGCAAATTTAATCAACGTCGTTTTCTGGTTTTTATTCCTGTCTTAATTGACGAGGGGCCTAAATGTTTTTTGAGAATGAAGAATAATATCTATTTGCGTAAGGCAATCGAATTTGGTGACTCAAGGACTTATTTTTTTTCTTCTACTTGCCATGAACTAAAGAATCGTTGCGAAGTATGGGTTCCATATTTGGACTGCTCCCTTTCTTCGTCTTCATGGCTCATTGCTTTAGTCTGTCTACACTCGCCCTTTGCACTGGTTGACTGCACCTGGGGTGGATGCATATCATGGAATTAAGTGAATCCTTTCAAGGATAACGGATTTGCGTGATGATCAGGGTCAGAGCTGACCCACCTCTCTTCAGTTTTTTGATTTTTTTGTGCCGAATGAATAATATATGTACCTCAGTTTGCTGCGTACAGATATAGTGGACCTTATCTTTAAACTTTCTGTTCTAGATGGAAATTAACATTTTCAAAAGTTTTCATGGATCCAAAAAAATGGTTCACTGCAGCCCTCGTTTCTATTTTTTGGACTACAAGCGCATGGATTTTACATTAGTATTCGTGTAGACAATTTCTGTCATTTGTTCGTGGCAAAATTCTGTAATTGGTACAGATAAGTCAAAAAGATTGGTGATTATTGTCATGCATTCCTATGGAGGTTGATTAATTTCTTTTGATTTTTTATTTAATTTATTTTACTACGAATAATTTTATTTTATAGATCCGTTTTATCGTGAACATTATCAGGTTCTCTGGAAAACTTTGAAGTATTTATGTTTCCTGACCAAGATTGTTCGCGGTTGTATAGGAGGATGATGACTTGATCTCTTTAAGGATCGGATGTTCTGCGTGGAAATCACCGCGCATGGGATTAAGCAACTTCATGGAAAAAAACTCGTTCTCTTAGGAGGGTACGTTTTTCTCGAGCCAATGATGCATACTTAATGCATGTGGAAGTGCCATTTTTTGAGTAGACTCCGTTGTAGGAAGTTTTTTATTGCCAGCGGCTTGCGGCTATATTAACATAAGTAACGTTTTCGCTTTTCCAGTGAATGGAGTAGTTTGTTTTTTATATCATCATCCGCTGGAGTGTTACGTTGCCCCTTAGAGCTTACATCAGTGAACGTATTCAAAAGTTGTTTAATGATTGAAACCAAAATTAAGCCCAAATTCAAATCAATTCATCATTGGCTGCTGTGGTTTTACCTCCTCGGCTTGTTTACATATTTGTTCAGGGGCGCCGACTTATAAAAAATATTGGGGGGGCCCATATCGGAGGTCTTGCCCCGGGAAGAGGTTAAATTCAAAGTGTATCGCAGCACCGAAACACTACCATGATTCACACCACTTGATTCAGTTAACCTGCATAACCTTATAATTATTTGTTTCAACACACATTCTTGAATTTATTTTAATAGGTAACTATTGTCAAACATGGGAAATAAAAATTACCAATATTTATGTGATTTCACAAGGCGTAATACAACTTAATAATTTTCTTGAATTATTGAGGGGGCTCCGCCCCCCCAAACGAATCTTTGAGGGGGCTCGGGCCCCCTCAGGCCCCATGGAGTCGGCGCCACTGTATTTGTTATTACTTAACATTTCCTTTTTTATGCATTTTTTTTTACGTTTTTTGTCTCGTTATTATGCCAGTAGATATTCATTATATTTGTGTTTTCTTAGTATCTATTTACGCGTTCTTTACAAAAATTTGATCTCTTTCGCATTCGTATTCGGCAAATTTGCTGGAAGAGATGAATTACTTTTTTTTAAGGTGCATTCCAACGCATTCTTCCTCTGAGTGTTATTCAAAGCCTCGTTTCCGTGAAGTTTCCAATGGAGCATCTTTTTTTTCTGAAGCTCCTCGTTATCTCTGGCCTAGATGGTAATCTTTTCATTATTTTTTGTTGCCATAGACAACGAGGGCGATTATTTATGCCCACGGTTGTGGGTAATGTGTAGGGTAGATGCAAGAGAATTATAGGGATCCTGGGACAGATATCGGGTGTATATCGTATCTAGAGATGATGCTATCCCTTTACGTTGTAACTACATTTTCACCACCTCTTTTCCTCGTTTATTTTGGATCAGTTGTGATGCCTTCATTCTTTATCTTCTGGCCGGAAATTTTTCCTCTCGTCAGACCCTACCACCACCGATTGATGCATCAATTGACGCACTGATAGGGGCATTTTCAGAAGACACTACTTCCTGGAAGTAACCTGCTTCATTCTTAATCGAAATACACGACTGACTACCCATATGTAAATAATAACATTTATAAGCCTGGCAATGTATTTATGTATGTTTATTCCAGTTTAGCATCTCAAAGTTAGCGCAGATTGTGTTCCATGAATTCTCGTTTTAATGTCAACGGCAGGCAAGTGTTTCTGTCTCTATGTTTTTCGAAGTTCACGCTTGGTTCCGACTGGAATTGGTAACGTTGATATGTATAAATTTTGTCGCAGCAACCAGACGATGTCAAGAAGTTTTCTTCCTTGGTGATATGCTATTTGAATTTGTGTGTGGTGTGCTTGATGGTGAGTGCACAGAGTCCATTAGGAAATTAATATGTATGTGTTCCACAAATTTTGATGCACGAATAATTGTATGATTACTTATGTTGCAGTGACGAGAATTATATGTCAACCGGAAGTTACCGCGTATAGTAGATAGGCTGTCGCGTTGACTTTGGATTTCAGAATGTAGTATGACTGTTTTTGGACCATTTTGAATCGTAAAACTTTTTAACTGTATACATTGCATCCTACATTGCTTACTAATAATATATTGGTAAATTTTTATAATATAACTGAAAAAAATTTTCTTGACGTATTCTATAAATATGAATGTATATTTTTCTTATTAGTTCTCGATGTCGTAACCTATGGCTAAGGAGCATAACCGTGTATCTGTAGTAGGAACGCTCAGCATACTCAATGTTTTGGTGACCTTAATCAGGAGCTTATAAAAAATAATTGTAGGAAGTATATGCCACTACTCAGATGACGTTTGTTCTCGTAATTAATATATTGCGCGGCTAGAAAACAATAAATACTGCATAGGATCTGAATGCGAAATAATTAAAAAGATAACTTTCAGGTTCTTGGAGAATGCTCGCTATTTATTAGCTATTAACTATTTAACAGATATCTATTCAGAATTCGAAATGTATAATGATAAGACTATGAAGAGACCATAGATTTGTGGCAAATGTGTATTTTGTGTCGTGTCGGTCGATGGTGTGGAGTTGTCTCAGCAAGCTCTGGCACCGATTGAGCCATCAGCGTCGGAGTTCTTGTAAGTTCCTTAAGCGCAGATTATCGGAAAGTTCTACTTCCTGAAAGTAAACGGTTCTCCCATTCTGCATCTAATTTTAAACTCCCGCCTCGGAATCTTCCGTTCCGGACGCCATTCGATGCATTCAAATGGGATCTGCCTGTGTGACGCTTTCCGCTATTTCCGTTCGTTGGCTCTGTGCTCTAGTTATCGGTGCATTTTCCAACGTGAGCGCTTTAGCCGTTTCAGTCGAAGCAATGACCATTTCATGGCGAGTGAAGAATTACTTTTATACGAATATGAAATGTATGTACACTTATTAAGACTAAAACTTCCGGAAAACTCAGTTCCGCACCTGTCCGTTCGTTCTTAGCACTTTCGTAGCCATTAATTTTTAAATGTGTCCCAGTAGCATGACACCGCTGCTTTTCAGCGTTCTGCATTTTGCCTTTCACTTAAAGACTGTTCAAAATATCTATGGTGAGCCTCATAACTGAAGCCAGTATAAATTTTCCAGATGACGAATTTCTAATACGTATTTTCTCCCAAGAAAACGCGCTTGTGATTTTTGTCCATTAAAATAAATATTTATCATCCAAATTGTGTATCTTATGTACGTGATTATATGTTATCAAGTTTCGTAAATTCAATTTTTCGCTTAAGTCCTAGTGTGGATATGATTTAGCCCCATAAGAAATGACCATGAACTAGCACAGCGGCACGGTGTAATCCAACGAAGTAGTATTCACCGTACTTTTTTAAAGATACACAATCCACTTGCCATTTTTTCCTAGTAAAATGCGACTTCTATTTATCTTTAATTACCTTGAGTATTGCATCATTTTTGAAAATGAAATAAGCTCTCTTTTTCTAAGTATGGTTCATATTCTTGAATCTACTGCATACGTTATTTATTTGTGCAGAACTGATGACGTTTAAATTGTTATTCGATATTGAAGTGCAGAGTCACTAGTGAAGGAGTTGGTTTTGTTTGCTACCACTAAGGATGTAAAATAAATCAGAGAATAAAGTGAACCTCTGTATCACCGAATTTAAAAGATTTAAAGTATTTCCCTGCCCTCGTGACCGTTCACCTTTTTTATTGTCTCCAGAAATCATTTAAACAGATATCATCCGAGCTCTATTTTTATTCTTTTATTAAAAGTTTTGAGTTGAGTCAGGGTCATTTTGGAAACAATATGTATCCATCTTTTTAAATTTCAAATGCTATTATTTCCTTTAGAAAAAGCTTCTCGGGATACCGCGCGGGTTAGATTATCTAGGCGGGTTAGATTATTATTAAATAATCTAACCCGCGCGGTATCCCGAGAAGATTTTTCTAAAGTTGTTCGCCGGGAAAGTGTAAAATCATGTTATTATTTCCGTTATTTCGACTGTTGAAGTCACCTAATTGACGCTTCCAGTGCGAAGAGTACATTGTATTCAGTAGATACATCTGGATTAATCGCGTTGAACCTTGACTTCATTTTGATTCTCTGAATCTCGAAAAATTAATCGTATCACGTTATTCTCCCGCGCTGGTCACCCTAGCCTCTTGATCTCGAATCCACGCAGCTTCTTACTTTCAGCCCATCACCGGTTTGGTTACGGTTTACCCGTGGAACCGGCTGGTCACCCAAACAGGCCCAGCTTCCCCGAGCCAAGCAGACAAGGAGCCTCTCTCCTCTCTTCCAGATGGTCAGATATACAACTCCTCCGAAGCCAATCGTTCTTGCTTCTCACCTGAAGTAAACCTCGGTCCTTCTCCTACTCCCGCGCGTATCCAACCTCTTCCCCACCTTCCCCCTCCTCCTACTACCTTCCTCAGCTTCCCCCTCCTCCTACTACCTTCCTCAGCTTCCCCCTCCTTCCTTCTCACAAGACACCCCATCCGCCCACCGAAGCCACCCAATCCTCCTCCTCCTCCTTCTCCGACGGCGTCTACCTCTTCGGCCATGGCCCTCACTCTTGATGCCCTCGTGGTGCTTGCCACGTTGCCGCGATTCCTCAGCGTACCCTACGCATGGGAGCGTGACCTCTCGCCCGGCGTTGCCAGGTCGCACCTCCTGAGGAACAACACGGCGGCCTTTTCGAGCCCGCCTTGCCGGAGATGTTGATGGCGGGAGGCTGGTGCGTCTGGTGATGCTGGATCCAGCCACCAGAGGGCCGGTCTTGCTGAGCCTCTCTCGCCTCTCTCTTTCTCTTGGCGCTGGAGAGCGGGAGAGCCAAGGCGGGAGTGGATGTTATAAGTCAAGGGGACTGCGTAAAGGAGGCCCAATTCCATCACATAGAAGGCTGATTTCTTTCTGTTGCCACTTTGGTTGCATTTTAATCGGTTTTCAAAAATGTCCTCGGCACGTTGATGAGTGCGATGCGATTCACTTTTTTTCCAATATTTTGCTGTATAATGTTTATAATGGCGAGGAATAGCATTGAAAAGTAATGGATTCGATAGATCACACCATAATGAGTATAAATCTCGGTCAACATCCCTAATTATACCTTATTTCCCCGTTGAACTCGGATCAATTTGTCCGTCAGCGACACGAGTGGCGCCTTTTTGTAAGTCCATTTAAATGCGCGATGGGTAACAACACGTTTAGAGACAGACTTGAGTAGGGGCGCAGCAAAGAAATAGGGAGGGGTTTAGGTGTAACTAATACCGGGATGCGTGGGGGTATGGTATACCCACCAGGATAAGTGGTAGGTGCGAGATTAATAAAATGCGGAATTTCAAGATAAATGTTTGAAAATGGTGAGTTTTACGGCTTTCTGGGGGATAGTTTATTAATCCTTACACTATTTTATTAGTAATATCAAGCAAATTAAGAAAATGGATTAAACTTAAAAATTTTCTAAGCTCTGGGGGGCGTTTTATCCCCCAAAACCCCCCTCGCTGCGCCACTGGACTTGAGGATCCTCTTTTTTAATATTCGTGTTATAAGTCTTCAGCATCTCGGGCTCTCTCCCTTCCTTCTCGTATGCGAAGGAGAAGAGGCAACGGTTTTTCCCCTTCTTCTTCTCTCCCCTTTTATAGGCGGGGCAGCTAACCTTAATTTTGGTAGAGCTCTTCGAATGTCTAGAATTCTTGCGTAATGCCCATGTGCCACTTACGAGGAGTCGTCTTCTTCGGGGATCACAATATTTGTGAGTGCTATCTTGCTTCATTCATGGGTGGGACTCGGTTTTTGCCCATGTTTTTGTCACCGTTCTAACCGGGAGTGTAAATGGTAGCAGCCAGTTGAAAGACTTCCGGAATTTTATGGCCATGGATCCCGGAACATTTTCGTATTTGTGGTCCATGGATTGAGAACTAATGGGAATGCGGAAGAATTTATTTCTTCATTTCGTTCAAACTGACCACATTGATGTGATGAAATTTTATGCCCCTTATTTTTAAAGCTCAGCGATATATTATCCCCAAGTGATCTTGGAAACCAGTGGTGCTTCTGTTAGATTATCTACAAATAGATACGCCTCTACCAGAATATCTCTCTATGCATCGTTTTGGGATTTCAGGAAGCCTACTTTTTAAGATGGACTGGATGGAAGCTAGATCATAATACTTTGAAAATTGACGTTGAAAGGAGTTGAGGAAATCAGGAATAGCACAAATAGTGTGCCCGTATAATGCTCCATACTCAAGAGTGACGTGTGTCTTCCAAATCGGATCCTCGCTAGGCTCTCTTTTTGCTAGCAGTTCTCAATTCAGGAACCTTTTATAGTAAAAATCTGATTCGTTATCTTGGTATTATCACTATCCAGGAAATTTTCAACTTGGTTCACCAAAGTTCATTTGCCCTTTAACTTCATTCTCCGCTCTTTTCAAAATAGCCTACAAAGGTTACCTTGAAAAACTTTGATCCTCTCAAAATATATGGCCTCAACAAATCTTGATGCACCCTCAACATGCATTTCACCTCCCTTTTTCCGTTGCATGTTTAGTGTCCTAACATCCTTAGAGTATATAGTTCAATTTAGTTGATAGCGCTTTAATTGCTCTATGCTAACACCCCTGGCTGGAAGCTCGCAGTGTAGTATGTTGACAGAAGAACGTTTACGGTAGGAATTGTAAATAATGGAACACTTTCGGTCTGATGCTTTCCACCGATGCCGAAATGATGTTGATTTTTCTTGGAGTTTACTGGCTACGGCAAGCTTCTCTTTAAGAGTGACAACCTCTGGAGCGTACGTAAGGGGTTGGCGGTAGGGGTGGGTAATAAAACCCACTCGATATGGGTAACGTTTAAACTGCCCACATAATTTTACTTATATTTTAAATTTATCAAGTTGTGGGATGTCCTCAAGTAAGGCTACTTAATCTAGCCTTACCTTATCTTGCACCTGATGGTATTTGAAGGGGGTGACCAACAGCTGAGGTCATTTGCGCCATGGCGGATGGTTATGGAAGGAAGGATTGAAAGAAACCTGGGGTCGGCTTTAGCCTGATCTTAACGAAAGGCGCCAAGGGGACCACGGGTTAACGTCCCATCCGACGGACGGGGTGCTAATCTTAACGTGCCCTCAACACAGCTCTCAAACAGGGATCGGACAGTCTGAAAATCCTCTGCTACCGTCGGGATTTGAACCCGAGTTCACTGATTGGAAAGCCAACACTCTTGGAACCACACCAACCCGATGCCCTATAGATTCCTACTAGTAAGTACTTTAATGGGTAATCTATACATCATCCTTCGCATCTGAATGCTTGAGAACCGTCTAGCATTTACTGCCTGCCGGCGCCTTTTCGCTCATAGATTTAAATCCCTGGAAGTGAATCAGATCGTTACTGGAACTGAGCGGTGAGTGGGTGGGATGACTGAAATCCCAGCTAAAGGTGAATTGATGTGGCTCCGCTGTGACTTGGACATAATTTTAAACTCTCCCCGACAGTCGTTTCTGCGAAGCATGATGCTTGTGACCTTAAAGCTTAGCTTCGCCTTGGAACTCGTATCGATGATTAAAAAAAAATAATGACTATTTCGATTCGACTCGGTCGTGAAAGGGGTGAAATGTGTTTCACGAGATACTTTGTCCTCGAGAGGGGATTACCAGCTTCTTAGTGTTTCTGCGTGTCGCCGCGGCCGACGAGTATTGATAACGATTCCCGCGTCGTGAGATCCCCCGGGCCTCGAACGCGTGCCCGTGCTGCAATGTTTACGGCGTCACTTTAACGGCATAGATAATTGCGCGCTCCAGCATGAGCCGGGCGAGATTGTGGTTTCCCTTATATGGTTTCAGGCTTCAGGCGGGAGAGGTTGAGGAATAATGGCTCGGTCAATTTTCACCGTCCTGAAATTCAACGCACTGCACGTCTACGGACATTATTTTCTGTTCACGAGGCTTTAATTGTGAACGACGGGTTGAGTTGCGTGGGAATACATTTGCAAATATCTTGCATTCATTATTTATTCCAATGTATGGTCACCGAAACAATATTGTCAGCTACCCCTAAGGTTATTTTTTATTTATTTATTTCCAACTTCCTCGTAAACAGCACATAGACGCCTTTACAACGGTGGATTAACAAAGCATAACACAAATATCCATGCCCTGGTTAGGGACCACGTACCCAGGCGGGATTCGAACCCACGACCTAAGGTTAGGCAGGCGAGGACTTTACCCCACCGCCACCGAGGCCGGCCGTTTTCTGTTAAATGTAGCTCCAAAAACTGCGTATAAAGTACGTGGCTGTATTTTCATGTAAATGTGTGGAAATACATGAAATACAATTTTATAGGCTGTTATATTTTTCTAGTACTGTTTTATATGTGTTGTTGCTCATTCTTTGAAGGATTCTTGTCAATTGATTTTCACTGAAAAAAAAGTCATGAGGAAAAGTACCTTCAGTTAGTATACCAATTTTGTGTTATTAAGTTATTTCAACCCTATCCCTCATTGTTAAAAATTCCATCTCTCTCATAATATGCCCTTAGAAAATTAAGAAGTCCATACGGCCAGTAAAAATGTGACCTAAGGTAGTTTTCTCATTAAATAAATGCGTAGGTTGGCATAAAGTTTGAATCTGGCTTCCTCGGGCATAGGACCTTGTTTTCATTCTCCTGTTTAGGAAGATTTTTTTGGGTCGTTTCGATAGCCCATTTCGGTCGAACTGTCAATCGTAAAAGAGATGCGTTCAGAAAGAACGATGAAAACGCTGCTATTCCTCCTATCATTAAATGAGATCTCACTAGTATAACACTGAAGATAGCTTTGATTCCCGCACGTGTTCCCGTAGCTCTCTCTGTTAATCGTTTTACTGTCCTTATGAGTTTTTTTTTATGATGGTAAGGCAGACTGTTCGTCTGATTGTCTTCGTCCATATGAATTACTCTCTATCCTACTATTACTCGACTCGTTTATTACCTTTAGAAGTTGAAATATTTTTGATCAAGGAATACATTTTAAGTCCGAATATAGTGTTGAAGCATTGGGTGAAATTCAAATATGCCTAGATGAAGAACCTTTTCTGTGGTTATATGGAGCAGAAGATTTTTTTGTCATCGTATCAATGTGTTTTTTGGAAATTTGGGGAGAAATGAAACACGGAATTTATTCCAGCATTGTCACTAAAACGGGTTGTACTACGCATATTGTGGCGGTATTCAATCATAATGAACATTAATATTGAAATTTCGATCTAGTAAATATTTTTTCCAATTTTGGTTTCGATATAACATTGGATTTTCATGCCAAGTTGCATGCATGCATTGTTAAGTAGGCTCAGTGAGGCCGTGTCAATTTTTTTTCGAAAGTCCCATTGAAAACCTTGTTCTCATAGCCTTGCCTGTAAATTGTTGCGCTGTTACGTATTATGAGTTTGAGTACTGAAACAAAGAGATGTTCGTACGTGACTCGTTGGGATAAGCTCGTGCTGTTGTTGCCACGGAAGTCGTGGCACAGCCTCCTCTCCGAGTCCTTCGCTCGACTCGTATGGGAGATTTTGTTCTACCGTTATCGGCAACTTTTTGACGGCGGGAAAGTTCAAGGGCGAGGTATCACAGATTTCTTTTTAAAAGCATTCTCAGATACACCTTTTAAACTTTCCGTTGTAGTGTCTCCAGCCACTCTTAAAAACTTTGCGATAGATGCTACACCATTTTGATTTGCCACTCTTTAAAGTCTAATTAGTTTGTTCTTCGTTTAAAAGTCATTATGCTTAATAAAATGTTTTAAGTGTGTCTGCATCCTGCGTATACGTACGATATATGTCACGAAAGTTGCCGTGATTTCAGCGGATGCTTGTCTTTCGTTTTTCTTAAAATTTGTGAAAAATCTGACTGCTGAATTGATCAATTTTCTTCAATTCATATGAAGCAATACTGAAAATAGCTTTTGGTGTCACTTTTCGAACAAATTGTACGTTCATTATGAAAAAGTTTCATTCTCCAAGCTTATTGAAATAAGTTTAATTTAATTGAAGGCACTAAAATTAGCGTGGAATTTTACAAGTGTTTGTTTCATCGTCAATAATATTGTAGAATTATCAACGTTGGAATTATTCATGCGTAAAAAATCGAAAGGCGAAAGTTGGTCCATGAACTTAAAACCTCAAAGGGCAGCTTCAAATTTAAATAATCTCTTTATTTATTAGCTTCTCGGTCTTTTGGCGGATACCTTTCCGACTGTGACCCTCTTTAAAAGTGGCTTTAGGTGCCTATTATGGTGTTGCGGTTACAAAATATAATCCTTTCATCCTTTCACCTTTTTTATTCTTTATCTCGCTAAATTTGTCTTGGCGGAGGGTTTCTTTCATTTCAGCTCCTAAGGTGGTCTGAGTCTCTCCATACAGAGCATTCTTCCTTCTTTGGAACGGAAATGAGTAAGCCTTCCCTTCGCTCCAGGTAGATGCGTCTGGGTTGTAGCGGAAGTGACTTTACTCGCTTTGGAATACTTTCGTGGTGAATCTTACCGCATCGTGCCCCCTTGTTTTTTTTTGCTAAAAGCAGAGTCGTGTGTCGGCAAACCGACTGGGCTTTGTTATAATTTTGGAGTGTTCGGGCTCAGGTTGCTGAAGTTGCCATGCTAATTGCCCTTTTCCTTCCTTGGAGATCTGCCTTTCTCTGCAAACACCGATAAAGAATTTTTAATGGTTATTTCGCGGGCGGAAATTGGGATATGAACCATTGATCAAGTATGTAAAACATGCCCCAAGGTGGCCTCGCAGTCACCAAAAGCCAAATTTGAAAAACCAACTTCAGCATAATTATGGGAAAACGAAAGTTTTAACAAATGATTTACTTATGTATAGATTTTATTAGAATCCCGATACCACTTCTTCTTCGTGAGTATTCAATTTAATGGAAATCAAATTTTTTAATGCAAGTAAACGAGAAAACATTCGCTATTTTCGTGATCATGGTCCAGTGTGCAGAAGCCGATAATCGCTCTTGATTACTGTAAGCAACGAACTTTCCGTTAAAGCTGATTGAATATAAATACTATGATATCACTTATAAGGTTGCATATTAGGAAGAGGACAATCTCAGCCAAAAGACATACTTAATTTCAGCAAAATACCGCCAATTCAATAAGTTATCACAGTCGCTACTCTGTCACTTAATACGAGTATTGAGGAAATATGAACTAATACAAATATCAATCAATAAAACCAACTCGCAATTAAAAATCACCTAAAGTATGGTCAAGACGATTGTATACGCTTAATATCAATGCAATTCGACTTGATTGTTGATACAGGGTTGTAATATTATTTTATTTGACTACACGTAACTCTCCTGGAGACTTATTAAAATACTGGTCTACTTGTACTAGCTTGAAGAGCTTAGTCAGTGTGTCGAGCACGGTATACCTTTTTAAATTAGTTTTCTGCGATAAATTTTGTTTTTTTTCCCTACTGTTTTTGCTCCGAATTTCCAGTGGAATAGGAATGCGCGAACAGGTTGTAGTGTAGAATGTGGAGTTAAATAAAGAGTTCCCTTGGCTTACGGGCGTTCCCCTTCCATCGTGGGATAAATGTAAGGTTTCTGATTGCGGAAGGGTCGGTAAAGTGGATGTCACACTCTGGTGAATAAAGGGTTCCCCTCCGCATTGATTAACAGTGTCATTATATATTTGGGTGGGATTAGAGATTGAAATTGGATTGCTGGATTTTTCCGCTTTTGTGTCCAATCGTAATTTCCTGTGAGAAAAATACGTTTCCTGTCTAGGGTTGGACCATGTGTGCCTACCCTTTTGAGTGGAGAATGAAATATTGCATATGCTCATTTGTAGAATCCTTCATGGTGTATGGATTGTGTATTGTGGTAATGTATTTGATGAAGTGATCGATTCTCACTTTTTGATTGGCGTATAATCCAATATCCTGATAATTAATTATTTTGACGTCTATTGTAACCCTTACAGCGTTTGCAAAGAATAAATTTTTAAGCTTGTGATGTATAAACTAAAGTAGAATTACATTTATAGAAGCTTTATTGGGAAAATGAATCAAAAATGATTTGTGACCATAAGCCTTGGCGAGGAAAGTTTTTTTTGTGGAGCTATCCGCTATCTGGTTTATTTAAATTTACTGAAATATCTACTGTCGGCGTCTAACCATAAGAGAAGGGCATTATTAAAGGACTGGTTTCATTAAAATCCGAGAAAACCTCCAAAAAATGAACGTAATTTTTAGAATATGCTCTGATTGGTGTTAATAATCGATGAACGCTTGACCTTGTTACATAAATGTATCGGGTTGTGGAAGGTTACTCGGGATTTCCACCGGGTCAGGTTATCCAACTCCAACTCGGCCGAAGTTTCGGTGAACGAGTTGTCCATCGTCATCAGGGCAATGTTTCGAGTTACGACTGATTGGGAATTTCTCACTTAAGTGGTCTGTCCACAAGCAGCTCCGTTTCCATTCAACAGCATAATTGAATGTATTTATGAATGGGCCGCGATTTTTTTCCTGTCCCCAAGTCAATCACGTATTCACTCTCCCTCACAATCATGGCTGACCCCGCACCGCAGACCAAACAATAACCCTCGTCTGACTCAGTGACACACGATCGCAAGGGAAAAAATCAACAGGTGTGACGGCTGTCTTTTTTTTCGAGCGGACGCCGGCCGTTTATGCAGAAATCACTCTCCCATGAAAAGTGATTAGTCGAGATAAGATCCCGGGCGGACGCGTTTAGGGTGCCTTATCTCCCCTCTTGTCCATGCAAATATTGCCTTAATTGCTCGAGTTCCCTTGCCCCCTTCGCAGTTTTTTCTCACATTTCCGCAGTGTTATTCACCGGAGACAGCGCCGACAGTGTCATTAACTATTTTTAGCATGAAATATTCATTTTTATTTCATTTTCTCAATCTCCCGAGACTGGAAGACATCTATTTTCTGATTATAATTCTTTAAAATAGAGAAAAGGCGTTAAAATAAGAGCCCAAAAACCTCCGGACAACAATTAATCGGTATGCTCCTCTATAGGTCATTTACGCAAGGGAGCGGCACCACTTTCGTAAAATTAGTTTAAACATAATTATACTCTGTGACTCATCAGAAGACCCTTTTTTGCTATTTTAGGTTCAAGAAAAAGGAGTTAAAGAAAAAGAATATTAGCGTTATACCAAGAAGTTGTTTACCGATGTGCAGAAATGATCAAATCTCGTGTTTTGAAGCATTGAAAACTTACAGATCCCTGGAGTATCAATTATTTGGACTGTGAATTTCTCCAGTCTTCATATGCATGCCAATTATTCTTGAAAATTTTATATGTATTCTCTGTATTACCATATATATTGCTAATACTCACGAATACTCATACTTTTAAGGTATTTCCAACTTCCTTCTTATGATCGACATCCTTCCTTCTCCTAACTCTTTTGGGATTACCTTTGAGGCGTTTCTCAGTGACCCTTAGAAGGTCCACACTATTTCTATTCTCCTGGTTGCATCTGTAAGGGTTCTAAAGTGCGGTCTTTTACGCTTTACGAAACACTGGACTTGAGTGCGCCGCGTGAGAAAGTGGCACCTTCATTAGACTTCGTTCTCACGAGAACCTTTACCTGCGGTCTGTCCAGTTTTTCACACCGACGCTTTTTTCTTTCCCGTGCTCGCAGACTTGGCCAATAATTGACGGCAGGCCTCTGACCCAAATATTAAAAGAATTAGATGGGAGCCGTGCGATTTTTCAAGGTGAATTATCCTTGTCGCAGCGAGTGATTGTTATTATTTTCGTTATGCTTTGCTGGATATCATGTTCTCGTATTTTCTTGTGCTGGTTACCTTGTCAGATGCTTACCAATGCATAGAATAACTGCACCTTGAAGTACCTCAAATAAAAGATACCGTGCCTATTTAGCAATTGTTTTTAGATTGTAGGTAACGGAGGTTAGCTACTGTTTGCTGTTATTTTTATGGGTAATCATTTTAGGGAAATCATTGAGATGTGTAAATAAAACTGGTTGAGGTCATTTAATTAAGGGCACCGTGAACATCTCTATCATCGTTTCAACTGAATAGCCGAATACGACTATTGTTGTAATCTTCTCGCAGAATGTGATTAGGAATACAGGTATTGAGTAGATGCGATAGTGAGAATGCAAACCAGGGAAATCGTTATTAGCCATAATCCTTATCACTTCAAGGAGTAGCATTCTTTCTTTTTCGCTAAAAATGTCAAAGGTATCCGGATTTTAGGTTACTGCCCATCGTTTTTGTTAATAAGTACTCACATAGCCTTCAAAGCAAGAAGATGGTTGACAATCGTTGTTGGAGTGAACATAAATGACGAATTGGAGGTATTGGGGCACTTGGCCTAGGGAGTGCATGTTATAGTACTAGTAAAGGAAGTAAAATAACTTGCGTGCCCATTGCGGATAATAAACTTATTATCCAGTCATGGCTATCATTCTTTCCGTAATTTGCGATAGTGGCAGCTTATATTGACAAATTACCATTGTAAGACTCGGGTTTTGCTTTACCGGGGTAAGATGAGCATAGTGAATAGGAGACAAAAGTCGACTCGTTTGCGGAGACTTCAACGCGCGAATCGGCAGCGTTCGCTCCAATTTTCTCGGCTCCGTAGATAAGCGCAGCGTTGGAGACAATTGGGTCATGAATCTGTTATGAACCGTGTTTAATAATTGGGAATAACGCTCCAACGCTTTCCCTTGCATTTCTTCCCTCCGGAATGAAGGCTAATGAGGAAAACGAGATACGTAACCGGGCCTACCCGAAAGAAATCCTCTCAATTATTAATAACCTGCGCTGGCTGCAGTGGTGGGTGAACGATGCCCTGGAAAAAGAATTATCTCCTAACTTACGGTTTAGCGTCAAAAAGAGCGTAGCGGTATAGTATAGTTCCCAGCCATTGTGAGCGCGGTATAACCGATTGTTGTTCCGCCGATGGAGGAATGAGGGCAGGCTTTGCCCGAGTCTTCCTCAATGGTGTGAGGCCAGCGCGGGGCCCCAGGAGTTCGCGGAAAGAGAACTCGACGGGCTTAAAAGTCGTACACGTACGCAGATGGGCGCGGCCCAACGGTCCCTTTCATATCCCGCCCATATCGTTTGGTGACTGGCGAAGATTACGGGTGAGGCGGCGCCGACTTGGCCGTGGGCTCCCGAGGTTAAATAAGCGTCACCACCCGCGCTGAGTCGGTTGCGATATTTCCCTTTGTCGAATGCGCTGTGTCAGAGTTATCTCTCATCAATCCTTATCCTTTGGGGATATAGTGCGTCGTTAGCGTTGAGCAAGCTGCGGTGGAATCAATAAAGATTATATATCAGCGCGCTTTAACACCACGGTTTGAGGCGTTCCTTCGAGTCAGTCAAGTTTTTGTTATATTTAACTCTTCATTTATAGTTTGTTTGATATAAGAAAGTATTTTTTACTGGTTACGTCTATTCAAAATTATTAATCATTGCAATTTGTACATATTTTAACGATACCATATTTTCAGGTTCTATCTCAGGTCTTTTTGTAAAATAATTGTAGAAAGTAAAATAAAAGTTGCAAGGCTATTAATGTTCAATAATATATCCTTAGGAGTTGTTATTAAGTTTACATGCATTGCT
Organism: Ischnura elegans; assembly: GCF_921293095.1. Lineage (NCBI taxonomy): Eukaryota > Metazoa > Arthropoda > Insecta > Odonata > Coenagrionidae > Ischnura > Ischnura elegans. The sequence continues at coordinate 62,354,510 of NC_060251.1, forward strand.
CATGCTGCGCAATAACATATACTAATCGATGCTAAGTGATGCGCGAGATCATCTTCACTTGATGATAATACAAACGTTGGTACGGAGGATTCCGCGGTGATTAAATGGATAAATGCTTTCCGGGTTATGGCCGCGTTGATTCATTTTAGCGGACGACAGTTTCGGGCGCGTTCTGTTTCCCACCTTCGGGTTCTAAGGACCTGGTATTGGTCTTTTGAACCCGAAGACGGTAGCTGGTCCTAATGATCGGAAGACGAGAGCTGTTCCTTAGGACCCGAAAACGGGACCTGGAATCTGTCGTGAGCTAAATGAATCAACGCCGCCTTATCCCGGAGAACATTTATTAGCAAACGTATGTTCACTGAAACCTGAGTCGTAATCACTTACCAAGGGAAAATCACTAATTGTTTTAATTGCGTCTCACCTTTTTGCGATACAGAGTACATGATATCTTGTTGTTGAAATTTGCATATCACTCATCTCCTCCTCTCGCCGATTACCGATTTTGTTATGTACTGCGGTTAGAGTGGTGGGATTGACGTGGGAGCTTTGTTGGGGGTGGAGACTTCAAGAAGGGGGCGGACGGACTTTTCTTGGCGGCGTTGCGCAAGGAGTCACTAGGGAAAGTAGGGAGGGCCGCAGAGGCGAGGCGTTGGCGGCTACAAAGGCTGACGGCAGACTAAGTGGTGCGGAACATGGACTCCTGTCCAGTTAAGGGACCGAACCCTCATGCGACTTTACGATTTTTTTAATGTTTCTCCCTCTTCCTATTTTTCACCCTTCGTTCACCTCCGAGTCCCCATTTCATGTTCTCCTTCCCGGCGTCTTTTATTCTTTCTTTCCTCCCACGGCTTCTTTCTTTTTGTACCTTCTCGCCCGTCATGTCCCCATCGCGTTCGAAAATGATAGGACCCATTCCGAAATTGTTCCCCCAGGCGTGACCGACCCTGCGGATGAACCCGTCTCATACCCATCGTGAACCCCCCTTACGAACTCTCCCCCCCTCTCAATGGCTTTCTCGCAGGAGTGGGTGGTGGACTGTGGGAACGGAAGGATCTGCATGGGAAACAAAACTTTTGTGATAAGGCGTACACTCCTTTTGTGTGCTCGGGAAGTCGAGTGGGGACATGCGGAAGGTGTTGTTGCCCCGCATGGTGCCAGGGTGGGCAGATTTTCGTGCACGGCGCGGGTGTAATCCGGGAAAATCACTCCTTCCGTGTCATTGTCCTCCTTAATTTTTCATTATTCGTTCTTTGGTGTGGTAAGGAAGCGGAAAATTTGCTAGGTAATTTGGAAAAGTGGCCGATTATTAATATCCTTTTGATTTTCTTGGTAGCATTTTTTTAATTGATCGCTCTACCATGAGAGGTCATTGTTTCATTTGTTCTCTTTATCTTATTCTTGGGTCATAATGTCTTAAAGGAGGCAGAAAATTTGTTGGATAATCTGGAAAGATAGACTTTTAATACACTTGTATTTCCTCAGTAGTTTGGTTTAATTGTTGGTGATCCAATGGAGGTCCTAGCGGCTTTGCAGTTAGTTAGTAGTCCCTGTTAGTTTTTCATTTTTGTTGTTTAATTGATCATGCTTTTATGTGGCTTTTTGTGTGTAAATGGTCATCCTTTCGTTTGGTTTCAATCTCGGATGGGTGAGATGCAAAACATTTTCTGTTCAACCGGGAAACATTACAAAAATATGATTTTTCTTGACTTTTTCGTTCAAATTAGTATCCTAATTTTTCATATCGCTATGTAACATCGCGTAGGGTAGGGGTCTTCTTTCACGTTATTTATTTACTCTGGGTGGTGACACGGTTGGTTCACAACCATGAGTCTTTGATATTATTTCCTGCATGATTCGCTTATTCCAATTTTATCTATATCGGAGAAAAATAAAAATGGAAATTTATGGGATTTTTTTTGGCGACAGTCTCATTGCGCTGCAAGTAATTGTGGTATTTAAATATTCCACTGTCCCTTTAATGACACTCTTACCCGTACGGTCATCCCAGATCCCTCTGAACGTCTATATATGGAATTCTGTCGGGAGGAAGCAAGAAGCCGTAGACCTTTTGTCGCCAGGGAACCTGTTTTTATCCATTAAAGGGTCCGCCGAATTTCCGCATATTGGCAGTCACGCAAAGTAGCGGCTTGGCGTGCTTGGATGAGAAAATAGGGATCGCTACTTCCCTTGTGACCTATGGAATTTTTCCTGCTCCCTTGAATCCGATAGAAGTCCCACCCAGCTGTCTTCTGTTTTGACTGTAATTTGGCTCCAGCATCTATCTTTTCATATGAGGGATTAGGGGTATCTGCTATTCTTAATTTGTTTAACTCTGTCAACATGTTTAAGTAATTTTAAGTTTGATTTCTGCCTTTGGATACACATGCCTTTTCATGAAGTTTTTATAACTTTTAGTGCTTTGATTTTCATGGTATACTGTATCCTACAGCTCATTTTTAACGATGGGTATGCGTCGTAAATAAGAAGTGGGTTTCCCTTTCTGATCCTTTTAGCGGCTGAACTGTTATTATTTTTATTGTCAACCTAGAGCTTAACCCTTTTACTGGCAGTAGACTGGCTGAAAAGGGTAAGTGGAATATCTGTCCACTGTATCGTTCCAACCTTATGCATTAATAGCAATAATTAAATTGTTGTTTAGGCTATATTTATTATTTTCAGTTAAAATTATTGATATTAATATTATATTTAATGAAATTGCTATATGTGCTCTCATAAAAATAGTGTTCAGCCCGCATAATTCCTCCATTGTTTTCAACCTCCAATATATGTAGATGTTATTCACTGCTAAAATAATTGGTAATACGAAAGCATGTAAAATTCCTGAGAAAAAGCCCAGGCAGTCTTCGCTCTACTCAATCCTAATGGTTTGGCAGTAAAGAGTTGAAAGGTTCGACATCCGTGCTGAAAGGGAGTCAAATGTTTTCGCCGCCATTCGACTCTCCTAAGTATTTTGGCGCCAAACGATCCCGCCTTCGTATCGTGTACACCACTTCACGGCGGCCACATCTCCCTATAATCTCCGCACCACAACCTTTCTGTCCACCGTATTTTCCTCCTCATCTCTCTCCGCCCTCGATAGAAGCATGGAAGTCGTTTTTCTTGGAAGTGGTGAGTTGATTCCTCGCGGGTGGAAACTCTTTATAGTCCGATGGATCTTTTGCGTGAGGGTTGTCGTGCAGACGCGTTCCCACACTACCACCCCGCCCATCCACTTTCCACTCACACCACTCTTTTCAACCAACCCCCTCCTCTTTCTTCCTCCCCCCGCCACCATTGCGCGGCATCCACTCCTTCCGGTCCCGGGTTCCGACCCTAGCGCGTCGGCTGCGTGGGAGTGGGCGTTACGCTCGACCCGCCTGGGGGCTATGGAACGGAAACGTGTATGTGTATACCTATTCTCCACTGCTAAAGGGGACGGACTACGTCCCAGGCGAACGAAAGCCCCTTTGTTGTCAGCTTTCCCTCTCCATTTCTCCGCCATACACATTAACCAAACGCTATGATATTGCAGAATATTCAAGGATTTAGTTGATTCCAATGGAAATCGAAGTAAATTTCCTTTTCCAAAAAATATACAAACATTGTTGTTTTCTGCGTGAAGAGTTCTCGGGATTGCCACCGGGACAGGAACAGCATTACCTTCTGCCGACGTTTCGATGGCCGAGTCGGACAGCACTAAATCTTTATTCCTGTCTCTTTTGGTGGCTAAAACGCGATATTCCTTATTTTATTGAGTTTTTATTTAATATTTTATTCACCAGTAAATGATGGAGCACTTCCCGCACATTGAATTTCATAACTCGACCTATGTACTCGTCCCATTATTCTGTAAAGATTTTTATTTGCGCTTTTCACGATATATTTTATGGAATTAGCATCATAAAACAGACATTACTAATCAATTCCGATAGTTAAGCTTGTCACCGCGCAGAGAAAACGTAGATTTTAATGAGAATATATAAATCGTTTTAATAACATCATATAATGTGCGTGATGATAATAGCACTATGACAAAATATACGCATTAGTAGCTCCCCTTTTTTTAAAAGTCTTTATTAGAATTAAAGTGGCGTAAAAATAGCGCCATGGTGCTTCTGATTAATAGAAGGTTTAATTTAAGATCTCTAGTTGTCAAAGAAAAGTTGTCAAAGAATAAAAATAATTGGAGAAGAGATAAAATTAGAAGAAACGATCAAATCCTATCAAATTTATGAATTAGGATGTAGAGCTAAATGCCAGTCGTATTGGCTGAGTTAAGTGGAAGTGGTAAACATATTTAGAATCATATATACACGTATTACTCAACATTTCCTAGATTTGAATGATATGGTAGCATTTTTAAAAGTCAAGGTATAACAGTTTTATTTAGGTATAATGGAATGAGGAAGTTGGGTTCCTTCTTTTGGATTCGTTAAAAAAGGCTTTGGCTGAGTATCTGGATGTTATCCAGTTTTTAATACGATCATACGTGTTTGTAATTACTACTCAGGATGTTTGACTACATTTTGCTACAATGGACCGACTCTACAGCCACCGATCAGTGAGAGTTTGCGCATTTGGGAATCGAATACCATCAAGGATTGATATCTGTCAGCGGTCATTTTTCGAATCAATTATTTGATACCCATATTGAGGTTGAAACTTACTGGAGAATACTATCCGTGTAACTTTGCTGCCTAAAATCGCCTGTCGAGCAAACCTCATTAAGTGAGTGAGAGTGAAGCTTTCAAGAGAGAGTTTTTACGTAATTCTTTTTTTTTCTTGTCTGAGTTGGAAACACTGGTTAGCCTGGAGCTTTTTCCATCAAACTCGAGCCGTGTACATGGAATAACGTGTTGTATTTCATTAATCTAACTTCCGCATTCCAATTCGCTAATGTTTAATTTGTAAAGCATACTCTTTATTTTTGCTCATGTGGGTGGTGATTTACTTTCCTCCTCCTGATATTTGGAGGACTGCATGATACGTGTATGCCCATATCTCGAGGACATGTCTATTTCAGGTTAATACATCGTCCTTTGCTTATTTATAGCTGATGATATGCTAATTCCTGTCGTTGGAAAAGAATTCTATCGGTAGAAACTTCGTTCGATTGGCCCATAAGCCTTGGGTTTGGGATTTCGTAGAAATATATTACACCTCCTTTAATTAATATTTTAAAGATATGTTTCTTTGATTTGGCGTTCCAAAGTTGTAGGAGCTAATTAATATTTTATTTGCGATTGATATTTTTTTTTGCTTTGGCATGGAAGCTGTAAAGTAACTTATCAGGGAAGAGATTTCAACGAGCGAATTAAGAAGTGAAATGAATACGCGAAGTTTGCATTGCAATACTAATATTGGGATTCCTTGTAAAGGTTATAGATTTTGGCTTAAGACACGTTTGCTGATGCCATTGTATTCCCATTCTTTTGTTGACGAGGTGGTTTTTCGAAGAATCTACCGGCGCTCTTCCCGGCGATTCTTGCGACACGCTTATTTTATTGAATCACCTTTCTATTATCATCCTAGCTTTTGGTAGAGTAATTTTAATTTCACAAGGACATGGAATCAACTTATATTTGGTTACAATAAAGTTATTAGTAACTAATAGAAATAGGTAGGTAGAAAGTGACTGTGTAGGTTTCCGCAGTGTCGAGGTTCCAAAATCTCCATTCCCCCGGTGCTACCGCGTATGGTTGTATGTTGATGACAATAGTTTTGCTAGCACTGCTGCTAGCGTCTTCAGGTAGCGAAACTGTTGTCATCAACAAACAACCAGACGCGGTAGCACCGGAAGAATGGAGATAGGAAGATTGAATATTATTAGCTAGAAATAGGTAGTCATTCATTAGATATATTATTCCAGAGACAGATTTTATGCGTTCTGTAAGATAAGTGAGTCACGCCCCTATTTTTCTAGCTCAAGATCATCTAGAAAACGCGAGAAATACATGGTATGATTTCATGTGTGCCTATTTTTTCATGTTAGATACTGTGATTAGTAAACTTTAAGTTATGTGAACGGTTTATTCTTTTGAGAACGGAGTGTTGTGTTCTATGAATTCGCAAGAACTACAGGCGATGATCATTATAATTTTTATGATGACTGCTGCTGCTATGAATTAAGCGTTGGCTTGGTAGCACTAGCTGGAAAGCCCTCTTGTCTGGAGACTTCAACGACCGATTCGTGGGATTCATTAAGAACTCCCCTTCATTTGAATTCCCTTCATTTTCTTCTTCGAAAAGATAATTGCGAGAAAGATCTTATGAGTTCGCAAAAAGCGATAAGTGCAAACGACGTTAATTCTCACTAATTCTTTCCATTTAATTTCCACTTCCCCTACCCACTTCCATCATCTAGAGTCATTGTAATAATTGGATCTACCGATGCTTGTCAGCATTATGCCACACGCTCAAAAAGATTTCCTTTCCCAGGATGGAAACCAATGCAGGTTCCTCGAGATTACCAACTCGTCTGCACGCATGCATTACGCCGGGTTAGGGATCAAGGTTAATCCGGTGACAACAATAACCCCTACTCTGGGTGGTTCCATACTGCTGTCTTCTCATGCTCTTTCGTGGGAAATTTTTGCTTTCGAGACGATGAAAATCGTCTCTCTTCTTATCACACCGGTGCGGATCTCCGTGAATTTTCCGCGGCGCGGATCGTGTGAACTCGTTAATCCCAAAGTGCTTCCTCGGCACATCCTCACGAGATCTTCGTGATTTAAATCGTGCTGCCATCTGGAAATGACGGAGGAAGACTTCACGATATTTTAGCGCCGCAGTCAAAACATACAAGCGATTTGCCCCTTAATTCTTCGCCGTCGTCTTCGTAAATTATGATAATCTACTCATGAAATCAAGTTTAAACAGAACCGTGAATTATATTTCTTTCACCTTTACCAAAATATTGGTGGATTTGGCCATGGGAAATGAATGGGAACTGTGAAGCAATTTAAATAAATTTCATGTAAAATCATTACTAATATTTTTACCGCTAATATTAAAGGTACTTTACCGGTTGGGGAGGCGTATTGGAACAATTTGCGAATCACCCCGGCTGTCCCTCATCTCCATATTGATATCCCCTTTTCATTCCACCGTGAAATCAATTCCTTTTTATTTTATTTATAAGTCTCCTTCTCCTCCACCTCCCTCGCTTTCAAAGTTTTCTTCCTTATAGCCCCGATATAAGCATCTCCTCCCCTCCCAAATATTGCTTTATCCGAAACTTGTCTCATCCATATCGGATCTAGAGTTTCTTCTACTCGCCCACCGCATCTAGCTCTTCGTCGTCATCCTTGCAGTTGTACTTTAAAAAAGGCATTTATCGCGGAATGGCTGCGATATAGCATAGAATAGTGAGAAAGATCATATTACACATTTATTTCTAATTAAAATCTTAATTTAAAAGTGGAATATACATGTTTTTTATCGGCTACGGTGTCAATTTCCATTATTTAGCGTCTGCTTTCATCAAAATCCCTTGTGTTGGCAACTTGAGTGTTAATGGTGGTCGCTGCGCGTGAAGAACTCGGGGCATATATTTAAAATACGTAGAAGGACCTCTGGCCAGGACCTTTCGTGGGACCTCTGGCCTCTTAGGAGTATCGGGAGGACACCGCTCCGGCCATCGCCTCCGCTTGTGGCTCCTTCTTGCGGCTCTTCTTCGAAACACGCCGCCCAACCAACCTTGGGAGTCACTCCTCCTCCATTACCTTCCTCGCCGGCTTCCACTTCTCCCTTAACGCCCTTAACAGCCCCTCCTCCATCCTTCCCCCCCTCTCCGTGTGGCTAAGGTGGACTCGCCCATCAGGATGACGCTCCCTCCTCTTGCAGGTGTGTGTGTAGGAGTAAAAAGGAGGGCCCGGGAGTCCTCTCGTCTTCTCCCTCTCGCTCTCTTTACCACTCTTCCCTTCTTTCCTGATTCGTTGTTTCCCCCTTCAATCGGACCGGAAGCCGTTCGCTGAGGATTTACACCACCATTTAGGGAGACCATTCTAAATTTAGGAAGAGCGTTCGAAACGATTTGAAATTTTTTAATTAATTAATTTATTTATTTCCATCGCCCCGAAAACAGCTCACAAGGCCTTTTACATCGGAGGGTACAACATGAAACAACAACTATCACACACAACCATGCCCTGGATACGGGCAACCTACCCAGGCGGGACTCGAACCTTTAAATTGTATAATCGTCAGTATTATATTTAAATTTGTTTATTTTAAAGTGTAAACAATCCTACAAAAAAATACCCCCTTCTCTCATCAAAATCACGAACGATCGTGACTGCTCAATTCAAAGCTAATGACACTCATTTATTTTCAAAAAAGATGTTTCCATATCTCTTGATATTAAAATGCAGAATTATGGTACTCAAAAACAAATGCGGTCATCATGAAATTAATTATTTGCCAGTCGATTGAGCCGGCATTAACGCCGATTTTATTACTTAATGTCGTTCTCTTTGTTTGTTCGGTGGTATCCTTAAAATTTAACGGTGGCGTATTTTCCTGTACCTGAGATAAGTATTTTGTGAAGATAAGATTAATATCCTAATTGTAATCAAAGTTTTCCTTTTTTGTTTGGAAACTAAAATTTATCAAGATCAGTACAGGTATCAATTTGGAAATGTGATTTCCATAGAAAATAGTAAAGAAAGCCCGATGTCGATGGAGGACAAATGTGAGAGCCAATTTAGAGATTTTCATAAAAGCTGACATATTTACGTGTTCAGTTTGTCGGTTGCGTCTCGCGGATTTAGGTGCATTGCAGCTTATGTCCGGTACTCATTGTGGTGGTGGATATGGGGGGCACGGGCATATGCATGGGCGCACCCAACGGGGGGCAGGAGGGTGCAACTGCCCTCCCCCTTAGAAGCGAAAATCGCAAAGTCTTTAGAGAAAATCAGTACTGGATTGAAACGGAAGTTTTCAAAAAAATTCTTTTAACCCATGAAAAATGATAGTAGGTTAAGACATGCAACTAAAATTTTTTTCAAGCAAATAATTTTATAAATGAAGCGCAGTCACAATTTTCTTAAAACGTTGGTTTAATTCACCTTTTCCATTAAAAAATGTTAAGACTTGAACGACCATGGCTTGCCCCTCCCTTCTTTTGATCCTGGGTACGCCCTTGGGCATATGCGTGGCCGCCCGCATTGCCTAACATTGCAGAACCACATTTGTAATTTTTTTAGATCATAAGATGGCATTGTCTTGTATATCGATGGCTTAGTTCTAACAACACGTATCTCAAAAATAGCAGATTTTAAGGAGAGCAAAAAAACGATCGATATTTGTTACATGCACTCTGAAATTAAAAGCCAAAAGTTCATAAAATTGAAAAAGAAGCATTCATTTGCGAACGAAGGGTTGTTTTTTTCTTGTATTTTATTTTTTAAAATGTTATTACGCTTTTTTAAGATACCAGTCTCAAACCGGCCGAATTTGACATACGTGTTGTTAGAACTTAGCCATCGATATGTTTATCTTCAGTTTAAATGAAGCTGTCTTAAAATTTGCATGTGACTTGGTTATTTTTGATGACGCTAAAAGTAGAGGTAGCTAAATATATATTTTGCGCCCTTTGAGTTGTTTCTGTATCCGCTACTGCCGGTACTTCGATAACGATTACTCCCACTCCCCAGAGGCTCACCATAAAAAGCTGGACGGGTCTTCCTTCGTTTTATTTTCGTGGCAGAGAGTACTAGGAGATGATATTTACGGGGAGTCTCGTGTCATTAAGCATTTCGGAAGCAGATAATTTTCTGAAACATGCTGTGTGGGAGAGAAAATGAAATCGTCCAGCGAAGCCTTACAAGGGAGATCACACAAAAAAATTGTGTCTGTCTCTCGCTCATCTTGGGCGATGTGTCCGTGAGTTTAAAAATAGGGTCTGCGAGGGAATCGGGTCGCTGCCCAGTTAAGTTCTGAGAGCGTGCAATGAGGATTGAAAAGCATGCTTCCGTGACTGCTACAAGTAGAGTTCATGGCTTTTCCTTTGCTATCAAGTTGGGTTGATGATTTTTTTAAAGTTGCGCCTCGTGATTCGTTGTTTCGGTAATTGGACGGAGAAGATCCCCGCAATTATTTTTATAGTTGGTGGACGAGTATAAATCAGAATTATTCTCTTGCAGTAGCCGTGTAATTTTCTTTTGAAATCCAATCTCTTAAAAATTATATGATATCCCAATGTTTGTTTCAAAACGAGCGCATCTTTCGAGGTATACTATTTCATCACAGGTTTCTTTTTGACAAATCTTTTTGGATGGTACAGAGAAATGCCACTGGACCAGCGTGGTCACGAATCATGAGCTCCATTATTGCAATGCCTGATCCTTCCCTTAAATAAAGAACCGGTAAAGATCTTCACCTTACATAATCATAAGTATCGAGAGAGATATTTCGTTTCTTTCTTTTTGTTTCGAGTCCAATTATTTGAAATAAATATCAATCAAAGACAGTAACGGATACAGAAAAAGCTCAAGGGGGGGGGGCGCAAAATACTTATTGAGAACTTTTATCGGAATGAAAAATAAGTCGCATGCAAAGTTTGAGAAATTTTCATTTAAGCTGATTATACACATATACAAGATTATGCTATCCTATTATATAAAAAAGTTACAATTGTGGTTCTGCTATGTTAGGCAATGCAAATGTCCCCGCAAAGGGAGGGCGCATTGTGCGTCCCCCATATGTATATACGCCACTGCTCAAAGATCCTCGGAGTTCTAGTAAGAACAGGCTAAGGGAATTGTCAAACTGGTTATTTTCAGTTTTCTAATTTTTTCAGAAATCGAGAGCAAATGCAGGTGGTTGTAGGAAATATGAGGCTTCTTATCCTAAATATGTGCATTTCACACTTCATCGGCTTGGTGAGGGATGAGCTCTGGCCCTCCCTATAACTCTTAATCTTCAGATTGAAACACAAGAGTGAGCGTTGCATAATTTATTATCACGTCTACCGATACAAGTCCTTGAGTACTTGAGAGAGCTTTCCATTTCCTCTTTGCGAGTCTGATAAACAGAATGATCCAGCTTTTAGGTTACTCCTATCTATCGGATTGCGTAGAAATCTCCGCGATTCCCCTCTCCACGCTTCACTTGCAATAATTTTCGCCACCGGTCGCCAAGTGATGCGTGGAGAAGTGGAGGCTGCGGAATTATTTATCCCTTATCTACGTCAAGGACTGGCGACGCGCGCGTGCCAAATGAGTTTTTTTTATCAATCTCTAACTTCTCTCAACAACTCAGGATCCCTCGGACCGCAGCCAATTCCCTTTCCTTGAAACTTTCGCTCTTCACCATTTGATCATCAGTCGTATCCGGTGGGAATCACCTGGCTTACTCTGGTCCATTTGATTCACAAAAAATACTACGCATGTAAGGGCTTTACTGCGATCTGAGATGACGTTAAGACGTCCAACTTTTTCATCAAAATATAAGCAATCTAAGATTCACAGATGATGCGATTCGAAATTTCTATGGTCATCCATATTTTTATTTTTACTATATAATATTTATTTATTCGGCGTTCTTTAAATCCTACTACTGAAGGAATAGAAGTTAGATGTTGTATCAAAAACTTCATAATATGTCCCTGCTAGCCAATGTCTCCCTTATCGTCTTTTTGTGGATTCAATTTTAATTACATTTTCATTTCCACACTAATGACTTAATTCGCATTAATGGCTAAATTAGTTGTTCCACATTGAATTTGCTGAGTTGTAAACGTTAATGAAAAGTGAACTTATATGAATTATCTTTCACACAATTTCGCTAAAAGTCTCAACCACTTTCTTTATTGTGAGATCAATAGGTAATACCCCTCAAAAATAAGGATGGGTCGATTACACGTCTTCCGTTCCCTCGGTACCTCAATGGGTCTTTTTTCCCAGTAAAAGACCTCAGTCCTTCATCAATTGTTTCATTTTCATTAGTTAATTTTCAAATTCTAGTAATTATTTTTCTTAGGGTACTTGGGAATTGTTAAAAATGACACTTCAAGCCATCTCACAAATAGTATTCACTATATCACCCTGTCACTGTATTTAATTGAAATTTAGACCAAGAAAAGTTTTCAGAGAGGCTTATGCGCTAATATTTCGGTACCAATTCTGTTTGGTTTCCGGAGTGATTCGATTTCCAAGGTCAAGAACCGGCGAAACCGAGAACCGAACCATTCATAAACGCAAATACTCTGAAGATATCCTAATCGGTGGGTTTTGAAAAGAAAACTATAATTACAAGTTTATTTTTTATCCATTTAACCAGCTCCGTAAATATTTTATTGCCTACAAAAACCATGGTTATCATCAATGCTATCAGCACATATTTTTTTATACGTTCTAGTGTTTATCTACGAGGTTTGGAGTGCCTCCACATTTGCTTTTCACGATTTATGTCCTTCCATTTTTGCTGGAAAAAATCAATCTTCTTCCCCGTCCGTGATTGCAGAGTGCCACCGGTGGTTTGGAAGTCGTTTCACGAATCGCTCCCGGAGCCATAAAGCGCTCTACCGAAAACTTATAATGATGATTTGCTCCCCCGAGCGAGTTTTATACGCTCGAATTTTCAATTGTTTCTCTCAGGCTCCATCTCTTAAAGTTTTTGTGGTTGCCAAGGACGCCAGTCCTGTCTACTGCCCATTGGTTCATCTCTAATTCTATTTTGCCTTTTTTCCGCTGGGCAGCTGTGCCGCTGGCGAATATACCCCTTTTCCTCCTAAAACTCGCAAAAAAACTCGATTTGAATAATTTTTCGCATCCGTGAAATTTGAAGTAAAAATTTGATGGCGCCATAAAGGTTTTTATTTGCGTTTCCGACGTTTAATAATCCCTTTTTATGTTCGTTCAGGTCTTTCGAGTTCGCGCTCACACTCAATGTAGCGCTGTGTTAATAGTAGCTCTTCTGGTACTTTCGAAGAGCGGAAATTCGTAAGCGTTTCCTTTGCTGGTTTTCGTAATCATGTCGATCGTCGTAATAAACCCGGCCGAATTAATATTTCTGTCTGTTCGTGGGCGCAGATTTTGGTAGCGAGAGTCAGTAATCCGTTTAGAATTTGAATATGGGATTGTTGATGTTATTTTTCTGAATCTCGCCGTTTTGAGCTGAATTTAGCGTCTGGTGAAGCCGTTTACAACCGCACGAATGAGATTTTGGGCTCTGATATGCCTTCTGAAACCTGCTAAAAGTCTCGGCTGTGGATAGTTTCTTTGGTTTCTGTATTATCCCTATTATTGAGCTAACCGTGCAAGGAAAATATATTCTTCTGTTCACTTTGCTTTTGGTAAAGAGCATTTAGGTCGTAAAGGCACCTGAAGCTTTCTTTGAAGTATATTTTCTTCCGTTATTATATCAATCAAAATATTCTATGATGAAAGTTTGAAGGAAGGACTGTATTTTTTAAGAATGTGTTTCGTTCGTTTCGCTTAATTTTTTTGCTTGTTTGGTAATTAGCATAGTTCAATTGAGCCAGCACTCTTGTTGGCTCTCCATTATAATTTTTTCTAAAGTGTGGGGATCAAGTGTAAATGACATTTTATCGTATTAAGATAAGATTTAGTATTATTCCACTCCTTCCCCTATGTAGTATTTAGTGCATAGTTTTTGTATATCTTTTCGATGCCTTTTTTCAAATTTGCTTCCGTCACTTAAAGTCTTCAACTTTGCTTACAACTGTAAATATGGGAATAAAGTTTTATACTTATTTACTTTTTATCATCCCATATATTATCTGAATATTGCATGTTGGAAGCAGCAGCTTGACTGCCAATTTTGGATAAAAGTTTGAAAGTAATCTATAAAAACAATATGAGGTTGCGTTCTAAGGCGGAATGGTGACGGATTAAATAATAATTTGTTCATCATTACTCCTTAAAACATACTACATTTCAATAAAAATGTTGTATAATTTTAGATAGTCTTAAAAGAGAACCTGTTAAGGCTAATATCAAATAATTATACGTTATGCTTTTACTAAAAGATGCATATAGCTCGTGCAGTGATACCACGACAATCTCATTGTAAAGACAAACGTTAAAGCTACTTAGTAACAGTTTATTCATAACTCTTTTATATCAATTATATTATGAAATACTTGCTGTATATTTTGGAAGTAAAAGCAACAGTGAAATGTGAAATTAATGACTTTGATTAACTAATAGCCTTATAGCAGTTGTATTTATCTGAAAGTAGATTTGAAAATTTCATTTAATGTTCTGTTATAACAAAAAATTAATATGAAGTGGATGAAAGGCGGCGATTGCGGTGTGGCGGCGCTGAGGAAATAGTCGCGGTTTTCCGTTTCTGCGAACTAAGAAGGTCATTCCGAATGTGGCACCTACCGAGAAAGTGAGTTATATGGGTGTGGAGGTTCTTTTGAATGGAGGGTGGAGCTCCCGTCAACGAAAAAAAAACGTCGGATGTTTCCCTCTCATTTAATTTATTAGCTAAATCCATTAGCTAAAGTTTGATTTTTTTTACACATTTTTAACTTTTTATCATTCTGTGACTTAAAAGCTACATGTGGCATTGCCTTTGATGAAATTAAAACTAATGTTGTAAGAATGGGTATGTTTAATATTTCTGTCTCAAATTGCCAAAATTAATGAAAGAGAATCAAAACGCAATTATTGGAATAGCTGTTGTAGGATGGTGAGCCCTGGATAAGGAAAAATAGTAGCGAGGAGGATTAGGATTATCCTCTCTGATAATAGGTGAGCGAAGATCGTTGTGAATTTTGTGTGTGGTTAATAAGAAAAGTTAATTTCCTATTTTATCCGCATATTCAAAAGGATATAGTGTAAATTACGTTTAAGGAAAGTAAATAAAATGTAACTTCCCGAAAGAGTGTCAAGGGATTGCCCCAGTTCCGTGTTTATCAGCGGTACATATTTAGCAAAATGAGCTCTATGGATTGGGAAACGGGAGTTAAAAAAAGAGAAGGTTGCTGTGGAATGTTATGAATTCCATTGTATTGGCTCGAATACACATATTTCTTTCGTTCTATGGCTGCCAATGGAGAAGTGTTAAAAGTTTGGTTTGTGGGCGCCTCAAATGGATAGACGCGAAATTCTTGTCGAGCATTCTAATGGTGTCGTGTTACCTCACTATTGTTCTCTTCCATCATGGCCGTGAGGAGGTCTTAGAAGAGAGAAAGGTTGTTCTCCAAACTCAATAGCTTCACTTTCCCTCGGAAAAATTGTGCTGTGTCAACGGCATTGTTTTAATTCAGTTGTGAAATGGCTAATTTGCATTCGCCTCACTGTAGGTTTTAACGGGTATTCTTTAAGCCAATATGAATCTTATTCTTCAGATTTTCACCGTGTATTTTTAATTATGTTGTTTTTGTATTCTATTTTTGTTGGCATTATCTCATTTCCTGTATCTTTCTCTTTCTAGGTGAGTACAACTTCCAATTTGATGGCTGATTGATTGGAACGTTGCATGACGTTCAGAGTACCAATTCCCCTCCCGTTCGGTACATGTAAGTTTATAATTAGTTTATTTTCTATTAGCAGTTTGAAAAAATCCATAACGAAGAAATATATTTTATGTTTCGAAGATTTTCGAAGGAAATGGAATCGAATGTGGAGATATCAGGAATAGAGATTTTGTAAAATGAGTTAATGAACATGAAATAATTTGAGAGACAATTTTGCAAGAGTGCGATGAAGAGGCTAGCGAAGAGTCGTATTGTTTGAAGCTGTGTGATATAAACTATAATAATCGATGTTCCTTAGATTTAAGGATTGATTGATCAAACGAGTTTTTATTGACGAATTAGTATTATATTTTCTAACTATAGGATTTAACCAATGAAATGTTCACGGTGAGGGTTCGTAGCTTCAAATTAATCCTCTAGCTGTGAATCGAATCTAGTGATCCCGTATACTGGAGTTTCAAAAAAACTATTCGCACCTGTCGTTTCGAAAGTGTATCCATTCGATCTCATGGTCAGTTAGGCCTACCTGCAGGTGGTACCCATGGGTATCTACGAAAGTCCTTAGGAAGGAAGGGTTATAATGATTAAGTGGTTGCGTTCATCCAAATTTGTGGTAGCTGACGCACTGTCATGAACGAGAAGTTAGTCGTTTGATCTTACTCCAGTTGTTTCATCTCGTCGACACATCTCAATTTTGGACATTGGTTTTCCGAATTACAAAATTCATTTTTTTTCCTTACCCGTCTCATTTTCATCTTGCGATCATTCATATCGATTTGGTTTTATTCTGAAGTCGACATTTGTTAGATTGGTTTCTCAAAACCACAAACCAGAGTAAAAGCTTCGGATGGTAATACTTGTTATCCTTCTATCTAGTCAATAGAAGTACTAATTGTGCGACGCGCTCTCAGGATTTCTGTTTGGTAAAATTGTGATTTGTTGTTTGAGAGGCTGACTTCATCATGACTCTAATAGTATGTTCTTGCCCTTTTGTAAAATTCTCCCACGTTTTTTTGTCGAGGTTGTTTATTGTAATGTAAATAATCTGTGCCTCGAAGTAAAGTTTGGCTCAGTAAAAATAAAAATAAATCAGAACTGTTGTTTCATCTCGTCGACACATCTCTATTCGAACATTGATTTTAGGATTCACGAAATTCAATTTTTTTACTTACCCGTCTCATTTTCATCTTGCAATCATTCATAATTGATTTGATTTTATTCTGAAGTCTTTTGTTTGATTAGTTTCTCATAACCGCAGACTAAAGTAAAAACTTCAGATAGAATGCATTTCTTATTATGATAAAGTATATATGTACGATTACTGTTATTTTGATGATTTTGGATTAGTTTATTACTAATTTCCCTCCTCAGCGATCCTTCCGAGACTAGTACCACGAAAAGTCACTAGTAGTACCTCAGGTTCAGCTTTGATTTACTGCATTGCCTAGGAGATGTTGGCAGAGTGTACTACAGAGATGGTATCCTGAAGTAAGACCCCGCAGAAACGTCGGTATTCCAAAAAGGTCTTGGCATTGGTTGAATTACATGTTGTCACTTTGAAAATGTTGGTAGAGATGTGCGGTGATGAGTTGGCGGTAGATCTAACCTGGTTTCTAGTAGTTTCCCCAGTATATATTTACGCAAGTTTTGGTTTTACAAACATGTCCATGGGTCTTTCCCCATCGCTCTTCGCGTGACGTCCGTCCAATTTTCCATATCGGCTGTTTATCTGGAGTGGTCCGTCACGATCGCGAGTCTTGTGGATAAAAGGACGGTTTCCGAGAAAACACTGCTCGTGTCATCCTCGTGCTCATCCAAAGGTAAAGGTTTCCCGAGGTTAAATGCCCTTCCACGCACCTCTTTTATGTTCTCTTCCACTCTAAGCAGCACCTGAGAGTGGGGTCTTCTTCTAACATCTCATCCTCCAGAGGCCGCTTTGTAAACCCAACTCCTTCCGCGAAGCTCCTTGACAACCTGCCGGTTTCTCATCGGTGTGCTAACAGTCGTGACAAACGCACTTACTCATTTCCAGTCCTAAGTTTATCTCACACCGACCCCCAAAGTTCTTGTTCTCCTCTGACGTTGCGGAGGCCTTGGTCATCGTGGTATTTTTTTGTCGAAAAATGTTGAAGACGGAAAAGCTTGGAGGAAAGAAAAGCCGCTGATTTTTGAAAGGGGAGTGCCAAATGTTTTAGATTAGCCCTTAGGCGAGGGACTGGCTGTAATTTGTATCGTAATTTTATTTGGTTTGGGAGGAAAACTTGTCGCATAAAAAAGATCGCACCTGGTCCCTCTCGCGCTGTCTCTTCTACAGAAAAAAGCTGGCGGTTTGGGCGTTTTCGGTTCGACTCGAGTGGACACTTGGCAGGGGTTGACATAAGAAGAAGAAGAAGCGTCCCTTTCGGTTAAAGGAGAAATCATGATAAAGTTAAGGAAGGGACGGGAAATCTTTTCTTCCTTAAACTGAAGTTTCCGGGTGACTTAGCTGGCTGATTTCCACGTCATGGCGGGTCAAGCTGTAATACAGGCTCCCAACTATTGCATGGACGTTCTCATCCTTCCATTTGAGGCTATTGTTGTAATAGGGGATTGTTTTTAATGAAAATGGTAGTGACTTTAATGAACTATTGTAAGCTAAAGTGGGTAGAGTGCTTATAAAACCCGCACGATTGAAAAAAATCGGAAAAACTTAGATGCACCGAGTTGACTAGAGCGACACGGAAACCGTAAACGTCGATCTTATTTATTTCCGAGAACATAGATTCGAAATATGAATCTCAGAAATATTTTATCATCCACTCCTTTCACCGTTTGATTAGCAGCCTACCCTCTCTAGTAATCTTCAATATTCCCTCTCCTTACAGCATAATTCCGTATATAGCCATGCCGTTGCCTGCTATCTTTGCATTTAACTTCAAATGATCATCGTCTTATTGCTTGATCGGTTTACTGAATTATTTAATATCCACCTATTTGATGTCAGTTCCCCTTCTTTGTTTTATCACTGTCCTTCATCCCTTTCCCCATATACTTGGATTCCTCATTGTACTTTTACTTACCCTCCTTTTTTATGTATGCCATGATTGAAATAACTCGAGGAGTTAGGATAGTCTAAAAATATCAGAAAGAAACACACAAGAGGAATTTAAAGCAAATTTTAAATAATGGGCTGCCAAAAAAGAATAATATTTATCCATTTTAAGGAGGTTGATCGAATCGAAAGGAAAATTGAAAAATTCGTTAAAAGTATTTTTTAATAAAACTGGTTGTTCCCGGTGAGATCTGGTAAAACCGTTCTATAAATGAACAAAATCTTGCTGAAATTAAAAAAAATCTGCAAAAAACTAAATTCACTATACTGAACTACATCTTTCGTTCTTTCACATAATTTTGGGAAAAATTGAATATCATGTGAAAGCATCAAAACGCGTTGTATAGTGCAGTGAATTACATTTTTTTGGAACCTGTAAAATCTCTTTCGTTTATATAAAAAAATACATAGTTATTCATAGATATAGACTAGGATCAAAAGTAAAGAACATTGGACTGCGTGCTAAAACTCTTATATAATGTATATTGCCTGTTAAATTGCCTAAAAAAACTATAAAAGATCCTTGGCTCAGGGGAAGAGGGGGCCGGATTGTGGCCTCATCTGGGCCAGGTAAAATAAAGCCAAAGTATGTGAGTAAGTAAGACGCATAGTTGTGCATAAAACGCGGTGGGGGTCAAGTAATTGTTCTGAATTACTTAATTACCGTGGTATCTCCTTAAGGTTGCGAATTCTATTGGTGCTGGGGAGACTCGCAATCGGCCGAAACCGTGAGCGTAGCGTCTTGTTGGAGGCGTAGGGTGGGCCGCTCTGCACGGGCCGCTGGCCATCCGAAGCACCGGGGAGTCTCAGCTGGACGGGGTGGTTGTTCGAATGCAGTGAAGTGGTGGTGAGGGGAGGGGGGCAGATTTGAGGAAGAAGGAGAGACTGAGAGAGAGATAGGGAGAGAGAGCACAATGGCCCCAGTCCGTCTGAGCGGCTCAGTCCGCTGAGCACAACCGGCAGGACGCCGTCCTCCGGGGCGGGTGTACCACTTCTCTTCTGGAGGACCATCTCCCAGTCCTCCCTCGCCTCACCTGCGCCTCTTCTCCTTCCTTCCAGCCCCTCTTTTTTATGTCATCAAGAAATGGAGGACACCCTCAGCCCTCGAGAAAAAAATTGTACGGGAAATAAAGATGGCGAAGGGAGCACTCATCCGCAAGTGACTGGTTTCCCTCCTTCCTCCTCCCGGAGTGGTTTGATGGGCGCTGTCGGCCGCTTACTAACGATGGTTAAACTTGATTGATGGGCTCCGATTACAGCTATGGGCCTCCATCATTCGAATATTTAGTAAATCAATGTCGATTGTTGAGTTTTGTTGACGAACAGTGGTGGATATTGTTATTCTCGGTTGCTTGACAAACTATTTCGTGTTTCTGCATATTTTTATGTAAATCATTGTCGATTGTTGAGTTTTCTTAAAGATTTACTGCAGCGGGTGAATATTGTTTTTCTTGGTTGCATGACAAAATATTACGTATTTCTGAATATTACTTAGCAAATCATTGTCGATTGTTGAGTTTTCTTGAAGATTTACAACAGTGGGTGGATATTGTTATCCTGGTTTGCATGACAATATTTTAAATATTTCTGCATATTGCTCTATATACGAAGTTATTCCCTGTCCGAATTCCGTATATCAGTCTTCAGTGGTGCAAATTCTCTTATTTGTTGGTTCAAAGTACCGTAATCGTAAAATTTTCGACGTATCTTTTTAAAAATTACCTAGATCAACCTTCGTTTAATCAGGGACAGATAATGAAATCTCCACCTATGAAGTAATTAATTCCGATGATGAAACCCATATTTTGTAAGTTATATGTGTCATATTATGTATCAAAGCTATACTCTTTGATATTTCCATTGTATTTTGATAATGTAACCTTTGATTTCGATAGTAGCGATCGAGTTGGTACTTCTTTTCCGATTGCCTGTGACCGTCAGCTACCGGTGCCATATCAGCGATCTGCAATGACAAACTAAGATCGAAAATCGTGTGGTTGTAACAACCATCGTAATGTTATTTGACTTTTCGATCACCGTTTTCTTCATTGGAATAGATTAATTAATGTTATTCGTCGAAATCGATGGGTAAGCTCGTCCAGCAAAGAAGCCTGAATCTTTTAATTCCCCTTCACTTCATGCTCAGGCGTCGAACTCTCCGCAAAGCCCTCCCTCCCCTACTTTCGGCGAGAAGACGCTCCCCCTCCGCCTCTTTTGTTTCTTTTTTTTAATTTTTCATCCTCCCCGCCATCTTGTGGACACGTCATTCCCTCCCCTCCCTTCTCCTCTCCCCTCTCCTCTTACCTTTGTGTACCTCGGATCTCCAGTGTGAGCCACCTGCCCTCTTCTTTCCCTGCTTCGTCTACCGACAGCGCAACAGGTTCTCCGCAGACTGCCGCACTCCCCGATATCCCTCCCTTTCCCCCCCCCCTCCGCACACCTTTTCTTTTCCCCTCAAATCCTTTCCAGTGTGCCGGCTCGCTCCCCTACCCCCCTCCAGAAGGTGTACATCCCCGTCGGGGGAAGATTACCAGGATCGATTGAAGATTTTTTATTTGTTGTTTCCACCATTATCGTTTCCAATGCTGATTCTCTTTTCAGCGTCTCGACGGTTTCTAATACTTCTTAAACCGGTTAAAACATTATTTACAATTAAATGTATTTACAATACATTATTTACGGTTAAAACATAACGGATAATCATTACGCTGTTTACCACAGATTTCTCATCAAAATTATGTCATGTATAAACCAGAATTTGTGAGACCTGCACAAATAAAAAAATATTTATTGAAAATATTGGGTAAATTGTGAAAACTTTCCGGTTTATATATACCGTGCTAATTTTAGAGTTTCCGAATGACCCATGATTTGAAATTTTAGCATTTTAGAATCATATTGTGGTGAATTTTAGTTATATTTTGACCCATGTTTGGTTTATTCCAAAAATATATTCAAGTCTTATTAGTGTAACATTTTCCTTAACTTCTGTTGGTGGCTCGCTCTAAGTGCAAAACTCTAGACTATTTTAAATCTCAATCTCAAAATTCTCATAGTCAATGCTTATTAAGTTATATGTTACTGACAAATTTCCGCAAATACTTAAATTGTACATCACAACCGATTTTTGAATGCATTGAAAGATGTATTGGAATCGGCCGCGAATTAAAATTAAAATATTTGTGGTACATTACCGGTAACCATTAACTTACTACAATTAGATGAGAAAACTTTGTAATTCCAATTAATTTATGTGGAATTGCAAATTTTTAAATTTAATTAAGTTCACTAGATTCCATTAAGTCACTCCCTAGACGACGAATTATATTTATTTACTAATATATGCTATAATGCCTCCACATTAAGCCTATAACAAATCCCTATCGTAAATCGTCATAATAATTATTTCGAGTCACGGTCGCGGTAGGACAGGACGGCCATGAGCGGTGGTCGGGTTGCTCCTCACGGGTCCAGACTTCGGTTCCCTCCTCCGTCTCTCGTTTCCTCCCACAACCAACCCCTTTTTTTATTGTCCTCCTCCCAGCGATCCCTTTCGCGTGGGTCGACTCACGATCTGGGGTGGAAGGAGGGGGTGGATGGGATATAGTCGGTTTTTTTAAGATGTCCGAGAGGACTCTCCACGCCGTCACGGCAGATGAGCACCAAACACAGATTTTTCCTCCGAGCGGCAGGTGCAAGCGACCACCGTCTCCATGTAATATCTTCCAAGGCGTCCCTTTCCCTCCTTCCCCGGCCCGCGATGGCTCGTGCTCCGCCATTATTGCCATTAATGCGCGCGGGTTTTTTTTTCCCGCCATCGCGTTTCCGTTTCGTCGCACATTTCACTCTCGTCCGGTGGTACGGCACGCATTGCTAAGCAAAAGGTTTTGTGCTGGTGGATGGATAGATAGGAGACAGACAGAGGAGTGAGAGATGGAGAGAGATTTAGAATTTTGATCACGACGGGCGTGGGTTTTATTATCGAATCGTTTCACGCACCGGGTTTCACGGTGGAGTCGTTGCAGCAGGACAATGGCTCTCTCCCGTCGAGTCCTCTACGACAGTTCAGCAAGGTCGTAATGGCCCGTGAGGGATGATTTAGTTCGTAGCCCACTGTACGATTTTGATGCCGACTAAATTAGCGACACAAAGGGGACGGTTATGTCATGAACGAGCAGTGGTGTTGTTGAGCGTGACGGGATTAGAAGAAAGAAGTCGTTTGTAATACGTTGTATCGACAACCGTTATCCCTGTCGATTATCCAAGAGTGAATTTGATTCGATGAAACAATGTATCCGATATGCCATTTATTTGGTGTTTGCTTGTAGCGCGCGTATTTCTATCGCGTTTTATGGGCTAATTGATTCCTCTCTACAGTGTTGGGTCTTCCTCTTTGTAGTGCATGCAGCTCATTGCTGTTTTCTGAAGCGTAGTCAGATATTTTTATATAAATTTTCCTGTCAAATATTTAGTTATGATATGAGGAGCAAAAAGTACACATCCCATATTTTTTTTACGTAATATTCATTTTCGCATCTGTTTCGTAACTGTATCTGTATCTCGCTTTTGCCACTTGGTGGTTCGGTTGGAATTATGTAAAATTAATGAAAATATTTCCTGTCGCCAGCATTCCGGTTTTTACCTAAATTATTATTATTATTATTATTGCATAAGTTACAATTTGGCAACTGGCCAGGTGGTAACATGTATATACAAAAAAGAAAAACACAACATCCCCACAAAGTCACATATCAACTAGACAGTTGTACAAATTTTAAAATTTAATTAAAATTTCTAAAAAATTAAATACTTTTTCAGCTTTTCCTTAAATATTTTTACATTATTAGGAAGGGAAATTATACTGCATGCATTTCTTATTGTTAGTGTGATAAGGTATATGTGCAACTGATGTTATTTTGATGACTTTGGAATAGTTTATTAATAATTTCCCTCCTCAGCGATCCTTCCGAGTCTAGTATCACAAAAAGTCACAAGTAGTACCTTAGGTTCAGCTTTGAATTACTTCACTGCACTCGTTGCATACCCTGTCAAATGATATTTTTGTACGTGTGATTGATAAGCCATAATAATGTGGGTGCCTGGGAAGGAAGAAAGAAGGTAAGGTTTGTCGTTAGGCAATTGTAGACTCGATATTAATTTAATCGAATTAATACTAACCATAGTGATTATCGAAATCGTGCATTCTGAAAGTCGTTTTTCCCTTCTTTCTCCGCTTGTACTCTCAATATCTATTTATTTATTTAAAAAATCGATGTAATGTTACTACTTATTATTTTACTGTGACTATACTGTATTTTTATGAGACCACTTGCTCTTCCAACCAAATATCGATGTTCTGATCTTATTCTACTATCGCACGAAACCCACCTGTTACGTTACATTATAATACTAGTGTTTAAGTTTTCAGTGTTACCTGTAGGTCATTCGGGGATTGAGTCAGATATAAACTCCGCTGCTATTTTTTGTAGAACTTGTGTGTAGTTATCTTGAGATGATATCAATCTATCAGTGTTGACACTCTTAATAGGACTCGTGCTTCAGGAATGTGATTTGAATTCGTAAAAAAACAAATGCTTACGAGCCAATTTTTTCAGGAGTTAGAGTAAAAAGCTACGTTTGCGAAAATAAGCACTGAACGATTCGGGGAATGCAATAATAGTTTCTTTTTCAGAATGCATTCACTTTCCTGGTAGGGAAAGTTATCTGGAATATTTTTTGCCGAGTTAAATCTTTGGAATTCTATAAATTTATTTTTTCGCTTTCGATCAATTTAAATTATTTGTATTTACGTCCTGCCGATACTTGATTTTTTTATGCATAACATTCACTTTCACGCTCACAATTGTCTTGCATCCGCTATTTCCTCGGTACTTGAGAAATAGTTCTGTAGTCCACCGATTAGTTGGAATCGTGTATGATATCTTTTAAAACTAAGTCTTCGTCAAAATCATGCTTGTGAAAATCGTTTAGTTCGGCCTTAAATGTTGATGACTATGGTATTATTTTTTAATTAAAACGAGCGTAATATACTCTAATTAGGACATAAATAACTTCGGTTGAGTTCCTAAGCGTCAAACCAGCTCATGTGCTGTATAAAGAACTATGCGCAGCTTGAAGTTTCATCGATGCCTTATGTTTATGATCTGGATGCCATGCCAACTGTTCGAAAACATATTTTCTCTCCCTGCTGGAGTGCTGGAGTATCAATGCTGCAATTCCGTTTCATTTTCCATGGGGGAATAAGTTTCCAGTGAAAGAGTAATCGTCTTCGTAACATTCGTTGTCTTCTGGAAGGATTGTGCTTAAGATTTTGATGTATTCATATGATTTATTTTAAATAGGTTTTTTTTCCTGTTGCCGATTATTGGATAATTGTACTTCTCAGACCGCTCTAATTTCATTTGCCTGCTCCTCACTAAAAACTCGCTTTAATCCACATCGTATAAATGATAACCTGCGTAACAGTCATACAAGTTAAAAAATTTAAATTTCATTGTTTCGAGTATGATTTAATTAAATTGATAGAAAAATTGTACCCAGAATTTTTTTCTAAGAAATTAAAAATTGATTCTAATTTTCAAGTAAAAATTGCAACTAAATTTTATTAGAGACAGTGAATTATATTTTTTTAAAGGCACAAAGTTACAGGATACGTGTCTAGGAGAAAGGCTGTAATATTGTGCCGCTGGAAAATCGAAGTTGTTTGGAGAAATCGCCTTCTGTGTGCCTCTTTCTCTCTTTCTTTATCTCTCCTCCCTTCACTTCTCGCGAAGGATTTGCATTCGCCTTCGAGGTTAAGAGCTAAGATGGCCGCGTCCGCATTTGAGGTGAAAATATCCATTTCTCCTCCCTGTATATCTTAATAAGGAGAAAAATCAACGCTGGGTTGTCGCCAAATGGCTGTCATCTTAGTGGAAGCTCTCCAGTTTAAGCGCGTGTACTTGTTCCAGTCATTTTCTCCGTCCTTCTACCGAAGTTATGGTGGCCTTAGAAATGTAAATTAAAGAAAACAGTCGTAACTCTCCGTAAATTATCATTAACAGAGCATATCACGGTTACTACGTAAATTCCGTTTAAGAGTTAAGAAGGTCACAATGGAGTGGTGAGGTAGACAGGAATAATGACTATCAGTAAGTTTTTACTTTGCTAATCTCAGCTTCATTTTTTAACGACTTCTAAGAGAGCGTTTTAAGGTTGTATTTGTGCGGAGAAGCATGGTAAGAACATTGTAAAAATTTTACCTTCTGGACTATTTCTATACGCGTGTCTTAATATATATATTTTACAAGATTGTTAATTAGTGAGCTCCGAATAAATACGATTTTAGATTTCACAAGTACAATTCCGGTGGTATTTGCTTCTCCTCCCTTGCATCTTTCAACTTTCTTTATGAATTTCCGTTCCCTCGCGGTCATTGACTAACCTCGAAAAGTGCATTGTCCTTTGAGCAAATAAAATTGCAATAAACGTGTTGGGCTTAACTTAATGTATGAGGAAATCTGATGATGTGAAAGATGAGACAATAGGAAAATTTATATGGATATAAATTTAGTTCTTATGCTATATGCTGGCAGAAAAAAATCATAAATGTGTTTTTTTGATGAAAGAGTCTAAAATTATGAGTATACGGTGTGAGAACTCAAATGCATTCTTTTCGCGTGTCCCCAGTTGAATTTCCGGGTGGTATAGTTATTAAGATAAAAATCGGTGATGCTGAATTTTGGAAACACTCGAGAACGACCTTTATTTATTCAAATGTGAGTAATGTCAACGAAGAATGCAGGGAAATAAACGTTCGGGGTATTAAATGGAAAATAAATCATTATATCATAGTATTCTAATGTGCAAAAATGATAGCAAAAATATTCATCCTTTGAACGAATTACTATGATGGAGATAGTTTATTTTTCTTTTTGCCTTTAAGGCAAGGACAAGTCTGCTATGTAAAAATTCATGGACACCAAGAATATGTTCGACAATCCATTAAGGTGAAATATTATGTTTTCTTCTTCACGTTTAAGTTCCTCTCTTAGAATTATGTGTCGCATAAAATTCGCTCGAAGAGACCTTCGACCCTCGACTTCGTCCACGGAAAATTATAGCTTACTGCTAACCTGTATTTTATTGAATTTACTAACTAAGTCCGCGATTCCTTCTAAAATTTAAATACCAACTTATAAAAGAAAAATAACTATTTTTTTCCGAGTTGTATCGATTGTTCTGGTGTTATCCTGAAAAAAGGAATTCGCTTTCTCTGAAATGGCAGTCTTGAATTGGTTTCAAACGGTGAACACTCCCGAATACGTCCTGAACTTGTATGCATTTGGCCTCTTTCGAGCTCACTGTTGTCCTTAATCCGCTGCATTTATTAACATTCACTCGCTTCTTAGTTGTTACAGGTAGTTCTTTGTGTTTCAACTGTAAATGTCTCCTTCGCCAGTGGCTATCTCGTGAATTTTGGCGTATGACATGTAATTAAGTGTCTTCATTGTCATCCACATTTCGTGACCAAAATAATAACACCGATAATAAAGCAGTTGATCAGCTACCTTAGTGTGTGTTAAGTCAACACCACCGTGTTGGTTAAGTCCATGTCTCCAATGAAGAGTTTTAACGAATTTTAGCCCATTACAATGAGGCGTCATCATTGTAACTGCTGGTAGTAATAAATTAATTCCATAAGGCATTGGACTCAAGAATATATTTTTCCTTACTAAGAAGGTGAGGGACGAAATACGATTGTTTATTTTTTGGGCTGGAAGTCCCGTGGCTACTGCGGTGTGTTGTGTTTCACGCTGTTTGATCTTCCTTTTTTATTTCCTCTGCTCCCTAAGTGGGAGAGATGTCCAGAGCCTTTTGTGGCCACAGGACTTGCCCCTACTCTGAACTGGCGTCGTCCATCAGTTCCACCGAAGCCGTAAATGGGTTTTGATGAGTTTTGAACGGAGCGTGAGTCCCTGCCCTAAAAGCCGTTGGGGATATTTTAATATTTTTTTTGAAGTCCGTGTAGCCCGTGCGCATCTCCTTAGTTCGGTAAAGGCCCGCTTGGTGCCGTCCCTTTTCCTCCCCTAAGAATCACCGCCATTCAATGTGGTTCTTTCCCGAGTCCTTAAAAGGCTCTCTCGTTAGGTAAACACGAAATCGAACTGGAAGAAAACGACGACCCCAGTTTTGTTGTGGTGCTTCATATCGATTGTGTGCACGAGAAAATGGCCACACAGCGCAGCGTGTGCGTGACTCCTGCCCATGCGTCAGCATGGTGACAGTGCATTGCTGTGTTTCGTGCTTAGGTCGTCAGTTTTTTTGTACGAGTTTATTCTCCTACGGAGAAAAATGGCCGTGAAAATTCTTTCTGAAAATTATTCCACTTCCAGGTTTCTTTATTATGCCGACTCTTATCTATGATTCCTTACTGAAAATCACTGCTTATATAGCGCTTATTGGTGTTAGAGAAAGTAATTTTTTGTAGGACAAAGGGGGAGGAAGAGAATAAGATTAATAGATAGAATGAAAGGGAATATACATTACTGGGAATTCCAAGAGGGAAGTTCAATTTGGGGTGAGAGAAAATGCGGGGTGATACACAAAATACACCATGAAAACATACGAAGCTCATTGGTCCTAAGTTATCGGCTTCTTTATTTGTCGGTTGGTAACTATTGATGTTTGTGGGATCAGCAACTTGGTAGGTAGTGTACTGTCGACTACTCAAATGGCAGTCATCTATAAGTTTCGAAAAAGAAGTGTTCCCTTGGTCATAAGTTATTTAGTTCTATTAATTGTCATTAATTGTTTTATATCTAGAGATTCTTCCTTAAGCTAGGTCTAAGCATCCTCAATGAATACCGATATATTTTCTTGAATGTAATATGCTAATATTAATGATTATTTATTGCTATCCTGATTGTTACCTCTGGGTGTTGGACCTTGGCATGCAAATGAATTGATGACTTCTGCTGTTGCAGGAGTCATCAATTCATTTGGAACAGGAATGTATTCCCGAAGGAATTATAACATACCGCGCAATACACCCCATGGGCAACATGAAAACGTCCCCGATATTATCTAGCGATACCGTTCACCTCGGGAAGAAACACTCCAGCCACAACTCTGCAACAGCTCTCAACAGGAATGCACTCTTATTTCTACGATTAAAGTGGTCTACTTAATATCTACCGAAAATGAAGTAAATTGAGCGCATTTTGCAACTTCGGTTGTCTTTCGATGAGCACGTATGGAGAGGACTGAGAGTATGTTCAGGTTGATGCATGTGTCTTTATGACCAAAATCACTTTTGTATATGTTTAGTTTATTTTATGTTTTTAAGTTCATTTGTTGTTTGTTTTATTTATCTGTGAGCATGTTTGTTTTTATTTTGATTTTTTTACTGATTTAATGCTATGGTGATAAAAGATAAATAAGGATTTGTTAAGCAGAGAGCCATCTTGAAGTGGATGTACTATAAGATTGAGATTAAAACCAGCGTCAAGTGATTTTTACCTTGACTTTAATCGCTGTGATACGTTAAGGTTGAATATTTTATGTATAATATTGAATATACGCCTATTTGAATTGCTGTATGATTTTACGTGCAACATCCAGTTGAGTATTCCTCGGCCATGAAAAACCTGAAGTACTCACCGGTTAGAGTATCTCATTCAGTACGCTCGGAGTATTAGATACGTTTCACTTTCAGTCACGCATACCAGTTTCCTTCCTTTTCAGGGGATTCCCGTTGTTCGCTTCGATACTAACGAACTCTTTTCCCCGCCTTCCGTATCCAACCGCAGAGGCTTTATACCATCTCAATGCATCGGTTTCAGTCCCTTTTGAGGAACTGGACTAGTGGCTTAGCTCTGAATAGAGTAGCACTATTCATTCATCCGTGGAAAAACGTTTAAATTCAAGTTGGAGTTTGTACGACGTGTTCTTCAACGTTTCCTGTCTGCGGTTATTAGTATTCTGCCGTGTTTTCTCTGCTATGAATAGTTCCTCAAACTAGGCTTAGTCTAGTTGAATGGCTAGTTTTTCATCTTTGCGATTTCTTCTTTTCATTTCATCATTTACCGGCATTGCACGTACGTCAGCTTACTCGTAGACTCAAGAGTGCCTGAAATGATTTGCGATGGGTAAGCTCTTAACTTATCAATGAATGAAGTGATTTAAAATAGAAATCCCATTACATATGTGTTTTTCTGTCGTTTTCATTGCAATGCAGTGTCTGTCGATAATGTTCAGCGATCATAATTTTTTGAATGGAAGCCGAAAACGCCGAAAAATAAACCGAAGTGCTTTTCTGTATTTCGGGGGCATGTGGGCCTCCATTGTTATTTTACATCGCAACACAATTTCCCGAGAAGCAAAAAGGAAATACTGACGTAATATCCGACACGAGGTTTAATTTCTCCTTTTTTGCGCTCAAATTATGATTTTTTTTCACACGTTTTATCAGTGATTCAACACGTTAAGATATTTGAGTTTAGAGGTCACCCTAAACTAAACCACACGCGGGAGAATTTCATAGATTTGTGGAAGAGGAGCCTGTTTATTTCCGTGGGTGATCTCACATTTCGATGATGTACGAATCGACTTTAATTTTAATTGTGGCATATAGTAGCGTAGGTTATGCTTAGTTAGTATCATATGGGGGAGTCCGAAGGCTCTACCTCGACCCCATCGATCCATAGATCAGGAATAAAGCGTTCGTAAATATATCCTTACGTAGCTGGAGGTAGTGTTTGAAATAGCAATAGGTTCGACTATATATAAATTGAAATTTAATAGAAGGTTACTGTTTACTGGGTAATTTATGGGAGAAAAGAAGAAAACATTCATCTAAGGGTCCCAGAATCAATCCACGTGAGTTTTCTTGAGATCCGCTGGGACACCACGTTCCCCAATTATTTTTTGTAATGACTCTTAACGAGATCCTCGTATTTTTTAGTCGATCATGCCTCCATTCTTTTTGACCTCGATCGAAAACGCATTCTAAGAAGTGATTCTAAATTCTTCGTTAGAACTTTCGCGGGTACTCGTCGTGTGTTAATTTAAAATTTTTGGGCTACGTTGCCGCGTAAAATTTTATTGGGCGACCAGAATCGGTCGGGAAACGTTGGGCCACCCAAAAATTGACGCGGCAACACAGCCCAAAAGTTTAAATTTAAGAAGTGATTCTTAAGTTAAAACCCAAATTTGTAATTATTCATTGTTCATTGCGGCCGACCAAAATTCCTGAATTGATGTAGAGCGAAAACTTAATACCCAAAGAAATGATCGTATTCCTTAACGTCTGTCGGTCGAATGCTTTTAATCCAAACTCGGCAGCTCTCTCGATGACGCCTCCATTCCACCATTATGCCTAATTACTCACGCACCTCGAATGGGTGGAAATCACCTCATCTGTTGAGTATCTCGCGAGATAATTGCCGCGGAGAAGCGAGTGGGACCCCACCTGAGGGAGGCACTCTGCACTTAGCCCCAGCTTGTGAGGCGAGACGCTTGCGGTGCCTCAAAAGGAGCCGCAGCCACCTGTGCGAAACGTCGATGATCCCCTCCTCCTTGATCGAGAAGGATTGGGGCTGGATTAAAAAAAATCTTCATAGTTTCACTTCATTTCTATCATACACCCTGTTAATTTATGGAGAATTCATTGAACAGTTGCCGGCATTGATGGAGGCGGGGTAAATTCCTTTCCCGGAACACAAATGGCCGCGGGTTCGAGTCCCGCCTGTTTTCTTTGTGCAGGGCATGGATGTTCGTGTGAGTTCGATTTTTATACTAAAAACCCCGATGTAAAAGACCAATGTGCTGTTTTTGGTGGCACATGAATAAATAAATTGTGCAAGTATTTTTTGTGGCTTATGTATATCCTTACGTAGCTGTAGGTAGTGTTTGAAAAAGCAATAGGTTCAAATATATATATAAATTGAACTTTAATAGAAGGTTACTGTTTACTGGGTAATTTATTGGGGAAAAGAATAAGATGCGCATCGAAGGGTCGTGGAATCAATCCACCTGAGTTTTCTTGACATCCCGCTTCAGAAAAACCTCGTTATGCAGCATTCTTTTTGTCAGAAATCGTGGTTAATCTTAGGTGATCCTGGGAATACAAAATTACCCTGAATGTGTAAATTTAATATGACGACATTTTAATTCAAGATGATATGTGGCCTCAACTATAAAAGTATCATTTCTTTGAAACTCAAGTATTAACTGTTTTTATATTTTCTTGTGAGTATTAACGGCAAAATGACCTGACCTGGGCCTTAATTTCATTCTTACTCTGTGTTCAGTTTATTCCTACTAAGTAAGTCATATTCTTAATTTCCGTGATTATCATCGATGAAAGAGCATATTGACTTTAATTTTAATTGTGGTTTATAGATGTGTGATTTCCGCCTTCCTTTTCATTTCATGTTTGCGTTCCTTTAGTCATCGGCATACAATGGTGTCGTCGTACTTTTGATTTATTTTTTTCTTTACGCAATCACAGTGCCGTATAAAATTTTTGATACTATTTTCATGCGTTTGTAGTTGAAAAAAATTTATGAATGTTTAATGGTAATATTTGCGTGCGCAATACTTTTTATTCCGTTGTGAAGTACCACATTTTCAATGCAGAAAAATTTTAAAGGGACATTATGCTGTAGGGGTTGTGTATGATCTTATTTAGAAGCTCAGACCCAGATTCGCAAGCAAACCTCTTCCCTCGCCTCGGTTTTCATGGCCGCAGTTCCATTTAAAGGTAGTCACTCGTTCGCAGTTTTCATCATGCGGCAAAAGTCCTCTCACTCCACCGTTGCTAGGTCTGCGCGTTTGCAACGGAGTCACGAAGCGCACGTCTGGGTCTCACTGCTGCTTGCCACGCCCAAGGCTGGAGCAGACCAGCCTACACCCCTTCACATCACCGGGAATAATAAAGCCAGCCGGGAGGCTGAGGAAGTAAGAATCATAGTGGCAAAAGATCGTGTTCCTACCAGAGTCGCCCCATTTCAAGCCGCTTCTTTGAATGAGCCAATTAGGGCATGATGAACTGGCCTTAAATATAATATAGAGACGTGATCCAAGAAAGGAGGCCTATTGTTAACGCCACGATTGAAGCAAAATGAAATGAATATTCGCTGCTCCCCGTACACAGTGCGCCTTATATCAGAAGTGTTGCGCGATTAAACCAAACAAGCGCAAAAATCAATTATTCAAGAAAATAATCGCGGGCTAGTCATCGGAGTAGCTTTATGGAGAAACCCGGTATTGCGCAATAAATGCGAGCGTTTCATGCATGAATATTATTTGCCTTGACCGGGATTTGAACATGGATCTCCAGAATTCGCGCCCGATGTTATAATAAAGAAGCTACCATGTAATATAGAATAATAAAAGCATTGTTATATTTCACACATTATTTATTCAAAAACTCTACCGTTTTCGACCATTTCTGGTCATTATCAAACGGTAACAAAGTTAAAGGTAACGACTACCCGTGTTACCTCTTGATAATGACTTGAAAAGGTTGAAACCGTTAGAGTTTTTAATCAATAATGTGTGGAATATAACAATGTTTATTTTTGATTTCATCATGTCCTCATTCCATGGAGTGAGCTCGCAAACCATTGATTTGATACCATTTAAGAATCAAGACATCAAATGCCTGTATATGAATTATATTTTAAACTTACTCCTCAGAATTATTTCCATTGTAAGATTTTAATATTTGTGATACCGGCAAATGTTGCCAAGTTTTACAAAGGAATTCCTTAAAATTTCCTTGGGGTAACCTTAGTTTGAAACGAGTAATCTGTCAGGATGACAAAGAAATGATACGAGCGATTTACGGGGTGTAACGCGTCCTATTAAGAGAGGGCGATTATGTAGTGCATCCTTGGGTAGGTGGCGCAATTGGTAATTGGCGATCTCCTTCCGATTCTAAAGGCCGTTTTACACGGTACACGGAATTGCGCAGGTTAGAGCTGCATTAATTTCTAAAATGGCGTGGAATTGCGCGAATGCATGAACGAAATTAGAACAGGGGCTATTTTGCCGTCTCGCATCCACGCATTCTCGCATGTGTTCTCGCAATTCACCGCTTTACACGACGCAATTTTGATTGCGCCTTCACACGTACGTCAGACTGCGCAATTCCGTGTACCGTGTAAAACGGCCTTAACACCCGAACGTTGGGAGGGAAGTCAGTGCATTCGGATGCATCCTCACACCCTGGAAGGATTGCACGCTCGTTGATTTTTTAGTTCCGTTGCTTGATTGGGAAGCTGTTCTTCTTCGCGAGAGAAAAATAACGAAGTTTAATAAGCTGCGCGATCACATAAATCATTTGGTCTTCTCCAGTGGCGCTAATGGGGCGAGGCATGTTAAGTGGGAGAGAAAAAACTGCACCGCTAAGGAATTTATCTGCCCCGTAGACTTTTAATGCATGTTTTTGACTTTGG
The DNA here is from genome assembly GCF_921293095.1 of Ischnura elegans. Lineage (NCBI taxonomy): Eukaryota > Metazoa > Arthropoda > Insecta > Odonata > Coenagrionidae > Ischnura > Ischnura elegans. Next base: position 62,388,522 of record NC_060251.1, read on the forward strand.
TTTTAATCATTCTCCGGTTGCTTCATCGTCGAACGGCGTTCTATCTATTCGGAAGAGTCACCTGGGAAATACTATAGTCTTCCTCTGGAGAAATATGTGAGGCGGTAATTATAAACTTGTTTCGTCTTGGGAACTACCTCCAGGTCCTAATTCAGCCGCGTCAAACTTATTTAAGTGCATCGGAATTTCGAGAAAATTAACTTACATGAAGTCTGGATTTTCACGTATTCCATTCATTTTCATTGTTATGCATGTAGTATAAGAAAGTGACCATTACACGTGAAGTTGTTGAAATTCTTAAGGCTTAAATACTTCTCTCATTGATCACAACAATTGAATTGATAGAAATGTACATGTTAAAGGTAATATTTAGAAGAATAGCGCGGAATTTGTTTCAAAATGTGGAAGAGGATAATGTGAATTCTGTGGGTCCATTGTAATTTATAGCATAGAGTGTAGAATTAGCTTTACAAATGGTAGGATTTTCTAGGCTTTCAGCAAAAACATCTTGAATTATCCATTACTTTTCAAGAGGTATTTTAGGTCAGTGGGCACTCAGCAAAAGGCAAAACCGATAGTATTTTTAAAATGTCCGCACCAGGTCAATGAACGCAAAGCGATCCATTTTTGCCAGTTAATGCAGTTGAATATTTTTTCGCTCATTAGAAATTGATTAAAAAAATGATAAATCCGATAGATATCAAAATATCGAGGTTAAATTTCGTTCGATAGCCCTAATTATATTTATTCAGTTCATTTTCTCAGTAATTGTGCATTTACCCGTGAAATTCGGATCGCTCCAACGTCAGCATCGCGACTGGCGACTTTATTCACCCCATTCAAGTGCACGGTGAGTGACGGCGCATCTGACGGCCTACTACAGAATCCTCCTACTATAACATACGATTGGTTAGAGTAGGAGAAGGTGTTTGAGTGTGTGGTGTGCTGACGAAATTCCCACACGATCGCCGTAGGGAGTTATTTCTCTCCATCGCTCCCCGGTGGCGTTCCTATGGAATCACGCACGTGTCCACGAGGATCGACGCTTGCAATGCGTGTGGCTTAATCGCCATTGGTAGGGCGGAAGAGGTGCACGGCTCGGAATGCCTCCTTGCCTTCCGAATGCCGTCATTATGTCTGACGCTGCCGTTTGGAAGGAGTGGCCTAAGAAAAGAAAACGGAGTGGAGGGATATTTTTTTTTCTCCATATTTTGAGTTGCATCCCACGGTACTACGTGGATCAAAATAATTGAAAAAAATCCTCGTTTATTTATTGTTAATATTATAATGTATTCAGATAAGCTAACACGAATTATTAGAAATTCTAACCTCCGATGGCGCTGACGTAATTTGCCAATATGGCCGACGCATCGAGGAGAGTGTTGCGATAACATTGTTGTAATAAGATGTATTGTCGAGGCACTGCGAAAAATAAAGTATGAAGTAACAAGGAAGATTTTTCTTGGTTTTGAGAAAGTATTTCGATAACTAGGGGGAACGGCAAATAGCAACACTGATTTAGGAAGTGATAAATTATAACAGGAATATCTGCTACTTGCTCACTGCGCCTGTTTCCCATCCCAAATTGAATTTTCCTTTACAATTCGCAATGAGACCTATTTCCAATCATTTGGTCTGTTATTACTATTATTTTTCTTCCCTTAACCAGCTTGTATAACATTATTCCCTCCAACACGGCGTTTAACATCCCTTCCCCTCAATGAAGAGTTATATTTGCTAGCATTTAACTTCTTACGCAATCATAATCGAGCCGAATGTGATGATAAACTCTGCCTCTCCTGAGCCTGCCTCTGCGGAAGGAGTGGCCGGATAGTGGAAGTGGGATTTCTTCACCCTCTTCTGCATTTTTTCCCTTTAATATCGGTAGTTCCACTTCATCATTGCCTCCCCTCCTCGGCTGCCCCGGAGGCTCCTTCTTGCGGTGGACGTCGATGGCCGCTGGAGGGGTCCTCTTGCCGCTCCCCTCTCCCCAAAGACTGGAAGGAGGACGTCGGTCGACCGTTATCTCTTGCCCGAGGGAGACCCACCGCTGACGTGGACACTCCTCGCTCGTACTCTGCATTCTTTAATGAAACTCCTTACGGACTCGTTTGTGTTGCTATGGGTTGCGTATTTTTTTCTCAAAAACCTCCGGACGTTTGGTCAATCGGTCATTTTACGTATACAGGGAGACGCAAGTTTGTTTATATCCGGATCTTGCCGAAGCGAACCATTTAAGCATGTTGGATTTAAACTTTTTGAGTGGGTTAAATTCAGTAAATTCGTGAATATCAAAGGGTTATATTCAGTAAATTCGTGAATATCAAAGGATTAGAATTTAGGAGAAACGAGTGGGCAGCTATGTCCTACCAATCTTACAGTTAGTGTTGTTGTCTAATAGTGATGATGACAAAAACAGAAGCAAGATCCATGATAAAAGAACACAAGATTCACACTTTTTATTCAAAACTCAACAACCGACCATGGTTTCCACACATTGTATCATTTTCCTTGACTTCTTTTTTGGACTAATAGTGTGGAAATTACCATCTGTGTCCTTTTAACATGGATACATCGAACTTTCACAAAATCAAGCCTGAAACGATTTTATACAGAAGCAAGAGTTGTAAGCCGTTTTATCTACCACGCCGATGGAACTTATTCCTATCCATCCCGGTGAGAAATATATTTCAGCTAGTTCTTCGAGGAAACTCTTTACATAGGTACTCGTTTGTGTTGCTATGGGTTGTGTATTTTTTTTCAAAAACCTCCGGACGTTTGGTCAATCGATCATTCAACGTGTATGGGGAGACCCAAGATTGTTTTTATTCGGATTTTGCGGAAGCGAAGTATTTTAACGTGTGGGATTTAAACTTCTGAGTGGGTTATTTTCAGTAAATACATGAATATAAAAAGGTTAGGAGAGCGGAGTGGGCAGGTATGTCTTACCAATCTTCGTGTTGTTTACATTAATGACAAAAACATGTTATATGCTATGTTACATGCTATAATGATGAAACGGAAGCAATAATTGTGAATCATTTTATCCCCAGCGTAGATGTAAATTATTCTTATCCATTCCGTTGAGAAATAAATTTCAGCTAATTCTTTCAGGAAACTCTTCACGGACTTGTTTATGATGCTATGGGTTGCGTTTTTTTTAAACTCCTGGCGTTCGGAGGTTTAAAATTTCAACCACTCAATTGAACATTCAACGTGTGTGAGCCAAGTTTGTCTTAATTTCGGGTCATGGCGAAACGAACAAATTAAGCATGTATGATATAAATCTCTGAATGGTTTATTTTCAAGTATTAGGAGGCATCATAAACACTCAATGGTCTTATTTTTACATTGCTTCGTGACTTATCACTTGTTTACAACTTTTTTATCATCCTAATATTTTCAGAGTATATATTTTCGTTTTTTAATTGATTTTATTCATACCAGCTATTTATTTATGAATTGAGTATGCTACATACTAATCGATTTCGAGTGCATACCAATTTCTTTTATTCAAAGGTTTTGATTTTATAATAACTATGGAATGGTAATGACTATGGTACGACTTCGTACTATTCGATTTCGAATATATATCAATTGCTTTTAATCAAAGGTTTGCTATTATTCAAAGGTTACGTACTAATCCATTTCGATTGCGTACTGATTGCTTTTATTTAAAGGTTTTGGTTTTATAATTGACTATGCAATAGTAATAACTATAGTTCGACTTCGTACTAATCGATTTCGAATGTATACCAATTGCTTTTACTCAAAGGTTTGCTTTTATTCAATTTTTTTATTTTGCAATCGACAATGCAATGGTAAAAACTATGGTTCGACAACGTACTAATCGACTTACGTAGCCCACCATGCGTCGAAATTGTTATCGAAGTGTGCAGCTGCTGTTTCGTTCAGCTGAGTCGCTCGGTAACCATCCTTCGCCGTGATATGCAGCAGCAGCAGCTCCCGTATTACCACGTGATCGCCCTGTGATTGAGTTGTCCTTGTTGCACTTGGGACTTTCTCATGCACCTTCGATCCATCACGACGTCCGATTCCCAGGGACGGGAGGGCGGCGAGTGATTGAAAAGCTACCGGGGAAATGCTGCAGATGTGTGCATCTACCTATGTGTGTGTACGTATGGCGAGCTCGCCAGAAAAAAAGTCTTGGCGCCGTTCCATTGTTTCGCAACGCGCTGCACAACGAGGCGGGGAAGAAGTTTCCCCATGGGTGCAAGGCAGAGGGAGAATAGGGACCAAGTGGGTAGCTTTTATGTTGTGCTTTATGCTTCAATAAACCTCCTCCTCTATTTACTGTTCCCGCTGTTGATTCGCAATTTTCCTCAGGGTTCTGTCACGCAGCGCAGCCGTCGCCATGGTTTTTTGCCATCGGCTATGCGATGGTGAAAACCATGGTTCCGCAACATAATAATCGATTTCGATTGCATACCAATTGCTTTTATTCAAAAGTTTTATTTTGCAAGTGACTATGCAATTGTAAAACCATGGTTCCACTACGTACTAATCCGTTTCGATTGCGTACTGGTTGCTTTTATTCAAAGGTTTTGGTTTTATAATCGACTATGCAATAGTAATAACTATGGTTCGACTTCGTACTAATCGATTTCCAATGTATAAAAATTGATTTCTGTCAAAGGTTTGCTTTTATTCAAATTTTTATTTTGCTATCGACAATGCATTGGCAAAAACTATGGTTCGTCTGGTGCATAAAAACTATGGTGCATACCAATGGCTTTTATTCAAAGGACGATGGTCAACCAATTTTCCAATGGTCAACTGATTCCTCATAATCAATGAAAGAATCGGTGTCCAAATATTTTTCCATAGTTATTAAATATAAATGTGTGGTTTTCGATTGTCGATAATTGCTCTATTTAATGTCATTTTCTTGTCTTTGGTCCAAATGTCCGATGATATTTAATTTTTAGTGGCCTTTGATTTTCGATTATATTCAGTTTTCGATGGTCGCTCAGTAATAAATGCTCTTTAATTGTCTTTGTGTCTCGATAGTCATTTGTCGAATGCCAAATTTCGAGGAATACCGAATGTCGTTGTTGATAGATTGAGACCATAGTAGGCATCAACAGTCAGATGCCCATTGAAAATCGAGTGGCCAGCGACATCCGGTAGATCATGGACCATTGAAATATATAAATTCAGGAGAACCAAGCGTGATGGAGTGGGATTTTTCGTGTTGAAATAAACAGCTTGCAAATTTCTTCGATTAACGACTCGAGTAAAAGTTTGTAATTGGAACATTGGAAGGTTGTTTGCTTAAACATTGAAATAAAATATTGAATGTCGATCACCGACAACGGAGCCCATAGATCGATTTTAACTATCGCAACTCGATGGAAAATTGACTCATCGAACAGGCCCGGTGCAACTCACGAGTGTTGCTACAGTTCTATGAGCCCTGAAAAAAAGAGGAGATTGGTAGCGTAGGAAAGAAGTCGATGTATTCTCAGCCGGAAACGTTGTTGTGGTTTTACGCCGTCGATTGGTTTTGCCGGATCGCTGCGAGGCTGAGTAAGAGGAGGGAAAGTGACGAAAGGATTGAGGATTTAAAGGGGAGTTACGTCACACCTTTTTTACGCGAGCCATTTTCTACCACGAACGTCTTGTTCCTCACTCAGCTTGGAGCTTAGTCACATAGGCTCTCTTGAGTCCCTCCCCAACATCACGAATTTTCTTATCTCGTGGATTCGGGGCGATTGGAGAGAAATTGGTGCAGCGTCTCGTTCCGACTGAATTGCACTCCATCCAGTCTGTCGAACCAAAGATTTCGACCGTTTTCATTCACCGGGTGCTGCCGAGGTTTGGGTTGTAATTTTCGCATGTTAGTTTATACTTTTTGCCGAAATTTATGATAGTTGTGGTTGAGAGGAATCAAAGGAAAAGCAGAGGATCTAGAGGAATCCTCTTACTTACTGCTTAGCGCTATTCGAGCTGGAGCTACTACTATAGCAATCGGAGTTAGCGCTCTTCGTTTTAATTGTCAAGATTACGTATTAGTTTAGGCCGGGACCCGAAAAGCTAATATTCGTTTCAGTAAAATATCTCATGTGGGGCTGCTTCTGTGAAGAAAACGAAAAAAAATCGTAAAATTTGAATGAAAAAAAAGCAAAAACCTGTTGCGGTTTTTCTTAAATAAAAATCATTTATAGCAGAAACGGGGAATCCTCATCCAATAGATGGCAATTTTGAGCCACCATAGTTCTTTGCACATACCTGCGTCGAAACACAAAGTTTTAAGTCACCAAAGCTTTCTCTCGTCTAGGTCGTTGTTTGGTGGTGATTCAGGAAAAGTTGTGTCAACCTTTGAAGGAATTATCATATCACTGCTGACCAGAGCTCTAAGCCGAATTTAGCTTTATGTATACTCTTATACAAAGCTAAATAATCCAATTAGAATATTCACTTTTGATTTTTGGAATCATTTTTGTTTGGTAATCACCAATATTCTTAAAATTATTTGAAGTGCTGCCTTAGATCATAATGTTTGGTGAAAAATCCGTTGGAAGCTGTGAGTAATTTCTTTTGTCAGTGTTATCTTAATCGCCAGTGATAGTGCCGTATGATATAGATTCAATGATTGTATCACATTTTTACGACAATATTGTGTAACGCCAACCATTATCTGCACTTAACTATAAAATTATAAACATTGCACCAATACCTCTTGTCTTCTAGAGTCTTCAATTGAACATCCCATCCGTCGGAAATACCTTGTAACGCGGCGTTTAACGAAACACGAACTAAAGAAATTACTTACAGCTTCAAACGGATATGAACGGATGATGGATCTGGTCAAGAAACGCGTTGTACTTCGGTTCCTCTTCATGTTGTTGCAGCGCCTTGTCGATATCTCACGTCTCTTTAGAGCTGTGTGCTAAGAAAAGAACTGCCTATGCTTCGAAGAAAATCATATCGACGCTGAAAACGAAAACTGTCCGCGCAGATTTTCTTGCGCACGACTTTCATAGAGGAGGTGCACGAGCAAATTTCCTGATGTTCGATTTTAGTCGCTTTCGAAGTCGTGTTTGTGCACTCATGAGTGGGAAATAACCGTTGCAAATCTGTGAAAGCTTTCTAACCTTGTATTTTACATCCCTATTTTGCTGTAACCTTGGATTTGTAGCTACTGGACAGTACTAGTTACCGATGAAAGTTTAGTGTAAACAAACTAAAAGGAAAGAAGGAAAATGGAATTCCTTTAGCCTGCCATTTTATAAATACTAAAAATATATCAAGTGTTGACTGCATTCAAACTTGTTTGTTTGTCGGAGGCGTTGTTAAACTCGTAGATGCGATTGGCTATATGAAATTTCAGTTCTCCTTAGAGAAAACCTATATTAAACTTAAAATAATAACAACTTTTAAATTACTAGGACAATAAACTTAACATTTAGGGATTACATATATAGGATAGTATACGTATTAAACATTGTTAATGGAATAATTTTTCATATTTGTTTCTTAAAGTTCTCTGGTGGATATGGTGAAACTGATCCCTCATCTATTGGTGAATGAAATTCAATTTAATGAAATGAAATCATGATACGTTATATCATTTAGTTTGATGAAACCGGTCGTCTCATTGAATTATTATTATAAAAAGTGGACTATCGCATTCCGTGCGGTGGTAGATTCTTTCATTTGCATGTCCTTCTTGCGTGCCGCAAATCGTGAAAATGGAAGATGTTCGATTATCACGGTTGAGTTTGCATTGAATCGTGCAAAGAAAGCGGGCGGCAAACGTCTGTCCTGAGGTTTTTACCAGTCGAGTGAACCTTTTATCGGCGGCTTCGCTTTTCGGATTTGAGATCGCGGGCACGTGTGCTTTTCGGCAAATGTTGTGAGGAACTCGCGCGACAAAACGGCAGACGGGGAATTGGGACGCACCGGCAGGTCGCTCAGCTTGTGGGACACAGGTTACGATTCAAACTCACTCACACACCCGCGATGTTGCTCCTGTGGGCCAATCACAAGGCATCGCTGCACCCTCTCCATTTCTTCCCCTACCTTTCCTCCCCCTCTCTCGAATGAGGGTCAGAGCGTCTGCCTGTCTGGTCCACTTGCTCTGATCATGCCGCTGCCGTCCCATAGTAGGAGTGTAAAATGAAAATTGCACTACACGTGGCCCAGTTGGGTGGGGGCCCTCCCAATTTTGTTTTGAGTCCGTCCCTCGGGAGCTTGGGTCCTCAGGAAAGGGACGGATTTACCCATTATTACCAATTTTTGCTGCTAATTAACATTAAAAATGTGCATTTTCCGCTGTATTTAGGAGGGATTTAAGCCAAGTTTTCTTTGGTGCTATAAAGCTTAATGGCGAAACATGTAGCTGCCACAATGATAATAATGAAAGAGTAGAAAATTCTCATATTTTTAAAGTAGTCGTCTTGATAACGAATATTTCTCGGGTTTGCATCCAGGTTAAAGCTTTTATACAAGCCGACGTTTCGGAAGACGACTTGTCTTCGAACCTCAAGGCTTGACGATGGAAGACAAGTCGTCTTCCGAAACGTCGGCTTGTATAAAAGATTTAACCTGGATGCAAACCCGAGAAATATTCGTCAGCAATATTCACCAGGAAAAATTTAAATAGAGTAGTCTTGAAATTTAATTTCTCCTAGAAGCAGCTCTGGGTTAGAATGGGTTAAGCTCGGAGTCCAGGCAGATTAGACCACCAGACAATCCAAATGGTCCACCTTTAGCTTTTGTTTGTGTCTGCGTTTGTTGGTGTTTTGGTATCATTTTTATGTATTATATTCATCATTCACTCAGTTATTCAACTCGAATCGTTATAAATACTTGGAGGATTTTTGCTTTGTGGTGTCTGAAGGCTTGATCCAGTATCCTACGTGCGCACTTCGCTTATATTTGGATCAGGCCTTTTTCATTATGGCCACTGGAGGTGATCAAAGGAGGAAGTATCGCCCCGTTCGACCAGTCATATTTAGTCTTTTATTCCTGACATATTACTTGTCTCAAACTTATACCAATATCTTAAAATTCTAGGGATATGCATGGAGTGTACCGAAATACTCGAGTTATACCGGTTTCAATAAACTATATCACACAGCATATCATGATTTCATTTCCTTTAAGTGAATTTCATTCAACAATACATGGTGGAATAGTTTCACGAAATTCACCAAAGAAATACATACTCCGGTTTATTCGGTAAGCATTCATTCCTATTTCAATATGGAAATTTGACCTTAAATAACACACCAAGATAAAATAAAGTATTTGAGCTATGGGTAAATGCTGATCAGGATCCACACCATGCACCGTGAACATGTTACGATGGTAGCTTAAATTTGAATTCATTAATATGTTGGTAATAAATACAATCGATGGCGACTGATGCTTCCTTATTGGTTGCGCTGCGGCACCGTGATTCAATGCAAATAATACCTCATCACTCTTTTCATTAATATTGTTTTAAAAATGATACTTTATATGACATCATTCAATAATAATATCCTTAGCCTCGGAAAAATGGTTTATTTCTTAGCTTCATGAATATCCTTGTGGACGTTTCACCCGGTGCAATACCCTTTGGTAGAGTAAAAGTTGGAGCGGTAAAAGTTGAAGTAAGTCATTGTATTCAGGAGCGGTGCATTCATCATATTTTTCGAGTAGCTGGAAGAATGATGCACTTGAATTGAATTTAGCATATTTTAGTGTGATAATGAGAGGAGCTAATTGAGGAGTTAGAGTCGCTAGGCCACGGTACCAGTGGTCATATATCCCATGTTACGTCTCGCTCTTTTGTATCTGGTGCGAAAACCGCTACATTTTATGGGCTGTTCGGTCAGGTGGTCTTTTTGCCTCGGGCAGTATGTCTCAGATCGTTTCCTCCCTGGTCGCCGCTTCCGTTATTAAAAGAATGGACGCACTGCTTCACGGATCGGACACATTTAGCGTATCAATGTTCCGCCTTTCGGATACCGCATTTCGTTCGTTTAATGCCATTGTCCATGCCATCCGGTGGCTTTTCTCTGTGGCTTATCCCCTGAAATTAACACTGGCCCCATAAACAATGAAGTTCTCTGACCTTTTATTGAAGATTTTTATGTTAAATGTCTATTTTCTATGCCTAAAGTGTGTTAATTATAATAAGTAGCATTCTGTCGGTTAAGGTAGTCAATATAGAATTTTAAGAAAGATCTCCTTATTTTGTGTTAGGGTAAAATAAGCATGACCATGTCATTTCCTCATAATGAGTATTCGAGTTTTCTCATTCCTTAAATATTGTATGTTATAATATAAGATATTAGCAATAAAAGACACTTTGTTACTTCTACAATATCTTTTTAAAAATCCGACCGTTTTTGGCTGTTACGCCAGTATCAAGTACGAAAATTTTAAAAAATATAGTGCCAGTAACAAAGTGCCTTTTATTGCTAATACGGAGCCCTTCCACCACGTACAAGCCACAAGTTTCGATTTAAAATGTAAGAGTTAGAATGTTATAGTAATATAAACTATAATTATTTCCTTAAGATTGATGGATGACAAGTTTCATTGATAGGCAGGTGCTTTTTCAATTATATTGCCTTGACGCATGCTTTTCTACTTGAATAATTTTTCCCTCAGTATTAAAAGTTTCTTAAGGGTAGTTGTTGACACTGTTTTATGAGGAGTATGGCGACCTTACGTAATCACTTTCTCGATTGTGGAATGGCGGATAAATATCTGAGGATGGACTAAGATGAGCATTGCATAGTGTCCGATCATCTGCTTTATCTGTTTGGTTTACTTTTCAAGGAAGTTGCAGTATAATGAAGGCAGGAAGGGAAAGGATTTTTAATGTGCAAAAAATAAAAATTGCATTCCAAGTAAGGGGCATGGAATAATGCTATTGGCAAGCATAACGCAGGAAGTTTTGCAATTGGCATTTAGTCATGCTTAGAAATTGTTTTTATTCTATTACATAGAAGATGAAGATGCAAGTATTTGTTAGATGAATGAATCGTGAATGGACAATTTAGCCTTGAACGAATCGTAAAAGATGTGTGCTATTTTTTTTATAAACAAGTTTCACTGAAAGCGATGGTGTCAATGTCGTCATATAAATTCTCTCTTTAAATCAATTTCGATAGCCCTCATATCCGGAATCACTTCAAGCCATTTAAAGTTTTTCCGGACGGAAAGTTCCAAGCGTTTCAACGATTTTCACAATTTTTGCTTTGCCGAAGTCACTCTAATTCCAAATGCTACCATGTGTACACGCAGAAGCATTGCGAAGGCAACAAGTCTAGCAGTTAGGTACTGCTCTTCATTTTTTACAGTTCTCTCGTTCTTTTTCTTAAGTTTCGAACATATAACGCGTCACTAAGTGAGGCAAAGTGCGACCGGCCGATGGGGAGCAGTGCGTCATTTTAATTTTGCTGTGACATGAACTGCGATGGTTTAGGGTGTAAGACCCTACAATGCCAAGAAGGGTTTAGGTTTTAGATATAAAGGACTGTTTTTTTATTGAAAGCAATTGTAAAAATAAATTATTGACTATTTCTTTTAGATTACTTATTTTTGTCCAGCGTAATTGTTATTATAGTTATGCTTTCTTAGGAGCGTATTGATCGTGTTTAATTAACTAATTATTATTTCATCAAATAAAACCATTATTTGATGAAATAATCGCGGTCTTGAGAGCGGAGTACATTTAAGATTTACGCTTAGTGCACTTCCTTTGAGAAATTCCACTGAGGAAAAATAATTTGCCTTTACCGGGGTTCGAACCTGAATCTCCTGCATTCGGGGCAGATGTTTAATGATAAGCTACACGCGCATTGAACAGTTAAATTATTATAAGCACACCTGGCGTGAATTCGGGTGCGAACCCGGGCGAGGCAACTGATTTTCCCTTTGCGGAATTTTCAGGCATCACAAACCCATTTGCGGAATCGTTACTGAACAGAATACGATAGTGTCTATTTTAATGATAATACGTACCTACTTTGGGTTGAATGATCTAGTAGTTGTGCGGTCGATGTTCGCTACCTGGGCGGGTGGGACTCTAAAATTACGCCTTTATCTCCGGCTTGATCTCTGGGCTTCGTCGTGGAGGAGGAAATTCGCTCGTTAGGTGGAATGGGATGGGCACGAGGCATGTCATCGTCGCTGGTGACGGAAGTCTTCGCCTGGAAAGTCTCCCGTAACTGTAATCGTGCCTGTCTTCATTCTGCCTTGCGCGCCGCAATGGCTAAATGCTGTGGCAACAGGCATGCAGTAGTGAATTCGCTCTTTGCGCTCCTTTTGCTTAGCAGTCAGATGATTTTTTTTTGCAAATTTCGTTGGTGTCTTAGCCAACGTAATGAATATTATGATAATATAGGTAAACTTCTATCGGGATTCTCACCGGGTTAAAAATCCCATTTCTGCCGACGTTTCGAGCTCCGACTCGGGGCTCATCGCAAGGGCTGTTAAATGTCGTTTCGAGGAAATTGGCCGTCTGAAATTCACAAAATATCACGGAAGGCCAATCGGTGAGATGTCACCATTTTATGTTTACCTTCACCCTTTTAATATTGAGCATAGGGTACGAGTTATTTATATCACCTACGAGTAGTCATTGTTTATGAATATTTTTTTCTAGTCGTAGGCAAGCATTTCCATTAAGTTCTGAATAATTTGGATGATATTTAGGCGTTTTCCCATCATATTTCATGTATTAAACATTATTACATTATTCCTTAATTATTAAGTTTCGTTTAAGCCAGTGATTTTCTAATTTATTTGTAAGGCACTAGATATGCTAGTTCGTTATTTGATAGAAATGTTGTTGATATTCATCTATGCATTCAAGATATCTGCCTTTTTCTATCAATTTCATATAGTGAGATAATTTGAAGTCTTCTTTTTGGGGGACCTAGAGTATCGATTCGTCTCGACAGACATGAATTTTGCCCTCATTATGTTCGTCATGGCTCGACACGAGTCTGAGTCAGCGAGAGAGAGGAAAAGGAAAACTTAGGAGTCATCTCCTTCCATCACGAAATCGGTCGCAGCTGCACCTAAACGTATTTCCAGGAAGACGAAAGAACGGTGGAAGAAGGGAAAGGAAAGTTGGTGGCGGAGATTCCGACGGTGCAATAAAAATCGATGGCGGGCTAATTAATTAGTAGGCCAGTTCGATAGTCAAGTTTTTGCCACGGAATTTTAGTGGCTAAAACAAATGCATTAACAAATTTTTATACGCTGAACATGAAAAATTGAGTGCTGAAACAAGTTATGTCAATTCTTTCGGATTATCTATGAATTTTGAGGTCAAGTGTCGTCCGTTGACATTTGTCCGTATTTGTCAGGTATTTATCATGGGATGACCATGATCAATCATTGACTATTCATATAGATAATCCTTGTTAAACACAGGCATATGAATGACATCCACCATCGAATGAATGTTTGAAGGGGAGACCAACCATCACCAGTTTAAATCATAATCGCATGGCCAATGTCGTTGATGATGGTTTCGACTCGTAGAATGATTGAACAAAAAGGTGGTCTGAAAAACAATTTTTCGTGTGTGATAACCAGCTTATACGTAAGGTTTGTGGTTGAAAATTCTTCTAATGCTTAAAAGTCTCGGCTTGATTTGAATAAGCATTTTTGTTTCTGTTTTTAGTGAAATATGCTTTAATTTTCTCGAAAAGTCGAAAATTATGAAGATTTTCGCGATGGTTTCGAAATGCTACCGGATTGATTTTGTACCGAAAAATAACCATACTAATTGTTTGCAAGTTGTTTGATTGTAGCATATTAGTGTGTTTAAATCAGGCAAAATGATTCAACTGATCAAGCCAATCGAAATATGAGGTCGAGGGTATTATTGATATTACGTGCACGAAGATTAAGATTAAACGCGTAAAAACTCCCTGGATATGCTTATCAGTCGTGCTTCTAACTACTATCGTGCGATTTATGGTGTAGCGTATCGCACTATCTCGTTCTGGAGTTGCGTGCATGCAATGAGCTTCGTTCCTATACGACGGTCAATTGCGAGACTTTCAACTCCGCCAATCGGAGAGGAGTCGATTGAAATTCGCGTGATGTTTTTGTCGCAACGAAAATCGTAGAGCCCCGTGCGGAGTGGTGGTGGTATAGCACTTGTAGTTGCAATCGAAGCGCGCTCAAATTTTAAATGTCAGCGACAGGCAGTGCGTCTCCTCTTCTGCTCGGATCGGGGTCGCCAGCCGCGAGTCCCACTCCAAATGTCATCCTCACGTTGGCTATTCAGCCGTGTTACCTATGCGCCGCGGTTCGTTGAGTGCGTATGAGGCGATAGAATTACTAATCACTCCAACATATTACGTTTACGATACACAGCACGATAACGTTTAGAGAAATGTAGTTATTTCGTCACTCACTGATTCAGTTATTCAACCTGCAACCTGATGGTTGGTAGGGGTAGGTGAGGGTAATGTTCGCGCCGCCAGATTAAGCCACAAATGAGTATATTTTCTTTTATTTAGGTTGAGGGGGGTGCAGTTACTTTCCCTGGGCCTCTTTGCACATTGAGGAATTTTATTAGGGTGACTGAAGGCTATTAATTTTTACTTGCACTATAAAGTTTAGAGAAATAAAGCTGTTTTGTTACTCACTGATTCAACTATTTAGCCCGATGGTTGGTAAGGGCAGGTGAAGGTGATTTTTATGCCAGATTGAGCCACAAACGAGCATATTGTCACTTATTAAAGGTAGGAGGGGGAGTTACTTTCCCTGTACCAACTTGTTCAATTCAATGTAAAGGCCGCATTAGGTGTTTTTGAATATTTAAATAACTAAATGCAGGCAAATATTTATGACGATCTTACTTATTATCTTGAAAACGACCTGGTGATAGGATAGTTTTTAAGCGATTTATTTATTTTATTAATTAATTTTAATGTCTCGAAAAAAAAATGACTGCTTGAGTGATGCTCCCTCTTTCTCCTACCACTCAGGTTGCCTTTACATTCAGGGGTTGTGGTGATTTCTTTTGTTAAAATGCCAGTACTGAGTCACGGTATCTTTTATTCTATTTATTATGCATTGAGTTTCATATTAATTTGTCTGCTATTAAATAATGATCAGTCGGTCTCGGGCCCATCCCAGTTGTGGTGAAAACTCGACGATTACCCTCCGGGGGTCCACTTCTGGCAACGTGTTCCGTGCACCACGGCCACATTAGCCTTTCTATGTATAAGTGCTTTGCCGATGCGCATCGGCAGTAAATCATTCGGGAGCGCAAGTCTTCCAAGTACATCGCATCATCCCTCACTTTATATTCTTTTTCTCACCCGCAGGTCCTGTGGCACGTGGACGTCTTCAGGAGGAGTTTCAGGGAACTGACGGTACACGCGTGCATGGCCGAGTCGTGCATCTTCTGCGCCCTCAAGGTGAGTTAGTCCTTTGCCGTCGATCGTGATCACTTACGGACCAGCTGCGATCACTCTCTCACCCACTACGTGCATGTTCGTTCTAATGGGTTAGGGAAAAGGGGTGGGTGCAGTAGCGCGGATTTAAGATGTGGGTTCGCGACTTTAAAGTGCCAAATACTATTCACATTTGGTAGGAAATAAAATTGCCATCATAGATTACATCCAGATTTAGAAACAAAATGAGGGTCGAGGGAAGGTTGAGCATTTAATCCTTTTATTTTTCATATGAATGAAGAGCGATGAACGTAATGTATGCCATTTTCTCATGCCTGTTTAGTCTTATGGCAGTAATTGTCAAAGAATAAAAAATTGTATTTATACTGTAATACATGTATATAAATTTGGCAAAAAATAATCAATTCTCTTAATACCGTAAAATTCGCGATGAGATAAAAATATGACCACATCACCATGCTATTTTGGAAGTTATAAAGATGACAGATGTCATTAAAGTCAAATCATATTTATTACATGAAAATGGCGTGTCTTTCGTATCAAATATCTGGTGTAATGTAATTTATTATAGGTGTTCTATACTTCTTGTGAGTATCAACTTAAAAATATATTCAATATAAAATTATAGATATTTTCTCTGTCCCACTTTGAGCGATGAGCATGGTACCCCAAGCGTATTGCATTGCTCATCAATGTGTCGAATTTTACAAGTATAGACTCTTCTACAGTAGTACTGTTTAATTTTACAAAGTATGCTCTCGAATGATTGCTATTTACCTCTCCGAATTGAAGCCTTAAACTCCTAGATAATAATTTCAATTCACCTTAATGTATAGCACAAGAAGAAGTGATTCGGCGTACATAGAATTAATATAAAATGGATAGTTTCACAGTGTCATTTTCAAATTTAATTTACAAATTTCTAATTGTGTTCACTGCTCGTCCAACTGTCGAACTTGATAAGTAAAAGCTCAATCATAACCACTGAAAATTATTTATTTAAGATTGGTTCTTTGAAATTTTATACAGTCATAATCGACGGCCTGAACCATGATATTGATTTTTATGATTATAATATCCATGTTTATAACGTGCATCTTCTGCTGCGGGCCCGTATCGACTCGATTCTCTATTGTTGAGGGGTTGAGAGATGCGTTCAAGTCCCCATCACTTTCAACCGGAGGGGATGGTGTGCAGGTGAAAGGTGGTCGGTCGTATGCATTGCGCACGTGCGGATGTGTATGACTCCGCTACACCCCTTCCCTCCTCCCGCGCAGCCGCTCCTCGCACGATCTAATTAGTCTTCCGAAGGATCGTGGCACGCGCGCGCCGTCCACGGATCTCTTCTTGGCCGCATCCCGCGGACGTCGCGCGGGGCCGGTTTCTTTGAAGCCGGCTCCTTGGATGGTGGGGGAAAACGACAGAATCCTCAACTCTTTCTGTGCGGCGTTTAGGTTTTACGTAAGGGGGTGGAGGGAGGATTTAATTACCCCCTGTCCGGGATGGAGGATTGTAGGTATTTTTTAAAGGAAATGTTTGTTTTACCTAGGGGAAACTTAGTGGAAATAGTTTCTTATTATGGAGATAAAATAAAGTAATTATTGGTAATTTTAGTAGAGTAAAATATATTCCCCAAAGCAGTACTCTTTTGTAGGCATGTTATAGGGTAAGATAGAGAGAATGATGAAGTAAGGCAATGTCCGAAATACACCATGATAAAAAATGAAGAAAAAAAACATGCTTGTTACTAGCATGGACGAGTTTGTCTTTATCATATTGGTTTCATGAAATTAAAAAAAAATACCATAACACCCCTTGGCTCATAGAATTTTGACACGCATGCAAAATTAAATAAGTTTTCTACAGTGAAATACTCTAATTAAGAATGTGATAACCGAGATTAGTTATTCTGATTAATTAAAAAATTTGCTTCGATAATTACAGGTGGATAAATATTTACATAATTACAGGCTCATTAGTGACGTGGACGTCCGTAGCGTACTAGCAGCGTATCGTCTTTCCTCGTTGCAGATTCTATAAGAAATCACGGCCCGCATAGGTTACGAGCACTCGATTAGCCAAACTCGAACCTTTAAAAAATACTTAAAAATACAATAGAAAAATCTCATTCACACGCTTGATAATGCAGCTCGCATATTTGCTCTGAAAGAAAACAATTGCTTATACATCATCCACTCAAAACGCTCGTTTTACAAGGATTTCTCCTATGACAGCGGCTATCCTCATTGAAGTGATGATAAAAAAGGAAAATCGTACACGCACGCTTATTCTCTCACATCGCAGATTTTTTTCTAGGAACAAATTAAAAACATAGTTTTTGGGTGTGGCATAATAGTTAGATAACTAGGATATTATTATCACTCCAGGAGCCAATGGGTTAAGATTTAATGCTGCATTTTTTTTTTGGTTTCATGACACAGGTATGGTACCAATATTTTTTTAATAATTCTTTGATCCCGTGTCAACACCTTGAAAGGTCTAATTCTACGGTCTTGAACTTGATAATTATACGTTTGTGAAATGCATTCATGAAAAATTTTTAATCATTGTTTTGATTGTTCCATTCGGCTGACGATCTAGGAAACAGGAACAATGAAGAAACGATCGCCGACTTTTCTCGGGCAGGAAATAGCTTAACGGTCAGTCGCGTTTCAGAGAGTCCTAAGGGTTCCTCCCGACGATATATCACTTGTATCTTGACACACCCCCGATATTCTTTTCGATACCCTTTGGAACCACTGAACTCAAAACAATGGAATGCTTATTGCTTCATGCTGTGCACGATATCTGTGTAAGACAAGTTGAAAGCAATCTGGCACCTGGCAAATCTGGAAATTAAGCTGATTTGTTTATTACATTTTATTTGGGTTAGATTGTGATAAAAATTAATGAATTCTTACCGAGAAAGACAAGCTATTAAACTATTATTAAAAACATTATATGATATTAGTGATACGAAGTATAAATTTAGTTGGTCCCACTTTTGAAGTTCTTTTTAATTACTAATCAAATTCTATACTTTTAAAAATGCATTAAATTCAATTTGCTAAACCCATTGATTAAGGGGCACCGTATTTTACAATCCAATCGTCAATTCAATCCAAATGTAATGAGTTGACGAAAAAGATTTCAAAGTTACGTTTTTTACAATGTAAATAAGTAAGGCGAAATTCGCGAAATACTTCTCAGGAATGCAAATGCACAATTTCTTGGCCTCACTACGGTTGGTATTATAAGGGGTATGAGCAGTCATTCTATTGTTTAGAGTTCATTGCTTTGCACATCCACGGTGGTATTCTTTTCGACACTCGCTGAAACCCTTCCATTATTTTTTACGGAACGCGTGTTACCCTTCGTTATTGTGTACATGTCTTCGTGTCGATCTGATTAAAATACACCGGTGTATTCTTTCGTCTCCTTCCGTGATTGACTCGACATGTTTACGTTTCATGGCGGATGGCATTGTTTGATTAACGGAGCCGAGGCGGATTTGTTTATCGCTTCGAGGTCTTGTTTTGGCGAACAATGGTGAGCGGGTAGGATTAATGGAGGATAATCTAGTAGACGCGATCATCCTTGTGACGGTGAAAGGTTTTACAGTCGGCGTGTTGTTCTCTCTCTTTGCAGGACCTGTTCACTCAGTTACAGTTCAGCCAGGAGGCTGCGCCTGCCCCAGACGCCCTGAGGAGTGCCCTGGCCAGGGCCTTCTGCGATCGGCGGAGGTTTCAATTGGGTCTCATGGACGACGCCGCTGAGTGCTTCGTAAGTGTTATCTCTTACTATAGTTATCTATATCGGCCTCTTCTTGTGTGGGCGTGTTCTTTCCATGGGTTTTTTCCAATGAGGACGAAAGTCAATATCCTAAGATTTTTCCCACGATTTTTTTTACATCTTTTTACGCTTAGTTAATTAATGTAACTTTGTTCACTTGGCATTTTTTGTTTTTTAAGCATACTTATAAGTCTCTCTTCTGCTAATTTCAATTAATTTAATGTCTCCAGTAACTTAAAAATCTATTCCTCCGCAAATATTTTATGTATGACGAAGGATTTGATGGAAGATAAGACTTTCTAGTCCCAATCTCGCCTAATAAAGACGAGTTATCATTATTATGAAAACAATATTTTAACTTAAATAACTGGTAATCCTATTGTGAAAAGAAAAAAATGCAATTTTCACTTTATGAATTTTAATTATGATATGTTACGGATTTAAATGCTGTTAGTATATTTTCTTCTGGTTGGGATCATTCGCTAGTTTTTTTTGTTTCTACCATGGAAAAATTCCCCGTAACTACCCGTGCAACCGGTTTATTTGGTAATACTACTGTTGAGGTTACCTCTGGGATCTTTAAGTAACGGATTCAGAAAAAAGTTCAATTGGGAATCTCTTATAATCATCCTATTTTGCTCATCCTTCATTTGTGTACATATATTTGCAGCTTGAGCCAATGCTAATCCCTAATTTACGTCCCCTATGTCAGAGATCTTTATCGACGGATTCAGAAGAAGTTGAAATGGAGATCACGTACAATTTTAACCTTCATCGAAAAAAACCGTAATAGTCGAAAAAGTACCTTTTTTCTTCGTGAAGGGCTGAGCAATAGCGGTACTCACTAAATTTTCCGATTTTACGGTTAAAGACGAATTTATCAGTAACATTTTTTGTTTTATTTAAAGATATATTATTTAATACAAAAATATGATTATCTTTAAAGATTTTTCGGCTTCGATGTTTTTTGCTAATATAAAGATTGATTTTTCGTTTTTATTTTCTATTTTTATTTTAATTTTTCGTTCTTTCTGAATTTGATTTAGTTTATCAGTTATTTTGTGACGGCATCCCTGACCTCCCCTTCTCACATACTCCCCCATTGTCCTATGCAGTTTCCATGTTTGGTCACGCAAGCTTTCACGCAAAACGCGATGCAGGTGAATGTGCCGTGTGAAACGGCCTTACTTAATTCGCTTTTCATGCCCCGCCCAAACTTTAACAAATGATGATTCACTTGCTCCTCCCAGATCTCATCTCTCTCTCTCTCTCTCTTCGCGCCCGTGTTTTTTTTTACGATCGCTCTATTTCCCGTCTTTAAGGGAAGGATGTAATACTCCTTTCGTACGCAATCATTCCACCATTTACAACTCCTGGGCCCGCATAAATTAGAACCCGATGTCATTTCGTTCCGGCCATCCTCCTCCGAAAATAAAAGGGAAGCGGACAAAAAACGCATTAACCTTCAACTTCCTTCTCCTCCTTTCCGACGAATCTTTTTGAAGACTTTGTCTTTTGTTTTTAGTCCGAAGCATCGATCCTTGCGGTGAAAATAATAATCTTAGCTCGTGCCGGAACGGTCGACGCAAAAAATGCTGGGCATAAAACTACCGGAATCGAGCTCAAACAGCTTTTCGGTCTCTCTTCATTTTTTTTTTAATTCTAAGTAGTATTGTTTTGTTTTTTCTTCCTCTCTCTCGTCTCAAGTTTTTTTATTTACCTGCTCCTCTTTTGTTTTTTGTTTCCAGGAGACCATCCTCTTGCGCATACACTTCCATCTGGCGGCGGGCGAGGCGGAAGACACGTGCAGCGCCAAGCAGTGTATCCCGCACCGGAAGTTCGCCATGACGCTGGTGGAGCAGAGCGTTTGCGGATCGTGCGGGGCAACTTCCGAGCCCCTGCCCTTCACGCAGGTCAGATATCATGTCGCTCTCTCCTTACGCGTCTCTCTTTGTTTTTGTTTCCGCACCACTCCCTGGGTGCAGTTTATGCTGGAAAAGCGCCGCTCCGTTGGTAGATGAATATTGTTTCTCTTCCGGATGCTCGCTATCAAGCGGACTGGGTAGAAGAGGCCCAATTCTATACCATATATGGCTGATTTTTTGTTGCCGCTTTGGTCGCATTTTAATCGGTGGTCAAAATTGTCCGCGGCGTGGCGATGGGTGCAATACGATCCTCTTTTTTTCGATATTTTACTGAATAATGCATGTAATTGCGAGGAATAGCATTGAAAAGTTATCAATTGAATAGATCATATCATCATGTGCATAAATTTTGGTTAACACCCTTAATCATACCTAATTTCTCCGTGAAAATAGGATCATTTTGTCCGTCAGCGACGCGAGTGGCGACTTTTGCGACCTCATTTATGCACGCGGTTGGTGACAACACATTTAGAGGCAGGCTTGAGGATCCTCTATAGTGATACTCGTGCTCGCTAAATTTAGTTATTCCATGCTTTCAAATTGAAAATTTTATTTTCATTCGTTTTCTCTGGCAATGAGGTCCATTATAATAATGTCTTTTTAGAAAATATCTTGTATTCTCCGACAATTTATAACATATTTGGTAGTATTTTAAAATGGCAGAAAAGTATTAAATATATTCTATTATGAATATAATCAACTTCCACGTACCAACGGTTGAAACCATTAGATGTACTAATAATTTCTATTTGAAAATTGTGTAGAATATGAAAATCGAAGTTGAGAAATTCTTCCTTAACATCATTAATTCTAAATAATTTTCTGCTCTGTTACTTGCCACCATCCCCGACTAAGAATTTATCATGCTACGAAAGCGAAAGCGAGTTTTTTTTTTAAATAAAGTCACGGTTTTCCAATGCAATTTTCATTTCAGATTTTAGTTTCATATCACCTTATATTTCGGAGGTGGTTCTCCAAAAAACAATCATTTCGTTAAATTTGTCCCACATTCTTCAAGTGTTTCGCAAAATAGTGAATATCCCTCCTGAAGAACGACCTTAATTCGTTATTCGCATATCTGCCATTGGTTAGAGCGATTTTCTCATCTTGATGTGCCTCAGGGAGCGAAACCTCCAGGAAATTACGTATTTTCATCAATAGACCCAGGTGAGGCTCGAACCCGAGACCTTGGGAGCATCAGGCGAGGTCTTTAGGCCAGCTTTGATAAAATTATGCATTCGTTTTCAACGGAAGGCGTGGGATTACCAGTTTCTCTACTATTGACAACATATCCGGTGACGGCTGAGTTGTCTTTCAACACGAGAAAACCGTCGTAAGGGAATAGTGGGTTATTTGCAAGTGGCATGTGGGCGACTTAATATTTCGCGCCTCACGTATGTTTTACATACAATGGTTGGTCTCATTCACGGACGCGCTTTCAATATCGCCCAAAAAAATTGAAGCCGCTATTGAGGGGCTGCTTCCACCGGGAAGGGTGGAACCGTCTTAAAATTTTCGAAACGAGCCTCCGGGGCTCAGGAAGTGATGAGGAAAATAAAACCGATAAGTTGTTTCCGTTGTGGAGCAGCGTTTGATCTGAAGATGTGATGTTGCTCAATATCAATCATTCATTTCACTTCGGCGTTTCACTGTCACTTTTGTTTATTTTTTTCGTACGCAATCATTCGCGTCTTCTTCTCCGGTTGTGCGTCTTGGAATGACAACCGTTTTGCTGCGTCCAGCTGTTAATCCGCATGATATTTAAAATAAGGAATTAATGAGGGAAGAGGAGGCAGCTGGAGGAGAGGGAAGGGGGAAAACACTCAATTAATTGGCGTTCATATGTTTGTGATTACTTTGTATCCGAGTTTCTTACTTGACATGCATGTTCTCTGCTTGGCAAGATGGAAGCGAGTAGCCAAGGATGAATACGTAAAATAATAGATTACGAATAAATATACTGACTTGCATCAGTGTTTTTTTTTTCTTTGGAAACGTTCAGGTGTTGGGGTAGTGATTGGCGTCGTTAACTCTTAACATGGAAACCAGGATGCTCGGCTCCGCCTCGACAATATATTTTTTCGTTTTCAAGTTGATCATTTTTGCCCGGTTTCAATTTGATTTTAATTGCAGCAAGCCTTGGCAGGAGGGGAATTTTTTTGTCGCCGTCAGTGCCGTTAGGTGTTTAAGCAGTCTTTTGCCGAACTCGGAGAGGAGCTACACTAGCAAGGGTTGGTCCCCCACAGGCACAATTCGTCCTCAGAACTTCGTCGGGGAAACACACCTGACGCGCATTCTTCACACTTCTGGTCTCCACAAATTTTAACGCACAACATGCGTATTGAAGCATGTAGTTGAAAAATAGCATTCAGCCTTAAAAATTGTGACATTGAAAAAGACGTAGGCACGTGGTCTCTCCTTGTTAGTATTTGATTTCTGTACCTTTCTGCTTTCGGTACCTTCCGTCTCCTCCGTATCTTGTCTGGAAGAGTTCTCTTCACGCCCCCTCTATGTCTAGCACTTCGTAAGGGGAGAAATGAGATTGAATTTGCTCGATCAATCGAGAGTTTTCCATCATTTCGCAACATCCTTCCTTTTTAACTCTTTTCAATTTCGATCGTTGGGGCCATCCGGTTCCCGCGATCCAAATCCGACGAAAGCACCTTTCGTTTTCGCCGCTATCTCGCCGTTTAAAGGGAAGATTTTGTGAGGGCTGTTTGTGAGTGGGGGAAGTCCGCCCGCAAAGGTGAGAGGGGAATGGGGGTGACCGGATGCGACACCGCTCCTCCCCACCGCCCCACTCTTGCCCTCTATCCGGCCGGGTCGAATCGCCCCGTCCTCACACTATCCTACGCCGGAAGTCCCTCAACACAACACAAGAGCCCCTCCCTCCCTCCACACCCCCTCCTGTCTTGGCTTTCTCCCCGTAAGATCCTCCTCGGCTTTGTCTGACTCACCTTTATCTCACCCATGGCTATTTCCTTTTCCCCCTCTCTTTACCTCGGCCTTACCGCGAGAGAAATACTCTGCGATCATAAGTGTACCAACTCAGTGGTGCAGCGAGGGGAGGGGGGTTTGGGGGATTAACCCCCCCCCCCAGAGCTCAGAGAAATTTTTAATTTTAATCCATTTTACTTAATTAGATTGATATTACTAATAGAATAGTGTTAGGATTAATAAAATATCCCTCAGGAAGCCATAAAACTCGCCATTTTAAACCATTTATTTTAAAATTCCGCAATTTATTAATCTCGCACATTCCGCTTATCCTGGTGGGTATTTCATACCCTCCCACCCCCCCGGTATTAGTTGCACCAAACCCCCCCAGCCTTAATTCCTAGCTGCGCCCATTTACCAACTTATGTGTAGCACTGTGTCAATAGTGGATTGGAGGGGGGGGGGGTGAGGTTTAAGGAGTCAGTACCCCCTCATAATGTTATACATTTTTATAATAGTAGCGGCCGTGACTTGGTGGAAATCCTTTATAGTTGGAATTGAAGTAATAAAAACTTTGCTTTGAGCACCTTGAAAATGTTACGGTGTTACAAAACCATGGTCGGGCAAAACTAACATTAAATGTAGAGTGTGCGTTCTATCCTTGGGTATATTCTGGGAAATTCGCGACCTTATTTTCAGCAGATTTGGCGTCGGACTAGTTATCGGTCCAATTACCAGTCGGTTTATTGATCCAACGCGAAATTATGAATTTCAAAATATAACAAAAAAATAAAACGGACAGTTTTTAAAAAGTACAAATAAATAAAGGGGTTAAAGGTGGTATTTAAAAGGCGGCACTTCATTTATTTCAAGAACTTGAGATTAACTGTTTTATTTCAGTCACTGCAAAGTTATGTATAGCGGGCAGTAGTATTTCAGGGGTCTTAATAGTTTGTATGGCAGGCAGTATAATTTCAGGGTGTCCATAAGTTTGTTTATCAGATTGTAGGATTTTCTCCTGTTTTTTGTCGAAATTCTCTTGCTTCTCCTGATTGAAGTAAATTCCACTACTTATGAAGAATTTACAAATCAGCGAAGTCCATGCGTAATGGCGTGCGTTTTTTTTTGTTTTCTTATCCTATGTGAAAATTTCAACTTTGAATGATTTAAGTTTTGGTCGCGCAGTTAGAAATACGTTTAGATTCCCAGTGTCGGAGCAGATGCGTGCGTTACTCCATTACTCACTGTGGTGACCGGGTTAACGCCTCACCTCCCAAACTGAAGGTTGTGCGTTTGAGACTCGCTTGTAGGCTACTTCTATCCAGAGCAGGAGTGTTTGTGATAGTGAATTGTTAAATTTTTAATCTCCCTTCATAAAGACCATAATGTGCCGTTCTCGGAGATGTAGGGAATGAATACAAATTGATAAAATATATTTCAATTAGTAACGGTTTTAGGGCAGTGACAGATACACTAAAAACTCAAGGGGGCACAAAAGATATCTTGAGCTACCTTTATTTTTATCGTAATAAAAATAATCAATTCACATGCAAAGATTAAGAGAGTTTTATTTAAATTCATTATACAGTTATACACACATATGTACTTACGATATAAAAATTGTGGTTCTGCGGTGTTCGTCTATGCGGTCGGCCCCGTATGGGGGGGTCGCGCGCCCCCCATATTTATCCGCCACTGCTTTAGGATCCGTGATGCCACAGTTACGATATATTCAGGGATGGATACGATCTGTATGGTAGAAGGCCTTATTCTTCGCGTCGTGTGACTCACCTTTCGCCCCATCGCCAGTCTTTTTTTTCCTCTTCGCTTCCTCTCCGTTCAAGGGAAAAGGTGGCGTTGGCGAGAGAGCGTCCCTTCTCCTACACAACAACATCCTCCGTAGAGTCCTCTCGGGTTGCACCTCGTGGCTTACAGTAAAGGAAGTTCTCTCCTTCCCTAAGGGAACGTGATCCGGGACAGAACGTGCTGACCGAGCCCTCTAGACGCGTGCCCGCACCCGGAGATCAGCCTTTTACTTACGTGTTATTTTTTTCCCCGAGGGATTTAACAAAAAAAGAAGATTGCTGTTTTGAAGTTGCGAAATGTTTCCCGCGGATATATAATGCGCCTATCCCACGATGCTCCGCACCTCCCCCGCATCTTATCCGGGAAGATGAGTCGATATAGCGTTATATCCTTACATGGTGTATGACGACTCATCGTGAAAATGTCACGGAAGAAATATGCTTTTAAATGCCTGTTTACACGATACGTTAACACGCACGTGTTAATGTATGATTGCATGAATGATTTTTGTGGACCGGAACGGAACATGTACGAATGCATGAATCAAAGTAGAAAAGGTTCTATTTTCAGTTCATGCATTCGCACAGACTGGGGGGTTACACGGTGCATTTTGGCATTCACTCTCGCATTCCCACATATAAAAATTAACCCGTATGACCTAATTTATCTCGAAAATAGGCCTTAAGGATGATGGTATTTATGGTATGATGCTATGCGTCGATCGATGCACTAAAAACTCAGGGGGGGGGGCAAAAGATATCTTGAGCTACCTTTATTTATATCGTAATAAAAAATAATCAAATGCAATTCAAAGATTAAGAGAGTTTTATCTAAATTCAATATACACATATACATCTTATGATATGAAAAGTTAAAATTGTGGTTCTGCAATGTTCGTCAATGCGGTCAAGAATTGACGAGTCACGGGAGACGTAAGGACACCTGTAGCTACCGTTAACCAGTGGAGAGTACTAAAAACTTATGTGCACGTCGTGAGAGATTTGAACGCCTGAGCTCCGTTTCGCATTTTCAATCCTATACTGGTCGAGAGAAAATGAATTCCTACACGTATCCGTTCGACAAAATATCTCTCTCATTTTATCATGTCTACCGTGTGGAAATGATAGCTGGAAATATGGTGCGGTTCAAAGAATATGTCCTATGTGTCACTCTGAATGATATCTGTTTTTAATTTCTGAAGCAATCTTAACTATGCACGTAGCCTGCGAATCTCTTGCGGTTCTCAGCCTAATTCGTGTATATTCTGTGGTAATAATAGATGTTTACTTAATTTCGATTAAATTTATTGAAACAGCTACTGTCTAAATTTGGTTAAAAATTTGGGAAAATTTCGATATCAATGCTATATGTTTTGAGAAGCGTTTTCTTAGATACTAGGTATTTTTCATTTTGTTTTCTTCATAAAATGTTTTTCCAGAAAAAGAAGTTTGAGAAAATATAAAATATTATCAGTTGTGAGACCTTTCCACGAGGTGGCACCCAATTTGGTGGAGATCCTACGCGTATAATCTATTTCACTCGCTACGTACGGTAATGTCTGCTTTATAGAAATGCCAGAACCACTCATTTATTCGGAAGAATTTTCGCTCTAATAATTGTAGCTTTGCTGTAAATTCATAACTTTCGTAATCATTTTCACTCATGGCTCACATGTAATTATTATTTTACGGAAAAAATATTAGTTATATGTATTTTAATCGGTGCAATTCCTGATTATGAATTAATATTTTTCAGGGCTCACGGAACAATTGCACAACTTTAAAGGTTGCTAAGTTTTATTGTAAAACTAGCATTAGGCGCTAATCTTGATTTATTATATGTGCCATAAAACTTAATTTCTTTATTAAACTACTTCACTCCTACCTTAATAAATTCTTCATTCAGTAGTGTACCTCTCCAGATGCATAGGGTCCGTGAGGAGGAATGGTAATAAATGCGTTGCTGGAAAACAGTATAAACTTGGACGATTTTTCTTAAGTGCAAGGAAGTGGCATGGCACTTTTCAGAATAATACTGCCCTCTTTATCGGAGCGAAGCCTGCCTCAAGTGCAAGTAGTGATTTCCTTGAACTACGTCCAGGTTTTACCCGTCTTCGGGTGGATTGCATAATTTTCCGGGTTAATGGCTAGAACCCGTTCTCTTGAAACTGGTTTCTTCTGGAAAATTTTTACATGAGAAGCTAATTTATTTTTTCGATTGCTCCAATAGAGATTCACAAAGCTCTAAATTCTATCTTTCAGTTGCATGTGCTTTCTAAAAAAATTACCCTCTCTGATTAGTAATACTAAACATATAAATCCTTTTGGAACAAAGTAGTTCATGAAAAATGGAAAAATTGGGGTCCAATAAATATTTAGCGGTCATACCTCATTGGCGTTTTTCTCTGCTGTTGCCGTATGTTTTTGCAAGTATTTTATGTATATGTAGTTTGTTGGCCTACAATAATGTATAAAGTACTCCTATTCAGCTGTAGGTAATAATTTTTGGAGAGAGATTTTAATGATTTATTTTTATTCTTGGTCTTAGATAGATATTTTAAATCCATTATGATTACTGATAATTCGCTTTTGGCATCTGATTCTATACTAGTCAGAAACAGTTTTGATTGCTGCATTTCTGCCAGTCCCATCGGCTTTAGGGAATGCCAATATTGTATTCTAAAGGTAGTAATCTAGCGTTACAAAATGGCCACAAGTCAAGGGATTTTTTCTAGATTCTAGCCCTTGATATATGCTAATGTGTAATAATTTAATGTGTCTACAATTAGTTAAATTTTTGCATGGTGCATTTTCCGTGTTCTCAAAAGTCTGACGAAGCCTACCAAATATTAGGGCGAAACTTCGTAATTTAGCAAATATGTGTCGGCCTTGTCTCATTTAGTTCTATTCAATTTGCTTAATGAGAGATGAATCTGTGTCATATTTTATGTATATGTTTTTAGATCAATTAATATTGAATTGAATGAATAAATTCATCATATGTCTATCCAATGAATATATATTTTTTTAATGTCGAGGAGGACTTGGACCAATCATGAATGGCCCAAGTGATTTTTTCCTCACTTGCATAGATTCGCTCTCCTTTCCCGAGCCGTGGGATCCGCGCGCGATAAAAGATGCCCCTCGCGGAGAACTGGTTTCCTTATTTGGGACGCCTTTGGGTTCGCCTCCGCCATTGCGCAGCGAGCGGTGTGCGCCGCGACCCCATGTTGTGTTTGTGTGTGTGCGTGCTAATAATCAGTTGCGCTCTCGCCCGGCAGATGGTGCACTACGTCTCGGCCTCCGCCCTCACCGCGACGTTCCGCCGGACTGCATCGGAGGGCAGCATCGAGAGCCGTTCCTTCGGCCGACTCCTCCGACTCACCGCAGGCGTCGGGGAACTGCGGGACTGCCCTGGGGGTTGCGGCGCTGGCGTCTCGCCCCGTCGGGCTCTCACCAGCACGCCGGACGTGGTCTCCGTTGGGATCGTTTGGGACTCGGAGAGGCCGCCTCCCGAGGCGATATCCGCGGTGCTGACAGCCGTGGGCACAACCCTCCGGCCCAGGGATCTCTTCCACGCTGTGGTGGACGCCAGGTGGGCGGCGAGCGCCAGCCACAACCTCGTGGGTCTCGTGGCCTACTACGGCCGCCACTATTCCACCTTCTTCTTCCACTCGAGGCTGAGGGCCTGGATTTACGTGGACGACGCTTCGGTCCGGGAGGTTGGGCCCAGGTGGGAGCAGGTGGTGGACAAGTGCCGCAGGGGTCGGTTCCAGCCCCTCCTGCTGTTGTACGCCGACCCTGCGGCCTCCCCGATCAGGGCCTGCGACGGGATGACCGGGGGCAACCCCACCTCGCCGCCCATGCACAGGAGATCCATGACTCCGGGACCTGAGAGGAATTACGGGAACCTGAATGGGTGCATCGGGGAGCAGGGGATGGATCCGAGGAGGGTGATGACTCCCGGTCCGGACCCGCACGCTCAGAAAGTGCAGACGGTCACTGCCAGAGTTCCTCCGCCCCCGCTGCAGACGACAGCTGCGGACATGAGGGGCAAGTGGGATGTGGTGAACGACGGGGGTTGGAGAGATCTGGGGTATCCCCTCGATCCCGTGGTCCCAGATCACTTGAACAATCCAGGAAGGAGGGATTCTGGGAACTGGAGTGGGGACAGGAACAGTGCATCGTCTTCGTCCTCCACTTCCATTGAGAACCCATACTCATTTATTCCTGGTGGGATGCAAAGGTCAGTGCTAAGTGCCACACCCTTTTTGTGCTGTAGTTTTGTAAATAGGTTTAGTGTGTTTTATTGCCATGGCCATTGTGAGCTTTGTGGGGTGTTGGGGTTCATGTCCCCCTATAAAATTTACCTGTCTACTGGTGAACCCTCCAAAATGTTTTTCTAAGCATGGCCTTATGCAGTGTAGTATCTTGGTGGTCCAGTGAGTAGAGAGTGGGCTTTTGATTGAAGGGATCTGGGTTCAAATCCTGGGCAAAGCTACAAAATCCTTGAAAAGAAAGTTGGCCTAAGGAAAGGAACCCTCTACCCTTAATATGTGGGCTTTACACCCTTTTGGCTTACTCCTGCATATACTATCAATATTCATACTATCATCTATCAGGACCAACCTTCAAGTTGAATCACTGAATGAGTGGTCAATAGTTAATGTACTGAAACTATTAGAGGCCCCATGAGTTTTCCTTGCCCTCTTCTATTTCACTTTCCTTCTTCATGGGGTTACCATTGATTCAAATTCTTTTAGGGCCGTGCTGTGTTTAGCTGGATTGAATTTTCAATGTATTGGCTCCACTTTTATCTAGTTGTGAAGCCAAATGAATATCTTATGTGAGATGTGTTTTTTATAATGGTGCAAAACAAATTTTGCCTAAGTGATACAGGTATTTTATATTTCATGGCACACTAAATGTATTGGGAAATATTTAGGAGGAAATGAGATCAGTTATTCTGAAACAGAATTCAAGATATTGCATGATATCGAAGGGAGATTGGTGTGATTAAAATGTTCAGCGTTAATGCCACAATCATGTTGTGTATTGAAGGAAAGTAAATCACCCTGAAAGGTGATCTACATCATTTGTGAGATACTGTTTTTCTCGAATCACCTCTTATAACCTATAAGTAGTGCTAGGGGTCCATTGAGTACGGCTACTTGGAAAGTATGTCGGTGGAAATGTATTTGTGAGCCCTTATGTGATAACTTGATTTGGATGGTGGGTAAATCCATTGTATACCAGAGGATGCAATCTGATGTAGGCCTCAGGCATTGCAAATTTAATAAGTTACAATCAACAGATCCCTGCTGTTATATTCGATCTTTACCTTTCATGTATCTTTTGAAATTGGCTAGAGCTTCCTGATAATTTCTCTGGCCCTGAAATACGTAATTCCCTTAAACTCCAGTCCATTTGGGTCAGATTTTTAAATTTTCCATATTGATAGATTATATCTGGGATTCTTGTTCATGGGCTAAAATTTTCCTTCAGTTTGGGTCATGTATCTAATTATTGATTGCCCTGCCAGAATGTTCTCTTAAGGTGACTGGTGTACACCAAATTTATGTCCATGGCTTAAGTCTGTATCATGTATTAAGGTATCAGAACAATCTGGAATTCATTATTTCATCTCTTGCAATCATGCTAACATTTGTCGAGAAATCAACTTTTCAATTACTAATGCCATTGACTCTAAAATTAATCTTGTAAATAAAAAGGTACATGAATGTCTTTACTTGCATTGATTTAAACCGAATACGGAAAAGTTTATTGAAGAGGAAAATAGATTCTAGGTGGCTATTGAAAGTGTCAAAATTGCTTCAAGTTTCATTTTTATTTGCTTAGTTTTATCTAGCCAGTGCATGATGTCATATTTTATAAATGAAAAGAATGTCATTTAATCCATTAAAGCTATAACTTATTGATTGAGTGCTTGATGTTATTTGAATTTAATCTCAAATATTTTTTTTCTTCTGTAGGTTACCTGGAATTTCGATGGGAAATTCAGGAATTCCGAAAAGCCCCACAAGCTTACGGCCAGGAGAATTGTCAAGTTCCAGCAGTGGACCATGTGATCAAGGATATGATTCATACTCATTGTCATCCACTGACAGCCTACCCCTGCAACAGAATCTGCGGCATAACTTGCAGGTAAGGAAGAATTTTAGTGAACAGAATAATCTCCAAAAAGTGCACATTAAAAATTAGTAGTACACAATGTGCAAAGATTTTGTTTGTGTAGTACATTTTTGTGGATCTTCTTTAGGGAAACTGATTTTTGCACATTGAAATTGCTAAAATGTCTTTTTTTGTTATGTTATTTAAAAAAATAGTTTAATGCTACATCTAGTGGGTTTTTGAGTACTAGTACTTTGCATTGCTGCTAAATGAAAATTGTTTCAAAGGTCATAGAGTTTTGGAATGGAGATCATTGTAATCCTAGATTAAATTTAATAAAATGAAGCACTCATTGTCAGTCTGATGAAATAATTCGTTATCCGGGGGAAAAAAATTTAAGTTGAAATATTATATGTATTAATGAGAGGAATGTTTCTTTAATTATGCTGTGACACTAGAGAAAAGCATTCTTAGATGTAATTTTCAAAGTTATACACCCCCTCTGGTGAATGAATTTATATGTACTGCATTGGAAAAATTAATTCTGGAGTTAATTAAAAAAAATTAACATAGAGTATTATGTGAATGAAATAGCTTGAAATACTAAAAATGTTCTTTATGATTTAAAGGAATCAATTTTCATGATTTGTAATAAGTCAAATGAAATTCATTCGCTTTGGGTCAATGTGGTTTATATTCTTATTGAAGGAGCACATATTTGTTAATTCAAGGAATGACTCCCTCATTTTCATAATTTATTATACAAAAATGTCTTTTTTCATTAAAATACACCTAATGGTGAAGTATTAAATGAAATAAAACTGGTGTATCAGCAGTGAGAAAACTGTGAAAACAGAATTTATTTTATTTATTCCTTCACATTACAAATTTTTGTACACATTCCACATTTTGCCATTACAAGTTAGCAATTTCTTAAAGTATGTGCCTTTTATGGACTGTTGCCACTGTCAAATTGTTGGGGGAGGGGTTTCATAAGAATGCTGTATTTAGTTTGAGATTACCTTTTAGACTATGTTCATTTAGTGCAGATATCTGAAGCACTCATCCATTGGTGATGAGTTCCATAAATTATTATATGGAACACAAAGCTCTGACTTATTTCATACAATCATTTCCATCATTTTGCATGTATCAATTTTTGCATTATCCTTCACTTCTTATTGCCTGATTTTTTTTCAATATATTGGCATAGAATGTACAATGTCTTGGATTAGTTCTGGAATTATTAAATTCTATATATGTATTTAGAATTAGTTAGAAAAGAGTTTCATAAGTCACACATTCCTAATGGGAGTGTCCTTGTGAAATGCGATATAAACCTAAAATTTAAATTTGAAAGTAGCTTGTTATGTATTAGTTTTCCAGCTTTGGAAATATAAAACCAGATTATGGCTTAAAAATGGTTCAGTACGAATATCTTTGCCAAAGAATTTTATTAGATCTCCATTCCTATTTTGTTATTCCAATCAGTTATTATATTTTTATATTACTCTAATCAGTTGGCTTGGGGAAATATTAGAAATTATTCATGGAAGAACTGTACCTTATTAGTTGATTCCTTTTTTGGATATATAGATTCAGTCAGATTTTCTTACCCAGTTTATACTTTTCTGAATTTTACAGCCATTAAAATCACTTTCAGGACACTTTATTAAATAGCTAAATAATATTTTATGATCAGAAAAAAAATATTTTTGGCTAAAAACATTGCAATTAAATTTATTTTATGCTAGAATTGAAAAGAAGAAGATGTTTATAATTGATATAGCTGAATTATTGCAACTATTTTTTTTCCAAGCATGTAATTTCTTTCTTTGCCATGTTTACTTATTTTTTCCTTTTAATGTTACAGTTAGCTCAGATTCCTGAAGGCCCTCATCCAAATGGAGGGGGTGGACGAAATGGCTGGGTTGGCAACACGCCTCTCTCCTGCGGCTGGGAGTCGAAGATGATGGGTCCAACCCAGTCTTCTGCCAACTCCATCCTCTCCGGGTCAGGAAACAACCCTCAGCACTCTGCTGCAACTCCTGATGACTGCGAGCGCCTCTGCCTTGAGGCGGATCGTCTGTTGGAAGGGTCCCGCAGAGCCGAAGAGGGAGCTGGCCCTCAAGGATGTGGGGAAGGACTTGAGACGGCCCTCGCCCTCTGCCGCTCAGCTGCTTCCAAGGCGAGAGCTGCCATGGACGCACCTTACAACAATCCTCATATGCTGACTGTCGCGCGGATGAAGCACAGTGCGTGCATAATGAGGGCCCGCAGCCTTCACCGCAAGTTGGCTGCTGTCACTGCAACCTCCACGGCTGTCATTTCAAAAAGTGCAGGGGTCGGAGGTGAGGAAGGAATGAATAGGAACTGGATGGACAACTCGCAGACCAACAATGTGGTCGAGAGCACATATCATGCTCGAGGCAATGGGGGTACAAGGAGACCTAGATCCAGGGGAGCTGGGTCGGGTGATGCAGAGGATACCTCAGTCCGCATGTATGCCACTCTTCCGAGGAGGAAGGCGGTGGTGAGCCCAACTAGAAGTGCCACTGTGGAAACCCAGCGCCTGCGATCGGGCTCCAGGGAGAAGAGGGCCAGAAGTGAAGAGAGGAAAGGGCCTCCTGGAATTCCTGTAGTTGTTGATGTACCTGGTGATCCGTGCATGGAAAACACCAAGTCAAAGAAGCAACACAGAATCAGGAGGAAACTACTTGGTGGTCCCTCCAGGAGGAGGAATGGTAGCATGCCAGACCTACACGGAGGGTGGGCGAATGGTGGCGGTTCTGGATGTGGTAGTGCAGGTGGTGGAATTGACAGTGCTGTATCAATGTTGAATGTCTCAGATGTTACCTCCAGAAGCAGTGGTTACCTTTCTGAAGGACACTTGGAGTACAATGGTAACCAAGGCACCGACTCCGAGCGTAGTCGTCCAACTAGAAGGAGTTTCCACGGCAGTATGGGACGAGTGCCACCCCCTCCACCCCCACGTACCACATCCCGTCTCTGTACAAAACCCCTCACCACATTCCAGGATGTGGGCGTACCCCAGAACTCAAGTACAAATGGCAGCGATTCTACAAGGAACTCCCCTCAAACGATCAACCCTGTCCTCCCTTCAATCAACGTGCAGCATCAGGCCACCCAGCAGATGCATCCGCAGTCCCACCAGATGATGTCCCAATCACCGCAGCATATGATCTCAAACAACCAAGCTCCGATGTACGATGAGGTGGATGGCCCATGCCGCGGTCGAACCATGAGGAGTGTGAGCGTGATGGATAGCCGACAGGCGGACCACAAAAGCTCATCGAGTACATTGCAGTGCTCAGAGGAGGACGATGAACTCCCTCCTTACCCCAGTCCCCCTGATTCGCCACCCCCTGTCGAAGTCGAAGAATTTCCTCTCCCTCCTCCCCCCATTGACCTTGTTTCATCTCCGAATGATGATGAAAAGAAGAGCAGAGCTGGCAACTCATTCCTCGATCAGATCAAACGTAAGAGGGAGCAGATCTTAGGCACCCGAATGGAGAGGAGTAGTGAAGTCTCTGTTAAACCCATTCCTCATTCAAAGGTCATGCAACCTTCATATGCAGCAAACTCTCATGTTCAACTGCCACAAAGTTCCCAAGGAATGAGCAGGTTTTCATCATTCTCATCGTCAGGTTGTCAACCCGTCTCGAACACCCCTGTGCCGAACAATAATTACGACTTTAAGAAAGAAGTTCCTGCCCCTCAGGCAATGCAGAACAACTCCATTCAACCAGAGTATGGCTCCAGCAGTGCCAATCAAGTTCCCCCCAATAATAACTGGATGAAGCAAAGTATGCCTCCTGTCGGTGGTCAACAGGTTAGGTCTGTGCGAGATTTGGCATCCTGCTTTGAGTCTATGAGGATGAGCCAACCTGAAAAAGTACCTGGTGTTTCTGTGCAGGATGACATGGGTGACTGTGATGAGCCAGATGGTGTTCCGAGTAGTGCTAGAGTGCCTGTCATGGACGTACAAGGTGCGTGGGTCAACGCAAGGACGTTAGAACCCATGGCAAGTAGTGCAAATTGTACAATCAGTGGAAACAGTGCAATCAGTGGCAACAGTACAATCAGTGGTAGTACCATAATTAGTGCTAACAGTGCAATCAGTGCAAGCAATTCCAGCAGTGCCGTGGTGAATAAACCTCAGGTACCATCCATACTTCACACCCGTGATGACACCGTGGGCAAAACTGATACTCATGGTTCTGCTGACGGCACAGGACAAAACACAGAAGGTGATGCTCAAAAACGACCCCCAAGGACAAAGAAAAGTGTCACATTCTGCGATAGGGTGGTGCTAGTGGCGACAGCGGAAGATGAGGACAGTGACTGCTATGTTCCAAATCCAATTCTTGAGCGAGTCCTTCGCTCAGCCCTTGATCTGCAAATGAGACAGAACTCAGCCACCCCGACAAATGGCCTCCCTTCCCATCCTCCCCAACCCCTGGAATCATCCATCAATGGCAGTTCATGGGCTTCCCAACCTCCCAATCAGTCCCTTCCCCCGCAACATGCTCAAAATGCCCCCATCCAACACAATGCGCACAACACGGACCACGATCATCCAGAATACATGACGGCCACACCCCCATCTCCAGGGCTGATGGCACGCAACAGGACAATGTGCTCACCGGTGTTTAGGGATGTTTCTGGGCTGCCTCAGCAAGGCCAGTGGCGTGGTAATGTGAATTCTGCTCAAGAAAGAGATCTTTACTCACGTGCTCCTTGGCCAGCTCAGAATGAGCCATCTTGGAATGGACAGAGGCACTATGGACCTCAGAAGGAAGCTGAGAGGCATGCTTTACCCCCTTACAGATCACCTCCGATGCCTACGGCAGGACCTGGTGCTGGCCAACCTAGGCATGTCTCTTCCCCCTTGCCTGGTGTAGATGATGGTGTAAATAGGACAAATATTGCTGGTGCATCAGGCAACCCATGCCATTTGTGTCGTAAGAAGATTGTCTCACCCCCAGCAGTATATTGCCCAGACTGTGACTTTTACATGTCTAGATTTAGGCCGAGGACTTGAAGTGTACAAAATTAATGTGTTGATGAAATTTCCCACCGTAACTGAAGCTAAAGCTCAAGTTTGTCCATGTCAAAAACTCTACTAAGTATATCGCATTGGATATATTTTTTCATGAAAATGTACAAATTTTTTTCCTTATGATAACTCTGATGCAATAACTTTTTATAACCTTTTACAATTTTGTTTTTTAAACAAATTGAATATATTTGTTATTGTTTTATCCCAGAGTTTTATTTTTGTAATTCCAGAGTGTAGAATAAGCTTAACAATTGTTTGATATGTAGAACCATTGATAATAATTAGTGGCACTGAATTTTTGTAAATAGCTGCAATAGGTAAAATTAATGCTCAATGATGACCTTATCCATAACTATTACCTGCACAGACTTCAAACTTTGTCTGCGGGGTATATTTGAAATTTCCATTCGTTTAGTTTATATCACTGCTATATGCAAAAAATTGTTTAAATGAGCTATAAGCCATTGCTATTCATGAGAATTTGGTGCCCATAGTCATCAGAAAAGGTACAAGTATTGGAGGAGGATGCAAGCATATATTCATAATATGCATTTTCAAATTTTTGTGGTGTTCCCATAATTTTCTTGCCAAACATGATATTCTCTCAGTTTTCTATTGGACGAACTGATTAAAATTATGGCATTAGTAATTTATCAAAGTATTTTTTTAAATTCAGAATTCCATCCTTTCATAAAATCTAATGGAGGCATGACTGAAACTCTATGGTTAAAGGAATGTTGCATTATTATACTTGAATTCCTATTTTAGAGTCAGGCATCCTAGTAAGCTTAAGAACAAAGATTACATGACCTTTCCATTATCATTGCCTAAATTGGTCTAGCACTTATAAATGAAGAGTCAAACATATGTCTATTATCAAAATAATGTATTTTAATTGGTAGGTACTATCACAACTTATGTATACATAACTCTCCATGGGATTACTGACTAGCTCTTTTTATCTCTTCAATTAGAATTCTTTATCTTCATTTTCAATACCACACATGGAATATTAACTTAATTTTTTATCCTAAAAGTCTAAATATGCTTACCAACTGAGCTAAAATTTCATTCTCCGGTGCATTTTATTAATTTTGATATTTTTCTATGCATACATTTCTTACCCCCTAGAAGCGCACGTTAGGTTCCATGGAAAGCTGTTTACAATGAAGGACCTCTTACTCTTCTACACTATCCATGCACTCGGTTCAATTTATTCCTCTTCTTCTTTGTCCAACATTTTTCTCTCTTTCCAACTCTTTGTCAATATTTCCAGCATTCCCTCTACACTTCATACTCCATCCACTCACACCTACATCCACTGTTTGGATAAGAAAAACATGATGTGGTCACTAGATACAATTGTGCAGCCAAGATAAGGTACTGTTTGTTTACCTGTGCCCAAGGACACCATTCTGCAAGACCTCTACGAGGGAGTATGCAAGGTTTCTTGCTCCTACAGAAAATCCTACATTCAAGAAACCCGCTGCTTGATGAATGAGCGGATAAAAGAAGACCTGAGGGTGATGAAAAGTAAGCAACTTTGACTTTCCAACATCACCCTTTTGGTCAGGACCCACATGCATTCAATTGGAGGATATGGAACTTTTAACATAGAAGAGCCAATAGTTACCTCGGCAAATCAGGGAAGCTATAGGCATTAAAAAAACACCATTGAATTTCAACAGAGAGGGTGGATCGAAGAGACAGCCAATGATAGAGCAACACCCAGCCAGCCTACAGTATATAAGCGAGGCAGAAATTACACACGGACACCTTCGACCTGAAGACGCTAGATGGAGAGCTAGCAAAACTGTTGTCCATAAATAATTTGTCCAGATAAAACCCATGAGAAAAATGTAGAGATCTGCTCTTGATGCCAATCACCTACTACATTTTAGGTAACCTAGAAAGGCTTGTAGATATCATTACATGTGATATCCCAAGAGCAGTGGCACAGCAAGGGGGTTTTGTGGGATTAAACCCCCCCAGAGCACAGAGAAATTTTTGAGTTTAATCCATTTTACTTATTTGGATCAATATTACTTACAGCATAGTGCTAGCATTTATCAAATATCCCTCAGAAAGCCGTAAAACTCACCATTTTGAACCATTATTCTTCAAATTTTTCTGAAGGAGGGCACCAGCAACTCCTGCTTACCCTGGTGGGTATGCAATACCCCCACACCCGTAAGTATTAGTTGTGCCTAAAACACCCCCTAGACTTAATTCATAGCTGCGCCCCTGCCCAAGAGTATGGTGTGCTAGTGGAGAGGAGTATTAATTTAATTACTCTTATGTATCATTTATCTCAAAGTTCTTTCATCTGGAATTGAACCAGCAGAAGTGATAACGAAACAGAAGTTGCAGTATCATAGAATTCAACAAAGAGAAATGGATATGTATGTAATTACCATACTTGAGATTTCAACTTAAATGAAATCCCATAGCTACTCAAGCACCCCTTCTTCAGTATGCTGTACATATTTAAATTGTCCTTAGAGTCTCACGATATTGAAATACAACAGTGAACTGCACATTTATTATGAGCCAACTGGCAGAATGCTCATCAAATTTCCAAGGAATTACTCAACATCCTTTGCCTAGTGGTCTTATTTTAGAAAAAAAATCACATACCAATGCCGTTTACAATGGCTGACCTCCATCTTTATCAATGGAATTCTTTTATTTTTACTTCATTGCCTCTACCATACCACACATTTTATAAAATTATGATTGCTAAAGTGATATGCATTAGTATTTTGAATATTCCACTAAAAGTGATCTTTCAGTGGCATAATGTTTGTGATAACTTCCTTAAAAATTTAAATTGCTTCATTTCTCCCTATAACTACAGGTATGCTCTGTCAACCTTGCTTACTCCTTTCTCTCTCCCTCTCTTGCTTACTTTACTTACATTTGATATGCACTAAATATTCATCTTTCAATATTGTTCCGTTTTTAATTTTCATTACAATCAACCTATTTTCTTCCAGTAATAATTACAAAGCT
Source organism: Ischnura elegans (assembly GCF_921293095.1). NCBI lineage: Eukaryota > Metazoa > Arthropoda > Insecta > Odonata > Coenagrionidae > Ischnura > Ischnura elegans. The sequence goes on from NC_060251.1 coordinate 62,428,618, forward strand.
ATCCCGTTGTTCCTATTTCTCCTATTAGATACTGATGTTATGGATTTCAAGTAAAATAAAATCATTCACAATACATCGGCACTTCTATAATTCTATTCTTAACATCACTTCCAAAGTCCCTAACTACCATCCTAATTTCTACCATCAGATAGGCTGTATGTTTCACCTTTGAAATGTTTTTTCATTTTTTTACAGTTTTCTTTGTTTGAATGTCTTTAGTTTGCAGAGCTGTTGTGTAGCACTCATTCCATCATTTCAAGCTTCTCGTGAATCAAATAAAATTGTCCTTGTGTCTCAAAACATTTGCCTCAGGCTTTTGTCATTACATATTCAGTTGTTATTTCAAGAAGACGGAGGCCATGTGAAGCAATGTATTTTAAAAGGTTTTTTCAATACTACTGTCTTTGTAATTGTGTTACTGGGTTTGGTATTTTCATTTGAGTAGTTTGGTGATAATTACAATCACATTAGTTAAAACTTAAGCTCCATTGAGGGATTCTTACACGGAAATGTGGAACATATACTATCCACCTGTAGATTTTTTCTTTTGAGGTGTGTACGTGTAGCATTTTCATTTCATCTCATTGATAGATATTTATTTGATGGACTCTTCCAATTTAAATTAATAATTATGCTGCTTATCCTAAATATATGTACGTTTTCATGTGCAGGGGTGCATTTTAGGGGGTGAAGGTGTCATGCCCCCCAAAATTTTATCAAATCTTTCTAATTATGCTAGATTAATAGTTTTTGTATCCTTGTAAAGGAGTAAAGGGAGTGCATATGCAAAGGCTATGGCCTAATATGGCTAAAAGTACCAAACATGAGAGAAGTTTGAGTTGATATTTACCGTGGAGTGTAGTATTCCCTGCAAAAAAAAATTACACCGGAGAGGACCCACACGGAAAATAGATATCTATATTGTCTATTTTCATCTATTAATATATGTATATCTAATAGATGCCTATTAGACATCTATTAGATACATCCCAATCTGTTAGACACTAATTAGATGTGCAGGTGACGAGGGGTGATTTTGGATGCATCTCCGAAAGTGTGTTTTGAAATGCAATTCATGAGCTATGGAAGCCATTTAAGAATTGATTAAAGGAGAAAAATTTTGGTTCCTTAATCGAGCGATGGAAGACTTGAAAATTTTTGTGACGCGTCGAATGATGCCTGGTGACTATGCCAACTGTGTGACATCAGCAACCACCCGTTCCCTATAGCTGCCGTTCCCCCTTGTAGATTTACAGAGATTAGCGTTGATAACCATAATAATCATATTTACATAAGATATTTCATCCCATAAAGTCAGAAAATTTAATTTATTACCCCAGACATTAGATAACCAATTTCTTATATTTTTTCAATTTGGATTGTTAGACTGACTGATCAACTCAGCGGTTTCGGTCATTTTGCGTGTACTTGCGATCACTTCCATGTCTGATCAGGTTTCTCTCCTCAAGCAGTAGAAGTATACCAGTGGAGCATCAGAGAAATCTCCGATAAGTAAGAATTCAGTTATAAAAATACTTAATAGCATAGGCGTAGTTGTAACAAATCTAAATTTCTTTGAGGAGCTTGGACAAACATAATTCTTCAAAAGCCACAGTCACAAACAGAACACTATGGTTAATGGCTATCCTAAGGAAGATCCTGTGCAACAATATATACAGTCCATCTGGTGAGAGTTGTCCGATGGCACATTAAAAGGGGACACAGAGAACCCTGCGCCAGCATGGTTTGCAACTAATCACTGTCCCCCAAATGCACCTCACACCCTTGCCTAGTCATACAACGTTGTCACATGCACATGAAGTACTGAAACAAGCCTGAACCACCAAAACAAGCCCTTTCTGCGAATCGCCAAAACAAAGGATTCTTCCATTGATACCTTCATGCTCGTCGTCCCTTCTGGTTGCTTTCTTCAGAGAACCCTTTTATTTACATATGATGTGGGCGTTTCCCTTTCTTAACTGGAACTTTTCCCACTACCCATTCTAGCTGACAACGGACAACTCTCGGCAGCCGGACTGTAGGCCAGTAGCGGATACAAAAAAACTAAAGGGGGGAGGGGGCGAAATTATTTCATGAGAACTTTTATCAGAATGAAAAATAAGTTACATGCAAAGTTTGAGAAAATTTCATATAAGGTAATTATACACATATAAAAGATAAAGCTTTCTTATGATATAATAAGTTACACTTGTGGTTCTGCTATGTTAGGCAATGCAGGTGGCCACGTAAGGAGGGGAGCGCGACCCCTTAACCCCCATATATATCCGTTTACACATATATATACATATCTAATAGATATCCATCTGTAGATATCTTAAAATTACATTTATTTGCAAGCCTCAGATTTGGTCGTTTTAGTTCTCTTGAAACCAAATTAGACGAGTACGTCATTCGTCTATTTCTCAAATGTCAATGAGGGAAAACGAATGGTACTACTTGTATAGCTTATAAAAGAAAAAAGAAGAAACAATTCGACAAATTTTTATTTTTCCCCTAAATTGTATTTCCTTATATAAAAATTTGGGCTGTTAAAGGGAGCACCAATTTTTGCTAAATCCATTGTTGCTGATCCTTCATCATTCTCTGCTGTATCGTACTTTCTCTTGTAACCAAAGGAAACAATTATTGGATAAAAGATAACTCTTAGATACTTTACTATAAATATTTATTTAATATTCTAGAATTTATTTATACAAGTACTCGTGGAAACACTGAAACTTAATGGATTAGTATTCTGATAAAATGTGTCATAGAACATTCCATTGCATACTTACAGAATTATTACACAATACAATGTGTCCCTGGAGCAGGGACACATCCTGATCTACTTGTAGCACATAAATTTTTAAAAGCTAATAAGCACATCCTCTTTTCAGCCCACGCTGTGGAGCTAAACTCAGCCATTTACCAGCGATGGCCACAATCTGCTTCTATCACACCATTACACCCCGCATTCTGGGGTACAGCACCGGCAAAGCAACTATGATAAAACATTCCAAAGCATTAGTATTTCAAATATATCAACAAATACTTACTTATGACAATTTTTCAAAAGGTAAATTCACCACCGGCATCTTTCCACGACCACCCATCCAACCGTATTGAGACCCTACCAGTGACAGATACGTATAGGTTGGCGGACGACTGCTCACCCTACTTCTCCATGCTTTGTTTGCGATTGTTCGGCGAGGTACTCAGTGAGATGAGGATGAGCGCAGGGGGTTCATTACGACTGGCCGGCCGTTGTGGTGAGGGATAATAAGCAAACGTTTCAGTTGGCTCCCTCAGGTCCACTGAAGTGTCGATGCAGAAATTTGGTCGTCTTTATATCGATAGCTAAGTTCTACCAACACGTATCTCAAAAATAGCAACCTTTCAGGAGAGCAAAAGAGCGATTAATATTTGTTACTTGCACACTGAATTTAAAAACCAAAAGTTCATGAAATTGAAAAATTAGCATTCATTCGCAAAGAAAGAGTTGTTTTTTGTTTGTATTATATTTTTAATGTTATTACGCTTTGTTTAAAATACCTGTATCAAACCGGCCGAATTTGAGATACGTGTTGTTAGAACTTAGTCATCGATATACACCCTGTTTGGCGCCTATTTTGTGGAGGCGTGCCCTGGTTGAGGAAGCCGACTGGAACGTCGGCGAAGCACTGTCCAGTAAAATGGATAAACGCGGAAGGAAACCCGGAGGAATCGTTGCCTACCGTCATAATCTCCGCGGAAGCCTACTTGGAAACTTGCGGGGGCGCGGTCGCAAAAAAGTCGATGCGGACCCTTTTTTTTCATGGCGTACTTCACCCTTGTTTTTTTATAGCTAAGTATTCTCATTAATGTTTCAGGAGGATTCTAAAGTATTAGGTGTCCTACACTTTTGAGGTCAATCAAGGATATTTTTGTATTACTTTGCCTCTGGACGATGCTGAAACAAGTCTAAAGTAACGATTTTGATAAAAGCTATGATTGTTATAAAAATAAGTCGTAATTAACGTAGGAAACATTTTTAATACAGATTTTAGGCAGGCTAACTGTACCTCAGAAAGTTAAGCCTGACTGGATATTAGGTGTTCGCTGTCCTTGATCTTGAAGTGTTACGAAACCACCCGCGAAAATTATTGCCTAAGATGTTAGAAACGATATTTTCGCTTAATACTGGTTAAGTTGCTTTTGTTCGACACATATTTTAACAGGCTTTTTGTTGCTTCGTCTGTTTCATCGATGGAAACTTGTAACTGATTTTAACCCACCTCCCCTTGTCGACCGACTTGATATTTTCTGCACTTGCTTGATTCCGATGACAATACAATATTCAATAATCAGATATTTTAAATTTTATCCTATTGTGCTCTCATTAGTTAACTAAACGTTCAAATGGGAAAACAATATTAAATGGTCTCCGTACATGGAGTTTGTTATAAAACGTTTTGGTAAACATTTCTTTAACGGCTACGGTTGAATCGATTACATGATTCTCCTCTGAAAAGTAGTAAATAAAAATAAAGAGATAGAAAACACGCTTTTTCCAAAAACAATATAAAATCCACTAAAAAAGTAAAAAAATAAGCTTTTCATCACTCGAAGAATAAATCGTGGGATATAATTAGGTTTAGATATACTTAAATATTGTGCACTAATCGTTATACTCACCTATCAGGCCCTTCAACGCTCATTTATAATAAACCTAATTGGAAAAATCGTGTTTCTAATAATTTTTACAAATTTATTTAAAAAAATAAATCAGAGGTATTTTTAGTTTTCGGAATTCAACCAATTGTTTGACCTTCTATTTGGTTTTTGCGTTTTTAATTTCTTCTCCCTTTCAAGTATGAGATATATTTATAGAGTTTATTATCAGGGGCGGTATTTCCAGGTAGGCTTGTCGGCAATCGCCGAGGGCCCCGAGCTTGCCCTCGCCGAGGGGGCCCTCAGGCGAAGACAAGCTCGGGGCGAGACAAAACTCGCGTCAATTGTGAAGCGTATATGAATGGTGTGAACAAAAAAAGACTCGGATTACTTAAACCGAAGATTTTTTGCAATTATAAAATTATTCGTTTTCATTAGTTCCTTTACAATGTGTCCATACTCTACTATACAGCTGCGTAAAAGATTATATAAAAATAAATTAAAAGTGTCAGAAGATAAAAGAGAACCTAATACTTTTTGAAAGGGTTATTCGAAAAGGATATTTTAGAGTTTTTTTTTAGATTTCCGCGGAGTTTTAAGGAACAAAGTCACTATTTAATAGACTATTAGAACCATAATGCATTATTAAATTTTATAAGCTGTGAAATTTCCACTTTTTATTGTATGTTTTCTTACGAAATTGCTATTATTTTAAAACTTATACCTAGTTTTTAAAAGCCAGAATAGCGTCAAAATCTATTTCCGGCCATACAATTTCCTAATGTTTTCTGGGGGAGTACCCTCAAAGTCCCCGGTAACACTCCAGACCGCCCCTATTTCTTATTGACAATCATCTCCTTCATTGAATATATCTCATGCAATAGGGTGGCTATCAATGGAGGTGTTCGTAAGTGCGCAACAGTCGGCAGAATAGGAAATTGGAGCACATTTGCCGCGGTGAAAGTAAAAGGCGGCCGGCACCATTGAACGCGACCCATTCTATTTGAATGTTGCGCGGATCAATCGATCTTTGTCCGCAGAGAACCATGCTTACAGTCGCCAGGAGGAATCGGCCAAGTCTGAGTAGTGGCTTTGGTAGTCTGTGGTGAAATTGAAAGGATTTACTTGAGGCAATGATGTCCATTGTATGGATAATTGATTTCATAATATTTTTTGAGGTATGATATTTTGGAAGAGAAGGCCGACAGATTAAGTAAGATCAATTGAGGGGTTTAGTAGTAGACAAATATTAGTTGAAGAAAACAAACGAGATCAACAGAATATTTTGTAGTTTACTTGATTTTCCTCTCGAAGTCAGCACAGAACAGGGACTCACTCGTATCCCTCGGCCACCAAGTTTTTGTACATTTCTTCGATCAGTTTCTGTACCTAATTTTGTTTAAAAAAAACCCTTTTACCCCTTCAATTGCGCTATGGAGAAGGGTAGAGAAAAAAAAGGTTTAGAGAAACCTGGCCCCAGCATTATTTGCTCTTAACATGAGGCGCCAAGGGAATCATGGCTCAGCGTCCCATGCGACGGACGGAGTGTAAATCAGCCTGAATCACACGACGATTTTTCCATCCATTCGGGGGACAGCTCCAGCGATCTCGCCAATGATAGCGGAAAAAATTACCTTTTTTCGCAATGGTTCGAGGGATGGAAATCCCTTCCCTTTTTCCATCTCTCTTCACGTCCCTTTTTCCATCTCTGAAACCATCGCTGGCACCGTCCTTCAATCAATCCGAACCCACGGCCGCTAACAGCGATTGTATCGCCACGCTTGACTTTTAATTGAATGACAACTGTAAATATGGAAAATGATGGAATGAGCGATGGAAAAAGAGACAGTGGGAATGACCGTGTGATTCAGAAAAGGATGGGTCGAGCGATCATTTATTTGGTCCCTGAAAAGCTATCGCTTGAGCTGTCGCTTGAGCTATCATTCTAAGGCATGAAATTAATGATCGTGTAATTTAGGTATTCTATTTGAAGTTCTTTCCACAAAGTATTAGATCAGGCATCGTGTGGTCGCGTAAAATTCTCAGCCACCGCTGGGAATTGAATCGAGGATCACGGGGTGGCCACCTTACCAACACGAATCCCTCATGATGACTGGGAGAAAAATACCTATGGGAGCAAGATTGATGTTACATCGTTTAGTGTGTTTAATGTTTCCAATATTCGAATTTATCTCGTCTTCCTAGGTTTTCTGTCAGGTAGGAAAGGGGTTGTTCCCTGGGCCACCTCGCGCTTGAGGATTTTGTTTGTTGGTGTCCGAATGCTCCACCCGGGATTTGAACCTGGGACCCATCGATCAACATATCTGCTCGCCACAATTTGTTGAGTCTTCAGAATATATTGATAGTTGACTAGAAGCAAATATTGAAGATGAGTTTCGATCACACTTCACATTTTTAGACTTTTTAGTTCTCCAGTCAGTTTTTACAAATGCAATAAATCCAATGTAAAAGTACCATATTACTTGAGTTCTCAATGTTGCTCGGTGATTCGTAATTTTTCCTGTACTTTTCTATCCACATTATGAACTCTACCATCCTTTGTTTGCTATTTGATAGTACTGTTGAATATTGCTTTGATCATCGCTGTCCACATTTTTCTTTTTTTTCCTATTTTTTAATTATTTTCTTTACAATTCTCACATCTTTGTAATTGGCATCTTGCGGTTTTTGGACAGCAATATATAAATTAATAAACAAATTCGTAAATAAATAAACACATAAACAAATAAAAATACGTGAATGAATGATTCGTTGTAAATTAATAATTTCAAACGGAATTTGCAAGTGTCGGCAACTAACAATTTTAACAGTTTGCAATATACGATGTAGCATAAAAAAAACGGGGCAGTCGTGGGACTGGCCGACAGAAGTGAAAACTGAAATAATTATTATCCATTTAGTTTTTATATAGATTTAATATTGTTAAAGAGCTAATTTTTCCAGTAATACTAATTTTTCAACAAAAAATTGAAATTATTTTTTTCAGCAAACTGTTCATTATTAAATATATATTAAAAATACGATGTGTATGAATAGAAAGTAACATCATTTATATATTAAAATATAATATGCTTTTATTTCTTTTATTTAATATGCTTTAAACCTACAATTGTTCACTATGCACATATAAGAAACTGCCTTAAATTGTACTGAACTGTATTTTTATAGCGTGTACACTCTTCTGCACGTTCATGCACGAGCTCTTTATATTAAATGAACTTATACAATATACACTATAGATTTTTATTTTCAATTTTAATATTTTTAAAACAAAAAGACTTTAACAGTCTATATATTAACAAAGTTTATTTACTATACCTAGTCAGCCTGCGTAGTTGAAATATTCACTGTAAAATTTTTTAAATTGCATGAGATTGAGAAAAAAAACCTCCCCGGCGGGGAATCGAACCCCGGTCTCCCGCGTGACGGACAAAGAGACGAATTTTGAGACGGAAATGTATATCTCGCTGTAGCGATCGCGGTGTCGGGTCGGTGACGCTCACGCGAATTCTATGCTTTTTCCCCATCCCGCAAAAGTGCTTAACGCCGCTAAAGAAGTTTTCACTTCAAAAATACCTTCGCCTAGACATGTCTTTAAGGACCATAAGTCCTCAAGCTCCAGTGGCGCAATTGGTTAGCGCACGGCACTTATAAGACAGTGTCCGAGCTATGCCGGGGTTGTGAGTTCGAGCCTCACCTGGAGCACTTTTTAATTTTTTTGACGGCTGGAAGGAATTTCATGGGACTAAAACCTGGAAAAGTGGGTTGTAGAATTCTTTCTCATGGTCTTAACGCAATTAAAGGTAACGTGACGAAAATACATGAAGCTCAGGAGGCTGGAGCCGTGCTAAAATACGTTCGGTATTATTAGCGCTTATTGTAATGTAGAAATTCGTATTGGTTGAGCCTAGCAGGGGTGCAGCCAAGAATTTAGGTTAGGGGGGGTTTTAGGCGCAACTAATACTTTGGAGTGTGGGGTATGGCATACCTTCCAGGGTAAGAGTGAGTTGCGTGGGCCCTCCTCCAGAAAATTTTAAGATTAATGGTTCAAAATGACTAGTTTTACCTATTTATGAGAGATATTTGATTAATCATATGGTTTGGTAATTGGAGGAGGCGACCGACAGCTGAGGTCATTTGCGCCATGAGGGAAGGGTAGATAAGGAAGGGTGGAGGGAAACCTGGCGTCGGCATTAGCCTGTTCTTAACGAAAGGCGCCAAGGGGACCACGGCTTAACGTCCCATCCGACGGACGGAGTGTTGCGCTTGAAATGTCCTCCACACAACACTCAAGCAGGGATCGGGCAGTCTCTGAATGTTCTCTGCCGCTGCCGGGATTTGAACCCGGGCCCACCGGGTGGGAAGCCAACACTCTAGCAACCACACCAACCCGATCCCTATTAATCATATCACTATTCTATAAGTAATACCAATATATTAAGTATAATGGATTAAAATTAGAAATTTCTCTGAGCTCTGGGGGGGGGGGAGGGTTCATCCCCCTAAACCCCCCTCGCTGCGCCACTGGAACCTAGTACTGCCGATCTATAGAGGATATTTAATGTTTTTTAAGTTAAACATCCAGAACTCATTAAATTTGCTCCTTAAAAAGGAAGGATCAGATAAGAGAGGAATTTCGAACGGGTAGCGCTTGTGAAGTTTTGTTTTTATATGAAGAAACTATTGGCATACATGCATGACGGGCTAGAATAGTTCCTTGCCACTGTGGAAAAAAGAATTCTTCTCAATTGAATTGATGCTTAATTTATACCAATTACCTGATTCCTTTTTTGTCCCTAGATCTGATTATAATTTTGAACGCTCGAGAAAGCAGTTTGAAGTCTCGTGTGTAATTGCCTCTTTTTGTGCTACGTGAATGGCATAGCTGTACTTTTTCTACACGTTTCAGTTTACTGTGGGCGTTTCGCTATGGACTGGTCTTTTAAGAAAGCGACGAAAGAAACTGGCATTCATGTACTTGTATAATGATTCCGCCGCCGGCAAAAAAGGTGTGACAATTATAGTGAAAGCGCGTAAATCGTCGCACCTATTGGTTTCGCTTGTTTATGGTGGTTATGTCCACTAGAGTCTCATTGAAATGATTATGTTTTCAAAGTTTAATCCGTTGCTATTGATCAACATCTAATCGCGCTATCACTACCGAGCAAGCATCCCCTTATTCTCGAGTACTTTACATCACTGTTGATGTAAAATACTCGAGAATTAATGTAGACGGATAATACGAATAGATATACTATTCCTTGGAACTTTTGTTATTTATTTTCTAATTTTACTCTTGATTCTTGAAATGCAACATTAAATTCATCTTTCTATATTTCGTAACAAGCTGAGATTTTCTTGAATTTTATCTATTGAGTTGTATTACGACTTTTTTTTCGCAAAGTTTAAATAAACACAACCATGAAAAGTTTTGAAAAATTAAATATGCGTTGCAGTCTTCAAAACGTAAAACCGATTAGCACAAATATTCTCTTGAGTTACCCGTCCGTCGGAATTGAAATCCTGCTGTTGCACGCAAGGTCAAAATATATGGTGAGTCCTTGTTAGGAAAATAATTGTGATTTTCGTTAATTAATATTGCATCTGTTGAAAATTTGTATTAATTTTAGGAAAAATTGAGTTTCACTTTACAAATAAAAAAATAAACTTTCAGTGATATTTTCCCCCGTTGAGATGTGGTACAGTAATATAGGCTGAAATTTTACTGCGTCCCAACTAAAACATAAAACGCTGAAATATAAATTCCGCTAACTGGAAGTGAGTAATTCATTTTAACTGACGAAATCGATGGTGGTTTGTAGGAATTCTTCAAAAAATTATGTAATTATTCAAAGTATTTCCCAAGGAGTTTTGTGTGAGAAAATAAATTAACCAAGTAAATTGCTAATATTTTAGCACCACCAAGAGTTTATCCATTATCGTATTATTAGACGCCAGATCCAACATTTCATTTGAAATATTTTTTACAGCAAATGATAACATAAATGGGTAAGAAATCATGTCGTTGAAACCTACAAATTTTTTTCTAACCACTTATATTACGCTGTGAAGGGTGCATTTCAGTATGATTCAGATTCCTTCGGATAATTTGGAAGGGTACCGAAATGATGAGTCCTGCAGCTCGATTCTGTAAATGTCATACCTGTGCTTCGCGTGGTTCGAACCACAGTGGAGTTCTCACGCCTCTCACCGTGAAAGACGTTCAAGCGATCCTGTAAGCCTGTGTCGTGAGATGTTTGACGGATTGCGAACGATCACTTCAGTTTCTTATGTTGGTAGCTGTGCGGACGCGAGGAACGAATCAGAATCTCCGACACAAACTTACTTCAGCGGCCAACTGCAACTTCAGTTACCATAGTCAAACATATACAATGCCGTGGAATATTCACTCCCAAAGTAAATAATACTTCTTTACTCAATTTTGAGTGAGGTCTTTTCTTTTAAAAGTGCCTATTAATGATAAGTTACGGTTGCTTAATTAGTTAATAGCTATAAACTGTATATTACCTCTTTTATATGTTGTCAAGTGCTGCGTATCAAAGTCAGTTATCACTTAGCGGGCTCGTAATTGCACAATTAGCTCTAATTTCCTCATGATATGGAGCTAATGCTTACGCGGAATGAGAACAAGTGTTATTTTATTATTTAATAATGGTTCACTCTCGTATGTGTTTGAGCTGTTCTCATCATTTCAGTACATAATTTTAAATGCGCTGTGGTGCGTATACATATATGTCTGATTGTGCAAGCACATGCCACTATTCACGATTTATACTGATGAAAATGTTTCTGGCGCGAATACGAGTAGATTATTAACAGTTTCTGCTAGAGGACGAGATGTTTACATGTCTTAGTATTTCTATTATGTCAACAGAAAAACGAATCATGTTGGTCGTGTTACTGAACGGCAGCAATAATGCATGGAAGAGATGGGATAGATGATCAATGTTTATCTTAACGTACTAAAGTATGCCCCGGCAAGCCATCTAAACGTCTACGAATTAATCGTGGTGTGAACTCAGTGATCCATCGCCAATCTCGCGTCTCGAAGGGAATGTTGATATCGCGTATCTGCCGTCGAAGTATGTGCATCTATTGCCTCCGTCGACATTGATGCTCATGCAAAAGTAGCGGAGGTATGTAAAGAGCCTCCATTCTCGTTAATAAAAACAAATCGAAGGCTTGAACTTACGAAATAAATATTAAATAAATCTGTTAACATTCAATACCGCACAATACTTTTACCGTTGGTTCTACTCCAAATTATTATGAAAATTAAGTTGTCAGTATTTTAATTGTACATTCTAGAAGATGCACAAATATAAGATAATTGTCAAACCCTCAGCGCAAGGTTTAACTTCCCACCAACTTCAATCGCAATGAACGCCAATCAATTTAAATAGGACGCGAATGTAAATTTAACTTTATGCATTTCTTTTATTTGTTTTTAATACATATTACTTATGCGAAGTGACAATATGAAATAGCCACCATCGTAATTAATGAATAATGTGCTATTAATTATCAATCACAGCGTAAATTCATAATGAAAAATTAGAGCGCATTGCCGCGACGAAGCTACCACTGCTACCACGGGCCCTCTTGGGCGTGAATACTTTCACGGACGCGGCTGTGAGAGTGACGTCACTAAAAAGTTTCAGAATCGCTCCAGCGTCAAAGCCGTGAATACATTGACGAAATCCGCTTGTGACGGCCATATCACATTTACAGAATCGAGCTGCTGATTAATTCAAAATAAATTAAAATTTATACGCATTCGCGCCGCGGAAAAGAGGAATATAAAAATGAGGGCAGATTTCTCCGGCGTCCTCACTTCATACGCCTCAATCACTATCGGTTTTCAATTCCACCTTCATCCACATCGCTGCGAGGTAATAGTACCTATCCTCTCAGCTTAAGGGCTTGAAAAAAAAAGATTCACCCCTGCCGGTTCAAAAGCCTTCAATAATCATTCTCGCCATCGTCGCCCGAGATAGAAGCATTTCAATTGCCGGCTCTTTTCAATGGTTTTTACCACGTTCCCTCAAAAATTATCTCCGCCGTGTAATGCCTTACAAGTAATGACTGCCGATCTGGGGCCGTATTCTGTAACTCCAAACCGATCGGTGCGGCACCGATTCGTCGGGTGCGACGTCACACCGACTCCCGGTAAGAAGTCGTGCGATTCTGTACGAACCCGGTCGGTGCGGCACCGACGAGAGGACGGGAGATCGTCGGTAGCCGTACCGACAGCAAAGAGGTGTCGGTACGGCCACCGACTAGTGGGTTTCATGAATTCCCCGGTGCGCATTGTACGTTTTATTTTGTTTTTACCTCATCACCGAGTAAATAATGAGGTTTTCTCCAATGTTATCTTTTTCTGCCCCTTCGAATACGCCTCTATAATTCACTGTGTCATCATCTATATTAATTACCTTGACAGAAATATAAGATAATGGTTAATAAAAATGAGGTTTGCTAACATATAATGACTTTCTCTCATTTATGTTACCGCACTTTCACTCGCTTGTAATAGGCTTTATTTCTCTCTATCATCATTTTTTTGCTCCTTTGACATAAAAAAGATATTTTTGATTAAATATGAGTTTTGCCGCAATGTTATCACTTTATATCACTCTGAATAGGCGACTGTTATTTCACTCAATCATCAATTTGGCGTTTCTCTCGGCATAGAAATAAGATCTTTTTATTTAAGTATGAAGTTTGCCACAACGGTATCAGTTTCTTTCATTTGTAACGGGCAACTATATTTCATTTCATCGTCAGCCATTGATTCCCTTGACGATAAAAGAAGATATTTGTTAATAAGTATGAGGTTTACCGCAATATTATCATTTTCTCTCACTTGGAATGCGCAACTTATACATATGTATTTCACCCAATCACAATTTATTTACTTCCTCGTCATTACACTTCTTTTAATTGCACCCAGCTCCATATTTTTATAACAATTTCCTAACTTGTTCCTCTAATATTACATTTGCATTTGAATCCTACGTTCACGTTCCATGGTATGCTATTTTCGTCTGCTACGGTGCCAATGGCATAACCTTCCGTTGATAACATTTATACGGAACTTACTTAATGACAACTATATTACCAAATCGTGAATAAATAGCATTATACGGAACCAATATTTAAAAAAAGAAACTACGATCTCAAGGATAGTTTCAATAATTCATTCCAGCAACAACAATCTCCATCACATACAAACTTTATTGTGATGTTGTAATATTGTTTCCTTCGATTCTGTAGGTACAGCATTACTACCACACATTATATAAGCATTGTCAACAACTTATCCAATATCGTTTATCTTAATCTAGCAATAAGTCGTAATTTCCGCAAATAAAAAGATTGAGAATGACGACAACAAACTGTGCCAATGAGTCTTCACTTGTTTTTACCCTTCTTTCATTGGTGGAGACACGTCAAACTTCGGATATATTCGGATTTTCCCTGTTTGGGAAGGAAGGGGAACCGTACCGACTGGTTTGAAACCGACGACCTTACAGAATCGCTGAAAGTGTCGTCGTCGGTGCGGAATCCGTTGTCGGTACGGTTTGATGTCCAGTCGGTGGGCTTGAAAGGGAAACCGACCGGTGCGGCACCGACGAAATACAGAATACGGCCCCTGTACTGGTAGGAGAAGCGAGCATGGTATATAGTTCATTGGATCTTACGTATTACTATCAAGCTCCAGTGGCGCAATTGGTTAGCGCACGGTACTTATAAGACAGTGTCCGAGCTATGCCGGGGTTGTGAGTTCGAGCCTCACCTGGAGCATATTTTTATTATTTGAAGGAATGAAAGGAATTTAATAAAAGGAAGGAACAAAAGGAATTTAATGAGGCCAAACCCAATTGGGGCATTTCCTAGAGGGTTAAAGGGCATGGGCGGGGTCCCTCCTATTTTTAAGGATATTATATTTAGGTAATATAATGTATACAATTATTTTAATCGCATGTTCATTTGAACCTATATGATAGACTGTTTACACGATACATTAACACGTGCAAGTGAATGCCTGTTTGCATGAATGATTTTTGTGGACTGGAACGGAACATGTACGAATGCATGAACCACATTAGAACAGGTTCTATTTTCTGTGTATGCATTCGCGCAAGTTAGGTGGTTACACGGTGCATTTTTGTTTTAATTCACGCGTTCATGTATTTAGACATTAAGTCGTACCGTTTAATGTATCGTGTAACATGGCCTTTTATGGCTCGGTTTCCAAAGAATAAGAAAACCCCACTTCTCTGGACACGGTTTCGCCAAATTTGCATAAGCCTTTTTGTCTTTCTACCGGTTCGCCTATAGATAGATCATAGATAAAAATCCTTATCTCGTAGAATCACGTAATCAAAGTTATTTCCAAGCTATCGAATCTGCTGACTTCTTAGACAAGAATTTTGCGCTTAATTTCCCACCTAAAAAACAAAAACACTGAACCATTACAATATTTTTGTCGGGTTAAATTTATAGAATTGTATTCTGCACTAAGATCTTTAAGTATACTCGTTTATTTAAGAATATAATAAAAATAGCTTTAATTCTATTGCAAAAACTTTTGTTTGACGCACTATGTCTTCGCAAAAGTTACTGTGTCCATGCCACTCGATAAATAGTTTTCTTTGTCTGATATATAGTCAAATATATAGCTTTAATGGTATAGCATTGGAATCCATGGAATCATCTGTACCTTTTTCAACGTGAGTGTTGAATGAATTATTATTACTGTAATAATATTGTAATAAGTTGGCCATTAGCGTAGTGGTAGCATGAATATGCAATTAAAATAATTGAATGCATTATAATAATTTAATATAATACCCTTGAAACCTTACTTCTTTAACCGATTAATAAAAATACAACTTTTTCGGGAACGACTCAAATATTTTCGCAGGTAATTCGTTCCAGTTCCATATGGTACCATTCAAGAAGGAGAACTGATTTACATTTGTCGAATGTGATCAACACTTTATCTTGAACTGATGATTATTTTTTCCCACAAATCTTGGCTCTGTAATGTCCTTTTCAAATCCAGCCCATGCTTTTTCGTCAATCACTATTTTGTACCACCTACCTAGCCTGCTTCTTTTCCTTCACTACTGTAAATGGCGCTAGACTGCATGGAAAGAGCGTAATATACGCGAAATTAAACTAAACGTTGGTGATCTGATCGATACCAGGGGATATATTTTAATAGTATGCGTACATTTACGAAATTACTCCACTGAGTGATGGCTTCAATGTGATCTGACAGCGTGATGCCTACCAGCCCACTTTATGAACTTAAAGATTTTTATTTTATAAATGGACGCGAAAGGAAGGTGATGGGGAGGGTGGGGTTTGTCAGTAAGGAAGCAGGAACATTGATTTAAAATATTTATTTTATTACAAAAGGCAACTTAAACGTTACAATTAAAATATAACAGCAGTATAAATAGTAACATTTGCATGAAAATATCCCATGCATATATGTTTGTAACAAAACTCCCGCAGAATTTGACCATTCACTCGAGATTATTGGAGAACTTGGATTGAATTATTCTTTGATTCATGACGAATGTGCGGATTTTACATGGAAAAAATCGATGTTTTCACATCCTGATTCACGGCGTGAATTTTGTTATGTGAGCACAGGGAAACCACAAATTTTCTTAAGTATCTTATTTGCGTTTACAAATTTTGAGCCAGTATTTTCAACCCACGGAAGAAGTTACATGTGCAAATGTTGGATTATATTCCACTCCACTGGGTGCACGAACCTCTCTCTGTGCGCATGATAACTGTGATCCTTGAAGCTTAGAGTATGTTTTGAACTAATAGAAATTTTGTTTGCTTTGTAGCATGTGGTATTGGACAGCCCAATAAATAAAAAATTAAAGATCGTCTTCCGTTGTAAAAAACGGGACAACCTTGTGTTCTGAAGTGAAAAATTGTGAGTCCTGAAGAGAAAAAAGGTACTGATAAAGTGAGCCATTCGTAGAATTATTTTACTCGTGGGATTTGAGTTATAAGCTGGTGGAAGTATAAAAAAGCCATGTAATATTCTTTGTTAATTTTATATACCATTCATTATTAAATGCATGTATTATTTTTTCCGATTTGATCGACATGTTTTTCAGTCGTATGCAGTTTTCATTAATCGATGTCATTCATATGCATTCCTCTTCGCCTAAATTACTTCATATAGATTATCTTATGCCGTGGAATATTGCGGGGATGAGATAGAATTAGATAACAATGGTTGGCGCATGTTAAAACTTGGAAAATAAATACGAATCGATAGCATGCTACATACACAGATAATGTTAAGAAATAGATTAGAACAAATATTAGCATAAAATGTGGAACTACTTTTGAGAAAGTGACGCAAAGATGTTAGGTATATATCAGGCATAATGATGACATCCTTTAAAACTTCGGTAATATTCTTGAAAAATTTCCAAAATTTTTATGTCTGCAAAGAAGACTAAACTGTGTTCCGACATCCGTATGCCCGTAAACTTTCATCGGTGTGCCATCCATCCTACCTTTGAACCATGGGGATAAGGATCCCTCTCAGGAGATACTTTGTGTATTTTAGGTATAATTTTATCCCTACGTGGCAGATTGTTCTAATGTAAATCTCTTAAATAAAAATAATAGTATTCATATGTAGTATCTTGTCATTTGAATGCACTTAGATTTTATCTACACAGTTATCGCTCCCTGAGTTATTTTAGTTTGTGCATGCCATCAATTGAATCAATTGTTTCTTTATCTTTTCTCAATTGCCATTGAATTTACTTAAACTACCGGTGGGAGAGTAGATTTTCCTCCATTTGAGCAGTTTTTTCAGACGGTGCATACGCTTACACTTCACACTATTTAACATTTTGAGATGAAGAGATGTCAAACATTTAACAAAAGTCTAGAAGTAGTTAGCTCCTTTGATGGAATTGTGTTTTCGTTAGAAATTCTTCAATTAAAATGTTTGATATTATTAATTATTGGCCTTTTCATGTTATAACATCACTTTAAAAAATGATGTGGCCTAAAAGTATAATATCATATTACGATATATAACATTTTGAACCAATGGTAATTTTTCAGAGCCAATGCGTAAATAATTCGAAGAAAGGTGGTGGTTAATATGCTGAGTCTCATATCCTCAAGAAGGAAATTCTGTGACCTTCTTCTTTAATAGAGGGACACCTTCTTATTCATTTGTTGTTTTTAATTACAAGCCCTTGCCGTGTGGGGAGGGTCTGATGGTTCAAATACCCCTGGAATATACAGGAGATACGTTCTTAAGTGCTTATAGGCTCCCCATAAATAAACATCCTCTACTTTAACCCCGACACAATGGTTTCTAGCTTCTTATATTCCCTTAAACATGGTCATAATGACTCTTAAAAAATTGAAAATGTAAGCATTTTAATGATAAGGAAGTAAAAACTCATTTCATCGGTAGAATTTGACGTGATGACTCAGGGCACACATGTGCTATAGTGAATTGTGAAAGAAATTATAAATAGTTGAATCAGTTATGGCAAGTATTCATAAGAATATGACGTACGTTTTGCATTTGCCATCACAAATTGTGCTAATGACTAGACCTTATTCCTAATACCTAGACAGGAATACTAGTTGTAGCAGGATAGTCTAACTTTCCACGTGTAATTGTATATCTATCTATTATAATTGGTGTAAAATATCATATGTCGTAATATGATACCCCCTCCGAAATTTTTTCTGGTTGTAGCCTTGTCTATATTATTAGAAATGGATTCAGTTTTTCTTAAATTTAGCTATCTCAGCCAATAAGCTAATTTGTTTCCGCGGCAACTCTAGCCAGCACTGCTTCTCTCCACAGTTTTGTACGAATTATCCGTGCCGGATTGGCACTCTATGTTGCACCTGCACTGGAAAGCGACAATGACCTCGAGGATACATATACTAAAGGTATTCGTGTAGTTAATAGATTTCTCCACGTGACCTCTTTTTAATATCGTGCACTCGTCCGCACTTCTCATATCACGCAAATAGTGCCAAGTGCCTCGCTTTCTAGCGGTGAACGTATTTTGACCCGTCATATTTTTTGCCTGCTCTCTATCCGTCATTCTGCCATGTCATTCATTCTCCTTTGCACAGGTTCTCCGTCGTTTCTTCATCTAATTGTTCCAATCATTCTTCGCGGAAGTATTCAAATATTAATTCTCAATGTTTTTCCTTGAGATTTTCATGGAGTCTTCACATCCGTTTAAAAAAATCGCACGAATCATCATATTTTTTTTTTACTGACGACCCGTTTTAAAATATGTATCACTGTTTTTCTTGGTGAAAAGGTATGGGGCATTGATTGTGGGGCACTTCATGTCTTTGTGAGTCATTTTTTCCATCTTTATAGTCTTTTTTCCCACTGGCTCCAGCATATTGTTCCAAAGCAGTATGGAAGCTGAAATAGAATAGAAAATAAATTACTAATATTGTTTGCCATTAATTGATGAGCATGCGAATGTAAATTACGTGCAAGTTTTATTACTCTCTGGGTGATTATATTTAATGCAGACTAGAGTAATAGAAATAATTGCATGATACTTTATTTAAATTTTTATCAGCACTGACCGGTAGGTCAGCCTTAAACAAAAATACGCAAATTTTGATTTTTAATCTATCCAACTTGCATAATTTTTGCTGTACGAATAGGATTTAATCATTAATTTTCTATAATATATACCAAAAGTTATTACCAGTCGATTAAAAGGGATTATTGTACACTATTTGAGAAGACAAGCATTTACGCATTGCCTTAAATTTTTTTCAAAGCTCATTTGTTTTAATTGTTTACGAACATTTCATCTCGCACGTAGTCTGTAAGGTATAAATATTTAAACATATCCTTATATCATAAACTAAAGAGTGTAGGGTACACAGTCCCTTCTTTCAGAATTGGAGGAAGGTGAACCAACGGATACGTATGGGGGGCGCAGGGTGCGGGTCCCCCCTTCCGGAGCCGCCTTCATTGCCGAGCAATGCAGAACCACAATTGCACTTTTTCATATCATAAGATGGAATTGTCTTGCATACTAGTATAATCAGTTTAAATATAACTTTCTTAAAATTTGCATGTAACTCGATTATTTTTCATCACGATAAAAGTGTAGGTAGCTAAAGATATCTTTTGCGCCCCCCCTTGAGTATTTTCTGTATCTGCTACTGCAACGTACATAAGACCAATCTTTGTTTTGGATGTGACAAAATAGATGTGTAGCATATTCATGGACCACACTTTGTTGCATAAAGCCTGAATCACACATTCATTTTTTTAAATCCCTTCCGAGGGACAGCTCGAGCGATCGCTCCAATGATGGCAGAAAAAAAGTCATTTAACGCGTTCCTTTCCCGCGATGGTTCCAGGGATGAAAGTCTCGTCCCTTTTTCCATGCCTTGGTAGCAGTGGCGTAACTAGAAATATGCCTGGGGGGATGGAATGGCCTGTGGTTGGGCCGGGGGGGAGGGGTGGAGGGGAGGATTAACTGTAAATTTTTGCATTATGACATGCCTGGAAATACATTTGACATCATTTTGGCTCTCATAAAGATTTATATTTAAGCCAGTAACTGATACAGAAAAAAGTCAAGTGGGGAGGGGGCGCAAAAGATATTTAGAGCTACCTATACTTTTATCGTAATGAAAAATAATTAAGTTATATGCCAAATATAACATTGTTTTATTTAAACTGATTATACGCATGCACAAGAAAATGCTATCTTTTGATATAAAAATATTACAAAATAAATATAAAATTGCGGGCAGCCCCGCAAGGGGGGGGGGGCGTCCCCTTTCCCCCCACATGCATCCGCCACTGCTTTAAGCAGATGTAGGTATTAAATGTCAAAACTAGACAATATCTTTAAATATTTTGTAAAATTTCTCTGAGGTTTTGGAGGGGGGGATATATCGCCTCATCCCTACTATTATTACGCCACTACTTGGTAGGCCCCTTCTTCCATTGCCGGCACTGTCCTTTAGCCAATCAGAACGCAAGGCCGCTAACAGCGATTGCACGCCACGATTGGTTCTTAATTGAATGATATATACTATAGTTGTAAATGCGGAAAGTGGCGGAAGAAGGATGCGAGCGAATAAGCGATGGAGAAAGGGAAGGTTGGAATGACCGCCTGATACAGAAAATGATAGGTCGAGCGATCATTCATTTGGTCCCTGAAAACCTATCGCACAAGCTATCATTCAGAGAGACGGAAAAAAAGGATCGTGCGATTCAGGCTTGAGCAATTTGGAATGAACATAATAGGACGGACATCTAGAATAAAATAGGGAAAAATACACTTGTGGAGGTGAAAAAAAAATATATAT
This sequence comes from Ischnura elegans, assembly GCF_921293095.1. Classification (NCBI taxonomy): domain Eukaryota; kingdom Metazoa; phylum Arthropoda; class Insecta; order Odonata; family Coenagrionidae; genus Ischnura; species Ischnura elegans. The sequence goes on from NC_060251.1 coordinate 62,449,702, forward strand.
ATACCATAATTAGAAAAATAGCATTCAATGTTATTCAACGAGAGTTGATGTATTCGTGTTATGACGGTGTTCTCAGTCTCATCGACAAGGTCTGTGGCCTCATCCACGTGTGAGTTTGCAGCTGCGTGTTTGAAGGTCACAGCTTCAACTGTCACGTGACATTGAATTACGAGCTTATTTTATTTTCATTGGTTGAAAATTCCTGGCGACCTCACGTATCCGTTTCACTTTCATTTCCGAATTCATTCAGATGGCCGCTAGTGGGATCATTCATACACGGTGTGTCCACACCTTCCGCGGTCGTTTACACTCGCAACTCAAATAGGTAGCTGTATCTATATTCCCTCAAGTGTCAACCTGCTGACCGGAAAACCGAGGTGAGGTTCGTCGTTGGCTAATCATCGCAGCCGGTGTTGTACCGGCCAATTGGGAACGTGTTTGGAATTCGTTTGCCATGTACGTGATATTCGATTGATAGAGGATGTTTTGAGAATTCCAATATAGAAGTAAGGATTAGTAACAATTTATCAGGTGCGACGTATGGTACCTGTTTCTCTATGTAAACGAGGCTGGGACGTTGACAGCAAGTGAGAAATCAGTAGTGGAAGCATTCGAAGTGTGGTGCTTCCGTAGAATTATGAAGATAAAATGAATCGACCGAGTAAGTAATTAAAGAAAGCTAAGAAGACAGGAAGATAGGACCAGTCTTCTATAAATCTTAAGGAGACGACGGAACAACTTAGTAGGCCGCACCGTGATACATGATGGCCCAGTGGCGTAACTAGGAATCTACATCTACATCTACATAATACCCTGCGAGCCACCTCTAGGGTGTTTGGCAGGGGGGAATATGCCTTGGGAGGGGATGAAGGGGCCTGAGTTGGGGACTAGGGTGCCTCTTTTTTCCACTTTTCTTTAGGAGCGAATCGTAATACCCGGCAAAAGTTGCGTACCCGGGTGAGTATTACAGATATGATTTTTTTCAAAATCATTTAATATCTTCTGTTCGCCATTTTGTCCTGAAATTTCGAAATTTTTAACGAAAAATGTTAAAAATGTAAATAAGTTAAATTTGGTTTTAGCAAGCACTCATTTTTTCCAATTGAGTAGAACATTGGTCTTTCCTTGATATTTTAGACCAAATACGTCAGCTCTATTGCTTTTAATTATCGAGAAAAATGACCTTTTATCGTGGTCCCGAAAGCAGTTTTTTGGGGAATGGCAACTGGGGACCCCCCATCCCCTCAGACAAAGGTGGTTCCTGGTGAATTATTGAAAAATGGCACGCCTGGAAATAGTTTTTACATCATTTCGGCACTTAAAATTTAACTTTAAGCAGATGCTTTTATTATGTGTCAAAACTAGACAGCATTTTTAAATATTTCTTTTTGTTTCTCAGAGGCTTCGGGGGGGTGGGGGGGGCTGGGTCTATCCCCTCATCCCCCCATATTTACGCCACTGTGATGGCCTATGATGAAAACAATCGTAGAAGGACAGGTGGAAGGGAAGAAGGGCAAGGGACGGCCCCGAATAAATTACATAGGTCAGGTTATAAAAGATGTAAAAGAAATACATCACTGTGAAAAGACTAACGGATTGGAGAGCTGCGTCAAACCAATCTTACGATTGTTGACTTAAGATGATGAGAGGATTTTATCACGGTTTCAATCATGTAAGCTAAACTTATGCGTTCCAACCATAAAGAGTATTAAATTAATAACACTACTTTTACTATTACTATTACTTTTAAAAATAGCGTCTCCAGTCACAGGTCACAAGTGCTAATGACATGTGTTGCGGTACGAAATATATGCGTTTTGTGTACTTTTCAAAATATATTTCCCTCCGAGAGGATCCATATGTTCCGCATATATTCCATATGGACAAGTATTTTTTCATGCTTTGTTGATTGTTTTAAAATTACGCTTTCAACTTTAAATTTATCAAGGAATTTTGCGAAATTTAGACACTTGTTGATATTAGCCTCAAGCCTAAATGAGAAGCGGAGGACAACACAGTAGGAGCGCGTGACGTCATCAGCTTATCCGCAGAAGGATTAAGGTCATCAATTTTTCGCCGCAATAGCTCAAGATGAATGAGGCGGGCTGAAACTCGGAAAATACTGGTTTATTCATACTTCAAACCAAGGGTACTCTATTAAAGGAGGACCAAGAACATGGCGGTTAAGCGTTATATCTGCTTTCATTGAGCGTTCATTTTATTCGGCGGCGCCTCTAGGCATCGGTATCACGGTCAGTGTGACTTTCGCCATTAACCGTGGTGGCAGTGGTCTTTTTTAGTTAAAAATCTTCTCGCATGTGTTAAATTTGTGGTTTATGTGATGTATTGGTTCAGGTCGAATTATTGCCGTGTATTTCCTCGTGAAAAGTGGATATCGATGACTGCGTGCGCCGCGATTGGCGATTTTTGAAATCTGATTTTAATGCATGCGGAGCGACAGCAATTCTAGCGGCGAAATTGAGAATCCTCTAATGTAATATTCGTGCCTCAAAATCTACTATAGTCTAAAATAAAAAGAAATTGGCGATAGAACAAGGCATTTCAAGCGAAATTTATTGGGAAGAAAAATAAATGGAAAAATTCCTCCGAGGATGACCAGGAGAGTAGCACTTACTTGCGGCAAGTCAAGAGGGTATCGAAGTGGCTCGCAAAGCTGAGTGTGGATGCTTGTGAAAGGCCTTAGACCTTGACAACTTTAGTGGCTGTATGCCAATTATGGGACGCTGCGTCGCCTCTGTCTTTTTCTTACTTCCGTAAGAAACGCCTGGAATTCTGGAGGGAAGCTGCTGTTTTATTTTTGGCGCAAACTCTCCTCAAATTTTGTTTGATTTAAGGAAGCAAGGCCATCCCCGGTCATTATGCGTGAACCACCTTTTGAGATCTAACAAGCAAAAAGCTTCACCTATCGGAAAGGAATTTTTGTCAAGGCCAAGGACTTGATTTAGCCATCAAGAAACCGCAATTTACACTGTCCTGCCTGAACGTGAAGTCCACATTTCTGTTCACTCCCCTATAGTAAGGCAATTTGTCTTGTAGTAAGAGTATTTGGACGTTGAATGATAAATTTAAAGAGATGATTATCTGAGTGGAAGAGCACAATAGTTACTCTCAAAGTGATAAAGCTATTTATTAATGGTGTTTAAACGGCCTTCCTTAATTGAGGAAAGCTCAGAAAATAGCGCCATAGACGTTCATGCTGTCCCCCTTACTAATACCGATGCATCATTTCAAGTGATTGCTTAGCACTACAAGCAAGGGGGCTGCATAGAGGAGGCCCAATTCCATCCTACAGAAGACTGGTTTCTGTTGCCACTTTGGTTGCATTTTAATCGGATTTCAAAAATGTCGGCGACGCGGTGATGAGTGCAATGCGATCCACTTTTCTTCCCAATATATTGCATTATAATATTTGTCATGGCTAGGAATAGCATTGATATGTTATGAATTTGATAGATCACATCATCATGTATATATATATGTCGGTTAACACTCCTAATCGGAAAGTAATGGATTTGATAGATCACCCCATAATGAGTATAAATTTCATGAATACCCCTAATTATACTGTATTTCCCCATGAAACTGGGATGAATTTGTCAGTCAGTGACAAGAGTTACGACTTTTATAAAACCATTTTATCCTTTAAGGTCCAAGGGATATATCGATGGCTAAGTTCTAACAACACGTATCTCAAAAATAGAAATTATTCGGGAGAGCAAAAAAACGATTAATAGGTATTTTTGATTGTACATTGAAATTTAAAACCAAACATTTGCATGAATCAGTCAATGGTCGGAAGTGGATTTTATAGATTATAGATACATGCACACACCATTAGAGATGGTGGACACATTGCAAATGAAGACTACTGTGGGCGGCAAGATACTGTGAAAGAGGCCTTTGCATCGGCGTACCCAGAATCAAAAATGGGGGTTGGGGGGATAGCCGTGGTCATTCAAGTTGTAACTTTTTTTGCAGAGAAAAGGTTAATGAAACCAAAATTTTAAGGAAATTATGACAGCAATTTATCAGTTTTAATTATTATTTGCTTGAAAAAATAATTTTTATTTTAGTTCCATGCCTTATACTAGTATCATTTTTCTTCAAAAGCAAAATTTGTCCATAACTTTTGTTTTGAACTAAATTTATTTTCGCTTCAAGGGGGGGGGGCGTTGTCCCCCTTGCCCCTCGCTGGGTGGGCCCATGGGCTTCTGTGAAATCGTTTATTATCATTGCTTCTGCGTTTTCTGTTTTTTTTCTTTCTGTCGAAGGTGACCACAGATTTTGGCGCTATTAAGAGACCGTATGTCCTGGAATTCCAAGAAAAAACTGTTTCTATGTTTAGGCTGTGGTGATGTTGGAAAGGGAGGCCCAAATACGATGAGTATTGGGATTTCTGGATGGCAAGATTTCACCAGATTTCGGTGGTGAATCCTTGGGGAAAAGGAAAATTCCTCGCCTCTCCACAAAATTGCTTTTTTTTGCCGAGACTAATGGTGTAGCACTGTGAAACCTAACGTGATCTTTAGGTGACTCAACGGATTTCATTCTAGTAGTGTTCCCCTATTGGAAGACAAGCTGCATTTTTGGTGTGTAAAAGTTGTCACCTTGAGCGTCTTAAAACCGTGTTACTGAGAATTTGCTCTATATTCTCGGCTGTCTCCGAAAATCTCCACCAAAATTCGTCATAATCCGTCTTTGATTAGGAAAATTATTTCTTCCCTTACGCCTTCAGCGGAGAAAGTTTTTTATGATATTTCCGGGGGTGGCAATAGTGCCCCGAGAGTAGTATCTTCTGATTATATTCATGTTCATCATTCTCCTCATATCCTTCTCGAGTTATGCAATAAATTTTCAATTTAAGTTGTAACTTCATTGATTTCAATCATAGTGCAAAGGAAGAACAAGCGAAGAAAATATATTTTTTTGCCTATGTATTGGGAATTCAAAACAGGTCATGTATTTTTTAAGATCTGGTTAACAAATATGTACTCTTATATAAGTTAGCCTATTTCATTTCTCACGATGTAGGCTTTTAATTATTGTTTGCCATAAGTTTTTATAGCTGCAATATGATTTCAACTGTAGTTTTTAATCATGAAATGTCATTGGTATGCCGCCTTTAATTTTATTTCATGTTCTCTTCGCTCAAGGCTGTCATGCGCACTTACGTCAGCCTCAAACAATCAACTATTCCTTTTACAAGGAAGATAGTTCAAAAATGACTAAGAACCTGAGATTAAGAAAGTAAAATTATTCCGTAATTATAAGAGTCCGTACTCAGATCTCATATTACTTTGAAATAAATACTTAACCTGAAAAGTATTCGTGACGTCAGACTTAGCCAAAGATTTGTTCTGTTTTGAAGATATTTAGAGCAATTCCATGAGTAACCTGAAATATACCGTTAAAAGCGTAATACTAAAAGATCTCGATGACCTATAAAGATTACATCTATCAAGCACCTCCGCAAGAAATTATAGAAAGCATCTAAAGCGCTGCCCTAATACCACCAAAAAATATTGAGGTATCGAGTATATTCTGTATTCTGTAGCACCAATTATATTCTGGGAGATATATATCTTATTTTCCGCTGAGTCGGAAGTGCCGCCGCACCGCTGCGGCGACTCGTTTTCCGCGTCGGCCGCGCAGCGGCGTCCACATATAGTCGGTACTATATTAATCTAAAAGTTTTTTTTCTGAGCCCAGTAACGTGGTGTCCAAAGATATCTCTAATTTAGTTCATTTTTCCGAGAATAGAGACGTGGTTGATAAAAAAACGACCGAACTATGACCAACATCTATTTACGAGCTATTTTATTTTTTCTAAGTACCTGATGCTAGGCCTCTTTGGTTGAAGTGGAAACATTCCGGAGTCCAAGGCTTTTCTTTGTTTCCGTATTCGATGACATTGACTTTTTCTGGTTCGCCGATGGTTGTGGGTCCCAATGTAGAACGAAGGAAAGGCTGTAGTTCCACCGTGAAATCATCCCTTCCCGAATAAATTCGGCTGTTAACCTGTTGGTAGGAAAATAGACATTATCACATTCATGTCAATAAGCACAAAAATTTACTGCCTATAATACGCTATCTGGAGAGCGGTAGGGTGAAAAACGAATCTCTTGTCTCTTATATTATACCTTTAGAAAGTATTTTGATTGGCTTAGTGAATCCTGCGAGATTCGAATGGCATTCGAGTGACTAAATTTTTAAGGCTGCAATCTTACCCATCTGCCAGAGTCTCAGACGGCTCGTCAACGAGACTCCAATGTGGTTATAAGAAAAAATTCAAACAAGTGAGAACAGCTATTTTTGACGTTTGGAAAAAACACTTTCTCATAATGCCAGAGATATTGAGAGACCGAAATAATAGCAAAAAACTGAAATTTTCGTAGATTTTTTGTTATGAAGGCTATCTTACGAAATATTAACCGATATTAGCATGAATTCCTCATAGAAACAGCCTTTTTATCTCGATTTTTGCAATTCATATCACTCAAAGTTAAAAATCTGTAGTGATCCAAAGCTTAAAAAATTTATCACTTATTACTACGCGGTTGAACAAAACGAGTCTCACAGTTTTAAAAATTTCAAGCTTCCAAGTTTCATTCAAGAAAAAGATTCTCAGTTACCAATTCCTTCTCAGCTTCGTGGTACTCGCTGACCAACTTGCTCATGTTCACCAAACTTTGGGCGTAGTCATTTCCCCGATACAAGCAGGAGCAGGCGATTCTCCTCAGCATACTGCATAAAGGACCCATGCTTACTCTTGCGGTCAGGGTGGGATCTGTAAAACGAAGCAGAAATCCATTCACATTCACATTGACGGCAAAGTAGAATTTCCTTATGAAATTAAGGAGTTTTATGGAATCCTGTTGAACGCTCAGGGAATTCTGACGAAGACCCGATTTTCGCCGCCGTGCATCATCCTGGAGGAACCCAGGTCTTCTTAATTTGGATAATTTTCGAATGGAATTTCCGTGCCTTCTTTTCCTATTTGGGGTCAACCCTTGGACCCCCTCTGTTTTCTATTCATGCCAATGTAGATCTGATGTTATTGCCGATGATCTTTAGATCTACATTGACTGTTACCCTTCTGATGTGACTGAAGCCATTACTAAGGTGAATGATGATATTCGAAATATATATAAATAGTCCAGGAAATGAAGCATTTTGGCTTGCAATTTTTTCAAACTGAATCGATTTTCTTGAAATTTTCATAATAAGTAGGGAATATACCAAGAATCAAAATCTATATCATGCCGACGGGCGCTTTTACCCTGGGGATGGTTTCCACCCCATCTCGGGGGTGGAAATTTTTAATTATATTTTGACCACTGGAATCGATAGAAAAATAAATTCTAAGAATAAAATGTTCTTTTCATTTTTTGCGTAAAATTAATATTTTTCGAGTTATTCACGATTGAAAGTAACAGTTTTTTGACGAAAAAATCAACGATTTTAATCGCTTGTAGGCAAATAACATGAAAAGTATTAATTTTATTAGGAAATTGTGAATTACAAAACTGTAGCTTGTAAAAAATTAAATAAAAATCTTATTTTATATTTCCTTTATGACCAATTCGGACCGAGCTACAACTTGTTGATGGTTATCTATTGTTTGTCATACGCTAAATTTGAAAGATTCAATACCAAATAGCGGGAAAAATGTAATTTTCGAGGAAAAATTATGTAATCTGTTTAAAGTGTTTTTTAAAAACTTTCTAATCATGAGAAAAAATATTTTTATCATGAAATTTGAGCGAGTTATGATTAAAAATAAGATCAGTCCCTACTTTTTTGTACGATAAAATCAGTGAAAACAACTCCTTATTACCACAATAGACAAAATTGATCAATGCCCTTCTGTATTTCTCTTTATTTAAGTATTTTTAATTGATCCTAGAGGTTTTTTTAATTTACAACTCTTAATTTTGAAAAAAATTGGAGAAAAAAGTGAAAAGTCATTTTCTACAATTTTGTTAAAAATGCTCTTTTTTTCAAAATAACTCCAAAAAAACTGGAGATATGAAAAAAATGCAAGAGTAATAAATTCTAGCTTCTTTATTTTTAAATATTTTTGTGTGTTTTTATTTTCTATACAATAAATTTTTGGTGAGATATTGATAACTAAAACCTCTATTTCCAAGGGTGCTCCACCTTATTTAGACCCTTAAATCCCTCCCCTTTCAAAATTAATGACTCGAAAAAAATTTAATGCACATGACCTTGTAGTCAGTAAAAATCCTACAAAATACAATTTAAATGAACTTTCTATCATAAAAAATAAAGGAGCAATGTTTGAAATACCAATCAAATTTATTTTCGAAAAATTCGAAATCCACAATTCAGAGCATAATATTCCTCATAATCAGCATATACATTGCGTACTTTACGTTAGAAGCTAACGATACACTCAAATTTGCTACAAAATAAACACAAATACCCATAAGATGTATATATACATACACATATGTGAGTATGTGTGCTCTCGCTCACAGTGACCTGTGAGCATGCATGTGGTGGGAAGACTGGAAGCCATACAGTCTCCGTTTGATTGTGTTTCAAGTAATGTCTACATAAATGTACATTTATTTGTTTATGTTACCATGACGAAGTTTGTTCTGTTTATCCTGTTGTTATATCTTTTCTGTGCTGTGATTAAAATCATGAGAGAAAAAAGTGAATACATAATAAAAGGAGTAAGAAAGTGTATAAGAAGATACAATGTGATAAATAATTTTTATTTTTAGGGTAAATAATTTTTTTACATTAACCCCCAATAAGGGTTGATTATTATGGGTTGAAACACCTTAAAATCATTTTCCAAACAAAAAAATAATTATACAAATAATTTAAACTAAATTTTACCCGTATTTAGCTTTAAAAAATAATTTTTTAAGTTCCAGCTTTTAAGGGTAGTTTTCACCCCTAAAAAATAAAAGGCGCCCATCAGCATAATATAGATTTTGAAGTAGGGGGCATAATTAGTCTAATCCCAAATATTTATGCAAACCGATTCGGCTTGAAAAAAATTTTTAAAGGAGGTATGATTAGTATAAACACAAATTTTTATGCAAATCGATTCAGTTTGAAAATTCTTTTTTACATTAAACCCCAATAAGGGTTGATTATTATGGGTTGAAACACCATAAAATTATTTTCCAAACATAAACAAATAATTATACAAATAATTTAAACTAAATTTTACTCGTATTTAGCTTTAAAAAATAATTTTTTAAGTTTCAGCTTTTAGGGGTAGTTTTCACCCCTAAAAAATAAAAAGCGCCCTTCGGCATATTATAGATTTTGAAGTATATTAGAAATTTTGAAGCTGTGTGGTATATTCTGGGGGTATAATTAGTCTAATCCCAAATTTTGGTGCAAATCGATTCAGTTTGAAAAAATTGCAAGGTTTTTCACTTTTATGAGCTTCATTACCTGGAATAAAAGTGGTCACATGAAAACTGCCTGCAACTAAATCCAAGTAAGACCAAATGTATCATCATTGGTAGTAATAATTATGTTAATAGACTTGTACTTCATGCCATGCCAAAGATAAATGTAAAAGGTGTCCAAATTGATTATTCTGATAGTGTAACTAACTTAGGATTTACACTAAATAAAACCTTATCATGGAATGAACACATAAAATCTATTACGCATAGGGTCTTTAAGACTCCATATCAATTAAACAATTTAGACACCTTATCCCCGTCCCTCTGCGCCAAGAACTAGTTGACACTCTTGTTTTACCTCATATAGATTATTGCTGTGTGGTATATTCTGACCTTACAAATGAACTAAATCTAAAACTGCAGAGGATTCAGAACTCCTGTTTAAGGCATATTTTTGACATCACATATTATGAACATGAAACACCATATTTTGAAAAACTACGATGGTTAGAAATACAAAATAGGCGCTGACTTTATAAGGCAACATTGATGTACAAGTTAATAACGACAGAACTTCCTACGTATTTACACCGAAATGTACAATATAACGCAAGAAAATATAAACGTCCAACACGATGTAAAAAGTCTAAAAATGTAAGTCAATTAAAAAAGAAATACAATTAAATAAATATTAATACGCTATGAAATAAATAAATAGACGGCTATTGCCCAGAAAGAGAGTTTATCTGTTAAAAAGAGTACGTTAAGGACACGATGCTAGTCCATTCTCCGTAGTTATATACGGAATGCTCTCAACGAAAAAAAAAACCTTTCAGTGTACCTCTGGCAGTGCCCAGTAGGCCGGCCCTTATTTTTCAGTATTGCGAAAAGTTATGTTTTCCTGGTCTCAAAATGATCCAAATGAGGTCTGTATTCACGTGTTAAAATTTGGTTACTTTAAAATAACGGCAACCCGTGCCCCAATGGGCCTAAGTACTAAGGACCCTCAATTGAGTTTTTTGGGGTCAAAAAGTGCCATTCCTATGTAAAACACAAAAGTAAAGTTCTTATGGAACCAATTTTCTGTTTGTTTTGATCTATCTCTAAGCGTTTAGGAGATATCGTCCATCGTAATGTAATCCCCCCCAGGGCGCCTCCCCGCACCGCGGCACCGCTGAGGTATGTCCCGCACCACTTACTGGAGACTTCCCCTCAACCCCCTCCCCTCCCTCGGAAAAGACTTTGCTCCTGATGACAAGATTTACATGCTAGTGGTGCAGTATTGAATAGGTTGTTCCTCTGGTGTCATGATTAATGTTGTTATAGCCTATAATGTCAATTTTAACCCTTCAACGCCGTCCTATGTACTAGGTACCGACCCCTTAAACCTTGATTTATTGCCGCCTTACGGCCGCGAACCATTCCAGCAGGCTTTGTTCCAAAGTGCTCTGTTATGCACAAAATATTATAAGCATGTGATACAATTGTGTCTATGAATTATAAAGAAATGAAGGGAATGAGCAGGGCTTCCAGGGCTCCAATAGTAGATAGAAATATTCAAGGAAGACGAAACGAGATAGTCAGTTCACGGATGCAGATCACTGTAGAGAGATAGTTCTTGTGTATAGTGTGCAAGGGATAGAAGGTGCTAAGTTTTTTAGGATGTAAGGAGAAAAGCGGTGAAATAAATACTTTATCATGAACGTGATGTTCATTTTAAGAATAGGCCAGCAAGGAAAGAGTGTAATCAAGACTAAATACAGGCATTGAACTAGTAGGAAAAGAAAGTGAAGAAATACTCGGCTCAAATTTACCTACAGTGAGAGAAGTACTGTGTGTTTTCTCTATCACCTAATGGGTTCGAAATTTGTAAGACTTAGTGCGAGAAAAACCGTGAGAAATGCGTCTCATCCATGGTACAAAACTAGAATTCCTGTTATTACGGTAAATAAGGCGATTTAAAAGTTAGAAAAATGACGCAAAGAATGGATGAACGTGCAACGACATAAAGAGACCGCGAACTACAGTAGAGATGAAGAGAATCTTTCGTAAGAAAACTTGATGACTTGTTTGAAATTATAAGGAGCAGTACCATTGAATTTTTGACGCACGACGGGGAAAGTGCAGTTAATCTCTCGGATAAATGTACTTGGGCTGATGAAATAAGTTCTTACGCAAATAAAGAGAGGAGAACGAAATGCAGTTAGTGGTGGAATAGATTTCAATATATTCAAGAAGAAAGTAAAAGGTGTGGTTCTCCGCTCCTAACAGTGACAGAAGAATAAGAAATACAATGGAAATGTATTTTATTTTGGTTAATGTACCGAAATTCATGGATAGAGTGAAAATAAATTGATCTCTTGGATTGGAAGTATTGTTATTGCAATTAAATTCTTTCTAAGGTAAGCAAATTTCTTCAGAGGCTAGATCTTGCCAGTGTGAGCAAAGTCTTTGCCGAGGGAGGGGAGGGGGTTGAGGGGAAGTCTATAGTAAGTGGTGCGGGCCGTACCTCAGTGGTTCCGCGGTGCGGGGAGGCGCCCTGGGGGGGATTACATTACGACGGACGATATCTCCTAAACGCTTAGAGATAGATCAAAACAAACAGAAAATTGGCCCCAAAGATCTTTACTTTTACGTTTTACATAGGATTAGCACTTTTTGACCCCAAAAAACTCAATTGAGGGTCCTTAGTACTTAGGCCCCTTGGGGCACGGGTTGCCGTTATTTTAAAGTAACCAAATTTTAATACGTGAATGTAGACCTCATTTGGATCATTTTGAGACCAGGAAAACATAACTTTTCGCAATTCTGAAAAATAAGGGCCGGCCTAGTGCCCAGCGATTGCATAATAAGAGTCATTTGTAGCAATATTTATCAATTTTACTCTCTGGTGATTATTTTCTATCACTATTGTATCTGTTATCCAGCTATTAAAGTGAATGTGGCCGTATCGGATTCACACGCTTGCCTTGTCACCGTACTCTCCGCCGCCGCCGACCAGAACGACCGCACGCTCGAAAAAACGATGTACAATTCGGGGTTGCAAGTTTGTGCAGGATTTTACTTTTGATTCACAATGTAGAATATTCATAGAACGACGTGATACAAGTCACTTGGTGGAAGTCGGTGAAAGTATCTACTTTTTCTCACGATGAAACAAAATCTTAAAAAAACCCTCCAAATGGAAGAAAACTAAGTGTCAATTAAGATGGTACGACATTTTTGTCAATAATGCTATTCATGAAACCACTGACGAGAATAAAGTTGGCTATTTTCATAAAAAATCGAGGGTGGTTGTTTTTCGCTAAATTTGTTCAACGTTGACCTCAAATATATTGTTAAAGTGAAGACTCAGGAAAAAAAGTAATCTGGAAAATTATGCAAAATTTATTTGAGAATATGTATGCGAAGTTTCAGCTTCCTAGCTCAAAAAAATCGCATTTGAGGTTTTGGCCAGCTTTTTTTCGATTCTAGCCCACTGTGCGTAGTGCGACTAGTTCTCCCAATTCCTTGGAATTGATTTGGTACACACGCGTAGTTTTTTTTCCTTCCGAACGCCTCGGATTTGATTACGACAATTTGATGCTTCAGGTGCTCACCTATTAACGAGACGACGTTGACAAATATCCTGGGGACATCCCTGTACAAGTAATTCAGTGCCTTTTGTAGCTGTTCCTGGTGTGCTTTGGCTGAATGTTTCACGCTGTCGAGACAGTGCATGCTGCAAATGTCGTTATGGCCGATGAATATTGATAACACCTGAAATAAGGAAAAAGAAGTCTAGTTTTAAGAAAAATATCCAAAAGATTCTCTTGGGCTTGCAGTAGTACTTTTTTAGTTTATTTACGAGCTTAAAAACCTGATGCTACAGATTTATTGCTGGAAATGATATTCAGTAAACTTTATTCTAGGTGGACTTATCTTTGCATACCCAAATTACATAATTTAAAAAAATCGAGATTCACAGGTCCACTGATTCAAGTAGGTAATCCATGCTCAAGGGTCAAAATCTAAGTAACACTACCAAGTTGGACTATGATTTATTACGATAATGTGAAGCAGATTTGTTAGTGTTTTTGATTGGCCCCCATCTATTGGAAATGTTTTCACTCCTTGGAAGTTGGGGAACTTATTGGGAGCTGGTGTATAGCTCACAGGTCACCATTTATGATATATATAATACATGTAATTTTTCCCTCCTCCAAGTGAATGCATAAGGTATATAATGCTGTAGATACGTTAACAGTGGAATATACGCAACCTCCATTTCTTCCTATGAAAGTGTTTGCTGTTCTCATGAAACATTTTTCTTTACTGACTCAGTTATTTTTTATATCTGGTGTTCTAAAGCAAAAATTCTTCCCAGTTAACGTTTCGGAAAGTTTAATTTCATCTTCAAGGATGTGAATAGTACAATAGTACATTTTTACAATTGTGAAAACTACCGTTTGTTGTCGGCATCATTTATTTGGACTATTCACGACCCTGAAGATGGAAATTAAATAATTTGTTCACTATTACCTACGGGGCACGTGCCCCCACCCCCAGATGCTTCAAAAATGGATAAGATTTTTAATACGGTTGACATTACGTTCATTTTATTTTGTGTATTACGGAGGCTCAATCTTAGTCTCAATATTAATAAATTTCACACCAAAATAAAGATAATATTTTCTACAGTAATTGCTGTATTTTGTTTTTAATATCAAATATGAGAAGACCTATCACACCCTTGGGCCCCCTAGAAAAACATCTTAGATCCGCCCCTTCTGTGAGATTCAAACTTTTTTATGATACACTATTAAAGAGTTTTATGAAATCATTAAGGACTATATGTAATTAAGGAATGTGTAATGGGATGGTGGGTGGATTTGTAACTATTTTTAAACGAAGACAATAGAAAACTTTGTTATCCTAGGTATAAGTTATTTTTGGTCAATTTCGACTTGCTTACCCTACTTACCTGTGCCTGAGGATAACATAAAAAGCAGAAACCTATCGCAAATAAATTCGAAGTCGGGGTGCTAATTTTTCGCTTTCCTTTAGTTAAAAGTCTTATGGACTACGCCCAGAAAACTCTTAACGGAATTGAGCTGCCGCGAAATTCCATGAAGATTAAACAGAACTCACACCTAATCTCACTATTACTATTTCTCTCTCATCAATATTACCTTCCAATCGTTTTTAAAGTCGATTCGTGGGTCCTGTTTCATTTTCCTCACGAATAGTTTGACTTGGTTGAATGCGTCGTCGTCGATTGACGATGTGATGGCCACGTTGAGCTGCGCGTTGTACGACAGGAAGTCTCCTCTCCCGACTGCGTAGCCCACCAACTTCGGGTTGAACACCTTCAGGATGTTTGGCATTGTTGTGATGGTCCTCCAAGTCCCTAATCCACCTAATTGGAGAGACATGACAAACAATATAACATAAAGGTTGACAATTTGTTCGTAGATTACCGTTCATCAAAAAATCTTCTTCCAATATATTTCTTTATTGATGACAACTAATATCAATCAGAGCCTATATTTTGTTGCATTGTATTGTTTACACTCGATGTTGCAATTTTCTTGGCTGTAAGATTTTTTTTAAAAATTGATAGATGATATAAGGTGATAACGGTAGTGTTAATCAGGTAAATTGACGCGAAAAATATTGAAATACGGTCAGTTGAAAGGGCGTTATATGTCCCCTTTAGCTGTTGTTGCTAAAATAGTATTCTGCCGGTTACAGGTAGGTTCACATGGAGCAATCAGCACATTACTCCGGCCTAACACCACTAATAAATTGGACTTTCTTCTCCAATTCACCATTACGCTGCACCCTTTCTCTCTATCTACATTAATCTATTCTCATCCTCTCCCATTCTCGCAAAATCTGCCTTAAATATGAAGAAAGCCATAGGAGGCGAAATTTCCGTCAAAAATCAGCCAAGAATTTAATCATACCTGTGATATCGAGGTAAGGAAAGAATTAATCAGATGCTACATATGAAGCATGGTTCTTTATGGGAGCGAGTGTTGGACGTTGAAAGCAGCGGAGATCTCAAGAGTGGAAGCATTCGAAATGTGGTGCAACCGAAGAATGATGAAGATAAAATGGATCGACCGTGTAAGCAACGGGGAAGTGCTAAGAAGAGTGGGAGAAAAGAGAAGTCTTCTAAAAACCTTGAACAAAAGACGAGAGTACTTAATTGGCCACATTATGAGACATGATGGCCTGATGAAAACAATCGTAGGACAGGTGGAAAGGAAGAAGGGCAAGGGACGGCCCTGATTGAGTTACTTAGGACAGTTTATAGAAATTTTATAGGAGAATAAATGCGTATTGCTATGAAAAGGCTGGCGGATAGGAGAGCGGAATGGAGATCTGCGTCAAACCAATCTTAGGACTTGTGATGATGATTATGACTATGATATCGATGCTAGTTCAGAGGTTATGATGGGTATTGCAATTAAATTCGTGGAAAATTTACTATTAAGCAATTACCTCCGGTGAAGGACACTCCTCTGTCCTGTGTTAGTGAGATGAGGAACTCTCTAGCGGCAGTTGCCACGGTGATGGAGTCCCCAATGGCGCCCACTACATCCACGTCCCCGGGCCTCAGCCGATGCACGCTCGACGGTCGCTTCTCAGACCTCCACCTCAAAGGCCCTTTGCCCTGCTCGCACGGGAACGGAACCGACTCCGGGATCTTATCCTGGAAGTTCCGCCAGTAGTTGTCGATCGGGAACGTCAGCCTCTCCGCCTCCTGTTGTAAAGTCAAAAGAGAGAGATCATTAATCTACAGAATTCTATGGTGAATGGACATTTGAGTGTAACGAAATTATAAATTATTATATTTTAAAGCTTGACAGACTTGCTAGGTTTAGTGACTGTTATCTTATCTTTCGAATTTTAATGACATAAAGATCCCTTACTTGATCCGAAAACCATAGCAAATATAACCTCCCGTAATTATTTCTAATCGCTAATTCGTCTTTTCTCCTAATTTCATGGCCACTTAAGTGTGCTGTTTCGTAATTTTATGGCTTCTGAACAGGAAAATAAGTGAACGTCGTATTTGTACGACATCAATTAGAAGAGGCGTGTAGACTTTCACTTCATCTTTTGGAATAAATGTAACGTTTTTTAAGCTCACCTTTAAAACCGATGGAAGGTATGAGCCGTGTTTAAGAGTAAATTTCGCTAATTGATGTGGTGCCTGCCACATCGATACCTCATAGGCGCGTTTTGTGCGTTTTTTCGTGCTTTCAGCACAGTTACTTCGTTAAATTCGTGTGAGTATTTGTTAAAAAAATTTCAAGAACCTCGAAGAAATGTTGCATGGAAACATGTAAGTGGTTGTACCACAATAGGAACGTTGCCGGGGAGTCGTTAAAATCCTGTGACATTGCTATAATCCTGTGGCATTGCTCTGTTATTGCTTAGTAATTGCATTTTGCATGATGTCATTAAATCGTACTCTTGAAAAAAAAAACTGAATGGAAAAATTTCTGGCATTATAATGCCAGTTTGGTGGCCACTTAGCAATTTTATTATATTATGGGCACTTACCTCTGATTACATTTTAGAAAAGCATGATAATATGCCTTCACCCGGATTCGAACCATCATCTCACGAAAATGGCGATTAGTGCACCAATCAATCAAGCTCCCGCGACACCTTCCCCAGCGATAATTTGCAGAGGTAAATATGGACCGCATAAATTGTGCCATTGATCATCCAGCTCACCAAATAACGGATAATTGTACTAATTATTCTTCATTATTTGCTCATTTTTTTCTGGCACATCTTTATCAAATTCTTGCTTTCTTCCCACTTGTTAGTATGCCCTTTGCCGCAATCTTTTGCTACAAAACCACGTATCCACCACTTCAACGCATCACTACTTGCCCAATGCAGTCCCATGAAATTTTCGAGGTACTGACGTGAAAATTAGGTCTTTTTTATGGCTTGAAAAGTGTAAATTCGTTCAGACTAGGACCCCTTGTATACTTTCTGACTGTCTTCAGAAATTTATTTTTCGGAAAATATTTCTTGGTCTTAAATTATGAAACATTGTTGCCTGAAAAGTTCATAACGAAGTTAGACGTAAAAGAAATTGCTTTCAGTGAACTACACGGAGACGTGGGTTTATGAGGATAGATGTGAGAACATCTAAAGTCTTGCCATATTTTCTTTTAATTTTGCGAGCTGTTTTTTTAAGAAAAGTGGTAAGTATTTGCGAAAAATTCCCAAGATTTTGGGATTCGTCCGATGGTTAATTGCTAATGGTAATCCAGCCCGTTAATGATATGTGTTACCATTTACTATCAAGTTCAAGACGTGTAAAAAATGGATGTAATGCAGGGGTTTGCTCTCAAAATCAGTTGAAAACGGTTCTTTTCTGTAGGCAAGCTAAGTATGAAGAAAATATCATATTGTTCATTGAACGGGGGAGCCTGCTATACTCACATAGGCTAGTGACTGATAGGGATAACAGGTCCGCTCTTTTATCTGCCGAGATTGGTTACCAATGAACGGGCTTTCCGGTTGACCTTCGCTCTTAAGACTTCCTTCCAGCGGTGTCAATGGGCGAGAGTGCTCTGCCTCTTGTTATGGTGATGAAGTGAGGGTCCTTTACACAAAAATCCACTTGCTGGATCATCGAGGGGAATTCGGCCTTTACTTCATACCCACTACCTGAGGAGGTAGATTCGCGACTGCGCGATCCAATACGAATAATTTTCGCCTATGTTAAGTGCAAAAGAGTATCGCCATACTAGGCTATATCCGTCGAGGTTAAAAAGCAAAATTTGGGCGCACAAAATTTTGATTATATATTTCTTAATCATTCAATATTAAACCTACTATTTCCAGCTATTTTAGCCGAAAGTAGCATTACATATAACTACGTGGTCTGTCTTCAGTTGCGGTATTCATTCTCTAATAACTCGAGTAGCACGGTATCAAGCCATAACTTTATTTTTATCATGGTTTTTATGGTATAGCGAACTTGAACGTTTTTCATTGAAATAACATGCATATTATATACGTAATCGACATTTTTTATGCTTAAACAAGCACTTTTTCTTTTCTCGTGACGCATTTGTAGTTTAAAACTTAAAACCTCACTCATTCATCTTCAATTTGACATGATATGTAGTGTATACCTTATTAAAATTTTACCTTTCCATTAACTATGAAAATATCGCCAAGAAGAATCTACGAGGGTAAAATTTTCATGCATGACATTTAGTGTCTTAGAGTAAAATCTTGGGTGAAACCTTTTGACACACTCAAACGAAAACATCAAAATACAGGGAGACCCAGTGAAATGAAATGGCCACCCAACGCAGAATGTGTGTCATCCGTACTCCCGTAGATTTATTCAGCGCGAGCTCCACCCTCACCTACCTAAACTAACTTCGAGTTGAATCAATGAATGAATTAGGGTTTTAACTTCGAGTTTTCTTTTACTTATGCATGTTGCATACTGTCACATACCCACGGCAGCCTTAAATATCACATCGAAATGCAGGGAGGCCCAGGGAAAAGAACTGGCAACACTACAATGTATGTGTGAAATTTACAAGCCCGTGACTTTGTCTGGGGTGAGCTCTACCCTCACCTATCTAATCGGCCGGTATCCAAGGGAAATAGTTGAAGAATCAGCTCCAAGTTCCAGCTTACCAAGTTCGTGGCTTGAATTATAAGAATCAGCAAATAGCTCTTTCTCTTTGTTTTAAGTGGTAGATATTTTTCCTTTCTTATCGATTCTGCTAATCACAGAAACGATAAAATAAAAGAGATATTATTACGAACGAATAGGTATAGAAATTCGTTTTTCCCTCGGAAATTAATGGGCTTTCAAATGTGGTCGAACGCAGGAAGTCTAATCTCTCGCACGACGTACAGCAAAATATTAGCGTCGTTTTACTTCACAGATTAACGATTGATGCCCTAACACCTCCCGCCACACGCCTATTGAAGGGGATTGCGGGTTAGCATGTTCATTTTCAGCACTAGCAAGAAAGATAAAAATAGAGCCTTCGCCTGGAATCTTTCTCAGTACCATAACCCAACCACTTTATTTACCCTAATGCTAATTTTTTCCCTTCATACCGAGTAATAACTTTGCATCCACTCACTATTACTAACTCAATTCTTCAACCTTAAGATTGGTGAGAAAGAAGATCAACCCACCCAAGCCTATAGGTTTGCGAATATCACACACTGTTCCTCCCCTGAGGCCAACTGCAATTACTCCGTTATCCCATCCACGTACCCTTAGATATATTTGGCATTTTTCAGTCCCCGATATTCCGAAATTTAAGGTTGACAGTTTGATACTTCCCTTAATACTTCCTTTAATACTTCCTTTAATAATTCCTTTAATACTTCCTTTAATACCTTCCTTTAATACCTGACCACCTTAACCCATTATAACCCAGAACTGATTCTGGGAGAAATCAAATTTCAAGATTTTTCATTTCGAAAACTTGAAAATTTTACACTCAATGATAATTATCGTGGCAGCTAAGTATTTCATCATTAAAATTTACGCAACAAAATAATGGATATTTTAGATATTTCCTGAATAGAGCTGAAAGTTGAAACATTTTTGATGTTGCTTAGAAGCAACATTGGGTTATAAAGGGTTAATACTTAAACCTATTCAGAGTAATAACGAATATGAATACAATCTACTCGAAGATGTAGAGCGACTTTTGTACAATCTCATTTCAGTTGAATTGAAACGTTGCAAACACGATTAGTTCCATCGAAAATGTGGCCTGAATATGTCAAACACTCCATGAAACCGGTATTCGTTATTTTAAATTTTGAATAAATATCGCAAAATCATCCCCAATTTTTCAATCACAATGCTCAATGCTCATAAGTGCCCTAGAAAAGTTAACCCACGGATTACATCAATAACTCCCAATTATCACATAGTTTATCTGAGTTGGTCGAGGCGTCGTATTTGCGGTAGGTACACACTATACTATTAAGATTTTCTCACAGTCTATCAAGCAACAATGCGTTTATTATGAGCAAATTATCAGCCTTTAACGTATCTATTAATCCGTATGCTATGCTCTCAGTAGTGGAACGAAGGGGGACTGTGATGCCATAGCATCAGTCGCGGTGACTTATTAGTTTCCCTAAATAATGCCCTGAAAGGTAAAACATTTAGCCAAGGTTGTACGCCATTAGTGCCTTCCGGCGATGGCATTGCAATGCTTTGAGATTTCCTTGCTCCCCACAAGTGGATTGCCGTAGAGAAAGTTCCCACACACCTGGCCTTACGCTTCCTCCCTTCCCTTCGCTTAGGTAACCATTAAAGGATGATTGTCGTCACCACAGGAACTGCCTTAAATATTACAGTATGTTCCACTCCCTTCAAAAAATTGAAGGAGGACTTTTTGGCGTGCGGTAAAATTTGTCAGCTGTATTTGCTATATAAAAGGATGTATTTTCCAGGTACGAATTACCATCACATTATCATCACAATCCTTTTTGAAGCAAAATCTTTCGGTTTATAAAATTAAAAAAAATTGTTGGGCAACTCTAATCCATAATTCGTAATGCATAATGTATCTCATCTGGTTATAAGGTTGCCGACCTCGGTGGCGCCGGGTAATGCTCACGCCTGCCAACCTAAAGGTCGTGGGTTCGAGTCCCACCTGGAAGGATTGCCCACATTCGCCCACACACCACACACACCATCCAGTGTGTGGGCGTATGTGATTATCTTCTTCTTCTTCCTTCCAGGATTAGGCGAATAAGCCTGTTCCGGCTCCACATTACTATATTTTTCTTGGCCTTCCAACACTGCTCTTGCCAATTGGTTGATATTCCATTGCTTGTTTTGGAATTCTTTCATTTGGCATTCGAAGTATATGTTCCTTCCATCTGTGTTTATTTTTTGTAATTTATCATTAATTGCCTAGACACCCACTTCATCTCGTATTTGAGTATTTCTTAATTTATCCAATCTTGTGCAGCCTTTCACTGATCTTAAAGATTTCATTTCCGACGACTCTATCTGCCTTAATTCTTTCTTTTATGGTACCCAACATTCCGATCCGCAGAGTACAGTAGGGATTGCCATCACTTTCTAAAATTTTATTTGTGTTTCTATTCTCGTTCTATTTTTTAGAGCTCTCCTACTTAATTGTCCCATATATACACTGGAAATTTGGTTATTAAACAAGTAAATTGAAAGAAAGGAGTGTCCAGTCCTAAAATTCGTGGACGGCATTATTATTATTAAATATAGTGCTGTTAAAAGGTTATGTTCTCCGTTACGCTTTGAAAGATATCTGTTTTTTGACAAAGAAATCAAAGTCTATCAAGTAGCCTCCAAGTTTCTAATACGCTTTACAAGTACCTACGTTGAAAGTATGAGTTAAAGTGTCATTAGATTGAAAGTTCATCGGCCAGTGTGTTTATCATCATGATGCGTATTAAAATAAATCGCTATAAAGTAGCGAATGAAGGAAGGGAGGTAAAAAAGTATTTTCTAACAAATTCCACTTCTATTTCATTTTTATGTGCAAACCCTGTGGAAACCTGGTGAAATTTCTGTGCAATTGCCTGTAACATTTTTATTCATCATCTTCTTAGTTATATTTTATGACGTGTTGCAACAGTAGTCGGCCTTAGAGTTACATTATCTTTTAAAGACGCGATAAAAGCCTCGCTAGTGGTTTCGTCTTCAAAAAACTTTTTAAAATAACATTCGTTCCCTTCGGTGATGCATTTTCGAATATCTGTCATGACCGCGCGATTTTTGTGGCATTTCCATTTAAAGTTTTAACGTGATTAAGTGATAATGTTCCCTCAATTGCACCTTTAATCGTTTTCCACACTTATTTTGTCGATGCTTGCTAATTGTAGTTATTATTGAAGGCGGCAGGTGTAGAAAATTGCGGTCCAGACAGCGTCATGCGTCTCTTCGTGGCCTCTTCATGGCTAAATTCGTCGCGCCTGTTCCTATGCCATCCGTTGAATGAAACTTCACCCTGAGCACAAGTGCGTACATACAGAATTGGGATGGAAATGATGAAGGCATTGGAGATTGAAGGACTCTTCCTGAACTCAAGTGCTAGTTTTTCAGATAGGAATTTCTGATTATCCCCCATACCGCGGGAATCCATCACAGTCCCACTGTGGGCGAAAATCGTAGAAACAGCGGCGGCCCAGAGGTGGGCCAGGGTGGGCACCGGCCCACCCTATTTTTTTCGGCCCACCCAAATAAGACGGACAAATTTCGGAATCGAAGTCCAAAGCTAAAATTTATTTTATAAAATTGAAATAAATTGTACACAGCTGCAGGTACATGGAAAAACTCTATTAATTTGCTAAACAAATATGTATTGTCCATATTAACTCCGAGGCATAAAACAAATTCACTCGAAGTGGAGTTCGTGACGTGTTTATCCACGACAACTCGAGGTTAGGCCCACCTATGTGATATATGCTGGTGCCCATGGTACGTAGAAAGCCATCTCTGCATCATATATCTGTTAGTTGTTAACATGTATCCATGCATTTTCTAACTCCATTTTATTTTTATCTTCTGAATCCAGAAACAATGTATGTTTCAAACGGGACAATTAGAGACCTCTTTCGGTGGAGAGATGGATGTACCAACAAAATGGCGGATATTGTAAAACCCTAATTTTCTTATGCTAAAATATCATTCAACCATAATTGATATCATGATTTAAAAAAACAATATTAAATATTCTTGAAAGAACTTCAATTGAGTATTTAACAAACAGGTTTAATGCATAACGAAAGCCTTCTAAAAAAATTAGGGGACGACGTTATTAGTATGGCAGTTTTGTAAAGCGATGAGCATCCATGCCCCGAAAACACCACGTTGAAAAGTCAGAGCTTTTAATTTTGAATTCCATTAGCTTGATATCATCAGCGTTGCCCGATTACCTTGCTGTAGTTCAGAAAATGAATTTACTTGAATGAATTTTAAAATTAATTGAAAATGAACTCGCGATTATTCCTGCCAAAAAGTTAACGAAGGCCCCCTCCCCCAAGCGTAAAGAGTGTTTTTCGGTAGCGTTTCAATCCGAATTGGGATGGAACGATTTTGAAAGACAATTGCCGATTTATGAATCGGAGTATTATAAATATTGCAACCAATTACTTCCCCTCAAGCCACACCGGTAATTGTGTGACGGGGGAGGGGGGGGGGGGGGACACCGACCGTTGACAAAACGAAATAAAAAAAAGATAAAAGAATTTTGGGCGTATCACCTAGAATTTATTCTTCGGGGAAAAAAAAACGTATTCATTCATATTCCTCATTATTCAATTCCATCATATTAAACCCTATGTATAATATCTCTCTAAATGTATCATTTCTGTTTGTTTCTTACAACGCTAACTTTTTATTTTCTATTTCCAACTAATAGTTTTATTTGCAAGGTAGCGTCTTCGTGTCCTTAGCACTCTTCCAGTTTCTGGTCTGACCGCATCTCGCTGTACGTTGTGCCTGGACTGCGTCCGTCAAACGAGCGCGTGTCTGATTATGGCTATCAGTGGCGTAACTATGGGGGGGATATAAGGGGACAGATCCCCCCCCCCCAAAGCCTCAGAGAAATTTAAAAATTATTTAAAACTATTATATAGTTTGGTCATGTAATAACGACATCTGCTTGAAGTTAAATCTAAAGTGCCAAAATTATGTAAAATGTATTTCCAGGCATGTCATTTTTCCCGGATCCCGTTGCCTTGGGGGGGGGGGGGGGAGTGGTCGCCACCCCAGACCACCCCATCCCCCCCAGAGCCTATCCCTAAGTTACGCTACTAATGGCTATGATAAGTGCTGCATGCCTGGTGTGGAATCACCCCATATCACACACCTTGGAGATGGTTTGCACTGTACCTCGTAGATGTAGATCCATTGCTTCGGCAAAAAATCTCTCTTAATTCATCGTTTCTGTAATGAATTAAAATATTGCCCGATTGGCCGATTACCGTGTTGTAATTTTTAAAATGTCTGTACGCAATAACTCGCGGTTATTACTGACGAAAAGTTAGCCAAGACCCACCTCCCAATTCTTGCATAATGTGTTTTCTTCGGTAGTATTTCATCCTAAATCGGGATGAAACGATTTTGAAAGAAACAAGCCTTTTTATGACCCGAAGTCATCGGCCTCGATTTTTTGTCCTGCTCCGTATCTTTTTTTTTTAAGAAAAAAGTTTTTATTGGGATGGTTGATCGTCAGTGGTCCGAGGAAGGGTTCTATTGTTCTGGGATTCGGGAGCGGTCGTAACCGAAAAGGTTGGCGAATTCCTCCGCGGCGATTACGAGTGTTTGCCAACATTGCTTGTTGGGGTCTCGGAATCGACCATGCGGCCAGACCTTGGCACAGATTCAAACCCGGCTTAGCCGTCTTTGAGTGTAGGTACCTGCTCTTTGCGGTGCGTAAAATATTTGCGTAATGCGTGTTTTTTTTTATTCTGGTGGAATGAAGTTATTCAAGCTAGACCTAGGAATGGTGAAGTTATTTTATTTGAGGTTTTCATCGGTTTATATCACTATATATCCGCAACGTTTCTACGGACGATTCGTCCATCGGAATCACGGTCAATTCATTAGTTAGAGTTAATTACTGTAAGTTTCTCAACGTGAACTTATATTCCCGTTGGAAGACACTGGATAAAGCATAAATGAATAAAATAACACTTCGAATAAGATCGTTCGACACCTTATTAAAGATCAAAAGACAAGAATCACATTAGAAGGCATTGTTGCTGAGTACATAAAATTGTTTGGTCGCAAACCTACGAGGACAAAACATCAACGATAAAGAGTTGAACATAGAACACAACTGAAAAACATAAAATAACAACAATTGAAAACCTTTAAGATGTTTTCATAGACAGTCATTCAACGGTTATAAATTAACTCAAAATAATTATTTGACCCTGATGACGATGGAGGAGTTTTTTTATAGAAACGTTGCTGACAAAGTATAATTTACAAGGGTGGAAATATAGAGAATACATAGCCTAAATAATTCGCCGGGAAAGAATAACATTATATTTTAGACTTAGGTATGACAAAAGCCAGGAAGTTAGCGCGTCTGAATTTTTGAGAATATTAAGTTAGGGAAGTTAAAAATAATTTTCATATACACCCATTTCTCGAAATGAAATTTCCCAAAGTAAATTCCCTTCGCTAAAATTTTTTATCAAACTCTTTAGGCAGGTCTGCGGCTAATTTTGCTGGTCGAGCGTCAATAAAAATATTATGAAAATTCTAAAACTTCTTAGTTGTCATGAAGTATCCAGCAGAAAGATCACGATGATCGTTGAAAGATGTGTAGAAGCCAATCACATGGAAATAATGTATGGAAGCCTCAGAAGCCACATAAGAAAAATTAGAAAACCCGGTATCGGTATTTATAACTGCTTGACGATCGGTTACGGAGTGAGAAGTGCAGGGGTAAGTGTTTATGCACACTTTACTCCTAAAATGCCACCTTGTTGACGCCTTTGCAATATTTGGTGATTTCTTGGCGTTTTTATGGCCTCGTTTAGAATAGCTTAACTTGACTTAATTTGTTGTAACTTAATGTTATTAAACTTGAGAAGGGCGTCTTTTGGTTTGAAAGAAACTACAGGGGTGTAAGTCGACTGGGAGTAGCAGTCGTTAGTTGAGAAAAGCTATAGTTTATTTTAAAATTCGCCAGTATAAAAGAATGCTGTAAGCATATGAACTATTGAAACTTCTATTAAACCAATTTAATGGTCGATCTCGGTCTGAGCTATGATTGGCAAAATAGTTATAGATAGGTCTGGGTAAAGTTGAGAAATTTACGCCTTGAGAAGTTCTGTGAACAGTTCAGAGAGTTTTTTTTTCCATCGGGAAGAAATCGAAGAAAATTTGGGGAACACCAAAGTTGTTATTCAACACTCTCCCCCATCTTAACTGGACTTCTGTTGGAGACCTTTGAGGAGGTAAACTGTGGACCCATTGGCACCCTTCTCAAAGATAAAGGCAATGATGACGACTCGTTTTCCACCACCCATCACCTCAGCTCCAAACAATAATGCTTAGCCAGTAACCTTTTCACATTTCCGTAATGACGCGAAGGACCTTGTGCTGTATGTGGCCTCATTGAAAGACCATCACCCAATTGACAACAAAGGACGCCTTAAGATTAAACTTTTAAGCATTGCGTCAACTCAGTGCCCCTTCAGTGATTATCCGACGATTACACGGCCGTTTTAGTACATGTTCATTCGATGCGCTTACAGATCGAAAGATATTATTTTATACCCAAAGGCCTCATTTAACTATATTCCAGAAATATTATCTGTAATTAGCTCCAAAAATATTTAACTTAATAAAAAGGAAGAAAAAGGTTTTTTAAAAACACGTTAAAAAATGGCTGTTTGAATGTGAGGATATTTAAACTTTATTTCAAAATGTAGGTATATGAAATTGTTTCGCAACATGTATGTGTGAAGAAAACTTGTAAAATAAATCTACAAAATATTATGTAAATTTTGTTAGTACAATACCCCCACACAGATTTCGATCTTAGGGGTAACCTGCAGCTTCCCTGCTCATGGATTTTAATCTAATAATTATATATGTTTGGGAGCATTAAATTATTATTACTAGAATTATATTATATTATTTTTATATTTAGCCATCAAAGAAAATGATTTCCATTGCATTGCCAGCCTGGTGGAATTTGGTAATAAGCTAATATAGATTATCCTGAATAGAATATTCTTCCGAATCATATGTTTTCAAATAAACGTTCTTACTTTGTCGAAATTTCCTAAAATGGTGGTCAAATTAAAATAATCATTGCAAGAAAGAAATTTATAATACCAAATTGAACTAACGTATGATTACATTACTAGTATGTACATATCAATGGGGATAGATTATTTTAAGAGGATTTTATTAATCGATTCATTGATTATATGCACTCGAAAATATCTAATTAGGAAAGTGAGGATGTTATGAATAAGCGTTCATGCTTGTGTGATTATTTTGTACATACTAACCTGTCAGAATTTGATATATTTATATTAATTAAAGGAGAATCCTGCAATTAAAGTCTATCGAAGGATTTAAAAGAGGCATGAAAATAATCTTCTATTCATCGTCATCATGAAATTTTGACTGATGAAAAATATAGAATCTATAGGGGAAGTTAAGAGGAGGACAAAGGAATGGTTACTGGAAAAAAAATAATGAACAATGTTGCTAGAGATATGAAATAACTCTACTGATAAATGATAAAAGTCACCTGCTGACAAGCCACGACCATAGCTTAGCAGGACCATAATGTCATAAATTAATTAAATAGTGTGCATTTAATGTTAAACAGCCACATTATGAAAAATGTTGTAAGTCTGTGCAATTCATTTCAATTTAGCATACTTTCTCAAAGTCACTGATTTTCTATGTTACATAAATCAGTAAATAAATAAATAACTTACCTTATTATTAAATAAGAGAACATTTCAAAGTGTTGATCATCATCTTGAAATACCAACATATCACTGTTGGTACCTCACGAGCTGTAAATTATTTAGACTAGTTTTCTCGCTTTGGTGTGCAATTTAGGAAAAGTCCCCCAGGGAAGGACTATCGGGATTTCAAAAGGATGAAATTGAGCCCAATTGACGGGCAAATCGAGCATTTGATGACTTTCAACTGGGTTAGAATTGACGAGCCCCCCCTAGAAGCAAAAATCCCAAAATTCTTAAAGCAAAATCAGTACTGAATTGAAACGAAAGTATTCAACAAAATTCTATCGAAGAAACAAACGAAGAAAGTTAAGACAATGTGTGTAAAAATGAGGCCGCGTTAGCAACGAAACAATTGTTAAAAGTTTATGCTACAATCTTGACAATTTTCAGCCATATGAAGTAGGCCAATTCTAACATTTGCCTGTGACACGAATTCGAAAATATTGCCTTAGTATTTTCTCGGATGCACCATGGGCGTACCCAGCGAGGGCAGCTGCCCACCCCCCTGCAGCAAAAAATCGCGAAAGTCTTGAAGCAAAATCAGTACTGAATTGAAATGAAAGTAATCAACAAATTTTATTTAAACCCACGAAAAACGATATGCATCAGTATAAGATAAGTAACTAAAATAAAACTATTTTTTCAAGGAAATAATCTCATAAACTAATAGAACGCTGTTATAATTTTCTTAAAATGTTGGTTTCATTAACCTTTTCCATGCTAAAATGCCACAACTTGGCTTCCCACCCCCCTAAACCATGGCTTGCCCACCTTAGACCATAGCTTCCCCCCCCCCCCCAGTTATTATCCTGGGTACGCCCTTGCATGTGTTGTTTACCTATGTAAAGTGGACGTCATATATTGTTGAATCTTCTTCCACCATGAATACCTGTTTATAGTTGGTGGTGCACTTGGCCACTGATGTTAAGGTCCCGAGCTCACATCCCGGTTAAGCCTTCGGACAACCCAAACTAAAAAATTCTCGAAATGTGAAGTGAACAAGGAAATGAACTCGCTCTCTAAAACAAAGAAATAAACTCCCTTTTGACTCCCATGTATCTTTTTTTTCATACAGTTAGCCACCAGTGTCTTCGTTAATGCTAAGGTTACACAAAAGACTGAAGGTCGATCACAACTCATGATAAATTAAAGTCACTTATGCGGGGCGAAATCTAGATTACTCCGAGTTAGAGAGCGGCTCTCATCTGTCTCTAAATTAACCACTGCAAGGTTTTCGTGAAAGCGCTAACAGTCGCGCTTGCTCTTTTAATATCGCGTTTATAGGGTGGTTTCCTAATATTTTTTATTGTCTAAATCGAAAGATTATTACTCCTGGAGTACGCATTTCACGTCCTTAGATTTTCGAATGACGATATCTATTTTTCGCGATTAAACGAAAAGTGAAAATTTTCAAGCGCGCGAAAACGCGACGGCTAATGAGGAATGTTGGGAAAAGTCCGTGTGACGTATTTCTGGTTCCAGCTGTCACCGTGTGAGATGACTTTGGGGCGAGGCTTTGAGCGCTGATACGACGCAGGCTGGTACCCTGCTAGCAGATAGGGCTTGGCTTAAATAATTATTACCCGATCAAACGAAGGAAAATTTCCGGACTTAAGTAATTTTAATGGGTGATTATGTTTCCCTGAGCTATGTGCCTCATGCATACATTGGTAATCTCAGAAAATGTAAAACTCCTACCTACTCGTATAGAAACTAGGTCCCTTTGACGTCACGTGGAATGGCATCGCATGAGCGCCAATGTGGCCTTTTTCAAACGAGGTTAAAATTGACCATTGTCATCGTCTGAACTGGGATTTCTAAAACCAAATAATTTGTATATTATGAATACACTAATGGTGGGCAAGGAATCGCAATCAATGCATTTCGTTTTCTTTGATGATGGAAACTACCCTATTGGTGCTTTCGGGGAGAATTCGACGATCGAAATTTTCTTTTAGTCGGTTAACCGGAAGTAAAAATAGCATTATGTGTGCAAAAATTCAGCAGAGAAAATATTATTCGCCTTGACCGGTATGCATTGCGGGTGACTCCGTAAAGTTATCACCGTGGATTGTCCCGCTACACTTTTAATTAATAGTATTAGATACTTAAAGCGGCAATCGTTCATCTTAAAGAGCCGATATTTAAGCCCACCTCTCTAAATATTTTCCAGTTGTTGTTAAACTTAAATCAGATAGTTATTTGGAGGAAGCAACTACAGCTTAATTCATTGCCGGCTTCGGTGAGGGCGGGGTAAAGTCCTCGCCTGTCAAACAAGAGGTCGCGTGTTCGAGTCCCGCCTGGGTAAGTTTCCCTTACCCAGGGCATGGTTGTTCGTGCAGGTGCAATTGTTGAAATGTTCATCACACCCCGATGTAAAAAGCCAATGTGTGCTGTTTTCGGTGGAATGGAAATAAAGAAATAAAATAAATAAATATGAGCCATTGGGAAAGTTTGGGAAGGAAAACAGAAGCTCGGCGTCGAAGTTACCATTGCATACCCCTGAAGAATAATCCACTTAGGTAATAACACCTTGTTCGGTGGTGTCCACAAATATCAACAGGGAGGGATGACGTCTCGGTAGCCTAATTGGCCCAAGCACTCGACCGGAAATAGAGGATCCGGGTTCGAATCCTGGTCAAGGCGAATGATTTTTTTCGCATAATTTGTGCATTCCGGGTGACTCCCGTAAACGTTATCACCGTGGATAGTCCCGGTATACTTAATACTAATCCATTTACTATAGGGCGAGGTAGACCAAGGGAATGAATTAGCCCCCCTTAACGTGTATGGCTGATATCACACACCTGCTGCTTAGTGCGAAGCAGGCTTTATCCAACCAAACTCATTCAACCAAAACGATGGTTTGGATATGTATTAAGATGATTCAAGATAAGAGAAAATAATGAAGATTGATGTATGAGAAGATTGAGGCTAAGGAAGAGGTATTAGGAAAAATGAACGAAAAGCGGAGGAAAATGTTTATGCGAATACCGGACACCTGTATTGGCCATATACTATGCCGGGCCTCTTGGCCTTTTGAACCTTGATGGCCGGATGCGATAATTCTTGAAGGGATGTTCGAGGTGGAGAGATAATGAGAAAGACCGATATTGGAGTATTTTTAATTTTTTTCCTATATCACTGAAAACAGCACCATTTACATCGGGAGTTTTAATGTAACAATTAAACGTACTCCAACATCCATGTTATGGATAGGGGCAACCTACATAGGCGGGAATCGAACCCGCGACCTCTTGTCTGGCAGGCAAGAAATTTACCCCATCGCCATTGAGGCCGGTACAGACAAAGAAGGATTTGGGTTGCCGAAGATGTTCCGAAATGAAGAAGTTGTCGAGGGTAGAGATGGAGGAGAGCCGTCGCCAACCAAGCCTGAGGGGTTAAAAATGTCAGAAAGAGAACCAAACCGATATTTGGGTTGGATCGTAATGTGGGTGTTAACGAAAGGCGCTGGTGGAACCATGGCTTAACGTCTCATCCCACGGACGGAGTACTGAACTTACGATCCTGTCAGTGCACTCACTCAGGGATCAGGAAGTCGCTGAAAATTTCTCCTATCCCACTGGCCAACATTCTAGCCACCACACCAACCTGATCCTCCGTATGATCCTCAATGACCGATAAATATAAGTTTAGAGTAACTCAACTCATTACCTAGTTAGATAAAAACTTTTGGGCTATTTGCCGCGCTAATTTTTGGGTGGCCCCAACGTTTCCCCACCGATGCTGATAGTTTTTTCAAGGGAATCTCTCATGCGAATATTGAAGCATTTGGGTACGTTGCTCCTTCGGTCGTCTTTAGTAAACCAGTGAAATATTTTGGTGATGCATCAACTTGTTACTTGAGAAGGATCCGTAGCCATATAGCTAAATTGGGTGGTAACAAGGCACGAATAAAATTTTGTTCAATTTCTACGAGTGACTTTGATGGAAAGGATGATTCTTCAGGAAAAGTTTATTTTGGATGACGGAAAGTTAAAGTAATCTAAACAATCCCGTTTCCTGTTTACTTTTATGATACTTGCATGTAATTAACAGGCAGTAGGCGTTCATATGGAATTTCCGTTTCGCAGCCGTCTCTTTCCGTCATAGGGCGTATTTCGACCGGCTTCAGAAATAAACTAGTAAGAGTATTACGTCATTGCAAGCCTCAACAGCATATTTGTGATAATTAGGCAGCAAGAGGGAGATCGGGCTTTCTTAACAAGCCTCATATGATCAGAACGATAGGGTGTAGCCATATGGCTACGTTTGACGGAGGCGGGTTAACCTGCAGCAATGGGAACCGCAGGATGAATCTCATACTTTTTGCTGTCTATGAAGCATGGTTTGACTCACTGTTAGATGTCAGAAAAATAACTTGCATTTAAAATTTCGCATGAACTTACATTTTTTCTTTAAATCTCTAATTTTCGTTTACTTTTCCGGGGAATTTTGTCTAATCTTATTATACATGTTAAATCTTACTTATTAGTCATTAGAAATATTTATCATCGAATGACGCAGTAGTTTATATCGTGTTCCTCAATTATACGCGTTCAACTTGCGTTGAATAAATTTGAACTACCCGATTTTTTCACTTTTATTTCACGATACTGCAAAATAGAACGAGTATCTAAGTTTTCCGCATATCTTCATATTAAAAGGAAACCAAACAGCCTTCGGAATTGGGGTTGTCTTTGAACAAGTTTTTCACTTGCCTAATGCAAAACAAGAATAAGCAATTAGTTTAATTTGCATTGATTATCTCAGTCAGTGCTTGCAGCAGAACGCTTATGTAATGGTTTTACGCAAATCTTTTGAGCATTGTTGTCTGATGAACATTTTCCAATGATAGCTTTCTATTAATTGGCACATTATGCGTGCAACGAATTGGGGCTTCTCCCCAAAAGAGAATTATCAGTTGAGATGGGAATCTTAGAAATTTTCAGTTGTGATTCAGACAAGTAGTTCGGATGTGGTTTGATATAATTGTAAGACAACCTTGAAAGAGAATACGGCCTTGGTTTGATTGGTTTGGTATTACTCAAGATGTAAAACAAGAATATATAATATCACTGTTGACCGGCAAGTTTTTTCAGAGCAAACAAGTGAGAGATGTGAGGATTCCAAGGATTTCTAGCAGGGTGAAGGTGCTGATGGGCCTCGAAAGAGTATTCTACCGCGTTCCAGACTGAAAAGAGATTCATTTCAGTGGTTGCATCACTCCTGTTTGGCATTTATCGCTAGAATCTCGAAATTTTTGAGGTTCATAGAATAATTTATAGAATTTTATTGTGGAGATATATTTTATAGAAAGAGGGGGAACAACTTAGCGGGTTAAGAGAGGCAGCTTCTAGATGAGACACGACCGGAAGAATGCTTTAAATCTTGTCACCATTTGTCCGTATCTCAAATTCGAAAATTTCACTTCGTATTTATAAAATCTTTAAATCAAAGTTCATAGAAAAATTTTATAGAATTTTCCTATGGAATTACAGTTAATAGAACTAGAGGAAACGGAAGAGCGGTTAAGCAGATTCAGCTTCTAAATGAGACACGTAGGAGACAAAAGATTAGGATGAAGCGAGTCTTGAGGGGATGTTGAAAACAGTGTTAGAGGGTAGAATGTTGGGTGAATGAGGGAGAGTTGAATGTTTTTATATGCACATGTAGTTGAATTTTGGAAGGATAATATATTTTTATTTAAATATATGGGTCACAACTCGGAATTTCGAATACTTACTTGGCTAACAAAAGAAAAACCTTATCGGTAGCGGTATCTTGTTGGACAAATCGTCTGTGCTCAGATTATTCAACAGCGGGTTTCTATGGTTGGCTGTTTGCCAACGCAATCCCAGTGGCTCGCCGCTATCTCGAAGACTCTCTCGCCTGCGGCTTGGTCCTTGGGATTCAGTGACTGTTCAGTTGGTCGTCAACTCCCGTCCCCAAGGAACGCTATTGTTGCGTTAAGTGTGCCGCAAACTTTGAAAGGAGTGAAGGCGTGGCTCCTACGTGCTGGCGCCTTCCCTTGTTATTTTTTAAATATTTTTCAACGAGGGCATTTATCTGGGGAAGTTTTGCGTTTGGAGAAAAGGGGTGGTAGACACGTAAGCCTGAAAAAATTGCGAAGCGGCGAACGTCATCCTATGCTGGTACCTCGGTTTGACAAGGTACTGACCGCGGCAAGGTCGGACTTGAGAAAAAAAAATGAAAAACAGCTTTTTCCAAAAAAATATAAAATGCACTAAAAAGTAAAAAAATGACATATGATATACTTTAAATGCATAAACTTTATAAAGTTTTTCATGACTCAGAGATTAAAGCGTAGGGGCTAATTGCAGTTATTAGAAATGATTGTAGAACCTAGTCATCACCCACGCTGTGTTATCCGAGAGATAGAATTTTAAAAATATTTTTTATTATTATTGGATTCAATACTATTTCCGGAAAAGCGTGTTTATTAATTTCTTTTAAAATTCATGCTTATTTTCTAATTTTAGTGGCGAATACTGTATTCGATTAAACCAGAGCTGTTGAATTAATTTCTGCCAAAATATTTTAACAAAAGTCATCCATTGAGAAAATTTAAACTATTAATCGATATGGAAATGTAGTTAATTAATTAAAGCACAATTGAGAAAACATTCAAATTTCTGATTATTCGATATCGTATTTTCATCAGAAGGAAGCAAGTGTGCATAATTCCAAGCCGATCCGATGATGGGAAGTGGATTATGAAACACATACAAAATTCTATCGAAGAAACAAACGAAGAAAGTCAAGACAATGTGTGTAAAAATGAGGTCGCGTTAGCAACGCAATAATTGTTAAAAGTTTATGCTACCAACTTGAAAATTTTCAGCCATATGAAGTAGGCCAATTCCAACATTTGCCTGTGACACGAATTCGAAAATATCGCCTTAATATTTTCTCGGATGCACCATGGGCGTACCCAGCGAGGGAAAAGGGGGGGAGGGCAGCTGCCCACCCATCAGCAGCAAAAAATCGCAAAAGTCTTTAAGCAAAATCAGCACTGAATTGAAATGAAGGTATTCAACAAATTTTCTTTAAACCAACGAAAAATGATATGTATTAGTATAAGATATGTAACTAAAATTAAGCTATTTTTTCAAGGAAATAATCTTATAAACTAAAAAAGCGCTGTGATAATTTTCTTAAAACGTTGGTTTCATTCACCTTTTCCATGATAAAATGTCACAACTTGGCTTCCCCCCACTAGACCACGGCATGCCCTTCCCCTAGACCATTGCTTCCCCCCTAGTTATGATCTTGGGTACGCCCTTGGGATGCACATATTTTATACTTGTGATATAGGAAAACAGAACTTTTTTTCCAGCTCCCTTAAAACGATATAAGTAGAGAAATATTTTCTCTAACGGATTTCTAGAAGAATTTGCCGTAGAATAGAGAGAATACAACCGGTCGACTGGGTGTGTTGCGTCTCTCGACCGGTTTCAGTAATTCCATCTCAATCAGGTGTTCGCTATCTAGTTCGCAATCTAGCTCTTCATCGTTTTCAATGCTTCCCATGCATTTTTTTCGGCTTATAGCTTCCATCATGCTTCAAATCTTATACCGTCCAATTTCATTTTGATCGCAGAGGGTTCTGCGAGGAAATCCCCCTCTATCGGGAATCGAACCATGGATCTTTCATTTTTCAGGCCACTGCACAGACGACTACGCTATCCCGGTCTCCGCAGTGGCGTTGCAATGTGAAATACATTCCCCCGGACTGGGAATCTAACCTTGGACCTTTGATTTTCCAGGCCACTGCACAGAAAACTACGCTATTTAGGTCCACGCAGTGGCCCAGAAAGATCTATGGTTCGATTCCCGGTTCAGGGTATTTTTTTCTGGTGCCAATTCATGTATTAAATCGACGTTCACGCGGCAGACTCGAAATATTACGCGACATTCCATTGTTTTCTGTTTAGTGGTTTAAAGCGATCATTGATGATGGCTTTGATTCTTCATCTACATCTAGATCTTACCATGCAAACCACCTACGGAGGTGTTTGGCAGGGGGTTAACCATCTCCAGTATGCACTAGAGGAATGAAATTTACTTTCACTAATATGCACAACGCGTCATGTATGTACGCTATACATGACACATTATCTACTATATCCTACTTAAGAAGGCAATCTGCCAGTGAAACTAGAACGTGCAAAACACGCTGTTAGAAATACTAAGAAAATTTCTTCGATCTATCGAATAAGCCGACTCGCTAGTGACATCAATTTCGCTCGCACGCGACAGTCGCTCGAGTTGAGTGAGTCAGCCGAGTGCGTGCGAAAGAGGCGCGCCTCATGCGTGATCTCTCCCTCGGCCACGGCACGCCAGAAGTGGAGGAATGTGAGATTGTTCTCCATCACCGGCCTTTCTCCTTCGTTCAATGGGGACTTCCATTGGCTTCATTACGTGGGCCATTTTGAATCATCACGACCTCGGGCTGCGATATCAGCCGCTCATAAAATAGAAATTAGCACGTCATAAAAGCGTAATAACTTTGTCCGGAACTGCTCTACATGCTATCTCCTCATTACGGGCCGTCTAAATAGTCGTAAGCCAGTCATTATACCATTTTCAGGGTTAGGAATTCATCTCATACTCCATACCCACCTGTTAAAATGCTATTTATACTATCGAGTCCACATATTGCGCTTTATTTTTTAGATTTTAGTACGCTACGGTCTGTTAAAAATGCTAATATGATGCTTTTAGCATTTTATTTTGGCTCTACTCACTGGGTTATTCCTTTATTATCATAATTAGGAAAAGTTGACTTTATTTAGCAAAACTTTGCAAGAATCAAGTCCGATCCAAAAAGTTTGATGCAGTTCACGAGCAATTGATTAGTAACAGGGACAAAAACAAGAGCATAAATCAGAAAATCAAAGTATAGAAAATAGTTAACTTACAAAAGAAGTATCAAGTGCTATGGAAATATCTTACGAAAATATTGCTACACATCAAAGAATGTATTACTGCTTCCTTTTATGATATTGGTAAATTAAAAGTCACTGGGAAATTTCCATTAATACTTTAATTTTTCTGGCACGACCAGCTCCAATCATTTTGTATTACCGCTTTTTCATTGAAACCAGTCGTGAAAGGGAAATTGCCAGTAAGTTTTAGTCTACTGATATGTAAATTACGATCGGGTCAAGGCTGAAACAGCTCTCTACATTTTACGATGGTTAAAACTTAATTCCCTAAAAAGGCTAAATAGCTGAAGATGAGCAGTTTGTTTGGTATGATACCGATTCATTCTTGCCTAAATGAAATGAAAAGATATGACTTCATTTTCACCAGAAAATTTATAAGTTTCTCATTAAACGAAACTTACGCATAAATGTATTATCACCTGCGACTTAAAATTTGATCCTTCGGGTTGTTTGCCGGTAGTTTTTACTGTATTTTTGTCGTGTGATTCGTGTAAAGAACATCGGTGGAGTATTGAAAAATTCCCCCACTTGCATTGTTCTCTGCATTCGCTCCCGAGACGAGCTCTGGTACGGAAATTCATCGCACCAAATCATAGTCACATCAGCTGAAATTATCTTCATTGGTCATCTGAGACAGCTATAAAAAGGAAAATTAAAAAAATCAAAAGTATATAACGAAAAACGTGATGAATTTCCACTGCGAGACCTAATTTTAAGGGCTCTGAACTGAAAATAAACGCAATGTTGCTATTGCAGTTTGAGAGAAACTAGTTATGGAGATAAGCTTCCGATGGTGTGAGGCGGATAAAAAATCCCTCCCTTTGAAATATTTAGGGCACATTCCATTATGCACTTGAAGTATCGTAATGAAAGAAAACTAAACCTCGAATTATAGAAACGTTAGAAAGTCACTAGATCTTATTCTCTAGTGCTGGAAGCCATTTGTCAACAGATGGGACTCTCGGACCGGCGCATTCACCTTACTCCACGTAATTACTAGGGGCGGTCTGGCCTGGTCGGCTGGTCGGCAATCGCCGAGGGCCCCGAGCTTAGTGGGCCCCCACAACGCTCGCGTCTATCGTGAAGCCTATACGAAAAGTGTAATTGAAAAACACAGATTGAACCAAAGTTTTTTTGCAATAAAAAATTCTACGTTTTTCTTAGTTACTTTACACTGTGCGCATATTCAGTGTAAAAAGATTATATGAAAAAATAATAGAGAAAGCATTGCTAAAACCAACTGATTTGGGCGTTACTTGGTGGAACGATGAAATATTCATGGTGAAACAAAAACACAGTACTATTTCACAAAATTTATTGAAGCTGTCTACTAGTTTCGACGTTTACACCGTCATTATCAAGGCAAGAGTCAGACAAGTCTTGATAATGACGGTGTAAACGTCGAAACTAGTAGACAGCTCCAATAAATTTTGTGAAATAGTACTGTGTTTTTGTTTCACCATGAACATTGCTAAAACTATGGAATCTAATTGCGTTATCTATATCATATATCATCAAATGCTACAATGTTCAAAAATCTATACGATGAACACATTATATTCTCTCACTCGGTATTTCCTTCAGAAATTTTTGTCGTTGGCTTGGGAGGGTAGATTCCGCTTCGCATTAATTGTTAGTCGTTGCCGTGTGAGCATGACATTACCAAGGTGATAGAGTGGTTGATTCCGCAGTTAATTTCGGAATATCGTAGAAAGTCAAGAGTTTCCTTAGTTTTATTATAGAAGGTATTCAGCCAGTAAAGATATATTTATATAGGGCATTTTGCGAATCGTCTTGGCTTTCCCCATCCCCATATTGAACTTTTCTCTTCGATAACTAGTCGGGCCCATTCCCTTTCGTTTTATCTATAAAGGCTTTTTAATTGGTTTACCAATATTATTAGCGTATTCTACCCATTAAGGTAGGTTTCCACGGAGAACTTCGTTATTCCGTGATTCGTATTATTCTCCCGTCTCTTCATGGACTTCCCTCTTCAATTCACAATAAGGCTTACTCCCTTTCATCCTATCTAAAAATTCTATTCTCTTCCTTCCCCTCCCTCGTTTACCTAACATTCTACCCCCTAATGCCCTCTATCTAAGTATTCCATCCATCCCTACCTTCTGTCTCCTCCGTATCTCATCTAACGTAACATCCCTTTTCGTTTCTTTCTGAGTAATAGTGGGGACAATGCAGCCAGCAAAACGACCCTGTTGAGTTCTTCAACCCCTCGACGAGGAAAAATCTGCGTTGCTTCCTCATTGGCTCCATGGCCATTCCTCATGCCTATTCTTTCCCGTTACTGCATGCTGGTATCCTACTATGTGATCGGAGGAAGTTCGCATTCACCAGCCTTCCGGCGAAAATTTTACTGACGTAAAAAAGCACACTGACGTCATGAGTGTGACGTATTTTCTCCGCGTCTTTCCCACCATATTTCAAATTCGAATGCTAATCTTCATTGATGGCCATATTCCTAATCGCGATTCCGCTTTGGTTGCTATTTTCTCAGTCTTTTGGTGAACTCGTAAATTGACAAAAGGGAGATGCCGCGTGAAATAAAACTTATATTTTAGTAATTGACATATTAAGAAGAGTGAGAGAGCAAGGACGAAAGAAAGAATTTCGGCTGAAATTTGAGGAGGTAACATGATTTTTTAATGCTGTACGGAATTCTATTTCTGATTGAATTTTCAATAAAAAAAGTCGTCTTTGGATAACGCTGTAGGGAACATCTACGGTACATTTTCAAAAGCGTACTAACCGCCATACGTTCCCATGTAACTTGTCAACGTGACCAAATTGTCCTGTTTTTTCCTTTTTACATTTGTTTATTTGATCTCCTACTGCTCTGCGTCGTTTAAATGCTGTACACTTGGCCTTTCTAATCATTTCTACCACATTGTTTGTATTTATTACAATCTTTGAGAGCGACACGTGGATCATCATATTAGCGCCTTGCTACATTTCCAGGTCCGACAGAAACGATAAATTAAGAGAGATATCCCAGACGGATAGGTATGGGAATTCGTTCTTTCCCGGATGGTTAAGGACTTAAATAAATGCTAGGCTTAATTTCGTTGGAGTATTTTTATTTTATGTGAAAACGGCTGGCGTCCTTACATCCCCCCACCCAGCACATGTGAAGGCGGGTTGCGGGGTAGTGTGTAAAAGTAGATTATTTCTGGTACAGTATTCCCGATCCCTTCTTAAATAAATTGCGGAGATTACTTCAAGTATAGCACTTCGCCAGTTAGATGGTATGTAAAGCCCTGATCCTAATTGCGCCTTCCGTTAAGTGTAGGGTAATGCTGACGCCGGGTTTCTCTCCACCCTTCCTTCCCTACACTTCAACATTATGACGCTAATGACCCAAGCTGCGATCATCTCCTCCAAATACCAACCATACCATTTCAGTCTTCGAAACTGTTCGAGTATCATACTTGGTTTGCGAAATGAATGTATGCTAGTGCCGGGCGATTGCCAAAATCATGGCTAGCCGCGCAATAATTAATACTGTTCTATATGACCGGAATGAATATCTCACTTATGGAATGATTTTTATCATTTAATAAAAATTCCACACTAATTATTTTCAGGATACAAAAATATTTTCAATAGCTTAAAATAATTTGAAATATATAAATATACAATTTATTATTTATGGATGTTTTACAATGTGCCATTTATTATTTATGGGTGAAGTAATGTCCATATCAATTAACACCTACCATAACAGTACAGTTTTCTAAAAGATTCGAGTGCCATACGTGTTTTGCGAAATGAGTTTGCGCTGGTGCCGGTCGATTGCCGAAATCGTAAAGGCCCTGCTTGAGGAAATTCAGGGAATCGCGATCGTCAGCGGATCACCGTTAGGGAAGTTCGCGGCATGAATATAGGTGGCGATTAGTCGCTCGAAAGATCCGCGTCTACTTCCTCTGTCGTCATCTGCCTTCCTTTCACGTATGACAGATCCATCATCCTCGGTATCCGTAACATCCTTGAAGGTTAATACCCCTGTCAAATCCCTGTCGCTGGTTACATATCCTTTTTATTTACCTTGCCATAGAATGCACGAAGCCACCCCATCATGACTTGGTTGATCATAAATAAACACTCAATATAAAAAAACTTGTACACAGCCACTCGTTTCTTCGGGATCAGAAAAAGAAACATGCCATTCACTTTCAACTATTATCCACTTGCCTGATATACGCATGTACAAATAAGATGCATGAGCTCTTCCAATATTACAATAAATACGATGAAGTTGTGACGTTAGTACGGGTTGTGGTCCAGATCCAAGGCTAATCAATTAAGAGACCAATTTACCTCATGTTTGTAAATTACATGAGAGATAATAAAATCTATCATTTCTGTGATACATATCAAATCTGTCTAGTGAAACATGTTGTAATTGGCACTAGACATAGCAATGGCGTAGCAATCAGCGAACCTATGAACTGTACTTTGGTGAAATCTAGGATACCCAAACAAACAGACGCAATGATCCAAATGAGTTGATCTTGATCAATACATTTTTATGTGTGTTTATTAGTCATATGCAGTGGTGCCACGGTGCCGGAACGCGCCGGAATGCCGTTCCGGCACTGGCGAAAGATATGATAGTCAAATAACGCTTTTATCAATTTGGTTTCCTCAAAATTTCTAATTTATATTACATTCTTAATCAAAAGAAAAAATTTGAAATAAAATGTAAATAAAAACTTGTGATAAAAAAACACACAGAGTAATATTGCACATCTAAAAAAAAGTTAAGTAAAGTGCGTTCCGGCAATGCTAATGTTACCATGACGTCACTTAGAGTGCGTAGAATTTCTTCTTCTTTCCGTCTCAGCGTTTTAGTGTTCACGGTTTTTT
Organism: Ischnura elegans; assembly: GCF_921293095.1. Classification (NCBI taxonomy): domain Eukaryota; kingdom Metazoa; phylum Arthropoda; class Insecta; order Odonata; family Coenagrionidae; genus Ischnura; species Ischnura elegans. The sequence goes on from NC_060251.1 coordinate 62,491,490, forward strand.
GAAAAGTGCAATTTTAATTTTGCAAATAATTTGAATCTAGGCACCTCTTGATCTTGAGGACCTAGGCTGAAGCCTAATTAGTCTATCGGAGAATCCGGCCCGGCTACTCCATAATCCCTTGTCTTACGTCACACGAATTTTATTGCCTCTTGGGAGTACCCCGTAACCATTTGTTTCATCTCTCAATTCTTTCTTTTCCATGTGCCCGGATATATCCTTGTCTGAATTGTCTCGTACCCTTTTACTTTCTCCGTCCCAATCGCCGACGCTACGTGCTTAGAGGTCTTCTTCGCTCAACAGTAGTTAATTTTGTTATTGGCCTCAATTCTTCCACGTGACGCACGGCTTAATATCATTCACAATTAATTTTTCGGCTACTCTTGATTCATGCTCGCTTCCTGGATAACTCTACGCTGAATAATAACTCTCCCTTTTATTTTTATTGTTCTCGAATCATATTGTTGTATAGTCGAGGAAAGATACGCAAAAATAAAGAAATTTTTGCGTCCTGGACGGATCGGAATGCGGTTTTTTGCATTCGCTTGCAACAATTATTTGTAAAAAAGTTACCATATTTTCATTTGGGAGAAACCTTTAGTTGCATTGTTGCAGGCCAAAATGCACTCGGAAAATGCAATTTCTGAGACGCCCTTTGGAAAACGTAATAACTTTGTAGAAAAGAGTCAGAACTGGCCCGGAACGGGTACTCGGGGGTTTTTGAGGTCGCTGATCACGATTATCATGTTCAAATCGACACCCGGACCACCTGGGGCTCAGGAACACTTTCGAACGTCATCTCCGTGGAACTGTCCCAGAGTTCATGCGGGAAAGGAAAAACAAGCGGCATCCGGGGGTTTTTTGGGTCGCTGAATTCAAATATGGCATCGGCGAACCTCCCCCGGACACCTGGTGCACCAGAACCTGGACCTGGACGTCATCCCCAAGAACTTTCTTGACAATATCGACAAAAACAACCCGAAAATTATAATTCACTGATTGTGTGATTGATACAAATTAGTAGCCTAACTGGTGATAGGTGTGGATATTTGGCTTATTGGACGTAAAAGTAAAAAAAAATTCATCGGGAGGAAAAATCTGAAATCTTGAAAAAGTCGATAACTTTTCGAGATATATCGACTTGAATTAACATGGGAGCCTTATGGGACTAAAACTTTTAAGGTTTTTTTCGGTATTTATAAATGCGTCAGGAATATGAGATTCCCTCGACGAAAACTATATTTTTTGGTTGATTTGTTCATGTGGTTTTCATTGCGATAACATGATATTTAGTATTTTTTATGATTTTTTGAAAGTGCCCCATGCTTTTCTTATGGCACTACGTAAAGAATTTTTTTGACCAACTTGCTATCATTGCAGGACAAATTCCTTGAAACGCAAGATACTAGATTTTTTGGTTGATTTTTTGGCTATCTCGGAATTTTCATATGTCAAAACAATTCCGAGGAATAAACGATTTCGACTTTCCATTGTAGAGGTGGTCGAATTTTCAATCTTGGATTTCGGCGTTGAGACATGTGCCATACGAAAATTTGGAATCTTCTGGAAAAACCGTAGAGGGTACTTTGTACCCTCACGTTCTAACTGCTTTTCCCATAACCCTCTTGGTTAATTCATAATTAAATTCCGAAAAATATCCTGCACGCGAAAAAACATTGTCGCTATTTTTTTGTGGAGCATACATTCTTTGATATCTTAGCAACCATTTCAGCTAGATGAATGAAATTTTCAGGGTAATAGCATCATTAAAATGGTCAACTTTTGCAATGGTGTTAATTACGCTCGATCGATTCATGTGCGAGTTATATCGATACCAATCTCCTTGGATACGCTTTAATCGCTAATAACTTTTTTGTTAATCAAGTTTTGAACATGAAAGTCATACACAATACAACTGATAATGTCATTCAAAGAAAGTTCTTGGGGATGACGTCCAGGTCCAGGTTCTGGTGCACTAGGTGTCCGGGGGAGGTTCGCCGATGCCATATTTGAATTCAGCGACCCAAAAAACCCCCGGATGCCGCTTGTTTTTCCTTTCCCGCATGAACTCTGGGACAGTTCCACGGAGATGACGTTCGAAAGTGTTCCTGAGCCCCAGGTGGTCCGGGTGTCAATTTGAACATGATAATCGTGATCAGCGACCTCAAAAACCCCCGAGTACCCGTTCCGGGCCAGTTCTGACTCTTTTCTACAAAGTTATTACGTTTTCCAAAGGGCGTTTCAGAAATTGCATTTTCCGAGTGCATTTTGGCCTGCAACAATGCAACTAAAGGTTTCTCCCAAATGAAAATATGGTAACTTTTTTACAAATAATTGTTGCAAGCGAATGCAAAAAACCGCATTCCGATCCGTCCAGGACGCAAAAATTTCTTTATTATGGCCTTTTTTCGCGTATCTTTCCTCGACTAGTATTGTTTACCCTGCTAAACGGACATGCCTAAAATTATTTTTTAGCCTATGGCCTTGAGCTCGTTCTACAACTTTATTATGGTGTAAATCGTTCAATTACGTATTCTTCTACTTGAAAAATAAAATTCCGTGGTACATGGTAACAATATCTTATTGTTATAGCTAAATGGTCATTACTGTATAGGAAAAGTAATATTCTAAAATTTTGATGGGTCTGATTTGCTGACCAAGGCGATAGCGTATTTTTCGTCTTGTTTACTACGGCTAAATTTCTATTGCATTTAATACTCATAAATAAGGAAAAGTTATAGGAGTTCTATTTATAAGTAATTAATAAGCAAAATATATCAATTTCCCGTAATAATACAAACTTTTGGGATGCAGTTTTGGCCTCAGCTTTCGATTATTTCGCAGACTTCATTCACACTCTCGTTTGTATTTCCACCAAGAATACATTAGGTCAAAAGCTGAACTCACCCTGCTGCATAGGAAGGAACGATAACAAATTAAAAATTAATTTCAAGAAGCAGAAGATGGAGATTCTGAAATAATCACTCCAGCGTGGAATAATAAAGAAGTGCAATGACCTACATGATGGATTTTCTTTTAGATTTTCCCCGCAAATATTGAAATTTTTAAGAGCAAATAGTTACATTTAAAGTTTAAAAGTAATTCTTCCTTGATTCTCGGATGATATTATTGTGATTTATTAAGGAACGTAGGATATTGAACTATTCGTTTCAAATTTCATTTTTTAGTAGAATGGCGTTCGAATCAAAATGTATTGTTTATCCCATAGATGTACTTCACGTTCATTTACTTTGCTCTCTGGTGGGTAGGCTTTTGATTGGTTTATTTTAAATCTCATGCCACCACGAGGCGATAGCCTACTTGTTACAATATTTAATAAATAAATAAAGTAATTAAAACCATCAACAGGAGTGTTATACAATGAACACACTGTCCCTCAAAATATTCATACGAAGAACACGTTTCATCTGAACAAGAAAGACAAAAAGCAGGATGACGATTTACGGCTATTTCTGAAATTGCCGATAGTTTTATCTTTACTACATAATCAAATAGTGTTGTGTAAACATCACATCATCAACAAAAATTTCAAGCATTGCTGTTGATACACAAAAATTTAATCAGAAACCCCTAAATATCTGAAAAGTAATATAATATATAAAATTTCATGCCTCTATTGTAACACTTGCTATATAGGACAAATCCCACAATGTTAAAAAAAAGGATTTCGCAACACAAGTCATCAGTGAAAGATGGTAGAACACTGTCCATAGTATAAGCAATGGCCATGTTTTTGATTTTGACAACGCCGAAATTTTAGATCATGAGGTTAATTTGAGAAAAAGACTTTTCAAAGAAATGGTTCACATATCTAAATCAATTAACAGTTGTAATAAAAAACAGACATTGAAAGCCTTAGCAAAATTTATTTAATTAATCAAAATTAATGGTAACTAGGTGTGGTAATAGCTTAGTAACTTAATATCAATAAATATGTGCAAAGCTAAGGCATTTCAAATTTTTTTGTGTATTCTCATCTTAAAAAAAATTTTAAAATTATGGCGTGAATTCGTGTTACATTGTTTCTATATACGTAGAAAAGATAACATTACTGGCACTTTCAGAAACATCTAATTGCAAACTAAAGCTGATACGTGAAACATTGGAAAGTTTTCTGGATTAAATCCGCCTTCCCCGACACTTTCGATGTGCTATCGACTCGACAGACGCTTCTTCCTACGTGTTTGAGTTCTCGATCGGTTGGACAGATTGGAGCCGAGGGTAGGTACCCACAGTCCCGTCCAACAGTGAGTGCGATGTCTCGCGGTGACGTCAAGCAATTGGGTGACATTCTGCATTCCTGTCCTTTTAACCTGATTTATCGAAAGAAGGGCGGAGACCTCGATCCGGAAATTCTACGCTTACTTTGCGTGCTGAGATAGCGTTTTCCCGTCTCAAAGGGTAGGGGCGTGCATGATGAGGATGCAAAGCCCCCCTCCGAAATGAGGAAAAAAAATATCATTTTAGCTGTCTACCCCTATGAAAAAATTGTATAAACCTGTTTCAAATTTTTATACAATCTTATACATCGCCATGGCAATGTATAAAATTTTGAAACAGGTTTATACAATTTTTTCATAGGGGTACCAGCTACCACATAGAGTTATAGTAGTATTAATAACAATGATTTCTCTAATGCTAACATGTTCTTCCAATCACTTGCATTAAATGGTAGACGCGAGGCACATTTAAAACCTCCCATGCTTTGGTTACCCAGGCGGGACTTAAACACGCGACCTTCGGTCTGGTAGGAGGGGACTTTGCTACCACTGAGTAAAAGTAAATACGCATCCACGGGTACGATATTTTTTCCTTAATTTTTAAACTTTCATATTTACTTTAAATTAAAATTATAACAGGCTGGGGCATGATGAAATAATATGCAGACACCTAAGCAGTCTACCATTTTCGAAATTTGGTGATGAATACTCTCTGTTAGTCGAAATGCGCTAGTTTAACAAAATGGCGGTGTTGTAGCTATAAACAGGGGGAATATGTTGATTTAAAAATAAGTTAAATTTTTTAAGATGCTTATTTTATACCATAGTTTTTCTTTTCAATTTGTAATGATCCCATTTGGGAGAATATAATATTTTTATACATGCATACGAAATGTTAGGCTGAAGTTTTTATTTAATGTCGAGCAATTTTAGTGCAGCTTCAAACCTAGACTATGAGATGGTGTTTTCACGAAGATCTTTCATGCATTCGGGCTGAAGCATTCAAGTGGGAATACATCGAGTATTGAGTATCACTTTACTTATCTTAAAGCGCCAGGATACGAACCCTTTGGGTCTCTTGCGGGAAGAAGAAATCACATCGAGGTGTGCCGCATACATCCGATCTATGACATTGCGGTCGACAACGGCTGTCCATGATGAATTGACGGGTTGATTATAGTGTGCTTGGTACATCAGATAATTCAAGTTCATTATGTTGCATATTTTGAACATTGTTGACCTAGTTAAAGTAGATTAGGTATTATAGAATTTTATTCGTTATTATGTCCTGGTAACACTTTTTTTCACTCGGATATAACGATCTAGCGCCACGAAAAGATGAAAGCCAATACAATTGACGACGGAAAAGGTTGGAGACCTTTATAATGTATTGATTAACATATTGTTTCACATGTTGTTTGTCGAAATTATTTATTAATTTGAAATTCTAATAAATGAAGTACTGACAAAATGAAAATTCTTCTAAATAATAAACTTGGTATTAAAAAAATAAACTTGGTATATTTCACACTTATACATTATTCCTGACCAGGTTTTCGATAATTCTAAGTCACTGTCAAGATCTTACTGTTTCCATAACCTTCTCACATAATAGTCGCGAAATATGGTCAAGAATAAACTAGTAGTGTGGATAAGTTTTTGCAGTCCTATAAAATTAAGCCGCAAACGTTAAACTAATTTAGGAACCCTTTTCAAATCTTAAATGGTATAGGTAAAAAATTTCAGTAATTAGAGGTCTCGCATGATTTTTGATTGCATAATATAATTTGATTGGCTTCAATCTTCTTTGTGAAAATGGAATATCATGTAATAAAGCCTTTAAATTAAAAGAAATTTAAGGCACCACTTCACTGTTGCTAAAAGGGTTTATTTCCACAGGATTTATGAACTCTGACATAAACTCGATAGATATGTATACTTTTTACTCTTTATGTTGACTTACTTCCACTTTGCTGGTGTTCTTCTTGATCAATAGTATCACAGATGAAGAGATACAGATATATACTTACTCTATGGTAGTATGAAGCGACTGTATTCGAATCTTGTGTTCTTCCGCCGATGAACCTCGTGAAAGCCGGAATTTGTAGTGAAAATGCTACAAAAATCGTCAATTGACCCCCATTTATGACCTTTATGAGAAAACAACTAACTGTGCAAGCCATTTCCGGCGAGTTACTCGTGGGGAAATGAAAAGCTTCCGGTTAGAATTCAAGCATATGGGCCCAGGGAAGGAATTTTATTAATGGGCCAAGAACCTTGCGAGTCGAGGTCATACGATCTGTCCTATCGTCTTCGGAGAAAGGTCAAGGGTTGGCGTGGACATTGGGGAATGAGAGTGCGTCGGACTCTGACGCCAAATTCTTGTATCGTAGAGCTCGATGAAATCCTCAATCTACAAATCCTACACCATGGATATTGTCAGTTTCATACATACCTGTGAAATATTGCAATTTTATTTAGGCATTTTACCGATGTATTTAGGTTTGCATGGTGCTTCAAAAATCATTCTCGCAGCCCCCCATCCCTTCATGAATTTCTCTCTTCCATTCAAAATAAAGCCTACCCCCTTTTATTCCATCTTAAAATCCTGTTTTCTTCCTTCCTTTCCCTCATTACCCAATATTCTACCTCCTAACACTGTTTTCAACATTCCCCCGCTCAGTACTCGCTCCATCCATACCTTCTGTCTCCTTCGTATCTCATTTAAAAGCTGCTTCTCCTCACCCACCATATCCAGCACTTCGTCGCCCCACCTCCTCTCCGTCCACTTCACCTCCATTCTTCTCCGCACCCATATCTCGAACGCCTCCAGTCTACTCACTGTTAAGTGGGGAAATAATTTCACTGAGGAAAATTAATTTTCTTGGTTTTTGCTCGAACTTGATACTCCAAATGAATGTATATTCCTTGCACCAATTAAGCTGCCTTAAAAACCCTGTGAAGATGCAAGTGTTGCGGGCTTAAGAGGCCGAGTGCAACTGCAGTGAAACTGTCGTCCGAAAAAAGTTTTAGAGCCGAGTAGGGATACTCTGTGATTTTCTACATTAAAGATGCTCATGCCCCAGTGAGATTTGTGACACAAAGAGAGCTAAAAAATACATATAAAGTTGTATATTTTACCCTTAGCCGTTGGTACTGCAGATATTAACATATTGAGAAGCTTAACTCATATCCATTTAGGTCGGAGGAATGATAGAATTCTTCCACATCTGGACCGTAGTCACCGACGGTTGAAGAACTAATGAAATAATAATAACCAGAATTGAATGGACCAAACTTTAAAATTTTCAACAATTTATTTTCATTTTCATGCACGAGGGAGGGGCTTGGAAGCCTAGTCGGTAGAGAATTTGCCTGCTGATCGCAAGAGTCTGGGTTCAAACTCTGGGTGAAGTTTTCTGACACCCTCAAAAAATTCCACGAAATTCGAGGTGGCCCGAGGAAAGGAAGTGGCCTCTCAACCGTAAGTGTGTGAAATTCACAAGCCTTTAGCTTATTTTTTTGGTAAGCTATACTCTCACGTATCTAAAACAACCAACGCATCGGTTTGAATCACTGAATGAGTGAGTGAGTTCCTTAATTATACAGAGTGTTTCGGGAGGAATGTGTAATACTTTAGGAGTTGGTAAGGGGACAATTTTAAGCATTTTTTCCCATAAACGTGGGTTCGTAACTCCGTAGTTACTGAGCCAAGGCAACGCAAACATTTTACATTTTCCAGTGACCATGAAAGTGCTGGATAATGTAATGTGCAGTGATAGAAAATATCTGAAATTTGTGCTGATTATGCTAGAGATATGTTTTGTTCATTTTATACTACTAACAAAGAGAATGGTAGTTTATTTTTATAATGGACTGCACATAATAGTAGATGTTTCATTTATCAAAGGCGTATTTTTTTCGATAAAAGCTTCATTTTCAGAGATGACATAAACATTTTCGTAACTAAGGAAAATTTATTTTGTTTCAACAAGCATTATTTCTCTATCATTATTTCCACGGCTGATATGGAAAATTAATTGGTGTCATGGCCATTATGCAGAATTCCTCGGTTGGGGGAGAGTTGTAATTTTCCCCAGTTACCGAAGCGATTATCCACAACAATAAAAGCTTGGCACAGAAATGAAGATGAATGAATTCACCGTAACGTTCGGATTCATTCAATAAATGCGTGACACAGTATGGAAACGTGAGATTTGAGCGAGTATTGGCTCCCCTACCACCTCCTGGCGTATTGCATATTTTTCCTGAAACACCTTTTGTAAGATTAAGGTAGCACTTAGGTAAGATTTGTGATAAGGTACGAACTCTGGCGCTTTTTGAAGTATTAATAGCCACTATAAAATGAGCAGTATAAAAATTGCCGGTCGTCTTGAATGGATGGAGTCATAATTCTCCATGCTTTCAACTTCGCTTCCAGATCTCGAGCTTGAGAGAATTTCAACGGGAGTAAAAAAAGAGACGAGTTTTTTTTTTCGTTGTGACGCGAATCCACCGTCCAAAATTGAATTGAGCAAGTCATTGGCCTGAGGGGACAGAAAATTCAGTCTGCTGAAATCGACAAGGAAAACTATTTGAGATTTTTTTTTATTTTTAACTATTACGATATTTTTTCTCAATCTGACGTCAAATGGATGCGTCATATTATTCACTGCCAAGGTCGACCTACAGAAGAGGTGAATGAATTTTAACCGAAACCTTTGGTTGGAGTAGAAACTCAACCGTATCTCTCTGACTTCACCCGTCGAAATGATTGAGATATGTCATTCTCGGTAAGCAAAATTGGTTTTAAAACAGTTTATGATGCAGCAGTGCTTATATTTACATATTTCGCAGAATGATATTTTCATTTTGTTGACGCCTAATTTGGGTCAATGTTATGAATGGAATCATTTGAAAATTTCAAGCTTGTCTTTTGAATATTACGTGACACCCGATGGTAAACAATTTTGATGGCTTCCTGAACTAGGAATCATGAGGGTTTTTTGGTACCATTAACTTGTAGTTGCACCTATTTTCGTTATTGCGATACGGTTATCTGTTATGCATCGCATTTACAGCTTTTTAAAAACAAATCGGATTGATAAGATCACTCGCATTTATTTTAACTAGGGGATTTTGCATATTCAATTAAAATTTCCCGTTATTACACTCATTACTACTTCAGTTATCGATACCAGTGTAAAACTTCACTATTTTTGAATCGCGCACCCGACAGACTGTTTGGTTTGTCTTGTTACTCTTGATTCAATCATTATAAATCCTGAATTGACATCTTTAACGAGACTTACACTAAGTATGTAATCATTTTTTCATCTTCATTCATTTTGTGAGTGAATGCGCTAATTTTTATAATACGCAATGAAGTCGTAAAACGGGAATGCCTAAATAAAGGAGTCTGATCCAATACAGTTCGATAGGATAGAGAAAAATAGATGCATCATGGTATTAATACAATTAATGATGGAAAAATTCGCTTGTAATACTTTTACGCTTACAGTACGTCGTGTTGCTTTACCTTCCGATCCCTTATAAACAGTGGTGTCTTAGTGCCGGAACGCCGCCGACATAATAGCCAAATAGCACTTGTGTCAATTTTGTTGCTTCAAAATTTGTAATATAATCAAACATTCTAATATATACATCTAATCATTTCTAATGGATACATTCGCAAAGAGAAATATTTCACTTCTAATTAAAGTTAAGGAAAGTGCGTTTCGGCACTGCTAATTTTGCCATGACGTCACTGCTAATAAATCTGTTAGTGTATACGTTTATTTTTCTTTTCAGTTCTGTTTCTTGCTAAGTGTTTTGTTTCCAATACTGAAAGTTAACTAGTAATGCACTCAAATGATTACAAATGTAGCTATTTTTAGTTGAACACTGTACAGCCCCAAGTAATGTCCTAGTCTTATATGGTGCGTCGATGACTGTCCATTTTTCTACTCTACGAGTAAAAAATTCCATGGTACTTGTATTTTTTCAGTGCAATGCCGTAATTAAATTCCGTTAGCTGCACCTGAGTTAGCTTAATTTCGCGCTACAAAATGGCGAGCACTTCTTTTTTATGTAACGGAAAAGTGCTGATTCACTTAATCTCCTTGCCGAGAGTTTAACCCCCGCCATATGATTCCTGGGACAGAAAAATGCCGGTAGAGATTTTTTCAAATCCTTTTCTTAAAATTTTCATCGTCACTGTAAAAAATCACTCTCTCAGGGAGTTTGTATGGAAAATATAAAAGCTCAACGGACAGTTGTGAGTTTTCATCACTGTGGTGTTTTTAATAGCCTTATCGTATTATGTCGCCTAAAATTGTCATTGGTCATAAGCAACCCTGTGAAAAAGCCCTGAGGATGGTTTGAAATAAACCGACATGTAGGCAAATCACTTTTTGGCATTTGGCATAAACTCCAAGACTTAATATCATTATTGGTCATACAGAGAACTTTTTGATAAAAATTAAAATATATAGGATAGGAGTTGATCGAGAAAAACTATTTTATTATTTTATTAATGGCTAAATAAATACATATAGAGACTGTCAGTATTTCATACTTGATTTAAGTGATTGAAAACTGATGGGAAATTTACTAACTAATCAATCTCCTATCATTCTGCGTGAGTTGACCGGAAGGAACTGTATTAGGATAAGATTGGAAAGTGATATTGGTGGAGGTAGAGAGAAAGCTGAACACAGAAAAAAAGTTCAGTTGCTGAAATTTCACTGGAGGCAAATAATTTTCCCCTGTCACATTGACCTGGGTGTGAACTCAGATCTCTCGTTGCGTGCGTCGTTTACTTTCACCTCGAGTAAGAGTCGTCCTCCAACACCTCCGATTTTTTCGATCGATTTCGACCCTTAGGACAGATCGAGGGTAGGATTTTACTCGCAAGGAACTCTTTCTATTTCGCGCCCCTGCGATTGACCCCGTAAAGTTGTTGAAGGAAAGGTGAACTAATTTTCCCCCTGCGTGAAATTCTCACGCAGTCGTTTCGAGCGTCTGGGTTATGAGAGTTATGGTGGACTTTTGAGTAAATTAAAATAATTGCGCTCAAGATGGTTGCGCATTCACCATTGGCAAGGCACATCGTTTTTATCTAATAAGAAAAAAAGGCGTTTTAAAACGTGTTTATCTTATTAGACGCGTCGGTGAATGTTCATTTTTCTCTACTGTGAGTTAAAACTTCTGTGCTTCTGGAATTTTCTCTGTGCAATACCTTAATTAAATTCCGTTAACTTTTTTAATAAAAATTTCCATTAAAAATAAAAAGTAAGCTGTATTTCGCCTTTGCACAAAGTTTTTATTAACTCGTTTTCTTGTTTGCCGTCTTGTCCGGGTCTAAATTAGCAACTCAATTTGAAACCTTTTTCCGATTATCTATCAAGCTTAAATTTTCAGGATAACGCAGAATCAGATGACGATACAATATTGTGACACCTATATTATGGTAGGAACTTTATCTCGATTTTAATGTAGAATTCAAAATTAATTATGAGATTAGATCGAAAAATGGCCTCCAAAATCCAATCATTAGCGCTACTATCATTTAAAGGAAGAAGAATGATAGAAAATCATGCCAATAAATTCGTTAACATCAAAGTTTATAGACAAACAGTAGCAAGAAAAACATTTTTTCATAAAAAAATATTTTTACTTAGTAATAATCTTTCAGAAAAAATGGAATACGTAACAAGGACCCGACAATATTATTCTAGGAAACAGCTTTTTTTCTTAGTATCATAGAGAATATCCTGACTGATAATATTAGAGGAATATTAAACATTCTGTATCCAATGAAAGGCAAGTGTTTGAATAAGTGATTGAAAAAATTTAATTGACAGTATATTAATTGCTTATTCCATCGGTGAACTAAAAAAAGTTTCAGTAATATGGGAGCTTCCGTAATATACGGGATGGTAGGCATTCCGTAGACTAACCATAAACTTGATCATCATTGGAACCCCCAACTTCATATGTATTATTATGTCAAAATGGAAAATTAGGTGAGTGAATACTGATAAATAGATCACCCTAGACTCTGAGTGCCGTTCATTCAGGCAAACGCCTCACCTTAATAGGGTTGGCGAGTGGCAGGCCAACTAGAGTAGACACATGAAAGAGAGCCTGCGAGAGGTGGCTGCGTAGTTACTAAAATACGAGGCAAAAACAAAAACCCCAAACTTCAATTTCACTACCGGAAGGGTACAAACTGATCACATGTAGTATCTCATTCATATTTTAAATTAAAATCACGATACTAAATCCTTCGTGAGGGCTAAAGTCAATGGAATCAAAATTTCCAATCAAAATAAGCAACATGCAAACAAATTGCATTGGATTGAAAACCACGCGACTCTTTGTTTCGCGCTAAAGGGTTAATATCACTTGAAGGTAAATACAACTGGACAATTCGTGGGCTAAGGAAATAATGCTTGCTTTTCGTGTTTTGTAGACATTCTGATTATAGAATCTTTTTCGATAAATAGAATTAGCACCTACACCTTGCACTGTCATTACCTGCCGCATCGGAGCTTTCGCGGAAATCTGTTGCATATATAGCCTGTCCTTCCTCTCCAATTAGAAGTTTATCCCTTTGCGACCTTGCTGCTAAATTATATCCCAGCGGAATGTTCTTTTTTTCCATTTCCGCGCTGTGATGTATCACGTCGTCGGGTAACTTTGCAGAACGTCACCTCGCCGTGAATTAAATTTTGTGGGTTTACTTTTATTCCATTCATATTCTTACTACTCGCGGCAAACGCTCCATGTGAGATGTTGAAAGTGAGCATATCTATATACCGTGAGGAGTTTTTAAGTAGTCCACCTTCATAGTGTGGTTACGTTTTATATACATAAATCAGCGAACCCGAAAATTAGCTTCTAATAATCATGTTAAGATATCGGCTCTTAATGTATATTTAATTTAGTGACAGTACGAGTAATTATTCTTTCCAAGCTGAGTGTGGAGGTAACCATAAGTAATCGATATATGAATGGAATCAGCAATGAGAATGGCATAAGACTTAGAAATGACTTAAACCGCTAGGAAATCATGTAAAAATAGTGAATTACAAAAGGATATTAAGTTATTCTAATGGATTTATTCACGATTATTCCGTCAATTGTAACTTGCCATAATTTCTCGCATTATAGGGATCGCATTTTTCATTGATATTCAAAATTGAATTTACGTGTTCTTTTTTATGGTAGAATTTTGACCAGAATATTTTTTATCCGTGATAATTATCACAGTTGATTTTTATGTGTCATATGCTATCGTAAACATTTATACGGTCCGGCAGCATCTGGAGTTTGCTAGCGTAGCGAATGGGCCCTCATTTATGCAATGCTAAAAACTCATTTCATTGGGTAAGTCTGGCACTAATAGTATATTGGCTTCACGCACCGTGGCGCCAGCTGTGACATATACAGTAGATTCCGTTTAATGGGTCCACCGATTACTTGGGGCAGCCGCTTAATTGGGGCATAACTTGAAGAGCAGAACCCAATAGAGGAATATCCCAGAGTATTCTCTGCTTAATTGCGCCAGCATGCAGCTTTATTGGGCCATGAGTCGGCGACATAGACTCCATACTCGCAACAAAATTAAATTTTTTTGTTTTCAGAATACTATTTATTTATATTTTCCTCCTTTGATTTACTCTTATTTTTCACAAATGGTTCTATTCTTGCCATATTTTGAAAGTTCTTATTGTTATACTATACGCAAGAGGATAGGACTTTTCTTTAATAGGACTTAATAAAAGACATTCATTCAGCGTCGCCCGAGACTGTGAAAAATATTTTTAACAAAAATGTTATAATTCTTAAAAATGATAATAAATTAACAAAACTCGCTGATTTATTAATCAAATTAATAATTTAATAAACTTATGTTGCATTATAAACGTTCTTTAGTCTTCTTTCTACAATTTAAAAGTTTTTTATGCCCATATATAGGATAGTTCGCCTAATTGGGATAGCCGCTTAATTGGGGCAAAGTGCACAAGTCCCATAAGTCCCAATTAACCGGAATCTACTGTATTATCAAAGGATTCCCATTCCCTACGTGGTTGATTAGTAGTGCGCCGTTCTTCACGTGTAGCACCCTGCCCGTAGAACGCTACGCGGATTTTTCCCAAAATACAATATTTTTCTACTCCACTTTTATAGTTATAATGGATATTATAGGTGATGCACTTTGTTTCTTCATCCAAGCCATTGCATTATTTGGAAATTTTTATTGTTATTTTTAAATTTCCCTACGTTCTTTATTGCATGTGTAACATTTTTACAGCTTCATATTTGCACTCCTGACGACGATTATAAAACTATACCAACTGTTGGCTTGAGAATGAAAGGAAAATGCCATTGGTCAAAAATCAATAGTGTATCATTAAAAAAGAGGAAATTAGATTGTCAAAAAATCACTTACGTGGTTGTTCTACCCGAAGGTAAGTTTGGAAAGGTTAGGCTTAGAGCTTTGGCGTATGCAGAGGGTAATAAGTGATGAGAGACGGTGGCGTCTGTCAGGGCACTTCAGGAAATGAGTCATCCGATTTCGGTCCTTCACATTGCATCTCTCCATCTCTGCCGCGAGCGGAACACAGCATTAACTTCGGATCATGGATAAATCACAGCGAAGAGGATTGATCAATGTTAAGGCTAGATTAAATAGTTTTTATTAAGGATTTTATTTAGAATTTGTCTACCCCACCATCATCATAAGGCTATAATTCTAATATTGGTTTGACTTAGCCCTCCATTCCACTGTCGAAATGGTCTGTCCCTCACTGAAAATCGCGATCTAATTTTTAAAGAAGCAAATTTGATTATACCGGGACTATCCACGGTGATGACTTTACGGAGTCAGCCGCTAAGCACAAATTGTGCGAAAAATCCACTGAGAAAAAAATCCTTCAACGCCTTGACCGGAATAGTCCTCAAATTTACGTAATCACCCACAAATTCGTAAAAAAATGCGACATGATCTTCATGGAGTAGAATATTTTTTAGAATTTTATAGTAAATATGACGATAAGGTGGACGCATCCCTCATGTTACCTCAAATAATGATGTATAATGTAAGGACTGACCCTTAACAAATTTCTAGGATTTTAAGTGAGTGGGTGTCCGAAGGCCTCACCATGGGTCAGAGGATAAAAAATAATGTGATTTATGAGGATTAATGAATAAAATATTTGGCGATTTCCATTTAGACTCCAAATTGAGTACGAGCGTAAAACCAGTGTACTCGCTGATGACTGAGTACCATTGAAACGCGTCGTACTCAATTAAAAGTCTAAGTGGACATAGAAAAATCTTTTCTTTTATTGATCCTCGTAACATGTTCCTCAATATCTTGATACCGTTGAATCTAGTATGTCTTCAAGGAAGAAGTTCGCCATGAAAATACATTTGACATAGCCGGAATTCGAATCCGGATCTCCCAATGGACGGTCAGGCGTGTTAGCAAGTTACACCACTAAGCCATTTTCTTAGAGCGAATTCGGGATAGGTTTTACCGATCAAGGTGTTGACCTCACAAGTCCACACTGTGGCACGTGTATTGCTTTAACGTGTCTTACCTTAACGATCGACTCCACGTCCATCATCTTGGTAAATCGGTCCAGAAGGCTCCCTCCGGGTGCCCGCATGGCTTCTGCAGACCGGCACCCGGACGCGAGGAGAAGCAGAGCCGCCGCCATCCGCAGGAGACTCGCCACCGCCTTTGGCGGGCGAGGGACCCTCAACCGCCGGCCTCCGTCCATCGCCACCTCCCCGTCTCTCTCTCCGTTTCTGTCACTACCACAAACACTGCCACCTCCTTCGCGACTCCCTCGCCACCGGCAAGTGCCCAGTCGTCTAGAAAGCGGGAAAGGACTTCGGATTGCCTCGCGCTGCCCCCACTGCGCAAGTCTCCTTTGAGGTTCTTTCTGAAGAGACCGTCTTGTCTGCACGCGTCGTCTCGGTGAGGTCGGGGGCTCCTTCAAGCCGGGGTACGTCCCGATTCTCCTTAAATACATCTCTTCTCCCCCTCTTCCCCCACGAGACTTCAATGCTGGTCATTCACTGGCCACACGCGAATGGGATCCTCAGCTGCTTCCGCGTGGGGATGGGGTAATCGGAACGACTGCGTACCTGTGCATTCGTTTGGTATCCCGCCGATTGATTGGTCGATGGGTTAAAGGGATTGTCTTCGATGGTACCCTATATAAATGCTTGATGCGTGAAAGCAGGCCTACCTTGCATTGTCATTGGGAGAGGTGTATGGTTATTGCTCATGCCAGTAAGGGTTTAATTTCGGTTGTTAATAGAAAAAAATGTGGTAATCCTCCGTAAAGATACAATGAGAGTGTTTCTTTGAACCGTAATTCTGTATTAAATTCGTTCATTTTTTTAATTTTTAAGAATACATATTATAAACGATTTTAATTTCTTCTGGTGAATTATATTGATAAATTCTTCTCGGGTTTTCAACTTTGAGTTATTGAGTAACACGCCTCACGCAGTGAAATTGGACTTTCATTGAGTAACACGCCTTGAAAATGGAAGACAAGTCGTCTTCTGAAACGTTGGCCTATACGACTGAGTTAACCTGGTTGAATACCCGAGAAGAATTCATCAATACATATTATATTACATTGTAAATTTACTGATTTTATAAATTGAGTTTATTTCTTGCTCTTGACCTCAATTTTTAATCCTTTAAGGTCCAAGGGACATGTGTGTCCCAAATTTTTGAAACTCTCTCAGAATTAAATGAGAGGGTGTATGTTTGTAAGAATTGGTAGGTACTATTGAAGAATAGGCTATTGGCTTCTAGTTTTAACTTCTTTTAGTGATATCCTTTAGATATTGTTGTTTCCACATTGCTAAGAACTTTCACTTGAAATGCTGTTTACGAAGAGGAAATTTTAATAGTTTATAACAAATCAATGAAATGGTCAATAATAACAGGACTTTCGGTTCATCCTTTACGTGTACCTAACCTGTGGAGTTAGCACGAAAACTCCGCATTTGTGCTTTAATTTTCACAGAATTAGTGTTTTTATGTCATGGGGCACATATGTTCCTACATGTTCCTATATGTTCATTAGGCAGCGAGAATTGGTATTATTTCACGTCCCAGACTGTATTTTAGAAACCATACGATATATCGCTGTCATATAATTTTTTTGGAATGTACGAATTAATATTAGCCTAAAAACGTATTTTGTTAGGCCATCTAATGGCTGCATTCTTTATGGACCTTAAAGGGTTAATGTTGATTACTCTATTAGAGTGTTGGTCCTTAAGAGTTAAATACAAAATTTTTGGCCAACGGTATATTTTTATACCTTCTTCGGGGCAATGAATGAATATTATTACATTAATTCGATACATTAAGAAATGATATTCATTGACAAAAGGTACGTCAAAATTCTTGTCTCTTCTTTTTGATTAATTCAACATTGAATTCTTTTTCTGTTTTATTTGATTAATGTAAAAGCATTGCAATAACTCCTAATGCCTTTGTATTTCATTCATCCAAATTTTAATTATATTCATTCATAGCTTCGAAGAAGGTGTAAAAATACACAGAATTTTTCGCCAAAAATTTTGCAGTAAAATTTTAAAGACCTACACTTCAATAAACTAATTAATGTTTACTGATTTTATGCTAAAATTTTGTTAAACTGGGCAGTAAAAATAAGGGTATAAGTTTGAGGGCCAAGTTATTGAGAAGAAGACAGGGGGTTTGTATGGAACGAGTACTGGACAGCGAGGGAATGTTAAAATAAATTTTAGAGGGAACAATGTACGAAAATTTTATTTATGGAAAGAACGGATGGAAGTTCTCTTTATTGTGAATTGTAGAAATCCAATTGGGCATGGGAGACAGAGTGGGATAATTAGGAAAGTACTGTATCCATGTATTTGTATTATTAACAGGTAGATGATACATAAAGATATCACACTGTCTACTTGATTTTAATTTCACCAACTCTACTAACTAAGTACACGTTTTAGACTGGCTTGCAGTCATAGTCAGGTACTAACATATTTCAATTCCAGACGTTTAAATAAAGAATAAAGGAAAAATGTACCCCTAATTATATTTTAAGTATACCTCTCTACGGAATTGAGGCATGAACGATACAGCAGCAAAGAAAGCAAGGGTAGAGGTCTTCGAAATGTATTGCTGCAGAAGAATGATGAGGATCGAAATGGATCGACCGAAGTCTCAAGAAGAATAGGAAAGGAGAGAAGCCTCATGAAAACCTTGAGAAGCGGACAGAACAGCCTTACAGGTCATATAGAGACATTGCTAGCAAGCGTCACAAAGGTTCACTCCGCGATCCAACGATTTCCTTAAAGTTTGTGGCATTTAAGTCTTTCTGCATTTTGCGCAGTCACAATTTAAGGTCTCTATCAAGTGCAACAGAGATGGAGTATGATGCGTTCGACGCGAAATCTCTGCAGGCACATTTTAGACTTTTTCCCAGCGCTGAAGCTCGACATTGCGTAATGTTGCGGGCAAAAAACTCGCGAAAACGAACAAAAAACAGCCTGCCCACAAAAAATGGAGGCAAACAGTGGCAAGCCACAATTAATTCTCTCTCTTCACTGAAGTGGTTCTTCTTTGCAAAGCTCTAGCAACCAGCAACATGTGCAGCACCTTGACCGGCAACAACGCCACACGGTAGGCGACAAGGCAACGACCGGTAGCGCTGCAGAGTCAACCTGGCTGTTTAACAGGCAGGTTGGCACTACTATTCCAAGTCGAATTAATAATAATAATTATTGAAACAGGCAAGGTGAATATTTTCGTAGCCTCTAATTTAAATTTGAAGCATAAATATGTAACCGGTCCACACTTTTTTGTATGTGTTCACTTCCAGTGACCCAAGAAGATATTAGAATCGAAAATTCCATCCTCGGATCTTTTGCTTCCCCGGCTGCGTCATATGTCGTCGTCAAAAAATGCATTCTATCCCAACTTAATGGAAATTCTCGGAAATATGTATTCGTGACAAGCGGAGTACTCATGGGCCATTCTCCCACAGTCGTACAAAATTATGTCCATAGACTGTCATAAAAAAACCAAAATTGGTAAATCAACAAGCAGTCCCACAGAGATTTTCGAAGAGGTGTTTATTGTATTAACAACCTTTACTAAATAATTTATGATTAAATATGTGATTAAACAAGTTAAAACAAAATAAAAATTCCAAAATAATCTTTTAAGGTTGCTTTATTTTATAAAATTTATTATAAAATAACATAAAAACATTTGTTCAACCGAAAAAAGCAATGTCCGTGGACACACAGGAAAAAAGGGGAATTATTCATGGGATATGGTGGCAGACCTGAACAACCAGTGAGTAGAGAAAGATATTGTCAGCTTTATTGGGTTTTTTGAGTTTATATTTGCTTAGTGAATATAGTGAATATTTTAACGCTGGAAGAAAAAATTTGGTTCAGTTTTTTGAAAGAGTAAAGATCATCAGTCATGTCCGTGGACGAGTTAAAATTAGTAGAAGTAAAATATTTTACTAATTACAATTGAGATATCTTTTGCAGCTATAAAATTCAAGTTAAATGTTGTAAGGACAGTGCTCAAACTTATATTAAGTCCTAACTATAACTTAATTTAGAGGAAATCGTCATGTCCGTGGACACCATGTCCGTGGACGTCATGTCCGTGGACATCATGTTCGTGAAATCTGCAGTCCATGGACATGGCAAATGGTAACGGACATGATGATACCTACACTATCACTAGTTACAGAATGTCTAATGACAAATTAAAAAAGTTTTTCTCGAGAGTAAACACAATATTCCTCTTCTGCTATGTCCGTAGACAGCACATAAGTGAAAATAAAAAAAGTATAAATATTAATAACAATCTCTGCCACTTACGTCATTATTTTTATGATTGACAAACGGTAATTACACAATTTTGTTACTCATTAAACAAAAAATAATTTTTTTAAATTTTGCCTGTAGAAAATGCACATGTTTTGGGAGATTGACCGTCATAGAGCGTCACTCTTTGGAAACGAAATATTAAATAGTAACATAAAATACTAGACAGATAATAACTCGAAATTTCATTGAACATTTTTACGCAAAAAATACATTTTTAGGTGCGTTTCGGACGCCCTGGAGATATATGGCATATAATTGAATTTTGAACTAATAGGATTAGGCAGCATTTAGGTATTTTTATGTATTCACATTCCAACTGCCATGCGGAGGGCTTTTTTCTGTGACGGGTGTCGTCAGAGTCTCTCGCCTTGTGAATTTTATGGTCTGTGTACCTTTTTTAGAGCCCTGTCTGCGTCTGCATGCCATCAAATCAAAGTCGAAAGTCCTTGGCCGCGGAGAGTTTGAGAGTTATCATTCTTTCATGACGCTATCCCTCTCTTGTGGAGAAGAAACTCGACTGAAGGTGGAGGAAATGTATGTTCATGAAATTCTGAGGGACTACTGGGAGCTTAATTCTTGTGGGAGCTGAGCAGCCACGCTGATGATCTGGTGACTTCACCCGGAGTGCCCTTCCGCAGTTCGACATCTTTAATCCAATCATTTTACCAAAATTTACAAGGTTGAGATTTTTTTAAATCACCAATGATGTTGAAAACAGTGTTATAGGGTAGAATGTTAGGTTATTGAGGGAGAGGGAAAAGAGAATAGGATTTTTAGATAGAATGAAAGGGAGTAGGCTTTACAGTGAATTGAAGAGGGAAGTACATGAAGGAAGGGGAGGCTGCCAGAACGACTCTTAAGTACTCCATGGAAACCTACCATAATCGGTAGAATAATTTAATAATGATTCATCATCAGTGCTTCAAGAAGCTTGGTCCAAGTAACGACGTATACGTAAATTGTATAAAAATTTCCAAATATGCTCTTGTAATTGTGCCTCATAGACTGACGGCCACAAAAAATAGGCTTTACGTATTGCATCATAAAACGGCATTTTTATACAGGTTCTTGCGACAATACTTGTCTCATAATGGGGAATTATTAAATAATGAAAGAAAAAAGTTATTTTGACGAAAAAACAGATTCAATATTCATTAAAACCATAATGATCATGGTAAAAATAAAACGTAGGCTCGTAATCGGAGTAAAATTTGAATTGCTAGCTAATGAATACCACAATTCAACTCAAATAACGTTAGTTATATGGTATTGGCGGTATTCTCGGAATAAACAGCTGATTTAGGTATAAGAAAAACTTTTATAAATAAAATATGCTAAGGCAATTAGGTTTGATAAGCCCTGTCACGATCGTAATTCCTAAAAGCAACTGCGCATATCCCAGACTTAAGACTGAACCATATGGAAATCGGTAGGAATAGTGGCAACGACACATAGAAATAAGGATTCAGGATGTAATAAATTTTAACTGAAATAACCGCTACTGGCTAACGTCGATTTCTCAACGGGTTCCTGATGGCCCTAAATGCGTGACTCCGATTAAAAAAAACACCATTCTTACAAATGGTAGGGTAGAAAATAAAAAGTATGATACGTTGGTTACCTTAAAAGCCTTAAGCCCACAAACCACCGTCACAGTAAATTATGAATTTTAGCAATGAATGGCAACTAAAGGGCAGTTTGTGTAAATTAAAATGCATGAAATATATTACTTACGACGTTATGATGGCTTAATGAAAACTAAACAACGAGATAATTCAGAAACAACCCAAAAATGCCAATTATTTTTCAACGTGGCTTCCTAAGTTAATGGCCAGGTACCCTCGGAGCAGTACTTCAGAATTCAGTGTTTCAATTACCTGTATTCTCGATTATTCGGTCAAGGTTCCCGCAGCTGATCCTTGTTCGTGATTTTATCCCTGAAAACCTCGATTAGTGAAGATTTCTCTAGGTGAGAGTCCGTCTCCCGTTCTTGGCCTTCCTCCCGCACACCTGCGGTCGCTGGTGGCGGCTTCTGTGGCGGCCACCATTGGAGTTCAATTGCCTCACTTGCTCTTCCGTAAGGCGTTCGCACACACCGGGACGGCCTCGTAGCCCTGACCGAGAACTTCGCCGCTCTCAGCCGCTCTGCTGTCCAGCTCGACCTATCTACTACGGCTCAGGGCTACTGCGTTCTAGACATGCAGTAGTCACAGAGAATCTACCGGTTAAGCTAGGCCAGCATGGAACCATATTTTAATCATGCGACCTGATCCCCTTCTGATACTGAATATCCCACTTTTGGAGGACCAATCACTCCCGTTGGAACTCTCTTTCTTCGTGGAGTATCTCAATTTTAAAACGCTTACTATTAATTACAGGGAAGATTAATTAGACCTTTGTGAATATTTGCCTGTTATTAACTGGAATGTGAAAATCACTGTGATTTCTCAGGTGTAAAATTTGCCCCCGAATTTCACATTACTGAACAATAGTCCAAGCAATCAGGACTTAAAAAAAGATCTAGTTGTAGCATTGTGTTGTAGAGATGGTTTTTGACAATTACATGTGATTTTGGCTGCTGCACACGAATCCGAGGTTTTCCAACAATATTTACGACTAGGAAACGATTTTTAAAATCAAAATATCGATGTTTTTTCAATTTTTGGTCACGAATTTTTTTGGTTGAACTTACGGAAATATTGAGAATTGAATACTATCATGGAGTTGCCATTAAAGACTTTATTTTTTATTTGAGTTTCATAAAATGTTGGCAAAATGTTATCCTTTAAAGCATATTAATTTCAAGATGATAATGTAAGTTAAAAACGAATTATGAATTTATATAATACGAAATGCACCGATGGAGGGCGTTTGAAGCGTCCTTTCGATTCGACGGAGGGTCTATTACCCTTCGATCAATTATCATCCATCATCCCCGCTACATCATCTTCTTACTCGCCAATAGGGTTGTTTCCTATTATTTTTTTATTGCCTAAATCGAAAGATTATTACTCCTGGAGTACGTATTTCACGCATTTAGATTTTTAAATGACGATATCTATTTTTCGCGATTAAATGAAAAGTGAAAATTTTCAAGCGCGCGAAAACGCGACGGGTAAGTATGAATGCCGGGAAATATCTCCGTGTGACGTATTTCTCGCTCCCGCTGCCGCCCTGTGAGGTGACCTTGAGGGAGACTTGAGCGCTGATACGACGCAGGCTGCTAGCGGGTAGCTGAGTACCCTGCTAGCTGGTAGCGCTTGGCTATTGATTATTAATACCTTATCAAACGAAGAAAACTTTCCGACCTTAGCCAGTTTTAATAAGTGAGTATTTAGACATGTTTCCCTGAGCTCTGCGCCTCTTACATGCATGGTAATCTCAGACGATGTATAACTCTTATCTACTCGTATAGAAACTAGGTCCCTGCGACTTCACGTGGAGTGGCATCGCGTGGGCGCCAATCTGGCCGTTTTCTAATGAGGATAAAAATGGACCATTGCCATTCGTCTAAACCGGTATTTCTAAAACGAAATAATTTGTATATTATGAATACACTAATGGTGGGTAACGAATCGCAATCAATGCCTTTCGTTTTATTTGATGAAGGAAACTACCCTATTATTGTAACTGTAGACGGATGGATATTTTAACAGGGGCGATCGGTGGTGATTGGGGCCCTCGTTTGAAGCTCATAATGAGGCTCTCGTCTCCGGAGGGATTCGAGGACCTTCGCCCGGAAAATTATAGGACATTTTTCTATACCTGGAAATGGATTTTGACGCTATTCTGACTCTAAAAAACCAGGTAAAACTTAATTAAAAAATAGCAATTTCGTAAGAAAAACTACTATGAAAAGTGAGAATTTCATAGCTTATGCATATTAATAACGAATTATGGTTTTGCTATCCATTATTTAGTGAATTATTTCCTTGAAATTTCGCTGATATATTAAAAAAATCTAAAATAACCTTTTCGAATAAGCCTTTCGAAAAAGCAGCAGCTTCCCTTTTATTTTATGGCATTTTCATTTTATCTATTTTTATTTAACATTTTTACATTGAGTATGTTGTAAATAAAGCAAGTGATGAAAACGCAGAATTTATAATTGCAAAATACTTTGGTTGAAGTATTTTGAATCTTTTTTATAACAATTTTCATATGCGCTTAATAAAACGTTTCGTTAAACACATGATCTCAAACGCAAGGATTAATTATCTCCAGTTTCCATACTCCGCAAAATTTTAACCAGACATTATACAACCGGCCCTGAGTGTGCTGTAAATAAAGTCACAAATGAAAAAGTCGAATTTTATAGTTTGCAAAAAAACTTTGGTTCAAGTAAGCTGAGTCTTTTTTATTTCGGCTTTCATATACGCTTCACGATAGATGCGAGTGCTGTGGGGGCCCCTTAAGCTCGGGACCGTCGGCGATTGCCGACCAGCCGACCTGACCAGACTGCCCCTGGATGTTAGTACTGAGCATCAGCGGCGCAGCGATGGGATAAACCCCCTACCCCCCAGAGCTCAGAGAAATTTTTAAGTTTAATCCATTTTACTTAATTGGATTGATATTACTAACAGAATAGTGTTAGGATTAATCAAATATCCCTCAGAAGGCCGTAAAACTCGCCATTTTGAACCATTATTTTTAAAAATTTTCTCGAGGAGGGCTCCCCGCAACTCCTGCTTACCCTGACGGGTATGCAATACCCCCACACTCCTAAGTATTACTTGCGCCTAAAACCCCCCCTAGCCTTAATTCTTAGCTGTGTCCTTGCTGAGCATGATCAATACATTACACACAATTTATTCTCCATGGTACTGAGATAGCTCTATGCGGGCGGGGGACGGCAGACAGCTTAAATACCAAAACTTTCCTCATTTCGGGGTAAAGCAGGCTCTTTGGACTCACCCCTTCCAAACGCACTTGCTATTTAGTTATCATCATGTCAAAAACTGCTGAGGTTTGGCTCCCACAGGTCGCCAAGGCTATATTATCTTCGCTTTGACTAGTTGAATCTGATGGACAATGTTTGGTGATAAAGTAGTTCATATGGTCAACAGCGCCACATTGGCTCTAACTTTAGCGCCACTTTCCACTTCGCGGTGGATGTGCGTACGAAAGGGAGTCTCGTTTCTCTTGGCTCTGCGCGGGCTTTCTGAATTACATTTTCAGATGGACAAGCCTATCATCATCTTTTGCGAACCTTTTCTCTGGTTTAGAATGAATTATATTTCATTTAAGAGTTCACATCACTTTTCTTCCTCGTACACATAATAATAAAATAAATACCTGTGGTTACGTTTTGAACTACGGGAAATAATAAGATACTTTTTATTTAGTGGTATTTTCACCATTGATCATGTTTTTTGAGGTAATTGTCGCAGTTACGGTGATATACGGAAGGGATTTTGGGGTTATTTAGTTTTTGGTTGAATAAAAAGCTTGTTTAATGTCCGTAATAATTTTAGCTACGGTGGGCATATTTTCAGGAATAGAATTGAACATTGGAAATGAACATTTTCGATTTTACTATGATATACGAGTTCAGAGAGTAGCCATTGTAGACATAAATTATCTCGTACCTAACGTCCCTCCTAGACATGATAGGCGAGGAGAGGAAAGTTCTGGATGAGATGCGGAGGAAGCAGAGGGCTTGGACGGAGGAAGAACTAGGAGGATTTAAAAGTCTGTGTTCGAAGGAAGTATGATAGGTAATGAGGATGGGGAAGAAAGAGAATAGGATTTATGGAGTGAAAATGTAGGCATTTATGAGAATTCGCAAAACACTCCTTGTTAATACATTACTAAAAGCTAAACGTTACATTATTACGTAGCATAATGTCATTGGTCGGAGGATTAGGAATGTTAGCTATTGACGGATGGATGGTTAGAACTTAGCCATCGATATGTCCCTATGGACCATGAGGGAGCGAGAATTGATATTATTTCACAGACTATATCTCAGAAACCATTATAGACATCGCTGTCATATAAATTTTTTTTGGAATCTACGCATTAATTTTAGCTTAAAAACGTATTTTTATGCAATCTAATGGCTGCAATCTTTATGGACCTTAAAGGGTTAACGTTGATTAGTTTCCTTGAGAGTAAAATGCAAAATTTTTGGCCAACGTTTGGGTATTTTTTATGCCATCTTCAGGTCAATGAACGAATATTATCATAAATTTGATACATTAAGAAATGATATTCATTGAAAAAAAGTACGTCAAAATTCTTGTCTCTTCTTTTTAATTAATTTAAAGTTGAATACCTTTTTCTGTTTTATTTATTTTTTGTAAAAACATTTTAATAACCTTTAATGCCTTCATATCTCAAATTAATGTAATCATATTCATTCATAGCCCAGAAGAAGGTATAAAAATACACCGAATATTTGGCCCAAAATTTTGCACTAAATTTTAAATATATACACTTCAATTAACTTATAAACGTTTACTGATTTTATTCTAAGATGTTATTAAACGGGGATGGTAAGCAATGAGATAGTCCTAAGCAACTATGGAACTATTTAGCTAACTAACAATCTGCAGGAATGCAACTGTGGAAAAAAATTTTCACAGGTGTATGTGTTCATTTCTTATTTCGGCCTCCTGAATTCTAAAATGGTACTCAAAACATCGCATCACCCATAGTTTTTCTGAGAATCGTATATTTTGTAAATAATGATATGTAATCTGTGGCAAATTGTTACCTACATGGCAAATGAATTATTTTGAAGGAAAATATATGTTTAAAATAATACCATGTTGAATTACGCACCCATCAAACAGATGCATAGAGGGATTGAGGTACCAAACATGCTATAATACCTTGCAATCCGTAGTGTCGTAGTCATCATGACATATGGTGCATTTCCGCGAGCCCATTCCGCAGTAGTGGCCCATCATCTGTAAATACCGAATTTCCTGATATCATAGATCCATTTCCTTGATCTTGATCGAATCTTTGACCCTATTCCTCACTCACAGTACCTATCCATGTCTAGAGGTACACAGTCTAGTTGTGAATTTTAAAAAAATCATGTAACTTCCAACTCATTGGGTATCCCAGTATTACCAAATTCTTCAGAATTGTCTCAAATATACCGTCATTCCTACTAGGGGGGCAAAATTGATATTTCTGCCTCCTGGACCAATTTCAGCCTTTAGGTTCACTGATTTGGCTCCTAATGTTAATTACAAACCCGAATCTCCCATTCACAGATAAAACACGCTAAGATACACTGACTGCTCTCATAAAAGCATATACAATGCTATGAAATCATAAAATTACCATCCAATTGCTATCCACATCCGGAAGGAGCACCTTCACGCTGTCATTTTTCTTTTCGGTGTCCATTATCACCAACAGGTCTTGAGCCACACATGTCCTCATTATGCAGCAGAATCACCTCCCGGATACTTTTAGAAGAAACAATGAGCAGTCTCCAATTGCTGGGCACGTGCAAAATAATCATCTGACCATTCAAATCTTGTACACACTGCTGTGCACTAAAAGCTCTTTGGAGAGACTTATTATGTGAATGCCAAGCAGGCGCGCAGCCAGAAATTAAGGCTAGGGGGATTTTTAGGAGCAGCTAATACTACGGGGTATGGAATACGGGAGGTGCGGGTGCCTTCCCCCTGAACATTTTTAAGATAAATGGTTCAAAATGGTGAGTTTTAAGGCTTTCTGAGGGATATTTTATGAATCCTTAAACTATTCTATAATTAATATCTATCCAATAATGATAAATGGATTAAATGTTAAAATTCATCTGAGTTCTGGGGGGACTTTCTCCCCCAAAACCCCCCCCCCCCGGCTGCGCCACTGATGCCAAGCTACTTCTCCAGTCACTTGTAAAAGACTTACTGGGAGCAAAATCATGTCATTCAAATAGTCTTAATCTTCGAAAAGCTTTGCTTCATGCATTATATCTGTCTGTATGAACAGAAGAAGTCTCTAGCAGGTGCCTTCTTTAAGCTCAGTATCATCTGTCTCCTATATGGTATCTCTGTCACCATTATCATTCATATTTCATGTACGAGAGTATGACCGGGCTATGCGGAACAAGATGAATCACTCACTGATCGAATGTTGTCGGATACTCGATATTAGGTATTCTCGCTTTTCTTGTTGAAACCAGTTACCTTAGAAAGTCATAAGTGGCGTTCATAGGTATGTTTCTACTGCTTCCACCTGACCATAATGATGCCAAATGAATTTTCATTTCCTTGTACCTACCGTCTGTAATCTTCTGCATACACAAAACATATGACCTGTTGAAGATATTGTTTATTTATTTTTTCCCTTCAAATTTGACATGGTAATTTTTTCATGGAAGCAGTAGTGTTTTGGAAGAATTGTTGTTCACCAAGTGACCACCAAGAATATAACAAAACATTTAGGAATGTTTTAAGGGTATATTATGGTTTTAATAATATGCTATTTCATTTATTTAAATTGTGTGCGATTTTTGCCAAAACTGTGGAATGATACGATGTTTTGAGTATCATTTTCATATTCAAAAGATCGAAAATTGTTGAGAAAACCTACTTCTTCGATTTTTTTGAGAATTTGTAACTTGTTGCATCCATCGTCTAATCTAATGTGCTTCGAACAATAAGTAGAACAATCACTGTTGTCAGTTTTTTTTTCGATTAGTTCGGCAAAAGTACTTGGTGGTCGACAAAGTTTATATTTCCATTGTTTTGGCAATTCGAGAGGAATAATGTTTCGGATAAAAATGATGAGAGAATGAAGTTGAGTAAATAATTAATGAGAATAAATCAAGGCATAGAATAACTTTATTTATTGCACATGAACTTCAACGAAGTTTCCTAAAATGGACAGTATGTAATAAAGCTCACTCATGAGTTTTAGGATCTTGGTTCCATCCGGCTGACGGTATGAAACTGCACCAATCCAAGCACTCTTCAGGAAACCCTTCTCAGGAAAATTTGTTAACATTTGGTGAATACTCATCCCATTCGGAGAACGACATGGAGATGGAAATAAAAATCAATGATGCTGTGATTGACCAGCGTCACACGTGATCATAGGCTATTATAGTTTTACAGTGCTGGAGTCCAATTTTCCTCAGCCGTATTTCTTAAAAGTATTCATTTCTTGGAATATGATGCGTTGAATATGCCAAGGACAGATCCGTCATTTTTGGTTTGCTAGCGCATGAAAAACCCGTTTTCACTTTAATACTCTTTATAAAATCTCTCTCTCTACATTATTGGCAACAAAATACTGTGATTATTGTGCGAGGGTTGAGTTCTTATATTATCTCGATCGGACATCTTGCTTCCAATATTATTTTAATGAGATCATTGCTCCTACTTCGTAACTCTGAATAGGTCTAATGAATATTGTTTTTGAGGGCTGTAGATTTTTTCTGCACACTCTATGGTGATGAATTGATCCAGGGACGGATTCAGCATCAAATTTTAGGGGGAGGGTCACAACTTGGATCTGGGAAGCAATACCCTTTGGGAGAGGTTAGAGACACAGCTTATTTTCTCTTTGAGCCTGTTTTATACAGTAGGGAGTCCTACGCTCTACGATATATATCAGTCAAACTTCTCTCACGTTTGGGACTTGTAAGTTTTTATAACTTGTAAGCATTTCCATATACACTCGCTTTACTCCTTAATAATGATACAACAACTATTAAACAAATAAAAGTAAAACAAATGATAAAATTTGGGGGGGAGCATTACTCCCCACCCCAAATCCGCCTCTGAATTGATTTCGACTTTAGAACCTTTTGGAGGTGCAAATGGCCAACGACGATGAGAAGGTTTTATCTATCCATTAATCTATCGAAAAGGTTATTTAATGGGACCCATGGGCGTACCCAGCGAGGGGCAGGAGGGGGCAGCTGCCCCCCTAGAAGAAAAAATCGCAAATGTCTTTACGGAAAATAGTACCTTTTCAAGCAAATAATTTGAAAAGCTAATAAAGAGCTGTTACATTTTCCTTAAAATGTTGATTTCATTTACCTTTTCCATGCTTAAATCTTACCTACAACTTGAACAACCATGGCTTGCCCCCCCCCCTAGTTTTGATCCTGGGTACGCCCTTCATGGGGTCATATTGCGCAAGGCCTCTTTTCCTTCTTCTGTACTCATTCTTAATTATTCGTAATGCGCAGAGCTGTCATGAGGATCATAATTGTACAGAGAATACAGCGCAGGAAGTAGACGCCTCAGGAGTGATAGCTCTTTCAATTTCGTTGAGGGCAATGATCCGCTGTGTATCCAGGAGGGAATATGAAAATCACTCCTCTTCTCCAACAAATTAAATAGAAAAATTTAATTTTTTTGCTGGGAATAATAGTTAAAACTTAGGAGTAATTGGGTAAAATCGCCTGACAATACGAGGCTCTTTATCAGAAAAATATAATTCAGAATAACTTTAAAAATTCAAAATTTTCAATCCTAAAAAGATACTTTTAAGATATTTGTTAAAGTTCGGAAGAAAAATATCTTATAATTCCCTATTCCCTAGAATTCGATCTCAAATCTCTCGGGTTCGCGCGTTGACCTGTATTTGCGAGTCATTCCGTATAAACATACGTTGCTGCACACTCCGCGGTTGTAACATATAATAATATTCACTCAATACCTAATGCTAGACCTATATTGTATTGAATTTACGTAAGCAGAAAGTATATATCCCTCTATGTATGTGTTTATCCGTCACTGCTTATCACTAATTGTTAATTAGGCTTTGGCACTGAGAAAGCTCACAGTCTTAATATGTAGACAGAATGAAATATATTCGTCTCCCCCTGGAATAATCTTTGGAAATGGTACGGAGCAATAATTCCATCCTGATAACAGTCTATAGCATAAAAGCTCATCGTTTTGGTATCATTGATGGCCAGATTCTAAGTATCGCTTACTGTTTTCCTTTGTAAATAAATAGGGTGCTTTCTCTGTTGGACACACGAAGTCTTTGTATGACGTCTGTTGGAATCGCCTGGTTTTATTGCCCACTGGTTCAAGCATGTTCCTCCAAAGAAGAGTGCTCACTGAAACGAAAAAGAACATCATCTACTAAACTTGAACGTTAATTTACTATGGCCAAAGAACATATTTAAATCGAGTGACAAATTTATCCAAGGATCGTAACTTTTGTGTGCGTGGGTGTGTGGAAAATGAACTAAACACGACAATGGCAACTGTCCAATCCTGTGGAAATGTAACCAAGATGTTTGAAAGCTGAAAAACTTATTTCAAACTAAATTGGAGTGCCAAAATTATGCTATGCATAGAACTAAAAATATCATCATTACTCAGGACAAACAATTCCGTTAAGAGATTTATTATCAGTGACCAGTGTCACTAGCGCCATTACCAATGTAGAAATTTGCTATTTCCTTACGTAAGCGGAATTTCTATAAAACCGGCAATAAAAAGCTACGATGAAGAGAAAAATACCAATTAAAATGATGAAAAATTTATTCGTGTTGTACAGCTTAAGGAAATATTGGACTAGGATTGCTTTATTATACTCTTTGAATTTGCTCGGTATATTCCATCGATGTCAAACGAAACTTATCCTGAGAGTTCAATTATTAATTGCCTCATCGTTTATCTAATAATTATCGGTAAAGTAGAGATATTTACTTCCTCTGCTCATGTCCTTATCATTATTTCTATTTATGTGCGTAAAATATCACCTAATCCCAATTACTTCGACAGAGGTAAAATATCCTTTTTTGTTAAATGACCGATCCTCTGTGAAAAGTCGTTAACGAATGAATATGCATTTCTTGAGGTAGGAAGCACAAAAACTGGACATTGATTCTTACCTATAATACGGGCATATATAAATAATTAATTTTTGAAATAATATAATATAATATTATTTCAAAAATTTCAACCTCAATTCTGCATCCTTTTTGCTTTACTTCTTTTTCAATAGCCTGTTGCTCTTTGACGCAATTAATGAAATGAATTGCTCTTTCTTATTTTTTTCTTTGCTTTGAGCGCTGATACGACGCAGGATGCTAGCAGGTAGCAGAGTGCCCAGCTAGCTGGTAGCGCTTGGCTTAAATAAGGATTATTAATGCCTTATCAAACGAAGAAAACTTTCCGACCTTAGCTGTATAACTCCTATCTACTCGTATAGAAACTAGGTCCCTGTGACGTCACGTGGAGTGGCATCGCATGGGCGCCAATCTTGCCTTTTTCAAATGAGGATAAAAAAAGCATTCGTCTAAATTGGGAATTCTAAAACCAAATAATTTGTATATTATGAATACACTAATGGTGGGTAACGAATCGCAATCAATGCCTTTCGTTTTCTTTGATGGAGGAAACTACCCTATTGTTAGAAGAAATTCACAAAAACTTGATTGCCTCGGGATACGTGTGAGTCTCTGTACTGTGCTGACATCGAGTGGAAAATCAAATGCACTACTAAATATCTAATTGATCTCGTTTGTTTTCTATACCTAATTTCTATACCAAACTTAGTGAAGAAAAAAGAAATCACTTGTACCCCATGTCTTTTTACCCCCTCGTATGCTAAATGTATTCATGTCACTTCTTAAAAGTGGGCACCTCCCCGTAATGAAGAATTGTTACTAATAGTAATAACAATATTATAATAATAGTAATATAATATAATAATAATTATAATTATAATTATAATTATTATTATCATTATTAACAGAGAAAATAAATTACTAATACTTACTTATCGCCATGCCTCTTTGATTGAAATGCACGCAGTCTGGAGTATTCACTGGGTTCCTTGTCATCGCTTTGAACAAGTTTGTGCCGTCTTCAATTTCGCCCGAGTCCTTGAGATAATTTGTGAAGTGAAAAAATGGCTGCCACTCCACTGTAAAGTCCTCCCGTCCTGTGTACCGCTGATTTGATGCCTAAATGAAGAGAAATCGCTTAAATCAAGTAACTATTCGGGTAGTGTCGTAGCCCAGAGGATAGAGCGCTGGGATAGTGATTGGGTGATCGTAGGGTTTGCGATAACCCTCAATCCATTTATTATACACTTTTTAAAACTTGATTCGCCTTTTTGTCTTTCTCATCGATTGTAATTGATTTTCAACTCACTTCCCATTGTCGGATCGGCTTGGAATTTTGCACACTCATTTGTTGTTTATGACAATTCAATATTCAATACTCAGATATTTGAAATTCTTTTCCATAGTGCTCTAATTAATTAACTGAATTTCCATGTTGAAAAATAGTTTTAACTTTTCTCAATAGATGCCGTTAGTTATACTTTTTTGTCAAAAATTCCTTTACCAGCTCAGGTTCAATATATCAGTACTACACGATTCACAATTAAAATCAGAAAATAAAAATTAATAAAAATATTAAAAACACGCTTTCCAGCATGAAATACTCTAATAAGTAAAAGTAATAAGTTTTTTCACCACTCGGAAAATAAACCGCAGGTGCTGATTAGGTTTAAATATTAATGTTGCGTGTCAATAGGTATCACCAATCAGGCTGTTTACGCCAATTTCTAATAAACTAAGTCAGCGCCATTATTCTCCGAGTGACAGGAATCTTCACTTTTCAAAAATTTTCTCTATTTTAAATTGCATCTCCAATTTCTTACATTTTTCCTTTTTGTAAATTTAATATTGTTTTTGGAAAATACGTGTTTTGTTTCTTATTTGACTTATTATTTATATTCACTTTTCATAACACAGTAATACCATGAATATCAAATGATATATTCACACATTTAATTTTCATTCTGCTTATATTGCACCAGTTTTGTTTTTTGTGTAAATATGTTCGTATAAGTATGTTTTCACGGTACATTGACCCGTACCCGTATAAATGTACGGACGCGTGAATGAACGCGAAAATGCACCGTGCAACCACCAAACTTGAGCGAATGCATGAATGGAAAAAAGAACCTGCTCTAATTTGGTTCATGCATTCGTACATGTTCCGTTCCGGCCCACAAAAATAATTTACGCAAACAGAAATTTACTCGTACGTGTTAATGTATCGTGTAAACAGGCCTTATGACTGCTTACCAGTTCTTGTTCCTTTTGCTGATATTTCCTTACTAGTTGGGCCATTTCCATGAGACTCTTCTTCATGGTGACCTCTTGAAATAGGCAGGGACAGGCCACTCGATTGAAAAATCGACAAAAGTTATTTCGCGGCATCCTTACCGTCATCGTAGTATCTGAAATAAAGACAAGAGTCCTATGGGATTTTTCTTTAAATAAAGACACTCTTAGACAATGCGTTTTGGATTAATATTTTTTTCGGATTTGTGATTAATTATTTTGTGCAATGAGCTAGAATATTCTGTCTCATCGGCTGGGGTCCCACCCGATTTTATATGTGATTATCGACCGATTATTTATATTTTTGGGGATATCTGTTGGGTTTTTATACCTACCTCACAGAGCAACCTTAGAATGTCTATGCGATATCTTTTTTCTTTGAATTTTAAAATAAATTCAGTATATTTTCCGATACACTCTGAATGCCGTGAAATATTAAACAAATCCCTGCAGTTTATATGTGTAAAGTTTTTATTATAATGTTTTCTAACTTTTAGACCTGGTACCAATCAGGTTAAAAAAACTTGAAAATCAGTAAGAATCTATCGCAAACGATGAGGATCGCAGTGTGTACTGAAATCAGATCTACTAGGAAGTTCTAGGAAGAAGAAGAACAAGGAATCTAGAGGAAGTTCAAATGGTATTGAGTGCAATTTGCGTTTTTCGCTGCGACAGAAAAAAAGTATGGATATAAGATATCCTGCGTATGAAACTGTGTCTGATTGCCCTGGTATCAGCTTGATATCAGTGGAAAGAGTCTCCGCTAAACAGAAGGATTGTGAAAAGGGGAACACAAGTGATGACCTTCCTACGGCACAGAAGTTGGAAAGGCCGAAGATCTTCGTCAACGAATTCACGAATGGAGTAATAAGGAGGACAGTGCACAGTTTCAATTTGAGGAATATGTTTCCTACGTTTCCAAAGCCCACATGAGAAATGCTGATGGGAATTGATTGAAATATTTTTTTACCATCCGAGAAAATTTACGCTATTATGGCTTAGAATTTACGTCGTAGAAAAGCATTTTGATGAAAGCTCAGCCCAACCTGAAATTCAGTTTACCTGAAGGGTGCAACAACGATACTTAATCGTGCGAGTCGGTCAATTAAAGGAAGCTCGCCGTCTGCCTAGTGGGTGGCAACCACGCGCCTCTTTTCGCCTCCCCCTCCCACGACGGAGCTGTCGGTACGCGCATGGAAACATCTAGTTAAATAATAAGTGATATTGACGTTATCATTGATATTTTATATACCTTTTATACGTACTTGCATTACTAACATTCTACGAAAGACAACAGTACCAATCAATTTTCACTTGACCCACTGGTTTCGAAGTTAGCAGAGGTTTGCGTTGTTTCCAACAACTCCATTAATTTTAGTGATATAAACAATTTGTTTTCGGCAAACTGCTAATAATAGATGTGCCTTCTTTAAATAAAAAGTTATAAAAACGAAAATTACGGGAATTCCAAGCGCTCAAATTTGGGCAACTTGATTTTACGCGCAAAAAAAGGGTACTTTTTTGAGAAAAAATTAAGTACAGGAAATACTATTGAGCCGAAGATTTTTTTAAGTGCACGATACAACGTAGAAATAAATTCTATTTCGTATACTTTTTGTTGCATTGAAATTGATTGCTTCGTTTAGACGCTAGAGCTCCTCAAACTCGAGTATCTTGCTTTTTTTACAGACAGTAAATTACTCCAGGATATAATGCTATATGAAATTTACTGTACATTTGCTTCGGGATGTATCCCTATAAAAGCTATGCATCTTTGCGCAGGCCTCTTGCCGGGATCGATCAATGCTTATAGAATGTAGTTGGAGAAGGTCTTATCAGGATAGAGTGACTCAGAGAAGTATCTCATTTGTATGGAGGAGTAATTTTAATGTTTATTATTGAATTTCCCGTAGAAATATAAAAACGCATACCCACAGTAAAATGGTGCCTTTGCTGTTTGTAGTCAAATTTAAAATAGAAATATAAGCTTAACCTACCGTCTAAAATTTAAGAAGCTCTTAATTTATATTACCAAGAATTGATATCAAGTTCACAAACAGCCGTGGCACTTTGGTGTACAAGTAATCAAGAGCTTTCTGGAGTTGCATTTTGTGCTCTTCAGGCGTGTTCTGCTTCTTATAGAAACACTGGTAGGAGCACAAATCATTATGCCCGAGGGAGATGGACAAAATCTGAAAAAAGGACAGAGACACAAATTAATCAATTTTGTACTGTACAATTTTTTATATTTTTTTAATCTCCAAAAGTGTTATTTTATCGCCATTTTCAGATGTTTTTATGTATTTAGTGGCAAATGATAACATTCAAGGAAAACTTTTAAAGCTTGAACAAAACACACGGACTGCTGCCAGAATAGCTCGAGTGACTAAACCCTCTTGAAGTTATATAATGAGCTTAAGTCAGTAAGTGACTCATTCACATTCGGAAAACTAAGATGTGAGGAGTGGCATAACTATAGCTAACTAATAGATCCCCTACCAAAGCCTTAAACAAATAAAAAAATATTTTAAAACTTTTGTCTAGTTTTGACGTATAATAACAGCATTTGCTTAAAGTTCAATTTTTAGTGATAAAATGATGTAAAATGTATTTCCAGGCGTGTCAATTTTCAAAAATTTTGCTGGCCTCGGTGGCGGCGGGGTAACGTTCTCGCCTGCCAAACTAGAGGTCGCAGGTCCGAGTCCCGCCTGGGAAGGTTTCCCCGGTCCAGGGCATGGTCGTTTTTGTACGTTTACTTGTTACAATTGTTGAACACCCCGGTGTAAAATGGCCAATAAGAGCTGTATCCGGTGGTTTGAGAATAAAATTTTTTAAAATAAAAAAAATAAAAAATTTTCCCGGAACCCCCGTCGCCTGGGGTCCTCTGTCATGTCCCTTCATCCCCCCAAAGCATATTCCTAGTTATGCCACTGGTGGTGAGAAATATACGCGAAAATTGAGTTTTTCGGTTCATACAACCCTCGGAAAATAGGAAACAAGGGCGAGAATAACATTACGCAGCAACTTTTATGTATACCGATAAAAATGCTGTGCCAATCGACTACCAGTGAAAGTCTACCAGTCAGGAGACGAAACTGATGCCAATATGCGATCATTTCATCTATCATCATCGATTCTGTTGCCAATCAGACAATCTTTGCGTCGGGATAGACGGATGATGGACTCGGAGATTAACTGTATTATCTTTCACAAGCTTCGTTTGTCCCTGCTGAGATTTGCGCGGCCGTTTCCCATTCGAAAGGCGAGACCCCGCTGCCGTCCTGTTTACAGAATGTACTTGACCTGGTGTGAAGATTTCGCATCTCATTTATGCATCCCATGTAGTTTAGTGCCCGGGATAACTGCCTTTCACCCAGACGGTTCGATTCCCGGCATAAGAAGTTTCTTCTTGCCGGCCTCGGTGTCAGCGGGGTAAATTCCTCGCCTAACAAACAGAAGGTCGCGTGCTCGAGTCCTGCCTGAATAGGTTTCTTGTCAACCCCTCTCGATATAAAGGCCTAGTTATTCTGCTTTCGGGGAAATGATAATAGGTAAAATAATATTTTTTTTTAATCAGACCTATTCACGGTATTTACCTTCCAGTCGTGCGTGAAGTTGACGGCGGGATTACTTAGCATTTTGCGTACGAAGAGCTTGGCCTGGTCGATGGCGTCGTCGTCTAATGCGGCCGGGATGGCCACGTTGAGCTGCGCGTTGTATGAGAGGAAGTCACCGCGGCCCTTCGAGAAGCCCACCAGCCGCGGGTTGAACTCCTTCAGGATGTTCGGCAAAGTGACCACGTGCCTCCAGTCCGAAAGGCCACCTGCAGAAGGAGATTTTTAGAATGTAATATAATTTAAAGTCACTCAAATCAAGGGGAGGTTGAATCGAGGATAACCCTTTGCACCTATCCTGGATCCACCAATGATGGCTATAGAAAAAAATATCTAAGTTGATACAAGCAAGATACCCAGCGAGGGGCAGGAGGGGGCAGCTGCCCTCCCCTAGAAGCAAATACCGCAAATATCTTCAAGGAAAATAATATTTTTTCATGCAAATAATTTTAAAAACTAATAAAGAGCAGTTACAGCTTCCTTAAAATGTTGGTTTCATTCACCATTTCCATGCTAAACTTTTATCTATAACTTGAACAACCTTGCCTTGTTCCCCCCTGGTTTTGATCCTGGGTACACCCTTGGATACAAGTTTGTAATTTTCCTACTATTGTGAAATTTATATTACGCTTCCTGTTCAACCTGATACTTATTAATATTAATTAGTCAACATACATCAATTAGTGAATAAGGTATCTACTTGAAATGAAGAAATTGTCGACATTCTAGTCTTGTGGCCAATGTGTATTGATTCTTATGTCTCGACAACATATTTTTCAGAGAAATATCCACGACCGTGTCGGTTGCACCAAACGGGCTAAATGTCAAGGAGGCCTACGAAATCATTAATGAAATATCACGTGAGAGAGGGGGGATATTAGAGCAAGTCAACTTAAGATAGAGTAGATTATTCCCCTCATAAAGTCATTTCGATTTCGGAGATGTTAGCGCTTTCGTTACGCACGATGGCCTACCTATTTCGGGAGAACCCGAAGTAGGTACGTGTTGTTATTATTACGGAATTAAGATTATAATCAACGCATACAAGGTTATTATCCTGCTTGGTGGTTCTACTGACAAATAGGACTTTTTTCCTTGCGTGATCATCAATACCTCTCAACTAGTGGGCGTGTCTGCTAATCTACGGTTAGTTAAGAGACTCTTAGCCTTAATAAGCGCATTTGGTTAGTTCCATGGTGTTCCTGAGATTGCTTTGTTTAGAAAGGTCAAGGGCAGTAGCTACGTTGAGACATTTTATTGCATTTAATAAGACTGAAAAATATTATCTTCTGTAATGAAACTCGAAAAGTGGATGTCCATATTTTAAGCTAGTAGGTACAGAACAAATGTTTTCAGAGTAAAACGTAGAGGATATTTTCAGTTTTGGATATATTAGCGGTTCTCTCTGACTATTGAAGATCAATTTACATTGATAGCTTTAAATTATCTTAAAATTCATGATAATATCTCCATTTTATTTAATCTTTTGTTATACAGCTCTTTGCCAACTTTTTACCATTTCGAAATTATAATAAGAATAATTTTGTTTTGTCCAAATTTATCTGTAAAAAAACTTCACTGCGACCTAATTTTCAAAGAGGATCTTTATCATTAGGAACATTAGAAATAGCTTATCATTTTAGTTAGATAACAGTTTAAACATTTAGTTCGAATTCAGTCACTCAAATCTAGGGAAGGTGGAATCGAGAATGAAGAAGGTGAAGTTTAGACGTAATTCTTCTTCTTCATAATTAATAAAAATCGCATATAAATGCTAAATCGCAGTTAAATTTTTAAAAATAAATTTATATTTACTATATAAATAAAAAAATTATTTTTACTATTTCCTAACGATAAATAAATTCCACGAGGTCGCGATAATTTTGACACTGCTCTTCATTCCGTTCTTTTTTCAGCTGAGCTTTCCATAGTGACATTTTTCTTTCCTTTTACATCCTTCATAATCTGTCTATGTCTGAAATGTCTTATGTAACTCATGCGGTTTCGTCCCTAGCCCTTCTTTCCATCCAACTATCCTTCGACGACAGTTTTCATCAGGCTACCATGCCTCATAATGTTGCCAACAATGTTGTCGAACACTTATACCATCGTCTAAAAATTATCAGACCATATAAAGCTGACCATTGCCAGAATTTGCTGGTATCTAATATTTGATAATTTTACCTTTTCTTTGTTCTTCCACACGTAATTTTTAATATTTGAAATTCAAGGCAAAAATACTTTTAATACTTAAACAAACTAAAATAAATATCTGGTCTATTGAAAAATATTTTTTAAAGCACGCCCATCCGATTAATGAAGTGTCCACAGGATTGACTTGGATTAAAATTGGTATTGGAGAAGGCGAATGGTGGATTAGTTTACTTGCATGTTGAGGGAAGGGTAGAACATGAAAAGAGGAGATAAACCTGGAAAAGGCATTAACCTGCCTTTAACATGAAAGGCGTTAAGGGGGCCTCGGCCTACCGTCCAATTCGAGGGAATTAGTCAATTAGTCTAGTCAAGAATAGTCAAGGAATTCCAGGTTGATATCTTGATTGCCACCCCTATCTTATAATTAAGCAATGAGGGTATCTTTGCTATGTGGTGCAGAATTACCACCCGTGTAGGAGACCCCCCTGTCCTGCACGGGCATTCCGAGGGGACTGAATTCGCGGGCGCCGTTTCCGCAGATGAGAGAGTCCCCCATGGCGCCCACCACGTCGATGTCCCCGGGTCGAAGTCGGTGAACGCTGTCCGGACGATCAGCGGAGCGCCACGGCACGGACTCGACGCACGGGAATGGCTCCGAGTCGGGGATGGTCGCCTGCACGGTGTTCCAGTAACTGTCCGGAGGATACGTGATCGATTGTACTTCCTGCGGAGAGAGGTAAAGGTAAGGGATACTTTTATCGTTCAAACAACATATAATATAGGGTGTTTATAAATGAATATTGGGGTTTTAGCACTATAATATTTATTGCATTATACTTACAGTTATAAATTATGTGTCAAATGAAAGAGCAACTCAAACAATTTTGTTTTTTTAGCAAATATGACAAAGTTTTTGACGTATAATTTATAATGGCAAGTATAATGTAATAAATATTACAAAGCGTTAAAACTCCGATATTCATTTATAAACACCCGGTATAAGGTACTACAGAAGAATGATGCTATGAATGAAGGTGGTGCTACAGAAGAATGATGAAAATCAAATGGATCGACCGAGTTAGTAGCGAGGAAGTCCTAAGAAGAGTGGGAGAGAAGAGAAGCCTCATGAAAACCTTAACAAGAAGACGGAACAACCTTATAGGCCACATCTTGAGACATGATGGCCTGATGAAGACAATCGTCGAAGGACAAGTGGAAGGCAAGAATGGAAAAGGAAGACCCCGAACAAAATATCTGGAACAAGTAAAGAGAGATGTGAAAGAGAAGAAATACGTAGGTGTGAAAAGATTAGCTGATAGGAGAACTGAGTGGAGAGCTGCGTCAAACCAATCCTAGGTTTGTTGACCAGTGATGATGATAACGTACTAGCAGGCCAACCCGCGTTGCTCGCGAAGTATGGCACTCAGAGAAGTGGAAAACTTGGAACTTGGATTTCATGACCATATCGGATTTTTGTGTTCTCTTTGATCTTGTCAAGAGGTGTACCTACCCGGCAGGATGTCCAACCACAAAAGTTGTATGACGTGACGTAAGAAACAGTAATGAGGCAAAACGCAAAGGACGCAACGCAAACGTTGGACAAGACCAGAAGTAGCACTACGGGGTTTGGTAGTAAGAGATGCACCTACTTACTAACATTGGTTGCAATCCGTGCAGCAGTGTGGAAATGCATAGCAGACAGAAAAACAGACATTCTCTTTAATGTATAGATACAGATATATTGTGATATCATTTCCCTTGGGCTGCAACCTTGCCGTGGTGGAAAAGCTTGCACAATCAAATGACCCCTAGAACTGCACTGGCGGGATTAATTCTCCATTACTCCCAGTAAGGCCACTCATGTCAAATAGGTCGAAGGGTAAGAGCCAGAGGAAAGGTAGTCCACGTTTTGTATTGAGTTTTTACATGGGAGACCCGAGGAAAGTTCATGCAACAGTGTGGTTTCCTTCATCAAAGAAAACGAAAGGCATTGATTGCGATTCGTTACCCACCATTAGTGTATTCATAATATAAAAATTAATTAATAAATATTTTATAAATCCCAGTTTAGACGAACGTTAATGGCCAATTTTAACCTCATTTGAAAAAGGCCAGATTGGTGCCCATGCGATGCCACCCCCAGTGACGTCACAGGGACCTAGATTCTATACGAGTAGATAGGAGTTTTACATCGTCTGAGATTACCAATGCATGCATGGGGCACAGAACTCAGGGAAACATCTCTTAATAATCGCCTATTATAATTGCCTACGGTCGGAAAGTTTCCTTCGTCTTATAGGGCATTAAAAAATCCTTATTTAAGCCAAGCGCTACCTGCTTGCAGGATACTGTACGCTGCCCCTGTGCTCTGCAGCAAGCAGCCTGCATCGTAGCGGCTTTCATAGCCTTGCACTCAGGTGACCTCACAAAGCAGCAGCCAGACGTCACACTGGCTTTTCCCAGCATTCATACTTACCCGTCGCGTTTTCGCAAGCTTTAAATTTTTCACTTTTCATTAAATCGCGAAAAATAGATAATGTCATTTAAAAATCTAAAAGTGTGAAATACGTACTCCAGGAGTAATAATCTTTCGATTTGGGCAAAAAATAGGAAACCACCCAATTGATTCGCCGTGAAAGCAATTGATCTTTCTTTTATCACAACTGGCAGTTTTTGGATTAATTGGGTGCCCTTTATGTGGACAACTCCAATAATTACTATATACAAGTATGAGAATAGGGATAGCGAAAAAAAAGGAAATAGGATGATTGCGTCCTTTCAGCAGAAAATAAGTCGGAGAGATGGATAGCGTTGAGGAAACAGAATTCCTTACCAAGAATGGACAGAAAAGTCTATGCCTCTAAGTTGAGGCATACTAATCGGACATATCCTGTAGCCACAACATCTCATGAGGACAGTCATTGAGGAACCTATTTATCCTTTGAATTAACTGTGTGAGGAGGTCAATGGTAAATTCGACTCTACTTAGCTTGTCGTTGAAGGATGCCACCTCCGGAGAATACGATGGAATAAATGGGTGTGATCTCGGTAGCAATTTA
Source organism: Ischnura elegans (assembly GCF_921293095.1). NCBI lineage: Eukaryota > Metazoa > Arthropoda > Insecta > Odonata > Coenagrionidae > Ischnura > Ischnura elegans. The sequence continues at coordinate 62,534,577 of NC_060251.1, forward strand.
TCTTGGAGAGCTCATGGACTTGTGCGCATGGACTCTTGTTAAAAATAGCAAAATCTGTAGCCACGTGATGAATCAAATTGCCTTGGTTGAGACGAAATCATTTGTTTTCATGTAGGTCATTTCGATTGGAAAAATGTCAAATTTTTGGGCAGAGATGTCGTAGAACAACATATCAAATAAACAACCACGATATCGTAGGTATTGCCCACAAATTTAAACATAATTAGTTGGTAACTGATGATGATTGTGTAACAATCGGAACACGCGGAGTAAATTGTTAAAAAAAATTTTGGTCAATACGATATCTAAGTTGATCATTCGATTGGAAATATTATTTCTATTAAATTCATGATCGCGAAGAAGAAGAAACATCATATTTTTTTACAAAATCCATATATCTTTTCGTGCCAATCGTCGGCTACACCTGACGGAGATTTTCTTCCACAAAGGAACGATTGTCGGCTACAGCCGGCGAGGTTTCTCCTATGTAAATAAAAAAAACAAATGCCGAAAATAATGAGGAACCCTATCTCCGATGGAGGGGATGGGAAGTGGCTACGTGCCAAGCAATAAAACAAGGAATGCCGCTATCCCTCGCGATACAGCTTAACGAGGTATTTAATCCCGCTCTTTGGGACTTCTTTTCGATTCTTAAACTCATTTTTGACTCTAGCACAATAAATATGCGGTTATTATGAAAATATTATCTTCGCTGTTTCCATTTCCCTTTAAAATACAGGAGTTGGGATTTCAGTATTGGCTCTTACATATCCCCTAAGAGTACGATAAGAAATGGGATACCTCGAATCTTTGCCGCCAAATGCATGGTTGTTGCCACAATGAATTGAAATTTTGGTGTCTTTTTATAGACGAGTCACTCGGAACAATTATAACTACTCAATTATAATTATAATAAAAATGATAGTTGTCAGAGTATCCACTAGTAAATTTACCTTCTCCCGGATATATTTTTCTGAAATATTTTGAAAGACATTCATTTATTTTTTTCTCTTTAGTCAAAATATATCCCAAAGGGTGAAATTTAGGTTTTTATACTACCGTTTTAAGGTAATCATTTTCTTTAAGGCTGAATATAACGTAGTTTAATTCAGAGGATATATGAACTGCGATTATCAGTTTTCTTTAACATTTAAAACATTCTCAGGCGTTTTGCTTCACTTAATGATAATATAGTCGTCAATATTTGAGTGTTTTTCTGTGAATACCTAAGTGGTTTACATTTTCTCAAATGATGTTTTTCCATTTCGCATCCTAATCGTTATGCATAGGATTGATTTCTTTCTTGTGGTATGCAAATTAAGGTATGCCAATTTTCGTGTGGTAGAAATGGAATTTTTATTTTTTATCTCTATAAATTTGAATATAATAATTTGGTTAAATATAATTATTTTTTAGAGATCATAAGGGGCTAAAATTTGATATATACGGAATAAAAATAAGGTGACCTATTTGCGTTGGCTTTTCCCCACTTTTTTGAATGGCTTTGACCCACTTTTCAAAATTATTATCAAATGTATGGTTTCATGATGCGTAGTTTTCCGCGGCGTTGTCTAGATGATGCCTCCATGTTCCTGGGTTTCACCGCGTGGATTTTCTTTGTGACGACAGTTTCGACAGACGTGAGCGAAACTGTCGTCACAAAGAAAATCCACGCGGTGAAACCCAGGAACATGGAGACATCATGTATGGTTTCATGTAATTTTACTCAATTTCAAAGCTTGCGCCTGACCTTCGTGACTTTTGTTTCAAGTTTACTTTCCCGATGTGTGTTTGCTGAGGGAACTTATGGCAACTTCAAGCTGAAAAAAGGAGTTAGACAGATATATATGTTTGCAGAACTTGACTCATGCCATTGTTTCTGTCCTGCTTAGAACCTATTTTTGAGGCAAAATTTCGATCGTTTTGTTCTTCGTTTAGGTTTTTTAATAGCTTGTTGTGTTTTTGATGTTATGTTCTTTTCACGAGTTGAGAAAGGTCCCACTTTATTGAAATAGATAAAGTGTCAATTGTTTACTACGTAATACTCGGTTGGATATTGAGGTTTCTTAACGCTCAAGTCGAATTTTATTTTATAACAAATTTATTGAGTTGAATGTATAAACTAGAACATGCTGAATTCAAGCACGCTAAATGCTTTGTCCTGCTCAATGATTTGTCTTGAGGCAAATCGACGACATACTTCCACAGTGTCGTCAAGAGCATGAAATGCATGCATCGTTAAGAACAGTATTGTTCCTTTTGAGAATCGCCCTTGACACTTACAAAGAAAGTTTTTCCCTCACGCGAAATTATTAGTCTCGTCGCTGAACACGTCAGGTTTAGATGGAAGAGGCGTCATTGCTCAATCCACCAGCCTGACCTCGCCTCATCCAATAACTCCATGGAAATTCACGCGTAACATCAGACGGTCCCGAGTCTGCATTTGGTCTGGGGGAGAAAGTGGAGCCTTGATAGCAAGACCGACTTTTGCTGATGACGTGCTCCAGCTCCAAAATTCGAGTTTCTTCTCTAGGTCAAGGTGAGGAAGAATTTAACCGTGTCTCGTGAATCAGAAGCAGATTTTGAATGCAGAACGCTAGCGGAAAATTAATAACGTTCGCTGTTTTGGGAAGTTCCAGCCCACGGAGTAAACATGAACAGATCGCTCAAGGTGGCTGAGCCGTAACCAAAAACAGAATACTGAATTTATAAAAAAATTTAATTGACTTCTAAATACGCCAATTACTCATTATTATTTTCAGCTGTTGATGATGTTATTTCGAGTGTGCACTGTGCCCGCGTACTTATTCGGTTTGTTACCCAGTAATTCGTGGCCGTGGCCGGTAACTTTTTCTCAGCTATTAATGATAGTTTTTCCGTGGAGGTTATTATAAATGTTGATGGAGGGAAGGGGATTGAAATGGGAGGTGGTAAAGGAGTTGTAATTTTATTTTTGTATAACTTCAGAGTGGGATCCCACGTGTGGCTAATTTTATGTTATAGACCCTATTGAAGCTCTTGCTTCTAATTTTCCTAATTCCAACGCCTCGCGGATTACCCGGGGTTTGAAGTTTTCCACCTTGGCGATTGCTATCATTAAGTATAACTAACGACGAATTACAATAAAATACCTCCAATACAAGAAATTCAAAACATCTGTAAAAATATCCTGAGGAAACATTTGTTTTATGATGTAGGTAAATATATGAAGAGTCGCTTTTGAGGTTACATTGTTTGCTGCGCTCAATGTAGATACACTTATCCTAATACATATTTTTTGTGTATGTAATTGACATGACCAAGTTGTATATTTTGTATTTTTGTAATGTAATTGACTTGACTAAGTTTATGTATTGTATGTGCTTTTGACGACTCCATGCCAATGTATTTGCGCACGGAAAATAAACTTTATTATCATTATAATTACTATTTTCATTTTTTTGTCGCAAAAGTGGTCTCATTCGGTGTGGTTCCAATTTTTTCTAACCAGTATTAAAGAACATCTTGGATGCAAGAAGAGTTTTCCGGATTGCCACCGGGTCAGGAACTGAATTTCTGCCGACGTTTCGATGTCCGACTCAGTATTCGTTCTCAAGGCTGTAAAGACGATTCTTCGCAGTGACTTCACATAGCCCTGAGGTCGATGACCGAGTAGGACGTCGAAACGTCGGCAGTGGTGCAGTTCCTGACCCGGTGGCAGTCCCGAGAACTCTTCACGCAGTCTGTTTTCCGGGAAATCATCAAATATTTTTGCATCTTCGATGCAGTATTTGAAATATTTTGAAATTAATTGCTGGACCATTTTTCTTTGGTAATATTATCATCGCTGGATATTGAATGGTGCATAAAAACCGGTTGTCGTAAATACATTTTAGATTATGAAAAATCAAGAAAGGCATTTATGTCACTGTTTATGTTATTTATGTCATCTGTTTACTTTCATTTGTAAATTGTACTACTTACCGGCCGGGAGATATTTTTTTCTATTCAGGAAAGGAATATAGATGTAACACAGACTCCTGCACATTAATTATTAATTATTACCACCCTTATTCTCTAGTGATAATCATCATCTATACTTTAAGAGTATGCCAAACATCAGAAGTGGTTGTCATAAATAGTTTTTAAATCGCGAAAAAACGTTACAGAGTCCCAAGTTTTACGCCAAAGGTCGCCTAGAAAGTCACAATTTAACACTATCAAACATTTTATCAGAATAAATTTCACTTCGAATACATTGAACATAGTACGAGTATTTTTCTTCTTAGATGTCTTATAAAAATACCTTCTAAGCCATGAACTTGGAGTTAGGTGCTTCATTTTTTAATTATATTAAGACTTAATTTTTACAGCAGAAGCTGAAATAAGTTTTGACGCACTTAAAAAAACACTCGCGGCGTTAAAGTTAATTTTTACGGAAAATTAAGGAATATTTTTCAGCGATTCCCTAATAAATACAAAAAGATTGGGCCATGTGACAAAAATTCAGATGCTTTCACGTAGCCCTCTTAATAAATTTTTTTGCAATTAAAAAACCATTTTCGAACATGTTTCTACCGGATGGGTAATTCTGATGGACAGGAGTATGCTTGATTCGGGGGAATTCCGGAAAAGTACCTTGATAAGTTTACAAGTTGTTTCAGCCTAAAGTAGATCCTCCGCCCAAAGAATACATTATCGCCGGAATTACGGCCAGCAAAAATGTTGTAACATTGAACCGACGCGGCTGTAACCGGAAGATGAAGAAATTCAAATAATTTGACCCAAAGAAGTGGAAAATGTTGTACTTGGAATTCATGGCCACATGGTAGGATTTTTAGGCACGCCGAACAGCAAACAATGAATAAGACGATTTCCTTAAAACGCACACGGGAAAAAAACACACAAATGGTAATGACAAAACGACGCGAAAGACGCGTTGAACGCATCTGAAAGTAGCGCTACGGAGTTCAAGAGCACCCACGTACTAACTTTTGTTGCAATCCGTGCATTCGTAAGGAAATGAATAGCGGACAGACAAACAGACATCAATATAGATAACGGTTATTATATATTAGTCACTAAGTAACAGTGGCAAAGTTAGCGGTGCCGGAAAGCACTTTCCTTAACTTTCTTTAGAAGTAAATAAATACCCTGTGTTTTTCTTTATTACAAGTCAATATTTAGATTTTGATTCTAATTTTTTTGTTTTGGTGCGAATGTATAAATTAGAAATTTTGGGGCAGCAAAATTTATAAAAGTGCTATTTGACTATTATATCTTTTGGGTTAACCTGTGCTAGAACGGTGCACCGGCGTGCTCTGGCACCATGACACCTCGGCTAAGTAAGTAATATAGTAAGCGCCTCATGTAACATATAGAAAGTTCTACGCCATCGAATGTACTCCTCGTCACAGACTAAAGGGGTATTGTTTAGAATCAATAATTTGTTGGGCAGCGTGGGACCCTAGTGGGTAGAGCGATGGGCTAAGACCGAAAGGTATCGCTTCAAAATTTTAAAGTTTTAAAATTTTAAAGGTCTTGCTTTATCTGGTGATGCCATCGAACATCCCCAAGCAATTATCCTCGTGTTGCGAGGTAGCCCAAGGAATGGAACTGGACTCTTACCTCCAATATATATCAAATTCTCCCTTTGCGTTAGTTTGGTTTGAGCTCTCCCCTCACCCACTAAAACCAACCTTTAAAAACTGAGTTATTGTAGCTTGACTTCCTCATATGCTGGTCGCAACAAGTCATACCATAAAAGTATCTAATTATCTATTTTATTTGTTTGCTGTCTGCATATTCTTTCGTATACGCACACTTCTATTTCGATATTAGCTTTTGTTATTCGCTGGACTCTGATCGAAAGACTCACAACATATCGACCCTTTATCATATTCCAGATTAATCCATCATCCCATTGTATCGACCTTATTATTTCCTCTAATTTTACCAAGTTACGAAGAAGTTCTGACGCACAAAAAACTAAATATGGTACTTTTACGGTAATGTGTTCTGTGGTCATTGTGACCCGTAATGCTTAAGTGTTCCTCAATTCAGAGATATACGAATGTCTTAATTCGAACAGAGCTCTACTCCTTCCCATCTGAATAACCCATTCGGTTGAGGCATGGTCGTAAATGGTTTTTTGACTGCAAAAATATTTAATTAAGAGTACTACGACGACGCATCAAAATTTTATGTCACATGGCCCACTTTTTTTAATTATTAAAAAATTTATGGTTCCATGTAATTATTAAAAAATTGATATGGTTCCATATTTACTCAATTTCAAAGCTTGCGCCTGACCTTCGCGACTTTTGTTTCAAGTTTCCTTCCCCGATCTGTATTTGCTGAGGGAACCTATGGCAACGTCAAGCTAAAATAAGGAGATACACAGATATGCATGTTTGCAGAACTTGACTCATGCCATTGTTTGTCTCCTGCCGAGAACCTATTTTTGAGGCAAATTTTCGATCGTTTTGTTCTTTGTTTACGGTTTTTTAATAGCTTGTTCTGTATATTTTTATGCTATGCCATTTTCACGAGTTAAGAAAGGTCCCACTATATTGAATTAGATAAAGTGACAATCGTTTCGGCCTTGAAACATGACCTAAATCTACTTCCTACATTTTATGCTTGTTTACAATTTTATGTTATCGAGTGTTTTCACCGTGGTTTCCTCTCGGACCAATTGCATAGCCAGAAATATAAAAACACAATTATTTTCCTTCATAAAAGAAAATATTTATTGAAAAATCATGAATTTACAAAATATTTCTTCAACGGATGAAATTTTTTCTATTATGAAAAGTGTTAAAGTGTGAAAAATTAGTTTAAAACCCTCTACTTACAATTAGTACCCAGTTTTTTAAAAATTTCCCCCCCCCCCCAGGTTTTTGACCCCCCCAGAACGAAATTCCTCGCTACGTCTCTGACGATATCCACCGTGAAAAACCCTGACGGAATGATACTTTGTCAATATCAACCCCTAGTATTATATAGTATACCCCCTAGTATTATATAGTATAACCCCTAGTATTATATAGTAACCCCTAGTATAATCGACATTAAGAACGGAATGCAACGTAATGAGAGCCATCGTAAAATGTTTCTAATTATCCCTAATGGTGAGGAAGTAGTGGAGTAATTTCCTATTTCCATAAAGAACATCATATCTCAATAAATATTTCACATTAATAGCGGTTAAAATATGGAATTCCGTATTACCTTAAATCATAAAACTAAGCTCCTTTGTGAATGCTCCTGCTGTAATTATTGAGACAGATTTGCAACTATGTAGTTTGTGCATTCTCTATGAATTTTTCATTGAATTTCTAAAACGTTGACATTTTCAACCAAATTGTTCCTCTTTTTTTCTCTCGCCATTACGTGGGCTTGTTTTCTTCTCCATTCGAAGTGTTTGTATGGTCACCATTTTATTTTCGTATTTTTATTTACTTATTTTTTTATTTTATCACATAATTTAATATTATCGCCACTTTTGATTGTAATTCTGTTTACATTTATTTTAATTGCCACTTTAAACTATAATATTATGCTTATGATGCCTCAAAGACTAGACAGGCCCACGGTAAAAAAGTGAAGTTTTCCAACTGAAACTAGAGAATGAATTTCCGTGGAAACCTGTAGCATAAAATGGTGCTATTCTAAGATTGTCCGTGTCACTCTTGAAGATGCCTTTTCTCAATTTGCTTAACCAATTGAAGGCTAGCACGTAGCCTCGATATATAAGGGAATCGAGTTACTAGTAATTATTGTTATAATATCCCCATAAAATATTCCTGTAGTAGTTCAAAATTGGTGCCTGAATAAATTGAATGAAAAATACATTTTTTATGCTGGCCAATAGACAAGAGTTTATCCCGCATTCGTTCAATCTGAGATCTCAATTACACAATATACGAGCTTCTTGGTCGGGATATGATCCCCTGAGCTTTTAGGGTAAATTTAGGAGTAGTTTAGTTAGGGATAAGTTGGTTGCATTATTTTCTCTCCTCGTGACTTGAATTGGTATGGTATTTGGAGGAGGCGACCGACAGCTGTGGTCATTTGCGCCATGAGGGAAGGGTAGGTAAGGAAGGGTGGAGAGAAACCTGGCGTCGGCATTAGCCTGCTCTTTACGAAAGGCGCCAAGGGGACCGCGGCTTAACGTCCCATCCGACGGACGGAGTGTTGCGCATGAAATATCCTCTACACAACATTCAAGCAGGGATCGGGTAGTCTCTGAAAATTCTCTGCCGCTGCCGGGATTTGAACCCGGGCCCTCCGGGTGGGAAGCCAACACTCTAGCAACCACACCAACCCGATCCCCGTGACTTGAATTGTAATAATTATGCTTCAGTAGAGTTTGTATGATTTTAATCATGCTGGTTTTTTAAATCGTAAGCATTGTCAGCACCCATATACCCAGTGTTGTTTCACCTCTTCGGCTGCCGAATTATGGCCAAAAGTTTTTTGGAGGAAGACTTTCTCGGGTTTCCAGCCGGGTCCAAGGGTTTTTCTGCACCTGGAGGAAACCCGAGAACTCTTCCTCCAGTCTATTCGCCGGGAAAGTCTTAGATACTTCAAAAGTTTTTGTTTAGCATCAGTTGCGAAAAACATTTTTTGAAGCTTGATTACGATCCTACTTCGTTAATACGAAGATCATTCGATCCGTCGCATTGGAGTTCATTACCTCAACGGAAAACGTCCTTACAAGTCATATCGCAATGTTGCCTTTAAGTTACATCAAAAATGTATACATTCTCACCTCTATTAAGGAAAGATTTAAACTACGTAGTCTTTTGTGTCGTTAAGTTTAATGGCGAAACATGTAGCTGCCACAGTAATCATGGTTGGGTAGAAAATTTACGCATATAAAAAATGAGAAGTCTTGCAATTTAGTCTCTCGTTTTCAATTAGGATAGTAATTTATTTGCAGATTTAGTACTAAGTATATTACACGGAAAGGAAGGATGTGTGCAGCCATTATGAGATGAAGGAAAATAGAATTCCCATTGTCGCATTTTTCACCGTTTTCCAATAGGTCCGAATGTCCTTCATCTTAATATCAAAATAGAACATAATATTGCATGAATGATTATGAAGCCACGTCACGGTGTACAGGGACGAATGTCCTGTGTTTTTTTTAAACTATACGTTGACGGCTTACGAGGAAAAAACTCAAAATGTGCAAAAGTCTTTTCCGCCTCTTAGTTTAGCTCCCTTTATTTCTATAGATTCGCGTATTTTGAGTTTTATAAGGAGGTTATCCGAGAACTATTTCGAAGAACATTGAACTGAAGAAGCCTCCAACAACACTGGGGAAAGCATAGTTTCCTAAACATGGATATACCCGGAGAAAAACCCAAGAGAATGGTATCGTTAACCTTCACAAGGGTTTTAATGGCCTAGCACTCGATCAAGTTAGCTCATTTGCCCGTTTGCCCATGTATTTGACCGGAAGCACTCCGTACAGGAAAGTCTTTTTCCCTTATCGGAAACAAGGGCCACTGGTTTGTTCCCCTTTCTTGTCCTTTCTCTTTACTTCCTCGTGGAAGATATTCATGTTTCTAAAATTTCTTCGGAATAAGATATCCAAGTCCATTTTATTCCTTGAAAATTTATCTTATTTTGAGTACAATAATATGGTCCACTAGCTCACACCAACGCTACTCGATCCGACGAATTGGAGCTCATCACCTCATCGGATACCGTCCTTACAACTAATTAAAATATCCTTGTTCAACAAGGGCACCAGAGCACATCTATTTTCAGTGTATTATTCTAAAACATACAAGTGTAATAGCATCTTGCACTTAACTTTTTGAAATATTTATTCCTTTGGTGTTTAAGGATAGAATTGAATTGAATTGTCATTCGGGAGAGCGTTGTTCATCTCCTTGCCAGCAAGATTGGTATTGCTTTGGAATGTTAATATAGAAGGAAATTCTTTCAGTAAATGATCGCGTAAGCCATCGTATATTCCGGAAATATTGTATATTCACAAGTGGCGCCGACTCCATGGGGCCTCCCGAGCCCCCTCAAAAATTCGTTATAGGTGTGAGGATAAAATGTGTCAGGCTTGTCGATTTTCCCCGCAGTGTCCAGATATCGAGATTCGAGTTATTAGGGTTTTAATGTTGATCATATGACTCTTCTAAAATGCTTAAAAAAACTTAAAACTCACTACTTATAAAATTTCCCGGCGCGAGATCCCCGGTTTGTTCCCCCCAATATTTTTTGTAAGTCGGCATCCCTGATAGTCACCCGGAAATATATCAGGAGAATAATCTTTGAAAATCAACTGAAAAACCTGTCTCGGCGCTAGGTTAGTGGTAATCAGAGGCGGTCTGGCCAGGTCGCCTAGTTGGCATTCGCCGAGGGCCCCCACAATCCTCGTGCCTATGATGCAGCGTATATGAAATGTGTACCAAATAGACTCAGATTACTTGAACTAAAGTATTTCTAATTACACGTTTACATTAGTTGCTTTGCAATATATGCATAGAGTACTCAAAGACTGTATAAAATATAAATAAAATAAAGTTATCAGGATATAAAAGTGAACCAGATGGGAAGAAAAAGAAAGTTATTCCGAAAGGTTGTTTCAGAGGTTTTTCTAGATTTAAGTGAAGTTTCAAGGAGAAAATTCCCTAAAAAATAGATGATAGAACAATAATACATTATTATATTTTATTATCTGTGAAATTCTTACTTTCTACGGTATTTATATAACAAAAATTTCTATTTTCTTGTTTTCAAGAGTCAAAATAGCGTCGAAATCCATTTCCGGACAATTTCCTAACATTTTCCTGGGGAGGACCTCCGAATCTCCCTTCGAGGGAGGCCCCATCATGACATGCATGCATGTGGAGGGGAAAAATTTATTCAAGACTAAATTTCAGAGGCCAATTTCAATCGGAAAAAGCTCTAGAAAAAAATGAAATGCAAATGTCGCATTATAATCTGAGCAGGTGAGATCAGGTGGGTCACGTTAGGCCGTGGGGTGTTTACAGTGATCCGAAATGAACGACCTTCAAATTGATACGGTAAAAAATCAGCGTGATGGAGGGCCGAGATCACAATCAGCAGTATTTAATTTATTTCAGTGTCTCTCGGCATAAAATGAGAACGCGAAATATGATGGAGTAAAGGTCAATTCACCGATGCGGGATATAAACCCGTACAAGTTAATGTTTAAATGCATAAACGTGTGAATGAACACGAAAATGCATCGTTTAACCAAACAACTTGTGCGAACGCATGTACAGAAAGGAGGACCAGTTCTAATTTGGTTCATGCATTCGCACATGTTCCGTTCCGGTCCACAAAAATCATTCATGCACATAAACATTAACACGTACGTACGTGTTATATTCATGCACATAAACATTAACACGTACGTGTTAATACATCGGTTAAACAGCCCTTTAGATGTGATGCGAAAATATTGCCGAAATCGAGAAAAAAAGTATTGCCACCCAACGAAAAACCATTGGCAAATCCAAAAAAGTTGGCGGAAGTTAACAAGCGAGACAAGATGGCGAATGGCTTATTTTTACCATGCAGTTTCGCCATACTCCTTTGCTAACTCACCACTATGCTACACAGAAAAAACTCACTCGTTGAAGGTGTCGCTGCCGTTTTAGGGTCATAAGAGTTGATGGTTTTTATTTAGCCTGTTGTAATTTTCGTGACCCTATAAACAGTTCCTTAATGACTAAATATTCATGACTAATCTAGACAATAGGCTGCTCATTTCCACTGCCCATATTTATCTTACTCCCACATATTGTCATATGAATCTAAGGCATCATATGAATCACTGCATCCAATGAATGATACTGATCAGGACCTGGGGCAGGTTGACGGAGGCAAGATGACGAATACTTTATAGTCCCCAAGAGATTTTGTATTGCTGTATTTTCAGTGCATAGCGTATACTCTACAGTGCATGGCGTATACTCTCAGAAGGGTGAAATATAAGTTCTGTTCTGCACGTTGTGCTGTTGAACTCTTGTAGTAGGTACCGAAATTTTTCAGGGTAAATAGTGTAGATCCTTGCCAAAATTTAATGAATCTCAAAAATGGAAATTTAAAATCTGAGAAAATACTGAGGCATAATTTTAAAAGAGCAAACTCTGGTCGAGGTCCTCTAAGATATGATAAGTTTAAAATGGATAATGGTAAAAAAATTACCGTTGGAGCTTTCGTCACGGTTCCACTCTTTGTGTTTTGTCTTTTTTTATGGCAGGTATTAATTGTCAAAAATACAAGCTATCATGTGGTTTATTTCAAGCCTGCCGTGCGAACGGCGGTGTAATTCACATCAATTGCCACGAGAAATAATTCCTCTGGTTCGGGAGTCAATTAAACCTTTGGCTTTTCAGGCCGCTGAGCGGTTTGCTACCCTATCCAGGTCTTTCAATTGCCATGAAAATTTTACCGAGATTCAACGGTGCTGGATGTTAGGCCCTTGCGGTCAATTAAAAATGACAACGTAAACGCAGATCTTCAACCAAGAAGCCACTTCCGGAAAACCAAAGGTTCGTGATACAATTCCTGGTCCAGAGAAATTTTTTCTCATGGCAATGAATGTGATTAAGCTACCATTTTGAAATCTTCAGGATATATTGAGCAGTGGCGCAGCGAGGGGGAGATTTGGGGGTTCAAACCCCCCCAGAGCTCAGAGAATTTTTAAATTTTAATCCGTTTTACCTAATTTGTTACTTATAAAATAGTGAAAGGACTAATAAAACATCCCTCAGAGAGCTGCAGAACTCACAATTTTGAACGATTTATCTTAATATTTTCAAGGGAAGGGCCCCCACACCACCCGCTTACCATGTTGGGTAATCCAACCCCCCAGGCTCCCCACTATTAGTTGCGCCTAAAACCCCCCCTAGCTTTAATTCTTAGCTGCGCCCCTGATATTGAGTAGATCCTTTGTAATATTTACCAGCGTCTCAACCATAGAAATTTCACATCGGTCTAAATATTGGGATTAATGTTGAACAAGTAAAACATAGCGAAAACCAAAGGTCGAGCAGAAGCTCTTCGATTCACTTATATTGACTTTTACGTCGCGAACATTGGGTTGGTGGGGTTGATAGAATTCTGGTCATTCAACTGGTGTGTCAGGGTTCAAATCTAGCGGTGTTTGAGATATTTCAGAGACCTCCCGGACCCGAAATTTGACGCGGCGACATAGCCCAAAAAGTTTTTAAAAACTAATGTGACGAGTACCCGCGAGTAAGTTTTAACGGAGAAACATAAAAATGCATTGGTTAAGAACAACGCGTTTGGGTCAAAGGAACTCATCAGTGGAATGACCTAGGGCTTCTTTTAATCGAAATTCGGCCTCTTCGACTCTTAAGCGCCTTTCGCTAAAGGCCGTTTTACACGGGGCACGTAAGTACTTTCACAATCTGACGTGTGTACTTAAGCGCAGTCAAAATTTCGTCGTGTAAAGCGGTGCATTGCTAGAACGCATGCGTGAATGCGTGGACGTGAGATGGCAAAATAGCCCTTGTTCTAATTTCGTTCATGCATTCGCGCAATCCCACGCCATTTTAGAAATTAATGCAGTTTTAGCCTGCGCAATTCCTTGACCCGTGTAAAATGGCCTTAGGGCAGGCTAGTGCCGATAACCGGCTTCTCTCCACCCTTCCCGTACAGCGCAAATAACCTCTGCTATCGGTAGCCTACACCATAATATCATACCCCCTGTACCTCAGGAGCTCTCCCTAGTAAGTACCTCAAGCGTAATGGCGTTTAAATATGGAATTTCAGAATAATTTTCACAGCATGACCTATTTTTCTCCACATTGTCCTTTCCGACTGTCAGACCAAAAGTCTGAGCACTCCATGTTATGAATTCCAGCCTAGGGCCTCAAGATCAAGAGGGGCCTATATTCAAATCGTTAGCCAAATTCAAATTACACCATTCTAAAAACAGTGAACACTAATACACTGAACCGAAAACAGGGAGAAATTCTACGAATATCTATATGTATAAAAGAGGATTTTTGTTTGTTTGCCCGCAATGCATTTCCATACAGCTCCACGGATTGCGACCAAAGTTAGTACATAGGTGAATCTCATACTCTTAACCTCCGTAGTGCTACTTTTGGCCGAGTCCGATGCGTGCCGTTTTCTCTTTATCGTTTGATACGCTACGTCCTACAGCTTCTGCAGTTGGAGATCCTTTAAGGTATGCAAACCTCTTGGCACTATCGAAGAGAAAGGATAAAAATTCTAAGTACTACAGGAGCAAGTGACTTTGTACGCAGTCACGGGCACTGGTGCAAAGTTATATACACCAACGGGTGAAGTTCGCCATGAAAAAATATTTGACTTAGCCGGAATTCGAACCCGGATCTCCCGATTGCCGGTCACATGTGTTAGCCAGTTACACCACCAAGCCATCTTCTCAGAGCGAATCGATGAAAATCCCATATGATCATGTAATTTTCCCACTTCATCTTTACCGAGCAACGTCGGGTGGCCTGCTAGCGACTAGTAAACTCTGTCTCTCCACCATTCCCTTGCAGCGCAAATGACCTCAGCTATAAGTCGCGTCCTATAAAATATCGTACCACACCTTAACGTCTTCTCAAGAGTCCGATCTTGCCTACCTTCATTATTTGATCCATCCCGGCGACTTCTCCAATGACGCCAAACACTCCTCCATTGCGGGCGGCATATCCCGGGTGGACGCAAGTGAAGAATAGGGTGAAGAACAATGGAATCCTCGCTACTCTCCATCGGCGCAGCGTGGACGACCTGGCGTCAGGCATCGCGGTTGATATCTTCGGCGCGACCGCGCGAGCGGCTGGGCTTTTATGAAATCTCCCGAGGCAGCCGCTCCGTGTGCTCGGGTTATACGTTCGGTGGTGTGGGAATGAGAGGCGGTGGTGGGGGTTACTGTGTGCGGCTCTGGAAGGTTACTTACTTGGAAGGAAGATCTGGAATGGGGAATACCCATAAGCCCCACCCCAAACCTACCGGTCGCTTTCTGGGCGTACGTTTTTTTCCCGTATCTTTGTTTTTTTACGGCAGGTTAGTTGTTGGCCCGCGGGGTCACGTAGAAATGAGAAGGAATGCTGTGCCCATGAACTCAAACAAAATTGGATGTTGATCTCGGAACCATAGGCGGATTTAGGGGGGGGGGGCACGTGCCCTCTCCCAGAAGCTTAAAAAATAGACAAGATTTTTAATACGGTTATCATTGTTGATCTCGGAACCATAGGCGGATTTAGGGGGGGGGGCACGTGCCCTCTCCCAGAAGCTTAAAAAATAGACAAGATTTTTAATACGGTTATCATTACATTTGTTTTGTTTTGAGTATTACAGAGCCTAAATAATTTAATTTTATATTAATAACTTTCATCGTCATCCGTCCTACGTGAAAGACTTATTTCTTAGCCTGTAAAATTTTTAAGGGACGCCGTCGATCCTGAAGAAAGCATCTCAATCAGTTAATCCTGACTAAAAATGTTAGTGAAGCCGAATAGTTGCAAGCGGTGATCCCAAAACTTAGAATGTGCGTGCATTTGTGAATTTTTACTACCAATAATTCAATCAGATGTTCTCAGTAGAATTTTTGAGATTTATTTCTAGATACTAAGTACTCAATTTGTAGTTCGAGTGTTTTTAGGATGAATAATTGACATTTTTTGTACTATCTGTATTTTTTCAAAAGAGAACCATAGATTTTTCGATTAATCGATCTTTCAACATGAGTTTCCTCTAACTTATGATTTATTAGAACACTTTAATTAATGATAAGGGTACATTCCATTTCGATTAAAAATCGATTTGACCGGAATTTTCCCATCAGTAATTAGGTCGACTGGGAGCAAGCACTTAAGGCCGGATTACAGAAAAAAATTATAAATAAATTATCCACAACTAGCACTCGGTGTGAGATCTCATTAGCCATGCGTCAATGGCAGCGTTTATGGAAAACATTACCGCGAAACATGGTGTAATCAACGCGAAAATTAGGAATATTGCGGGGATTTGACCGTATTTGAATTGATGGAAAAATTAACGACAAAATTTTGGGGAACTCGCAGTTTCGTAATCATTTCTACACCCAAATACTACCCCGCAAGTCGCCTAAAAAGGCGTGTTAGGACACCATCCGTAAACAAATAAAAAGTAAATGCTCCTTCAAAGTTCAAGTTAAATACGATAGAAATACCTTTTAAGATAGCGGAATTTATGGTAAAAGCTTGGCCTTAAAGAGTCAAGTATACGACTTATCACATGATTATCCTCTTACTCTTCGTGCACAATAAATTCCAGAACCAGTAATCAACGTTACCTTGATCAGACCCCTTCACCTGTGCATCCATTTTATTTTTCGTTGCACAAGCACTGCCCTCGTTGAGAACATTGAAAGACGATTGCAGGTTTTTCTCGCTGCGTGCTTAATGCAAATTAGCGTTAAGCTTGAGATTAACAAAAAATATCTTAAACTAATCGCAATTTCATAATAAAGTGAGTGCGTAGTGGAAACATATTTCCTGATTCTTCGAATTTCCAACGATTGATCACAATCTATACCTGTATAGATAGATGTCAATTACATTTGGGCTTTTAGCAATGGGGCGAACAGCCGGCAATAATTATCAGAAATATGTGATGCAACAAACCCATAACATACCACGAGGAAGACCCTAATTGGAAGACCTTTCAGCATAAGTTTTTTTCCTGAACAAATAAAACGGAAATACTCCAACTAAGTTCAAAAGAACAAACTTCAAAGAGGAAACTTATGCTGAAAGGCCTCGAATAGGAAACTTATCGCCTACCTCATGACTCGTATGCTTACCTGATGAGTGCGTGAGCTTCCAAAATGTTATCACTAGGCATGGGATGCTTTGATTGAATTTCATGCGTTTGTTGATGTTCACGCCCTGCTCATCATTTAAAATAGCGGTCCAAAATAGTGTGTTCCAGGGACACCGACTTACAAAAAATATTGGGGGGGCCCAAATCGGGGATCTTGCCCCGGGAAATTTTATAAGTGGTGAATTTTAAGTTTTTTAAGCATTTAAAAAGAATCAAATGATCAGCATTGGAACCCTGATAACTCAAATCTCGATATCTGGACAATCCGGGGAAAATCGACAAGCCTGACAATTTTTTTCACGCACCCATGACGAATTTTTGAGGGGGCTCGGGCCCCCTCAGGCCCCATGGAGTCGGCACCACTGGAATGTGTTCCAACGTGTGGCGGGGGGTGTTAGCAGTCGCGCAGCGAGGGGTATGTTTTGGGGGATAAACCCCTCCCCCCGAGAGCTCGGAGAATTTTATTCATTTTAATCCATTTTACTTAATCGGATTGATATTATTAATAGAATACTGTACGGAATAATAAAATAACCCTAAAAAGCCGTAAAACTCACCATTTTGGACCATTTATCTTAAAGTTCCGCAATTTATTAATCTCGCACCTACCGCTTATCCTGGTGGGTATTCAATACCCCCACACACCCCGGTATTAGTTGCACCGTTGCACCTAAACCTCCCTCAGCCTTAATTCCTAGCTGCGCCCCTCGGTGTTAGGACACCAGCCGATTAGAAACGAAAAGGAGATGCTCTAACGAAATAGCGTCCAGGATTTATTAAAGTCCTTTATGGTGCGGGGGAAAAACCGTTTCACCATGCCTATACGTTCGGCAAAATATCCCTCTTAATTTATCGTTTCTGTCGGACCTTGAAATAATTTGAGGTTCCAATATGATGTTCTCCGTGTCGCTCTTAAATATATCTATTCTCATTGCCTTAAGTAATCTAAGCCTAGCGCGCAGCCTCCGACTCTGTAGCAGTTCCCAGTAAGTATAATTCGTTTAAAACCTGTACGCTCATTTGTTTAAGTGCGTCATCCGTATTAGGCTAAATATGGTGGAACAACAAAAGAATTGAAGTAAATAATACTCTTTGTGCTATCGCTCTATTTCAGGGCGAAAATGGGATAAATTTATTTTTTTGGGCAAATACAGCGATTTTTTTTTCAATTTTTATCGACGTTTCCCCACTCCTGTTGGAGGCCTCTTCAGAGTGTGGCGTTTATACAATTGCTGTGGTTACGGGGACGGCTCAGTGGGGATTTAAATTTGAAAATATGCGTATCAATGTTTCGCTGTGCATAGCACTCCCGTTCTCGGTTAATCAATTCTAACCCAGAGATGCTTCTGGGAGATACTAAATTGCAAGACTTCTCATTTTAAAAAAGTGAAAAATTTCTACTCAATCATAATTATTGCGGCTGCTACATGTTTCGGCATTAAGCTTTACAACTAAAAATAATAAGTAGTATAAATCTTTCTTCAATAGAGCTGAAAATGTATACATTTTTTATGTTACTTAGAAGCAACATGGGGCTGTAATGGGTTAAAATTATCTCGTTTTTTTTCGGATTTCAATTGCGTCTACCTCAACAAGAACTTAATGTTCAGCTACTCATGGAGACCCCTAAAGAACCGTTAATAAGGAAACCTTAGTTTAAAAAACCTTAAATATTAGTAAATAAATACCTTCTTTAACTGTTAATTTATAGAGGTCATAGACCTCAATCGCCATTTGCCCCTAACACGAACACCGATTTTGGACGGCCGGTAAAAAGCGGGCTAATATTTGATCGGTGGAGCGCTGCTTGCACATACGCCAGATTTTAAGCGGTCAAACGATCACTTTCTTGGTTTTCGTGATCAACTGACATTTTATCGTTACCGTGACGTAGTCGGCCAATGTGCAAGCTCCCATTCCCTCCACTGATTCACAATTGGAAAGTGGACGGCCGATTTTTTTACCGGCCGTCCAAAATGGGGGTGTGTAGTAGGAGCCAAATTAAACACTCGGAATTTACCCAAATAAGAAGTTTATTTTCGATCAATGCTCCACAAAAGCTTTGATCGTTTATTGAAAATTACATAGTTGAAAGGCGTTACACACATATAAATTAATACACAATACAGTAGAAACTCGTTTAACCGGATATAATCGGACCGTACATGACCCGTATAAAGAAAAAACCGGATAAACCGAATACAATAAGAATGTAAAAAAAACAATCATTACTGCACTGCTATAGAAAAACTTACCATTTATTTATCATGATATTGACTATAAGCACAACACATTGCAAAATAAACTGCATACTGCAGTGAAATGTATTCATTTATTGTTTACAAATAAATCGTCGTTATTTCTTTTGCTTTAATTTTGTGTGACTGTTCGATGAATTTTGCCCAAGAATTTTGATGCGGATAATTAAGAGTGCCGAATCATTGAGGTCCGGATAAACGAGGCTCTACTGTGCTTTGGTAAGACGAAGACGATTCTTGTCGAAACGCGTTTTGAATAACTAATTTTCACTTTTTAACTTACTTAACTGAACAAATATGCTTTATTTTTGGCGATAAGCCAAGAGAAAAACAGACGCTAGCTTCGGTCGCGAGTTATCGATTATCGATTTCAATTGCGATTGACGACGACCGACTTCGATCGCAATTGATCGACAAAATCGAATTGTCCGTAATAGTGATTCCATTCATTAATAGGGAGGTTTCCTATTATTTTTTATTGCCTAAATCGAAAGATTATTACTCCTGGAGTGCGCATTTTACGCTCTTATATTTTCGAATGACGATATCTATTTTTCGCGTTTAAACGAAAAGTGAAAAATTTCAAGAGCGCGAAAACGTGACGGCTAAGTAGAAATGATGGGAAAAGTCCGTGTGACGTATTTCTGGTTCCAGCTGCCGGCGTGTGAGGTGACCTTGGGGCGAGGCTTGAGCGCTGATACGAGGCAGGCTGCTAGCAGGTAGCTGAGTACCCCGCTAGCAGGTAGCACTTTGCTTATATAATGATTATTAATATCTTATCAAGCGAAGGAAAATTTCCCACCGTAGGCAGTTTTAATAGGTGATTATTAAGAGATGTTTCCCTGAGCTCTGTGCCTCATGCATACACTAGCAATCTCAGGAGATGTAAAAATCCTATCTACTCGTATAGAAACTAGGTCCCTGTGACGTCACGTGGAGTGGAATCGCATGGGCGCCAATCTGGATCTTTTTCAAATGAGGTTAAAATTGACCGTGACCATTCGTCTAAACTGGGATTTCTAAAACAAAATAATTTGTATATTATGAAAACACTAATGGCGGGTAAGGAATCGCAATCAATGCATTTCGTTTTCTTTGATGAAGGAAACTACCCTATTGATCTGACAAAAGATCTCAATCGCGCATTTCGGTCGGTATCGACCAACCCATCGCTGTTTTATTTATAACATAAGTATTTACTGATATTCCTTCAGGTACGCCAAGTAAAATTGTTGTGAACGAGGCTTTAGGCTCGCATTCTAATGGCACGAGGTTTGTCCTATCTCGTATCGTTCATGGCTGCGTTTTACCCACTCTCAAAGTGCGCCTCATCCCTTTCGTCCTTCCGAGGATTGTTTTAAGGTGTTCTCCGAAAGCTCTTATCTCTAACGACCGTGGTCACATCCTTCCATTTAAAGGAAAAAATAAGAGTTAAATAAAAGGAAGACGTTCTAATTTCCAAACCAAACGCGAGGACGCCCTCCTGCCATGTTGGAGGGGAGTCGTTGATCGCGAGTCGAGCGGGAGAGTGAAATTTGGAGGGAGGTTTTAGGTGTGGGACGTGATGACGGAACCGCCCATTGGCTAATGCATCGGCCCACGTGACGGCATAGCGCGGGAGAAAGATTATGCTTTACCGAATTTATTATTTCTCTCGAATCGGATTCATTCATGGTACAGGTTCGTCTACATATAAATCCACATACTACTGCGCAAGCCGACTCAACAGGTATGTGGCAGGGGGTGTTAGCACATCAGCCGCTAAAAAAAATAAGACGGAAATACTCCAACGAAATTACGCCTAGAGTAAATTTAAGTTCTTCTTTGTTCTGAGTAAAAACTAATGCCCATACTTATATCTATCGTTCTATCGTCTTTATCCCCTGAGGAAGCGGTCGACTACCTCTACAGTGTTATTGAAAGTGTCATTAAGGACTGTGTGCCCAAGGTAAAACGCAGGACCAGAAAATTTCCTTCCTGGTTCAAGCCCGAGACCTTGCGTATTCTTGGAAATAAGAACCGCGCATGGTACCTCTACAAATCCTGCCCAAACGAGTATACCCTTCGCTCATTCAAAGACCTGCGTCGCTACTCAAAGGTCCTCATTCAACATGACTATGCTGAGTTCACCCAGAATGTCACTTCATCCATTACCACCAACCCAAGAAAATTTTGGTCATTTGTAAATCGCCGCCGCAGTAAACCTAGAATCCCTGAAATAGTTTCTTACGGTAATGCTAATGCCGTTGGAGAAAACAGGACGACCCTCTTTCTCAAATTCTTCTCTGAATGCATGACGCCCCTCTCTTCCCCACCTCTCACCCATGATCACTTCCCTGCACCCATTTCCAGTAATTGCCTCTCTGAAATCCGAACCGACCCGCTTGAAGTTCTTAAATATTTACGCAAAATTCCCCTTCAACGCTCATCAGGCCCTGATGGCCTGAGTCCGATATTTGTTCACCATTGTGCTGAATCACTCTCCATTCCTTTAACTTTGCTTTTAAACCGATGCTTTTCCCTTGGCATTTTTCCACCACAATGGAAAACTGCTAATGTTATCCCCATTCATAAAACCGGGCCAAAAAATGTTGCATCAAACTATAGACCCATCTCCTTACTTCCAGTTCTCTCTTCTGTTTGTGAAAGAATAATCTTAAATCGACTATACTACTTCACCTCCCCTCATCTCTCTGATAATCAACATGGTTTTCTTCCGGGCCGCTCATGCATGACCAACCTATCCGTCTTTCAGCATAATGCCATTAACTCCATTAATAATAAATCACAGTTAGACACCATTTTCCTGGATTTTTCCAAAGCTTTTGACTCTATCAATCATAGCCTCCTCCTCCACAAATTAGGTGAACGATTTAATATTTCTGGTAATTTCAAAAGTCTCCTAACTAGCTTCCTCAACAATCGAACTCAAAGGGTTATTCTTTCTGGCTCATCTTCTCCTTGGTCTCCTCTGACATCTGGGATTCCTCAGGGGAGTGTCCTTGGTCCTTATCTGTTTAACTTGTATATTGATGATCTTGCCTCTTTGCTACCTTCTTCCCAAGCTCAAACTCTCCTTTATGCTGACGATTGTAAATTGTTCAAGGAAATTCAAAAACCATCTGATTGCCAAGACCTACAAGATGCCTTACGTCAGACATCGAATTGGTGTAATGTCTGGAATCTTGCATTAAACCCAGATAAATGTAGTGTGATGTCCATTTCCCTAAAGAAGATAACTCATCAATTTGACTACAGTATTTTTAATCACTCGCTGAAACGTGTATCAACATCTAAGGACCTAGGCATTATCACTGATGATAAATTAAATTTTTCTCCGCACATACAATCCATCAAGTCTAAAGCAATGTCCCTCTTAGGACTCCTGTTCCGTTTCACTGAAATTAAAGACCCCCAGGCACTTCGAACTTTTTTTTCATCTATCATTCTTCCAATTCTTACCTACTCTTGTCCCATTTGGTCTATCTCTTCACAAACCAACCTCTCATCCCTGGACTGTGTCTGCAATTTCTTAGCCAATATAGTAAAAAATAGAATACCGCATTTACGCAACATGTCCACTAATGCTATTCTCTCCTCCCTCTCCATCCCTAATCTCACTACCCATAGGCTCACAGCTGATTTAAAACTTATTTATAAGATTCTCAATTCCACCATCGACTGCCCAGCATTGCTCTCTTTTATCAATTTTAAAGTTCCACCCCGCCCTACCCGTTCTCATCCCCTAATCCACATGCCCATTCCTAGACTTTCACTCACTAAACGTTCGTTTTTCTACCGCATTACTTCTGTGTTGAACTCACTCCCTCCACACATCGACCCCTTTGCACTTCCATTGAAATCCTTCATAAGCCTTTCCCTATCCTATCTGTCACCGAAGTAGTCTGTCACTGCAGTTTCTTGTTGTCCTTTTGTTTTTGTAAATGAAATTATTGTTTTCTACATGTTATATTGCGTCTTCGTCCTCTAATTTATGCATTGTTACCTGGCCACTATAAAATGGCATATGCTGTATGTGGTTATATTTCTTTAAAAAAAAAAAATATATATACGTTTGGCGAAATAATAATAATATAAATTTATTCCATTTACATTCAAATATATTACATTAGAAAACACTTAAATAATTATGGAATATATAGGTACCCCTTATTCAATTGTTATCGGGCTACCATCTTACACTTTTTGCACAGGTCTGGTGCTAATACACATGAGAAGTAAATTTATTTCTTTGCATTCAGTTATTTGTTATCTTACCGATTGCATTCATTATTATAATGTGATATTTCAAATATTTACACAAGGATAACTATCATTCTTATATAAACGCATAATTACATACATAGAATATACAATATACCATTTATTGTAAACTTTTTATGCCACCTTTCTTAGTAGAAACTCAACTTCATTATACCTCATAACCCATTTTTTTTACAGCGGATGCAAATCCTCATCTTTTTTCCGAGTTTGCCACATTACTTGGCAACATACTAAATAATTTAGGCCCTAAGTATTTGTATGACTGTCGATAACTTTCAGTCGTCGGCCTAGGTATATCAAAGTTTCACCAAGATCTGATGTCATAAGTTTGTGGTCTGGCCTTTTCACCACTACGGTTATAGAAAACTCTAAGGACTTTATAAATGAATAGATGCCTTAGTGGATGGATATCTAATTTTTTGAAAAGAGGAAATGAGTGGCTTTTCCTATACGATCGTGTTATAACCCTGATAACCCTTTTTTGCGCCACTATCAATGGTTTAATGTTGATAAAATATGCTCCACCCCAGAAGGCTATACCGTATTGCAATCTTGAATTAACGAGAGCATGATATACCATTTTTAACACTGATTCAGGGCATATGTATCTGAGGAAGTAGAATTTTCTTACAATGGAAATCATTTCTGATTTTAATCTATTTATGTGAGACTTCCATTTACAATTTTGGTCGAAGTATATGCCTAAATATTTTATGTGACTAACCTGTTCGATCAAAATACATTTATTACAGGAAGTAACATTATCTTTTATACAATTTGCACATTGATAGTATACTTTATTTTAGTTTGAGATAGATCTACTCATGCTAAACATGATATATTTCGTTTTTTCACTTAACAACATACAATTAGCCGAAAACCACATATTGAGTGTTAAAAGATCACTTTGTATGTTTTCACATAGATCATCAACACTATTAACAGAATAACTTAGTGCAGTGTCATCTGCAAACGACGTTAATTGACCTTTAAACCTGTCAGCACATAAATTGTTTTCATATATTAAAAATAGTATTGGTCCCAACACAGAACCCAGTGGCACACAACAGGTGAGTCGGATATTTTCACTGTAGCAATTTTTGAGACGCACACATTGATCTCGATCACAAAGATAACTTTGAAACCAATCATATGCTGTTCCACGTATACCCGCTTCCCATAATCGATTCATTAGTATTTTATGATTAATGGAGTCGATGGCTTTGGTAATGTCTACATACAAACCAGCAACTCTACAGTTCTTATTCAGTCCGTCGTTCAGCTCTGAACAGAATTTTAATACTTAATACATCTTCTGTACTCCAACCACTCATAAATCCAAATTGGTTTTTATTGAAAAAATTATGCTGATTTAGAAATTTAAGAAGTCTGACTTTAACAACTTTTTCTATTATTTTAGCAAATACAGATAATAAGGATATTGGTCTGTAATTATTTACGTTCATTTTATCACCTTTTTTAAAAATTGGTATCACTAATGCAGTTTTTAATTGTTTAGGAAATATTCCAGTACACATACTTAGATTAACGATATGGACAAGGACCTCCGAAATATTTGCATTTACTGCTTTAGTAACTTGTGCAGAAATATTATCAACACCTTTAGATTTTTTAGACTTTAAATCCTTAATAATGCTGCTTATTTCTTTCGCACCAGTAAGAACAAAAAAACAGTGAGTCAATTGAATTGGAGGTTGGGAACATTTATTTGTATTTATTCGCATTACTTTCAAAATAATTGTTCTGGGTCAATGCTTGAATTACTTTACCATAATGTGAACTAAATTAGTTTACAATGTCCTGGCACTCAGTGACAACGATACCATTACTAGTTCTAATTTTTACGTAATTCTCATTTCCTTGCTTTCCTCCCGTGAGTGAATCTAAAATACGCCATTGCGCAGCTGTATTATTGACATTACTATCAAAAAGGTCACTGTAATATTTTTCTTTGTGCTTTTTAATATCATATTCTAATCTTTGTTTGTACGATTCATAGTACCTATTAGGCTTTTCATTTTCGGGGTGTTTCCTCATTTTTTTATACAGAAAATTTCGCTTAGAAATTCTCCCGCACAAAGCGTAAGTCATCCATGGCTTTTTCATCCCTCCCGATCTGTTACTGTCTGAGACATATTCAGCTTTTTCAATGCAGCATTTTAATTTATTAATAAATATTTCATAGGCTTCATTAACATTTTTTTTGTGAATAAACATCATTCCGGTCACATCTTTGCAAACTGTTATTTAGATAGTTAAAGTTTATCCGGCGATAGCTTCGATGAACTCTTTCGTATATGTTATTGGGTACATTAATATTTAGATTACATGATACAACAAGATGGTCAGTTAAACCCCAATCGTCCGCTCTTCCCTCATACTTATACTTATCTCTCTTTCTGCAAAAAATATGATCTATACATGTTTTACCCGTTTTGCTAATTCTAGTTGGAACTCGAACAAGCTGGTCCAGACCATGACTAGCCATAAGGGTTTGATATTCAAAGGAAATATCGTTGGATTGTAATATGCATAAATTTATATCACCAGTTACAATTAAATTCCTCTCTCGAGAGATGGTTAGTACATTCTCCAATTCTCTCAAAAAATGTTCAACAGGGTTCAAATTAAGTCTATATACACCAATAATGCTTATCGAAGAAGAATCATTTATCCCTACTGATATTTTAACCATATCAGCAGTTTTTAATTCACCCAAATCAATAGAAAAACACTCATAAGTATCTGCTACATATGCAATAACTCCTCCAGCTCTATAGTTGTTATTACACATATCAAAACTCCGATAGCCAGCTATTTGATACAAAGATACTTCAGTGTCATTAACCCATATTTCTGTCAAAACTATTACAGCGGGTATTATATCGAGATTAACTAGTTGAAATACAAATTTATCAAAATTCGCTCTTAGACTTCTTATATTTTGGTGCAAGACAAAGAACCTGCCACCATTAACTCCACGATAATTAAAAGTACTCAGCATTTTGTTAGTAAAGATAGGTTGAAGACTTACATAACTCACTCACAGAATGCTTACAGTTTCTCCAGGTCATCAGAGGATTTCAGAGTGATTACTTGATCATCCTCCTTCTTCCTCATGAGCATTGTCCCATGCCTTAGCCATAAATATTTGTACCCCTTTCCTTTCTTCGCAAGACGCGCGGCAGCGAAGAGTGTCCTCTGACCTGGACTCAGGCTCTCGTTTATGTACACGGGAGTATCGGACGCCAAGCCCAGGTACCGTGTGGAGAAGGTCCTTTTCACTCTCCTCTTATGAAGAATTTCTTCTTTTGTATGTCTACGGACGAATTTGACTATGATACCTCTCGTTCCGCTTTCGTGTCCCTTATTTCCCAATCGGTGGCATGTGTTCACCATATCGTCGGTTATTTTAACACCAAGGGCGTCCCCCACACTTTTCACGATTTCTAAGGTGTTTTCATTTGGTTGCTGGGGAATGCCGTGTATTTCAAGGTCATTAACGTGAGAGTATTGCTCTTGGTCGTCTAACCTCTTTTCTAATTCACTCACTCGAGATTTTAAGCCAACATTTTCTTGCCTAAGCAATTCTATCGTCGCTAAATATTCAGCAATCTGAGTTGAGTTTTCTTGAAGCACTTTAGTATTTTCATCTAATCTATTGCGCACAAACTCAATAGCCTTGTTCAAGTCCAATTCCATGCGTTTCCTGTCCTCTTTAGCTTCTTCTAGGTTAATAATATGAGAGATACTAGCAGTGTCCGTATCCGCCAGTGGAACTTCTGTCATGCTCTTACGTTTTTCCGCAGCACAGGTAGGACAACGCCAACTTTGCTCCTCAGCACTAATATACTCAATGTCCTCTTTGGACAAGTGAACACAACTTGCGTGACACTGGGTTTGGCATTTACTGCAGGTAATCCTTAGCTGGCGTTTAAGCACACTCGCATTACATACACTGCAATTAGCCATTTTAAACTGCGGTTTCAACTCAATATTAGTGACTGGAGCTTCTAAATTGAGTAGGAAGTTATCCTCGTAATTGAATGCACTTATACTCTGGACGCAACTGAACACATCACTGAGGCACCTGCCTGTCTCGAGCGAAGCACCAGCCCACGTCTGTCTCGCGTGGAAGCTCAACCATGACTGAGTATTTTCTTGTAAATAACTCTCTTAATTTATCGTTTCTGTCCGACTTGGACAGTGGAGTTTTAATACGTGGTTCTATACGTGCCACTTTAAAATATATTTATTCCGAATAAATTCAACTGATTCATGTGTGATAAAATGGAAGTTCTACATATTGAAATGAATGGCAGTTGCCTTTTTTCAAAATTATTATAATTCTTTGAATGTATAACGATTTCTGGGCTAATTCCTGTATGATTTTCAGGGGCACATTTTGAAATTTTCCTGAATTGGTGCCATTGAAATAAGGTGCGACTTTCGATAAATATTTCAGATTACTTGAGTCTCTTTTAAACTTAATTTTTATGGAGCGTATATATTTATTACCGAATGACTTAACCATAAATTAATATATCCTCAATCCAAATGTAATTAATAAAAAACTAAAGGTTATCAATTCTCAAAGAAAAATACTCAAAGTTAATTGATACTTAAAGTTCAATAAATGAAATCTCAGGCTTAAGTGTGAAAATTACTTGTAGCTCATTTCTCGAGCCAGCCTCCTTAAGATCCCTCCAAACAGCAATCAACTTCACCGATCAGGATATCTCCTAAATAAATTCCATGATTTGAAATCCAACGCTGCAACTAATGCATCAACTAGATCTCCGTCAAGATCCATCGTCAATGAAAACGGAAAATGTTATATTCCGAAATCCAATCCAATAAACCTTGGACCTCGGATTAATTATAAATCTCACATCTATTTCCTTTTCTTAAGCGCTACTTTGAGTTTCACATTCGGATGAATAACACAATGTTAGGACTCTTGATACAGCACCGACCGATTTCCACAACAAATTTCTTTTATTTTTTCCATCTGCGAAGTATGATGACTCACCGCTGTTCCGTGACTCCAGCAAAAAATACGAATTTAACACATTTTTCAGTCGCAAAAATCTCCAAATTTCATTTTTATTTATTATTTTTCTTGGAAACAGTTCATATCCTACTAATTATGTTTTATTTAGATGAAATTTTTATCGATAATAGAATTCTACATTAATTTGTATCATATTGCATTCAAATTTATGTTAAATAACATTGAATGTCTATAAAATCAGTCCATAAATTATAATTATTTGCATTTCCATCTCGGTATCCTGGAATAAGTCATAGTGAAATAAACGTAGGATGACTTTCACGTGAATTGGTGCGTTAGAAAATCTCCAGGCAGCCTAAGCTAAATTTCAGTGAATATATTAAATGTAACAGACGAATGGAGGCGAGGGCAAACGAGTAATTGGGCGAAGATCAATTTGATTTCAGAAAGGGGAAGTCAACTCGTGATGCACTAGCAATAATGAGGTCCCTCGTGGAGAGGAACCTAGAATACGACCAGGACGTATATGCGTGTTTCGTGGATTTTGAAAAAGCGTTTGATAGGGTGAACTGGGTAAAGTTAATGGATGTTCTCAAGAGAATAGGTGTAGATTGGAGGGATAGACGACTGATTCGTAATCTGTATATGGCCCAGACTGCGCAAGTGAGGGTAGCGTACGGAGAATCCGGGTGGGCAAGCATTGGCCGAGGTGTGAGGCAAGGCTGTCCTCTATCGCAGCTGCTCTTTAACGTGTACGCTGAAGAGATGGTAAGGGAAGCATAGGATGAGTTAGAAGCTGGAATAAAAGTGGGAGGAATGATGTTCAAATCAGTGAGATTCGCGGATGATCAGGCGCTGATTAGCCAGTCAGCAAGGGGGCTTCAGGCTCTAGTGGATGCGTTATACGAGCGTTGCGAGGAATATGGGATGAGGATTAATCACAAGAAAACTAAGGTAATGCGGTTTTGTAAAGCATCACGAGCGAGGAATGTGAGACTTAAGATAAAGGTGGGTGGTGAAAAACTTGAGCAGGTTGAGCAATTCAACTATTTAGGCATTACGTTAGAGGAAAATGGATGCAGTAGTAAGGACATCAGGAAGAGAATTGCATTAGCGAAGGAGGCGTTCATGAACAGGAAGGAGCTTCTAAGAGGATCGTTATGTAAGAGCTTAAAGAAAAGGTTAGTGAAGAGTTTGATCTGGAGTGAGTGATCTGGAGATCTCTACGGTACGGAAACGTGGACACTGAGGAAAGAAGACGAGAGAAGATTGGAGGCATTCGAGATGTGGGTATGGAGAAGAATGGAGAGGGTGAAATGGACGGAGAGGAAAAGGAACGACGAAGTGCTGGATATGGTTGGCGAGGAGAGGCAGCTTTTAGATAAGATACGGAGGAGACAGAAGGTATGGATGGAGTTAGTGCTTAGTGGTGAGGGGATGTTGAAAATGGTGCTAGAGGGTAGAATGTTAGGGAAACGAGGGAGGGGAAGGAGAAGAATAGGATTTTTAGATAGATTGAAAGATAGTAGGCCTTACTGTGAGTTAAAGAAGGCAGTGCTGGAAGGAAAGGGAGGCTCCCAGATCACTTCTTGCGTACTTCATGGAAACCTACCTTAATCGGTAGAATACTATAATAATAATAATATTAAATGTGACTCCAAATGCCATACGGATAGCCTGCTATTGTTCCTATAGAAACCTCAGACCTAAAATTTTGTGTCCCAAAATTTAAGCCGTTCCTATCTCTTAATCTAAGGTGTCATGGTCTTATGAAGGACCCACCCAACATAGTTAGGCCATTCAGATTTTTTGGTGTCAGATTCTCCTATCACCGTTTTATTCGTGCTGCGCGCAAGGAATGACACTGGGCAAGGGAGGGCATGGTTCCCGTCGCGGGCGGCGGAGGTGTGAAGATGAAATGATGCCGTATGGAACCAAAACCTTGGTACATGCTGTGATTTTAGGAAACTTCGCCTAAGTTTAATTTTTATTGATAAAGTTATTAAAAAACCATGCTTGAATCTCATTCATTAATTACTCAATCCCATTACCTCTTCATTTTTGTCCCAGAAATAATCTCTTCGTTCGCCAAAACAATGGAAATATATCGTTTGCCAAACTAATCGAAAAAAATTACCCCTAGATAATTTCCCTCTGCCAAACACGTCCGTAAATGGCCTGCAGGATAATATATACAGATGCAGATGATAGTTGTATATGATAGTAGATGTATCGATAGTTGAATCCTACCTTGCATTTGAACAACGCTTGCTATCATCAATTTCGGAAGTCGACGACCGAAAAGTCCAATTTGCTCCTGTTTTAATGAGCTCTTCTCCATTCTATTAAATAAAAATCCCAAATGTTGTGCCCTTTCTGGAATGATCCTACATAATTCGTCGGTCGGGGAAGTGACTGTGTTTCTAAGGTATTTCAAAATTTTAATTCTAATTCACCCTTTAATGTCTTCACACCTATTTTGTAAAGGACTTTGCCTCGCGATTTCAATGTAATGATGAGTTTGAGGTATTTTTCTTTGAAAAAGTTTTTAAATAAGTGTATACAACTATTATTTTCTCCATTTAATCTATACGGAGAGAAAAAGCAACGATGAAGTGCTGGACTTGGTAGATGAGGAAAGGCAGCTTCTAGATGAGATACGTAGGAGACATAAGTTATGGATGGAACGAGTAGTTAGCGGTGAGAGGATGTTGAAAACAGTGTTAGAGGGTAGAATGCTAGGTAAACGAGGGAGAGGAAGGATGAGGTTGGGATTTTCGTATATAATGAAAGGGAAAAGGCCTTATTGCGAATTGTAGTGGGAAGTACATTGAAGAAGGGGAGGCTGCCAGAATACTTCTTTAGTATTCCATGGAAAATACTTTAATAAATAGCCAATCTGTTCTCGCACTTAATAACAAGTTATCTCAAATTTATTCTTAATTGAAAAATTGTTAAAGAAAATAGAGAGATTTTAAGTGTCATGCTCAATTCCGGGTAATCGGGCTACATTAAACAACACGGCGCACAGTGGTTCAAAATCGGTCGAAAGTCATTTTTTCAAAATTTTGGAGGAATTTTTGAAAGTACTATTCGTATTCCACACTATATGATCTATAATATAGGTTAGTACTACGACTATTTCGTGGCTCATTGTAGTTTGTAGAGCTGGACAAACATGAGTCCTCCGGAATAAAAACGCCTGACGCGTAAAATCACTCATTTTTAGAGAAGTTCACCCTCATAAAAAAAAAAGGTTTCAGATAATTTATGATCATTAAAAAAATACAGAGCATAAATTGGTACCTTTGCGTAGAAATACTGGTGATTTGTTTTTAATTTCCATAGTTTTCTAGTCGGAAATGAAAATGTTTAAACTTAATGCTATTTTACTTGAATTTTATACAAAAATATATACTCCGCGGCATGTTTACAAAGAAAAGAAAAAAGAAAATAACATTTATTTCGTATTGCTGAGGATCATTACAAAGCTCAAAAAAGATACTTAAGATTTAGAGTGTTGCATCAAAGGAGTTAATGTGTGAAGCGGATCGCTAATTGCTAAGAGCAAAAAAACCTCCCATTATAGAGCTCAATGAAAAATTGCAAGGTTACCAAACACCCATTGACTTCCAATCAGGGTCTTCCTCGTGGTATGTTATGAGTTTTTTGCATCACATTTTGCTGCCAATTATTGCAGGCTGTATTGGTAAAAGCGCAAATGTATTTGATATCTCCCTATAGAGGTATAGATTGTGATCAATCGTTGGAAATTCGAAGAATCGATATTCCGAGAATTCCGATTCCAAGAAATTCCGATATCTTATAAGCGTATTTTTCTTATGTTTCTTCTCTAATATTCCGCCAACTTAAGCTAATGGCATGTTTCTCCTCTGTAAAAAAATTGGACGTCTCATAAATTGCCTCGAGAAAAATTTTATCGGGATCGGGACCCGGGATCTTTGACGTGAATTTTTAGTTAGTTGTAAATTAAGCTAATGCAAATGACTTTTTCTGATGCTAGGACACTTCGAGCATACGATTCACGCTCTCATGTCAGTTATGGTGTGTTGGTGGTGGTTTTTGGGCCTTCACGATTCGCATTATTTCCTTGCTTTAAATAGATATAAATAGATGGCAGCGAGGTAAGATCGCCTGCCAAAACAGAGGTCACAACTGGGCAGGTTGCTCCTACCATTGTAGAGCATGGTAGTTGGTACACGTACTGTTGTTACCTTGTTGAAAACCCCGATGTAAAAGATCAAATTTGAGCTGTTTTCGGTGCTATGGTAATAAATTAAAAATATATAAAGATAAAATAAATAGGCATTCGGAAATGTAATTTTCCCCCATATTATAGCATCATTATAGCTCTTGGGAAAATTTTCGGTCCTTCGTTTTAACCTCCAAAATTTTGTGATAATTTGAGAAACAAAACGATTTTTTCCCAAAATGATTCGAAATGTGTTGGGTATTTCGATAGTAATTTTTAAGTATATGTTTATGTATCATACATATATTTTCCTGAAATTAGCTGAGTAAACTATTTTGAAATAGCAAATGATATTCATTCTAACAAGTTAATTTCTTTCTAAATAGCTATTACATTTGCCTACGTTCCAGCACTGTTGTACGTTATAATAGTATTTTGTAGATATTGCATTCGAGACATGTATAAGTTCGTAAGTATTATGAAAATGGCTTAACGAGATAAATATACGTATATGAGTCTATAATACAGATCTCATTGATGATAATTTTATTTTCATGTTAATTATCAAAAGTGTCTATCGGAAGCTCTTTTATATAGTCGCTTTTTTTACTCATAAAGTTAATTGAAAAATAGCAACATGACCAACGCAACTAATTAGTTATTTTAGTGGCGACTTCTACTGGACTAAATTAAATGAATACAAGAGTTTATCGCTATATTTTTTTATGCAGAATGCGTTGAAAGCGTACTCCTCGTGTAACGAAAAACCTAAAAGTGAATAATCTTGAAAATTCCGAGCTTACCGAACTAAATACAAAGGAGCGGGAATTCACGTGCGTAAATAGTGTACGAAATTGATTTTAGTTGAACATTTATCGGGTTCCATTCCATCCTAGATAGATTCAGGGTAGGATTTGAAGGGGGGTGACCACTGACCAGGGTCATGATCCACCCCCTACATTTCATCAAATTTTTAAAATTTGTATTACTTTAATAGTTTTTGTATCATTGTAGAGAGTAAAGTGATAATGGGTAAAGTTTGGCTACAAGTCCCAAACGTGAAGTTTGAGTTGTATTTATCACAGAGAGTAGCACTCCCTACGGTAAAAAAAAACTAAATTATATTGTAGAATAAAATGTCTAAAATTGTTCTTAAGAAAAAAATGAAATTTTACGCTCCAAAATGCATTAAAAATGGGTATTTAATAAACTTTTTCACGGGAGAACGGGTTGGAAAAGTATTCTATACTACCCGGACCCAGGACATGACTCCCTCCAAATTTGATGCTGATCCCTCCCCTAGTTAGGTTCATAGTGATTTGGGTTAGATAAGTCCATACGTTTCAAATGCTGACTCTTATGTCACCTCTAGCTGATGACTAATGAAATTGACCGACGTACTGTCCTGTAAGACATTTAAGTCGAACAATTATTCCGTCGGTTGGCACTAATTAGTGGAGTCAACTGTAAAACTTCAGCATGGAACCAATTCCATCCAGTAATGGACTCGCAGGAAGCATTCATCAGCTCCATTCATACATTTTCCTCAAGTTATCGATTACGGAAGCGGTTGTTTGGAATAACAATAAGTTAAATAAAGAGTTGAATTAAAAAAAATACAAAAAACTCAATGATTTCAAACGATGGCTAACATATGTTCGGCAAAATGCGACTACTAATTATGATGAAGCTTTGATGACGCGCATAGTTAAAAGTTCCGAATAGCTGAATAGTTTCGAATGACTCCACCACTTTAATAAATCCCGCTCTAACGGTGCCTTTTCGCGACGAATTAAACATTTGAAATTTAAGCCATCATTTTTAAATTTTCAGGACACGGAGAATAGGCCATTCAAAATTTGCTTGTTTATGTTTTGTTTATTACCTCATATTTTCTCAAAGGTATAATTTTAATGTTTGGGATATATGCAGTTGTTGAATAATTTTGCCATATGTGCCCTGAAATTTTCAAAGTGATAAAGTACTTTTTAAACGAGTAATTTGTAGAGAATAAAGGCAAAAAATAATCGCTTTAACGTTGAGTTTGGGGAAAATTAGACTCATAACTTATATTTTCCTCCACTTTTTCAATACAATGTCACAATTTCATGAAGTTTCGACTCCAAAAATAAACATATATATACTAAAATCTGCAAATTTTGGTTCTTTATAGTTGAATTTTTCGTTGCCATTACTTACTTTATGAATTAAAAACTGCATAATTGTGGCGTGATGAGACACAAAAGATACACCTTGACTAAAAAAACACCTTAAAATATATCGACACAACTACTGGAACGGTTTCTGCGATTGCTTGCCAAAGTATTTCAGAATCTAATTATCATCTCCCTCATGGAGAACCTGTTTATGTGCTGTAATGAGCTTTTCCTCATTAACTTACTTGTATATTTGAATTTAAAACGTAGCAGTGACGTAATTAGGAATATGATTTGGGGGGGATGAGGAGGGTTAGTGGGGCTTTATGAAAATTTTTGAATAATAACATGCCTGAAAATATATTTAAAATCATTTTTGTTCTTAAAATTTAACTTTAATCAGATATTTATTATATATGAAATCCAGAGAAGATTTTTAAATATTTTTTTTTATTTCTCTAAGGCTTTGGGGGGGATACATCCCCTTATCCTCCCCCCCATAGTTACTCCACTGATATGCAGTATTGCATAGCGTTTTCATTAAAAAATAGAGGTCCAATCGCCGCTATTACTCCTCGAGCATTACGGTTAAGGAGACTCATGTTTACACCTTATCCCGAGATAATATGCCCCCTCAGTTGAGCAAATGACTGTTTAAACCGTTGTCATTCCATTCACGAGTGCATTTTTTGTCGTCCCTCACGGTTCATGATCGTTTGCTCCCGTAGAAAAAACTCCGCTGTCATTTCGTCGCTTGCTTTTTTTACTGCGCGCATGTCAACTGTTAATCGGTCGCTGCATCGCTCCAGCGGTTGACCCGAAAGGTTGCAACACAGGGAGAGGGTCAAGGTCTCCTCCACTCGAGACAGCGGATCAACACGCGTGCGCGGCCTTGTTATATTCTCCCGGCATCCCGCTCCGTATCTTGACTTAAGTGGGCGGTGGCCTTCGGAGACTTGAACGCCCGTTACAAGACGCGCAGCATCATAGATAGCCCACGGTGCAATATGGAAATGATGATGTGGGTGAACTCTACCATCAACAGAGTAACGTATACGCCCATACGCCTACCTTGGGCCTCTGGTCCCAGCATATCGTAGCAACTCAGACGACGCGCAGTTTTTTTTGGTGTAGGTTGCTAAGTTGTAGAGTGAATGTTATTTACGCGTAAATTTCAAAATATAACCTTCTCATATAACATCTAGTACCACGATCCTAGGCACTATTGCCATGGGAAATCTGGAACCCGGATAACGTAGTGATTTGCGCAGTAGCCCCAGGCCCGTGCTGGACCCCTTCTAAGGGCGGTGGACGGCCATAGCCAGAGGGCGCCAGCACTATGCTGGGGGAGGATTACCGGGTTGGGGGCATGGAATATAACAAATAAATTTTGAAATTTTAAACTTTTCCCTCTTGAAATCGAATTGAATCTTACCAGATTGAATCATATCAATGTTAATTATTGTTTTCTTTACTCAAGACGGTGTCAATTATGTTGTTAAATGAGACATCATTGAAATTAAGTTAACTTCTCAGTGTTGGTATTCCGACTGTAAATTTGTTAGTTTCGGAACAGGAAAAAAAGAGAACAGGAGAACAGCGCCAAATATTTCCATGCTGGAGGGCGCACCGGGATACGTCCCGGCGGCCCAGCACGGGCCTGGGTAGCCCGGAAAGCCAAAGGTCTGTGATTCGACTCCCGATCAAGGGGAATTTTTGCTCATTCCAATTCATGTATCACCTTCTCACTTTAGTGACGGCTTTCGGGCGTTCCTCCAAGTAGTTTGTCCGAAGCAGGGATGGCAAGTGAAACAAAACTAAAATGTTTCTTTCGACCTGAAGGGAAACGAAAATACGAGCCTGAGGTTTAATTTTGACCCGGGTCGAACCTTTACTCCCGGGAACGAAACAAAATTAATCGAAACCCTGCTACTCACAGTTAGGTTTTGATCCCAAAAGTTGAATGGAGGGAAAAAAGAGGAAATAGTTTAGACCCATTTCAGGACAGAATGTGGAAAGATCGTAAAATTGATAAATAGTGATAAAATTATGAAAATCTGATAACGAGCTAACCTCGCCATTACGCGATTTGGCATCATTCAGTTTGGAAAGTTCATGACGAACTATACTCGTTTCAGCGCAAGGAGATAATGTTTTTATATTGCTTTGGCACATTACTGACATGCATACTTACGGAATGTTTTGAATAAATGGGACAGCCGTTTAATTGGGGCAAAATGTTCCAGTGCCGAAGACCTTCGCCTCCAACGGAAGCGTTTCCCTCTTCATGCGATGCATCCTTTGTCCTCGTCCGCTTGATTTCCTTCCGTCCGACTTCAGCGACGTTCGAAAGGAACTAAATACTTCGCGCAGTTGGCTGAAATCGATAAAAGCAGGACAAAAACCTCAAAAATGTTTTTTTTAGTACGAAATTCAAAAATTTGCACAGCTGTGGTCATTAGATTAGTGCATTTTAATTTTTGTTGCCATTAAATTACTACAAAAGGTGTGGCAGTAGTTGTAACATGCTGAAGTTTTTGGGAACATGGTGGAATATTTTCGAAATTTTTGCAAATTTGAGGCCAAAAAATTTGTTTAAAAAAAGCCTATGAAAAACTTATGGCGTCAATACATGAACTAATTTATTGGCAACAACTGTGCAAAGTGTCGAACTCCGTTCTCAAAAAATTCAGTTTTGAATTTTTGTCCAGCTTGTCAGCCCACTGTGGGTCGGTTAGACTGCAGGCTGAAAAATAGCTGACTGAAGT
Organism: Ischnura elegans; assembly: GCF_921293095.1. Lineage (NCBI taxonomy): Eukaryota > Metazoa > Arthropoda > Insecta > Odonata > Coenagrionidae > Ischnura > Ischnura elegans. The sequence continues at coordinate 62,572,139 of NC_060251.1, forward strand.
TGTCAGTTTGTGTAATAGTGGTGCAATTATGGCGGTAAGTAAAAATTCAGGGCATGAATTAATTAAACCGTCCACATGATGGCTTCCACGTAGTCTGTAAGTTTTGGAGCATGGGGACAACATAGAGGAGGCCCAATTACATATACAAGAGAAGACTCATTTCTATTGCCACTTTGGTCGCAATTGAATCGGTTTTCAAAAATGTCCGCAGCGCGGTGATAAGCGCGATGCGATCCACTTTTTTCCAATACTTTGCGTTACAATCTTTGTAATTGCGAGGAATAGAATTGAATAGTTATGAATTTGATAAATCACGTCATCATGAATGTAAATTTCGGTTGACACCCCTAATTATACATTATTTCCCCGAATATTTCTGAAAGCCGATTAAAATGCCACCGAAGTGGCAATGGAAATCAACCTTCAATGGTTTGGAAATGGGCCTACTCTACGCATACCTATGGTACATGGAGGTCTGAAATGGACTAAATTTCCCTGTGGCTAGGCTCCGCGATTCGCATTTTGCTTGGTCTTCAGAAGGTCGTGTGTCCTCCTTCCAAAAAAACTTGGGCCCTCCTATCAGTCACAAAGATATTTGAGATGAACTCTAGTGGAAAATAGGGTAAATATAGTTTAACTTATTATTACTTGAGTAAAATATAAAAGTGGTAGACAAAGCTCGGGGACACAATCTCTCTATTTTCTGCCTCGTTTGATGAGTGGATTACCGACGAGCGAGGCAAAATAGAAGGATTTTTATGGATGTCGATAATGCCCTCTCCTTTTTCGAACCTTACCACTCCATTACAAGAAAAAGATTGCCGTGCACATCTTTCGTAAGTGTTATCCTTACGTGTTCATTATTCCATTCTCATTCATCTTGATTCACACTTCCCGTCTAGTTTTTTTTCCAGAATATCATTTACCCGCCCTCGCCATGCGATATCATTTTAAGTAACCTTGAGATATTTCTCAATATTTTTTCACCCCGTTCCTCCATCCCTTCGTCACAGTCACCTTTTAACAACGAAGCATTATCAGTTCCTTCATCTTTACTGTTATATTTCCCTACAGTATTCTTATCAATTTTAGCCCGAAATCTTTTATGTCCAGAATATCAGTAGGTTTTCGCAGGTTTTTCATGCCCCCTTCTTGTCTGGGCGTTTTTCCAACACGGACGAAAGTCAATATCCATTGGTCTTTCCCAAGTTTGCGCACGTCTTTTTACACTTGGTAAATGCAATTTGTTCACTTCGAATTTTGATTCTTAAAACCGTGCTTCTATGTCTCTTTCGTCACAATTGACTGCATTTAATTTCATGTGCAACTTGACAATGCGTTAACCTGCAAATATTAAATGTATGACGAGGGTTTCGATGGAAGATGGGACTTTCTAGTCTCGATCTCGCCCAATAAAGTCGAATTACTATTATTAATATTGCGCGCCTCCTCTTTTCTCTATTCTACTGAACCCATCCAATTTTAAGATTTAATTGCTTATGATTTTTCTTTCTCCCGTACTGTAGTGTACGCATTTGAGAGAGAAATAAAAATAGTATCAACAAAATGACGTTCATAATGAATCGGTTTGACGAATAAATTGATTTAAATTAGTGTACAAATATTTCATGACAATAATATTAATCAACTTATTTGTACAGCAAATTCCTTAAGAACGTAATAAATGGGGTTTGTAACTAATTCAGTCCTTAATTTCTAAAATTTTAAGCGCAGGAACGCAAACCAACACATTTAATCCACACAATTTACATATAAGTGTATTGGAAGCAAAGGGGTACAAGTAATTTCTTTTTTCTACACAAAGTTAGGCATAGAAATTAGATAAAGAAAACAAACTACTTAGATCAATTAAATGTTTAGAAGTGCATTTGATTCTCCACTCGATGATAGCACGGAACAGAGAGTCAAGAGACTCAATCGTATCCCTTATCAACCAATTTTTGTATATTTCTTCGAAGAATTAACTTCATCTTACTCTGTTTCGAAAGAAAATACCCCTCTTGCATAAGCTTCTCCCTAAAACTTCCGATTTTTTTTACATTTCGATATAAAATTTACATTGAGGAATCATGTTGTACCAAATATTAAAAAATTTGACACGACCCAATTTTCCCTGAGAGATACGGGAACCCCACCCAAGCGTAAATTAATCACTGACGTAATTTATGTAGTTATACGATAGATAGACTGACACAGCTCTTTCCCACACTTTCAAGGACTGGTTATTGTAACAGACCATAAGGTTTTATCACTACCTTGATTAATCACCACACTTCTGTGTATGAACGAATGGAAGACGTTAATAAACGTTAAGATACATTTCCTCTTTGTCGGTGCTCTCTCCTCAGAGAGGTCGTAAGAATCTGTCACCTAAATCACGCTTGATTACAAGATCACTTTATAGGGTGAAGAGATAAAAGGCATTAAAAAAAGAAATAATGTGGACATTATTTTCATTCGGAAATAGAAGTCTGATGTGACATCTCACATCGTAGCTATTTGCAATGCGGAAAACAGCTATGTTTCTAGTGTTTGCGTGGTGAATCAATATTTTAGAGATGCACGTTGATTTTTTCTTCAAATTATTACCCACATTTAATGGCGAGTGTCACTTTAGAGTTCCTAAGACAATACTCCATCAAGTGACCTCTAAATTCAGAGTGCCTTACCCTCAGGCGTAAGCAGGCGTAAGCCATATAAGTCGGAGCGATCCAATGCCATTACGTCAATGGTAAGCAGGACTGAACTTGTATTATCATAATTTAGTTCAAGGTACTTACTTTCACATACCCCTATGAGAATCCATCATTCAATAATAGATATTCAGATTTTTTCTCTCGGCATCGAAGAGCATTGGCGAAGGATGCGTTAATGAATAGGAAAGACCTGATGAGAGTATCGTTGAGTGAGGTCATAAAGGTTAGCATACAGTAGGATTTGGAGCGTGGTGCTCCGTGGCAAGGAAGCATCGATGCTGATGGATGAGGACGAGAAAAGACTAGAGGCCTACGAGATATGGTTTGGTACGAAGAGAATTGCCTACGCAAAGGATCACCTCGCGTGAGAAATGGAGGCACTACTATACTACTTGAATTTTCAATATTTTGTTTTCTTTAATGGAGCAAAGTAACTGTGTTTTTATATTTCGGGGGGGGGGGGGGGGGTCCGGAAATATCCCCTCGCTACGTTACTGCAAAGGAGAAATTCATTATTAGGACAAAGCTAATAAGAGTAAGAATAAGCTAACACATAACAATATCAAACAATGTCAAATAACACTTTTATCGATTTTTTTCTCTCAAAATTTCTAAGATATACATTCTTAACCAAAACAAAAAATAATAAAATGTAAATAATAACTTGTAATAAAAAAACACACAGAGTAATATTTCACTTCCAAAAAAAAGTTGTGGAAAGTGCGTTCCGGCACTACTAATTTTGCCATGACGTCACTGCAGAAGACTAATCTGGGTGAATAAAATAACTTCGGCCATTAGCTATCCAATAGAAGCTACGGATTTTTTTCAGGCGTTTCATCAAATTTACTTACGGATTTTGAGTGATAAATTTCAAGGTCCTTGATTAAGAAACACGCCAAAAGTACGCCGATACGCTATTGGTTGAGATATTTCGAGGTCTATTTGGTCGGTGCCCATAGAAGTATTGCATTCTATTACAGCTAAATTATAAATACATACTTGTCTTTGTTAATGATGTGACCGTCGAGTATGCTTTTCTCTCGCATCAGTTTAATAGGGTGGTTTCCTATTATTTTTTTATTGCCTAAATCGAAAGATTATTACTCCTGGAGAACGCATTTCACGCTTTTAGAATTTTAAATGACGATATCTATTTTTCGCGATAAAATTAAAAGTGAAAATTTTCAAGCGCGCGAAAACGCGACGGGTAAGTATGAATGCAGGGAAAACTCCCTGTGACGTCGTTCTGGTTCCCGCTGCCGCAAGTGGTGCGAGGCTATGAGCGCTGATACGACGTTGGATGCTAGCAGGTAGCAGAGTACCATGCTAGCTGGTAGCGCTTGGCTTAAATAAGGATTATTCAAACGAAGAAAACTTTCCGACCTTAGGCAGTTTTAATAGGTGATTAATAAGATATGTTTCCCTGAGCTCTGTGCCTCATGCATGCATTGGTAACCTCAGATGATGTAAAACTCCTATCTACTCGTACAGAAACTAGGTCCCTGTGTCGTCACGTGGAGTGGCATCGCATGGGCGCCACTCTGGCCTTTTTCAAATGCAGTTAAAATTGACCATTACCATTCGTCTAAACTGGATTAATAAAACCAAGTAATTTGTACATTATGAATACACTAATGGTGGGTAACGAATCACAATCAATGCCTTTCGTTTTTTTTTTGATGAAGGAAACTACCCTATTGCTTATTTAGAGCACATGAAACCCATCACATTAGTGCCGAAGCAAAATTTAACCATCTTACACTCCTTCCTCTGCACTCAAAGAGGGAAAATGAGCGAGAATTACCAAGTGTAAAGTACTCTTAGGACAAGTAACCCCAGTGGCGGATACAGATGGGGGGCGCGCGCCCCTCCCTTGCGGCCCCGCCCGTATTGCCAAACATTGCTGAATCACAATTATAACTTTTTTATATCGTTAGATGGGATTGTCTTGCATATGTGTGTAATAAATTTAACTTAAATTTTATTAAACTCTGCATGTGACTAGATTATTTTTATCAGAATAAAAGTAAAGGTAACTCAAGAAATCTTTTGCGACCCCCCTCTCCCTCGAGTTTTTTCTGTATCCACTACTGAGTAGCTCACAGACTCAATGATTCAAGGAAAATAGAGAATTGAAAGAAATGAGCAAGAAACATTCCCATTCCCCATGGCCGTGCTCTTTACTGGGCGAAGAAAGGAAGGCTGCCCAGATAACACATAACATGTAATACACCTGTAATACAGCTGTATTACATGCATTATACATGATGTATAGCTGATGTATACATCTGTAATACAGCTGTATTACACGTGTAAAAGTAGCTCAAAAGTCCTGCCATACAGCTGTAATACATGTGTATTACAGCTGTATTTTTCTGGGAAATACAGCTGTAATACACGTGTATTACAGCTGTATATGTACATATACAGCTAATATACATGTGTATTACAGCTGTATATCCTATGTATGGATACATCTAAATTATGTTTCTTGCTCAATAGTATTCATTAGCTGACCTCATTATCTTAAATATGCTGATTCCTCTAATATTAGCTGCTCTGGGAATTAATAAAGAATTTTCTCTTACTTATAAAGGCAGTCAATGGAAAAATTACTAATCTGACTAAACCTTACTTACGCTCTGTATTTCTAATTTCACTTGATCACACATCATCTTACCATAGCTACTCTAAGTAGCAGCTGTACTAGTTCAAATGCAGAGGCCCTCAATCTTCCTTGATAAAACGTGATGGCCATGGATGGGGAAAGATGGGGCTTTGGGACGTTAGTAAGCACCAAAATGGAGTGAATCACAACAAATTTAATCGAAAAACACAAAACACACACATGTGTGCAAGCTCGCTCATTCACCTAGCAGATTTTCCATGGAGACAGATTTCCGCGTAGGTCTCAAGCACGTACACACTGAGGTTGACGAAGTTTACACTTATGCCAGTGACCCTCTCACACAAATAAAATAGGCAAAAGCCAAAAAAATAAAAAAACGCTCGCCCTCCAGTCACGTTCCTTGCGGATTTGTTTCAAGGAACATATTTTCGCGAGGCAACCACGCACACCAACAAAATCGGTTAAAAAAAATCAAATTAAAAAAATGAAAACGGGAAAACCCTCACTCACGCTCTCCGCCGATATTCTCTAGGATACAAATTTTCTCGCGGGATTTTTTATTTTTCCATTTATAGTTTTTAATTTCATTGTTTTTTGCCTTTTTTTTATTTGCGTGAGAGAGTCATTGGCGTAAGCGAAAGCTTCGTTAACCCGAGTGGAAATTCGCTCCTTAGACCAAATCCGCGAAGGGCGAGCCTGTTTTTTTTTTTTAATTTTGTTTGATTTTCACCCACTTCATTAGTGTGAGTTGGTAAATGCCGTACGCAAAAGCTTCGTAAACCTGAGTTGCTGCGTGCTTGAGACCTGTGCGGAAATTTGCTCTCTAGGTCAATCTGCTGAGTGAGCTTGCACGTATGAATGTGCTCTTGTGTTTTTAGTTAAACTTTGTTGCATTATACCCCATTGACGTCCTTACTGACTTCCCAACGCCCAATCATAACCTTACTGTCCCTTCGATTGTGCCCCGTATGGCATTGGGAAATTCATTTTCTTTCTACTGTTTAACGGGCGTTGACCGTGAATTCATTTTTATGAGAATGGAGGAGGTTAAGTCAGATATCTAGAGAAGAGTATAACGTCATACAATGTAATAACATACCTTCTAAAATCATCACGAAACAGTCACTCCGCTCGATCACTTGTATTTCATATCACTTACGCAAATAAAGTTGGCGGGGGATTAATTGATCCCAAAGGAATTCGCTTGATGATGGCCAAAGAAACTTTTTTCAATACTGAGGCAAGAGTGCGATTGACTTTTTGTAAAGAAGAGCGAATGACAGTGGTTACAATTCGAAAACAAATTGACGTATCATTGAGGGAAATATTGCTGAATCAAATTTTAATTTCCTGTCCAGTGGACCGCAGAAGTTAATGCGCATTATCCGACGTTCAAACACTCAGAGCTACTGAATTTCCAGGAGGCAAGCCTCCGCCTATCGCATTTTGGTTGATTTTTCAGGAAGCCACGTGCTCTTCGCTCTCATCCCCCAAAATACCTCAGCCTCTCAGTCGCAAAGATATATGAAATGAACTCTATACATATAAAATCGTGGAATAATGCTATATCCATGATTAACACACAAATGGTAATTTCAATAGCCGCAAAAAAATAAAAACAATAGCCGCAGTCTGGTTGACCGCATGCACTATAATGAGTCATGAATCGCACTCCATTCTGAAAAAATTTCACTTAAAAGCGCGATTTGCAATTTTTTTACAACATTCTTGATTTTTACGTGTTATTTCATGAGAAAATTGTCTAAACATGATGGAATAACTTCAATTAGCTATGTAACACTTAGCGTGACACTTGAAAAAAAGTAAAATACAATTAATACATTTCTTGAAACAACAGCAGTGAGGGAGGAAACCCCAAAGATGGAGTCAGCATTCACACCCCCTGAAAGACTTCACTCTTACTTCATTCGGCTGTTTTTGAGGGTAGAAATGCATTGAGGAAGAAGTTCAAGTTTGATGTGGCACGTTAAATTGCATACCATACTAATGCATTAAGGAAAAAAATTACTAAAAGAGAGTATCCCACTTTAATTTTGAAACTATTTTAAAGCATCAACTGAGTGTGAACAAAGATAAATGCATGAAATTCTACTAAATCATATCTCTAGCATAAAATTTTGAAAGCTCATGCACACATCAGGTATACACATAAGCAGGGACAGTCAGGAGTTATTGGGGGCCCTCCTTACCAGGGGATTTGGGGATCCACCCCCAGAAAATTTTAGGAAATCGCATGCCCAGAAATATATTTTGACGCTATTCTGGCTCTTAAAAACTAGATAAAAGTTAATATAGAATAGCAGCAATTTCATTAGAAAAACTAGGGTGAAAAGTGAGAATTTCATAGGTTATAAAATTTAAAAATTAATTATGGTTCGATTATCTATTTAGAGCATTTTTCTTCCTTGAAATGCAATGAAATCTAAAAAAAACCTAAAATATCATTTTCAAATAATCCTTTCAAAAAGCATCAGGTCTTCTTCCTCTATCATCTGACATCTTTATTTTCTTACCTTATCTTTTCACTGAGTATGCTGTAAAGGAAGCAACTAGTACATAGTTTTCTTTTTCGTTTGCTAACTGCAACATTCTTCAATTGAATAATAAATATATATTAGTAAACATTAATGGGATAAATAAAATGGAGTTGGTATTGAAAATTAATGCATGGAGGCCGAACTTTCACATATAACACCCAAGTGTTTTTTTGGAAAGAAGATGTGTCTCGTGGAAGGAGTTGGGGTTTAGATGCTGAAAAGAAGGGGTAGGAAGCAGACTACGTATTATCCCTTCCCACATTGTCTATACCCCAACTCTTTCCTTCCCAATTAAAACTTTCCTAAGTAATAGAGTTCTATAAATTCAATCTCTTCTATTGCTGATGAGTAGGGACAAACAAAACTCGCAAATGCAATAGAACGAATTTTAATGCGAATTCTGGGGTTTTCCCGCAAATACGCAAATTTCGTGATATTCGCAATTTTCATAATTCTTTCTCATGACCATGCTCCTCCCACGAAAGTTTTTCCAAGGCTCATGTTAATGCCACATTTTTCTGATGTATTGAAGACTTGAATATGTTTCTTAACTGATTTTCAAAATTATGCGTTAAAAAAACAGGACTACACTATGGGAATCAACGATTGTGAATGAGTCTTCAGCGAGAAATAACTGCAGGATATTTTCACCAATAGTATAAAAATGTTATGCTGCTCTAATTCATTGCTTAAATTATCCCTAGTCGATAGCATGAAAAAGTCAGGGCAACAGGCAACAGGACCCACTTTTAGGGTGACATCTTTATTTTTTTAAGGCTTGGTTACACGGTACATTAACACGTACAAGTTAATGCATGTTTGCGTGAATGATTTTGGTGGACCGGAACAGAACATGTATGAATATAGGAACCGAATTAGAACAGGTTTCACTTTCTGAGCATGCATATGCAGAAGTTGGGTGTTTACACGGTGCATTTTGGTGTTCATTCTCGTGTTCATACATTTAGATATTAACCTGTACATGTTAATGTATCATGTAACCACGCCTTTATATACAGTAAAACTTCGATTTTACGCACTTTGATTTTACATCAAGTCTCGTTTTTACGCAGCAAAACTCAAGTCCGGCCGGAAAGCATAGGGAATTGCAATGGTGAAACTTCGATTTTACATCTTTTCTTGATTTTACGCAGTTTTTCGATTTTGCGCAGCATAACCCCAGCCCCAAAGAGGCCGCTAATCTTGATTTTACGCAGTTGTCTTTCGGCTTTTTTTGAAAATCCGAATGGAGCAATATGAAAGTTAGGTTATTATTTCGTCTCAATGAATTGCAAAAATGAATACAGGAACGGTTGAAATGACGTCGCGCTGTTGAGCGTGAAACTAAAAACATCGCGAATGTAATTACTGCTTCCCCGTGCGCCCTCTCGGTAATATTTCAGGCTCCTTTACGAACGCGAATGTCGCTCTTAGTTCAAATTCGCCGTAGAAGGATATCGAAACCTAAAACACACGGTAATCGCCGTGTATGCATAACTACTTTTGATTAAGACGAATGATCGCCGGAGATATTAACAACATCACCTTTCGTTTATTATTCGACTATTTGATCGACGCTGTCTATAACATATTTATGGTAACTACAGTAGATGGTCGTTAATTCGGAATTAGAACTACGGAATAGCTATCCCAAGGCCCTTATATAAGGGCCATGAGCTATCCCTAACGGAAGGTTTTCTAGAATTTTGCCAACGCTATGTTTTCCGTCGCCACAGCGAAATATAACGGCGAAATGAGTCGTTAAAAATCCTCCCGTGCCAAACTTTTGGCTTCCGAGGTGATCCAAAAAAGATTGTCGTACTTCTAATATGGACTTAAGTCGATGGTGATTCAACACGATGGTAAAAGCAGCATGCATTGTCTCATTCCGCGGGCTAACCTCACATCTGTGGGACGAATGGAGGCGAGGGAAAGTTGCTTGCGAGGCGTGCTTATCAGAACCAACTCAACCTGTATCTCATTGTCAGTGGGTTTAAATTAAACATGGTTGGAACTTGAATAGCTATTAGCTTAACTCCGTAAGATGGCAAGCGTTTTTTTTTAACGGAACGGGAGTTTATGCCCTCGGAGAATAACTCGCGTCGTCAATCGTCATGTAATCATTGAAGTCAAATTCAAGATGTGAGTGATAAGGCAGTCCCTTTAAACTCAAGAATGGCTTAGTACCATTAAATCGAAATACAAAAAGTGTCCGGTGTTGTTATCAGATATGGGGAAGCAAAATATTACGTGAAGATGAGTCACACGGCTCGTGAGTCAAAGGTCCCGGCGCTGAATTTGCGGAAGAATGCCGACAGAGAAGCTATTCCCGGTAGATTCAATCTACTAATGCCAAAATTTCATGGGAAAATACTTTTTTAATGCGTAAAAATTATAAAGTGGGAAAATTGTTCCGGACTATTAATCATTTTTTACTCATCACTGGCGGCATGACGGTAGTTGCGCAGTTATTTAAATAGCTCACTTAAAAAAAGTGATCTCAACACCGGAAAAATCTGAATATCCGAATATCCCGGGTCCTGTGTGCTCCGTATTATCTATGGTATGCTATTAGGAAGGAGGTAACCGACAGCTGGGGTCATTAGCGCCATGAAGTAGGGGTTTGGGGGATAGGTACCCTATGTTGGCATTAGCCACGTTGTAATGATAAGCTCAAAAGGGACCAGGACTTAACTTCCCATCTGATGGACAGAGTGGTGCACTTGAAGTGCCCTCCACATTACACTCAAGTAGGGATAGGGCCATCTCTGATAAGTTTCTGCTACTGCCAGGACTTGAACCCAGGCCCACAGGGTGTAAAGCCTTTGTGATATATTAGCAAAATTTTATGGTATGGAAATAGTTATGACTAAGCCTTCTAATAATAACATTAACTCATTTGAGCAAGTGTTATCCAGAAAACTATACTCCTCCTCAATACCAACTCTTGATTTTAGTATTTTTCACACTTTGATTTTACACAGTGCCCATATTTCAGTCCCTCCAACTGCGTAAAATCAAAGTTTTACTGTAATCTTTTTTCACTGAGTATGCTGTAAAGGAAGCAACCAATGAAAACATAGAATTTTAAAATTTCAAAAAAACTTTGGTTCAAGTAATCTGAGTCTCTTTTTATATTAAACCTTCATAACCAATTCACGATCGGTGGGTTGCGTTATGTGGGGGCCCTTGGCGATTGCCAGCCTAGCCAGACCTCACGTGCATGTGAGTCATAAATATAAATTTTCTATACAAGGCTTTTAAACATAAGTGCATAGGGCTTAAAAGCCATTTTCAACCAAAAAGTGTCGCAAAGTTTAATAAAATAATCGTAAGAACAAATAATATGTTTGGCATGCGTCCGCCATATTTCTTAAGTAAGGCTGGTACAGCTTCACAGCACATCTTCAGCTGTACCAGCAATACATCTTGTTTTGTTCATGAAGTTAGCCCTAAGTCAAAAAATGTGATGTCACTTCCAGGAACTGGGGAAATTTAAGTTGTCAATTAAGAAATTTAAATTATGCCTAGCATACCCCTAAGTGGATTGGAATTCTCAATAGTTCTATCTAATAATGAGCATTAAAATGTGTCTAACCAACATCATGTAGTGACCTACTGTACCGTGTTTGTACTTGACCTTGATAAGGAATTTCAAAATTGTTCCCCACAAAACGAAGGAAAAACTCTTATCCTGAGGATTCTATAAAAATACATGCACAGTATTTTATACTCAGAAATTTTGCTGGCAAAATGTCATTCGTGAACATATGCATATCCATTAACATAAACCATGGAATAGTGTGTTTGACTGGTAGGAAAATAAAACCTTGTTTGAAACCATTTAAATGAGTGTATGATCAATTTATTCATTTGTACTCACACTTTCACAGTGTACAATAATCTTCCAGAATAATGTTACCGATTTAATGAGACATGATTGAAGCTACATACATCAAAAGTTAATTCCAAGGCATGAAAAATGTCCATCATGAATATTTGAGGCTGTTGATCGTGGAAAAAATTACTTTTCTTTCCTCAAACCACAACAAAAAATGCAGTGTGATTTTTTTCCCCTATATGATTCAAAACCTGAAATGCCATCCTTGATCATCACCAAAAATAGTGCTTACATAAAAAAGAACCTCATTTCTCAGAGAACATACAAACATTGAAGACAAAAGAACTGAATTCATAAGTCTTCATGTTATCAAAAGTTCTGATGATTAATTAATGATGATTACACTGGAGCCAGGGTGTATGTGCCAAAGAGTATATGCCACTATTATTCAAGGAAATAACAGCAGACTAGCTAGCGGCATACCTTTACCAATTCACCCACAAGTGCACATAAAAGTGCGAAAAATCCACAGAAGAAAAATGTTTCGCCTTTACCCGGATTCAAATTGCTTTGGTAGCTTGAATAGAAGAATACTTGGTTCAAAACAGGGATGCCCAGATTCATATCTTGGTAAAGGCAAACGATAGTTCCTCAATGGAATTTTCCCGTATTAAAGTACATACTACTGTGAACAGAGTTGTATTCTTAATCAATATCTAATTACTTAGAACTGAATCCTCATCAAACAATTTGCACAAAGTAAACAATCTATAAGGACAGCTACATAAATGAGAGTTCCTCTCCATTAAAACTTGTATGATGAGACATTCATGATATTTGACACTAGAAAAAAATATAAAAATACCAGCTTGCACACTTCAGGAGTCTAGAAATGAGAACAATATTGCTTCATAATTATCCCATACTTCACACAATGCCGAGATATTCCTTACTAAGCCTAAATGAGATAATCATGGGAAAGGGTAAGGACACTTGGAAAAAGATAAAAAAGAAAGATATCACAAAGCATGCAAGAGCAATTACAAAAAATCAATCAAGATAGCAAGCCTGCATAAGCAGAGTTTCACCTCATGAGTTATTTCTAAGATGGTAGAAGTTTCCCATAAAAAAAGACAAGCAGATCTTTGACCAAACCAGCCAAAATGAGCCAAACACGTATGCTAAGGTATACAACTTCATCTCACTTATAAGTTAATTGCAATGATGAAACAATTACAATGTAGTTTCATACTAAAAAGTCAAGTTCCAAGATGCAACACAAATTATCAATTCTAACTTCTATTACATAATGACCATAATTTCTTAATTTGCAAGTAATCCTTGCAATCATTAGAGCTTCTTGATAGGCCTCACTAATAGGTAATAGCCTTGAGTAATCAATTTTTCATAGAGGTGCCCAACCTGTTTTAGCTTTCGGCTTCATTTCCCATTGAAATAAATCTCAGAGACCAGAAGGTAAATACTACCAATGCGTCAGTATGGATATGAGAATAGGATGAAATCGACCAACATCAGAGTTTTTTAACCCCACATTTAGCCCGTGGGCTGTAGGTTGAGCACATCAGTACTAAAGCATATTTTTTTTTTTAATGACACAGGCAACTAAAAACCATTTGATGCGCTCACAAATAGTAGAATAAATAACATATATTGATAAAATATACGCAACTGCATCAGTACCTTCAGCTTAAGAAGTACCCTTCCCTTTCTTCATACACATTACATGATGTATGCTCATATTTTTCAAAATTTGTACAACACTAAGAGCTAAGAATTAACTTAAATACAGACTATATACATACCCTCCTTGATTTCCTCCAGGGAACATCAAGGCTCATCAACACCCTATGAACTAAATCAGCTCTTGTGCAGGCTTCATCTTGCATATCTTTCACAAAGTAACTGAGGAGATTTAAGTTTTACTTGCAACAGCTTTTAGTTCACTCTCTTGCGATGAATTTTTCGTTTCACTGGTATCAACATTTGTTTCTTCATCACTAATTCGGACTGCATACGCCATCCCTTCACCAACCACAAAACAGAAACATCACTCAACTTCAACAAATATAATGAAATGGCTACTTGAAGGCGCTAATCACCAAAATGCTGATGCAGCTATAATACACAACGTTTGTACACAACTATTGCATGCCAATAATTCATAGCATGCACGGATTTTTGTATCCTACACAACTTATCAACAAGACCAACATTACATAGAATATCAACAATTTCAGTCACATTAACATGATTTTTCACATTCATCCCAAAATGCCCACCACAGTTTTAAACACAATTAAGTCTTGTTCTCCCAAAAATTTTATTTCAAAGTTTATCTGCTCTTTAAAGGGAAATTTTATCTGAAAGTAAGGACAACATTCACCTTGAGAAAAAAACAGAGATTGTCAACATGAAGTCACAATGCATATTCAACATTGAAGAAGTGATGTTTCAGCCTTACTCGGCATCCACATTCACAATTAGCTAACAAATTCACATTCAGGTTTAAATAAGCATGCACACTGAAAAAGAAAACACATCACTACCATACCTTGTAGTAAAAGATCCCAATCAACAGATGCTTGAAACACCTCTTGTTGGAGCCAAACTTCGTAGTGCTGCTTGAATTCCTCAGTGAGCTCAACAGGACGACCAAGGACACTTGTGATGCAGTTATCAACAGGCTCAAATTCTGGATCCTTTAGAGAAAGTTTAGGGATAAGAGATACTAACCCACTAAGATGTCATTGTTCCAATTGTGAATGATTCATTAAATTGGCCATATATTTCCACAAACAATATCTGTTACAATTCTTAAAATTATTATCATTATTAGTCAATGAAGAAGAAGAATGATCTCTCCTTCAGAAATACGAAAGTCTTACAGGGTGGCGAGTGCTTGAAGGTAATCCGAATTATTCCAATTGGTTTTCATTCCAAAATGCTGATTCTGATTGGTTAACAACGAGATTGGAATTTGTTGTGTTTGAAAATTTTCACTCTGATGACCACATGAGCCTTCTTTGTGAGTAGGTGGAATGAAAATTTTCAAACACAGGAGATTCTCAACTCATTGCAAGTGATTGGAATCAAAAGCTTTGAATGATCATTGACTGGAATAATTATTTGTATGACAACAATGATTTGAACATATTGATTTATTATATTACTGGTGACTTCAGGCTTTATTTTGTGAAACCTCTCCATATTGGAAATAAAGGAATAAAATTTTGTAAGGTTCACTATTACAGTAATAGTGAACCTTACAAAATTTTATTCCTTTATTTCCAATATTGATTTATTCATAAAAGTATACAAAGCAACTGAACATGGAAGAAAATGAAGTACAGAAATGTGGGAAAATATTCCCATTATGAAATACAACTTAAGTAGCTTTCAAAGCCACAAAACCCTTTGTTATATGTATGAGTTGTGTTAACCAACGACATTAAGATGCATTGCAAGTGCCATTCTTGTATCATATCTCGCTCCCAACTCCTTTGATATTGCAGAAGAGAACAAAACGATAATAATATGTAATTTAATATGCCATAAACGATAAAATAACATCACATTATTGTGATGAGCCTAATACTAACAAGAACAACTACAACACTCTTCAATTGAATAATAAATATATATTAGTAAACATTAATGGGATAAATATAATGGAGTTGGTATTGAACATCAATCCATGGAGGCCGAACTTTCACATATAACACCCAAGTGATTTTTTTGGAAAGAAGATGTGTCTTGTGGAAGGAGTTGGGATTTAGATGCTGAAAAGAAGGGGTAGGAAGCAGACTACGTATTATCCCTTCCCACATTGTCTACACCCCAACTCTTTTCTTCCCAATTAAAACTCCTGAGTATGAGAGTTCTATAAATTCAATCTCTTCTACTGCTAATGGGTAGGGACGTACAAAAGTCTCAAATGCAATAGAACGAATTTTAATGCGAATTCTGGGGTTTTCCCGCAAATATGCAAGTATCGTGATAATCCCGATTTTCTTAATTTTTTCTCCTGACTATGCTTCTCCCACGAAAGTTTTTCCGAGGCTCATGTTAATGCCACATTTTTCTGATAAATTGAAGATTTGGATATCTTTCTTAACTGACTTTCAAAACTAAGTGGTAAAATAACACGACTACAGCAAGAAATCACTGCGTGATATTTTCACCAATGGTATAAAAATTTTACGTGGCTCCAAATTCATTGCTTAAATTATCCCTATTCAATAGCATTACAAAGTCTGGGCAACAGGTGGACCCACTAAAAGTGTGGCACTCGATCAACATGAATCATTTTGTCATGTACATAACTCCTGTATGAAATATTTTATTTAATATGAAATTAAATGGTCGAGGTTCCACATACAAGGGATCGAAGATACACAAAACAAAACGAAGATGATGATAGTTGTATTAAAAGTCTTCTTCTTCTTCCTTCCAGGATTAGGCTACTAAGCCTGTTCCGGCTCCACATCACCATCTTTTCCTTGGTCTTCCTATACTTCTCTTGCCAAATGGTTGATATTCCATTGCTTGCTTTGGAATTCTTTCATTTGGCATTCGAAGTAAATGTTCTTTCCATCTATGTTTGTATTCTTTTAATTTGTAAGTGACTGCTTGGACACCCAGTTCATCTCTTATTTGAGTGTTTCTTATTTTATCCAATATTGTGCAACCTTTAACTGATCTTAAAAATTTCATTTCAGACGATTCTATCTGCCTTAATTCCTTCTTTTTTGTTACCCAACATTCTGATCCGTAGAGTACAGTAGGGACTGCCATCACTTTGTAAAATTTTATTTGTGTTTCTTTTCTTGTTTTGTTCTTTAGAGTTCTTCTGATAGTGCCACATATTCTCTGGAAAGTGTTCACCTTATTTATAATATCTTTTTCCTCGTCATATGTTATGTCGCATCCTAAGTACTGGAAGTGCGACACTTGCTCCAGGACTTGATCCTCAATAACAATTTTTGTTCTTATCGGGTTGCTTCCTAAAAATGCCATAGTCTTTGTTTTGTTTTTTGAAATTCTCAGGTTGTATAGCTTGCTCAACTCGTGTAGTCTGTGTACTGCCATCTGGAGTTTGTCCTCTTTATCTTGTATTATAACCTGATCGTCAGCAAACAGCATCGTATTTAAGTATTGAGATGGTCCTATTTCTATGCCTGGTGATACATTATTCTCTTTCCACATTCTTAGAACGTCATCTATGTATAGATTAAACAAGGTTGGGGATAGGCTGCAACCCTGTCTAACTCCTCGGTTAATGATAATGTCTTGGGTGATCTGTTTCCCTGTGTCAATTACAATTCTGGTGTCTCTGTATAGACTCTGGGAAGCTTTTATCAGATGTCTAGGAAACCCTCTTTTCTGCATAACTGACCATAACATTTCTCTATTTACATGATCGAATGCTTTTTCAAAATCTATGAATGCCAGATGCGTTTTCAGATTGAACTCTCTTCGTTTTTGAATTATTTGTTTTAAAGTAAAAACATCGTCGATGCAAGATCTTCCCTTCCTAAATCCAGCCTGTTCTTCTAATAAAATGGTATCAGAGATAGCTTGTAGTCTAGTATTTATTATTCTACTGTAAATTTTGTATGCAGTATTTAGTAGGCTTATACCTCTGTAATTCTCTGGATTATTTCTTTTTCCTTTTTTAAACAATGAAACAACCTTCGCCACATTCCAATCCTTTGGGATTTCAAGCTTTTTCCAACACATGTTGTATAGATGGAGGATTCTTATTTGTAGGGATGTACCTCCATATTTTATCAGCTCTGATTCAATTCCATCTATGCCAGCAGCTTTCCTATTTTTTGTCTTATTCAGAGCATACTCTAGTTCTTTCAAGTCAATAGGGTCTACTCCTATTGTTTCCTCTGGAGTGTTGATCATATCATCTAATGTTGGATCATACCATAATCTCCTATTATTAAAAGTCTTGTCTATTTTTTAAGCGTCTTGGGGGATGAGGGAGGGGCCCTTCCCTAGATCCGCCTATGAGGCTGATCATTCAGTATTGAATTCCTTTCTACGGGACTTCTCCGGAGAGCTTTTAAAATTGGGGAGAAATGCATATTCAGTAATGCAGTATTCGATATTCGAATGAGGTATTCGGAAAAAAATTAGGTATTCGTATTCGATATTTGAATTAGAGAAAAATGCTATTCAACCCATCTCTGAAAATAACCCATGATGATGAAATTCCACGTTGAGAGATTAAAGACAAAAAAAAAATGTTTAGCACAATGCAAAGGGATTACACATCCTTATCTTCAAGTTACCTTTGAATCAACATTGTATCTCCTGTTATTGAACCTGTCCACACACGCTCTTAAAGCACATTCTTCTGCTTGAAAGTCCCACGGGCGTGCATCCAAGTCTGCAGGAGGGAAAACAAATGAGTTAAGCAGCTCGCCAATACTTCTGCAACACACTAAAGGAAGTGAAACAAAAAGAAACTAACCATTTCCAAATGCCCAATCATCATTCAGTCTGTGGCGTACTTTCTGGTAGATAGCACTCATTGTTTTCATGTTGGATTTCCTCCATTGCCTACCCAGATATTTAGTCTGCATTTTAAGCAATTTCAATACGTAAAGCTGCATCATCGCATGCCTCACTTTTAAGGTCCTCTTCAGGATTGGAGCTGACTTGAATACAACAAGCATCTGTAAAGGAAATGATTATGGAATAAAATAATTACCAGAGTGAACAGCTATAGCCATGAATGACACCCAGCACAAAGCATTTCAACTAAAATGTAAATACAATGATTCCAGCACCACTTAAGTACATATACAGATGAGAATGAAATGGCATGCTATGTTTTCAAGTCCATGAAGTCCATCTAGGATGGAACGTTTTGAGGACCATGGGGCTATTACAATGTTAATATTATTGAGGTTATTATGATAGCATGATTAAGATTTAGGGATGCATGACAAGTAGAGGTTTTACTGTATGAATACCTACATACAGTGGAACCTCATTAAAGCGAGTACGGGCTATAGCGACACCCCCGCTATTACGAGAGATAGCCGATGCACCGTCAATTGACCCTATAATAAGCGTGTTAAAAAATTCGTTTTTACGAGACCCTTTCGGTGTTGGCTCTCGCCATAGCGAGGGTTTCACCGCCGGAAAAACTTACACCAAGACTCCTTAATCTCTGTAATTGCTAGCGATCTGTTAGAAATGAAATTAATGGAGTGCTCAGTCTCAAATTTACGTGGTAAACTGTCGTTCGATAAATATAATGATTGACGAAACAATGCTTTGCATGATTTTTATTCATTGCGGCGCTTATAAATTGTTTGGATAGTTAGTCGTTATTTGAGTAAGGAAATTTAGTGATGCAAAAAAACATCGCCTTTCGTCTGGATTTATGCTTACGTTTATCGGATAGATGTTTATCTGTCGCCCTGTTCCTGTGTATCTGTTCAAAACAGGTGTATAGGCTGTTATTTGCTCCACCTCCGGTAAAGCGACAATTCGCTATAGCGAGTGTTTATTAGTGCACCGTGGGGTGTCGTTATATCGAGGTTGCACTGTATTTAATTTAGCATGAAAAGCTTATTACACAAACAATTGAGTGTAATGAACTCTAACACTACATGAGAGAAGTATATAGTCACGCGCAAGTAACATAATGAGTCCAACCAATCAAAGCAAAAAAATTCATGCATAATTTCAACTTTGGTTTTCCAGGGAAATTTTATAAAATTTCAAGGTTAATCTACGTGATTACTGCAATGGATAAGAATAAAACACCCAAAATTAATTCAATACTTTTAAATAATATTATATTAATGTACCTATTTACAAGGACAAGCAATAGGTTAGTTAACACACATTGCATTTTAAATTTTAATTTATTCACTGCAAGCCAAGAAGCTGCTTCAGCCTCGTAAGTTGATATCTCCTGTAATTCGATTCTTCATGTTTTTAAATCTTACACGAGTCAAGAGCACTAGAAATTTTCATACTGTTGTCTTGTCTGACTTTCCACATTTCGTGTCGGTTTTAATATAATAGTTTAAATATTCTTCTTAGCTATTGCACTTAAAAATTATGACAAACACATTTAAGGGCAAAAAATGGGAATTGAACAGGCAAAATTTTATGCGAAGTGAATTTGAAATGAAAGATTTTGAAATTCCAGGTTGGAGCAAAAATTCATGAATAATCCATGCATAATTCCACGGACTAAAAATTCACAATTCCAGGTTTTCCAGGCCCCTGGACACCCTGATAGAGGTAACCCAGAGCTTCCCTTGGATGAAAAATGCGAAATGAAATTATTCGCAAAGATTGTTTTTCTGTTTTGGGAAGTAGTAAAAATATTTATTAATTTATACATCAAGAATGAAATTTGCCATGAAGAAATCATTTTGCTCAGCTGGTATCCCAGCAAAGCCAACATGATTTTTTTCTTAGCAAATTTCATATTTCAGTATGTACTAAATTATTGTAACCCACCATGATGCGAGAATGTTTCCACTTTGTTAACTTGTTCAAGATACGAAGTAAATTGATGCAAGAGAACATATTCCGCCAGCAGAAACGTTGATAATCACCAATTTCAAGACTATCAGTCGTCAACTCAGGTTGGTCGCCAATGATGCATGATGGGAAATCTAATATTGGTATTCTGTAAATGTCAATGAATAAATTGAAGTAGCAGTAAACACATACAGGAAAAAGTATGAATAAAAACAGATAATAAGAGACAAATTCTATCGTAGTCATTACAAAATATTTAAATGTAAATAAATTTTAAATATGAATACCAAAATTTCCTAAGACATGAACAAATTAAGAATAATGCCGAAAAATTATAGAAGATCATCTCAGGGGGAAATTTTGAATTTAATTCCTTCATAATGTAGAGTATTCCTGAAAAAATAGGCAAGAGTGAAAAAATTTAAAGGCACTTAAATCCAATGAACATTTTTTCCATACAATGGTCTTAGGGTATTCAATTTTAGGCAAAATACTCTATACCCATAATCAAATTATGACCAATATCTGAGACCATAATGGCTAATTTTTGGTAGAACTGAGCTGAATGATACATATCATTGACAAGCTGACCACAACCAAGCTACCATTGGATAAAGTATACAATTAAGAATACTTACACGTTCTTTGCACCAACATATGCTGTAATGTTCTGGTTGAAGAATTTTAGGACCAGTGGAATACAATTGGCGAACACCAAGTGCTGGGACATGAATTCAAACTGATACACATGATTCAATTTAAAATGCTTCAAAAGTAAAAGTAAAATTCCCGATACCGCTTTTACTATTATTTCCTTGTGCCGATTTACATCAATGCCCAGCTCCATACTCTGAAGGACAGTCATCCTGCAATGAAACATTTCCGTATTCACAAGAAAAAGGGATAAAAAAAAGACAATTTCACAAAATAAACCTGATATTATTTAGCATATCATTATAAGCCAAATTCACTAACGGCATTTCTTCTGGGAGAACATCAGCCATTATGTTGATGGAATCAGTTTTGGCCTTTGAAGTAGGAGCAGCAGCAAGTAAGATTTTGAGCAATGCAATCATATATTGAGGCAGGTTAGGGAGCATGGCCTGAAATGGATACATAGTTACCGTTACAGATATTGAAAACAAGAGATCCAATTCCACCCATCTGCAAAAATTAACAATGCAGCAACAAACCTGATAAAGAACCTCAACTGGTGTCAAAGGAACATCAACTTCTGGATTAGAAACTGGATTTCTGGCTAGCTCTTCTTCCCTTTGCACTTGGACTTCAGCTAGTGATGTATACATGTGCTGCAAATAAAATTAATAAGCAGTTTGAAATAAGATGTCAGGTTTCACAGATTCGTAGATTCACAACCTCAAAAACGCAATGGGTTCACTCCCTCTTTTAAAAAACAGATCAGTACCTATAACTTATACATCCAATATTTAAGTACTATACATGCGGTGATGACAGAGCTTTTAAATTTTCTAGAAGTCTTTAAATAAAAAAATTGCAGAGCTTTCATCACAAAAATTTTCAGCGATAATACAATCATTATAATTTTTTCCTCTAGGGTTTGCACATATAAAAGTCAGTTGATTACAGTGAAGACCATCATGTGAATAGATGGAGAATTCAAAAAAGAATAGGTTTCTAAGTTGGGCTACAATTTCCTGAGTGTCAAAATCTGTATCTCTTTCCATTCAAAGAAGGATAAAAATTATGCTAATGTAAGGATGAGTTACTGACAATACAGAGGAAACATAATTTCCATGGCTTTTGCAGCATGATTCATTGGTGTTGATGGCTTTCATGAGCAACTGCGTATTGCGCTTTGTCACGCGAGCTTTTGCTGCCATTGCAGGTCGCATTTCATTCATCGCCTGATGATGGAACCTGCAACGGCCGCGGAAGCTCACTTGACAAAGCTAAAAACACAGCTGCTTCAGAAAGTCGTTGACACCAAATAAATTTCCAGTTGATTTCATTACAACCAATGGAGTAGTTATCAAGACAAAACACTTCAAATTCTGGTACCACAGCTTTTTGTAAGGGATGATATGTACGACATTCCTGCATTAATAACAGAGCAAATAATGTTCACCAGATTAAAATTTCCATTTTACAACTATTGGGACTTGGTGCTTGATTTTACTATCAGGCATCGGTATGCACTTGATTGCTTGCAAATTATTTGATCTTTAGCAAAAACTATGCAGGGAGAGTCTGGTAGCCTAGTGGATAGAGATCAAGACTGCTGATTTAAGTGTCCCAGGATAAAATCCCAGTAGAACCCTTCTGAAAATCCAAAATAAAATCCTAGATGTGTGAGGTGACTGAGGGAAAGAAACAAGACCCCTTATAGAGAATGTGAGATAATCAATGCCAACAGCTTAAGGTAAGGAAAATAAGAAAATAAACATTTATTGTTGGATTTTTATGATGAGGAAACATTAATAGAAATCTTAAACACTAAATCAAATGAACTTCACAACAACAGTAGATCAGTGGCGGATACTAATGGGGCATGTGCCCCTTGCGGGACTGCCTGCATTGCCGAAAATTGCAGAGCCACAATGGTAACTTTTTTATACCATAATTTATCATTGTCTTGTATATGCGTACAATCAGTTGAAATAAAACTATCTTAAATTTTGCATGTAACTTAATTATTTTTCATTACCATAAAAGTACAGGTAGCTCAAGATATCTTTTGCACTCCCCCCCCTTAAGCCTGAATCACACAATCATTTTTTTTCGTCGCGAAAGTAATCACTATCGAGATCACTTTTCCCGTCGCGAAAAGCAATCGCTCTTGTGATCATTTTTCTGAATCACACGGTCACTCCCGCCGTCGCTTTTCGCATCATTTCCAATATCACAGCTCGTTGTCATAGTACCCACATCACGAAATTATATAGCGTGTTTGTTTATTTATGCCGTTCCCACATTTGTCAAACGTGGCGCTGCAATCACACCATACGGTCATGCGTTCCGATTGGCTGATATGGGGTTTTAGTGACGGTTTTAGCGACGGAAAAAGCGACCGGACGAGTGATGAAAAATAGCGATGGGAATCCACATCACGATCGCCAATGCGAAAAACAATTGCCGCCGACGATCATTTTGCGCAGTGCTCGCGATAGTGATCACTTTCGCGACAAAAAAAAATGATTGTGTGATTCAGGCTTTAGTGTTTTTTCTGTATCCGCTACTGAAGTAGACTAAAAACATTGGCAAAAGCCCTATAATTACTGCTCAGAGACAAAATACCATAACTAAAATACAGACATAATTCAAGCAAAGTTTGCAAGACCCAACAGAAATTTCCATATAGGCTGCATTATATCATTTGATGAGGAAAATGGTGACCTGTAAGGTTTGAAATACACAGAATTTTTAACTTAGAAAAGGGTTTCTATTATTGCTGTTGTGATGAATCTGAGTGTGACCAATGTTCATGTAGCAGATTTGAGACTATTCACAATGAAATCAACATTTTCTTGTCTGCTTACCTGTTTAAGGACTTTGACTCCTTCATGAATGGGTTGAGGAAGGCCTGCAAGCGAGTCACGATCACCAAGGAGAGGAAATCCAACAAATTTCTGCCTGGTGCTCTCTAGGAATTGATCAAGATCTTTTTGCCTGACTTTGGGAGCCCAAGGGAGACCTAAAGGGTAAAACACAAGACATAAACAATTTTTATTGATTGGATATCCTATATCACTATGTTCATGACAGCAGAGAATCTCAAATATATGAAGCTAGATGCAAATAACATTATAATGACATTAGATAAAGAAAAACTAATTTTGCCATGTGTTCCACAGGTACTTGTATAAACACGGCACCTCCCACCCAGTAGGTATCTATGGCAGAATGACGATGAAAAAGTCTTCGATTAAAATGTTGGCAGTGAAGAACTAAATTTCATCATTAATTACTTTTTCCTTTCCCCTTTCCGCACTATTATTTATTTCCGTTTAGGGCATGACTTATTTCTGTAGCTAAAAACTAAGAAAATCTTTACTCTCTATCAAAGTTACTTCATCATCAAAGTTACTACATCATTTTCAACACGGTGAAGAATGAAACCCAAAAACTAAATTAGGCCAACGTTTAGAGGTGCAACTTTTCAGAGTTCATGACAGCGAACCAACATTGCAAAATTGGAAATCTACACATCGTATAGAAAAGAATGAGCCCAAACATGACGTATTTATGGCATCATTTAAGTTTGTTTAGCATGTTTATCATAGTTTAATGAAACAAGTTTATAATGTCTGATTGAAGTTTATAATGTCTGATTGTCATGTTTGGACTTCATTAAAATATCAAGCAGATTGCCGATTTTCAAATCCCATAGAGATGAAATAATTAACTTAAAAAAGAAGGTGTTTTGCTTAGTTTAGCCCAATAGGTCACTCGTGCTTCCTGACCAAGCTACATTGATTTGGGTTTAGCAAGGCAGGTAGCCCAGCAGTATTTTAGGCTGATCACAGGGGAAGGGGATGCTAATCTGACAGCTATCATGGGAGCTTGAACAGACAAAAATATATGTCGAGAAATGAATAAACCCATGTCATAGCCAATAAAATGAATGGGGATAACTATGTTTTCCAATTGATTTCACCGATAACAGAAAATACTTCTTCAGCCTCTCTCCAGTAGGAAACTTGACCATGTTGCCGGGAGAGATGAGCCATGCCCTTCTCCACAGCTGAAAAATGTTCCAAGTAGGTAGGGTAAGTAAGAGCGGGATGGGGATTGCCTGTTTGAGGATGTGGGGTCAGGATAGTGAGAGGTGCAGAGTGCAGGAGGAAGAGGGATGGGTAAAGGTGGATAACTTGGAAAAGATACGCAAGGTCAAAGGTTATTTCTCGTCCCCGTTAAGTCCAGGGTATAAAATTTGTGAACCTTCTACAGTAGGTTGATAAGTTTACCAGACTGAAATAAATCCATTGTGATAGGAAAACTTATACTGAATGACCCCTCTCCCCCCCAAATTTAAACCAAAATTCACCAAAGTCTTCCATAAATTAATGGTCAAATATTAACAGTTATTTTATTTGTAAGGACTGACTGCTTTTAAAAAGTAAACTGATTTTAAATACCAAGATCAGCAGCAATGGACGATCTTTTTTATGTTTACATTTGACACCAAGTCTTAAAACATGTCACTACCTTTCATTCTAGAAATAACAGGTGTCAATGGCCGAGGACTTGGTGGCTGTGGAAGTTCACCAGCTTCTTCGAGTGCTCTTCGCTCCTCAATTTCCCTCATTTCATCATCCGATTGATCGTTTGGCTCCAAATCAACTCCCATTGGTTCATCTAGAGAACTCTGCTTCATCAGACTCTGAATGAAAATACAAATTTCAAAATTACTTCTCAAAGAAAATATGCAAATGCCAATTAAAATTAAGAAAATAAAATGTGTGTGTTTTTATCTGGCATTTATATAAATGACACTGGGGATGGTAGAAGCCGGGTAAAACACTAGAAGAATACCTTCAAAGGCAGACAAGTGATATACAACATTGGAGAGGAACTGTCCACCTACACTTCACTCATGAGAACAAATGGTCAAATCAAAGAATTCGCTGAATTATTTCTAATACTATTGCAATTACAAAATCAAAATTAATACAAACCCTTCGAAAAATTCTGTTGTTCCTCTTTTGATTCTGAGCTTCAAGAAGATCAGCTGCACTTGCAGGAGGCGAAGAAGCTCTCATTGTTCTAGCTACTTCCATTGTGTCTTCTTTCATTTGACTGAGTCCTGCTTTTTCCCTGTATGCACCTGAAATGAGAGTTTGGTCATCTTAATAAAAACAATCCGATAAAGAACTCTTTAGATCAGTAGGCTGGTCAACTGCTAAAACAACAAAGGCCAGGCATGTAGGCATGCGGGACAAAGGGGACATCAGCTCCGCCAAAATTTTTTCCCTTGAGGAGACTATCCGTGACACAGGAGGCGATGAGGAGATTACTAGCGTAGGGGCACATATCCTCTGACACATTTTTCAACAAAGTAACACTTCAGTACTTCAGACAATATCTAACAATGAATTCAACTTTCAGAATTATTTGCATGAAATGTAGCAGATTTAAGGAACTTTATGGTCTTCCCATGTTAGCGAATTGACGGAAAAAAAATCACTATAGGAAACCAGTATATAACCCAAGCATCCCTTGATGCATATTTCTAGCTTAATGCCTGACCAAAGCCATAGGATATCATATGAATGTGGTTGGTCACTCAGACACAAAGCTAAAATTTATCAACAGAATTTGGTGAATGAAAGTGAGAGATAAGTTGCAATGAAAAAGCTCTACCCCATCCAGCCATTGGATCGTAAATTTTAAAAATGAGAAAAATTCATGAGTTAGTGATGAAAATACAGTTTTGGTACATTAAATCTTACAGGGAGAATGTTTTATTGAGGGAAAGAATTGCTTACAACTGTATGAACAACAATGAACCACATACAGCACATGAGCAAGGGCGACCACTATACTATCCTGGTTTCTGAATTCTGATTGCAATAGCATCAAGGCTATTGGTACTAGGTAAGATGCTAGGAACATGGTACTAGAGCCTCGGTACAATTGCCATGGCTATTCAGGAGCCTGGATAGCGTGGTGGTCTGCTAAGTGGCCCGGAAAGGCAAAGGTCCATGGTTCGATTCCCAGTCAAGGGGAGTTTTTTATCATCGCAATTCACATAAATGAAAGATTATGGTTCTCTTAAATTTTCAATTTTTCACACAATAGATAATAAATTAAAATTGGTGAATGAGCCAATTCCATTGTTTTTAGTATACATTGAAGAAATCCATCATGAGTATTAAAATATGAATATCTTTTTCAGGCAACAGAATTTTTGAAACTCGATTTTCATTTGGAAAAATACTGTATTCAGCCCGTTAGAGGTATCTCGGTGCAACGTAATTGCACCACTCGATGCACGTACAAAATTACATTTAAAAGTTTATAGTGTAAACTGCCCCTGTTAAACAGCAATTTAGTATGAATGGAAATAGTATTTTTCCAAATCAATGAAACATAAAGGTGTCATCATACCTGATTATGATACCTTTCTGTTCACTCTAGTGGTAGCATTAAAATTTGGTAAACTGAAACTTAAAATAAGAGTAATGGCAGAAACGATTTAAGCTAACCTCATAAGTGTTTGAATAGGGTGAGCATGGAAACAAGATACACCTGGGCTAAAATTCATCCATGAAAGGTTCTTGTTCAACCGTGAATATTCAAACTTCATTCCCTTCATACCATTAAAAACCAATCATATGCACCGTAAAATGATAATGGGCAAAAGACCCATGAATTTGTCTTCCACAATCTCTCTCACAACTCACGATGGCTTTCACTGCTTTCAGGATTACAGCCATCATTGAAATTTTCATTGAAAATAACAGAGAAGTTCCTAGCTATTATCAGATTAAGGATAAGCAAGGATACCACACAAGGGTGGTATCCTGTATGGTGGTAATTTTTCAGGACTTCCACTAATCCTAAGACTTGTACTTGACACCCAACAATAGGGTGGTTTCCTATTATTTTTTTATTGCCTAAATCGAAAGATTATTACTCCTGGAGTACGTATTTCACGCTTTTAGATTTTTACATGACGATATCTATTTTTCGCCATTAAATGAAAAGTGAAAATTTTCAAGCGCGCGAAAACACGACGCGTAAGTATGAATGCTGGGGAATCTCTCCGTGTGGCGTATTTCTGGTTCCCGCTGCCACCCTGTGAGGTGACCTTGAGGCGAGTTGAGCGCTGATACGACGCAGGCTGCTAGCGGGTAGCTGAGTACCCTGCTGGCTGGTAGCGCTTGGCTTAAATAAGGATTATTAATACCTTATCAAATGAAGAAAACTTTCCGACCTTAGCCAGTTTTAATAAGTGATTATTAAGACATGTTTCCCTGAGCTCTGCGCCTCATGCATGCATTGGTAACCTCAGACGATGTATAACTCCTATCTTCTCGTATAGAAACTAGGTCCCTGTGATGTGTCACGTGGAGTGGCATCGCATGGGTGCCAATCTGGCCCTTTTCAAATGAGGATAAAAATGGACCATTGCCATTCGCCTAAACCGGTATTTCTAAAACGAAATAATTTGTATTTTATGAATACAGTAATGGTGGGTAATGAATCGCAATCAATGCCTTTCGTTTTATTTGATGAAGGAAACTACCCTATTGTAAGGATGCTAGCCAGTATGCATGCTGGCTCAGGGTTCACTCCCAATTTCCATTTTTAA
The DNA here is from genome assembly GCF_921293095.1 of Ischnura elegans. NCBI lineage: Eukaryota > Metazoa > Arthropoda > Insecta > Odonata > Coenagrionidae > Ischnura > Ischnura elegans. The sequence goes on from NC_060251.1 coordinate 62,600,727, forward strand.
TTTCCCTGGCTCTTTCATGATTTCCAGTCCAGGATTTTATTAAAACAGCTTAGCGGCTTGAATGCAGTAACAATCAACATTGTCAATTACAACTTTCATATTTTCGCTATGAAACCAGAGTTTCCCAGATCACTTCCTAATTACCCTGACTTGTATGAACCAATTGGCTAGTAAGCTACCCTAGAAGGTATAATCGGAAAGGTCACGCAACTTGGGATTCATGCTTCACCCACTGGCAATTACTAACTCCTGTTTAACTATGTGGTATTCCATTTTAAGGTTTCTTAGATAGTTATCAGTGTACAAAAAGAAGTGGTATAAGTAATAAATATTCACCAAAGAAACCTTACAATACACATTTACAAATACATATCTACCTAAGTACATATGTCTGCTTCCCAAAGATGATATTGAATTCTATCAATACATAATACGTATTAAAAGTGGGTATTTTATAGAATTTCTCCCAAAAATTAGCAGAAATTAAATACAGTGAAACCTCTATTTTACACTTTTGAATGGACCACTTACATAATGTGCAAAATTGAGGAAATTGTAAAATAGAGTATCATTTATTATAGGTGGTATTGTTTGGGACCTGATAAAAAGTGTGCAAAATCAGGGAAAACGTAAAATGGGGGAATGTAAAATCGAGGTTTCACTGTAATGTGTGTTACCTATTATACAAAAAAAAAGTTAACGAACTTACTTTTAACATTCCGTAGCACATCCATTCCTCCCAAAGAGACAAGAATGACTTTCCAGAGCAGCAGCAGCACCTTTTTCATGGGAAAATGGGGGGCTGATCCACTGCAAAAACGAGTGACCATGCCCAAGAGCTTCACTGCTAACACCTCATCCCCATTTTGACAGCCTGTAATGACAAAAAACATGATATTTAAGCAAACAAAAAAAATTTAATGACGAAAAACATCAATTTAAATATCAATTTTTTAGTGAACAAAAAAACAAAACATCAATGTTTTCAGCAAAAATAATAAAAAATTACAGTAACACACGCAATCACCTAGTTCAGCTCTGAAATTTTCCTTGAGGGCTTTGATTTTTCCGGACTCATCCTCAGGCATAACTCTTATAACTTCGACGATGACATACAGAACACTTAGAATCACCCGCAAATCGGTGGAATCAGCCAAACTTACAGCCAATTTACGGAGGGCTGTGGTTGCAGCGGTGTTATTCCTGAAATGATCAAGCATATGCATTCAACATCAACCATCTAAATACATGCCTACCTAAGTACCTTATTTCTCTGACTATAGCCCCCCTTTATTTTGAGGCTTCAGTTTTGGGAAAAAAATTTACAAATGAATAGGAATTTAGTCCCCCTTTACTTTTACCCAGAGCATTTTTGAAAAAAAAAGGAGGGACTGTATTCAGATTAATAAGTTTTGTCTGCCTCCCAAAAATGATGCTGCATTTTATCTATGATACATAATATGAAAAGTAGGTATTTAATTGAATTTCTCCCAAATTTTCCCACAATATGTTGCCTCAATCATGCAAATGCACCATATATCCCCTGTGAGTTAGTGACCCCGTATCAATCTTTCTGTAAGTGAGATAATTATAATTGTAAAGTTAGCTTATAGCATCCATCCAATTGTGACATTAATGAAAAATAATTTGTTCACCATCAACTCACAGGTACAAGAGCACACATCAGCTTCAGAGCATGGAATCGAGATTTGAATGAAAAATCCAAGATCACTGATGGATATATAATTTGCTGGCTTGATAACAGCGTTCGTTTTCATGTTGTGTATTTTGATTAAAATGTTTATTCCCATTGCGTTTAATACACACAAATAAAGGAAAGCATAAGGACTTTAATAAAACCTATTTTTGAGCATGCACATAACTAACTATTTCCTCTTTCCATAACTTTGCTGAAGTTGAAGTTTCATTATTGACCCTGGCTTTTGATTAATGAACATCCATCATACACGTTCTCGCATATATTTCCTAAGGTTTTTTGTTAAATCAGTGGTGCTTAGCAGCCAAAAGCATTCGTGTACATTTTTAGAGTTAAAAAAATTTATATACACAAGTGTATTAAGAGAGTTCGGTAAGATGGTTTCACTGGTAACTATTGGCATTAGTAGTGCACCAAACAATTTTAATCTTTGCAACCTGTTTATTATGCCAAAAACTGTTGCATATTATGAGTTATCAACTTCTATTAAAGGACGCAAATGAAGAAATGAGAAGACCAGTTCCCACAGATTGAACTTGCACACTTCTAATTCTATTGTTTAGATCTCATTGTAATACTCCCTAACTTAATGCAGAGGGATGACACATAAAGGTTCATATTTGTAAGTGAAAACATGAAAATGATGTTCCAAAGTGAAATGCAAGCACAATATCTCATATCACACTTACTCAGTTTCGATATTTAGAAGCTCAACAAAGGATGAAAAAACTCCACACTTGTAAAGTAAAAGTACATTTTCATATGCCCACTGCTGTTGCTCCTCATCGCTCTGTACTTCAGCCCAGCAACCCTGAAGCGAAAAGAGACCTTAGGGTTAGCATTCAGCCGGCAATTAGTCATTATTGGAACACAATGTGGAAGAGGAACATGATTATAGCGACACGTTACTCAAGTACCAAAACTCAAATCACTTTTAGTAGCATACCCACATAGAGGGGCAAGCTGGAATCAAGTCTGCCACTTTGGCTAGATGCGTCCAGTCAAAATTCAGGATAGAATCCAGCGTGGCTGCTATGTGGGTAACTATTACACTTTTAGGCGCAGAAAAGTTGGATAACTGACCGCGTCAATAAATGAGCGAGTCACTTCGAGATCATGAATGAGCAATCACTGACTGCGCCGCACGTACTTACTCCAAGAACACAAATAAACCTTCTAATTCGTTCATATTTACCCTCTCTGAATAAGATATTAAGAGCCCTCAAAATAAAAATAGGACATAATACAAATCAAAACCCAAAGATAAAAGTACAGTTGACATAAATTTTTCATGAACCATTCAGCATTTCTATCTCGATTTATTACTCTTTGCACTTACCTGCGCCAAATATAGCAGGCATCTTGCAGCTTTCATTCTCATGCTTTTGTCTAAAAATTCCAGGTGATCCAATAGCTTCATGACAACAGACTTTCGGTCTGATTCACTCAATGACTGCCAACTCGGTTTGAGTTTGTAGTCTTGCATTAAATCTTCGAACGCCTATGAGAGAGACATGATTAGAAGGGCGTGACAACAATCACCACTGAGGCGATTGAGTTTATTATTTCGCATACCTTAACATTAAGTTGGAATTCAGGCTGTTCGGTGTAGCTGTATAATTCCGCTATCTCATTGGCATGACAGTCCGCGTCATCGTAAATGAAATCGAGGTCCTGGCTGTCAGCACCTCCCTACATCAAGAAAATCAAAGTAATGAATCTATCAGCAATATCAAACTCTCGCAACTTTGAATGGCATAAATTAATGACGAAGTCGTCTCATCACTAACAAAACTTCCAAGGAAGCCAATAATTTTCACATATAAAGAATAATGGTCATAATTGCTCAGGAGCAGATTCATAATGGCAACTCACATCTGAGTCCTGCATTTGTCCTAGAATATCTTTCAGCTTAGGAATACCACGCCTTCCGTTGCCATTAGCATCCATCACTAGCAAAGACTTTCATTGGAAAGGAATTCTTTTACCATTACAGGAAACATAGTAAGTTGACAACAAATAATTCTTTTACCAACACGCGTAAACTCTTCCGAAGCAAGTTTTTCGACTGTCTTCTATCTCTCGCAAACCTCCGAAACTTAAAAAAATAAGTGAAATTATACTGGTACCGATGGCAGCGCTTTTCACGGTGGTAATATGAAACATAATGTATTGCTTAATTGAGGAGGTGAGGTGTATTATTTGATCACTAGATGCCTCTGCCTTCGAAAACCCAACACTGAAATACTTTCTTATATATATAGTATTTGAAATTGTAACTTTCTGGCGCGAATTATAAATTACTGGAAAGAGTGAATCTATAATATATACAACCCGATGTGTGACAGATAGCTCACTGACTCATTCACGTATACAAATTCCCGACCACTTCCGGACGTGCTGGGAAGACGAAATTTTCACCGTTGGTGGAGAAAAAATATTCATCGGCGGGAAAAATCCGAAAACTCGAAAAAGTCGATCGGTTTTCGAGATATATCGATCCGAATTAACATTGGAGCCTTATGGGACTAAAACTTTTTCCTTTCATCGCCTACTTTTACACGTCACTGGAACGTGAAATTTCGCTGACGGAAACTAGATTTTTTGGCCGATTTTTTGATGTGAAACATTTTGCCATATTTTGATTAAAAGTATTTTTTATAATTTTTTTAAATTTCCAATGCTTTTCTTATGGGCCTATCTTTGGATTTTTTTAAAACCAATTTATAATCGTTGTAGGAATAAGTCCTTAACGTATGAGATACTAGATTTTTTGGTTGATTTTTTTGTGTCGTTTCCTTTGCAATATTTTGATTTAAAGTATTTTTTTTAACTTTTTCAAATTTTCAATGCTTTTCTTATGGGCCGAATTTCGGAATTTTTTTCACCAATTTGCAATAATCGTAGGACAAATTCACTTAAATGCAAGATACTAGATTTTTTATTCAATTTTTCGGCTATCTTCATGTATCCAAACGACGAAAGAATTTCGAGTTATTAACGATTATGTATTTCCATTGAAATTGCGACTCCTACAACGTTTGGTAACTTACAACACATCCGCCGTGAAGTTTGCATTCCCTCAACACACGATTTTAAATTTTTCCGAATTTTTTTTTACCACTTCCCGACGTGGTACGGACATCAAATTCAGGTGATTGACGTCTTTCTCGTGCCCCTACGCGCCGCTACCAGGAGAACGCAGAATATTTAATTTTAACGGGTGACACCGTCGAAAAAGCATGCTTACACTACAGCTACAGAGCCGAAATTTTTATCCAAGGTAAACGATGCCGCGTTATACAGAACAAGCACTTTAGGTCCCCCGAAAACCCCCTGTGACCCCCCCAAAAAAATAAAAATTACTTAATAAGTCGTATATTTCGTGTACCATTCATCCCAGTTGTATCGTTTTTATGGATTCCGAATGGGAATTTTGTCGGCTATATTTACGCGTCATGTTCAATAATCCTGCCCCAATTACACACCCGCAATAAAACTTCAAATTTTTAAATGTACATTTCTTAACAAAATAGTAGAGTAATAAAAGGGGTTCCAGGACATGGACACCTAAAAGCGATTTCTTTAAACCACTTCCACATAAGGTACGGCTACGAAATTCAGATTAGTTATGCCTTATTACAGCGCCTATGCACCGCTATGTGGAGAATACAGAATTGGTAATCTAAATGTGAGTAATACGAAAAAATTCATTGTTCCCCTACAGTTAGATCGCTGGAATTTTTACTGTAGGTAGACAAAGACGTTTTATGCAAGAAAACCCCTCGATATTTTACGTGGCTTCCAAGAAGACCAGGGAAAAAAGGTTTTTTTCTGTGAATAGCATGTTCTTCGGTGTTTTCGCATATTTTAGCAGTAATTCCCTTCTCCTATGACTCATCGCTAAGGAATTTATTTGGATGATTGCGACCGTTGTCAGTATATTCATAAAAAAACCCTGGAAACCCCCCGGACCCCCTTCAAAACATCGTCATAAGCTTAAATGCAACAATCACGGCTAGCATGCGTCTACATCCAGCCACATTATCCCACGGCAGCCTTTGTAAACGATAGGGGAAAGCTGGTAGTACGCATTGCTCTGTGAGGAGTGACAACCCTGGCGGCAAAGCTGACCCCGCCCCAGGAACGACGGAGACATTCCAAGGAGTCAGATGCGCGGAAAACCTCCGAGAACCCTCGAGCGGCAAATCCGCTCCAACACGTGGAGCAGCCGAATGCGTGTCTTACGAGGGGGGAGGGCGCTTTGGGCGGCGAAGCCGCACAAAGACAAGGAACGGCGAAGCCGTTCCGAGGAGTCGACGGTTCGGGTGGACACAGTAAACCTTGGGCGGCGAAGCCGCCCCATCACGCGGAAGGGCAATGCCGTTCCCAGGATTCGACGCCTCAAGGGGACACGGGTAAACCTTGGGCGGCGAAGGCGCCCCATCACCAGGAAGGTTTCGAGGGGAGGGCGCCGATAACCCTTGGGCAGCGAAGCCGCCCACAGACGAGGAACGGCGATGCCGTTCCGAGGAGTCGACGGCTCGGGGGGACACAGTAAACCTTGGGCGGCGAAGCCGCCCTATCACGTGGAAGGGCGACGCCGTTCCCAGGATTTGACGCCTCGGGGGAACAGGGGTAAACCCCGGGCGGCGAACCCGCCCCATTACGAGGAAGCTTACGAGGGAGGGCGCCGATAACCCCTGGGCGGCGAAGCCGCCCTCACGCGAGGAACAGCGCAGCCGTTCCGAGGAGGAGATGGCTCGGGGAAATAGGTAAACCTCGGGAGGCGAAGCCGCCCCACTACGAGGAGATAACCCTTTGGCGGTGAAACCGCCCACAGGCGAGGAACGGCGCAGCCGTTCCGAGAAGTCGATGGCGCGGGGGGACCCAGGTAAACCTTGGGCGGCGAAGCCGCCCCATCACGAGGAAGGGCGATGGCGTTCCCAGGAGCCGACGCCTCGGGGGGACTCGGGTAACACGTGTGCGGCGAAGCCGCCCTCCCACGATGAACGGCGAAGCCGTTCCGAGGAAAAAGCCGACCCCCGACGAGGAACGGCGAAGCCGTTCCGAGACGTCGGGGGTGGGACGGCGAAGCCGTCCGGTGGGGGCAGCCGGCGAAGCCGGATGCGGGTCGCCGATAACCCTCGGGCGGCCGCCCGCCCAAAGGCGAGGAACGGCGAAGCCGTTCCGAGGAGGCTACGGCTCGGGGGGACACAGGTAAATTTTGGGCGGCGAAGCCGACCACGGACGAGGATCGGCGAAGCCGTTCCGAGAAGTCGCTGGCTTGGGGGGACCCAGGTAAACCCTGGGCGGCGAAGCCGCCCCACCACGAAGAAGGGCGATGCCGTTCCCAGGAGTCGACACCTCGGGGGGACTCGGGAAACCCTTGGGCGGCGAAGCCGCCCTTGCACGATGAACGGCGAAGCCGTTCCGAGGAACTAGCGGGTCTCCGTCACAGGGCTACCTCGATATCTGGGCGGCGAAGCCGACCCCTGACGAGGAACGGCGAAGCCGTTCCGAGACGCCGCGGGTGGGACGGCGAAGCCGTCCGGTTGGGGCAGCCGGCGAAGCCGGATGCGGGGGGGTTTTAGGGGGCGTAGCCCCCTAACGACTCATCCCCCCGAAATTTATGTGAATGGATGGTGATCGCCAGGAGTACACACATTTAAACCCCCGGTATCCCCGTGAAATCCCCCCCAAATGTAAAATGTGTCATTTAGTCTCCTATTTGGGAACTTCTCGCAAACATTACGCCGCACTACCCGTCCCCTCTGAACTCTAGATCCGGAATATTTGGTGAGGGCGAGCCACCGTAAACCATACGGGAAAAAATACCAGAACACCCCCGATTACCTCCTGGAACATCGCCGAAAAAAAAATAAAACAAATTTAAACTCGCCTTTCCGAATAGTTTTCGACACAATTTAACCGGTGCCCCTACCACTTATTAAAACCCCCGATAACCCCGTGAAACCTCCCAAAAAATTTCTAATAAATAGCCTCTCCAGGGAAAAGAATCGTAAGACCACTCTTCCGGTCCCCTAGGACTTATCGGCACGGAATTTATGAGAACTTTTAGTGACCACTGGTTTAACACAAGTATAAAACCCCCGGTATTCCGTAGGAACCCCCCGAAAAAAAATGAAAAACTTGCCATTAAGTCTTCTTTTATGGGTACTTGTCGCCACTATTAATCCGCATTGCACTACCTTTTACAATCATCGCTACATGATCACTGTGGACTTTTGGTGACCGCATGCATAACACATTAAAATCCCCGAATCCCCCTGGGCACCCCTCTCGGTGGGGAAGACCATTTATAAGGACTAGGCGGAGCAGCCGCGGGGGGGGGCTCCTCAACCCGAAGGCGGCGAAGCCGCCCCACAACGAGGAACTGGCGTAGGCGAGGGGGAGCTTCAGCAACCCCCGGATGGCGTAGCCGCCCCGATGTTCAAGCGGCGCAACCGCTGTGGACTCCCCCCACCTCTGGGCGGCGAAGCCGCCCATTAAACGAATGACGGTGAAACAGTTCCGAAATGCCCTCGCCCTCTGGCACACTAAACCCCCAGGCGGCGAAGCCGCCCTTCAGCGAGGAACGGCGAAGCCGTTCCGGGGAATGAGTGGGGCACCTCCCTACCCCCTGGCCGGCGAAGCCGGCCCCTAGCCGTGTTGAGATTATTCGAACTTCAAAAGTCTTCGAACGACCACAAATGTAGACGGCGAAGCCGGAACCGGGGTTTTAAGGGGCGGAGCCCCTTAACGAGCGCGCGGAGCGTGCGAGTCTATAATATATACAACCCGATGTGTGACAGATAGCTCACTGACTCATTCACGTATACAAATTCCCGACCACTTCCGGACGTGCTGGGAAGACGAAATTTTCACCGTTGGTGGAGAAAAAATATTCATCGGCGGGAAAAATCCGAAAACTCGAAAAAGTCGATCGGTTTTCGAGATATATCGATCCGAATTAACATTGGAGCCTTATGGGACTAAAACTTTTTCCTTTCATCGCCTACTTTTACACGTCACTGGAACGTGAAATTTCGCTGACGGAAACTAGATTTTTTGGCCGATTTTTTGATGTGAAACATTTTGCCATATTTTGATTAAAAGTATTTTTTATAATTTTTTTAAATTTCCAATGCTTTTCTTATGGGCCTATCTTTGGATTTTTTTAAAACCAATTTATAATCGTTGTAGGAATAAGTCCTTAACGTATGAGATACTAGATTTTTTGGTTGATTTTTTTGTGTCGTTTCCTTTGCAATATTTTGATTTAAAGTATTTTTTTTAACTTTTTCAAATTTTCAATGCTTTTCTTATGGGCCGAATTTCGGAATTTTTTTCACCAATTTGCAATAATCGTAGGACAAATTCACTTAAATGCAAGATACTAGATTTTTTATTCAATTTTTCGGCTATCTTCATGTATCCAAACGACGAAAGAATTTCGAGTTATTAACGATTATGTATTTCCATTGAAATTGCGACTCCTACAACGTTTGGTAACTTACAACACATCCGCCGTGAAGTTTGCATTCCCTCAACACACGATTTTAAATTTTTCCGAATTTTTTTTTACCACTTCCCGACGTGGTACGGACATCAAATTCAGGTGATTGACGTCTTTCTCGTGCCCCTACGCGCCGCTACCAGGAGAACGCAGAATATTTAATTTTAACGGGTGACACCGTCGAAAAAGCATGCTTACACTACAGCTACAGAGCCGAAATTTTTATCCAAGGTAAACGATGCCGCGTTATACAGAACAAGCACTTTAGGTCCCCCGAAAACCCCCTGTGACCCCCCCAAAAAAATAAAAATTACTTAATAAGTCGTATATTTCGTGTACCATTCATCCCAGTTGTATCGTTTTTATGGATTCCGAATGGGAATTTTGTCGGCTATATTTACGCGTCATGTTCAATAATCCTGCCCCAATTACACACCCGCAATAAAACTTCAAATTTTTAAATGTACATTTCTTAACAAAATAGTAGAGTAATAAAAGGGGTTCCAGGACATGGACACCTAAAAGCGATTTCTTTAAACCACTTCCACATAAGGTACGGCTACGAAATTCAGATTAGTTATGCCTTATTACAGCGCCTATGCACCGCTATGTGGAGAATACAGAATTGGTAATCTAAATGTGAGTAATACGAAAAAATTCATTGTTCCCCTACAGTTAGATCGCTGGAATTTTTACTGTAGGTAGACAAAGACGTTTTATGCAAGAAAACCCCTCGATATTTTACGTGGCTTCCAAGAAGACCAGGGAAAAAAGGTTTTTTTCTGTGAATAGCATGTTCTTCGGTGTTTTCGCATATTTTAGCAGTAATTCCCTTCTCCTATGACTCATCGCTAAGGAATTTATTTGGATGATTGCGACCGTTGTCAGTATATTCATAAAAAAACCCTGGAAACCCCCCGGACCCCCTTCAAAACATCGTCATAAGCTTAAATGCAACAATCACGGCTAGCATGCGTCTACATCCAGCCACATTATCCCACGGCAGCCTTTGTAAACGATAGGGGAAAGCTGGTAGTACGCATTGCTCTGTGAGGAGTGACAACCCTGGCGGCAAAGCTGACCCCGCCCCAGGAACGACGGAGACATTCCAAGGAGTCAGATGCGCGGAAAACCTCCGAGAACCCTCGAGCGGCAAATCCGCTCCAACACGTGGAGCAGCCGAATGCGTGTCTTACGAGGGGGGAGGGCGCTTTGGGCGGCGAAGCCGCACAAAGACAAGGAACGGCGAAGCCGTTCCGAGGAGTCGACGGTTCGGGTGGACACAGTAAACCTTGGGCGGCGAAGCCGCCCCATCACGCGGAAGGGCAATGCCGTTCCCAGGATTCGACGCCTCAAGGGGACACGGGTAAACCTTGGGCGGCGAAGGCGCCCCATCACCAGGAAGGTTTCGAGGGGAGGGCGCCGATAACCCTTGGGCAGCGAAGCCGCCCACAGACGAGGAACGGCGATGCCGTTCCGAGGAGTCGACGGCTCGGGGGGACACAGTAAACCTTGGGCGGCGAAGCCGCCCTATCACGTGGAAGGGCGACGCCGTTCCCAGGATTTGACGCCTCGGGGGAACAGGGGTAAACCCCGGGCGGCGAACCCGCCCCATTACGAGGAAGCTTACGAGGGAGGGCGCCGATAACCCCTGGGCGGCGAAGCCGCCCTCACGCGAGGAACAGCGCAGCCGTTCCGAGGAGGAGATGGCTCGGGGAAATAGGTAAACCTCGGGAGGCGAAGCCGCCCCACTACGAGGAGATAACCCTTTGGCGGTGAAACCGCCCACAGGCGAGGAACGGCGCAGCCGTTCCGAGAAGTCGATGGCGCGGGGGGACCCAGGTAAACCTTGGGCGGCGAAGCCGCCCCATCACGAGGAAGGGCGATGGCGTTCCCAGGAGCCGACGCCTCGGGGGGACTCGGGTAACACGTGTGCGGCGAAGCCGCCCTCCCACGATGAACGGCGAAGCCGTTCCGAGGAAAAAGCCGACCCCCGACGAGGAACGGCGAAGCCGTTCCGAGACGTCGGGGGTGGGACGGCGAAGCCGTCCGGTGGGGGCAGCCGGCGAAGCCGGATGCGGGTCGCCGATAACCCTCGGGCGGCCGCCCGCCCAAAGGCGAGGAACGGCGAAGCCGTTCCGAGGAGGCTACGGCTCGGGGGGACACAGGTAAATTTTGGGCGGCGAAGCCGACCACGGACGAGGATCGGCGAAGCCGTTCCGAGAAGTCGCTGGCTTGGGGGGACCCAGGTAAACCCTGGGCGGCGAAGCCGCCCCACCACGAAGAAGGGCGATGCCGTTCCCAGGAGTCGACACCTCGGGGGGACTCGGGAAACCCTTGGGCGGCGAAGCCGCCCTTGCACGATGAACGGCGAAGCCGTTCCGAGGAACTAGCGGGTCTCCGTCACAGGGCTACCTCGATATCTGGGCGGCGAAGCCGACCCCTGACGAGGAACGGCGAAGCCGTTCCGAGACGCCGCGGGTGGGACGGCGAAGCCGTCCGGTTGGGGCAGCCGGCGAAGCCGGATGCGGGGGGGTTTTAGGGGGCGTAGCCCCCTAACGACTCATCCCCCCGAAATTTATGTGAATGGATGGTGATCGCCAGGAGTACACACATTTAAACCCCCGGTATCCCCGTGAAATCCCCCCCAAATGTAAAATGTGTCATTTAGTCTCCTATTTGGGAACTTCTCGCAAACATTACGCCGCACTACCCGTCCCCTCTGAACTCTAGATCCGGAATATTTGGTGAGGGCGAGCCACCGTAAACCATACGGGAAAAAATACCAGAACACCCCCGATTACCTCCTGGAACATCGCCGAAAAAAAAATAAAACAAATTTAAACTCGCCTTTCCGAATAGTTTTCGACACAATTTAACCGGTGCCCCTACCACTTATTAAAACCCCCGATAACCCCGTGAAACCTCCCAAAAAATTTCTAATAAATAGCCTCTCCAGGGAAAAGAATCGTAAGACCACTCTTCCGGTCCCCTAGGACTTATCGGCACGGAATTTATGAGAACTTTTAGTGACCACTGGTTTAACACAAGTATAAAACCCCCGGTATTCCGTAGGAACCCCCCGAAAAAAAATGAAAAACTTGCCATTAAGTCTTCTTTTATGGGTACTTGTCGCCACTATTAATCCGCATTGCACTACCTTTTACAATCATCGCTACATGATCACTGTGGACTTTTGGTGACCGCATGCATAACACATTAAAATCCCCGAATCCCCCTGGGCACCCCTCTCGGTGGGGAAGACCATTTATAAGGACTAGGCGGAGCAGCCGCGGGGGGGGGCTCCTCAACCCGAAGGCGGCGAAGCCGCCCCACAACGAGGAACTGGCGTAGGCGAGGGGGAGCTTCAGCAACCCCCGGATGGCGTAGCCGCCCCGATGTTCAAGCGGCGCAACCGCTGTGGACTCCCCCCACCTCTGGGCGGCGAAGCCGCCCATTAAACGAATGACGGTGAAACAGTTCCGAAATGCCCTCGCCCTCTGGCACACTAAACCCCCAGGCGGCGAAGCCGCCCTTCAGCGAGGAACGGCGAAGCCGTTCCGGGGAATGAGTGGGGCACCTCCCTACCCCCTGGCCGGCGAAGCCGGCCCCTAGCCGTGTTGAGATTATTCGAACTTCAAAAGTCTTCGAACGACCACAAATGTAGACGGCGAAGCCGGAACCGGGGTTTTAAGGGGCGGAGCCCCTTAACGAGCGCGCGGAGCGTGCGAGTTTCGTTTTATATAAGCGGATGAACAAATATAAATTGATGGAGTAATAGGTCTATCATAGATCCACAATTCTTAAATCGTCTGAATCGTTTATCTATTTTAGGCACAAAATCCGTGTAGTTCTCTTTCATGCTCTTAGGCAAATGTTATGTGTTTTCCCTTGCCTTCAACTCCGAGCACGTTTAAGAATATCATTGCCCTACCAATGAATTAGAAGAGTTTCAAATAAAATTATAGTATAATAAACCTCAAAATTTAAACATTAATAAGTAGCTTTTGTTGAATTATTTAAGCATACTTTTCCCATCATTCCAGCAATGAATCTAGCCATGAGGCACAGTGTGTCCCCCTTATCTTATTGTTAGTCATCCACGTAATGCTGAACACAATGAATATCCCCATCTTCAAAACTTCTGGCTTATCCTACGACACTGTCCTGCCTTTAGAGCATGGAATGAACCCTCAAGACCCTGAAAAAAGTCATAAACCCTCATAAATTCTGTTTTCGTATTTGAGTGAATGACTCCATAGTGATTTCAGATCTCACCGAATGGCTCTATAACCACTGCCTAAGCAAAGGCCTATGGAACAGGTTTCTTTCTACATACTACATGTTTCTCAAACTAGTAGTCATGTAGCCAGGGGAGGGGTATTAAGGCTTGAGCCCTCTGCACGCCCCCCAAAATTTCTCCCTCCATAACCACTGCCTGCAATACATTCCCCTTAAAAGATATCTAGCCTTCTCTCAGTGGAGGTAGCCAGGAATTTTGTTCAGGGGAGGGACAAAAACCAGGGGAGGGAAATTTTTTAAAAACAGTGTACTAAGTAGAGGGTTTTAAACTAATTTTAACACCTTTCATAATCGAAAAACTTCATTTGTCAAAGAAATATTTTGTGGAATCACGACTTTTCTATATATTTTTTTCTTTTATGAAGGAAAGTTATTGTGTTTTTGTTTTTCCTGGGGTCCCCCCGTAACCCCATAATAAATTTGCTCAAAATGAGATAATTTATTTACACGTTAAAGACTAATTTTTTTAAACTTACCCCTGTGGCCAGCAGAGCTTCTGATAAATGGGGCCATACAAAATTAAATACCAATTTAATTAAAATATTTTAATTTATTATTAAATTGTTTGTAAATTAAAATTAGGGGTCATGCAAAACTTGTGTGTGTGGCCATATCTACGTCCCCGTTTATCAGAATATAGCAGGTATATTTCCCAGCAAGATTGTTTTTTTTTGCAGACAAATTCAATTAATTTAATTACTCAATATTAAATTACTAATGAAAATACAAAGGAAATAGATTTTAATACTTCGTCTTCTGATGTAATCATTACCCACTTAGACAATGTAGTTACCATGTACCACCATGGATGGCATACACAGAGCGGAATGAAGAAAACAGGAGTTAGGTACCTCGTGACCCATCTATAGTAACAGATGGCGCATAAAACATGAGCAAACTAGTCACTCATCTGTACTACTGTTGTCAGCGGCATAGGCGGATCTAGGGGGGGGGAGGGGCACGGGGGCACGTGCCCCCCCCAGACCCTTAGAAAAGGTGCAAGATTTTTAATACGGTCCCATTATCATTGCATTCGATTTGTATTACGAGGTATATCCTTGTGCCCCCCCCAAGAACAAAATCCTGGATACGACCTTGCTTGAGCCCCCCCCCAGAAAGAAATCCTGGATCTGCCCCTGGTTATCAGAACCCTGGCATTCAAAATGTTTTGAAAATTCATTTGGATCTCTGAAGCCTTTGGAGACCAAGCCATAATAACTACGGCCATTTCAGTGAAGACCAATGAGGATTTTAAATTTCAGCATATTGTAAGCAAAATTTATAGCTATAATTTAATGAAATTTATGGCCATATGATTTGTGGGAATTGAAAATAAATTATCAGTATAGACAACCCGCATATCACCAAAGCCATCCTCGAAACTATTTTATGGCACCATGCCAGCTAGGTAATATACCTACTCAGGTTTCCTACTACCTCAGTTTATACTCAGGTAGTACTCAGGTATACCTACTATCTCAGTTTTGGATCCTCACCATTCTCTTTCTCCTACCCTTTCAATGTGCCCATAATGGGGCCACAATTCTAGCTCATAAAATTTCCTTCTAGAAGACATTTCATAGAAAAGGCATTGCTAGAAAAAAAAATTGGGGGCTTTGGGGAGCAATTTTAAGACCACATCTCTTCAGCATTTAAGGATGGGACATTTTGACCCCCTTGAGTCCACTGCTGGCAAAGATCTTGTTCCATATTACATAGAATTGCTGATTTAAACTACGCTTAGTAGAGCATTCTATTACTAAAATATGTAACTAATAACTTCAGGATTTACTTTGTGAAACCTCTCCATATTGGAAGTAAGGAAATAAAACTTTGTAAGGTTCATTGTTATTTAATTATGGGCACGACCCGGGTTTCATCGTCTGGTGACTGAACCTGCATGCATCATACATTTATACACAAAGTACACAAGTGACTGTGAGGACATCTATCGGAAAGGAAAAGGACTGGTTGAAAGAGCGGGGGTGAGGGTTAAACTAGGACTGAAATAGGGAGAGGGGGTGGGGGAAAGGGGCCGCCGTGATTTGGGACAAGAGTTTTTCCTTTGAGGATAGGTATCTGACCAGCCAGGGGAGGGCGGGGTTAAAGTGGGTGAGGAGACGAGAGCTAAAGAAGGTGGTGGTGTTGGGGAAGAAAGAGAGGATTAGCGGGGTTCATTTTCTAAATCACAATAGTCTATGGAAGGTCGTTGAGTCTGGCTGTGGAAGGTCCTGGTATGGGTTAATGATTTCCCCGAAGGACATGGGTCACTGGGGGAATTTTGGTAAAGGCACTGCTTAGTATTCGTTCTTGGAAAGTTTAATGGCACACAGGTGGATGGGCACTTAAAAATTTAAAGGTTGTCACTGTAGGAGTTCATTGATGGGGATGAAAAAGAGAGGGGAGTGGGAGGGGAGCACTTGCTCGTTGGCAAGGGGGGTGTTGTTCTTTAAATGTTGTATAATCTCCAACGTTTCCAGGGCATCGAGTCTCCTCCTGTTTCCTTCTGAGTGTAGGATATCCGGCTTAAAATCACTATTGTGTTTGCCATCTATTAAATGATTGGTGAAGTTGGATTGATCTTTCTTCTTTTTGAAGCAGTTGCCATGCTCACTCACTCTGATATTAACACTTTTCTCCGTTCTGCCGACGTATTTCATGCCACAATCGTCACACTTAAGGCAGTAAATTCCACTTCTTCTTTCTGGTGGGAAACGATTTTTGCAGTTGGGCAGCAATGTTTTGAGAGTTGAGGGGGTGTAATAGGCGATTCTGTATTTTTCTTTCGGGAAGCAAGAGGTAACGGAATGAGAAATTTTCCCTAGGAAGGGAATCCTGCACCAATTTTTTGGGGTGTTGATGGGGAGAGAAAGGACACCATTGATAAGGCCTGTTTCTTCCGCACTCTTCAGTCACTTGATGATGTAACCAAGTTACGAAACCCGGGTCGTGCCCATAATTAAATAACAGTGAACCTTACAAAGTTTTATTTCCTTACTTCCACTAAAATATGTGATGCTTTTGTACAGACATTTTCAGCATACAATGTTCAATGCTTCACTTAACACCTTCAGCCTTCAATTGACGTGGTCCCGTCCAAGCCGAAATACGGAGCATGTCAATTGACGTGCTCTGCCGGTCAGACATGGGGCCTTTCTCCACCTCCGTACACGACTAATATCCACTCCCGAGTCTTCCGCTCGTGTGCATGGCCTTCAGCAAGCTTCCCTCTTTCGACCCGTGTGCACCTTTGTAAATAGCAGTATTTGAACGGAAGTTATGGCGAGAAAACCTCTCTCTAGTTTTCTTTCTTATTTTATCGGCCGATTCTGACGATGTTCGTGAAAATTGGACCCACATTGAATGTGTTACCCTTGGATTCTCAAGGTGCCATTATATCCACTTTCACCTTAAAACGATACATATGGAGGGCACGCGCCCCTCCTTGCTGTGCCACCCGCATTGCTAAACCACAATTTTAGCTTTTATGATATGACATGGCCTTGAATATGATGCATACCTCTTTATCAGTTTAAGTAAAACTTTCTTCAACTTTGCATGTGACTTAATTATTTTTCATTACGACAAAAGTAAAGTTAGCTCGAGATGTCATTTGGCACCCCCCCTTTGAGTTTTTTCTTTATCCACTACTGATGCTAAGAGCAATGAAACAGAGATAGAGATGGATAGAGGGCGAAGTGCGGTAATGTCCTCCGCAAATCATGCAAGAAAAGATTTTTCTGAGACTCATGATTAACCCTTGGATTCTCAAGGTGCCATTATATCCACTTTCACCTTAAAACGATCCAGATGTTGATACATCGGCCCATGAAAAAATGATCGAAAAAGCTATTTTGAGTTAGTTTCACTTTTATTCTGAATTTTAAGGATCTTTATTGATTCCTGATGAAATGGTATTTCTTCTGCAGTATTTAGTGTTTCATAAAAACAAAAGAATTTGTTTACATAGATAATTTTTTATAGAATGCCTGATGCCTTCTTGAATCGGAGGTAAGTTTTCTGGGAGATAAAACTGAAATTGCCATGAGAGAGAATGGGCTGAACACATTATAAACATACTCTACTAAAAGTCTGTCAAATTTCATCCAGAACCACTATCTCCTATTGAAGAGGGAGGTGCTTAAGAGGAGGCGCCATACCAGGAGCCATAGAGAAGACTTTTGCTGTGGATAGACATAGATATATTTTTTTAATCTTGGGTTTTGTATTCTAAGGCTACTTTTCTACCTGTGAGTGCTGGGGAGAAGTTCAGTGGCATAGTCAGGAATTTCTTTCGGGGTGGGGGTTGAAGGGTAGGGGGTCCAAAACGAAGGTGGGAATTTTTTTAAAAACAGGTACTAGGCGGAGGGCTTAAAACTAATTTAAACACTTTCCATAATCGAAAAAATTTCATTTGTGAAAGAAATATTTTGTAAATTGGTAATTTTACAATATTTTGTTTTCTCTTATGAAGGGAAGATTCTCTTAAGTTTTCTCTTGTATTTTCATATTTTGGGGGGTTCTTGACCCCCCAGACCTCCTCCCTTGCTACGCCACTGGAGTACTTCCCTCAAAATATGTGACTAGATCATTTAGAGGGAAGGAATAGTTCATCAGCAATGAAGTAAAATGGCCAATTACAAGTGATAAAATAATTATTATAACATTAAAAACATTTTGAACATATTGCATACAGTTTTATAAGTTACTTGTTCTAATGTAAAAGAGATTCTTATAACTTATCGTCCGACCCAATATTCATGGTGGACATGATGTCACATGAATGTTGAAAGTACATCATATGATGAAGGGTCTTCTAAGCTAACATATATCACATGTGGAAAACATTCAATTCTTGTAAAATTATTGTTGAGACATGGTAAATTAGATTGAGTTATTCATGTTATCATTGATAATTTCAAAGATAGACAAAATTGCACGTTAAAATCTCAGCTACTACCTCACCTGCTTATATTTAAGCTTGAGATAAGCTTGACAGAATTAATTACTCCCAATGTGGGTAGGAATACTTGAATAAAATAGTGAGATTGAAACAAATAATGATACCCAATTTTTTAAAGTGACTTATAATACTCTATTTATTATGATCCAGCTATGACTTGTCACTCATTTTTAAAGTGCAAGAGGTGCTATTGCTCATTCTGAGTTATGCCCAGTATCTTTTCTCTTTTGTTGTTACTTCAATCAATTCAATTTCTAGAGGGATTTACATCCTTAAATACACCAGGAACATTTAATTTGATGCTAGGAAAACTAACTTTCAAAATTTTGAATCTGCAATGATTATAAAATGAAGTGGAAAACTACTCCACCATAATTGTGAAAATATACGTCCAGTCTCATTTAAAGCAGGAATGAGTAATGCCTGCATGGTATAAAATACTAATATTGTTAGCACTAAAAACTTAAGTAGTAGCTCAATCTTTTGATCATTTCAAATGTTTGTCTTTTTAGTTGCATTATCAAATTGAATTTGGGGTGGAATACATGTATGATATGCAATGATGTTTTGCAATCAACATACACCAAGAATGTTTGTATCATTTTCATGTCCACTTGCTGTTGTCCGTAGCATGAAAATTATAATTCAACACACTTAGGATACAATATCATCTTTCTTTCACACTTGGGGACTAAATTCACTGATTTACCCCCTGGGTGAGCGGTAGGCACCAGCAAATAGAATGCTCTGGGCAACTCTATCATAGATGAAGAAGGCAAATGGGTGGTTCGCTACAAAAACTGTTGGTTCAAGGGGGCGTGAAGAGCGGAAAGAGAAGATGGCAGTGGCTGCAGCAGCCTCAGTTCCCTTCTCATCAATGTCGACCCTTGCCCTGTGGATGGCTGCATCCAGAGCGATGGGCCTGCGGCCTGTGGGTTTGCTCATGTTCTTCTTGTTTAAGTCATCTTCTCCAACAAAGTCTGTGAAATCTGCCTCAGCATCAAAGATGGGTCCAAGACCCAAGTGGGTTAAGGTCTGAAAAGAGCAGAGAAAAAGGAATCAATAATGGATGATAACATTGTTCTTATGCACATATTTAAAAAAAAAAGAAAAAAAAAGATCCCAATCAGCTTAAGGTTGGAAGGCGATATTTGGTGGAACTTGTTGACAGGAAACATAATGAAGATGTGAAGATACACTTTTGTATGTTCCACAAGAGTTTTTAATACCAACCCAGGTTTCAGCAGTACACACTGTCATTATCAAGGTGAATATACATTTTTGTATATTCACCTTGATAATGACAGTGTGTACTGCCGAAACCTGGGTCGGTATTAAAAACTCTTGTGGAACATACAAAAGATCCCAACATTCAGACTGAAAGTTTAAAAAGATTCAGACTCCCACTGTAATTCAAGGAAATTTTTTTAAGGATAGAGCATGGATTAAAAAATTGATCAAATCCTATCGAACAATTCTTTTTCAATAAATTCAACAGATTCAGGCTTCAATTGGTGGAAGTTAAACATATGTATTTCAATAAAAGATCGTAACACTTTTCCACAAAATTTTTTTAATGCGTACAAGGCATTTCGGCTCTCTGAGCCATCATCTGGTACAAGAGCTTGATCTTTTATTTAAATTCTTTTTCAGTTGAATCATAGAATTTGAAATTTGCCTTGTCTTCAGAAAATTTCATTACACAGTGGCACTTCATCTTAAAATCCTTCCCTCATGGAGCTATAAGGGACATGAGGTGACCTCAGGATCATCCACCCTAAGGTAGGTATAGAGGACACTCCTACTTCAGGTTTTTCCACCACAATTGAAAAAAATTAACTTTCCAAAACTAAAATTAATCATAATTTTTGGTGACATTTTCTTTTGATACTGAAAGATTATTACAGCGCTGTGTTAAGCACAGCTACCACAACTTTGATTTTTCAATTTTCACTGGTGGTCATGGTCCATCTGGAGGGGCCTGCCCCCTGGTAAAATCCTCAGAAATATCCCATAATACTAAATTAGGAGACAAATGTTTCAATGGTGCATTTTGCCATCTTCCTTAGAGTTAACGTTGACCTTCTTGAAACTGGTAGTACCTATTAGGACTACTTCACCCTTTTTGCTATCAAACCTTTCCACCAGATTAAAATGCCCAATAGTAGCCCTTCACTGATGGATTTAATTTGAACACCTTTTAATTACCGAGCCCATAAAGGCCGTTTTACACGGTACACGGAATTGCACAGGTTAGAGCTGCATTAATTTCTAAAATGGCGTGGAATTGCGCGAATGCATGAACGAAATTAGAACAGGGGCTATTTTGCCGTCTCGCATCCACGCATTCTCGCATGTGTTCTAGCAATTCACCGCTTTACACGACGCAATTTTGATTGCGCCTTCGCACGTACGTCAGACTGCTCAATTCCGTGTACCGTGTAAAACGGCCTTAACAGTAGACCAGGCACCAAGTGGAGCTATGCATTTTCTCATGCCCATACGGGTATAAAGTACAGAGCTGTTTCATTTGATATGTTTAACATACAAAATTTCCACGAAGTGTGTATCGCATCCATCCCTTTATTTAAGAAGAATTCAAACTTGTAGCCTCTAGGTTAGCAAGCTAAGACTTTACCCCATTGCCACCAAGCCTGGCAATGAGACATGGATCTTCATATTTCAGGCCCTTCTTTACTTTTTCAATCAATGAGGACACCCTCACTAATTTTTGGCCGTTTTCCAATCCACGCAGTATGCACTCATTCCCTTTTTCCCTTTCTCCCTTGCACCGTGCTCCCTCTACTGGTGCCATGAAGTGTGAACGGAAATAATGCGAACTATTGATAGTAACGAAATGTGAAGCGCAGGGTGGTGTTAGGACATCTGGGTGGTGATTTAAGGATCAATTTCACCTTTATACTTATATTTTTGCAGGTGAAGAGCAAGAATTCACAATACCGATATAATATTACGTAAAAGAGCTCACGTAATAAACACCAAATTACTTAAAACTCCAGTTCAAGATTTCTGAATTTTCCATTGCCGCCATTTTCACGTCCACTTCCTACGAGGGGAAGGTAGCGAGGGAGCATCCGCGTTCCCTTGCTCACTTACCCTTCGTTCCCCTGCGCCCTCGCCGATTGGATCCACCCTTGCTGTCGTCACATCCGTAAGTTGATGATCCAAAAGTGCACGAAGGGTGAATAATTGCGAATTGGAAAACGGCCTTTGTATCAGCGTGCACTTATTACTCACCGGTTTAAGGTCAATGCTCTGCTCTATGGAGAACTTGGGGATAGCAACTTCTAGTGGTCTTGCAAGTGCTGATCCAGGAGCCAAAGCTTCTCGGAGAGCATCAACATTGAGTTGTGCAATTGTTCTCTCCAAACCATCAGGAAGAGCAAATGGAGGCAGAAGAATCACTAAGCTGGCAGTCTCTCCCATGTACGGAAGTTCAAGAACCTGACATCCAAGGCGCTCGGACACAACTGCAGAGAAACAAAAGTTAGAAATGAGTCAGCAGGAATAAAACTGCCTGTCAATTTTATTGCTCCAGAGATCAGTGAAAAGGGACTTTATTTTAATCATGTTCAAAAAGATATTTTTTTTAAGTAAATCATAAATGGGATGAGTACACTTAAAAAATACAAATGCAAATACAAATTCAAGGCGAATGATTTTTTCTCTGTGGATTTTTCGCACAATTGTGCATTGCGGGTGACTCCCGTAAAAAGTTATCACCGCGGCTAGTCCCGGTATACTTAAATTCGTCAAAGAGAGAACACCTATATGTGTTCAAAGTTAGGACTTTACTCTCCGGCTGTGGCGCCGTGCGCACGATTTGGACTGCTCGTCGCATAATATGCTCGGCAGTCCATACCACCTTGTCCGGTATAGTCCAGAAATTTCCACAGGGATGAATGACGCCTCGGTAGCTTAACTGGCTAAAGCACTCGGCCGGAAATCGAGGGATCCGGGTTCGAATCCCGGTCAAGGCGAATGATTTTTTCTCTGGATTTTTCGCACAATGCAAATACTGACTAATGTTGAAATAATTAAATTACGTCACCATGAAAGCACTAGATTCAGTGAAGGAATCAGATGGGGACATTCACGAGTTGTGTAAGATAAAAAGGAAAACCACAAATCCACTTCCATTGCTGGATATGTTAAGAATTAGTGATATCTATTATTTCTACATTCTACAATTCACGAGTTTGATAAAATGTCACTTTATGGGTACTCACGATGGTTGAAATTTCCCTTCTGGTGCATCATCTCCACAAGTGTTTGCTTGGATCTAGATTCATAGAAGACCTCCTTCACAGTGCGCTCTTCAGAGAACTGGGATGCCCACAGGCCCTTAAAGTATGCTGCATTTACCTTTTTTTGGATGAGGAGTGAAAAATAAAAGATTATGAGAATCCTGAGTCATTGCAAAATAAAAAATAAACTTAACTTGGAATGAGATCTTAGCAGGGGCGGATCCAGGTTTTTTTTCTGGGAGGGGCACAAGCAAGGCCGTATCCAGGATTTTGTTCTGGGTGGGGCACTAGGATACCTCGTAATACAAAACGAACGCAATGATAATGTATTAAAAATCTTGCATATTTTTGAGGGTCTGGGGGGGGCACGTGCCCCCGTGCCCCCCCCTGGATCCGCCTATGGATCTTAGAGCATGCAACAAATCCATTCTGAATCAAACGGCCTAAAAATGCTGAATGATAATTTTGATTCACAACATATAGAAAGGCTGACCATTCCTACATGTGAAATGGTAAGCATAATAGAAATATCAAATTGGTTTTCACACTCTAGAATTTGTGCAGGCAAATTTATAGTGATTGAAAATATTTATATTATTTATAAAAGAATATTTTTTCAAATTCATATTATCCTATAAATCCCCCATGATTAATTTTCTTGATTAATGACATGTTTACAATGATCCTTAACACTATATATCCATTCTGTGGCAAATTTCACAAGTATTTAACAGAGGAAAATCTTCTCAAAAGTTGGGGGCCATCATATATGACAAAACTGGTCTCATGGCACTGTTTTTCAAATGTTCCTGCCATCTTCCAAATTCTAAGATAACCACATTTGGTGGGACAAACTCAAGAACCACTGCACCTTTATCTCCCCCGTAGCTACTGCAGTGCTGTCCAAGTATTAATTATTGAAAAGCAGTATGGGGAGCATTACCTAAAATCTACATTTTAACTGGAAAAATTGGGGATCATCTTATATACCCAGTTTTCTCATACTCCAAAATACATGGCATTCATAACCAAAATTCCCAAGTTTGAGGACTTACCACGACAAGGTTGGTGTTGTGGGTGATTCCACCCTGAGGAATGAGATCCTTGATGTGGCCTTTGGTTTCCATCTCTACCCAAGAGTTGATTTCATTCCTGGCCGGTTCAGGTGCATTTTCAAAGTCCAGCTTCTTTATCTCTGCTTCCAAAAGTTTCTGCAGGCATGGACGGACCTCTTCTTTGTTGTCAAAATACAAGCGGTTGGAGACTGAGAGCTCGTATCCAAGCCCTTGGCTCTTTTTCTGTTCATCTGTAGCATTTTCTGTTGAGGAAACAGGTGGAAAACAAGGTGTAATGAATGTTTAGCTATCCCAATATCAGCAGCATTCCAGAGTGCACTTGGGTCAGGGTCTGAAAAATGCTGGAAAACCTGAAAAAAAAAATTATCCCGGACAAAAATACATTTAAGTACAAAGAATTCTTGAGTAGGACTTGTACTTAAAATCAGGAAATAAGCAGGTGAATCTGGTAATAAAAATAGCATATCATTTTCACACACAGCTATTATTTTATACACATCCTAATCAAGTACATACGCAAAAAAATTTTAGGGGAAAATGGGCTGGTAAAGTCGCTAACATTCGTTTTGCTTTGTTTATGGTCAATACTGAAAATGTTAAGAACACAGTGAGATTCAATGATACTGATAAGAAATCACTGCAGATTGAAATGAAAATAACCATTCCCTCAAATTGTTGCAGGTATTTACAGCTTTATTTCTTCTGCACAAAAATGCAATGTAACTGAGATATACGCAATACCTTTAGAAAATCAGGTCGCAATTTCTACATTTAAATGGTTCGATTTAGAAAAAATGTCTTTTATAAGGCAATGAAAGGAGAAACAAATCCATGAAACATAATTTTAATTACATGAATGGATGAATATATTCTTTGTTCAGTGCTGGATAGTGAAAATTCTGGTATGTGTGCAAAGAGGAAGCATACTTGTGTTATTTTCGATGGAGGATTAGGTGATAGAATGCACCAATTTCTTCATTTCCCCTGGCAGTTTGCCCATTTCAGGAAATAATTGAGTCTCTTAACGAATTGAATGCACAATGACCATTTTTATGGCCTCATAAAAATGACAGAAATTTCTATGATTCACAATCAATGTACATAATGTACATACTGAATTTCCAATGGTGTTTACCATCAAGAATTCTGTTGAAGTTACACTTCCTTGAGTACCAGGAACTTATATTCTTGCTTTCACAATTTTTATAATTACTTGAAATCCTTTAAAAATCATTCCAATACACAACCTATCTATACTAATACACATTTTTTAAGCTCTTTATGTAAACCATGTTCTTTATAGTTACTGGGATGGAAAATATTTACTCACCAGGTGGTGGTGTCATAGTGGAGTATGCCTTGACAGTTGTTCGGAACATTTTCTCCAAGTGGTACGCTTGCATAGCTGTAAGTTTGTCACCCTTCACATCTCCATCATCCATATGGAGTGCCTTACGCAAAGCATTGGCAGTAGTTGATCCTTCTGCTGCCCCAAAGTATGTCATGAGTAGAGCATAGTACGTGCTGCAATAGACAACGAGATGCAATTTATGAATAATACATAATCAGGCTTCCAAACAAATGTACGTTTGAATGGGCGAGGATAGAGATCTACCATCAGACTTAAGCGATGTGCATGTGACACTCATGCTAGTGAAAGGGGGCCAGTTTTTTTCCCTAGACAACTTCTCATTTATAGGATAATGTCAGGTGTTTAACCCACGATGTTAACCTGTAACTATTCATTTGGCTAACAAAAACTACTAAATGAGTCTGAATGCCCCCCATGAAAAGTGAAAGGGATTCGTAAACTTCCAAATGAAAATAAGACTATCGCAATAGATTCTTTTGTATTGGAAAGGCCCTCATAATAACTTCATTAAATTGTCTGGGGGATATATCTCTCATATCAAATGTGGGGAGACGCATCCCCCACAGGATCGACACTAGTGCATCTAGCCAGAACTTTGCTTCAGGGAGGGCTAGGGTGGTTTGTGGGTTGCGTATGCGGATAGTTTGTTGTCATCACAGTTGCATTTGCTTACCTGTATGGGGAGAAGAAGACGTTTTGTGCAGGCGCATCCCCATCACTCCTCTTGAACCACACCTTCTTGGCATATTGCGGGTAGGGTCCGGGTGGTGGTGGAGGGGCCATGGTGCTGCCACCTGGACCTAGCACTAGAGTCCGCAGCATGTCCAAGCTGAACTCCTGCTGCCCCTTGAGCAGGGCCTCCCGGGCACTGTCTCCCGCGCTTGAGTCAGAGTCGTTCTTGGTCAGGCACTGCCCGGAAGAAGGGGAGGCGAACATCCACACAGCCAGCAAGGCTGCCGTCCACAGCAACGTCTTCGTCATCTTTTAAGTGACTGTACTCCTATCGGTTAGTTTAAACCTGAGAAGAATGAGGAGATAGAAGTAGAATTAGTCTAGGAGCACACATCGAAGCAGATGCATCTGGCATGTGGGAGACCCATACAGGACAAGACTGATTGCAGAAAACATCAGGGTACAGCTAGGGCTGGGCAAAATACAGGCCGAGGAGTATTTTAAATTCAAAATACTGGCTCCAAATATATTTGAAATGCAAAATACAAAATATCTTTGACTTGAGTATTTGAAAAACAAATTACAAAATAGTATTTTAAATACCTATCTCTTAAAATAAAAATACATTTGTATGGAAACTAAGTGATCTTAAAAAAATAACAACTGCCTTGTCACGTGATGTATATTTGCAAACTTGAAGAAAACGATTATATCAAAAACGAAGTAATCTGTAAAGGATAATGTTACAGAGGTGTTATAAGAGCTCAGTGGTGTAGCCAGGGGAGGTCTGAACTCCCCCCCCTCCCCCCGAAATATAAAAACACAAATATTTTCTTTCATACAAGAAAACAAAATGTTGAAAAATCATGAATTTACAGAATATTTCTTTAACAAATGGAGTTTTTTTGATTATCAAAAGTGTTAAAATTAGTTTAAAACCCATTACTTAGTATCCCATTTTTTTTTATTTCCCCCTCGTTTTGGACCCCCCGAAAGAAATTCCTGGCTACGCCACTGTAAGTGCGACTTCAAAAGTTTTTTTACAAATATATTTTTTATTTTAGAATGGGAAAATAACAAAAATCGGTATTTTAAATACAAAATACAAATTACAAATGTATTTCAAATAAGTATTTTTAAATACTTTTATTTGAAATACTGCCCAACGGTGGGTGAAGCGCAGGGCAGCCATATCTGTGATGGGTTGCTACAGAGCTGTGGGAAAATTATCCTGGTGGGTATACCATACCCCCACGCACCCCGGTATTAGTTGCACCTAAACCCCCTCCCCCCAGCCTTAATTCCTAGCTGCGCCCCTGTCAGAGAGGACGTGTTCGCAGTTGACATGAAAAGTATACTTCATTCACCATATACTCGCATGTATTATGGTCGATTTACACGGTGAATTTTTATTCGAATGATCATGGTAATGATCTTGTGCATGACCATCATTCACCGTGTAAAATTAAAACAACGGAAATATCGTTAGAATCGAAATACATTATCGATAGTTGCACCAGTGGGCATCGTTTCTTCGCAGAAAATTCGCCGAAATCATTCACCGTGTAAAGCGGTCACGGCGAATGAATTTAATTCGAAGGATAATTCACCGTGTAAAACGGCCTTTATAGTAGAAGAGATCACGTGATGAAGATAAAAGAAATAGACTGAAGAATAGAGAGATATAATATGTCGTACTTTCCTGGGGCTATTGGGCATGGGCATACCCAGAATCAAAACTGGGGAGGAGGAGGTAAAACTAGCCGTGGTATTTCAAGTTGTAACTTTTTTTGCACAGAAAAGGTTAATTAAAAACAAAATTTTAAGGAAATTATAGCAGAAATTTATTAGTTTTTAATAATTATTTGATTGAAAAAATAGTGATTTTTATTTTAGTTCCATGTCTTATACTAATATCATTTTTCTTCAAAAGGAAAATTTGTTCATAACTTTTTTTTAACTAAATTTATTTTTGCTTCGAGGGGGGGCTGGTCCCCCCTCTACCCTCCCGCTGGGTACGCCCATGCCATCGAGGATTGTAACAGATGAAAAATTGAATGAGGTGAATAGCTAGCACATTTTATATGGCCGACCATCGAATGCGCGGAGGTGTTGGCAGAGGATTATCATCTGTGGATAGTAATCGGAAGAGAGAATACGGGGAGAGAAATCTTGGTTTCACACTTATGTATTCCAAAGGAATTAAGGGTACACATTCCCCCAAAACAAGTAATTCCGACCCCCCTTCTAATACTAAAAGTATCACCGCATGCTCTACAGGATACCCAGTTTATTATACTGCGCTGGGCGCAAAGGATTCAATTTTAATTGCTTCATCCCGGTACTTCTATGAATAATAACATCAAATAATAAATTCGTGAAATTTAAGTTTTAGTAAGGAGTCATCTCTTAATTTAAAGATTCCCGCAACAATCATTGTCGCATTTGTATGATACATTCCCCGTTTGCGGCCGTGGTTCTCTATCACATTAAGTCGAAAACACAGCTGTTTAATTTACTTACCTGACTGATTATTGTAGTCAGGATTTTATTCACAAAATGATGAGATGCTATGCAGCGGGATGGATATGTCTCTTTGGCTTATAATTCAGTGGTATGATATTGGGAAATGGGTCGAAGAGAATAAAAACTCTCGGTTAACTGCTTTCATTATCAACAGCTTTTTCTACCATTGTAAATAGCTTTTTTATCGAGCAAGGCCAATCACGCAAATAACAATATCTCCAATGATCGCAGGTGCATCCGATAACGATAATAGGGCAGTTTCCTTCATCAAGGAAAACGAAAGACATTGATTGCGATTCGTTACCCACCATTACTGTATTCATAAAATACAAATTATTTCGTTTTAGAAATACCGGTTTAGACGAATGGCAATGGTCCATTTTTATCCTCATTTGAAAAGGGCCAGATTGGCGCCCATGCGATGCCACTCCACGTGACGTCACAGGACCTAGTTTCTATACGAGAAGATAGGAGTTATACATCGTCTGAGGTTACCAATGCATGCATGAGGCGCAGAGCTCAGGGAAACATGTCTTAATAATCACTTATTAAAACTGGCTAAGGTCGGAAAGTTTTCTTCATTTGATAAGGTATTAATAATCCTTATTTAAGCCAAGCGCAACCAGCCAGCAGGGTACTCAGCTACCCGCTAGCAGCCTGCGTTGTATCAGCGCTCAACTCGCCTCAAGGTCACCTCACAAGGTGGCCGCGGGAACCAGAAATACGTCACACGGAGAGATTTCCCGGCATTCATACTTACGCGTCGCGTTTTCGTGCGCTTGAAAATTTTCACTTTTCATTTAATCGCGAAAAATAGATATCGTCATGTAAAAATCTAAAAGCGTGAAATACGTACTCCAGGAGTAATGATCTTTCGATTTAGGCAATAAAAAAATAATAGGAAACCACCCAATTGCCATAGGTCGTTGTATCGCCTTTTGCTCCACGAGTGAAAAAAAGCCACGGGCAGATATATCGCCTCAAGCGCAGACCGCATTTAAAATCATGATAAGGTGATCATTAAAATCATGATAAGGATCATTTTGCTTTATCCCTCATCCAATGAATTACAACGTTATAACCAACAAATAATTCCTTTTTAGTAAAATTAAAAAAAAACATTACAAATATCTAACATAGTAACTTAATATTGCGTTTTTTCATAAAGTGCTACATGTTCTTAAATTTAAACGAGCACTTTTTGCTATTACGACCAAATTTAGGCGGCACTAATAGTGAGAGGGTTAAAAACGCGCATACCGAAGGGGGACTCGAAGGCAGGCGAGACCTTAACCCCACCGAGGCCGGCAAAATAATGAATTAGTCCACCTCGATATGCGCCTCCCACACAAATTTCGCTACCATAAAAAAATCTCTCGCTAATCCCTTGTAATTCCAACGTTTGAGGAAGACTTGGGCGTGACTGCGTACAAAGTTGCTCATTTACAGGAGTGGCTTATTAAGCACCCTCTCCTATGGCACAGAGTGGACTTCTTCGGTTAACCCAGTCTAATATTTACTTTGGCAGGAGATGTATTAGTGGCATAACTAAGTAGTAGACCTGACTGGCGTTCGGGAGACCCGGGTTCGAATCCCGGCCAAGCCAAATAATTTCTAAATGGCGAATTTTATCGATCGTTTTATATAACATTGCACCCGCGAGCCTGACTGCGCACGAAGTCACTTGTTCTATGCAAAGCATTGGAAAAGACTTAATTTTATAATTGGCTATCTCAATGAAATCGGCATTATTAACCTTTGAGGCTTAACTTTGCCTTCTGAACGAGTGTTATCGGTGGCAAAGTAAATAATTTTTTTCCTTATCTTGACCTCGTTTAATACACGTTTAAACATTTCTTGGAGTGTAGGTCAACGTATGTTATGCAAAAAAGTTATAGCCAACGTTTCTGTTTATTTAAAACCATCATCAGGGCTTAACTTTGTACATATTTATAGATTGTACATATTTTTTGCATAACATACGTTGATCTACACTCCAAAAAATATTTTAACATAAAGTAAATGAAAAAAAACCTCGATAGTAATGCATAAATACCAGAGCGCTTGCCGTCCTTCAGGAGAAGAGTTAATCCTGTTGATATCTGGCCGTGGGGGGAGTTATTGGGGACACACCGTGTGACATCGAACAGCTCTCTCTCTCTTCCCCCCACCCCCTTCCGTCGATCCACTGAAATACTTTCACTCAAAAGTTGGCTCACTCGCGCGTGAATGGACCGGGGAATACCGAGCGCAACGAAATAGACAGACTGGGAAAATATCCTCCCCTCAAATATTCAATGAGAGTAGGCAAGGCCCAAGAAGAGGCCCAATTCCATCCCATAGAAGGCTGATTTCCGTTGCTACTTCGGTCGCATTTTGATCGGCTTTCAAAAATGCTTACGGCGCTGTGATGAGTGCTATGCGATCCACTTTTTTTTACAATATTTTGCAGTTAAGTGTTTGCAATTGTTAGGAATGGATTTAAAAGCTATGAATTTGGTAGATACCATCATCGTGTATATAAATTTCGGTTAACTCCCCTAATTACACCTTATTTTCTCGCGTAACTTGGGTCAACTTGTGCGTCAGCGACGCGAGTGGCGACTTCAGTAAACACATTTAATGCGCGGTGGGCGATAACACATTTAGAGGCCAACTTAAAGATCCTCTTGTGAGTGTAGGAGTAACGACAATGACGAAAAACTCGATTCAAGCATAACAAGCCTCATGGGCGGAGTTGAGAGTTTTACGTTGGGGCAATCCTACCGGGGGGGGTTTACAGAATACCACCTAGTCAGTAGCGAATACAGAATAAACTCAAGGGGGGGGGGTCGCAAAATATATCTTGATCTACCTTTAATTTTGTCGTAATAACAAATAATTATGTCACATGAAAAGTTTAATGGAAAATTTGTTTAAATTAGCATCTGAAGACAACATTTTAAGTACAAT
The DNA here is from genome assembly GCF_921293095.1 of Ischnura elegans. NCBI lineage: Eukaryota > Metazoa > Arthropoda > Insecta > Odonata > Coenagrionidae > Ischnura > Ischnura elegans. The sequence goes on from NC_060251.1 coordinate 62,632,094, forward strand.
TTTAAGAATGAACACGAAAATGCACCCTGTAGCCACCCAACTTGTGCGAACGCATGAACGGAAAATAGAACCTGTTCTAATTTGGTACATGCAGTCGTACATGTTCCGGTCCACAAAAATCATCAACGCAAACAGACATTAACTCGCACATGTTAATGCATCGTGTAAACAGGCCTTAAGACTAAAATGTATTTAAACTTTTAATGTTTTTGTTTTCAATAAATTTTAATGCACGGGTTTCGTTCTTTTTTCGGAAAAATTGCCGATTTAGTTAGGGGGGCCAGGGTCCCAGCCTCCACCAAAACTCCACCCATGACCAGCTAATTGATCTTATTACTCACTTTCGCTCGCTAGTGAGGTTTTGCCCTCCATTACTCCCTCAGCCTGCAGCCTTTTCTGGTCACCCTGCCAGTTCTTTCAATTTTTGTCTGACGTTTGTTCTTTAAGAATCTTTTTTTTTCGCTGATATCTTACCTACTTATATTGAATCATAGGAATACCAAACAGTTTTTGGAGTCCAGACTTTCTGACTGTTATAATGTGTAGACTAATGACTACTTCAATGACTTTGGTGCCATTAGCTAGCGTCTTCGCTATGTCATTAGATAGCGTCTTCCTCAATTTTCTCATTACCATCGGTTTTTTATCCCAAATTCCCCCAAAAAGTAGAGGTATAGGGGCAGTCGGCAGCACTATAATATATATAGAAAATTTAGTGTTTCCACAACTTTTCCTGAGGTTTCAGACGATTTTAGAGAGGGTCGATTCTATGACTTTTTGTCTCGTTCATCTCGTCTCGTTTACCCCAAAATCTTGTATGAATCAATCAGTCAGTAGTCTGAAGCGAGTTTTATAATATCCTGATACGTAAATCTTATAATAGGTGCAAATATAAATGTTGAACTGAGAGCCGTCTTTAGAGCCAATTTTGGGCAATTTTGCTATTTCTATAATTTTAATACTGGGTTTCGCCTTCTAAGTATAGTTAGCCGAGAACTTGCCACCTAACTCTCTGTGTAGTCAAATAATAAAAAAAATATTGGATGTTGGACAGGGCTGAGTTTATCCGATCCCGAACTACATCATTAACTAAACAGCGGTTGAAACATAGGTCGGTAGCTAAAAAGTTTTTTTAGAAAGAATCTAACTAGGTTTGCTTATCCTGCTTTAACTTTTCACGGCTTCAAATGTTACGACAAAGTGAAAATTCTGGCCAGGTTAAGCTTGACGCAATGCCTTAGTTCGACAAAGTCCGCATGTGGTGACATTTCGCGAAAACGTTTTTGCATTGATGGCATTATTCTCGGCATCACAGGACAAAACGAATAATTTTATCTCTTCACTCACCTATCACGTAATATTTTTCATTCAATTCATTCACAGCAAAATGGAATTTTCTAAAGAACATTGTGCACAGCATACTTCCAGGTATACACCTGTCGTGCATTTCCTAGGTTGAAGTATTTTTCAAAGCGGCGCATGATTGGCAGAAAAACATTACCCCACGAGACCCTTTTCATTCGTAGCACTTGTGGAAAATCTCATACATCACTTCATCGTCGACGCATGGAAATATTCTTTTATATCCAATGAGATTCTAGAAAGGAAGGCTGAAGTATTTTCTCAGAAGTAGAAGACGTTATATTCGCACATCCCGGCAAATTCTCTCCGGCACAATGGGATTTGATTCTTCGTAACTCCCGAAGGCCTTGGGTCAAGATGCAGACCTTCAGCTGGTATTATTGATTCTACAGAATTGCTGATGAAACTTGATTCTCCATAGCGCTTTCATCAGTCACGATTCCTTGGAATGTTTGCGGTGACACCGAATAATCAACGAATCCTGATTTTGCGAATTCATAATTAAGTGGAAAATTTCGATTTTCATGACGATTCCATTTCATTCGATGCAGGCAATGGGAAAATGTCAAACGCACGCACAGAGAACATGTTGTGCAATAAAATTATCAATAACTCATCAGTAGATCTCTATTCGGTCCAAATGGATATCTTTCAGTATGCAGTATAACAATAAGTTGAGGAAATGACCATTTTACAGCACCTATAAAGATATCTTTCAATAGAATATGCACGTAGGTTTAAAAATGAGGATGGTCTAAAGTGAATCGCTTCGAATAGAAATTTTAAGGGAAAAAATTACTTATATAGTCTGAGGTTTCAGGCGAGATGGAGTGGAAACGTGACATAATGAAAATGAAAAAGCAGGAGCAATTTCCACAATTTTACATTTATTGATACGACCGGTTTCGCTTTTAATGTAAAGCGGTATAAAGTGTACCGTATCAATAAATGTAAAATTGTGGAAATTGCTCCTGCTTTTTCATTTTCATTAAAAAATTACTTATTCTGTTCGAAGACAAAATTAGTCATAGATAAAATTATGTCAGTGTATTTCAGCACTATATAATTGTAAAAAGCGGTAGCCCCTATTTTCAATAAAAAGCTAACCCAAACTGATATACAATGTCACTATATAATGAGTGAATTAGTTGAATTGCATTAGTTCAATCATCCTAGCGAGTGCAGCTATTCCTGTGATGACTGTCGTTAAGTCTGACTGAATCTCTTATCTATCTCTCACCCCACTCGGAAGTGAGTAATGACATTGGGAGGCTTCCTCTCTTGTGTGTATTACATTCTGGGATGATGGGGGATTTTTTTCGATTCGATTTCGTTAGAAGTACCCTGTGCATTACGCCGCATACCTTCTTTTAATCTTTAAGGATTTTGAATAGTGGAATGAGGTTCTACCCTTTATGATTTTAACTATCAAAATTTAACCTTGTTTAATCTCAGCTTTCATGGAATTCTGTAATCAGCTTCTAAATATTCCCATATCACCTTATCTAGATTGTATAATACCGAGCATCTGACATCTGCTGAAAATATATCATGTCTTGTGGAATTTTCAAGTACTTCCGCTTTACGTGTTCGCTCTGGTTGAGGTAGATCACCATGGTGTTTATCCTTGTCTCACCTTGAATTTCGACGTCAAAAAAAACCGGGAATTTCCCCAAGGGGAAAGCGACCTTGCTAATTTCTCAATGATGAGGCGTAAAAAATGACATTTCCCACACCAGGAAATGGGACATTTTCTAAGTCGCACCATATGTCGTGAGAGAGGAAATCTTAACCATTAAGAAAATGCATCCATTCCTTTATATCGGGTGTATTTGACCAATCTATGCGCCCAATAAATTCTTCAAAAATTCAATTATTACCTTAAAATTGTTTGTACACTTGAGTAATTTCTGTAAATAATTGCCAACATCGCTTTTGTTTAAAATGTCATATCTCATAAAATACAATTTGTAAAGCGGTCAAATTTAAGGTACAGGCAAATGTTTTTTAGGATCTATTTGATGTACAAATTCCAGAAGAAAAACGAATATCTTATGCCTATAGCGTCAGATTTGTGAGCGGGAGTCATGAGTCAGCTTGAAAGTCAAGGATCAACGTATGCATTGGCATACAATCTGAACGGACGAATTAATTAAAAATTCGTACCAGTTTTAGGTCCCATTTAGCACGCTATCCAAATGAAAATCATACCACTAGCAAATACTTCCGAATCTTCACGTATAAATACAAACCAAATTTCAGAAAGGACTACAAAAAAGTTTATTCAATTTTTGTAGAGAACCGACATACCATAGTTCTAGCGGCTGTATTTCAATGCTTCTGATATTGTATTATTTTCTTTTATTTAATCCCGTCAGTGAACAACAACCAAATTATTGGCTCTAAACGGTGAAACAGCGATAGCTAGCCGGAAAGGTAGGGGAAACAAAAAGCAAAACGGAAGGAACGTGATAAAAATATACATAGAGCGATAGAGCCATGACAACAAAAGAAAGGTGTGAAAATACGAGTTAATAATGCCATTGATTTTTAATAGTTTGGTTAATGTCCTCATCAAAACTAAAAATCCGTCATGAGCATGAATACGGTGGATGATTTGTTGCAGTCTCCAAACTTACAATTCCAAGTCAACAAAAGGATTGAATTCATGAGTAAGTGGGTGGATGTTAATTGAAATAAAATAACAGTTCATATGTTTGAATTATTTTGATGGACACATTTTAGAGTGTATTGAGCATTTTCAAGTAACTATTAGCAAAAATATTTTTGATATTCTCGCAGAGTAGTTCAATAGCCGCATAAACAGATAATGCCTCATTTTCAGCCCATTAAGACATAGCTAGACGGTGATTTAGCACGAACGAGTATGTGTACGAATGCAAGTCCCTTCCCATGCTTGGATTCGGATTCATTCACGCGAATGAAGTACATCAGAGTGTGATTACGCGGCGAGTGAGTACGCTCAAGGTCTCCCATATTTCTAGAGAGCATTTATTAAGCGGCTGTTTCGTTTCCACTCAACTTGATCCCGTAAGCGTGGAACCTCGACGATCAATATAAAAACGATTAAAATGCGCCCGTAGTAGCAACAGAAATCAGCCTTAGAAATCCTCTACGCAGTCCCTTTGCCCTAAACCATCTTCTGAGTCCGTATCTCTGCAGTGTACATGACTCCGCGCGACATGAGGCTCCTAGCTAGCCTTTTCTTCACATCCGCAAACTATGCTTCTCTATACTCTCACTTGTTCATCAATGCCTTAAGCAACCCCAACTATATATAACCCTATACCCATCACTCCAATAGTCCCCCCATCCCTCCACCTCACCTCGCATAATCCTAAGATATCTATCCTCACTTTATCCATTTCCCTTTTGATATTTTCTAACTTCCCCGCCCTCATCATAGTCCTTACATTCCACGTCCCTAAATTTATAGCCGACTTATTCTTCTCCATCTTCTTGGTCTTATTTTCTTCTCTCTTCATTGATGTTGCCGCTGATGATGATAAGTCTCTGCAATGATTTCGCATGTTGACGACCGCGAGGACCTTGCCGACCTCGCTGCCGTGCCCGACACCCGCCCTTTGCGGACGGGTCCCGGGCGATGAGATTCCGAGGCTCATTTGGTTGTACTCCATGTTTTCGGGGAAGAGATAGTTGGTAGGGTTTCCTACTTCAATTCCAACAGTGTTTTTCACGTGGCACCATCACGTGGACTACCTTTCGTCTGGCTCCTACCCTTCGACCTAGCTGGCAAGAATAAGAATGCCTGAAAATGAATTTTTATAAATTCCTCGAATATCAGTTGGTGCTCATCGTGATAATACTCATTAACTACTTAAAGACTTTATCGATTCTATCCTGTACGATTTTTGGCAAGATGCGGTGGATATTCTAAATGCTCAAAAAAATGAGATATTGAGAAAAATTTCCGCACTACATGTTTCGTAGTCACTTCAACATTCTCCGAAAAACGCGACGAGCGGAAAAACTTTTGTTGAAGTACCGTGTTCACTTTTTAAATCACTTGTTAACAATCATTGGAATTTAGGACTTAAATACGGTTTAAAAAATAGTTGGTCGGGTGCACTGTCGGTGAATCGTTCGAGTTTGAATCAAGAGAGAGAGCAGGACTGATAAAGATAAACTTTTCTTTTTTTAAGGACCGTTACAGGGAGTGAATAGATGATGCTTTTCATTAGCTCCTGACTGCGTTTCACGGTCTGCTTTCTCTCTCTCCAGTCGCATCCTGCCTGTCCTAATTCCGGGCGGTCCTTCATTATGCAGATGACCCGCTATCCACTCTCCCATCCCCCCCAACCCCTCTGCTTCTCGCCGGTGTCAAACTGACGGGATTGAAAAAACATTGTCACTCCCACCGTTTCAAATTTGAGTGCCTTCATTTCCTCTTCCGACGGTCTCCGAAAGTGAAATCCCCCTGAAGGTAGGTCGTGTATGCCCGTAGCTTGTGGTGCAGACAGCGGCGTTGCTGTATGATACTTTATATTCCGGTTGTTCGGGACTCCTTGGAACCGGTATAATTTGCCCCATTTTAGCTGCTAACCCGTTCAACTGAAGCTCTCCGTAACTATACGTGCATGGAAGTTGAAATGTAACGAAGAAGAGTATTCGTCTGAGATATTAAGTTTCACATTCCCGCCTTCTATCTTCATGGATTTCTTAAATTAAAAAATATAGATTAAATTGATATAAAATAGAATTAGATTCAAAATATGCATTTATCATTGATATTAATTTATTCTTATTACGATTCTCTGACATCCTTGTCCTACCGCTGCAATCCCATGTTTATTTTGAAGAATGACCGCAGGCTTTCCCTGCGTACATCGAAACGTCTACCGAGATGGAGTTGGAGGACCTGACCCGGTGGAATTCCCGAGAAAGCTTCCACGATTATGATTATTTTGATTGTGTTAGTAATTAAATTTTGGGACTGAAAAACGCTCTTTTTTGTTAACTATTATTTAGTTAAAACATAATCAGGTAAAAATATTTTAAACATATATTTTTCCTGAAATACTGAGAGTAGATTACCAAAACTATAATATTTTTATAAGACTTGAATATCTTTAAGTATACTTAGCAGATTCTTGACAATGATACAGCGTACCACAAACACTAAAATTGACCATAGCACATAAATAGATTGAGAAAATGGCATGAAGTTCGATGTCGAGAAAGGTCGCAGCGCAGTCGAGCGGTATTTTCATGGGAGCACGATTAGTAACAGGCTTGTGCTGGACCCCTTCTTAGGGCGGCGGACGGCCATGGCCAGAGGGCGCCAGCACTATGTAGGGGATGACTACCGGAAAGATCCAGAATGAATTATACTAATTTAAATTATTGTTTTGTTTACTTAACACGGTGTTAGTTATGCTGCTAAACGAGACATCATTGAAATCAAGTTAACTGTTAATGTTGGTATTCTGACTGTAAAATTTGTCAGCTCCGGAACAGGAGGGCACCAAAGATTTCCACGCTGGAGGGCGCACCGGGACACGTCTACATCTACATGATACCCCGCAAGCCGCCTTAAAGGCGTGTGACAGGGGGTGTTAGGACACGAGCCATTTACAAATAAAAAGGAAGTGCTGTAAGGAAATTACGATTGGCATTTATTGAAACCCTATATGGTTCGGGGGAAAAACGAATTCGCATATCTATCCGTTTGGCAAAACATCGCTCTTAATTTATCGCTTCTGTCGGACCTGGAAATATAGTGCGGCTCTAATATTATGTTCTCCGTGTCGCTCTGAAAGATATCCATTCTCAATTGTTCCAGCAATCTAAGCCTAGCTCGCAGCTTCCGAGTCTCCAGCTGCTCCCATCCTAATTCGCTCAAAATCTGGGTAACACTGCTTGTATGCCCGTAGCGGCCCGGAGTCCCGGCGGCCAAGCAAGGGCCTGATTAGTGATATGGTTTAATGTTGGCTGAGGCTATAGGCTACCGCGCAGCTAGCCAACCTGGTTTGCTCATCCGTGCTCTCACAGTTTCCTCTCCTCAGCATATTGAAATCTGGCACTCGTCAGCAGGACGCGTGGGGGTAAATTCGCTGAGCTACCCTCAGCCAAGAAACCGCAGCCGTGATAACTAGCCATTCTTGCGAGCGTCTCTTTTTTTCCGCGAAACTTGAACGGATGAGGTCATCGGTGTTATATTTTTTTCTCAAAGCGGATTCGTGATGTCGTGAACTTTCTCTCCATAGGATTTCCCCGCATTGCCTGCACGGCTCCCCGTGCTGAGTAAGATACCGGTATCTCGCCAACTCCGTCAAATCCGTGTGCTTTTGAATTTTCGCCGCTACCAGCATCCCTCTCTATCTGATAACGGTGGGAGTGACAGTTGATAGAAACAATACTCGTTCATCCCTAATTGGCATTAATTGATATCACCATGCGGCGGGTGGATTCGCTTTGAAATGTGGGAAGGTAATGAAAAGTGCTAAATATTCATCACCGTTTATCGCTCTCAGAAATATGCTGGCTCGTGGATGTTCGTTCTGAAAAGTCACTTCATTTCCGTGTGACTTGCTGCGAAAAAATAATGCGCGATTTCTTATTTTACCATCAAATCCGGTCGAGTCACAAATTGTCACGTTAAGCGACTTAAACAGAAATATGTACACAAAAACAAATATTACCAAAAAATTACATGACTGAATGGAATTTTTTAAATCGAAAAATGGTCAACGTTTTTGGACTTCAAAATTTGCGAAGGAAATATTTACCAAAGCAAATGGAGTCATCCTAAATGATGATTATTCTAGTACTTAGGATAGCTATATTACGTTCCATCTATCGTAAAAAGCTTAGAAACAAGATCTTGTAAGCTATATTAACGCTGCTGAGTTAAATAACGTATTGATTGCTAAAAAAAAGTACGACTTTCTCACTTACATGAAGGCAGCATATAAATGGCAAAAATATAATGAGAAACAGACCACAACATTGCAATTACTGGTTGAAACATACACTACTGCAGGCTGAGCATAACCGATAGATGATCGAGTTAGCTCATTTAGATCTCTCTTTGGGAAGTAATAAATTCGAGAACAGCAACAAGGATATTAAATTTAAATCTACTCAAGGGTGAACCGGAGTTTAAGCCCCTTGTCGCATTGGCGGCGGTTTCTAGACCTATTTAGGAAAAATAAAATATATAAATATAATAATATATATATTTAATATAAAATATCTATCCACGTAAGATCGCCCGGGCGGGTTGGGTAGGACGGGTTGCACTAAAAGGATCGGGAAATCGTTTTATCAATGGTTTCGATAATGTTTTTTCGCAATAAATAGTTCCAGAAACCGCCGCCAATGCGACAAGGGGCTTAAACTCCGGTCGCGCCCTACTCAACTGTTGGTGAAACCATAGGATTGTAGCTTACTAAGGAGGTAATTTTGGGACTCCCTCAAGGAAGAACGCGATGTATGCCGAGCAATTATCGACATGAGGGCGAGCAAGGTGATAAAATTAACACCATCTTCCTATTCGCGAAAATATACAGTACACACCCTCATTCTTAGCCTGGTCTCATTTCATGTCTAATAGCAACGATGAGTAACCCGACTCCGATATGCCAGTGAGAAGACGGGATATCGAGAATGAGTGATTTTTTTCTAGAAAATGGAGTGGTTGCAGCCTAACAAAAAGATTATGAGATACCTATCAGCGATGCTGATTCAGCGCCTTTTCAGCAAATTTATCTCTTTTTTCAAATGCGAATAATTTGTCCTTATTTCAGAGCATTAAAGAAGGAATAGCTCCTTGAGGTACACCAAAGACATGTACTTGAGGCATATGAAGAAGAACACGAGGAAGAAAAAAATGAGTGAATTGAAGATATTAGTTATGAAAATTTAAGAATTAGAGGGCTACAGTGACATAATTATCTTATTAAAAAAAAACGAATGAACTCTGATTAATGCTCACATACCTCTTAACAACCTCTTCACAAATGTCTCACATTTTTGGAAACAACTAGTGAAAACAAATGAAAAAAATGACAAAATATAACCGGTACCTCTTCATGTCTTCATAGGTCTAAAAATAAAAAAAATATGTGGATCCAAGGAAAAACCTGTCAATGAACACAATTAAGGCCTTAATGACAAATAAATAAGCGTAACTATGGTAAAAATTAGACAATGCGTCCCCTGTTTCCATTTTCGGCCTATTTTTTGGAAAAAATTGGCCATAAGTTGCTTTCCAATGAATAATTCTTTCACTAATATTTGTATTTCAAAGGGTCTTATGGCAGAGCTTGCCTCTGCATGAATGAAATGCAAATGGGAGTTAAATTGTAAATATTATGCAAAAAAATCTGATAAAATTTACACTATAATATGATTCATGGTGAAAATGAAACACCAAAACCTAGTCCTACAGCCTTCTGAGTGATTTGCAAATTAATGAGCTGAAGTTTGGTTAGGTAAATAAAAGTAATCCCAATGTTGGCCGATCCCGTTTGTAAAAGTGCAAATTTAAATTTAATTCCTAGGATAGGTACCTATACACCGTGCACCGTGTACTTTATTTTGGCATCATATTTCATTTTTAAAATTCAAAAAGCACTATTAAAAAATATAACGGATGGAAAGCGCATTCGCTCTGAAACCTCCACTTGAGGATCTGATCACTGCCAACCTTTTCGTAATCTCTGACAGCTGCATAGTGGTTGATAGCGTAACAAGAATCCTTAACGTGGAGGGAAGCACTTAATTTGTCCATCAATCCACTTCCTGGCGATAAGAATTGGCGGAAAAGCCATCATAACGAGTCATACAAGAATCCACGGGCACCCTGTTCCCTCAACATGCAGCCCACTCACTCATGATATTTTATCCACTGGTGCAGGAAGACAGGAGAGAATGATTTGATATTGGGAGCGGTTTATAAAGCGAGGCTAGAGTTTAGAAATACTACCCATGGGAACGATGTCCGATACATGTAGAGGAATGCAATTTTGAAAAATACGTTGATTTTATCTGTTTACACGAGAGTTTCCCGTAATTTACAGTGAACGTCGAACATTTCCAAAAATAATGTTGATGTTTAGGAATAATAAATCCTTAAGAAATTGTTACGATATTTAAACCCAATCAACCAATAAATCATTTATATATCATGTGTGCTTCACATTCAATTTCGAGACTAACTCATAACCAGACACTATAGACATGGAATATTAAAAAAAACCGACAAGAGAATACTATAGACATTTCAGAAATGTTGCTAGCGACGGGTTCCTGAAGATCTATGGACAGATAGGTTGTGAAACATGGCGGTGTAACTATTAATAGGAGAATAACTGGAACTGTGGAGCGAAATACCCCAGAAAAATAATTACGTGAGGAATATGATATAGAGAATTATCGAATAGTCCCGCTAGGAAGACCAAGAGATAAGCATTTTAGCTGAATAAATAAGGAAGAAAGGTAAAAACATAAGGAAACTAAATGAACTAGCTTGGGAAAGGAAACAGAGGTCTGCAGTAAAACCTATCTTAGCACTGCAAAAATATAAATGTATAAAAATTCAAGTGGAAATGTTTCTAGCTTCTCCGGATCATGTATTTCAAAATGCCAAAGGGAACGAAGAGGAAAGGTGAAGAACGTGGTTTTGTCTTACATATATTCGCCTCCTTGGAGAAACTTGTCTAAGGTTTTCAATAAACTATTAATCTATTCCCCATATCGGCGAAAGCAGCAATAAAATAGGAGCAAACAGCTCTTGAACAATTATCAATGTACGATCAGAAACCACCAGTCCCTGAAAAGGAGTACATTTCAATAATACGAGGTCGTTCGATAAGTCTTAAGAAAACGACAGAAAAACAAATTATTCTGGGTCAATTTTTAATTTTTTTCAACTTTGCCTCCTTTCAGGTCTATAATTTTTTATTGGCATTTTTCTAAGCATTTTAACCCATCCATGAAGTAGAATTTCGGGATCTCCTCAAAATAGGCATAATTTTGGGCTATGGCCTACTCCATTGACGTAAACCTTGTCCACAAAGCTATTTCTTTGAGTTAGGAAATATGAAAAAAGTCACTGGAGGTCAAATCTTATGAATACAGTGAATTTCGTAAAGATTAGAACTTAAATTCCGTAATTTCGGCCTATACAACTGCGTTAGTGTGCAACCGTGCATTGTCTTGTTGAAGGAGGAATTTTCTCTCTTTCAAATGAGGACACTTTTCTTGATTTCTGCCGACAAGCGGTCCAATAACGATGTATAATCTTCTGTTATCGTTTTTTTCTTTTTAAGTATGTAATCGATGTAGATTATTTCGCATGCTTGCCAAAATGTCGTTGTGATGACCTGACCGGCCGATTTCACCATCTTCGCCTGCTTTGGAACCTGTTCACCTTCAGAATTCTATTGTTTCGACTGTTTTTGTCACTGTAGTGTAGTGACGAATCCATATTTCACCTAAATTTATCTATTGACGGGGAAAATCCTCAGGAATGCTGCGGAAAAGCGCAAACACAGCGTCGGAGTTGACCACGTTTATTCTCCACGCTAGCATACGCGCCTGTCATATTGCCGAGATTTTTTCACACCGATTGTACATTTTGATATGCTTGTGAACTCAACTATATCGCGCACTTCGATGCATATCACATAAAACCATGGGGTATATAGGGAGTCCGGAACCATGTTCATCTTTTTGGATGTATGGCCAAGTTGTAATTTACCCAATTTTAAATAGTTGCAAACACAAGAGCTGATGTGACATGAACTTGATACAGTTCAGCTTTGATTTCTTATGGCTTTAAACCAATTATTAACAAGTGTTTGATCACCGCGCGAAACTCGCTATTATTCATTCGTATAAACAAATGAAAGTTGCTGCCTACAATCGGCAACAAAAATGAAACTATGGCATGGATACAGCTGAAACTCAAACAGCTGACTATTTAAGAGTACTGCTTACTGGGAAAAATAAACTTTTGATATTGAAGGAGCAATCTCTCGGAAATTCTAACGACTTATTGAATGAACCTCATAGTAATCAGTCTTTGCTGGGCGAGATTGGGACTTGAAAGCCCCATCTTCAATCTAACCTCTCTTCATACATTAAATATTAACAGAGGAATACATGTCAAGTTACTCTTGAAATAACATGAAGTAAAATTAGAACAAAGGAGACATAAGCATGCTTAAAAAAATGCTAAGTGAATAAAATTACATTTACCAAGTGTAAAAAGATGTTAACAAACGTGAGGAAACCTAATCATGTTGACTTTCGTTTACACACTGGTTGCTCAAATCGTGAAATTACCGTATCATACCGCGGTACTTTCCTCGAATGAAAATCACCGTAATAGACCGAACCCTATAGTCACGGTCGCGAGCGCTCTAGACTCCCATTGTCGACCGGGAGTGCCCCCCTCTAGTGATAACGGTGCATCCTTCAAGCCGTGCCCGCATTTCACGTCGCCGGAAAACATGACATGGGATGGCCCGCATCGCACACGAAACGACCGCATTTCGTCAAATTCGCTTGTCATCCACATCTCTTAGCTCGTGAACGGTTGACACTAAACGTACCAGCATGCAGACATTTCCCGCGGACGATCGCGAACCTCATAACCTACGCTAAATAACGTGACTCGAGAAGTCCCCATGGACACTGTTGTCAGCTGAAATGTTTGTTGGGTATTACGATCGTAAAAAATTCGACCGTTATTGGAATTTCATATATTTTTTTTTAAATTATTAACTTATCGCATTTTCCCTGCGTTAGAGGGTAGAATGTTGGGTAGACGATGGAGAGGAAGAAAGATAATAGGATTTTTAATGAAAAATAAAGGGAGTAGGCCTTACTGTGAACTGAAGAGGGAAGTCCATGAAAGAAGGAGATGTTGCCAGTGTACTTCTTAAGTACTCCATGGAAACCTAACTTAATCAGTAGAATAATTTTTAATTAATAAATATAATACTTATAATAACAAGTAGTAAATAAAAAATCACATTTTCCATCGTCTAAAAACTTTTTATAGTAGGAAGGCTTGTGGGATCCTGTTAACCCAGCAGCTGTAATTACAGCAATAATTCTCAATTTTACCCTGGAAATCCCACCCAATAAAATGATGGTAATGGCAACTTTTTGATTTAAATTAAAAGAGGATTTTCATAATTCGCTCAGCTTAGTTAGTTTAAATAAATAATAATTTGCCATTACTGATCAAGGTATCTGAATACATGCCCCAGCAATGAGGGAGCAATACAAAACGAGCAACATGATGCATTGATAATGCATACCACAAATGCGCTGAGGAAAGTAATGAATCGCCTGCCACCCAAAAAAAAAAAACAACCGTAATCCGCCCCTGTTCTTAAGGGTCTGGGAAAACAAGTCCAGTGGTCCGGTTCCAAAGTGATATTCTCTACCACACTTAAAAAACTTCCGGTTTCCATGTGCTCCAAAGTAAACTACGCTTAACACGATGTACAGCGATTCTCAATATTCAGGAGTAAGCGGACCTCTTCGCTAGAAATCAGATTACAGTGGAGGCAAATAAATGGTTAATTAATTCATAAAGTGCGATTTATTTTAACTTTAAGTTTTTCAACGAAGAGAGAAATTATTATCGGTATTAAATTATTATCGGGGAATATATATGCCGATATTTTAATTGTTCACGTCACGGAGAACTCATTTTTCTCATTTCTACATATGTTTTTGCTCATATTTCGTGGGTAGTGTTTTATTTTTCCTTAGCATTCCGTCTTGCCACATTACCTTAGGAGGCGCGCAGTTCGTGCAACGATGTAAATGATGGGGACAAAGGAAACTTCTCGTCATGAAGAAATTCACCGTTAGTTTATCTTTTCCACTCGGCTGTCTGAAGCGTAAAATTTTCAACGACCACGAAACATGAAAACTTTCATTGTAGAGTTACCTTAAAGGGAATACCTCTTTCCAATTTTTGCGAACATTAAAAGGGGAAAAAGTGGGTTGGCCGCGGAACGACATTTACACCCGTTTGAAATCGTTACAGGCTTGGCGAGGTGGAAGTATGATATATCCATGTTAAAACGTAAACAACAAATAGTCAGTTCAACAGGTGCAGGCGTTATGTGGTGGTAGTTCGACATATTTAAGTGAAAGATGGTAGCAATTTTCCACAAACAGTCAGTTCCACACTTTAATATGAAAGGGTGAGATGCCAAGAGGTACAAATGTTTTTTTTTCTGAACAGCGTTATGAACAGAAATAGATAGAAAAAGTACACAAAAACTTGGTGGCCTAGGGATACGAGTGAGCCCATGTTCTCTGCTGACATATCGCGGGGGGAAATCAAATGCGCAATCAAATATATAGTTGATATCATTTGTTTTCTGTACATAATCTCTTTTTAGAATTAAAAAATCACTTTTCTTCTGTGGATTCTCACCCTCTCATATATAACTCCATTGCTGACCATGGTTTCGACGCACTAGGTCATTTTAAAGGCAACATAGTGTATCGAAACTATCGACACCTCTACTGCAAAAACGCTCAACAGTCGCCCACCGAATCAAATTCGCTCATCTAGTATACCAACGATACGAATCCGCTCAGCTGGCAGAAGCCGGAGCATAAACGCTCACCTCCTATTCTCCAAGCTACGAAGGTAAGCGTTTATACTCCGGCTACTACAAGCTAGGCGGATACATATTGTTGGGATACTAGATGAGCGGATTTGATTCGATGGGCGACTCGGATTTATTCTTAATTAATTAATTTATTTCCAACTTCCCCGTAAACAGCACTTTAATGACTTTACCACGGAGGATTAAAAATATACAACACAAATACCCATGCTCTGGATAGGGACCACCTACCCTGGTGGGATTCGAACCAACGACCTACAATTTGGCAGGCGAGGACTTTACCCCACCGCCACCGAGGCCGGCAATATTTTATCATAGAAATCTACTCCCTTTTGCGGTGAAACTTCGTCATGAGGAATGAATCGGCGTTCCACCCTCACACCCACATGCGCTCTGTCTTGTAAAGGGGGCGTGGTCGTCCCCTGCTGCATATCGGGGTCACGCCAGTCACAGCGACGGGGTCGCGAAAGTGCCTTCGAGTCCGGAAATCCCCATTTGCATCCCTCATGCCGATCTTTTTCTCTCTTTTCCCTTTGTCGACCCTTTTCGGTTGCCACCCATGCCTGCTCGAATACCGTGACATACTGATGCCGGAACATCATTTACGATATAATCACCAGGCAACTGGATGGCTTGTTCCCATAATTTCACGTTAGTACACACATTCTCTTCCCCCCTGAATCCGCAAAAGAAAGAGTCCAACAGGAGGGCGAACAAAAGGAGTTGATTAGGATATTTAAGCTGAGCTACTAATTGGCAAAAAGGAAAAAGAAAATTCCGAAAATATACCACTTAAAGGCCAAGGCGACAAACCAGAAACTGTTCTCCTAATCGATGATTGCCTTAGACAGCCGGGAAACCGGTCACGGTTTTCGATTGCCACCATGTCTGCTCGAAAACCGTGACGTACTGGTACTGGAGCATTATTTACGATATAATCACATTGCAACTAGATTATTTTTTCCCATTATTGCCGCATTGAATTTGGCTGCTTTGCTTGGAGCTCCTCATACTCGGTTGTGTTCCTTTTATTACAGACATTAGCATATATGATAACCAAGTTATTTTGAATAACTTATACAGAACACTTCAAGGGTTATATTCTCAGAAGATATTTCTTTATCTAAGTGAGAGTACTTATGCGTTCACTACATTTCCGTTAAACAGCGCTAGAAGATCAAACTTTTGAGTTGTATTACCATTCTCTAAGGAGGTTTTCAAAAAACTGATGATATCCGCCGACCTTAATTTATCAAAAATGTGGAATGTCATCAATTTCCTCGCAGGAAACTCAATTTATATCATTTTTCCAATATCTACAGAGGTGCTTGGATTTGTTCATAGCAACGAGAAAAACAGCTGCTGTAGTTATCATGTGCTACCCAATCAATATGTTTTCCGTTGAAACTTCCTCCAACCGAAGTAATACCCATTGGATATTCAGGTTCTCCGTTATGCGTTAGGAACTGCATGAGGGTGGAGGTGCATACGGGAAAGAAAGGTGCGCTGAAAATTGATTTAGGCTAATTGCCACAACTATAAATGATAAAAATCAACCAAAAGCTTATTATACTGCCGCGGAAGTTTTGGAGTATAGTCAGTTTAAATATCCACCACTCACGACTAACTGCCTAAGAACCGATTTAAACCTGATGAAGCAGACACACTCGCGTTTACGAAACGTAAAGTTACCCGAAAAGCATTTACTACAGCCATAAGATAAGTATTTATAAGCTACATTCGATCGTTTTTCCAATAAGACCGAAGTCAATCATTCTTATCATAAAATTCCTTCATATAAATAGTTATTTATTCTGAAAGATTGAGTTAAAAAATCAGTTTAATGGGTGGGAAGATTACAGGCAGAGTCAGTGTCGCCTATAAAAGTTTTCGAATAATATACTTTGAGCTGCATTGCATAATGGCAATACTTCCATTGCGGATATACTGCGATAGTAGGTACATAGCTAAATAAGGCAATCACAATATCATATTCTAAACATACAGAATTTTATGTAAAAGAATGAAGAAGAGGACAAAAACCTTGGACTAGATCACAACAAATAAATGCAGGACATAGCACTTTCGGGCGTTCAGGCTCAAAGTATCATTTTATACGGGCAGAGGTGTTGGTCTGAATAGCTGACATTGAATTTTCATAGCTGACATTCTCCGAAAACATCGTTGATGATGCAGGCCATCGCATTTATAGATACGTATATCGGGATTGTCTCTTTCGTAATGACGACCAATACCAAGCCATTGAGGTAGTTCAAAATTTGTGCGACACTTCGACAGCTCGCGTTGGAACATTGACCAACGGTTAAGAGTGGCAATTAATTTATCAAAATACGACCCTCTTTACCAAATACAATGGATCATGTGTTGATAATTGGGTATTGGCAGCAGTGGAAAGGATAAGGATCCTTTAAAAATGAGATATTAATTTTCCTACTTACATACTGTTTCGGCTTTCCTATTTATGAATAAAAAAACAAGAGTACAACTGTATTCGTACTATTATACATGGGAAGGGAATTTCAACATTAATGCGTGTTTTTAAACAATAAATTATTCATTATCCAGAGAAAACCAAACCTCGTTAACAGCAATTTTCCCGTTCGTTGGCATTTGGTAATTTCCTAATACCTCAGCATTAACCTCGATAGATAATCGAGTTGGCTAACCATATAAATTAGATAGTAAGTATTTATTATATTGAAAATTAAATGCAGTATAATATGTGGCAACTGTTTATTTGCATGAATAAGTTTACAAGAGTATTGACTGATAAAAAATAGTGAAATGTGGAAGTTCAAGATATGATGACAAGGAAAAATTGACGTCAGATCCTGATTGAGGAGGAAAAAGTTACCTTACAACTGTTTCCAAGTAGGCTTCTGCGGAGAATATGATGATATTTAGTGATTTTTCCGGGTATTCGCCAAAGCAACAAAGAACATCAACCGTGAAGACGGCTACAATCTCGCCATCGCGTGGAAAAGGGTCTTCAAAGATCCTGACCAATCAGGGCACACCTCCACGAAAAAGGCGGCAAACGGGGTATATATAAGATTAACAACTTTCTGCATCGACACTTCAGTGGACCTGAGGAAGCCAATATTGTCCTACAATATGGATAAACGCGGAAGAATACCCGGAAAAATCACTAAATATCACCTTACAACTGATGTACACTGGATGTCGGCAATAAACACTTGGGAGGTTAGCGTTAAGAAATTCACAAAATTATCCGAATCCATGCGAATGAAGAATTTTCACCAAAGCAAGAACAAATAAATTCATATTAATACATCGCTAGAGATCCCATCATCTCGGCCAAATGCGATGTTTAGGCGAGCGCAATAATGAAACCATTCCATCAATGCTCCTCCCCTTTGCCATTCAGATACTCCCACAATTTAGATTATTGCGATCTTTTACCTTCCGTGTGGAACTAGTTATAAGCGATAGAACCCGGATTTCCTCCCAAATAACAACAGATTCGAAGTATTCGGAATTAATGTCTGTATCCGTTGAATCTGTTTCCGTCAAATCATGGCCACGGGCACTGAGCATGCGTGTTTTATTTCAAGGACTCCCGAATGAAAGATTGCCGTCCACGAATCAGTTCCGCCACCATAACTCCGAAACACTGCGTTATCCACGAAGCTGAGCATCATAAATAAAATTCTCCACGAAAGCCAAAGCAAGAACGTGAGGATGAGATATGATGCCAGAAAAATAAATTATCACATAAATAATTGTTTTATCATATACAAAGAGGTGAGTTCCAAAAAGTAACGTCAGTAATTATCAGAGCAAGTACATACACAATGTTCGAATGCATTGCCATGGCATTTATAAACCAGCTGGTTTCCCTAAAATGCTCATGAAAATATGAAGCTAGAAATATTAACAACAAAAATTAAATTTAAACAAGATGCCGAATATAGCCAGGTAGGTTCGAACACATCCTGATGAAGAGGACTTTAAATGGATATCAGTTTGATTATGATTCTTATACGAGAGCCGATTTTTTCAACCTCCAGATTGGACAGAAGAAGTGATTCATCAAAAAAATGTTCATTACTAAATGCTGAGCATCCTTTCGCCGTAGTCGCCTCGGCGATTGAGGAATTGGTTGTGCCTGTGGACTAGCTTTACAATACCTGCTTCATAGGATGTTGCCGCCAATGATTACCTACGAATTTTGCCTATGCCCCGAAGCTCATCGCCTCTTTGAAAACGCTTTCCTTCTGGTGACTTCTTCATTTCAGCGTAAAGATGGAAGTCACAGCACTACGTCGACATTGCACGGCGAGTGATGGAAAATTTCCCATTGAAATTGCTCAAGGTGCAGATGGGCTGCATCAGCGCTGAGATGTTGCTATGTTGTTGGTGGTTTTCGGGTATTGCTGTGTACAAAACATTTTAACTCGACGTTTCACTCCTCCTACTGGGAGCGTTATCAAGAGAATGGAAGGAATTTATTCTCGTCCCGAGATTATTTATGTTTTTTTTTTTTTTTTCCGCTACCTATTGTTGTGCCGGATTTGAATTTTAGCCGCTAGCCGCCGCGGTCATTATGTTGTGCTAGGAACCCTCTCCATATACGGCTGAGGTTATACCCATCCTCCCTATTAAAGTTATTAGGTCTTTTCGCTATCTCGATGGACTCACGTATAAGACGCGGATGGTATTCTTCCGTCTTCGCTAATACCCGTGTGTCATGGATCTGAAAACTTCCAGGAGTCAGCGTGCCTCTTCTTTTGTTTTAATTCGAAATTGACTTAATGTTTCACACACTATACACAGTTCATTTTTTAAAAATTATCTTTTATCGGCATTAAGGTAAAGACATGTAAATGCTGAAGCCATTCGGCGAGTTTTATGACTGTCGCTGCGCACACTTTGCGGGAGAATCGATTCAGGCAGTGTAAATGATGAGATTTCTACTAACCTTAAACTAGCAACTTACGGACATAAATGGCTTGAGGCTGTGGTACGGAGGACGCGCAGTTGCCCCACCTGCGCAGTACTCGCATGTCGCTTGTATGGTGTTTTTAATTAGCGATCGGAGGTTGGGAAAAACATCCCTCGTATATTCAAAATCAATTCAACACGAAATGGAAAAGTTATGATGGATTGTCCGAACTGGCCGCTAGGAACTTAGGTAGTAAAACCTCGGCTTTTTGGGCCATCAACAGTGACATAATTTCAAAACCTTTCAATACTGCCATTCTGTAAGGCGAGGTATATCAAAGCTCAAACTTAACGACCATGATAATTCCCAAGCTACGTAACATAGAAGGCCAACTGATTAAGACCACCACGTGTCAGTGTTGAAATTTAATACTTGCGTAGCTTTTAGTCATAAAATGAATTTTAATTGCATACATTCCAGGCGCTTAAAAAGTTCTGGCGTTCCCACTGCCATGATAAAAAAACGGTGAAGAACCAAAAATTTTTGGAACACATGATAAAATACTATGGTAGAAACCTTAGGTATTTACGAGCTAAATATTTCATCAGGTACTGTATTTCAATATTTTTTTAGGCCAATAACTTTTATTTATAAACGAGTGCGCCGACAGTACAGATGGTGGCGGCGCCTATGTTCAATTTTTGCGGAGTGCGCCGGCGCCAATGCCGATTGTCTCCACAGCGCGAATTGATCACTAAAGATAATAAAGTACCAGTAATTCTTAACTGCAAAAATAAGATGATGTAAATGCAGAGTATGCATACCAATTCATAGAATATTCTGGAAGATTCACGAAGATTCCAGCGTCGAAGCTTGGACCAGTTTTCGGTGAATAGTATAGCCTATGTCACTAGTTAGAAAGCAGCATAAAATATTCCACCTCCCAGGTAATTTAGAAAATAACTCCTGAAAATATTACGTCGATCAGAGAGTGGCGTGTATCGGAGCGGTGAGATGATGGCGATGACCAATTGAGCGAGGGGTACTCAAAAAAGGATTCATTCGCAACTCTAACCCATTCCTACTTCTTCCCGGAGGAGAAAATTCAGGCCCAATGCGTAAATTGCGATTGCCCATTAACGGTGCGACATCTCCTAACGGACTGTGAAAGATATCATGCAGCTCAAGTGAGTCATTATCTCGGATGAAATTAGCTGATTTGCAAGGAGACAACTCCTAACATATTATATAACACTCCACAAATTTTTACGATCAAATAACCTCAGAAACATGATTGGAATTATTTTTATTTTCCCAAATTATTTTCAGACTAGTCTTGTATTTAAAAGCATTACTGTATTTTTATCCGATACTTAAGTGGTGCAACAGTGCCTATAATCCAAATAATTCTTCATTCACCAATGCATCCGCATGACATCTTCATCACGAGCACAACTTTCTGCCTCGATGCGCACGTGTAAGTGTGTAGGCGCGAGGCGTTACTGCATTGTTTGCCGGACGTGAAGGAGGTGACGGCAAGGACGCATACTACTCGACCCTGAGCTCTTCGGAGACGAGCGACTTCGGAATGCTTCTCTTGCTGGGGAATTCCCGGCAGCAACAACACTCTGCTAACATCAGTCAGTCGTAACGATGATGGCCTCCGGACTTCTGTAAGTGATGCTTGACCGTTAACTCATCAATACCGGCCGGAGGAAAACCCCCCACCGTCGCGATCAGATTGTCTCAATTGTCAACAACAAGTAAGACATTCCTACTGGGCAAATACGAAGATGAAACAGCCTGCCTACAGAGCAAGTGACTACTGCGGCCTTACGTTGTTACTTTACGATCCGACAGCCGTTAAGTGTATACGGATATTTCTACCTATTCGTCAACGGGATAAATGATTCATTTGCTTTGACTCCCTAAGCTGTAAGAATTCTATCGGAGGTCAACTGAATTCTGCGTAGGATAATTTGTCAGTAAGAAATAGTACTGAACCATAATAATGGCTTTAAAATATTCGATTATCTATGCAGGCTCCGCGTACACGTATTTCCACTTCTTGGAAGTCTTATTATCGCCTAAATTATGCAATTTTATAATGTCCATATCATTTTGTTATCGCTGATATCACTAGCATGACAGTAAGCCATCACACTAAGTGTTCAACGCGGGTTATAATCTTAGCAATGGAAACACTTCGTGACTCCCAAAATTTGATTGTGTATGGCAAGAAGAGTCATCATTTCTAATATGAAGCCCTTCCATCACGTTCCAGCTTCTTGTTCCGACTGAAGTGGAATATAGGCATCTTAAAAGCTAGCAATATAGCGTCGCCCTAACGGGGGACACATGGCAATAGGGACAAAGAACTTCTTCTAAATACGAAATTCGATTCATCCCATAGTGTCGCCCGTTGTAACTTACGAAAATAAATTCGATAAAAACTAAATGATATAGTACCCAGGCCATCTTCAAATCGAAATGTACCCCAAATGCTAATTCTCTAGCTGATGACACACTGCTGGTATATTTGTGTATCTCAATTGCTGACGTCTCGTAAAACATTTCCAGGGTAAGTCGCAGAGTTGAAAATATCATATCATAAGCTCATAAGTGCTCTTGAATGGAATAATGAATATGAAAAAGAATTATTTACCGTGAAAACGGCTAAGAGTGCAGTTTTCCACCTGTTTTGAGTAATATCAACGCAATTGGACACTGTCCAATGTATAGTCATCCTCATCGCATCCTCCTTGCGTCGCGGCTAAGACCTTAAAAGCACGCAATAACCGCGCTATAAAGACACAATAATGACTCACAACTTGCACAACTAAGATGAATATTGGAATTTTCTTGAACTGTCTCCATATGCCGATAAAGACTAAATTATGTAGGTGCGTGACGAGGCTACTGAAAAATATGCACAAAAGACCTCAGACGTAAAGGAAAATCATACTTATGGATTCATCTACACCTACATGCAAAGAAGAGCTGCCAGGGATGTGAAAGGTCGTTACGATAGTCTTGTTAGTGTAACTGACCTCTTAGATAAACTCGGATGGGAATCTCTGTCGGACCGTAGATAGAAAAATAGACTAAACCTTTTAGATAAATTCAAGAGCAGTGTCTTTTCTGACGAAGTTAACCATATCTTACGGACGCCAACATACTACGGAAGGTCAGATCATATAAATAAAATAAGAGAGATAGATTGTAGAACAGACAGATTCCGAATGTCATTTTTTCCACGATCAATAAGAGATTATAACGGCAGCAATAGAACTCGTCAATGGATTGCATGACTTGTAGATTAGCATATTAACATATGAAAAAATAAATGCATGTTTCTTAATTCAATTATTATTTCTAACAGCATATAGTAGTATAGTTTGTTAGTATACGGGACGTTTTTTGGACGGTATGGCGTGCATGTGGGAGTCCAAATGCATGCTGGTGATTGATCACCCCTGCCAAACACCCTATAGGTGGCTCGCAGGGTATTATGTAGATGTACATAATACCCTGCGAGCCACCTCTAGGGTGTTTGGCAGGGGGTGATCAATCACCAGCATGCAATTGGACTCCAACATACACACCACACAGTTCAAAAGGGGTTAACCAAACAGTACATTCGGGTTAGTTACTGCCTTCCTCTTGGAGGAAACGTCATGTACAATAATTCTGAAGACAGAGAAGAGCATTATACGCAATTGCCGACATGACGTGAGCGATAAAATAGCGATCGCCAACAATTCTTGTTCTGCTAGAGGTATGGACCTTTATAGTCGGTCGCTTAGACATTGTTGCTATGGATATATATAAGTGAATACCCGTATATTATATGTGAATAAAAATATGGCTACGTAAAATCACTACACATATATTGCAGCAACTCACATCACCAGCTGAGCGTGGATTATATTTTTGCCACACAGGGAACTGGACACGCAAACAGATATCCCAGCTAAGTCCGACACACACTTGCGTTTAGTGGTGATGGATGCTTTAGCCAACAAAAATGCACAAAGACGGCCAAGAAATATCTGCGTGACCCACTGATGTTTTAGTCGCAAAATACATCTCCACAATATATAGGCCCATTCTATTTTATTTAAATTTGAGAGTTTCACCGGATATCCTACCGACATTGACGAAAGCAGCCATCCGACGTAAATTGGCTGTACCAGACGAAGCAAATTATCTGCTGACAAGCTACAAAAACTAAACCAATTGTTTCTATAAGTCAAAATCGAAGTACACAAATAATCAAGTTCTTTCGAGCAAAAGATAGAATCAGAGGCTGAAGCTGGATCTCTCGTTCAATGAAGAACCCGAATAACTTGAATGCATCGGAACCGCTACAAAATTGCAAAATATTTTAATCGTTGATAGCTTAGTGTAGCGTGAGGAAAATAAATATTACAGCATACTAATATCCAAATTTAATTTTAAATTCTGAATAAAAATAAAAGATACAGTTCCAATAGTAATAAAAGTATTAGATAATTATATTGACATCTGATTCCGAGTTGTCCTGAACATTTCAGCTTGATAGCTAATCGGAAAGTAAGCTAAAATTGAGTTGCGAGATTTGATACGGACACGACGACAAACAACAAAGCGAGTTAATAAAATAACTTTGTAAAATGGTTCTTCGTCCTGAAATTAACATCATTCCCCTTGAACAGTATAATCTCTCGTTGCCCAAATTAACCTAACCAAAAATAGGAATCTGATCGATAAAATTCACGCTGCTGCTCACGGAGTTGGGTCTATGTCCGCCCGACTAAAAGGGTTCGTATAGGCGTACCTTTTACGCATATCACCTATCGCAACTTTCAATTATCCTTCCCATTACGTCATCGTGCGACTGCCCCGTTACTCAGCTTGATGATGAGTATTTTGGGCTACTAAACGACTGAGGCGTGACTTGGAGGAAAAGGTGTAGGCTGATGAGATTGACGGGAGGACAAGGTCATCTTCGCGGTTAAGATTTACGCAACACTCGCGGTCGAGTGCGTGCTGAGAAAAGGCGATAAGAAGAGTTCAAGCCCTCACAGGTAAGAGGCAGATAGGGGAGACTATGAGGATACCTGCAGGCGGGAAACAACCTGAAGGCAAGCGTGTCCCAAGAGTCAAAAATTTGAATAAAGCCAAAGCGTATGAACGGACACACCCGCTGACATTTGCTCCTAATTCTTTACGACGGAGGTGTCACATTATTGCGATTTATTGACACGTCACGTGGTCTCCATTGTTGTCGAATGCTTATAACAGTCTCTCTGGTTCAAGGTCCCTTACATTTACATAGAATTCGAAGACCAGTCGTGAAATCGTCTAAAAATAAAAAGGGAGGAATATTATACAGCCCTCAATGAATGTTTCGTTGAATACTATGTCATGACATGGTAAAATAAATGTGTTAATCATGAGATGCAAGCCATTTAGTTTATCCTTGTCGCATACATTTACCTTGACGCTAAGGTGAGATAGTGTATTCAAGTGGAAAAGCATAAATTTAATGACTTTCCGTGCATAGACGAAAATGAACATACGGAAGACCTTTAAGACCTAATGGGGTGCTCTCATAAGATTAAAATACCTATTTTTTTTTAAATGTATCGATAATTAAGTCGGATTTATTAAGGTTTGCAAAATATGACTACATAATTCTCAATATTCTTGTTATTTCGGAGCTCCAAAGTTCGCGAAAATCACTTAATTCTTTCGCGCTACAAAAACGTCCTGTGACGTCAGAGTGCGAGTAAGCAGATTCGCTCCATTGTAATAACAAACAGCTACGACGATACTGATTCATTACATTAAGGGTTTGTCAAAAACAGTTGGGAATGGTTTTAAAGACTTTACGATGCACGTATTGCGAGATGGCTGAATCCGACTTCGTGAAGGCGCATTCTAGGAACATTTTGAAGGTTGATTAATTCATGGTCGCATATTCTTCTCCGGCAATGAAGATTTCGCGGAGTTGAGAAGCCGGGAAATTTAAAAGTAAGATAAATTAAATGAACTATTTCGTTCGATAATAATCTATAGCTCGTTTTGTATCTAATTTAATTCGACTTTCAAACGACTTTCAAAGTGGAATTATGCGAATAATACGCATGTTAGAGAAGAACTGCTTTCACTATAATTTTTAGCGTGGTGGATACTTTTTTATTGCATAATAACCCATTTTCAGTGGAATTCCCCATTCCTCTTGAGTAATGGCAGGGGCCCATACCATTTTTGTTTCCCCGTTTTAATGAAAGTTTTCACTTCTCTTCTGCTTCATGCTAATATCTTGGTTAGCTGTGCGCTTATCCTCCGTTGATTTGATTTTTTACTTTCCAAAGCTCTTTCTTTCTTTCCAAAACCATTTCTCGATTATGCGTGTTACAAAAGACTTCTGATCATCATCAAGTCTAGACTAGACATCTTCTACTTCAGGACAAAATTTGACGAGGAAAATAAAGCTTAGAAACGCGTGTAAATAAGACATTGATAAATTCAGGACAGTATCCGATTAAAACGTTTTACTTTATTCCTATGAATAAAAACGGAAACAACAACAGCGCTACGGACCGAGAGGGTCTTCTTCCATCAACGAAGGTTTCCTACATCGACAGGTCGCAGAATTATGTTTTTGTTAGATTCATCATTCATCATACAGCGTCTACTGATACGATTATTTAATCGTAATACTTTGAAATATTTTCAGCAGACTATTCTTCCATTCCAGTAGACGCGATTTTTCTTGATTTCAAAAAGGCATTTGATAAAGTACCCCACGGAAAGTTAATATTAAAACTGAAATCTTATGGTCTAGACGAAGATGTCATTTCCTGGATTAGAGAATTTTTGAGCGACCGCGTCCAAAGAGTAGTATTAGACGGTGCAGTCTCCAATGAGGTTAGAGTGACTTCTGGCGTTCCTCAGGGTAGTGTCATTGGCCCACTCCTATTCCTTCTTTATATAAACGACATTGGCGAAGTAGTGCAGAGTAAGTTGCGATTATTTGCAGACGACGCTGTAGTTTACAGAGAAATTCGTTCCAGCAAAGATATAGATGAACTAACGAATGACCTTGCTGCTATCCAAGCTTGGTGCGATGCTTGGCAGTTAGAATTACATTTGGAAAAATGCGTCGTAATGAATTTCTGGAAGAAGAATAACTCCCTACAGCGTAACTATGTCATTCGGGGCGCGCAGTTAAAGGCAGTTGAATCTGTGAAATATCTAGGGGTTAGACTCAATAATGATCTATCGTGGAATAAACATATTCGAGAAATAACCGGTCAAGCTAATCGTAAAATGGGTTTTGTCAAAAGAATATTAGGAAAGTGCGGCGACAAAGTGAGAGAAATTAGCTACTTTTCCCTCGTTAGACCACATTTGGAATACGCTGCCAGTGTTTGGGACCCTCATGAAAAAGGCTTAATTACAGAGTTAGAACGCGTGCAAAGAAGAGCTGCCAGGTATGTGAAAGGTCGTTACGATAGTCTTGTTAGTGTAACTGACCTCTTAGATAAACTCGGATGGGAATCTCTGTCGGACCGTAGATTGAAAAATAGACTAAACCTTTTAGATAAATTCAAGAGCAGTGTCTTTTCTGACGAAGTTAACCATATCTTGCGGACGCCAACGTACTACGGAAGATCAGATCATATAAATAAAATAAGAGAGATAGATTGCAGAACAGACAGATTCCGAATGTCATTTTTTCCACGATCAATAAGAGATTATAACGGCAGCAATAGAACGCGTAAATAGATTGCATGACTTGTAGTATAGCCTACTAACCTATGTAAAACTTACTGCATGTTTCTGAATTTCTATTCTATATTCTATTTCTAACAGCATATAGTAGTATAGTTTGTTATTATACGGGACGTTTCTTGGACGGTGTGGTGTGCATGTGGGAGTCCAAATGCATGCTGCATGCTGGTGATTGATCACCCCCTGCCAAACACCCTAGAGGTGGCTCGCAGGGTAATTTGTAGATGTAGATGTAGATGGTGATAAGGACACCCGATTTCGGAGATAATACTTCCACGGTGGAAGTTTAAAACCAAATAAGTTACATTTTCCGCAGCCAAAAAAAGCGTACTTTACTTTATAACAGCAATTCAAAACCATTACTCAAGATGGCGGAGAAAATTAAGTTCAAATTTTTGACATAAAATAAAATAAACTTTCTAATGAGGAATGCTTTGCCTTCTTCCAATTATTGTTAAGAAGATTTCAGAAGGTTTCAAACTCGATTCGGTTTAATTCTGAAACATACGTCGATGGAAAAATATTAGCAAGTTGTCATCTAGAGACGCGAAGTAGAAAAAAAACCTTTTGGTGAGTTTCTTGCCTTGAATGCCAAAGAGTTGGACTAGAATACTAAACCCGGAAAAACCTAAAAACTGACTCATGCTGATATGAACCACTATCCTTAAAGATAGGAGCATGAGCAGCTGCCGAAAAAAACAGCTGTGAAAAACCGGCCAATAATCCTCACCTCCAATTTGCTTAAAACTAGGAAGTCGCATTAAACATTTCAAGTTCCCTCGACCTCGGATTTATGTCCAACCGATAATTATACAGCGTCAGCCTAATTACCACACGGAAGAAATCGGGGTACTTGTATGCAGACTGGTGGACAGACTTATTAATTGCTAGGCGTATTCATTTATATTTTGGTTTTCTCATTATCACGAATATTACAATATTGTATCCTCAAGTACGTCTCTAATTGTGTTGCCAACACTGCGCATTTAAATGGTTTTACAAAAGTCGCCATTCGCGTCGCTGACGGACGAAGTGATCCGAGTTTCTCGGGTAAATGAGGTATAATTATGGGTTTCAACCGAACCTTATACACCCACTGATGCGATTAATCAAATTCATAAAAGTGCAATGGTATTTGTCGCAATTACAAACATTATTCTGAAAAATATTGAAAAAAAAGTGGATTGCAGTGCACTCATCATCGCGCTGCGTGCATTTTTGAAAACCGATTAAAATGCGACCGAAATGGCAGCTGAAATCAGCCTTCTATGGGATGGAATTGGGCCTCATCTATGCAGTCCCCATGGGCAGATACATCGTAAAAATTGCTAGGCGCATTGTCCCGATTCATTTATATTTTGGCTGCCTCACGATCATTAACATATGCATGCATGCATAGGGACAAATTGGTCCCAAAAATCATACAGGAACGTAAAACCATGAGGAAGTTGGTTGACCGACAGACATCACAACCCTAGTCATGGGTATCATACGAAAACATCTAAAATATTCTGGTCATCCATGTCCCCTGAAAAGACACCAAGCCATCCGATTCTGGGGCATTGACCACCATTGTCCAGGAGGCGATGATTATATATATGGCTATCTGTTACGTTTATGATCGGAGCGGTTCACGCACCCTATGAAAAATGATATACGGATTATTGCCATCCAACCTTTTCACGATAATAATTATAGAGTTACTCCGGGTACACATTTAGCAGGTACTCATGGTCATGACAACGACATATCAGGCCACTTGAACTACTTTTAATGCCCATTATTGACCACCGCTTTCGAGGAGTGCGTTGTAAGGGGATGATTGCATGTAAACTTATCTGCTATGTTTACGATCGAAGCGGTTCTCGAAACCTATTAAAAACGAGATTCGGATCACTGCCAACCTACCCGCGTTCTAGATAATGTTTATAGAGTTGCTCTAGTCAGATATTAAGCAAGTACCTTCATAATTGTAACGTATCGGGACGAGCCAGGACTCTTGAACTAATTTAAATGCCTTGGTTTCTCTTAAGTTGGAACTTCTGCCTCCCTTGAGAACTGGGATGAACTCAATATAAGAAATAAACGCGGAAAAATGTTTTAAAAATGCAAAAGATTGTTTGCCAGAGAAATTAAATCAGAACCTATATTAATTGCATTCATGAGTATTACATCCCATTCTATATCAATATTATTTGTACATTAGCACTTTTTTGTGCACAAGATTTACTTATTCGTATCCTTTGCACTCTCGTAACGGATTGTCCTATCGTGTTCTGGTGATGCGATGAAGATTTTAATGCCAGTCCAAATCGCACAATTACAGTAAAACTCAAACTGATTTTCAATGATATGTGAGAGAGAAACTGTACTACACTATAGGAATCGAAGATCGGGAATGAGTCGGAAGCTAGAAATCACTGCGTAATGTTTTCACCAACAGTATAAAACCTTTACACGGCTCAAATTCATCATTCACAAATAGCATCGAAAGGTCAGGGAAAATTGTGAGCCCACTAAAAGCGTGACACTCAATCAACAACATTCAGAAGAAAAGTTGAGATGTTTGCAGAAATCGGTCCACATCCGTGTATTATAACCCATCACTGCAAATCAGGAAGATTGTAATCTATGCATCGCAAAGTTTATATCTCGGATCATCTATCTAATCACATCTTGCATGAAGTCACTTGATTATTATAAACTTATTTTTGTGAAGGAATAACTCGTTGTGGATTGAGTATTTTTTTTTAGCCGTTGATGTTTTCCTCATTAAATCAGTATAGTAAAACGATATTTTCAGTTGGATGTGAACAAAGTATATGTAAGTGTATGTAGGTTGGATATGAAGTATTCCCATGCTATATCCGTTAGATGACACGCAGCGAGGTTAGGAAGAAGGTATAGGGAATCCAAAGAGGAGGCATTGGACAGAATAAGGTGGAGACGACTTTATTGTTTGGTCTGCTATTGAAAGACAAAAAACCAGCTGATGATGATGAATAAATAAACAAATTATTTTGTCGTTCAAAGGGCACCAAATTCAGGGCAAATTAATACCAACTTTGCCTATATAATAACTCCAACTTTCGCACGTCACTAAAAAATAGGGCAGGGTACCTCTACCAAGTCAAGCGGGGAAACGTCGAGTTTTAAAACCCGAAAAAGCAATTTGCACCTCTACCACCAGAAGTGCGAATTCCTATGAGTCCTAAAAAGATTAATTCGCGAGCAGACAGTGCCCAAGGGGTCAAAACCAACGCCCCACATCCTTCCCTGGAAACCGTGGGGAGCGGGAACTTTCCCACACATAATACTTTCAAAAGTTTTCTCTCCGGCCGGGGAATTGGGACAGGGGAGAAGATGACAGAGCTCATACGTGAGCATACAGAGAAAATCCCTTGTACGAGGTAGAATCAGCGTGAGGTTTCTACATCTACATAATACCCTGCGAGCCACCTCTAGGGTGTTTGGCAGGGGGTAAAGATACTGTATGCCTGATGTTCAAGATATTTTGAGGAGGCCTGACTATTATAGAGAAAGTAGCATATAAGATGGACAGGAGCAATAAACTCCGAGGGGACAACGAGGCTGCTGAAAGAAACTCAATTTCAACATAATGCGTATGGAAGTTTTCTATAATGAATAAATTCCGAGTAATGATAACTGAAGAATTTCGAAGTATTCGTAATCATTAAAAATAATTCGGCCTTTTGCTAATAAAATAATGATGCCTACTTTCTGCAATAGACGATAATGGACCAATACTTTTCTGAGATAACGTGATTCTTTCATTTAAGGGTTGTGCGGGAAAACTGGTGAAAAACACGTCTAGTTTTCTAAGAGACGTAAACTTTGGAAAAGTGGACATTGATATCTGCAGACACAGCAAACTTCGGAATTAAAAGATATCATAGAAAATACATTGGAGAACTTAATTTTTTAAATTGCTATGTGCTGGTGAAAATAATACAATTTCTCTATGTCAAAGCTGCGTTCATGGCCAGGAAGGAGCTTATGAGAGGATCGTTACGCAAAAGTTTAAAGAAACGGTTAGTGAAGAGTGTGTTCAGGAGTCTATCACTATACGGAGCGGAAACTTCGACACTTAGGAAGGAGGACAAGGAAAGACCGGAGGCGGGTGTTGAGAAGAATGGAGAAGGTGAAGTGGACGGAGAGGAGGAGGAACGACGAAGTGTTGGACATGGTGGGAGAGCAGAAGCGGATTTTAGGTGAGATACGGAAGAGACAGAAGGAATGGATGGAGGGAGTACTTAGCGGGGAGGGGATGTCGAAAACCGTGCTCAAGGGTAGAATTTTTGGTAAATGAGGGAGAGGAAGGAAGAGAATAGGATTTTTAGATAGAGCCATAGGAAGTAGGCCTTATTGTGAACTGAAGAAGGTAGTGCTTGAAGAAAGAGGAGGCTCCCGGAATGCTTCCAAGAACTCCATGGAAGCTTACCTTAATCGTAGAATACCTTAATAAATAAAAATAAATTTTTACAGTAGAAAAGATCAGAAGGATAATACGAGGGAAATATACTGCAGACCCGATGGATTTAAGATGCCGTAATTTCCGCGTACAACAAGGGACCATAATATCTGCGATATTTCCCCTAGTCAGTCTGCGGTAACGAGAGGAAAGATGGTCTAAAGAAACGAGACGAAAAATTGAACGGAATTTTAAAGGATTCGCCCAATATTAGCCAACACATGAGAATTCCAAAATTTATCCACAAAATGTTAGATTGTCACTTATTGCTCAAAAGCATTTGGCTTTAAATTGTACACCTCGTCTTACTCGTACGCCAAAAATATGTTTGTTCTCACGATTGCGCTTGCTTGTGCCTCGAATAAATGTATATGACCAGTCTAATATGGACTTAGTTTTCTTAAATAAATATTATGCGAAGCCTGCCATAATATAATTATTTTTATAACAACAACCAGTTTGCTAGCTGCCAAAACAAATTTTCATTTATTAGAAAATCAGAGCTGTAACTGGATAAAAAATAGGTTGTTCCAATATAAGTTATATTCCGTTAGACTTGAATTGATTGAATGTTATATTTGAAAAACGAATTTGCTAATTAAAAAAATGCTTTTAACCCTTCACATTATATATACTCTGATTGGTATTTTACCATCAAAGTATGGCTGAAGAAGCAAAAAATTGCTTTGTACGTGCGAAAAGTTAGAATAATGGTTATGTTTTGAATAGAGCTGTCGCAGAGTGGCGTCCTCAAAACAGAAGATGTGCGCGAGTTGTGGTTCTGTGAATTGTGACGGCATTCTCTGCCTCAGCTTATCCCTGGGAGTATCGTGAAATGCACAATGCATCCCCGTGCAGTGTTCCCCAGCACGTAACACGAATCCCGTTACCTTACGCTGTGAAGGCGGAAGAGGCCCAGCTTGAACAGCAATCCCACTACGAATCCAAGGATAACGAAACACGAGCCCTGTGATGGTATACTCTAACGTGCTGGGACAGATGATTTAAGACTAAAATTTTTTCCCAAAAATATTACGAAATTTGCCCTCTATACTGCGAATGTATTGAATAGTTAAATAGTCTTTAAAAATACTAGATTACCTAGCTGCAAATTATTTTATTTTGTGAAAAATGGCGACATTCAACCGGCCCTTACGACAATGTTTGTCTAATGCTCGCAAAAGCATGGACTGCATTTATTATATTAACACAAAAGGTTCGTCATTGTATTGGTAAAGTTATTAGTAAAAGCTTGAACGATTGCATACACAGAAATGCGTCTAAAGACAGAATTAGTTATTCAGGGAAAATGCTGCTAGAGAATTCTAAAAAAGCACCACAAGGACCAACGTATTATGCTGATTCACTGGAGAGAAGAAAAATGGTAAAAAAACGAACATGAAACAGAACGATAGACTTCAATGGAATTAAAAAGACGGATGAAATCCGGCATATATAAACTAAAAATAACGAACATTTTATCACGGAAATTACACTTATTTTTCCGGAATTTATCATAACACTTGGCATATTACCGGGATACCTGCTGCTCGTGTCATTCGTTACGCAAGTGTACATTTTCAGTATTTAAGTACAAAGAGTAAGAAAGTATAACTTTGAGATGTTTGTAAAAAAGGAAATCTAGATCCTTAACAACTACACCGTCTTGAAAAACGACCGGTGCAGTGGGTGTGATGAGTTTTCTTAATGCCAGTTGCCCACATCTGTATCCTCGCGTGACTCATTAAGCGCTAGCGATTACCCGTTTTATCCACCTTGGAATGTAACCGTAAAAAGATTCATATTTTCCTCAGTGACGATTTTGTTTTTTCTCCCCTTCGCCGAGTAATTTATTACAGCAATTACACGGATTCCAGGGAACCTTCACCTTCTTCGAATATCCCAGCAGACCTTGTAATTAGACTTCCTCAAGACAGGGAAATACGTCATACCAGAAGCTTCCGCCATGACCACGTGATTCAAACAAGTATACATACTCTTCGTACGTGTATTCTCAAAAATTTAGATTGGGCAAACCGACAACTTCCTATTTTGAAAGAATAAATGAGGGTTCAATCCAAATAAATCAACGAATGAAAATTAATAATTTCCCTCGCATGTTGGGGCATGACTGTGACTCTGTACTCACCGGCAAAACGATCCTGTTGTGATCGAAACTCTATTTTTAATACACCAACCTAAAACATGATACCTTCGGTGAGGTTTTATAAGTCGAATGTTTTACGTCTCCATAACGTGGCGCAATTTGAGTCACCCATTTTGAAAATGAAACTGCAATTCTAAATGCAAGACAGTTCATTTTCACGCATGTGTTGTAATGCCTTCTGACTCTTAAGGAATCGACCCATTCCGAAAAATTTAAGTGGATAATCAAAAGTGATTAACCAAAAGAAAGAAGTTGCACGTAAATGAAATTGGCATAAACAATTTCGTAATCAAGACGAACATGTCCCGATGTCAAAATCTACTGATTCTCAGATTTTTTCCAGAAATCACCGGCTTATTATTTTTATTTTCGAAAGCAATCGTTTACGTTCGTCTCGAAGTCGCATTTACTCGTTGAATTCAATTCCCCGTTAGCTAGATTTAATGTGTGCTTCTACAACTGAATACACTAGAGCATGCATGAATCAACCTGGATCCCCAATGAATCCGAAAAGGCATAGAGGTATTAAAATCTGAAAGATTTTTTTCGAACTTGCAACGAATTAATTTAGTTTAATCTGCATTGATTACCAGCATTTACAAAATGAATGCGTTGACAAAATTCTTTTTAAAGAGTCGAAACTTAAAAACCCCGACACGGATATTATTATTTTAAGCATCCACGTAAACATTGGCTTTATGTCTGTTAGATTCCCTATTTAGACGCTAAAAACCTGATGTGCGAAAGTTTGTAAATTGCATGAAACTTCTTCTTCCTCATAAGAGGAGAGTCAATATTTGATAAACTACGCATGGCCTGTGGATACAGGACTGTCTACCGTGAATAGTCTACCACTTAACTCTTCCAGAGCGAAAAACCTTTAATAGTTACGTTTTGAGCCTTTCAAATTAACCTGTTTATCTACACCGGATTTCGAAATCTCTCACTGAAATGATATCGATATTTAAAAAAAATATCTAAATTTTCATTCAGGCTTACCATGTGTTCACTTTATAATTTGTAGCTGGAACTTTATCGTATGTTTACTGTTTTTTACGAGGCTCGAGGGAATCAGTAATATAACAGCTTTCTATATCACCCTATACATAAAATACGTTATTTTACCGTGCGAAAAAATCTTCACAATCATTACGAATGACTGACTTTACCATAAGACCACTTTTTTTTATATTTCCCACCGGTTCCATATGATTGAACAACAACAGTCTGTATTTGCGTTTTATTCATAATATAGTCCTCACCTTTTACCGTTATATCCATTTAGGAACCAGCAATTAGTGTGAATTGCTCCCATTACATTAGAATCGTCTGTGACCAGAACCGTTTAGCTGCATACAATTTTAATGCAGGACCCGCAGACATAATAGCCAACGTGCATAAATAATGGGTTTTTATTTCAATAGCTTGCAATTGTACAGTTGTATATGGGATCGAATTTACTCCCGATGGTGCAATATGTTTGAAGTCGAGGAAAGATATTGTGGACATCGAATACATATGTGTTTATCTGCGGGCCAATGCGACTTTGATGAAGCTGTTGACAGAAAGAAGCTAATGTAATTAGCGAACTTACGATGAGCCAATTTGAATGGCAGAGGAATTCCCGATAAAATTCTTCCGTCATCGTTGTCGCAAAAATTATCACTATTTGAATGGTAGTTTTTAAATGGGTGACACTGCGACTTGAAATGGATACGTTTGTCTCTTGGGAGTTTTCTGGGTGGGTATGAGGAAATGCGAGATAATTTTTGTAGCCATACGTCACTCTTCTGAGCGTGGGTTACAGTGTACGCTAATAATGTGACACATTAGGGTCGTTGTTTTTTGGAAGCGGTGCATTGCTTTCCAAGATTGGTGTTAATTGAAGCCGGAAAATCTTTTTCCAGCGATCCTATGAGTGTGTGCCACCTCTAGACCATTTTTGCCCCAGGTTACAAATTGTTTTTAGGTCGAATCACCACCCATAACCTAAAGATCTGTTTAGTCATACGGATTTATCCAACTTTGCGACTTAATATGTATTTGTCACGAGGACCTTCCGCAAAAATTTAGTACTTTAAAAGGACTTATCCTTCCCTCCCAACAGTTTTGACTTCTTTTCACGATGATTACCCGCTCAAGACTGAGGAAAACTCCTGGTAATTACAGGGTATATAAAGCGTAATCTTTTCAAAATTTACTCTTCACTCAAATGTACAATTGTCACATCATAAACATACTATGCATTTTAGAATTTAGGTACAGGACAAAATTTGACGATGGTCCACAAAATACCCTACAAACGCTAAGATGATAGCGAAAGTTTCTAACACTTAATTTCTCATGGGAAATTCGGACCTAAATCCCTTTTTTTAATTTTTCTTAAGTTTTCAATTACCTAATATCATTTTATGTTATATGAAATGTTATGACAAGATTCATATAATTATTAGAAACAGGAAAATTTTAATCTCCTCGGTACATAGAACTTATTAATTAGTTATTAGCAATTTAAAAATGCAACAACGACAATCACGTCACTGGCGATTCGCTGGCTCTACACCTTAAGTAAAATCGTATCCGGCCGGCGAACCCCCGGCTATTTACCCGAATGGAACATTTTCTGACGAGAAAGTAAAATAGATATGCTATTTCGCACTCGTCCGGTCTCACCTTGCATATATAGCGAGCATATGGGATCCGGTCTAAGGCCTAATCCCTGAACATAATAAATTACAAAGGAAAGCTGCGCGATTTGTCAAAAACTTCTTCGGGCGTACAGAAAGCGCTTCACAGATGCTATACGGATTAGGCAGGGAGCGGCTAAAGACACGAAGGCTACGCTCTAGGCTTAGATTGTATGAACAATTGAGAATGGTTATCTTTAAGAGCGGCACGGAGAACATAATATAAGAACCCCACTACATTTCTTAGTCAGGCAGAAACGATAAATGAAGAGAGATATTCTGTCGAACGGATAGATATGGGGATTCGTTTTTCCTCCGAACGATAAAGGATTTTAATAAATGCTAGGTGCAATTTCAGTTGCATTTCCTTTTAATATGTAAACGTCTGTTGTCCTAACACCCTCATAACCCGTCTATTTAGGCGGCTTGCATGGCAGTACGTAGACGAATGGGTTAATATTTCGCGAAAAATGACAGGTACACCTCGGGTGAAACGTCGCGTCGTCTTTATTTTTCACATTGGTAAAAATCGTCTTAAAGGTTCCTCTTTTAATAATAATCAAATGACATTCGTAACTCAAGCAAGCATTGAACATGTATTTGTAGCTATGATAGGAGGAGAGATCGAGGAAAAGAGGCTCGTCTTCGGCAAGGAAAGAGCAGGGCGCGGTGGAAGGTCGCCAGGTCTCATCCCCGGACTTCCCTACTATACTTCCCCGTCCTCCCCCATTCGGGTTTTCCCGCTTCCCCTCATGACGCAAATTAGCCTTCGAAAGACGCCCGTAGATCTGGCTAATTCCCTCATGGGGGTCTGCAGGTGGCTGATACTGCTGCCCCTTTTCATTCCCAAATCCTCAGGACTGGCATGTTATAACTCTCCAACACCAACTCACTACCCAAACTTAATCGTGTAGAATATTCTGCTAGCGTATGGGACCCTTACTAAGTAGGTCTAATAGATGAAATCAATCGAGTACAGCGCAGGGCGGCCAAATTGATGAGTTGTTACGACAAAAAGTCCAGCGCTTCCAGTATGTTACACGAGTTAGGATGGGAATCTATACAAGAGCGTAGATTGAAGTATAGGCAAAATTTACTATAAATTCGTAGAAGATCAGACGACGTGAAAAATATCCTTCGTTTGCCGTCGTACTACGGTAGACGTGAATATGAAAAGAAAATAAAAAAATAGACAGCAAAACAGAGAGATTTAAAATGCCATTCTTCCCTCGTACTATTAAGGATAGCAACGCTGTCTCAATTGATAGGACTAATGGCGTCACTCGCTAGGATGACTAATTGCATGCATTTTCCCATAGTTCTAACCTTGCATGTATTTTCTCTAGGAATTACTAACCACTGCCAAGTTTTTTTATGAATATGAATGTATATTTTGCTAGTCTGCGTAACATCCGTGCGGTGTGCATGTGGCGGTCCTCTTGCATGCTGCATGTTGGTGATTGGTCACCCCCTGTATGTAGCATCTGATGAATAATCAGTTTAAATAAAAATATCTTAAAATTCGCATGTAACTTGATTATTTTTCATTTCAATAAAAGTATAGGTAGGTAAAATATCTTTTGCGCGCCCACCCTTTGAGTTTTTTCTGTATTTCGTTACTTCGTGTCACAAACCCTGCTGGTGGCTGTCATGATTCCTCGTAATTGTAGATATCTACATTTCTATTCAAGTTACTTCAGGTGTACCTCAAGGAAGTGTTATAGGTCCTCTTTCCTTCCTTTTTTTACATTAATGACATAACCACCACGGAAAGAACAAAATATGCCTCTTCGCAGATAATCCCATGTTTAACAAACGCCAACATACTGCGGTAGATCAGATCATATAATTGTAATAAGAGAGATGGACTGTATAACAGATAGAATAAGATACAAATA
Organism: Ischnura elegans; assembly: GCF_921293095.1. NCBI lineage: Eukaryota > Metazoa > Arthropoda > Insecta > Odonata > Coenagrionidae > Ischnura > Ischnura elegans. The sequence goes on from NC_060251.1 coordinate 62,671,064, forward strand.
GGCTAGTTGACTTGTAATTTAACCTACCAACTAATATATTACTTAATGCATGTTTCCGAACTTACTTTCTTTATCTTATTTATTTATTTCCAACTTCCCTGTAAACAGCACTTTAAGGCCTTTAGAACGGAGGATACACAATGCATAACACAAACATTCATGCCCTGGATAAGGACTACCTACCCAGGTGGGATTCGAACCCACGACCTAGGGTTTGGCAGGCGAGGACTTTACCCCAGTATTTCTGACAGCATGTTTTAGTGTTCTGGCTTTCTTTGCAGATTGCTCTCATGAGAAGTAGGCAATTTTTTCCTTTACATGAATTTGTTATTATGCGTAACATTTTTATATCCGGGTGGTGTGCATGTGGGTATCTTCTTGTATGCTTGTGATTGATAACCCCCTGCCAAACTAACTATAGGTGGCTCGCAGGGTATTATGTGGATGACGTAGTTGTAAACAGATATACGCCCCTGGGTCGCGCCAAATATTAACCGCGGACTTCAGCAGCGTACCGTCGTTCGTTGAAGTCTCCGCTCTAAGGTCACTTCCCACTCTCTCCCATTCTTCTTCGTAGCCTGGGGGAGGATTTGAAAGTCACTCAACGAGAAAGTCAAGAGAGCTCTCGCCCGAGAGAGGAAGATGGTCTCTTCGACAAGTGTAAACTCTCCTCTCTTTCTGCCCGCTCATTTTCCCTTCAAGGTCGCAATCCTCGACTGCGCCCTCCTTTTCGTAAATTGCACCGAAGCCCTTAGGATGGCAGCTCACCCTTGAACTGCCTTTACAAAAGCGATACCTTCCTCATTTTACAGCATGTTCTTGAACATCGGATCCCTAAAACTTACTGCGCCAGCGGAAAGATTAAAATTTTCTGGCTTCTGGGAAAGCAACCAAGATTGGAGGACTCAACGATACTTGATGGGTAGGACTCCTTGAATTCCTTAGTCATTGTGTGCAGTCCATACATGAGGTATTAAGATCCGACGGCCTTCAAATGTCTTAAATAACCGCACGAATACCATAAAATCGCATTCAGACAGCGAGGAATATTAAGCCTTTCAGGTTTTTTTGGACTCGCGAAAATTAAGGAGCCCTTATGATGAGTCAGATTGACTGACTTCAACGATAAGGTTCGTAGTCACGTAATGTATTCTGATTTTTTATTCAATTAATTAATTGGGAAGAAGGAGATGTATCATTATTTTATGTAAAACAAATTACAGAAACTTAATTGAAACTGTTTGTGCTACACAATTGAATTTAAATACTAAAGAGGCAACTCCAACTCCCCTATCTATTGAAATATAAGGTAGTTGCACTTTTTCAACATGGAAAAGTAAAGAATGCAGCTACCTTATTTTTAAATATGTCGAACTTCCACTGTATCACGCCTGAATCAGTTGGATTTCCCCTGTGTATGTTTATTCAGACCTTAATACTAATAAATCAAATTTGTCTTCCGGTGGCTAACAATCAACTGTCTCTGATTTGTTGACTGTATTCTTATTTGAGTTTCAGATATTTACAAAGTCCGATGGAAATCCAATCAAATTGTTTCAAAAGGCTGTTCAATGATAAAAATGTGTGGGAAGGTACGTATAAAATATTACGAAAGGTTGCGGATTAAATTTTTGCATGGCTTCTGAAAGGTAAGCAAAAGTTCTCACAGGATGAAGTAAATACCAATACGCCTCGGGAAAAAATGTCGCCTTTTACCTTTACATTAAACAATCAATAATTCCCCGTGATACCATTATTTAGGTTATGGTAACATACGAGGTAGATATTTTGGCCGGTAGAAAGAAAGTCTGGAATGTACACTGAGTTTTCTCTTTCATTGATGTCATTCAGCTCACCGTAGACCGATATACCGAAAAAAAACTAACTTAAATCATAGATCATTCGAAAATTTCAGATTTACACAGCACAAGAACCAGCAAACTCCTCCATCAAACTTGCCAGAGTACTGCGAAAATATTGAACAGCGTAACACACCGAAGACTCTGCCCGTACAACAAACTGTCATTTAATGTTTGCATCTCATTAATTCCAAACAAATGGTGAAAGGTTTTAAAAAACATTTACTTAAGAATACAAATTGACTAATGGAATGCCTCTTGTAAATATTCAATGTATTAAATTTAATGTCCTCTGTTTAATGTAATCAAAGATTGAATGTATGCAACCCTTTGAAATGAATAGGTATTTATTATTATCGAAATGAAAACTCAGTGGGTAGATACAAATATATTTTTGTCGTAAGGGAATGAAAGATATAATTAATAGCATTTTGCTAAAACTCGTGTGTAGCTCTAAATGAACCGGCATTTGCAAACCCGGCAAGCCCATTTACCGCACGCGCCATCGGAACTTGCGCTACGAAAAATTTGCACGACAGTAGACCGAGCGGAATAAATAAACAAACAGTGCATCTCCTCGCGACGAGAAGTTTCTAGTGTCTCTGGCATTTACATAGCTGCTGGACGAGCCGCCCGTCTTCTAAGCCGTAAGCTAATGTGGCGCGACGGAATTTTAAGGAAAGTGAGACACTACCATCGGAATATGAGCAAAAAATTGCGTTGATATGTAACAAATGAGTACTTATCCGTGGACTGAATAAAACAAAAAATTGGAATTTATTTGTATTCTATACCAAAACACAACTCCTCCATTCATCAAGAGTGGCATAGTTATTGGGGTAACATGGATTACATCTTAAAAATATACCAAACATTAATTTTCTTCTACCTGAAGCAAGGAGAGGAATTTGAAGGAAAATTAAATACGACAATCAGAACTGGAGCACATTACTACGTAGACATGTAAGAAACGAAGAACAGCCTCTTAGACTTGAGTATAGGCATTAGCCCCCAAAGAATCACTATTTTTCTATTTAACGTGAATGGCATACAATTTGGGTACGATCAATTGAAACTTAAAAGCAAATAAAACATTAGGTTTTCGCCAAAAAAAATAGATTGAAGCCTTCTCGGAATAAAGCTATTATTGATAAGCGGAAATTTCCTCAAATAATATCTTCAAATCATTTGTACCGAGTGAAAACATCCTGAAACAAGAAACTCGGAGGAAAAAAAACTACTAACCGCTTTCCTGAATCACCGCGGTTATTTTAAGATAAGAAGGAAAAAAACAAGCACTGAAAGGGAGAAGGAACACACCTTTCACGTCCGCAGGATCATTCATATGCCTGACATATTTCAAAGCGCGTGAATCGCAGGAAAACAACTACCAAAACAGACATTCGTCTTTCTCATTAAGTAGCGACAGCAATGTAATTGCTTAATATTGGTGCTTCGTAATCCTAAGAACATACATCTATTCAAAAATTCTTTCTCCGACTATTAGTGCGCAGTAGGTAATTATAAAATTCACGCAGATCGAGGAGAATTGTTTGAATAAACCAACTGAGGTCTTGTTTCTCGAATTCTCAAGGCCTGTTTACACGGTAAATTTACCCGAACCATATTTAATAAGTTAATTTTACCATTTAACCAAATTAGAACAGATTCTATTTCCTGCTCATGCATTCGCACAAGTTGGGTGGTTACACACTGCATTTTCAAGCTCATTCGCGCGTTCAAATATTCAGACATTAACTCGTACGGGTTAATGTATCGTGTAAACAGGCCTACAGGAACATTGCGTGCGTAAAGCACGTTATGGCGCGTGTGTGGTGAGAGTTGAGGGATACCTTGGGCTAATGTAAACAAATAGAGGGTTGTCTGGTTTATTCCCCGACGAATAATGGCTATGAAGATTTCTTGGGCTTCACCCCGGGTGAGGTCATTGGATTCCTGAATCCCTGAGGATGATGGGCGATTTGCACACTGAAACGTTGAGAAAAGATATGGCGGACCTGACCCTGTGCAAGAATCGAGAAATATATTCACCACTAAACGCTAGGTCTTTTTGACTGATGCGTAATTTCGAAGTACATAAAAGATTCTAACTTGCAAGAAACCTGCTACTAAGATAAATAAGAAAATACAAATGTCACCCAATTCTAAGAACTGTAGCTCCGTACAAATGGACTTTCTATGCAGAGATCATAGTTACTTCACCAGCGTCGAGCTAACACTTGTGCTCATAATATTTTTAAGTGAACAGTAGACTCTTATGGGCGAGTGTAAGTAAGTTAAAATCATAAGTGTAGACTCTCGCCGGAAATCTGTCAACACCGTGGTCTATTAGCTACAATAATCGCGGTCAGGAACACGAAAAAATGGAGAAATTAATGAAAAGGTTAATACCGCACCAAAACTCACCAGCAAATGACTTTACAGCACTGCTCTCTCTCTCCACCACGAAATTCAACGTGAACTTTCTCCCGCGCTGTCCTCAGCTGCGAAATCGTCTTCATACAAGTCGGACACGAAAGCACAAGAATGAATCTTCTATGCAACACGGGAAAAGTCGTCTTCGTTCTAAGCGTTCAACTCTATGCCGCGGAGTCGACTGGTGATCGCGGCCGGCAGCGTCGGGTTCCTATTAGAGTGTACAACCGCGGGGGACACCCTCCCCTTACTCCGCCTCGCATGACGTCATCCACTGCGCTTTGCTGCTTTCACTCCCCACCCCACTCTCGCGCGTCACCTGCACGACCTCAAAAAGACCCCTCCCCTCCCTCGTACCCCTCCCTCCATCCTCCCCTTCCTCTATCTTTTCCGTCCCTCATCCCTCTTTTCTCTACGCCCGCATGCGTTGCATTTGTGGCATGACTCCGGTCAGTGCAAAAAGTCAAGGAACTGTGAAGGTCCTCGACTGAGATGGGTGAAGTACCTATGGTACATCTACGCTGCGTTCTTATAGTACGTGTAATATTTCGACGACTGCCAAGTTAACGGCGGTGAAATATAATCCAGAGATGTATTATATTCATATACATCTATTCCTACATTATACCGTGCGAGCCATTTCTAGGGTGTTTGGCAGGGGGTGATCAATCCTCAACATGCAAGAGGAGAATGTTAACCATTCATTTATTTGAAGGCTCCTCCTCTTTTTGTGCTCCTCACCGCGATTATTGTAGCTTGTAGGCCACAGATTAAACAGTTTCCCGAGATATACTGCATCTCTAGGATGTTTGACAGGAAGTGATCGATCGACCACATGCACACCGTACAGTCTAAAAAAATATAACTCATGTTATTAAACGTCACATTCATGCAAAGGCAAAACTTGCCTGCGGTTAGTAATTCCTATTGGCAAGGTTAGTACAATGGAAAAATAAAAAAATGCAATGAGTCGTCCTGACGAGTGACCCCATTCATTTTATTAATCTAGATACTTACTTTTATTATCCCTGATAGTACGAGGAAATAAAGGCAATTTAAAAATATATCCCCATCCCCATAAAGCCTTTACTCCTTACCGGGGAATTCGGTAGTCCTCTTCGGAAAATTTTAGGAAACTGCATGCACGAAAAAGATTTTTCTCGATTCTCTCTTTCATAAACAAGATAAAAGTTAATGAAAATTAGATTTTCGCATTAAAAAATACAGTGAAAAGTTATAATTTCAGGTGTAAAGCTTGTAAATTTTAAAAGGTAGTAAAATTCTCTCATATATCTAGAAAATGCTTTCCTTGACGCTGCACTGAAATTTAAAAAAAGGCTAAAAAATAACCTTACGATTAACCTCTTCACAAAATCAGCAGGTTCTCTAATACCTTCATTTATTTTCACATAATATTTTATCGCTATTCTGTAAAGAAAGCTACCAATGAAATCGCAAAATTTTATAATTGCAATAATCTTAGGTTCAAGTAATTACTTATAACGCGGGGAAAGCATTTTCATTGAAAACTTCAAAACTTGTTGTTTATTTATGTTGTACGTATATCCCCATACATTCAAGACCGAAGCCACCGCAGCAAACAGAGAAGTCTTTTTTCCGTGGATGGCACTGCTGCACAAGGAGTTCCTAAGGAACGGAGCCCCTTACCGAGTACTGAATACGTCAAATTGCCAGATATACCACCCAAATATTCGGAGTAGCATTAAGTTAGGAACGTTTTCAGGGAAAGATCTTGATCTTCGAACTGAAAAGCGGGAAGTATTCGATAAAAATACGTTAAATTTACGTTTACAAATACTATTATCTGTTGCTATGCACAAAAACAAACGTACTCTTCACTTTTATCACCCCGATGAGGCCAAAGGGATTTTCTGATGGTAAATATATATGTTTAATGATTGTGGTCATCACTTCGTGCAGCTCCCATTTGACCGCGGTTTCACGAGTGGGCTATTGCCACCGCTCCACCGCGCACCTTTCAAAAGCCTAACTTAGAATATACATATACAGAATATGGTACCTCATGAAGTAGGACTGACAGCTGATATGTATGGAGAACAGCGCAGGGCGGCCAGATTCCTGATGAGTCGTAACAGATAAATAGTTTAGTGTTACCAATATGTTTGGCGAGTTAGGATGGGGATATATTTTTTAATTGCCTTTATTTCCTCGTACTATCAGGGATAATAAAAGTATCTAGATTAATAAAATGTATGGCATCTCTCGTCAGGACTCATTGCATTTTTTTTATTTTACTATTTATTAGGTACTATTTTTCCAAATGTAAAACATCTTGGTTGAAACGCTCACTGTGTTCATCTATAACAGCGCTGAGTTTTGGTGGAAAAAGGCAAGGTGTGAGTCGAGAAATTATTTTAAAAAATCATATTGCAGCTCATTTTTTGGTACAATTAATTATATGAGCCACCAGATCATGATAATTTTCAGCCATGATATTTCCTAAAGAATGTCCAGATACATTTCTGAATGCGTTCCACGCGCTTTTTTCCGTTGACCTCAATTGCTGTTGAAATTCCGAATCCTTCAGCGCTTCCCTAATCTGTGGCCCGATACAAATTCCTTCTTTGATCTTTGCCTCACTTAATTGAAGGACTTTTTGTTTCAAATAAGAAAAATCAGCACTATATTTGTCCATTGCTTTGACAAAATTGAAAAAGTCCTCATTTCATATGCAGACGTGGAAAAAGAATATTTTTTGGATCGGCCCAAGGCTGATAAAGGACATTTTTGGATCCAGGAACGAGTTCTTTATGTTCCGGAAAATTTTTCTTTCAAGTAATAATTCTTTTCTGTCTCTTATATCCCACTCGCAGATGAAGCAACAACATTTCGCATAACCAAGCTGTAAGCATAGTCAAATTGCAATTACTTTTAAGTGGCCTCAAATTTTCCATTTATATTTTTCGTAGTGATTTTTTTCTTAAAGTAACTGCATATTCTCGTAAAATTCTTTCATTTCAGTTTAATGAGTTAACAGTATTAATGGGAGCTCATTGCCATTATGTAAGAGATTAGTCTTTAATATAACCTAGGAGGAGTAAATGAACAAACGTAATCATCTGTGTTGAATTCAAAATTAAGAGTATCCATAACGGAGAGAACATCATTGCAAAAATCAAATGGTTTTCTAGAGAAAAAATCAATTCCAATTTGCCATGGCGAGATCGAGACATTAAAAGTTTCGTATGTGGATCCAGAATTTCCAACCAATCTTTAGGACCAATCGTGGTCCTAATATTTCACCCTACTTTTTTGATAAAATTTTAACCGTGTACTTGATCATTTAAATTCTCTTGCGCTATAAAATGAGGTCCATCAGATGTACTCGCTCCAAAATTTGGGTCCTCCGAGTTTCCGAATCCTTCCTCATCACGTTCTCGATTACTTTCTGAATCTTCGCTAAGACTAACATTCTCCACTGGTTCCGGCTCTTGTACATTTTCAGAGTGAGGGAACATTAGTATCGCTGATTCAAAGTTGTCTGGATATTTTACTGTGTGTTTTGACTTCAGTGTAATCCGTTTCATTTTTTCAACAAAAATAACAGTCTGAAGAAGGATCCGCCAAATCATGGGAATGGCAAATTCCTTATGACGCTGTCCCTTAGTCCAACCAGTAAGAAGCCCTACACTGGTGCCTCACAACACATGGGGAGTCCATCCTTTATCTTGGACTCCCAACAGGCAGTCAAAAAAAGCTTATGTATGAAAAAGGGAGTAATTTTCCACCTTTGAGCCTTAAAAGTAATTTCAACGTAAACATAACAAAAGTCATCTGGATGGTTCACGCACTATCTCGGCTTGAATAAAGCTAAGCCACTTCTCAGCGATTACATTATAATAAGCTGTAATTTCCTGCGATCAATAGTTTCCTCAAACTTTTCTGAAACAACTCGGTTGAAACCAATTTGATTCCAATGTGCATCACTCTTTTATATTTTGAATTCATAAGTTAGAAGCAAGATTATTCCATGCAAGCTAAATTTTAATGCGCCATTGTGGGTACTTAAGCACTGCATTTTTAATCAAGAGAAACTCACGATTCCCCAAAAAATATAGGGGGTAGGATGTGCCGCGTAAGTTCAGTCCTACTGGACTACAGTCTACGCCAGAGAGAGGCTCACGGGCGCCGCGCCGATTACATTACAGCTACAGCTGCATCTACATAATAACCTGCGAGCCACGTCTAGGGTGTTTAACAGGGGAGCACGCATTAGGAACCGCCGACGACCAGAGACCGGAAGTCTTAGCCACTGAATGTTTGTCCAACCATACATGCGTCGGCAGTGGATTTGCGCAAATAAATAATTTTCACGGGCACAAAAAAGCGAGTCACAGCGGATGCAGTATCGCGCGATTGTCAACAAACACCCACGTCAATCTTAGCGATGATACGACGTTTTTTCTTAAAAGACCGTAAATACTGCAATGGGAGATAGATAAAAGTATGCATACAACTAAACTTCCTGTTGAAAATAAGATTTTTTCTTGAAAAAGATCTATTACGTCAATCAATAACTTGTATTGGAGTACGATTTCACCGTTGATTAAATAGAAGAAAATGTTTTCGCAGTATTGAGAATCGGATATCTTTTATTCGTCCGGTCTTTTTCGGAGTGATCCGAAATTATTATGCTCGTTCTAGAGGTTATTTTATAAATATTTATTGGCGCAAATCATCATGGGACACGTGACACATGGGTGATACTAACATCCGTGAGGAATGATGTCTTCCGATTTCCCCTCTTTGGTGGGTCCACGGTAGCTCACAATGCTATATAAGCAGAGGCCCACAGCATTTCCAAGTCACTTTTCCCAGGACTGCGGAATTGAGAAGACCAGATGCATATGATCCAGAATCATCCCATATGATGTATTCGGTAGTATTCAAACTCAATGAATACGCCAATGCTTGCAGTATCTTTCACCTGATAGACTCATAATAATGTTACTGTAAGTATATTTAAATACGAAATAATGAATAAACGGCCTAAATGTTTGCTTCACATTGCTGGCATCTGGAAATTTTCATATCAATACGTTACATTATACTTCATTGCGTTGGATTTATTAACACTTTGGGTGCCAAGGGCGTAATATTACGCCACGTAAAATTCTTCGATTTTTGTTACCTACGTAATTTTACGCCATCCGTCTCTTGAAAAATCGTAGCCTGCCATTTTTCAACTTAGTGGTGCTAACCTCTAAATAAACAAATGAAAAAAACGATAGAAAAAAGACTTTTCGATGAACGAGTTTTCTGGGCATCATGCCCTCATGGCGATAGACAACTCGTTCATCGAAACATCGGCCAAGATGGAGTTGGAGAACCTGACCCGGTGGAAATCCTGAGTAACCTTCCACAATTCTATACGCCAGTAAAGCCTGTGATCATTCTTCGCTTTTGCTTAATGTTAAATTATTAGAGTCAAAATGTATTTCCAGGAATGTCATTTTTCAAAAATTTTCTCAGCCCCCCTGTTACCCTGAAGGGGGGTCGTCACCCCAGGCAGGGGCGCAGCTAAGAATTAAGGCTAGGGGGGGTTTTAGGCGCAACTAATACTTATAGGAGTGGGGGTATTGCATACCCACCAGGGTAAGCAGGAATTGCAGGGGCCCTCCTCCAGAAAATTTTCGTGAATAATGGTTCAAAATGGCGAGTTTTACAGCTTTCTATGGGATATTTGATTAATCCTTACACTATTCTATAAGTAATACTGATCGAAAGAAGTAAAATGCTTTAAACTTAAAAATTTCTCTGAGCTCTGTTGGGGGGGGTTTATCCTTCCAAACCCCCCCTTGCTGTGCCACTGACCCCAGGCCATCCCATCCCCCAAAGTATACTCCTAGTTACACCACAGGTCTACACACATGCGGACGCACATAGATGTCAATGTTGTGGAGCAGGATATGAAACGATCCTGTGCTCATTATACAGAAATCGATTTTTCCATTGTTTGTCGCTCAGCTTGTCTAAAAAATCCTACTATGTGACCATGAGTTTCAAGTTCGAAAATTCCCACTTCTCTGGGTACAATCCTTCTGGAGACACGCTGGGTGACCTCCTGGTATATGATATTCCTATATATGATTGGATAATTTTGTATGCATATTATGAACCTCATTATAATATCACATTGAACCTTTCAGCCTTCCAAAGCCTTCTACTCCAACCAGACATTGACAAAATGTTATAATTAAAAGTATTTATTAAAGATCTGAAGTTTAATGGGTAGCATGCTAGTACATACATATTACGTACTCTAATCAGTGACATCGTCACTACCCATAACACGAACAATGCTTTCTAAAATCAAAGACTGTAAAGGAATTAAAATTCTCCAATTTCATTACTAACTTAAGCTTTTATACAAATAAATCATAAGAAAGGTTTACATTTCATGTATATTAAATAAATTATTGAAACATTTACAGACAACATCTGAAATACAGCACAATTATGCCTACATGAATATTTATATCCATTCTCCTTCCATGGCACATTCAGAATAAATATACACTATGAAAGATATCAGGTGAATTAATGGCATAAAAACAATTTGAAATTTTTTTTTGTAAAGTGAATAACTGCTGACCAGAAAGAAAGAGGGAATTTTGATCTCTAAGGCCAATCTTTTTTCACAATCATAAGAGTTTGTATTTTATATTGTTGCCGACCAAAATTAAATCAGATAACTTTACTCATAGTCATGACAGTGAAACCTTGTCAGTATATTCCAAAGACCATTACATTCATACATATCCATCAAAAATTCCTAATCTATGCCATCTTAAGATAACCATCTTACATTCCACAGTAAGAATGTATGGTGCATTAAAGTATTCACTTCCTTTATTTATTTTGGAACAAAGAGGAATCAACATAAACCCAAGATAATAAGGGCAATCATTTTCAATGCAAGGAAGGCTATGGGCATATTAGTGGATCCTTATGAGATTGGCAATCATTGTATTATTCCATCCATTTTTCATAAACCATACTTTATGGTGCACCCAATGAGAGTAAAATCTTTCTCTGTAACTTAATTCCTTGAGCTGCAAAAAGAGTTTACTTGATACATGCAAGGAAAAAATATTGATCAATTATTAAAGGCCCACATTAATTCAGATTTTGAAATTATTAAGCCAATCCTATCACTAGAAAATGTGTGAAGGAACATCAGTTTTTCCTAATAAAATCCCTCATTATCTATCCAAAACTCTTTGAGTGATAAACAAAAAAATCTTAATTAAGCCTATTAAATTAAATTATTGTTCTCTTGTAATCCAATAATATTGGATTAATGATGCATTAATATAACAATTAAATACACTGCTCACCATTGAGATTTCAAGACAATTTTTTTTCGATATACAAAAATTCTTATGTTTCACCCACAGAATGTTTGTTCATCATAATGATTACAGTCACAAGGTTTCACCTCTATTAAAATCTTCCGGCATACTATTCAATAAATTATCAATTTTAAAGAAAATATTTGAAAATAATCAAAGTTTTTTCCATAAATTCTTATATGACCCATGATATGAAAATAATGTCAACATTCTTCATTCCTCTAAAACTTTAAATAGGTATATATTTAGTCCTAACTATTACTCTGGGGTAGGAGTGAATCATAGGTACCCGCATACCCACCATTTGTCTGTTGCCAGTGCCTTACTATATGTACTCAAATACCCAGATACCCATAGGAATAGGAATAGAAAAATACCTTATGCCCTGAGACATATAGTTAAATGCCTCTGTGACTCTCATTAACCTTGATGAATACAAAATGTATCCTTGGGTACATACTGACATCCATGCATTCGAGTACCAAGACAAATGCATAGGTATGCCAATACCTGTCCAAATAATTGATCATTGGTATTCAAGTACATTTTGCACTCTCCCACTCCAGAGTACAGCAAAATGCATGACAAATTAAAAATATATATATGTCACCAGTGTCTCTATTTGCTGAATCTGCCCACTTAAGAATGTGTACATGAATGATGAAGCACAATTTTCCTAACTTTAAATTCACAAGTCCATGGTATATTTTGCTTTTTCTAAAGTAACATAGATATTTTGACACAAGTCAAGAGAAAATTAATAAGAGCCTGCAGCATTGAATTTATTGAAACTGGCAATTTTATTAATCTCATTGTCCTCAATGGTCACAACTTTCAGCAATGTGAATTATTAATCACTTTACTCATGTATCCAAAAATTACTTCTCAATCAATAATTTTAGTTTATTTGCTCATTTTTGAGGAAAACAATTGACTCAGGTCACAGGCTTTGTCACTCACCAATTTCACTAGTCGTAAAAGGGTGAATATGTTTGTGATAATGGAATACTTTGACTGACTTACTCATACAGACTTCCAATTTGTCAAGACAGTAACAGTAAATAGCTCCAGAGTTCCACCAAACTAGAGAGAAAACTTTGTGTTTCCGTGATGAGTAGACAATTCTTATTACCCCTTCATGAATCATATTATTTTATTCATTAGGGGCTTAAAATGTTTTCATGCACTGTAAAACATTTAAATGAAAGGGCATCAATTATATGTCATTTGATTAAATCATCATTGGATTTTCTACGCACCATTTCCATACCCAGTACCCCTAACACTCCCCTTCTCTCTTTCCTATTGTTCTTTCCCATACAAAGAACTAGTTTTTCAACGGAATGGGCACAATAGATCAATGTAATGATGGGCCAGGAATATACAGTGAAATTGCTATGCAAATAATCATGAATGGAAATGGATTATTTATGCCTTTTGATTTTCCATTTGGGATTCCCCCATTACAATTTGACCTGTCTGCTAACCTTAGAATTCGATGGTAGCAGTATCCAGAGGTAATTTTTCAGATTGCTGAGGCAAGCCAGCATCCATAACCATAATATCTGTGGTGAGAATCTGTCACTGGCCATTGAAAATTGAGCATAAAGCATAAAAAGTAACAAAACAGGGGTGAAAGATAGAGTATACACCCAGGAATGAAATAAATTTATGGAGATTCACGATTTTATTTCAAGCAGACTCAATGTCAGCACAATGGTGTGGACTTGGTGTTGGTGTCAGCAGCCTTCAGGTCTAATCAGGACAGAAAATCAAAGCTCTAGCGCATGCCATAATAAATTCTATCTCTAGGCATATTGCCTGTGTAATGACTTTGAATGTTTGCCATCCATACTTTTGTTGAGCCTACTTTTGGAATAATTTTCTTTGAATACCAGGTGGATTTGTAGTTTGATCCATCACATTGTGCCCTCTAAAAATGCCTAGCACAAATTTTCAAATGCATTCCAATGATTGCCATCAATGCACCTTTTCGGTTTGGCTCAATCAAAAGGAGATTATAATTCTCTCTCCCAATTCTAACAGCACAAGATAAATGCAATGAAGTACGAAACATAGAAGACAGAAGAAGTGGACACAATAATATCATTTTACGATTGAGCAATAGCTACCACATTATTTGCGGATTGCACAGAAAAATGCAATATGTACCTGGTTATGATAACCAGGAACTACATCAGGGAACTGACTATGTTAAAATTTCTGACAAAATGGATCCATTTCAATCAAAGTATTTTTGGACAAAATTATGTCTATTCCAGAAGAGAAAAAATAGGCCCAAAAAGGATGATTTACAAGTGCATTAGAAAAGACATAGAGGGAATGTGATGTAGCAACAGAATTACTCCAAACACAGATTCAAATATATGCATCCTTATTGCTAAACAAACATACACTGAATACAAAATCCTAATAGATGTCTTAAGTTATTCATAAATAAGAAATGAACAGTTCGGTCCACATTCCAACATAAATATACATAACTGTTATTCTTTGGAATCCATAGATTTCCAGGAGCACTTAGTAAGCCACACTAATGTTCTTACCTCAATGCTGCTAGAAGCCACTTCATAATATCAAAGCAGTAGGACCATTTTTAGAGAGACATAATTTCGGGCAGATACAACATCTAAAATTCCTCACACAATTGACTATGTTGATCTGTTGTGAAGTTTTATCACATATTGTCCTAAAAAATAAAGACTCCTGTTCATGCCTACAGACTAAAAGATGCTTGGGTCAGTCACGCATTTGATATGATATTTCACAGACATACAAAAAAAGCTTCAACTAAGTCCTTGACTGCACTCACCTTCTGCAAAATCAGAGGCCCAAAGAGGCAAGCACCTATGACATCACACATAAAAAGCATAGCTTGAAACATTTTGATAGATCTTGTAGCTAAACGCTCCTCAAATTCTTCTTCAACCAACCTCCTTCCACTAAAAATGCACTAATGAGGAATTGCACAAACAGTTTTTACTGCACACAAGCAATCGATGGGTAACACACCACCTACTTCATACAGCCTTCAAAATGCATTTCCAACATACCTGCTTGGTAAATGCAGAAGGAACTCTACCTTGCGATCACACTTTGAGGTGACCCTCTTGCCTATCTCTGAGGAATGCTTTGTGCATATCATAATAGGTGATTCAGAGCAATAAATAAATACATTTACCAGAGTCCTACAGCCTGAAAAGCATTAAAGCACTCCTCACTGGGGTCCATTCTCTAAGAGAGTACATATTCCTTTGAAGAGAGTCCGACACTTTCTACCCAAGAGACATGATTCTCAAATTGGGGAAATCGACTAGTGGAATAAAGAATACACAGAACACTTTCCTACTCGCATTCTTGCAGAATACACATACAATGCTATTTCCTTGTCACCGCATAGACGGTGACTGGTGAATATATCACTGCTTCCTCACCCAGCATCGGCAGACATCCACCGACAAAGGGAGATGAACTAAAACCCAAGCAGGTTGCTTCCGTACACAAACTTCTGAGGGATGTTGAAAGCTTTTATCCCCACATTTGTTTAAGTCAACATCTTCCAAGCACTATTGAGTAACCTACAGAAAAAATGCAAGATTGTAGCTTAGGGTTTGGTGAGAGTTTTTTCCTCCAGAAGTTTGTGATTCAGCCAGCAAGTGCATCAGGTGAGTTCCTGAATGATGCCTGCCTCCATGTGGCTGACTGAATATTCCTGTGTCTCCTTCTGCCTTTGAGTTTCGGACCATTGCCGTTCTTACTGTCGATACCTTCTTCTCCTCTGTCTCCCATGTCTCCACTGTTTCTTCTTCCATGCCTTACGGTTCCTCCAATGTCTGACAGAAAAGAAGAAAGGAGTACATTTATTAACTCAAGTGTACCTCTTTAAGGTAATGGCACAGGGGGCACGTATAGGCTTATAAAATAGACAAGAATTGTAATATGGTTATCATTATGTTTTCTGTACTTACGACCCTCAATCATTAAATTTCATATTAAAAACTTTCATATTGAAATGAAGATAATACAATTTCGTACAGTAACTGGTGTATGTTGTTTTTGATTGCAAATATGAGAAGACTGTTTGACTGTCAGACACTTCCAGAAAAAAAATCCTGGATCTGCCCTCGATCTTTGGCATCCACAAAATACTCTTCCTTCTCCAGGACTAAGCCTTATTAACACATTCACCGTCATGGTTTTTAAGTAGGTACATATTTAGTAGTAGACATTAGCATTTTTCTAGTTATGTATAGTTGATTATAGTCACATAGAGATATCATTATATTGAATTTAAAACACATTTAATTCTATTTTGAGGTAATATGGCCATAATGACCACTTCAGTTGGGGTCCATGACAAGACAATCTCTCCCCGTAACCCTTGGAGTAAGAAATACCCTGGGATACAGTCGCTTTCTAGCCGGTCACTATGACTGTCATGGCAAGGCAGGAAGTTTCATTGCTGGTCACTATGACCAGCAGGTCAATGCATTAAAAAAATGGCATGTATGCAAGCCAAAAACTCTGAATATGAGATAAGATAGGTAAAAGTTTAGACAGTGAGGATAATGACGTTGTGTGGATTACCCAAATAACAGTATCTCTAAGCAGACAAATTAGGCCATTTGACTTCCTATTTCCTTTGTATTGCCTGAACCAACTCAAGCAATCCAATTATCCTTTCCTAAAAGCAGACAACCCCAGCATAAAATGCCTCAATAGAATAATGAAAAACCATGCTCTCCCACTTCCTCCCCTTCCTAGAATCCATATTTCGATTGGTGTTCTTCCAATTGTGTTCTTGTTGGGATTTTGTCTTGCACCAGAGGATGACTCGATGAGTTGAAATACATTGTGTGTTGAATAAATTTGTGGAAAAGTGCACCGATATTTCAACTATGGATAACTTCCACTACATTAAGTGCGAATCTGTTGATATAACTTAAAAATATAGGTGAGAGTATGTATTTGAGAAAAATGAAGCATGATAAAGCAGATAAACCATTCCAAACACTCCACATACAGCAGTAAAGCCTTTAAATTCAGAAAAGAAGAGGTACTCCCTTTTCCAATAAATTCCCCTGATGTTGGAGGAGGTTGCTTTTTGAAATAAAAATCAAATCAATTTTGGCCGAGATGAAACTCTCTGGAGCTTCTAACAAGGTTACAGTTACATGGCTCCAAAGAGCAATTTGGCCATTGACTCAACTGTAATTCTCAAGTGAGTTATTTAGTGCATAGAGAAATTATCCCCTCACTTATACAGCTCAGGTTGGTGAAGGAAGTGTGACCGGATTGATTGATATTCCTGTTTCCTTTTGATGTGTTGGATAATTGGTGCTCAGGTACAGCTTAGATGCCACCCTTTGTCATGGTTCATCCAGCACAACTACTATTAGGTAACAGATTGCAGGAATATCAATGAATCAGGCAGCACCTCCTCAACCAAACTGAATTATGTAAGTCAGACCAAAGTTTGTCAAAGCAAACCATGATGAAATGCATTCCCTGTGGATGACAGCAGAATCAGCAGTTGCCATGAAGGCATGCTGATGCTGATTTCTAACACCTCACTTGAAAAATAGGCGTTGTACTAATCCACTATTATTTTATCACGAAACTGTTCTCAGCACTTCAGTGCCATTTTCAAGGTGACTCCCTTGAAGAAGGCCTTGAAGTGTTGAAACCAGTTGGGTAAATCCCACTTCTGACACCATGTTGTACATTTTGGTTTTTTTTTTTTCATCCAATGTCTTACAAGAATGATTGACACAGCACAAATGACTACCATTAGTACATTACCGAGTACACCTCAGTAAAGGAGGCAGCACAAGTACATACATAGTGACATCTATGAATAAAAAAATCAATGTGGGATAGTACATAGACAATTTTTTTCAGTGCAATGGACTTCTTTAAAGAGATGGCCAAAGTTCTTTACCTAACACAGCCACCTCTAACCTGATTGGAGGCCCAAGAGTTTCATCCAATTCTTACCAGAAAAACCTTTGATCATTCAATTTTGTCAAGTGTAACACAAACTTTACTCACTTGGGCAATTTCTTCCGTTTTGTGGCCGCCACCAGGTCTGCATGGCCAATTGCAATGGAAGAAGGATCAGAGGGGTCTGCAAGCGTAGGAATGGAAACTATGTTAGAGGAGTTTCCAAAAGCCCAATCCAAATAATTAGCAAATGAGTACAATGAAATAGAAAAAAGAGGCAATGCCAAAGCAGAGATATCAGCAAGATAAGATAATACAGATTTAAAAAAAATGCATTATCATATCTTGTACAGAGAATGCTATGTTAAAAACATGCAGGAAAGAATTGGAAGTGCATATTTGACACACTACAAAGTGTTGGGAAATGACCTCCATCCACTCTCAGCTTGCTTTACTTCTTACCAAACATCAGCAATTAATTTAATAGGTAATTGCACTTGGAAAAAACTTTTATTAAAATAGAAGTATGGCATGTAACATGTTTTTATATGATTAATATATTCTACTCCACATGCAAGCATGAATTTGATTGAAACCATTAACACAGGCAGCTATGTAAGAGTAGAATAAAGGTGAAGGGTAAGCCATACAATAAGCAATTAAACTTGTACAGCTTACCTGGTATTTAAATCTTAAGAAAAGGAGAGCACAAGTCATAACACTGATATCATTCCACTATTAAGATGACTATATTAATCAAATATTAGGAATTATAAGCATCAGAGGGAAAGAATGAAACTAACATGAAGGATTCTGTGACTGCTGACCATCATTGATTCTTGATAATCTTTCCGGTGTAACTGGATTTTCTGAAGCTCAACAATTACAGTAAACTCTTGATTTTACGAAGCAGGATTTTACGAAGTTTTCGATTATACGAAGTGATTTTGCGGTCCCGGTGAAAAGCCTATGCTAAATACATGGCGCTATTCGATTATACGAAGTTTCGATTATACGAAATTTTTTGAATTTACGAACCTCGGCTCGGTCCCTAGGAGCAAATGGCATTCGTTTATACGAACTACGGCGAAAAATTTGTCAACAAAACTAGTTACGCCGGCGTAAGTAGCTAAAAAATCAGCGCTTCCAACTGTGGTCCATCAAAAGTGCGAAATCGTAAATGATAATGCAACTTTGGAGAGAAATGGGTCGCCAAAAATCTCACTGTGGGAATTAAGGGGGAGTAGGAGTTCAGTTAAAATATCGCGGCTGACATTATGCCCCTATTTACGTGCCTGTTCGTAAACATAGAATCGACAATAATTCGTAGTTTAACATGTCAGGAAGGTCGCGCGGAGTATTTCGTACACCCCTAATTAACCCTTTGCACTGCTGTGAACGTACTTCGAAGACTACTTGACTACTTTTCGCCGAAGCACTTCGAAGGGTCCCTAATCCGGGACCCTTTCCTCGACGAGCTCACCCTCGCTGGCCCCTGAAACTGGGCTATTTTTTAATGCGTTACCTGACGCAACCCTGGGTTTCAAAGGGCAAAGGTGCCATGGGGGGAAAAAGAGTAAAGTGCGTGTTACTGTGGGGCTGTGCGTCAACCAAACGGGCACGGACAAAATAAGCCCGTTGTCATTGGGAAATTTGAAAGGCCACGGTGCTTAAAACATGTAAAATTGGAAGCCCTCCCCGTTTTTTACCATGCAAATAAAAACAGCAGGATGACCCGAGAAATTTTCCAGCAAACGGTTATACGTCTACAGAGAAAAATTGCTGGAGAGAACAGCAAAATTGTTTCAATAATGGATAATGCCACCGTTCATAAATACGTGGAAGATCTAAAATTGGCTAATGTTCGAGTCCTCTTTTTACCCCCGAACTCGACTAGCAAGTCCCAGCCCTTGGACCAAGGCATTATCCAGGATTTTAAAGTCCTATACCGGAAGAAGCTTGAGCGGTATTGCTTGCGATGGATCGGTATGTATACATTCATCTATTTTGCTCATGTGCGTTTGGATATCGATTTAGATATTTTTATTCATAATTATCATTCTTTCAAATCTATTTGCTACTTTTATAAATGGGAACAGAAATTAATAACATCCCGAAATGGACGTTGATACATGCAATCCGCGCCATAATATCTTTTCGTGTATATATTGGCCTTTGTGAATGAACAACTTAAATATCTTAAGTACTGGGCTCTATTTACCGCCAATTTATGTTTCAGGCTTCTCGTAATGAAGACGCACTTCCAAGTCTAACCATGAACTTTCTTCTCACGCGCTTCCCCGTTCTCCCATGCTGGGGTTCTGTCTTTCCAAAGCCGTCCCTTCCCTCCTGCCGCCTTTGGCTGATCTTGCTGACACCCACCTTACGCATCCCAAACCCCTCCTTCCCCAGCATTTCCCATTCACTCCATCCCTAAGGAGACTGAGCTTGTGTGCGTCGCAAAAAAATACGGCCCCCAAAAGTAGACTGAGGCAGAGCTGAAGGCCATTTCCCCACCCTTCTTTGTCCTGCCTCCTTCACCAGTCCTTGTGCTGACCACACTTCTTCCCTCAGGCAATCCCCATCCCACTCTTATTCACCCCACCCACTGGGAACGTTCCCCGATTGTGGAGAAGGGCATGGTTCATCTTTACCTGCAACGGGGGAAAGTTATTAACCGGAGAGAGGCGGAAGAAGTATCTTCCACTATCGGGAAAATGGTGCCGCGCTTATAATTGTCTCTCTTCTTCTCAGCTGACTTTTCAATTGAAATTAATTTCTTTGCTCTTTCCACACTATATTTATTTACGATTATGGCGCGACTATTTTTTAGTGCTAAAACTAAGAAAATCTTTTCTCTATGTCAATGATCCTTCGCCTAACTTTCAATACGGCGGAGAAAGGAACACGAAAACTAAATGAGGTGACGGTACAGGTTTTTGCGTGTCATTTTTTGGGAATTCACGCTAGCGAACCAATACTTAACCACGTTGAGAAATGATAAAACGTCTCTTGTAGGAAAACAATCAATGTGGATAATAACGTTTCTATCTATATTTCTCCGATACTGTAAGATGTTTCTCCTGTCGTTTTCCGGTTGGAACCTTGCTCCTGTCGGCATAAAAGGAGAGAAACATACTATATGAACAGGTCACCTCACACCCGGTATGAAGAATACAGTCCTGATGAAGAATTAAGTCTTTTATGGCAACGTCTGCGAAGATGATGGAACACAGTAGTCGGACGGAGAACTCTAACAGAATTTACTTCAAATATTCGCCAGAAGATAATCACATCCTACGTTATTTATGATCGTAATTGAATCTCAGTGAAAATAGAGCACATTCTGCTGAAAATACGAAGTAACTCGAAATATTAACTTACGAAGGTTATTTTGGAAACGGACTAAGACCCTTGTTTTTCTTTTTTTTCTCGTCACTGAGCGATAGAGGGCGACATAAATGGCGGTTAGGCCGGCTGCCGCTAAAATTCCGTGGGTGTCAGAAACAAATATCTATCTTTTGCATACTTAATAGTAGCTATTGGCTCCTAACCACAAATTTATTACTGTTAATTCTTATAATAAACATTGCAATTCATTATTTGATTACGTTTTCTAAACTGGTTGGGAATTTCTTTAGCGATCGTTGATGTTGAAGTATGAACAAGAAATGGGAATTTTATGGTGGTATAATTATTTAACGATTTTTCACATCATAAATCGATAGCAAAAAGCCTTTTCTATGAATTATACCGAGAATAACCACCGAAAACATTTAAATAAGACCACTAAAGACAAAAAACGACGGAAGAAACAAAAGCGAACATTTTTTCGTGACTTATGAAAAAGGTTTGAATTTACGAAACTCGATTTTACGAAGTGACAATTTTCCGGTCCCACTGACTTCGTAAAATCAAGAGTTTACTGTATAACTGGACAAACATTTCAATTCCACTGACTGCCACACAAACTCGAGTTCTTTATTTACCGTACTATTTTAGCCCCAATGCAGAGCAAAACATCAGGGATGAGGGGTGATCGCACCTTTCAGGACACTTCACGAATATTCGTCAAATTCAGGCAGGCCCTTTGAAAGTGATGAGCTAAGTCGACCCTATAGTTATAGGAACAGGTAGTGGTGTACCACATTATTTACGGCCCTGCCACCTGCCATAGACCTTAAAAGCAGGTGATAGCTCTTTCCTATGCTTTGAATTGGGTGGCCAGAATATTTTTGCTCATTCACAGGTGTCAATAGACGCAGTGTACAAGATTCTATCGCTAAATCTACCACACCCAGTAGATCACTAAATACAATGCTTACTAGGCTTTTCATGGATGTAGATGATTATAGATGGTGGCAGAAGAATAGCAGAACATGGGACTACTTAAGAGAAGACAGTGGATACCGCTGTGCTTGTGAGTATAAATATCGGCTTTTGATATTTTAGAAGTAAAAAGAAATAGTAAAGATAGAAAAAGAGGACAGTGTTTTTTCAAAAGGGATTTTAGCTCACCCGCATCAAAGTTGAATTTTTTCTTCTTGTAGTTGGTTGATCCGTTGTTTGTTGGCTGCGCAGACAATCCATTTTGAGCATTCCCTTCCCCTGGTTGTCCACCACAATCCCTTGGACCCTTACAGCTCTTCATGTGCTCAAGCTGAGCCTTTAAAGATGCTAGCTCTGCTGACGTCAAGGTCTGTATTCTGTTCCACTGTTCAAATGGATCTGTGAATAATAAGGGTCTCAAGAAAATAAGAAAAATTTTTGGAAAAACTATATTTTATTTTTACATGAAAACCCTGCGATCATACAGTTGAAGGCACCAAAATATGAGTACAAACACATTTTGAAAAAAAAACCAAATAACGTAGAACCACGAACCACATGAAGGCAGCAATATTTGTAGAGGGAAAATTGAAAATGACATGATGAACAAATACTTTGTGGCATACAGTAGGTAGAGGATTAAATATTTGAAGAGCTCATAAATTCATGGACTCTACATGGTACCTCTGTTATAAAAAATTCCACAGTGGATTTCACTACAGTATTATAGCAAACCTGTGATTCATAGTTACTGCTCTTCCAATGCAATAACTTACCAATTCGGAGGTTGTAGAAGGTCAACAGTCCAGTCACAAATTCACAAAATAGAAAGTTGTGGGTTGCATTGATAGTCCTCAGGCACCAGTATGTGTTGTTGTTAGCATTCATACAGAAACAAAATGGTCCATCTAAGAGATAAGATTGGAGACAAGCGTTTAGTTTATAACTTGATTAATAAATCACTTTCAAAGCATTTGGAACACAATTTTCATTTTCTTGGAGGGTGTGGAATATCTTCATTCAAATAATATCTTGACATCTGACCCTCTGAGTGCCTTACAGACTTGTCTAACCCAACGAAAAAAATTCCAGGCTATTTTCCATAAAAACATAGGCCTTAGGAAATTTTTTTAAGGCCATTAGTATTCTAATAAATTTCCTAACATATTACCTGGTGTAATATACATTCTCTTCATTACAAAGTTGCCTCTATTTGAGAAAGTAAGCAAAAAATATTGTAAAGGTAAAATTATTTTATTTTTAAAGTTTCTTTTTGGAGATTTTTCCCTGACCAAAACCTAATTTCTTTGACATTTCCATGACTTCTCTGACCATTATGAACCCTGTCAAATAGTAAAGTTAGTACTGCTTCAGAGCAGATACAAGATTTTTTCAAGGGGTGGGTGCAAGCTTAGAGTTTTTTATCAGATGGGATAGGTGGTTGAATTCAAAGTATCCAGCAATATAAGAATGACAAGGGGAGAAGAGACTGGAGGAGGAGGGAGTATACCCCAGTATCCCACACATCAAAATGCTAAATCCACCCCTATTACTGCCAACCATCAATGGGAGGGTTTACAGTGACTAGCAAAATAAATCAAAGTTTTCTATGAGCTCACATTTTAGAACAAATTCACTAACCTGTCCAATATGGAGCAGTTCGCCAGTGGTCATTGTCATGGCTGAAACAATTCATTCTTTCTGATAAGCATTCCTTATCTTCCATTTTGGCCTTTCGACGCAATTTACGCTCCTTGCGTCGAATCCTCTCCTCCTTTATCTTGCGCCTCCTCTGCCTCTCCAGATCTTCCTCAGTGGGGAAATAATGCCTGCAAAAAATGATGTTCAAAGAATATTAGCATAAAGATTGTTTTTGCAAAGCTAGCACTTATTATGCTAGGTTCAAAATATCTCTGTAGTATGAGGGGCATGGCTGGAGCATGTGAGAGAGGGTGCCCTTTGTGCTAGCCCAGATGCAGATGGTGGAATCCACTGATTGGCAGTGTCAGATAAAGAGGAAGGGCTGGCTGTGTAGTGATTCGGAAATGGAAGATTTCCATTTCCCAAAATATGTTTAAATGTGCTATTAAGTGATGTTTCAGAATAGCCAACTCTGTGAAGGTATGACTTGGGATATGTACCTTCACTTTCGAGAATGGCTAACCTTCCTTTTCCCCTTCCTCTTTGTCAAAAGCATCCTAGTTTCACCTTTCAGGTGATTTGGAGGCTATGCACTGAATACTGTATAATCCAAACATTTAAGGGGGTTCAACCTCACTGATTATGTCCCTCCACCCCACTTGCTACAGCCTTGTCAATTACTTTTGAAATTGACTTTTTGGAAAATTTTGAAACTGATTAGGATTGCAAAAATTTACTTTGATCCCCAAAACAGAAATTTATTCGAGCATATTCTAACCTGTCCACATCACAGAAGCAATTGTCATCATCGTTGTCACCACCAAAGGTCACATGAGTCTTCTCATGGTTTTTCCTTCGTCTGTTTTCTCTGTGAGGGCTGTGGTGATGCTCCTCATGAGCAAATGAGGTTTCAGGTACTTTGAGCACAGGACTGTCAGTCACCATCCCATCAATTTTAAACTTTCTGTTTGGAATCACAGTGCCTTCTCTTCTGTTAGGAACTGTAAACAGAGATCAACAGAATAAAATACATAATACAACTATCCATCTCAAATCATAACACCACTAATTCTTCCTCAAAAATAAGCCCAAGTTCTTTATTCTAACATCTAAAAAAATTCAACTCATGATATAAGGTAAACTGAATATGATGTGGCAAAGACCAAAATTTAGGGCGCATTTAACTGTTTACAGATTGACACAGTCAAAAGATTAAATTTCTGTCTCACAAGTCACAACGATTAGCTTCAATAAGTGTCATCAACACTTAATCTGATAATCTTCACTACCAGTAAATGACTCCAGCTGATAAGGAAAATTTAATGAGCTATTCTAAAGAATCACAAATATTACCAATTACTCTTAAAAATACAGATATTGAGCAAAATATTAAACTCAATAGATTTTTTAAAAATAAAGAGAAGAAAGGGTAAATAAATTAACATTTTAGGGCAAAGATCGGAACTAAGCCTAATTCCACCATACTGCTGATCTCTAATTCACTCCAATACATGCACCATATAATACCATGAAAATCCCAAAATTTACTCAGTCAAGGACTCATTATGAAATGATATCATGTACTTTAAACCATTGGAACTCAATTTTCAGTGGTGTCACTGAACTCTTTTCACCATAAAGAACATTGGCAAAGAAGGAGGAACATTGCCTCATGCAGCAAAAATTATCTCTGGATGTCACCACCCTCAAATTCTACAGTTGGTTCAAAGGTCTAATAGAACATACAACTAAACTGATGGGTGATGCATCACCATCCACAGCCATTGAGCACAAATACACAGACAGTAAACCGACCCTATGTGATCTTTGGATCAGGGAACCTCAAGTGCCAGCCTATCCTGTAGAAAAGGATTAGAAATATCCAGGGCTGTCCCGAGCCCCATCAAAAAGCATTGATCATATTGGTACTCCATGCATCTAATGCTCACCAGCAAGCGCAGGAACATGGAACCTTCTGGGCCACTGTCCCAGGGATTTTGACCTAATAATGTCATCAACCACTGATGTTAGGCATCACTCTATCAATCAACGAGAACCAGTTGGCTAGTAAAGTCAGCAAACAAACCACACTGTGGTGGAGTGTCAAGTGTGAAGCTCCACCACAAGGGTCTATCTCCTGGTTGAGGTTACTGCCCTAAGTCCATGGCACAGCCATCAGTGCAAAGAAGACCTCAGCGCAAGCAGAAAAAGCATCACCTATTCACAGACACCATAGAATTCGAAAAAAAGTTGAAATGTAGGCTTTTGCGGTGAAATTCATTTGTATCAGAGGCTTTTGGGAGCAGCTACTTATTGTGCTTTGTCATGCGAGCTTTTGCAGTTGTTGCAGGTGGAATCCTCAGGTAGTAAAAATTGGATGTTGGCTGTCATTAGTATGCTCATCAACCTTCCTCACTCCACTAGAGTGGTGGAGGAAGGGTGACGAATATATAAATGACAACTAAATCCAATTTTTATTCATTGCCTGATGATGTGACCTTCAATGGCTGTGAAAGGTCACGTGACAAAGCACAATACACAGCTGCGCCAGAAAGCCTCCCATACTAAATGAAAAAGAATTCTTCTGCCAATCGATCAATGACAAGACATACATGAGACTAAGTTTGAACACTACCACCTTGGAATATCTCCATAACTGTTTAAGTTGTCATCCACAGTAAATGTGGTCCACCCTATATACAATCGTATTGTA
Organism: Ischnura elegans; assembly: GCF_921293095.1. Taxonomy (NCBI): domain Eukaryota; kingdom Metazoa; phylum Arthropoda; class Insecta; order Odonata; family Coenagrionidae; genus Ischnura; species Ischnura elegans. The sequence goes on from NC_060251.1 coordinate 62,697,403, forward strand.
TTTGAAGTCGTTTAGACATCATCCCCATTGACCCCATCACACACAAATATAATATCCTCACCTTCTGAAACTGACTGAACTTGACTAGGACTTGAAGTAGTAATCACAGGTTCCAAAGTTGATCTCTCCACTGAAATTGATGACCCAGCAGTCGGATTCAATGTGGACACAACCGGAGAAAGTTGTGTCGTTGACGCAGGCAACACAAATGGTGTGGTCACTCTGTTAACAGATCCATTGCTCTGACTTGGTAACTGGGGTTTTCCAGGGGCCCAGTTATCACTATCCCAATCGTAAGCCATGTCTATGTCATCACCTTTCAATATGACGTCCAATGGCTTCTTTTCTTTCAAATGTCGCCGGATTTCCTGAAAAGGGAGGGATAGAATTAGTACATCCAACTTCCTCATTTCCAAAGAAAAATATGTGCATATATTGAAGTTGAAGTAGGCAACAGAATCTTCGAAACCAATCCAAGCCTGGCTCAGGTTAGATTTACTCAGATTTTTCTTCTGCATATTTTCATCTCCACAGCTCTACCCGAGTCAGCCAAAAAATTGGTCTCGTAAATAGAAATATTAATTCATTTAAAATGTAAAGAAGAGGTCATGCAAGCCTAAGAATGCAACTGTTTTTCAATGTTTAATTAGAAGAGAATTAGACCATAATCTAAGGTTGAAATCATTGAAATGAAATATTTTAGCAGCTTATGAATTTCTGTCATAGATCCTACCATCTATCTCTTTGCATATTTCAATATTACAGGGTTAGGCAGTATTGAGCGAGAATTTTGTGCTTCCATAGTAAATATTGCCTTCATTGTTGCACATTATATCACAGGTTAAACAGATAGATACACAGCCCAAAAATAGGCATTATAAAGTAATGCATCATCGTAGTTATATATTGTTATATTTTGCACATGCATTTGTAAGATATAATCAAAATATGTAGTTCTAAATTTACATAAGAAATAATTATACTCTAAACTTAAAATCTAATCTATGAGTTATATATTCATTAGTGGGAGACGAAAAATTAATTTCATTTACCATAAGCTGACCAGACCAAATACAAACAATAAAGGACATATCTTGCAGGACTACGGGAATGGAAATATCCCATTTTAATTACAAAATATAAGTTTATTTGCAAGTCAAAGGTTTCAACATAAGAATATCATTATATAAATCAGTTTTTGGTAATGACGTTCATAAATCAGAATCAGTGGCGTAGCCAGGAATTTCGTTAAGGTGGTTGAGGGGGTCCAAAACCAGGGGGAACATTAAAAAACAGGGTACTAAGTAGAGGGTTTGAAACTAATTTTAACACTTTTCATAATCAAAATAACTTCATTCGTTGAAGAAATATTTTGTAAATTCACGATTTCTCAATATTTTTTTTCTTTTTTGAAGTAAAACAATTGTTTTTATATTTTGGGGGGTTCGTACCCCCCCTGGCTACATCACTGGTCAGAATCATGGCCAGTGCAAATAAAGAGAAACACAATAATTTTCAATGCGACGTGTCTTTTCTAATCTTATGATTCAACAACATAAAGGCCTAAAACATTAAACTCTGTCGAAAGACTCGCAACCTTATCAATTTCAACACTCAGTATAGCTAAATAAATTCAATATGAGTTTAAAAAAATACAAATTTGGTCCAAACTTTAAAGAGAACTCTATTGCATACCTTAAGACCATCCAGCCGCAACCTCAGAGTTCGGATCTGTTTCTCAACCCTGGCCTTGCTACGCCTCCAAGCAAGTGGATTTTGGTAAACATTATGGCTGCAGTTGACATCACCATATCGCGTCACAGAGCATGCTGGAGGTAAGATGGACCCATTGCTGTTTCTCGGTGGGTAAACATCCAAGAACACTCCATGACCTTTCTGCTGCTGAGATCCTTGATGCATGCCATTGTGATGATGCTGAGCGATCTGTTTGGATAGAGAGAGTTCATCTTAAAAAGAATGAACACAACCATGATACAATATAAAGATATCTAAGGAGCATCATAAGGAGCATATCTGTGAGAAATTTAATATTAAATGAAGGTAAAATGGCCTATTTTATTCCAGGATGAACTTTATTCCCAAAAATTAAAACAATCAGGGAATTCTTAAATCCTACAATAAAGGGTTCTAAGAATGGAGTTGGGAGTAAAGACTTTCAGGTCCTTTACCCCACAGTGTCAACCTGCTTCGTAATGTTGAGGTAAATCTCTTAGGCAAGCTAGGTTCAAGGCAGTTTGTCCTCTCCTCATGCAATTTAAGATTCAGCAATTAGTATGCAGAAGGCTTCTACAATTTAATACACTAAAAAAATACCTGAAGTCCATGGAGTTCCTGACGAATGTCTTCCATTAGTGAGTCAACTTGGCTGCTGATGTCACTATCTTCCTGATTTGCTGGATTTCTGTCCAATCCTGATTTCTTGTCATCTGAGGAGCAAGAATAGCAGAATAACTGTAAACATTTGGAATTCCATGCACCATCTTTGTTGAACGTCATGATTTAAAATAAACTCTCAATGAATAAACTCAACAGAATCATTTTAGATGAGGTAAAAAATCATTTCACAGAATAAGAAAGTCTTCATGCTGCCGATATACTTTATTCAATGTGATCAATATCAATACAGAATCACTATGTTTAGGTGACTGATGTATATTATAAGATTCAACTAGGTTGTAATCAGTTACAGTAAACATGAGGACAGCTTAATGATGTTTTAAAGTCAATAACTTTCATTTAACAAAAGCAGTCCTATGAAAATGACCGTGAAAAATTAATCAAACACTATAAAAACCACACAAGAATTGAAAGAGAAAAAAACTAGAGACAATTCTCTAGGCTTAGTACTGATGAGTAACTCACTTTACTCCCACTCCCCTATTGACCCTTGTAATGCTTTCATTTCTTGACGTGTGAGCATAAATTCAAACAGCTTTATTCAAGAGATAGTAGGAATTTCCTCTAGTTCCATAAAGACAAATTTCATGGACCTTCATTTTTCCCGAGATTTTGCTATCATAATAGAATTTTTTCAAATCTAAAAGTCACTAACTCTTGCTTTACTTTTTGGTATTCCATTATAAGTTTTCCTGGATATCAGACAATTACTTATACCACTTATTTAAATAAGTGGTATAAGTAATTGTCTGATATCCAGGAAAACTTTTTAAAATCTTTTTGAAAATAATATATTGTGGTTAAAAATCACATAAATGTCATTTAAACATGGTTTTAATCAAAATCCTTGAAACTTTTTCAGATAAATATATATAATAATAACTGCTATTGACAAATCATATGCTTGTATTTGTATGTAGTTTTAACCAACTATGGTGAACAACAAGGCTCCATATTAAGACCACTATTATACATCATTTTCAATGGCGATCTCCAATGTATGACTTACCCGATGATGTCTTTGTCCTTGGTCGCCCCCGGGAACCCTCTGCCCTGTCACTTCCATTTCCCCCACCCCCACGCTTCCCACTGCCTCGCCTTCTGTTACCTCTAGTGTCAGCAGTTGGGTCCATTGTAGTGGTCAAATCCATACCAGCTCTGCTACCACCTGCACAGGGGAAAACAATACAATTCATTATTATGGGTTAGTTTCTCTGATTTTGCTCAGTATGAACTGATTAACACAGAGTGGATCTCTTCATTCATTAAATTAAAGGTACCTTTTCAGGTAAAAAATTGAATGAGTATACCTATGCATTTCAGCACAAACAATGCACCAAAGATAAATGCTCAGCATCAATATTTAGCAATTTTTGAGCAAGTCAACATCAACACTTCTCCCTCATTCCCAAAGTCTTTCTTTCTGATTATGATCATGAGGAATGGAATTTTTCACTAAGATCCATACTTGAAATTCATTGAGTAATTCTGTATATGAAAGAAAAAGATAAGTTATCACGAAAAAATAAAATCTTTCTCAATAAGTCATTCCCTCATTTAGATTAAGTTTAGTATAGCAAAATATAAAAATGCTGCCAACTTTTCATTAGTTAGTGATGTCTTAAGAGTTCCAGTTCATTATGTTGTTAGGGAAAAAAATATCATTGGAGAGGAATCGCTATTAAGATAGTAAAAAAAATGAAGTGAGGCCAGTGTTAGGAAGAGCTAAGCCCAGTTCACGGGAAGTTACCCTTACCTCCTCCCTAGCCTCCTCTACTTCCATACTTAAACACCCAATATTGTGAATTAAAATCAATTCGTTTTTCGCCATAAATGAATTTTACCACGAGATCTACTTCTTCTATTGCTGAGTTTTCAAATCCAATACCTGCACTGTAGGCAACACTCCAAGCGTCAATGTTGTTCTGCCTAACCAAAAGGATAAAAAAGGAAATGACTCTCATTATTGGGGCCCTTACCATTAGAAGAGGGACATAACACCCAAGATGGTGACAGCAAGTTTGGAATATGGAATTAAATGAATTATTGCAGTCGTATTTTCTTTGTAGACCGCTGAAAGAACAGTGATGCCTGCGCAAGTAATAAGTATAAGGGCACACTTCATTTTTCAAAGTTTTGTGATCAGTCTGTCCTGGATAACAAATAGCCTATTTGTTATCCAGGACAGACTGATCACAAAACTTTGAAAAATGAAATTTGAAATAGGAGAGTACAATCTTTCCAAGCCAAAGATATGCGTGGAAAAAGGAATGGCTAACTTTAAAATAGCCTTTAACATTGCATTTTATACTCAAAATAAACCTCCAGCTATGAATAATAAAGATAACTTTTATTTTATAGCTAACAGCATATAAATTCCTACTGTTTGCCCATCACTGCATGATTTAATTCTAACTTGCCCTTTAATTCGTTCTAAATTAGCAAGCCCATATTAGCATGCCAGGCATAGAGTAGAGCTTTTCCTCTGAGGCCTTGCAGGCACACTCTAGAAGTATAAGTGTTAAAAAGTAAAGTACCATTTATTTTGTCATGTTAAAATTCATACAGATACAGTGCACTTGTAAGGGCTAATTCAAAATGAACAGTTAATTACAGAAATAATTCTAATCTGAGGTTCTGCAAGGCTATAATTTTTGAGCTCTCAAGCAATTTAATTAATTTTTTTCCCTACTAAAGACATAAATATGCTTAAATAAATAAAAGATGGTAGCACTTTTCCACAAGAATTTTTAATTAAGTGGAAAATTGCTATGATGTTTTATTTATTTAAATATGCCTAACTCCCACCTATTGATGCTGAATCTGTTGAACATAAATATGCATCTGGACATCTCTTGACCCGGGAGACAAAAGCCGTATATTTTTGTCGGAGATTTTCTTTTGCAGGTGAACGAATGCCGAATATATACGTTTCCTAGCTCTCCCCCTTTTATGATGGTTGCGGGAGTGCGATGTCTTTGTTTCGGGACCCAACACTGCGGGGCTTGGGCCATACCCTCGAAATCTGGGAGCAGGTACTTGGACTCCTCGTCTTATATTACCCCTCTTAGCGGTAAGGAGAACTGCGGTCATACAATTGTTTATCCACTCATTTCGCAAAATAAATATTTGTTCCTTTCTCAAAAAATATAAACTAAGAATTGAATTATTTGTCTTTTGAGCAGCATTTACAATTTTTAAACGAAATTCTATGACAAATGTCACCTTACATCTCTATTTCAGTATGGACATCAAAATGGAAATTTTTGCTGCATTAAATGCATTAATATTGACAGTAGAGCTTTGTTGAAAAAAGTTGAAAATTCTCAGAATAAAACGAGGAATTCAATTCAAAGTCTGCAATTAACGTTCAAGCAACAATTATCCCTAAAGCTAATTCACATAAACAAAGCATGATTGACCACAAACCAATGCCACTGGTAAGGTTGTAAACCCCTAATGGAGGGAGCCCAACTACCCTCGGAGTCCGAGATAATGTGGAGTCCCTGTTAGGAAGGGTTGAAAAAGGTTGGTGCTGAGAGTGTGTGATTATCCGTGATGCCCTTTTTCATGAATGTCCTGCAAAAATGCTGCATACATAGGGGATGGAAGAATCTCTCGGGGCTCAGTACGGCAGTCACCCTAAGGCGAGAAATTCACCGTCTTGAAAGGGTTAATAGATACCTCTGAAGTGGGACCGTGCGATGCCATCTTCGTCATCTTCTTCTTTCATTGGATACATCTCTGGAATTCTGAGAGCTTCCTTGTCTGAAGGAGAAAGTTGCACATCTTTGTCAATTGCATGTCTCTTATTTCTTCTATTACCACGATGATACCTTAACTTTACCCTCCGATTTTCCTAAGAAAAGAAAATTTAAGTTAATGAATGAACCAATAATGCTTCCATGTAACAAGAAAAATATTAACCTCTGATTAATATGGATGAAAAAGTAAAGGGATCATTATTCAGAGAAAATTTTCAACAAATGAATTACTAAAAGAATATATTTTCCTCCCAATTTATTGGAAATAAATGAGAGATGATACTCAGATAGTCATATTATCTAAAGAGGGATATAAACCAGGAATAGCAATAGGAACTGAGTACCTTTGATTTTTAAATTATCATTAAAATATAAGTATGGAACAGCAGAGAGAATATGAGAGAGAATTTCTGTAAAAGCTGCTCCTCAGCAAATTAACTGAGATAATTTGAATGGAGGTTAGGTTTGCACTAGCAAAAATGGCTCACAAGCAAACACAAATATATATTTACCCTTCCAACATGAGCCCTGAGGAAGGCACTCTGCTTCCTCCGCTCTGCAGGCCCGATGGAATCAAACTGAGAGAACGAGAGCGAAGATGGCTGGGAGTAGAAGGACTGATGGGGGGAAATGCGGTATGCACCACGCTCTGAGCAGCTGCACCTTCGCCGGCCCTTGTTCCTTCCCTTGGGATGGAAAGAGGGGACAATGGTTCCTCTCCCCTTGCATTTGTGCTTACGCCACCTGAGGAAGACAAAAATACACAATTAATTCAATTGGGCAGTCTTATCTACTAAGGTTTAAATCATACAACCAATGTAAAGGACCATATTTAGATGAAAAGAAGGCATAGGCTATTCTACTTATGAGGCCCTTTCACCTAACATTTTTAAGCTTTTACATCAAATGAGAAATAATAAAATGCATCATTGCAGTGAAGTACATCAATACGCATAGGCGGATTTAGGGGGGAGGGCATGGGGCCCAAGCCCCCCCAGGCTCTTAAAAAATAGACTAGATTTTTAATATAGTTATCATTAAATTTGTTTTGTTTTGTGTAATACAGAGCCTCAATCATTTAATTTCATGTTAATAACTTTCATATTAAAATAAAGAGAATATTTCACATAGTAATTGTTGTATGTTGTTTTTAATGTCAACTATGAGAAGACCATTTGTTTGTCAGATCCTTGTGCCCTCCCCCCCCCACCCCAGAAAAAACTGAGTCCACCCTTGTCAACAAGCTATGAAACATGTTGTGCTTGGTACAAACCTTTATAACAAAATTTGGTATGGATGATAAACTTAAAAAGTTGAGATTGTAGTAGAGTGAATGTAGGCCCATGTTGATCTTGAGGTGCTAGACTGAAGCCCACTTAGCCTATTAGATAATATGGCCCTGCCAATGTAGGAGAACTATAAAAAAGTGAACATTTTGCACCATGAGATGGACTCACCTGCCTCCTTCCGGCACGCACTCCCACTTCTGCCCAGGCTTGCATGGTGCACGGAATTCTGGTCGCTGGCACTCTGCAGCCAGCCTTTCCATCTTTCCACCCAACCCCGTGATACGATTGTCTTCCTCCATTGCAGCCTCCTCCTCCTCCTCTTCCTCTTTCTGTTGGTCCACGTTCACTTCGTCCTCCACGCTCTCCTCAACAGGCACTGAAACATCCACGTACATGTATAAATATAATTGAAATTTTCACAAGCTAAAACCCTGTGCATTGTGTGAACAATAATAACTATAGGTACTCGTACACACACATGGGCGTATCCAGCAAGGGGCAGGAGGAGGCAGGCAGCTGCCCTCCCAGGAGCAGAAGTAAATTTAGTTTAAAAGTAAAAATTTTTGAACAAATTTTCTTCAAAAGTCAAAAAAATCAAATAAAAGTGATACTAGTAACAACATGTAATAAAAATAGTAATATTTTTCCGAGAAAATAATTTTGAAAAAACTAATAAAGCACTGTTGTAATTTTCTTGATATTTTGGTTTCTTAACCTTTCAATGTTACAACTTGAACGACCATGGCTTGCCGCCCGCTCTAGTTTTGATCCTGGGTACGCCCTTAAACACTCAAGTATCAATATACAGTGAAACCTGCCTTTAGCGGAATCTGAGTTAAGCAGAAACCTGTCTTATGCCGAAAATATAATTGGGCCTGGCGGTTGTAATGGGATTTTATGTGTATTGGTGCCCTCTGTCAAAAACGGAAACTGTCAAACGGGGAACGGAATCGATTCCTAGGCACGTGTATCTTGGTTAAGCAGAATTGTAAAACACAATTCCAAGGATAATGTTTACTGTAAGGAAATAAAATCCTAAAATGAGCCTACCTAGAAAATAATCCTTAAAACAAAACCAGCCTAAGGTGTCGATCGTTCACAAGTTTAACCACAAAGCGATGCTGTTCTTTTATTATTTCATCATAATTTTGTCTACATGTAGAATTTGAGTCAAACCAACCTTTTAGGCGACCCATGTAACAGATGTGATATGACTTTCAAGGTCTTTTTTTGAATTGTCAGGCCTTGAGTTAAGTGGAATACTGTCTTATTCAGAAAAAAATGATGGGTTGGAGAGATTGCGCTAAAGAGAGGTTCCACTGTACTATAAAACCAACTTTCCACCATTGACTGACTGATCCATACAAATGTTCAGGCTGAACAAGATGAAATACGACAATAATTCATAAAATTAAACCCCTCTAAAATCGTCTGTAACCCTAGCAAAAACTGTCAAAAAATTTCTATTAGAGTGTTGCCAACTGCCTCTACTTTTTGGGGGCATTCAGGCATAAAAAATTGACGGTAATGAGGAATTTGAACATCATGGAGAAGCTTGTTAATGGCACCAAAGTCATTGTGACAGCCATTAGTCCACACCTCGTAACAGTATTAAAGGCTGGAAGCCAAGAGCTGTTTGGTATTCCTAAGACTTTATTTGATTAGGTTTAATTAATTAGATTTAATACTTTTTAAGGCTATTTTGACACAGTTACCACGAAGAGCAGCCATGCAACCATGAGTTCTACTGAGAAAGCTGTTTGATGAATAAATATTTTTAAGGAATACTTAAGATGACCATAGAAGCAACACATATCAATACCTTCAAGATCTTAAGCAGACATTTTTCTGGGCGGATATGGCTTAATAAATAACATTAAAAAAAGCAAGAAATCAGTATCACCTCTCGAGAATCCACCGCCGGTGTTAATGACATCTCCAATGGACAATGGCCCCACTGTCCCCTTGCCTCGGTTGTCCTCATCGTCATCGTCATCATCATCATCAGTGTCAGTTTCTCCACCATCATCTATGTCATCGTCATCATCATCATCATCGTCATCGTCCACCCGCTCCTTCTTGCGTACAACTCCGTCATCATCATCATCTTCCTCAGCCGACTCGGTCAGGTCAACTTCAGCCTTGGGGACAATGGGAACAATGGGAGCGGGGGTCACTTTGTTGCGACCAATGTGATTGCTCTCCCGCCGATGTTCAGCATCTGGGTTCTCTCTCCTGCCACTGCTGCAAGTTGGCAAAGGGAAAAAGAAACAAGTTACAGGGCGTGTGGTCACGACTTTACATCATGATACGAATGAACTATCTTCACTTTGACGCTTGATTAAAAAAGAACTGAAAGACCTAGTTTTTGACACTTCATTTAATGACTCATCTGAGACTATGAAATAACTGGGCCAACATATAGGTCATAGTATTTTGTAAATAAAGAGTGGAATAGATGTACCTTCAGTAAGGTGCCAGCAAAGGACAGTCATACTGGCACACTCTCTCTGAAGTCTCTGACTCACTCATAATAAGCTAAGAATAGGGTGGTTTCCTATTATTTTTTTATTGCCTAAATCAAAAGATTATTACTCCTGGAGTAGATATTTTACGCTTTTAGCTTTTTAAATGACGATATCTATTTTTTGCGATTAAATGAAAAGTGAAAATTTTCAAGAGCGCGAAAACTCGACAGCTAAGTATGAATGCTGGGAAAACTCCATGTGACGTCGTTCTGGTTCCCATTGCCGCAAGTGAGGTGACCTTGGGGTGAGGCTTTGAGCGCTGATACAACGCAGGATGCTAGCAGGTTGCAGAGTACCCTGCTAGCTGATAGTGCTTGGCTTAAATAAGGATTAGTAATACCTTATCAAACGAAGAAAACTTTCTAACCTTAGCCAGTTTTTATAGGTGATTATTAAGACATGTTTACCTAAGCTCTGTGCCTCATGCATGCATTGGTAATCTCAGACGATGTAAAAATCCTATCTACTCGTATAGAAACTAGGTCCCTGTGACGTCACGTGGAGTGGTATCATATGGGCGCCAATCTGGCCTTTTTCAAATGAGGATAAAATTTACCATTGCCATTCGTCTAAACCGGTTTTTCTAAAACCAAATAATTTGTATGTATATTATGAATACATTAATGGTGGGTAACAAATCGCAATCAATGCCTTTCGTTTTCTTTGATGAAGGATACTACCCTATTAAGCTAGGGGGGGTTTTAGGCACAAGCGATAGTTGAGGGTCAGGGGGTATGGAATACCCGCCAGGGTAAGCGGGGGGTGCAGGGGACCTAGCTAAGACAAAATTTAAGATAAATGGTTCAAAATGTTAAGTTTTATGTTTTTCCAAGGGATATTTTATTTATACTTATTCTATTCTATAAGTAATATTAATTCAATTAAGTAAAATGAATTAAACCTAAAAATATCTCTAAGCTCAAGGGGGGGAGGTTTATCCCACAAAACCCCCACCCCTCGCTGTGCCCCTGGTAATGCTCGATAGTAAATAAATCATCCTTATTATGCCCTTTCAACTTTAATGGTAATGAATATTTTGCTACGTTGTTCCTTCATTCTTTAATGATTGTACACAAAATTACTTCGGACATTGATATATCATTTTTTTAAATTACAGCATAAGTATTTACTTAGATATTAAAAAAAATATTCAAGATCTTACCTCTCAATAAGGAAGGTATCAGGCCATTTCCCCAACCTTTTGCGACCATGTTTTGGGCTGAAAAATTCATGATTATATAAATAAAAAAAAATAAAACATATTATTGAGCATATGTTATATCAGTGTATTTTCAAGAGTACAGAATAGGAATTATTAAGAAGTATCTTACATCTGCAATTAGGCTCCCTCAGAGTATTTACAATGCAACCCATCTGGAGCATGACATAGGCTGCATTATATAAATGCTTTAGCTGCATTGAAAAATTAATGCTTTGGCATATATCAAAGAAATATTTTTATGTTGTCCCACACTGTTTCACATATCATTGCATAAACCGAAAAAATATTATAAATTTATATTTTCCAAACCATATAATTTGACCAAATGGTAAAATATTACAAAATATTTGAAAATACTTCGAACAAACTCATTAACAAATTTAATGCTAACATTAAAAATAAATACATACTTTCTGTGTAAGAGCTCCAGAAAAGATCGCCCATCCATTCGAGCAGGCGGTTCTACTCCTGCTATGTCCAGGAAGGTAGGAGCAATGTCGATATTTAGCACCAAATCATCAATCCTGTAGGTGTAGAAAGAGGGAGAATACATATAACAATCAGCAAAACTGAACTTTGGCTCTTAAGGCTCCCATGTATGCACAATTCTGATTTGAGCTCTGATGAGCTAAACTCACGAGTGAGCGTAGGTCACCACAAGCTGGACATAAGCAAGACTGGTGAAGCATTCTGGGGTCATACTTTAAGAATGGCTTGTAGCCAGTTCGTGAGTGGAATTTCATGAGTGAATGATACTGAGCCTGGCTCTACAAGGCAGTAATTCTCAATTTATTGGCCATATAACATTTGTACACACCACATACTGAAGTGAAATGGATGACCATAGTTCACTTATCACCATGAAGTGATTTCTGTTATTTTTAGAAATGTTTATAGTGATAAATATAAGTTCACAAATTTGGTTCTGCCAAGTATGTAATCAGTAATTTTTTTCCTCTCTAGTAAACCATTTACATATTTTTTTAGATACTTTTTTATGTACATTTCATACATACATTTTTAATTACCACAAGTTACCCTTTGGAAATAAAAATAAGTGTGTTTTAGATAAAATTGGAGCATAATACATAATTTGCATTGAATGTTTATTCTTCTTCATTTAATGATCCAATTTCTGACCAATCACTAATGGAAATGGATGAATTTAAATGGAGAAATTTTTGCACCAGAATATAGGTGGAAAGGGTGTGGCCTGGAACAGGGCCGGTTCTAGACGTTTTTCTGCAGCAAGCGAACAACATTCCAGTCCCTCCCCCCTTAAAAATATCCTGAGAGCGGTAGTAGGGATTTCCTTGGGATACATTTTAAAATAGATACAAATACTTAAGGAATATGGGTTGAGACTTAAATATCAGAGTGCACCTGTAACTTCTTGCTCTTACATTTTGAATTTGATACTTTTAGAGCTGAAAAACCTATTCTACATAAAAATTCATAGACCTGTTACGAATGAGTCAGCAGGTGACAGAGCGACAGACGACTGGATGAGTCCAAGTAGATGATCGGAGGGGAATCCGACGGACGAGTCCCTTTGGGAATGACAATAACCTGTGTAGTGGGGGTATGGGTATCCACTTTACGACATATCCTTTCTTCTACAATAATTTTTGGAGTAAATCAACCCTCAACCTTTAACCTCCATGTTTGATCAGTACTGAACATAGGACTAAGTGCTTGGATGGCCCCTTTTGCTTGGTGCTCTACAAGGCTGCGTACTTTGCTTAAACCGGCCCCGGCCCTGACGCTTAAGTTCAATACATAAGATGCAGGTAATTCCACGACTCTTGCATGTCCTTGACTCTTAGTTTCATTCCAGCAGCTCTTTTCCTTCTCTTTTCTTTGGTGAGATAATTTCATCACCCTCTCATGTTTTATTGCCTCAACATTAAAAATTGTAGGATTGAGTAAATAGAAATTTATGGTGGGCTAAGTAAGGGAGAATATGAGAGGGATTGGGGGGTCTACCTTGGGAACTTATGCATGGATGAACCAAAGGCGGTTTGATGATTGTTTTTTGGGTTAATGCAGCATCCACTCATTTTTAGTGGACGACAGTTTTGGGCACATTCAAGCTCCCATCTCCGGTCAAAATGATCAGCCGAGCTTCTATTCTATTTCTTATATATAAGGCTAGTTAGGCATGCACTGATTTGCTCGGTTTGAATTCCATTGGTGGAAGAGCCATTTGAAAGATGAAACTTATGGATAGCCAACCTCCGTTCTTCTTGTGATCCACTATTCCTATTGCCTCCCTTATCAGCCGAGGGAAATCTTTATTTTATCTGGCGATGATCTTTGACTCTTGGAATAGCAAGACGTACTCATACTGATCACTATTTTAATGCCAAATCCCATCACCATCCTAGCCAAAATGCAGTCATAAAAACCCTATATCATAGGGCCTCAGATGCCAGTTTGCTTGTGAGAGAAAAACAACACCATTTAATCACCACGGAAGCCTCCATACCAATATAGAGGGTTGATTGAACAATGAATAATCTAATCACTGATTAATTTTAATTACAACCAGTATGCATAAAAGGAAAGGTAAAAGGTAATGTGTACCAAGTCAAAAGTTCAAGAAATGGACTCACACTGTTCCAGGTTCAATTCCAGGCCCCCGAATCAGAAAAGGAACTCTCACATCAAACTCAAACGGGAAAGACTTTCCCTTGACTAGACCAAACTGACCAAGGTGATAACCATGATCAGATGTGTAGACTATGTAGGTGTTATCCAACTCTCCCAGGGCCTTCAGCTCCAGGTATAACTGAAAAGTAATTGAGGCTTGAATAAATAACTCCAATCATTTCCTTCGACACAGATAATTCATAATGTAATAGGCATGAAAAAAGCAAATTTTTTCCTCCCAAAATTGCCTATCTTTCCTCAGACATACTTATGATATTTGTTCACTGCATCCATAAAAACAATAGCAATCCCTACCATCTCATTTCTCTTACTCCAAAAATTATAGCAGTGCATTGAATCCAAAAACTGCTCATGTCTTGAGTAGGTACTAAGATGAATACGGCATTTTCTAAGTTATCAATCCTCACCCACCAGCATCTAGAAAATTTGAAATAAATCTCAAATTCGTAGATTTATATTGATTCAAACAAATCTTATATTTGATTCCCCACCTTCACCTACAATACTAACGCACCATTTCCCAATACAAATTCCTTGGTTATATGGGTTTGAACCTTGACAATTAATCTAGACCAAATTTGGCTGATTTTGGGTGATATCAAAATACATACCCTATGAACAGCATCATCCACACTTTGCAAGGTTTGTAGACGTTTCGTCATCAGCATATCTGTGAACCGTTTGTGAATTGGTTGCATTTTTCCTGTGGCTTGAAGAATCCATTGTTTATCTGGATTGGGAGCATAGTCATAAGCAGGTGTACTGCAATAAATGTAGAATGATAGAACAGTTAATAAAAGGATATGTGTAAGAAGGATAATTACCTGATTTTTCTCTACAATTTGAAAAGAAAATATAATGATAGGCAGGTAAACTTTCAGCTGGGCTAAGAGGTTAAAAATATCCATCTATGAGCAGGTTAAGAATCCTATAAGCCGGCATTGATCAAAATATCCCAGCTGAGAAATGATGGGGTCAATATATGAAGCTTTCATACAATTATGGAACCTTACAGGTATATTCTTCAACCTTTTACTGCAGATAAGTCATATAATTTACTCTTGTGCAAAAAGAGTCATTACCCTCTCATCCAGAAACATTAATGTCATACGCAAACATTGATTGCATACTGGCAGGGGCATAAATTTATGTAGCATTTATCAGAGGCATTGAGAACAAAAGAGATAATAAAAAGATTAGAAACCTTCTTTGCAGATAGGAGTTGAATCCTCACACTCCCCTTAAATTCTATAAAATTGAAAGTCCGAAAAAATCATAAATACATTATTTTAAAGGCTGTACAGAAAAAATTCTCTGAAGTATCATAAATTATGCTAAGTTGTTTAATGCACTAGTTGTATCTTCAAATAGGAGTCAACATCTCTATAAAATAGAGTGAAAATATAAAATATATGAAATAAACAGCACAAAAAATTGTCACTAATTAAAAATTTAAAACATAACTCACTGGTGAGTCGTGACATTAAAGAAAAGGTGCGAGTATTGGGGAGCAGAGTCCTCTGGTCCATGGGGTGATGGGAAGCTGACCACAAGCATAACAGGTTTCCGACTGAAGTATCGCTTTGACTGCCTCAGGAAGGAGATGGAGTCGTTGGCAATGAGATCAGGGTAGTAATCCTGAATAAGGAATTGGAGAAAAATTTATGTTATGATTCAAAAGACTAAGAAGTGATGAGCCATAACCT
Source organism: Ischnura elegans (assembly GCF_921293095.1). Taxonomy (NCBI): domain Eukaryota; kingdom Metazoa; phylum Arthropoda; class Insecta; order Odonata; family Coenagrionidae; genus Ischnura; species Ischnura elegans. The sequence continues at coordinate 62,713,003 of NC_060251.1, forward strand.
ATGGTATCAGAGCAATCTTGATTTGTTGTTGATTAGTTGATTAACCACACCATGTTCAAATTTTACGTGCCAAAAAATTCATAGCACAAAATTACCATCTGTCGTGTTTGTTACACCAAATGTTGGAGGATTGAAAACGCACGCAATACTCTACACAGATTTATTTAACACAATGCAACAATACAACCTCGGCCATACGGCCGTACACCATACACCGGATATCAAGGAACACACACAATGCCACCTTGGTCCCAACACTTAAATTACCAAAAACAGGTGACACACAAAAACCATACATCACACCATCAAATTAAGTTCAGCAAATTATACTAAAATCCCTTCCTACAATCCTTGAAAACATGGAATTCACTATACAATCAGAGATCAGAGTTACTTCAAGGATATTCAATAATATGCAGCTCAGGAATTGGTTTGCTCATAATGAACTGTGTCATAATAATAAAAATCAACTACAGACAATAAAATCTTTAAAGGCTATGATTTCAATCAATTTTTAGTTTAATGAGCTGACGGCAGTGAGCAGGAAAGAAGACCCATGTTAGGCATCATCTAAAATAATGACAATATTTTTCTAAGGACATACATATTATGATGGTTTTCAAATAACTGCAATTGGAAATATGAAAAAATGGATGCAGATTCCTGATAAGAAATGGTTGAAAATTGAAATGCATACTTTAAAGCATACCTTTTCATAATTAAATCCATGCTTGATTTTCTTGCCATTCAGGTTGACAGAGTAGTTGTAATAACGTGAGTTCATGATCAACCCTCCCCATTCTCGCCATCCTGGAGGAATGTGACTGCCATTGTATTTGTTCAGGTACTTTCCAAAATAGCCTGCATAACACAGAACAGAAATATTGAGAATTATTCACAAGATAACTAAATACATATTACAGCTGAAAATAAAGTATACCGGCAATAAAATAAGTCAAAAAATCTTTGAACCAAATAATATTAGTTTCTACAGCCACATTGATTATACATCACTGAATGTATTTTGTTTTATTATCACTCGTACATCAAGACATAGTGAGACTAATGTCACTAAATTATGTAGGCATGGATGAGGCTGTAAATTCCTTAATCCATGAAGAATTGGTTTTGAGGTACAGAGATAATTCAAAAGATACAAGTAAGATTATTGTCTTTGTTCAAAATCAATTTAAGATAATGAAGTAGATTTTAAAATTTTGATTTCGTTTTTCACTAAAAATGAATCAACTGATTTTCCACAACAAACTCAATCATTCAAACAGAGAATTGAAAGCATGTAAAAAATTACAATGCTCCAAATAATGAAGGCCGAAATAGAACATGCTTTGCCAATATGCACAATATCTGACAAAAAGAATACTTACGATGGGAATAAATATGGACAAAGATCAACACTAGCTTGAATACTTGTATTCTTCAGCAGAAAATAAAAAAATGTGATTATGCTGTTTAAACAATGAAAAATAGAAGCCTTATGCAATTTATGTATTGCCAAATCAGCCTTTTAATCACTCCACTAATTCACTGGTTAAAACTGGCTTTGGTTCTCTGACTTACGCTTCTATGGCATATTATATTAAATTTTTATAAGTTAATTGACAAACCTGTTCTATATCCAGCATTTGAGAGATAGGTGGCAAATGAATGAGGCTCATGATTGGCCTGCCAGGCAGCTGCAGAGCAATTGTCGTTGTTGGTGAAGACTCCATGGTTGTGTACATAGAGACCTGTGAGCAATGATGACCTTGATGGGCAGCACATAGGGGTGGTCACATATGCATGACGAAACTCAGCTCCTCCTTCCCTTAGGGCCCTCAGAGTTCTTGGCATGAAATTCATTGAGCCTGGAATTATAACATATCAAGAAGGATTAAAAATCTCAAAACTTAGTGCAAAACTTTATCAGCTGGAGATTCCTCGCATCCAGCAGGACTTCTTATAAACTGCAGCATTTCAACATAATGATTATTATGAGCATAATGAATGGACCTATACATATTTACTACACATAAATTCGGGTTTAATTTTCTCTCAAAGACAGCACTATGTATTTCATAAAGTTATCCTCTTGATCAAATCTAGGGTTGCCAACTACATATTTTGGGACACTATGAGAGAATAGGTATCGCACCAAATTTCCTGAGGAATCAAAGCTTATTTAAAATTTTTAACTTAGTTTAAATCATTCCATAAATTCCCCAATACATAAAAGAATTTAAGCACATATGAGAGATACAAATCAATGGATGGCATTAAAGGTACTTCTTCAACTCATACACTGAGAAAATAATCTTATGAACACTGGCGATTCTGGAAAATACATGAGAGTTGGCAATTCTAATCACTGGCATTGCATTTCATCAACAAATTAATTAAGTTGTCAATTATTTTAAAAAGTTGACAACCTTCATTACATAAATTGCTATGTTGAAGCTACTTGATAGACATCTGAACTAAGAACTAAAATTGAAGACTATGGAAGCCAATGGGCACAAGTGCAATTTTTATACTTTTGGAGATAAGGGCAGATAATGGTTGGTGGGACACACAATATTTTTGTGGTAAAGGGATACGAGTGAATCACCTATAAGTATACATATATAGATTCAGCGCTTCACTTATATCTATTTGCCACAGCAATATCGTGTACCCCATTGACCATTATCAGCACTCATCTCTGAAATTATGAAAATTTCACATATACCGTTAGTTCAAAGGGTCCTCAATTAATGTTTTCCTTTTCCTTTGTCCTTTCAATATCCGATGATCAATTTCCACGTTGATCCTCACCTAATTCAACGTCTTGGTCATCAGTCAGGATGAGGACAATGTTGGGTTTCCTCTCCTTGGGCATTGGAATGAAGGAAGATGCATGTGCTGGCTTGCGACTTCCTTGTTTGTTCCTCTTGTTCACCACTTGCTCCCTCCGTGGCACTGCAGAGAAAGAAGACCCCCTCGAAGGTGATGGATCCTGGTCAGCCATCTTGTCTCCTTCCTCGGCAAATGGTTGGGAAGGTGGAACCACTTCCGCTGTCTGGTAGCAAACGAAATGGAAGGTGTAATTATGCATGTAATTTTATTCCCACCAGCAAATGTGTAACAATCATCACTCAGAGAGTTTTGCCAGAGTAAGGTAAGTTTACATGGAGCAGTTTGCAAATTATAGCGGCCAAGTTTATAAAAAGAAATTTAGAATGTAATTATGTTCGGTGGAAAGTTTTTGAGATACTAAATTGTTAATAGATATTTGTGAAGTTAATTATACCATCATTTGATACAAGCGTCATAGGATTAAATTATTGTGGAAAAGTGCAACCACCTTTCATTTCAATATGTTGAACTTCCACCACATCACACCTGAAACGGTTGACCTAATTCAAAATAATGAGTTATTAATACAAAAAAATTACAAAAAACAACGCTTTGATGGTGACAAAAAAAGAATACATGTAATTTTTTCTTTAATCAATTTTTCAATGAACTTTGATATAAACAAATTTGTTGTTTTGACTCTATATAATTCTTGTTCCTTTAAATGATGGCAGCGCTGGCATCGCATTTAGGTGGTCATTTTTTTAAACTAATCTCCCTGTATAATTTTAAATTCTGAATAAAGATAAGGTTAAAATCATAATAAAAGTATTAGAATATTGCATTTTCATCGGGCTCCGAGTTATCTTGAAAATTTCAGCTTCATAGCTGATCGGAAAGTGGGTTAAGATTGAATTGCATGATTCGACCCAGACAAGATGGCAAGCAACAAAGCGAGTTTATAAAAATGTCATAAAAAATTAAATATAAGTATTGATTTTTGAAATAAATGACACTCTCAGACCGCCCCCCTAAATTTGATGCAGAATCCACCACTGAGTCCATACTCCTCAGTAATATTTCCCACCATCTACACCGCCAACACTCACCTCAGCTGGGGGAGAATCTCTGTGGTGCTGCCCCCTCCTGCCCCCCCTCCTCCCCTGCTGCCTCTGCTCCCCGAAGAGGCTCTCCCTGCCTCCCCACGGCACCGACTCCTCCTCCGGCTCCACCGTCACCGGGGGCCTCAATCCGCCGCCACCCGCCTCCGACCCCCAACCGTCGTACGGCGGACCCGGGGTGGCTGCCGCCGCCGCCGCCGAAGACCCCAGCGTCCTCCGCTGCTCCTCGAACTCGCCTCCGCCTCCTCCTCCCCTGTGGTGGCCGTGGTGGTGCCCGGCCCTCCGCCCACCCTCGCCCCAGCCTCCGGGGGTCTCGTCGTCGTCCGGGAGTCGACCCGAGGACACTGGGTCGAAGGTGCAGGTCAGGAGGCCGAAGGTGAGCAAGGAGAGGGCCAAAGTCGTGGAGATGCGTCGCAGGGAAGCGATGCTACTGCGGTGGGAAGTTGCGGTGGCCATCTTCACGTGTGGTAGAATCGATGGCTCGTGCTGAAAGGGATAATCATGTATATTTCTGTTAAGATTGAATCAGTGGTACGCAACACTTCTCCAACCATAAAGTCTCGTTAGTTTAGTTTTCTACTGATAAATAAATCGCTTCCATTCACAATAAATTCCACACATAACAAGACTGATAAAATATACACTTAACTGATTTCATTACGAAAGAACCCATGTAAGAGGATTAGGCAATCTGTCCTCAAAGTGAATAGCTGTTAGTTTAACACTTTGCGTACCAGAATTTGATTCATCAGGTCGAAGTAAATCATTAATTTGGAAGACGCGATTTCTGTCAAATTACTTTCGCGAGGCCTGTATGTGACTTGTAGTTTCCCTTCCAAGTGGACGGGAAGGCATTCCACGGATCTTTGGAGGGGAGTAGGGGGGGCTAATGGGACTCCCTCTCATTGGGTCGAAACACACACTAGCTAAAATCGAAATTTTTGGATTCAACTTTATTTTAAATTTTAGAAAAAAGTGTGTAGTCGATATACTTCGAGTGAGTAATCGACATGGAAAAATCGAAATTTTTAAGTCAAATTAATGGGTAATTAGTGAAATGTGTATATTTTATTGTATTGTATTGTAAAATTGTATTTTTAGTCAGAGGCTGGTGATAAAAATGGTACCGGGTATGGTTAAACCGTTTAAAATGGTACCTCATTTTTCATTTTAGGTGCAGTATTAACGGATCATGTACGGAATGACAGAGAAAGACCTTTCTGTAATAATATATATTTACCTACTTTAACGAACAACATTTTCTTACTACGTCACAAAATCGAGAATTAATTATTACCTGGCATTGTTCGGGAAGGATAGTACCCAGAGAAGTGGGAAACGTCGAATTGATCGTTGAAGTCCGTACGAGCGTTAACCAAAAATGTCGTGCTAACTCATCCCCCAGCAAAAAGGATTGCACCGGAAGGATTAATAGTTAAGTGCTTGAGATGTTTTCTCTTCGAGCGTGTAAAGAGGTGTGACTACTCGGCAGGATGTCCAACCACATATGTTGTACGACGTAACGTAACAAATGGTAATGAAAAAACGACATATAGGTCACGCCGGACGCAACCGAAAGCAGCACTACGGGGTTTGGCAGCATTAAATGTATCTTTACGCTAACTTAGGTCGTAATCCGTGCAGCCGTATGGAAACGCATAGCAGGCAAACAGACATCCTCTTTTATATATATAAACAAGCAGCTTACCAAAAAGGTATTTGTGTTTGCGAGGAGAGGTGCGAGGTCAGTCTGCAAGCTCTTCTAGCGCACAGAGCTAAGTGCATAGTGTCGGGCGTATCAACACGGTAGAATATAGAGGAAAAGCTTCGATTTATTCGAAATGAAATAAGCATTACTTTATGTTGCAAGTACGGCTCCGATGGGAGTTGAGGGCACTCCCAGTACAAACAAAATGGAAACAATAAGATATGACGGATATGACATCCTATTTTGTGATAAATAAATGTGATTTTATTGAAATATAAACATTATTCTCCTCAAAGCCCTCAATCTCAGTCAACGTATTTAATCTATCCCATCAAATACATAGAAGCCAAAAATTGAGTAAATGTGAGTAGTTTTTCCGATTTTGGTATCTCGCCAACCGTGCGAGTGGTCGTAAGTTAGAATCCCGTCAATTTCATATCGGAAGTTCTATCAAAGCTTTTAACGACAGTAATTATATCTTTTACCATAAAATTGCACTGTTTTAAGTGCTACGCGAATAATATACATAGAAAACATTAATGATGATGATTGAGCGCCCGAAAAGGAGGATAATGCAAGTGTAAACTCCGCCAGTGGGAACGGAGGCGAGATGCAAGGTCGTCTGCACCCCTCCATCTGCGCGCTACCATAGGTGCTGACATCAGAAATCTAGCCGGCGACAGAAGCGTATCATTTCATTCATTCCTAGAACAAGACTCGCCCGCGCAGCGGTGAGCTCATCACAATGACACTATTATAAACCACCACTTAGATTCAGAAGTTCAGAGAGGGTTCTAGACAAAGCATCATATGTGGTAAGTCTCAAAAGGACGAGGGTAGAAAATTATAGGTTTACACGTGACAAAATATTGATAGACATTTGCTTCAATATAGCTTGTTTATCATTACTGAAGTACCAACTCCTATATGAATCCCTGGATGGTGACAATTTAATTACGGCCAAGCAATTGAAATTCGTTAGGCTTTCCAGGAAATGGAACGAATTACCCACATCATCGTCTGGAGCGCAAAGTCAAATGCTAGAAAAATTTAATTTAAATTAATTTAATATTTTAAGGAAATCAAAATTAAATTAAAACTTAGAAAAGGAAGAAATCAGCCTTTAAATAATATTTAAGAGGTTGTATTTCGATTAACTTTACATTTCATCGTCAACAGAATATACCAACCCAATCTTAGCGTCATAAATTTAAAGGAATTGACTTATATGCATGCCTTTTGTGCTTGCAAGCACCGATAAATCTCGCGAGGACCAGCAATGATTCTCGTCGGTGGAAACGGTATCCTAATGTGCCGGCAACCTGCGAGTCCAACTTTCCCACGCTTACCGCGGCGCGGCGTGCATATGTATGTAACTGTGGAATTGAAAAAAAGTTTGCGATGACCTCAGCATGGGAAGCTGCATCGAAAGCAACTCCGAGAACAAAACAAGAGTCAGTCTCTGAGCTAATGTCATTCATGAATCAAACAATATGTGGCCCCGTGGGATAATTGTGTCCTCCAACTGAAGATGGAGAAAAAAATCATAATTTTACAACCATTAATGGAAATCAATAACGTCATTCAAAATAAAAATTAATGACATGAATTTTTCAAATGGAATTTATAACAGGATTGCTTTCTTATTGAACTCCTACCGTAATTACCAATAACGTGCATTGGTAATACCGATTCGGCTCGAATTCCGGCCATTTACAAAAATAACAAATATATTCACTTGGATTTCATCGATTTAATTAAGTTGAAATAAACTTTTTCAACTCCTCTTTGTTATTTCTTTTTGTCGATGCAGAATTTTGTTGAAAAATTACAACAAAATACCCCTTATAGTAACATCGAGAACACAATTTAATCGTAGTCGATAAAAATGAATTACAAGAAATGATATTCCCGATAACAAAATCAGTGACGTTGAATGAAAAAAGCTAGGGCAGCAAGGATAACAACGCCTACAAACAAGATGGCGAAATGTTTACATTTTTCGATTGAGAGCAAAGATGAAGAAATTCTACTTTAAAAAGAATACCCTACTCCTCGACCGGTCGTTTTTTTTTCATTTTTTCGCGATTAATTTCTCATTTAATGCTCACATGATCAAGTCGAAATTTCCAAAATACATAGAATAAACCTTATTCAACAACAAACCTTTCAAACAACCTTATTCAATTGAAATGTGTCCCAAAAGTAAGAATTTTACGTCTGCGAAAACACTGAGGTCAAATTGAATCCCCGCGTAAACGTGCCACCCCGATCATATCAACCAAACCGATAATGTTTCGCTGATTCCGGAATTTACGCATGGATAAGCGGAATTCGCTTACTCTCACCAAGCTCATAAATTCCCATTAATCAACTTCCACTCATTTTATGGCAGCCCGTTAAGTAAAGAATGATAGCGACTTCTCTGACCTCGGATAACAGCATTGAGAGTGAGACGTGATTGATGAAAACGAGGCCGTAGAGAATGAACGATAGCAATGCGAAAACTGATGTAAATTCGTCTGAATCGCAACATTAGCTGTAACCGAGACATAACTGCGCCGACATAAAAAACATGCGCAAACGTTGCTGGCTGAGATATTGCTTGTGATTCGTGATTTCTTTTTCAAATTATGGTTCTCAAACTTTAGGACCGTGGTAACCGACCGAAGTTTGGGTTAATATTTTTTTAATTTTCAAAGTCAGGTAAAATAATACGAGGGAACAACAATTTTTAATTATACCAAATGAATTAAGCTCCATCAGAGAGAAATTTGTTACTAGACTATTCTTTAACCGTAAATTATAATATACATAGGGCAAGAGATGCTGAAGTACATGATTAAAAATACTAAGGAAATAATAGACTTAAAATATATCAATACATGTTTTACAAATTTTACTTTCTGTCACACTCCATATGCTGTTGTTTGATGTTTTTATGATGTTATATTGCATTTTTTGAAATCTTACAAAAATGCTCGTTTTCATTCGTTTTTCATGAAATTTGATATTTGAATGAGCATTCGAATTTGCTATCTTTGTTTTCCTATCTACCACATTTATATCGAGCGTTCCGTGATTTTTTAAGTAGTAACTTTACAGTCTATGCATTAATATAAGCAGTGGAGTTTTACAGAGCCAATAAATTTTATTCATCTATTTATTTATATGCTGGAGAAATTTTCCCCGACTGCTGCGAAGAACTCAAGGGTGGAGGTTTTCGAAACGTAGTGCTTCAGAAGGAAGAAGAGGATCAAATGGATCAACCGAGTTATTATAAGAAGAGTCGGATAGAAGAGAAGCCTCATAAAAATCTCATGAGAAGACGGAACAACATTGAGGGCCACATCTTGAGATATGATGGCCTGATGAAGACGATCGTCGAGGGACAAGTGGATGGCAAGAACGGAAATGGAGGACCTCGAACAAATTATATGGAATATGTAGCGAAGTATGTGAAAGAGTCGAAGAGAGAAAGAGAGAAAGATAAATATGCAGGGGCGAAAAAATTAGCTGATAGGAGAAATGAGTGGAGAGCTGCGTCAAACCAATCTAAGAATTGTTGACCGGTGATGATTATGGTGAAAGTTAAAAGGAATCGACAAAAATTATCTTATTTTCGTATATGCGAGACAAAGATAGCGAGATGGAGTGTCAATGACTTCTGGCGGGGAAGTCGAGGTCTGAGACTCGTGAGCGATCCTCGCTCGAGCCGCACGTAATTTGTAACCAGCGTGACACCGAGCGGTAATGGCACATTCTTCACGGGCAGACCTCGTCCACTCATCGGCCAGCTAGGCGAGATCATTCGGATGTTCACTGCAAGTGCTGCAACGGTGCGGGCGATCTTCCATCTTTGCGACGAACCCACAGGCGGACGGAAAAAAAATATAGGAACGAATGGCATTGTTTAAAAAAAATCATGTTATCGATTCCTAAAGAGCAATAGATAATTTACTGCTTAACAGGAAGGCTGATTGCGTCAATCCCAAAGAATATAATGACGAATGTACGAAAGAAAGAGGCAGAAAGGAAGGAATTGCAATGATAAATTTCATGTGGGTAGAAAAACTCCACTCGTGAGAGACTTTGAGGTGTAAGGTCTTTCGCGTCCTGTATTCGCTGCCGTAAGCTCTGACAAATGAAGCCTTACTCTTTCTGTTGTTGAAGCATATAATTTTATTTCTAAAAATAAGTTTCACCTCTGCCGTAATGAATTCATCGTACTAGCATGCTGGAACATTTTGCATGCCGAACTCTAATTTCTTGAACTAGTATTCCGACTTCCGAGCAACATCTTAAGCGCGTTACACTTTCGTAATGTTTTTGTTTTTTCTACCAGCAGCACATTAAATTATATACTTTTTATATTTAAAGTGTGCACGAAAATATGATTCCTATTCCTCTCATCTTTTATAGAATTATAACTTTTCTAGTTAAAAAAATTCTATAACACTACAAGCACCCATGCAATTAGTGTTTACAAACCCATATATTTCCAGCATGGAGTAAAATTATATACCTAGTACATCATTAATTTATGAAAATTCGAGGGGAAGAATTGAAAATTTATTTTAAGCGAAAAAAAGAGCAGCGAAAACGTTTATAGAGTCACCCAAAAGAGCGCCGGGTGGGTAAAAGTTTAGTCTCAACATCAAAGTTTTTCTGAAAGGGGAGTCATGAGGAGCTTTTCCTGGACCATTAGCGTCACACGACGATTCAGTCTCGCTGCGCATGCACTACCCTAAAAAACTAGCTGTAAATCAAGTCACGAGTGTGCTCCTCAAGGGAAAATATAAGCAGTGTAACTTCAGCGGTCTGTAATGACGTTGGGACCAATTGCTCCAATGGTGCTGTGTACATGATGGAGCATATCTGCTTACACACATGGTAGAAGGTTTTTGATGGCTCTCGAAGAATGCGATGGTGTTTAGCTGCGTATCACGTATCGTCGCAGAAGGCGGTAGTGTTATTCAAATGGCGCCACAGATCTGAGTCTAATGCCAATGTAAATTCATCGGGTGTAAGCGAGCGTGGTTTCCAATATCAGCGCTTATTGTCCTTGTCAGGAATGCCAATCTCAGCACAAGTTTCCCCTTGTCTCGAGAAATTTTGCATCGTCCGTCTAATTTTCTCCATTAGTTTCTCACTCACGCACGAACTCGGTATGTCAAGTACTGCACTGCTTTGTAACATAACGCTTAAGAATACATCTCCACGATTAACATCCTTAATTATTAGAGATAATTATATTTTGATAGTTTCTACGTTCAACGTAATCTATATATTTTTCATACAACGACACTCATAAAAAACGAATGAATTTAATAGATGAAACTATAAGGTATCGAGCGCACATATTAGACGAGGTAAATGAGAATTAACTTTGCAAACTGAATTTTTAAAACTACTAATTCATGCAGACTACCAGGCATGATTAATCTCATCGATGAGAATTATTTCCGCAATCGTAATAAATGTTAATTACACTTAAGTATGCTTATGATAATATAATAAAAATAAGATTAAATTTCAATATATTATGTTGGCTTAATATGGGAATATATTCCGATTAGCTAGTCTAAAGGATTAGTAGATGTAGATGAAATTTATAATATATTTATCCATATCAATAATTGTTTTTTCTTTATTCCAAAGCCGTTCTGAAAATAATTGAAACCCTGGTGGCACTTCGAAGGCATGCTGATAAAAATTTCTGCGACAAAAAATGGCTGAAATTACCTCGAATTTTATGGTTTTACTCCTGGGCAGTTGTTAAGGCAAATAATTAAAGGTTTACAACGATTTAAAAATAAACAAACTGACCGAATGATTAGGCGTTTGTCCAGAGTTGTAGCTTTTCCGGCGCCTGCCTTAACGGAGTATGGCAATGAAGGCAGTAATTATAATTTTTTTATAGCTGCCGTTTCCCGCACTCTTTGCCTTCTAGAAATGGCAGGTAAGTGGATGAATTGGTAGAAATCGCCCTTGTGATTAGCAAACGCATGGCAGTACCTACTCCTCGCATTATTTTTTTTTCGAAACGGTACAACCGACTCTTCCGTGAGACAGCAGCTTCGTCGTCACAAAACTTTGCTCACCACGATATCTTATACGAGAGTAGGTAAATAATTATCCGTAGTATAGCAAGTAAATAATTATAATATATTTATTATACAACAATACTGCCTACGAATTTTATATAAAAAAAAAATATAATTCGTTTGCGGAATCGTGACTCATTTGCAGACGCTGTACCACTTCGTCAATAATTAATCGTCTGTCTAAGAGAATCATTTTACGTGAACCTTCAATGTTTTCTTCATTTGTGGCGTTAAACGGGTTGCCTTGCTGCGTAACTCTCGACAGTTTTGGAATTTTTCTATTCATTCGAAGGCACTCCGTTATGGCAAAACACTGTTCCCGTACTGCACCGAAAGTTTTCGATGAATTTCCCTTCCGATCACAAAAAAACGGATCACTGGACGTTGCTCTTCTTTGGTGCATATCGTAAGCGGAGCAGCCATGATTAACAGCACGACAGCGATAACGAAACTAACCGAGCAGCTAGAGACTTGCAAAGACATAACAACAAATAAACAAAGCATGCATCATCAAAGTAAAACGACAGTACTACCAAAATAAACAAAGATTTAACTAAATTGCGGAAGATAACTGACTTGCCCTCGTCTCTTTAATTGAAGCCTAACCTGAGGGTCAATTGGTAAATCATCGTTACAATATTTCCTGTTCTGGTCACAATTAAGCGAATGAAACATCTGAGATAAGTAGTAAGTTTTGTTTTTAGATTTTCTACCACTCACACACCATGGGAGGTTAAGAAAGTTGACTTCCCGACTCGAATGACGTATTTTTTGTTTGATACAGTAGGCAAATTGAAATTATTATTTGGTAATTATTCGGTTAAAAAAATTAATTCTCCCTGTTTCATTGCAATTAGTTATTTAAAATTGTAAAATCGCCTTTTTCCCCATACACTGCAAGGTGATCAGTCTGGTTTAAATAAAAATATTTTCAATGAGTCAAATACATATTTAAAAACGCAATTCATGAAAAAATCGTATAAAATATTGTTTATGAAGGAAAAAAACTCGGTTTGGCCTCGAACCAGCATCCTATCAGAATGTACTATGCTACACGCCAGGCCGATCGCCTATTGAAATTATAATCTACTTGAATTAAGATACGATATAGAATTTGGCTTCCTTTAATGCAAAAAAAAACATTCTAACTATTATGATCTCTTGCACGATAAGTATTTTCAGAATTTTAGTGAAAACTATAAGAGTGAATGTTCTTCCATACATACACTGGAATACAAAGTCTCAGATATGGCGGATGACTTATTAAAAGAAGGAATATAGAAAGTAGGCAGGAAGGGGGATGGAGGAAGAGTTTACGACCTGACCAAGAGGAGCGCGTTTGGATTCCGAAATAATTACGGTGACATCAGCACTTCGACATCATCCGCTGCCTTTCACCGCTCGGGCCACTCAACATTCCCTTTCATTCCTTACACTCCCGCGCGTGATTGCCCCGCTACTTCTCATTCCCTCGGGAAAGACGGAAGAATTAAAAAAAAAAAACAGGAGGAGAAACCGCCGCATCACGGTGAACTCCCGGGCGTGTCCTCTCAATACGAAAATATTGAGTGGAAGAGAGCAAAGTAAACATATGCAGGGATCGGAGGAGGAATGAAGGCATTCAGACACGGCCTGAGCACACAATTTACCCAACGCATATAAGGTTTTTCCGAGCGAGACGCATTTGGGAGGAAAAAAACGCGATCTACGTACACAGAATACCTTGCCCATTAAACAGAGCGTATGCACCATACAGGGTGAAGAAAAATTGCGTCACGAAATTTTAATCCTGGAGAGCTGATGCGTGTAGGAACCAAAATTACTAATGCCTCGTTCATATAACGATTGTTCCGGCAATCGTTGAAACTATCGTGCATTCACACAACGACGGTTAAAACCAGGGCTGCCATCTAGTGCTGACATCTAAAGTGAACGAGAGGTTGACGGTTAGCAAAGCTGTTGAGGTATGCAGGGTCAAGATATTACTGTGTTCAACGAGTATTTAACGAATAATTTTTCTTCCGCCCATATTCTTCCTTGGTTGGACAAATCCATTAAAGAAAGAGAGCGAAGGGAGCTTCAGGAACTATTCGTCTTTCTCCTGTCGCTTCCTCTTTCGGTCTCCCAACGCCTAACCATCGTAAAGTGGCAACGTTCGGAACTACGTGAACTATTGTCAGGACATGCATTCACACTGCTAGTTCTGTCAACTATCGTTAGGACGATCGCTTGGACAATCGTGATCTGAGCGAGGCATAATCGTCGAGAACCATCTTTAAAATACAGACACTTTGTCCCAGGCGCTCCAATTGGCCCCGAGTTTGCTCTGTTGCCGGTTGCCTTGGATACATCGCGATCTCCTGCAGGCAAAGCCAAGGAGGCAACATAGAGGATGTACAATTCCATTCCTTTGGAAGGCTGATTTCTGTTGCCACTTCGGTCGCTTTATAATCAGTTTTCAAGAATGGCCGCGGCGCGGTGATGAGAGCAATGCGATCCAATTTTTTCCAATAGTTTACAGTAAATGTTTGCAATTGCAAGGATTGGCATTGGAAAGTTATGAATTTGTTAGATCACATCATCATGTATATAAATTTCGTATAACATCCCTATTGATGCCTTATTTCCCCGTGAAATTCGGATCACTTCGTCCGTCAGCGATGCGAGTGGCGACTTTTGTAAACCCATTTAAATGGGCGGTGGGTGACAACATAGTTATAGACCTACTTAAGGATCCTATATTGGAATATTCGTGGACAAAGCATTCATAGCAAGCAAAGTCATGAGTTGTCCGGAGCCTCTGGCAACAGGGCAAACTCGCGGCCAATTGGAGAGCTTGATGACTTCGATGGCATTAACAAGCTTCTCCGCATTGTGTATCAACTAGATAACATCGAAATCGAAAATTAATTAAATTACATCGTTTATTGATAAATTAACACGAAAAATTGATGTTAAATGATACCGAAAAATTAAGGATCTTTGTAAGAAAAAACTAGTTTATAGGAAGCGAGCACTTGTCGTATGAGGAAAATAAAAGAACTCGATATTCAGAGTAACTGTACTGCAGGACGTAAACGTACCCTTGAATACGCCCAGGGGCGCCGACTTATAAAAAATATTGGGGGGCCCATATCGGGGGTCTTACCCCGGGAAGAGGTTAAATTCAAAGTGTGTCTCAGCACCGTAACACTATCATGATTCACACCACTTGTTTTCAGTTAACCTGCTTAGTACCTTAAAATTATTTGTTTTAACACATTATTGAATGTATTTTAAAAGGTATCTATCGTCAAACATGGGAAAATACCAATATATTTTTAGTGATTTCCCAAAGCATAATATAACTGAATTATTTTCTTGAATTATTGCGGGGGCTCCGCCCCCCTTAACGAATCTTTGAGGGGGCTCGGGCCCCCTCAGGCCCCATGGAGTCGGCGCCACTGAATACGCCCCAGCGGTAAAGTTTGGTAAAGTGAAAAGGAACGATAACACGAAAAAATGCAGTATTTACACCATTTTGCGGAGGTTGATCCCCTAGAGAAACGAGGCCATTTGCTCACTTGCGATTAGAAGAGTCCCACGCTGTGAGAGAATGATTGTCGTCTTGTTCCCGTTTCTCCCGCTTGAGGGCCCACTTCACCTTCAGGACCGCGTTTTAGCCTTCCGATTAACCCATCGCTACACCCCGCAGGGCGAGCAATTATTCGAGGTGCGGTCTGATGATGTCACTTGTTTCGTGTGGGGGCCGAGCAGGATTTGGGGCGGTGGAGTGGGGGTGAAATCAGCGTCCTTAGCAACGGAACGATCTGTGGGGGTCAACGCTATCCAATGCTCTGCATGAAATCGACGTCTCTTGTTGAAACAGCGTTCTCTCGACATTCAAAGAATCTGCAGATTTTGGAGACGTCTCACGGGCATTTTGAGTCAAAATTTCACAGAATTACCGTTATTGTCTCTATCTACCTACTGAAATTTGTGTGCATGTAACATCGTCATCATAAGTCAACAGTCCTAAGATTGGTTTGACGGAACTCTCCATCCTTCTCTCCTATTCGCTAGCCTTTTAATATTGAAGTATTTATTCTCTTTTACATCCTTTATCACCTTGCCCGTGTCACTCATTTTGGGCCGTCCTTTGCCCTTCTTCCTTTCCACCTGTCCTTCTACGAACGTTTCCACCGGTCCTTCATGCCTCATAATGTGACCAACAAAGTTCTCACCTATCTTAGCACGTCCTCATTACTTATACGGTTGATTCATTTTATCTTCGTCGTTCTTCGGTAGCACCACATTTCGAATGTTTCCACTCTTGACTTCTCTGCTGCTGTTAACGTACAAGACTCTCCTGAACTCTTACCTAGGATATCTTATACATTTTTGCAAAAATTATCCTGAAATATTCAGACAATTAATTCCAAAATTTTCTGGAAAAAATAGACTAAAAATCGTGGTATCTCTCATTCACCTAAGAAGAAGGTGACTTGTTGGTTTAAATGATAGTATACCAGACCACCAATCGAGAGATCCGGGTTCGAAGATCGGCTAAGATAAACTGTTATTTTCACGGATAATTTCATCCTTCGTGTAAAATTGAAGGCTGATTTCACATCCTTTATATCAACTTTGAATGACATGACGAAAAGCTTGCATTTTAGCCCAGGCTTTTTCTTATAATGTTTGATAATAAATTCCACACAAAATACTTGATAAAATTAAATGGTCGGAAATCAAAGGGTTAAGAGTTATTTTTGCAATACCAATTTTGAAGTATTCACCCCAACAATATAACCTTTGACTCCACGAAGAAAAGCATACTCCTCCGTACAGATATTCTTATCTGCTTTTCTGTATTATTACTCCCACTGAAAATACTGGATTTTTATAAAAATATTTACAATAAAAATCATTAATGCGCGACATTAACCAAAACGTCTTTAGAGGAAGCGAGCACGTATCGCACGAAGAAAATAAACGAACTTGATATACGTAGAGCAAACTTAAAGTAAACAGCAGAAAATCCTAAACCCTATGGTAGCCGCAAAGAAGGATGCCCAATGTCCATACCACAGAGTATATATCAATACAGGAAGTTCCAATATCCTCCACTCCCTCGATTCCATTTATATGAAAAAATAATGGCCAGCTATCATATGAAAATCAGCAAAAAAAGAAAACTTAGATATTAGTATGCATTAAAAGGGAGGAGACTAGGACCAACTTTATACAAGGAAAAACAGTACACTTTTGAAAATAGAATAAAGGGACAAACAGTACACTAGGAAAACAAAAACACGAATAGGTCAAAGAGCTTAGCAACCAAGGATATCGAAGAACCAGCGATGGACGAAGTAAAAAAGAAGTCGTCCGAAGAATTGCGCAGGCGAAGAGGGTATTCTACAAAAAGTATAATCTCCATACTGCTCAGGATACAAGCAAAGGAGCAAGGAAACAATTCATATGATGCCACATACGGAGGAGATTTCTTGATAGGAGCGAGACATGGACGTTGAAAGCAGCAGAAAGGACAAGAATGGAAACTTTCGAAATGTGGCGCAACCGAAGAATGATTAAGAAAAAGTGGATCCAACGAGAAAGTATTATGGAAGTGCCAAAAATAGTGGAGGAAAAGACAAGTGTTCTAAAAACCTTATGAAGAGAACGGGACACCTAAATTGTCCACGCTATGAGACATAATGGTCTGATGAAAACAATCGTACAAGGACAGGTGGAAGGGAATAAGGGCAAGGGACGACCTATGAGGGAGTTCTATAGGACAAGTTATAAAGGATGCGAAAGAGAAGAAATACGTCGCTACGAATAGGCTATCGGATAGAAGAGAGGAATGGAGAGCTGCATCAAACCAATCTTAAGATTGTTGACTAATGATGGTCACGATGTACAGAAATTCGTCCAAATCTATCCGGAATGTGATAAATACGGAAAAAAAGTTCTCTCGGCAAGCTTTATCACGGAGGATATGATTGAAGAATGGACGCCTTTCGACATTCGCCTAGTTCACTTGTAGTGTAGCCTACTAACCTATGTAAAACTTAATGCATGTTTCTGAATTTCTATTCTATATTCTATTTCTAACAGCATATAGTAGTATAGTTTGTTATTATACGGGACGTTTTTTGGACGGTGTGGTGTGCATGTGGGAGTCCAAATGCATGCTGCATGCTGGTGATTGATCACCCCCTGCCAAACACCCTGGAGGTGGCTCGCAGGGTATTATGTAGATATAGATAGATATTCGCGGTTCAAAAACCGAGTAAGTAACGAGAGGATCGGGTTGGTGTGGTGGCTAGAGTATTTGGCTTCCCACCCGGTGGGCCCGGGTTCAAATCCTAGCAGCGGCAGAGAATTTTCAGAGACTTCCCGATCCCTGCTTAAATGATGTGTGGAGGACATTTCAAGCGCAACACTTCGTCCGTCGGGTGGGACGTTAAGCCGTGGTCCCCTTGGCGCCTTACGTTAAGATCAGGCTAATAACGACGCCGGGCTTCTCTCCACCCTTCCTTACCTGACCTCCCCTCATGGCGCAAATGACCTCAGCTGTCGATCGCCTCCTCCAATTACCATACCATACGTAAGTAACGAGGAAGTGCTGAGAAGAGTGGAAGAAAAGAGAACTCTTCTAATATCCTTAAGGAGAAGACGAGACAACTTAGTTGGCCACATTATGAAACATGATGGCTTGATGAAGACAAGCTTAGAAGAAAAAGGAGACGGGAAGAAAAGCAAAGGGCCTTTCAAAGCCTTTAATGAGTTACGTCGGACAGGTTACTAAGGATAAAAAAGAGAGGAAATACATAAAGATGAAAGGCTAGCAGATAGGAGAGTGGAGTGTAGAGCAGCGTCAAACCAATCTCCGGGATGCTGGCTTAGGAGGATGATGAGAAAAGTATTCACTTCCGCACAGAATATAACGAATAAAACTAGAAGGCCAAAAACAAAAATTCTATAGAGCCTTTCATCTCTTGAAATTTTTTAAAATTTATCCAGCAGCAGTGTTTTAAGCGTTTAATGCATAAATATTCTAACAACATAGTCAAAGTACTTGCAAAGGGGTTAAGACATTAAAAAACTGATTTTTATGAAATGGTTTACGCAATCGAGTTTTCGACGAAAAAAGCTCGAGATATGGGCAAGGGATGGAGATAAGCAGTAGGAATGGTTTCCATATTTTTTTAATTCCATGAAAATCGACAACAATACAAAAAAGGTTGTGAACGAGCGCCTTATTTAATTGTTATTAAATAAGGGACTCGCTAGAATTTAATTTAATAACAATTCCTTAGGTCCTTGGAGCTGAAACTTTTAAGCTATTCATTTTAAAGCAAATCTCACACAGCGAAAATTATTTGTGGCCATTCAGACATATTTTCCAAAAAAATACCAGGAAAAAAATTGCTTAAAAATCTTAGAATCTACTGAGATTCGCCTTGGAAGAAGATGAATTATTGTTGAAACTGGAAGCATATCTGACCTCTACTCGGGAGATCAGGGTTCGATTCCTGGCTAAGACAAATGATTAATTGGAATTTCTCAAAATACTGGATTGAAACATTAGCAAAACTTACTTACTCATTCAACACATTAATTAAATCTTACTTTAAAATAAAATAAAATCTTATTTAAATTCATTAATTTTACTTACGATTGATTGTTAGTGATGATGATACTATTGATGGATGATAAAATGGGTTTGCAACTTGATATTAATTCTCTCAATTAAAATTTCATTCTGTTGATTTAATCTCGCTTGATCAAATATTTGAGCATCGGGCACCGTGCGTCGCGAAACGGCTGATTTGGCACTTCCGCCGCTGTCCACACTTCCGACATTATCTCTGGCGGCGGCGGCGGCATGGCTGCCGTTCAAAAGAGCGTGAAGAGTCAATAAACGTCACCAAGGTATTTCACTTCCGGGAGAACGGTTCGCATTTATCGAGCTCTCGTCTCTATTCCTTTTTTTCACATTCGCGTTAGCCGGAGGAGGGGTTGAAGAGGCTGCCAGGGAAGCCTTATCACTGACTACGAGGGCTTTCCCCTTGTCTACTCCTACTCGTATGCCCCCCACCGCACACATTTAAAGGGAAATGCCTTCAGCTATGTAAAGCTTGCGAAGTAATTTGTAAACAATTTTCATTCCACACAAAGCAGAAACCATGCAATTACGGTAAATGGGAGGAGTTAAGGGACTATTACGCATGCACCTCTCCAACAGAGCGGCGGACGTTGGCTTCCTTATGCATAGGGTACCACAAGGTAACGCTAAGTGCAGGGGTGGACTGGATACCGCAGGTGGTACCGTGATCAAAGTAGTGATGGAAAATTCGATTTCGATTAAATCGAAAATCGAGTTTTAATAGCCAAAGATCGAGGATATCAAGATCAAGCCATTATCATACCCAACGGCACCAGCGGTTACATGATCAAAACAGTGATGGAAAATTCGATTTCGATTAAAATCGAAAATCGAGTTTTAATAGCCAAAGATTGAGGATATCAAGATCAAGCCATCATCATACCCAACGGCACCAGCGGTTACATGATCAAAGCAGTGATGGAAAATTCGATTTCGATTAAAATCGAAAATCGAGTTTTAATAGCCAAAGATCGAGGATATCAAGATCAAGCCATCATCATACCCAACGGCACCAGCGGTTACATGATCAAAGCAGTGATGGAAAATTCGATATCGATAAAAATCGAAAAACGAGTATTAATAGTTAAAGATCGAAGAGATCAAGATCAACCCATCGTCATACCCAACAGAAGCAACATGATCAAAGCAGTGTTGGAAATTTAGATTTCGATCAAAATCGAAAATCGAGTATTGATAGTCAAATATCAAGAATATCGAGATCGATCTTCGAGTTTTGATCCTAACCCGATTTTTCAACTTCGATCTTCACCATTGCGCTTTATCTTTGCAGCGTTACAAATGGCCTCCGATAACGTCATCCGTCCAATGTGAAAGACTTTTCTTAAAGGACCGTAAAAGTGGAGCGGCACGCCCTCGATCATCATGAAAGCACTTCATTCAGTTGATTTTATTTAAAAATTTCAGTGAAGCCGAATTGGTCCTATTGGTGATCCCAAAACTTCAACGTGCATGCATTTGTAAATTTTTTAATACTCACTATTCAAGGATATATTCTATGTAGATTTTTTCTACCACTCAAATGTTTATTTACAGTGTTTTTCGAATGAATAATAAACATGTTTAGTACAAACTGTTTGTTTTTTTACAGTACAACAGTTTATGAGTGTCTGTACAAAGATATGCGATGGTCGAGAGTTGGACCTACTTGAAATGTGTGTTGCATATGAGTGAAATCATTCTTACATCATTCACATGTATTTTCATTTCCAACTTATTTGCAGAAGGTTACAATCAAACGTATAGGAATAGCGATCGAATTTCTTACCCAAAATTGTATGTGAAAAAGATCGTGTCAAAATAGAACAGTTTTTTTAAGCATCAAGGTAGCGCGGGTTATCATGAAAAAGAACTGCGATGGAAAAAGCCAGTTTGCTCGTGAGCTCGAGTTTACTTCACATAACATCAAACATAATTGCACCTGAAGAGCATATTTTCTACTTTTCACCGAACGATAGAGAAACTGACTCATGAGAGTTAGTTCTAAAATAAGCGTCGCAGCTGTTCACCTGAAATGGGTCAAATTCTACCCTCGCCACACGATGGATTATAACAGACGGAGGAATAATAAGTGGCTTTGGAAGTATATAGAGCATGCAGGTGGCGTTATTTTAAATCCACGGCCGGTCGGAGCTGACTAATGCCTAGAATGCATAATAGGGGTCTTGGCTCCACAGGTGCGCGCTTCATCTAAATTCGAAAGAGCAGACTGAGCGAATGGGAAGAAGTTTTACGCAAGAGAAACCGAATTTCCGTGAGACAGGACAAAGCACCGGGAAACAAATAGTGACATGGCCTTCGAAAGGGTTAAAATAAGGGTAAAGGTTGAATCAAGAATGGAAAAGAAGACTCGCTTCCACTGAGACCTCACACCAAGTACTTTGTACTTGTTTAAAATACTCGATACTTGGAAACAAACGATACTGTCGGCAATTAGACCCAACAGTTTCGTCACGTGATCTAGTGTTTTTCCATTTCAGTCTTGATCTCGTGGGCAGAAGCCTTCATAAAGAGCAATTTCCAAAGAAATTAGAAAAAAAAAGATGAATGAACATATGTATTTGTTTTCATATCACATTCTGTCATCAGAGTGGCAAGAACGTATCGTTCATTACTTCACACCTTGCTTCTTCACTGCACTTAGAAAAAGTATAGGCTTCAAATAATTATGTAACTGAATCCATCTATTGAAAGAGCATTCCAAAACGGTAGCTTGTCTAACTGACTAATAAGTAAATTAACTAACACCTTCTGTTTGCATACGCTAACGAGTCATTAACTAGGTATGAGCTAATCATAGCTAACCTAACCGATTTTCAACCAGCAATATTTGGAATGATTATGATCAGATGTGGGTACCTTTTTGATTTGTATGTGTTTGTGTGTATGTGTATGTAGACACATATGAAGGGAAGGAACCCCCTCCCCAAAAATTTTATCAAATACTTTTAATTTTTATTAGTGTAATAGTTTTTGTATCCTCAATTGTCTAAAATTATTCAATTTCATCCGTTTTTCAGAATAAAAATGAAATTTTAGGTTCCAAAATGCATAAAATATGGGCATTTAAAAAAGTTAATCGCGGAAAAACTCCCTCCCGGAGGATATTCCATTCTTTCCGGACCCAGGCCATAATCCCCAACCAAATTTGATGCTGAATCCACCCCTGGTTACGTGTAAATTCGAGACTCATCTTAAGTTACTCCGAAGTTTATCAATTCACGGAAAACGCGCGATAAATCTGTGAATAGAGGAATTATTTTACGAAATCAGAGTAGAGACACACGCCTCAGCGTTTTTTTTCCAGTGAATGAGTTGGGACTTCGTATCATCGATATGTCACTCCCACTCTCAAATACGGGCAAACACCTACGCAGACACTCATCCAGTCATGGAGCAAAGTCCTCTCACACTTGCGCTTTGATGACGTCAACCGTTGGAATTGAATGACGACATTAAAAGATAATACCTCGATAATAGTGTCTCGGAATCCGGGATTATGAATCTGAATCTAAGAACCAGGGGTAGTAAAATAGAATCTTCATTCAGGCACTAAACGTTTTGCCATCCACCGCGCATGTGAATAAGTTTAGAAAAGACGCCACCCGCGTCACTGACGGACAAAGTGATCCGAGTTTCACCGAAAAATAAGCCATAATTATAGTACCGTTGATATAATTTCACTTTCGTGGTGTGAGATGAATTAAATTCTTTTTAACTTTATAAAAACTTTTCGGCAATACTGGAAAGGACGGTCTATAGGTAATCTTGCTGATATTATCTCGGCGACCACGCCATAGAGGTAATGGGCGAGAGAGCGGCAGGAACGTCGTCGCAGTAAAGTTTCTTCTCACCTCACATAGAATTAATTTTTTAATGGACATAATTGTATACTAATGAATTCCGTAATATTGAGGGAATAAGAGTTTATGAAGGAAAAAATGTATTATGAATTATAAAGGTCATAATTAAGTCGTTGATTATCACATGCATTGCCAATAACAAATGTGTCATATACATTATACACTTGATTTTGAATTAAATACTGGAGCACTCGACTTTCGAATAAATTCAGTTAAAATAAATAATTCCCTAACCTGAATGTAAAAAAATTCACACGCCGATGACTTAGTCGTCGGTGAGCTCTACCCTCACCTACACAGATAAACCATGAGATTGAATCACTGAACGAATTACGGGAAACATCTGCAGTTCCAAGGAGAATGGACTGTTTATGGAGCAGCTAGATAGAAGCGGCCGTTTGAACATTTTCCATTTTAATTGAATAATAAAAGTTAAAGATATCGTACCGACCACCAATTTAATTTAACAGTTCAAAACCCGGGTTTCTATTGCTTTCCAATCATCATCAGGTACTGACAAATTCCTTTTTCAGACAGATACTTATATCTTCAAAAGGAGTGGGTGGAAGGATCAGTAGGAAGAAGATTGGGGGGGGGGGGGGGGGGAGAATTCTGATCCTTCCCCCCACTACTTTTGAAGATATACGTATCTGCCTGAAATTGGAATTTGTTGATACCTGACGACGATTGTAAAGCAATCGAAACACGTGTTGTGAAGTGTTAAATACAATAAGTGGGCAGTGCGATATCTTATTTCATCATTCGATACGTTGTTCCACGGAAAAAGTTGACTTCAGTCATCGTAGCTACCCTAATTTTCTGGACAGTTTATCCGATAGCCCATGAATTCGATCCGTCAAGTGTCACTCCCCACGTGAATATTTTCACACCTGCTTTCCTAGTCTAAAGCATCATGCTCTTCCGACTTTCCCGTTGAGAGTGTTTTCACGTCCTTGAGTATTGATGAGCCGTGGGGGCGAATGACATCGCATGGATGTGAGAGCATTATTGCCCACAGGTGGGTGGCTCCGTAGGTACACCACCCCATACGACCGTGTGTCGCGCCGTTTTCCTGTTTCCGCCTACGGCCCAGAATCTACTGCCATGTCTTTTGTGTATAGACAGCTTTAATGGCCACGGAACGGGAAAAGGAGGATCTACATATATATAAATATACTACCCCGCAGGCCGCCTTAATAGGCGTGTGGAGGGAGGTGTTGGAACACAAGCCGTTAACAAAAAATATCATCATCATCATAAGTCAACAATTCTATGATTGGTTTCACGTAGCTCTCTATTCCTCTCTCCTATCCGCCAGCCTTTTCATAGCGCTATACGTCGCTAGACGTATTTCTTCTCTTTCTAACCTATCCTATGTAAATCATTCGAGGCCTTCCCTTGCCCTCTTCCCTTCCACCTGTCCTTCTACAGTGGCTTTCATCAGGTCAGCATGTCTCATAATGTGGCCAACTAAGTTGTCCCGTCTTCTAGCTTAAGGTCTTCATAAAATTTCTCTTTTCTCCCACTCTTTTTAGTATTTCCTCAATAAACAAAAAATAGATCTTTTTTTAGTGTCTTGGAGTGTAGATCTTGAATAATTTAAAAGCAAATTTTTGCCAACGTTCCGGTATGTTTATATACCTTTATTACGGCTTTTTTTTGCAATGAATTGACTTTGTTCTATCAAGCAAAGACTGTACATACAAAAACCAAGCCAATTCATTGCACAAAAAAACCCTGATGAAGGTTTATAAATATACCAAAACGCTGGCAACAATTTGCATTCAAATTATTGAAGACGTTCTTACGTTGAAGGTATACTCTTCTGAGACAAGTAAAAGTTAAAAATAGAGGTCGAGAGAAAGAAAAATAAACAATTGAAAAAATGTACAAAAAATAACACGAGATGCGCGTATTGTGCTCCACCTATCATTTAATTAAAGTCGTTTATTGACTTTGATTCGCGAACCCACAGTATCGGAGGCGCAGAAAGAGTTAACGTGCCGAAAAAAAAGGGATGAAGGTACTAAGTTTTTATATACACTCATTTTCTTGACGTTATTATCTAAATCTACAAACTAACCCGCAAGCCGCCTCAATAGGCGTGTGGAGGGGGGTGTTAGGACAACAGCCGTAAAAACAAAAAATATAAAAAAAGCAGGAGATGTGCGAACTGATTTCCACCCAGCAGTTGTCAACCCTTCACTGAATTTTGTATTGTATGTGATCCACTACAGTCATTGCCGGTTATTTATTAATGGCACAATTCTTTCTATCTGACGCATTGTGTATCAGACATGATTTCATATTACTATGTGGTTCTCGAAGCAGTCTGTAGGTGCCAAAGATGATCATATTCTAATAATGTTGAAGGAAGTCAGCTCCCCGCATGAGAAACGAAATAGAAGATTTACCCGAGTGATATCTATGTATGTAATTAATAAAGGTACCCGCGCCAATGAGAGGTTTTGAATGAGTACGTAATATGAAAACTTTTTCTGAAAAATTTCCATATCTTTGATACACATCCATTTAATGTACTCGTAAAAGTTGTCTATAGCAATAATGTATCATATGTGATATATATATTGAAATATTTCCTTAAAAATTAAAAAAAATAGCAGAAAAGGTTATTAATATATAGTAATTGAAGAGTTTCTGTATATATTTTATAAAGGAAAACTTTTTTGGCAAATCGTTAGAAATTCAGGCAGTTAAGGGTTTAAGTCCTTTATTGTTCGGGGAAAAAAAACGAATTCCTATATCTATCCGTTCGGAAAAATGTCTATCTTAATTTATCGTATCTATCGTACTACTCTTAAGGAAAAGCCATTACTAAGGAAAAGCTAGTACTGGCCTCGGTACCATAACTGACAAAGGCATTTGGCCGGAAATCGGGGGATCCAGATTCGAATCCCGATCAAGGCGAGTGATTTTTTCTCTGTGGAATTTTCGCACAATTTTTCCATTCCGGGTGTATCCGTAAAGTTATGTCCGTCGCTAATCCCGGTATACTTAAATTACGCTATCTAGGTTAATGGAAATTGTACCGAGGATTTTAGTACTAAATGTTTGGTCCGTGGTTGGATTCTCCGTCGGGGAGAATTTTTTCTCACTGCAATTTATGTTAATGATAAAATTATTGTAATCTATAAAAACGACCCAAAAAAGATCAGCTCGACGTGATCAAATATGGATCGTTGAGGCAGTTGCGTAACTATGAGAGGATGAGAGATAGATCCCCCTCCAAAGCCACAGAGAGATAAAAAAAAATTTAGAACTATTGTCTAGTTTTGACATGTAAGAAGTGCATTTCCATAAAGTTCTATTTTCAGTGCCAAAGTGATGTAAAATGTATTCAGAGGCATGTAATTTTTTAAAAATTAACAGATTTTGCTTGAGGGGGGGTAGGGATCGCCACCCCAAGCCATCCTATCCCCCCAGGGCATATATATTCCTAGTTATAACTACGCCACTGTGTTGGGGAGGTCTAGAGAAGTGGTGTCATGGTACCGGGACGAGCCGAAACGCCGTTATGGCAATGGTTAACAAAAAACATGATAATCAAATAAAACTTATATCAATTTGGGTGCCTCATAAATTTTAATACATACATTCGTAACAAAACAAAAAAATGGAAATAAAACGCAAATAATAACTTGTAAAATAAAAAACACACAGTAATATTTCTTTCATAAAATAAGTTAAGGAAAGTGAGTTCCGGCACTGCCGATTTTGCCGTGGTACCGCTGGTCTAGAGGGATTTATAGATAATAGCGGAGTGGGAGAGATGAAGTGTAAACAGGAAGCGGTCTCGCATAGAACGACACGGCGAGCAGTTTTCCACCAGCCAGACTCACGGCAAACACTGAGCGCAAGCGATCCTCACTCGCGGAAATGCGGGAAAGTGCACTGTTTGCACTGCCAATTCCATGAATATGCTTATTGCCCGCTCGCCCAACGGCTCTCGTTTTTCTTCTCATTTTTTTTGCGGAGAACATGGGAGTGACGAAAGCTAACATCGAGATGGTCGCGATGAGGTACAGCTGCGAGGATGGAGAGGTCGCACTCGACGGCGTAATGTAGCATCACTCTTGATATTCAACCTGTAGGTTGGTCTATCTCAGCGAGGGTAGGGCTCGCCCCAAAACTATCAAGTGAATGTACCCTAGTATCTCCTAGAGATAGCGTTCGCAGTGTGGTAGAAAATAAAATTTTAAGAGATGGTTAATGATTTTTGCAGGTCTGCATCGGCGAGGGTAGAACTCAGCCCAAAATAACTAGGGAACGTACCCAAGTTTCTCCACGAGATAGCGTTCGCATTGTGGTAGAAAATAAAATTTTAAGAGATGGTTAATGATTTTTGCAGGTCTGCCACAGCGAGGGTAGAGCTCAGCCCAAAATAACAAAGAGAAGGTACCAAAGTGTCACAACCAGAACGCGTTCAAATTTCGCAGGTTGATATAAAATGAAATTTTAAGAGATTAACTAAATAATTAAGAATTAATGGGTTTGGCTCACGCGTCCAATCGACCTTAGTTTTCAAGATATAATCGATAGAAAAGACTATTACAACGCCTACGTTTACGTGACCATTTCTAGGTGAGATGCGGAGGATACATAAGGTGCAGATGGCACAAGCACTTAGCGAGGAGAGGATGTTGAAAACAGTGATAGAAAGTGGAATGTTGGGTAAACAAGGGAGAAGAAGGAAAAGTATAAGATTTTAGACAGAATGAAAGGGAGAAGGCCTTATTGTGAATTAAACAAGGAAGCCCTTGAGAGGAGGGGAGACTCAAAGAATACTTCATAAATACTCGATGCAAGCCTACCTTAATTGGCAAAATACTTTAATAATAACATGCCAATGGCGATACAACTACACCTCGGGAATGGCAATATGGCCCCTTCCGCAGTCGTCCTAGAGCCTGGCAACGGAAGAAGTCTCCATAAAGGTATCTGGGACAATAATGCCATTATATTGCGGTATTGCATCAATACTGTAGTAATTTCTATTGATAACACCCCAAAAGCAAGGCCTACTGGACGCTTGAGCGAACACACGTATCCCTTACCATTTAATTTTCTACCTAGTAGTCAATCGCAAGCTTCCCATGATTCCTTATGAAAATGTGTTGATAATGGGACCACTATTTTGTCCTTGCAACGAATATTTTAGCTATTAATAGCTATTATTGAAACTTTGGCTGTTTTCAAACGAAAATATTACGGAGGATATCACATAGAAGTATTTAATTTTAAGTCTATGGTATTATCCTGTCCTGGTTTTGATCTACGATATTTTAAAATGTATAACTTTTATATACTGTATCATAGCATGTAGTGTATCACTACTTTATATTATGCGTGAATCAAATTTCTAATTATGTATCTAGAAAACTTTTTGTCATTGAAAGGTACAACGTACGATTATTTTCTGTAAGTGATTCTACCAACAGGCAAACGGCTCTGGGGTCACTTAGCTCTTACCTAATTTTGCATATTTTAGTACTCCATGGAAACCTACCTTAATCGGTAGAATACTATAATAATATGATATTTTAAAATGCTGAAGGAGCAATAAAATTATTTCATTTTATTTACATAATCGAAGTTCTAATTCCATTGAACTGAAACTAAAATCGACTTTAAAAGGTCAATCACATTTAGAGCCACATAAATAAAACAAATTGGCGTTAACTATTTTCAACTTAACATTTTCAAGCTCGGCATTGATATCAACTATTTCCTTTAATTTCAACGAGTAATGATATAGGGGAGGGTTTACCACAACCCAAGTTCTCAGGACACAACGAACGTGACCAGCTATGGCGTGCCTAGTCGTTCAAATCGCGCCGGGGTGAGTTTATTGAGGAAATCTGTAGTCGGCTAATTTCCGTCTGCGGCGCTGCGGTCGGGGGATACCCCTACGCATATACCCTCCTCTCCCCATTGTGTGGCTAAGTAACGAGATTCCCTTTCCCCATTCACTACCCCACACCCCTTCGTTCTCCACTGGATGACACCAAAAAAGCCGCCCCCTTCCCCCATCCGAACCATTTAAAAGGCCCCTCATTGGCTCTGTTTTCCTGTTAAGTCCCCGCTTGTGTTCAATGTCCGGGCGAGCGGCCGGCCGGCTGGTTTAGAATCCCTCCTAGTGCAATGGGCGACTTGTCCCGTCGACTCCTCACTCCCTCTCACTACTCCTGGAAGAGGAGATTTACAACTCATGAGTTGGCGGTGCACGCCAAGCCGGTCTGCTGCGCTGAGGCATAGCGTAGTGGTGGAAGGCAACCGCGCAGGAAAGCACAGACTGCGTGGTTACATCCCAGTCAGAGAAATGCACGTAGAAATTCGTCTCATTTGCTAATCTACAGCTTAAATTCACTGCAATGAACTCAAGGGAAGACCAGATTGGTCAGCAGGTTCGTAAATAGTACGCCTCTTATCCTCGTGCACAAGGGCACGATTTTTTGTCCTTAGGGGGGCCTCAAAATCCCCTCAAAATCACCTTGCGGCGACTACCCGCTATGCGACCCAAAAATAACCAGAAACAGTTTTTTAAAAATTCAAAATTAATTTTTTTGCGTTGCAAACGCTAGTCACCTGCGAAGTACTCTCCATTTAAACTGATACATCGATTAAAACGTTTTTCCCACTGCGCGGAACACCTTTGTTACTCGTTGTTTCCCATGCCTTGGAGAACCACCTTCGATTCCATTTTTACCTCCGTAATGTGATAAAAACATACCTCTTTCATCACCAGTTTCATCCGGGGGGGAGAAAAGGAAATCACAAAGTGCGAGATTTAGTGGGTAGGGTGGGTGAGAAAGTAGTGTCATGCACATTTTTTACCGAATGCTCAAGTCGTGGCAAGCAGCAACACGTGCCGCATTTTGATCGGGAGTCAGCAAACGGGGGATGAATTTCGCCGCGATTCGTCTCCAGGGTTCCCACTCTAACTACATCATAAAATTCACGGTTTTTTCCAGATTTTCACGGTCTAAATGTCATCAAATTCACGGTTTGTAGATCAGGCACTTTAGGCAGAAATATTGATCACGCAGCAATCATCGGCCGCACATTATCTAAAAATGTAACAAACGCAAAAGATGCCTTGAATGCAAACGCAGCAATGGAAGTGCTATCTCTTATAACGTCACCAATAGCTAGCGAAATTCAGGTCCGGCTAAAGGACGTGGGTGGGAAAATGGAGAGATCATGGTGGCAGGGAAGCGAAGAAGTGCCTGATTTTTTGCCAGGGTTAATGTCTTCCAATCGCAGGCTTAAGGTCAATGTGCTGTCATGGCACACGGACCAATTAATAATTGCGCTTCGAGTACACGTTGTTGTTCAACACATTCATTCCACGCTGCTGACACTCATGAGCACGGGAATAAGTGTTTGTTTTCTTTGGGTTCCGGGACATGCGGGGATACGTGGAAACGAAAAAGCAGATTTGTTGGCCAAGGAAGTTCTTACTAACGAAGAGATTACATCAACGCTAGTTCCGTACGAAGACCTAAGAGTGTCACTAAAAAATGTTGTACTTGAACAGTGGAGGGAGTCGTGGAGGATTTTGAATGACAATAAATTGCGAAGCATCAAACATACAACGTCAGCTTGGCCTTCCTCTACCAGGATCAATCGAAGGGAGGAAGTAGTTATCACTCGTTTGAGGATAGGGCACTACCCTCTGACTCATGCCTTTCTTTTTACCGAAGAGAAGTAAGCTCCTCAATGTGATGAGTGTAGGTGCCCTTTAAGTATCCGACATATATTGACAGAGTGCGACGAATACCGTGACGCGCGGACACGGTTCAATCTAGATGGGGACCTAGAATCTTTTCTAGGAGACCACCCCACCAATTTAAGTAGTACAATTTTGTTTCTCAAGGAAATAGGTCTTTTTAATAAAATTTAAAAGTTCCCCTCTATTTTATGTAAACAAATTGCGTTGTAAAGATCCATTTATAATGCGTCTTGAATCAAACGATTGAGTAGTGGTGCAAAATGACCCTGCCGTCGACGCACCCTTTCGCTCAATTCTACTACTTCGAGTACACGTGTGCAGAAAAATGCATGGACAGTATCTACACGTGACTCGGCCTTGAAACATGGTCTGTCGTAAATATCTGTCTATCGTAGTTCTACAAACAAGTTTGAGAGATTTCTAAGGTTTTATGACGAAATTCACGGCTATTTCCAGGTTTTTTCACTGTAGACGAAATTCACGGCTTATTCACGGTTTTAAGGTTTTCACGATTGAGTGGTAACCAGGATCTCACTTGCTAATATACAGCTTAAATTCACTGCAATGAACTCAAAGAAAGACCAGATTGTTCAGCGAGTTAGTAAATGGTACGCCTCTTATCTTCGTGCACAAGGGCACGATTTTTTCCATATTTTCATCAATTCTGGACCTGAACTACTGAGGATCTGCTGAGTAGGCCAT
The DNA here is from genome assembly GCF_921293095.1 of Ischnura elegans. Lineage (NCBI taxonomy): Eukaryota > Metazoa > Arthropoda > Insecta > Odonata > Coenagrionidae > Ischnura > Ischnura elegans. The sequence goes on from NC_060251.1 coordinate 62,744,761, forward strand.
TTGCCCAGGGTTACTTATCCTCTTGGCACTGCAGTTTTTATTTATTTTAAGTTTTTAATTATTCCCATACAAACGTAAACAGCACATATTGGCCTTATACAAAGGTGCTTATTCAACAAGTAATCATTTTCATGTACACAAACAACCATGCCGTTAATAGGGGCAATCTGCTCAAGCGAGACTCGAACCCGCGACCTCTCGTTAGGCAGGCGAGGACTCTACCCCGCCACAGCGAGGTCAGCGATCATAGGCGGATTTCAGGGGGGCACGTGCCCCCCTGGTCTCTTAAAAAATAGACGAGATTTTCAATACCAATATTAATATATTCTATATTTTAATATACAATTTATTAATATTTACATATTTATTAATTTATATTAAAATTATGAATACGTTTCGTAGAATAATTGTTGCATGTAGTTTTTAATCCCAAATATAAGAAGACCGTTTGCCTGTCAGACCCCTTGCCCCTCTTCTCCCCCAGAAAAATATCCTGGATCCGTCCTTGTCAGCGATCGATATAGTTTTCGATATATTTAAAAGTTCATCATTTATGCCAATAAAGAATGAAATAAACATTCAGCACCATGCAAACGAAATATATAGTTGACTGATTGAAATATATTCGAGATGAGCCACAGATACAGTAAACCAAAGCTCGGACAGCCAGTGGACCACACGGTCCATTGGCAGAATGTCAAGGAGCGATTGAATCATTGAAGAAAAAAAAGGATCATCGTCACGCTAAGAGGTACCAATTGCTCACTTCCTGCTTGGCTAGGTAGTAATCAGATAATTTCCCCAAGCGAATTAACCCCGGGACTTTATTCAAGAGTTTACTCAAATATATAGGTATCTCCATCGAATCCGGAACTTTACAATCGTGTGATTTCCGTGTCATTTCCATTGTTTATCGCTAGAACATATGGAGCAGTTCAAGTGTTAGGGTAGCATATGAGAGGAATAGGAAACAAATAAGACTAAGCAAAGGATGTTTTTTTTAATGAGATGGACCCGATAATAATAATATAAAATAACATTTTTCTTCCATACACATGCACAATGTGTAACCAAATGCATTGCATATACATTATATTATTTCCATATTTGGAAGTACGGTAGCCTGTATGGAAATAAGCCAGTAATTAGGCTAACTTAAAAAATTCTTAAATAAGGAAACGAAAACATAAAACCAAAAATACTAATTACCTGCAGAAAAAAAACATTGAACGAATTTTGTGGGTTTCAAATTTCAAAACTGTCATGACTGTAAAATCAGTAATAACAATTTTAATAATAAAAATTACATCACTGCTTTCAGCGCCGCCACCAGTGATTTGAGTCTCGAATAACTTTTCAATAAAATCAAAAGTTATTATCCATTTTTATCAACCTTGAGCATTTACCCAAACATATGTTCGTAGAGTAAGGGTGTGAAGTTAAAGCTAGTAAAGACTCGGACCTGAAGAGCTGCATTTTATCATTTCATAAGTTAAAATAATCACGTTTCCCGATCTGGTTATAATATCATAATTAATTTTAAATTAGTATGCGGGATCTCAGTTCTAGCGGAAATAGAATAATGAGAAAATCAGTGTGGTCTGTCGCCCGGAAACGCGGCCGACCTAGATTCTGTCTCGTTAAACCAGCCATGATGATTTTGCGATGCTCACGTCACTATACTGCGCACATAGGCGCGGCTACAAATACGTGCGTTTATGAATGTTCTGCGAAATTCGAAAATGATTGCGGATACTGCAGGGCTATTCAGTAACTCTTTACGCGGTCGCGAAGACGAAAGATTCCGTTTACGTGGTTACGCCGCGTAAACATTCGAAGACGCGTAATTTGCTATTCAGTAGGCTTCACGAAAACATTTTCGTGCCTTCCCCTCCGCGGTAGTGGGGAAGTCGAAGATACCCGAAGTTTTCCTGCAATACGTCACTGCGAGCCAATCAGAGAAAATCGGCATGCAATTGTCCTCGACAAACAAAAATAGAGCGAGATTCAGCTGGTAAGTGCAATGCTATTATGAATTATAACGTTGATTAATGAAAAGTATGTTGTACACTTTTAAATACAAGTGAGAGCTCAACGTGTATATTAATGTTGAAGGTGAGTGCGTAGGAAATATGTATGCGATTAGCCACCTAAGATTACAGTGAGTAATTGGGATAAAAACTTGTTAATGAGAGGAATTTGGCGTTATTATGCATTTGCTTATCCTAGATTTGGTTATGCGTTTGCTTTGATGGACCCATTTTAATGATAATACAAGTATTTGAATTGAAGTAGTCAGTTTCTTCATATCGTTTATCGCAGAATTGGCCGGATAATTAGTTATAGGCAATGAAAATAGTAATGTAAACAGTCCTCATGAGTGTGGTAAAATGTTTTGAAAATTATTATCAACCGCAAGCGATGTCCTAAGAATAGTTTGCTTAATTATTGGAAGACTGTAGATAAGAAAGGATAACTTCACGGGTTAAGAGCTGGTAATAGGGTGCTAAGAAGACGGAAAATAAGGCGAAGAACTAAACCCCTCAAAATAGATAAAAATAAGAATCTATTTACAACGGACTGCCTATCATTAATTCGCAACCCTGACTTCAATGTTCACAATTTGTATCCTGGCATTAACATTTAAGAGTTATGGTACTGACGAAATGCACCTCAACATTTGTCGCTTACATATATAAGTACACCTAACTTTTTATAATAGAAGTGACATTAAGTTCATATTTTTATTGAATAAATTCAAATCTTCTTCATTTTGTAGTAGTTTCAATTTAAGAGATACCTTGGGAATTTTTAAATTATGTACAAAGTCAAGTGAAGGAGTTTCTACCTCATAATTTTTTATTCTTAAAAATCAATCAGGCTATAATATTATATAGGTAGCAAATTTGCAGAATCTAAAGTCATCAGCACACCTAAAAATATCATTTTCTTACTACCGTTCCTAAGAAAAAGGAAGCACAGCCTGAATGGGTAGCAATTGACATAAACTGAGCTATAGTGATGACTGTTCTACTTTTATCCTGAAGTACCTCACAATCAAGAAGGTTAAGAGACCCAAGCAGTGATAATTGTTAAGGGAAATTTCTACCTAGTGAAAGAAATTATATGTCTAATGCAAGTAACAGAAAAATGCATGAAAAAATAATGGATGAAACATAACCCATTCATAATATTTCTTTTCTCATTTTAAACCATTCTGATGAGGTTGGTGGCAACTACAGGGTATCCCTTCTACGAGGGATCCCATGTTTAATTTTAAGGTGGAAAACCGTAGTTTGACCACCAACAAAAGCAATGATAGTGTATCAATTGGTAATTTACCAATGCATTAGGTAACCTGTTAATAATCGCTTGTCTAATAGTTCTGGCCTTGTTTAATAAGACTCTTCCAGAATTAGGGACTCTGCAAGAGCTGGGATCTCCATAATAATAAGCCTCGTTCGGGAAGGGAAAACCAGCCCCTACACACATATTATGAAGTAAAACATAAGAATTAACTATCAATCCTGATTTTATTGGTGTACACTCCAGCACTCAATGTCTCAGCAATCATCTGAACCCAGAGTTAAGAACCCCCATGCACCTCTCAATAGACTTCATAATTTGCTTATGGGCTTCAGTTTAATAAGTTTCAGGGGTACTTGGCCTGCCACATAGTATTCCAGTCTGGGGCCAGTGGTGGTGTGGGTTACCTAAGCCACCTATCATTCATTACACTGTTTTTAATATATTCGGTGCTCAAGGATACAGATATGATATAAAAATTATTCTTTCTTTTCGATGCAAGGAGTTTACTTTTAAAAAATCAAGGTCATTACTACCAATATATTATTAATATCATATAATGTATGCTAAATTATGTACCAGATGATTATTTTTCCAAATTTATACCAACAACGAACACTGATATCCACTCTCCCAAGTACATTTCATTTCCCTATGCATGGCTGATTGATTCCATATATGTATCGACATAACTGATAATCTGGAAAAATTGATGCTTGCAAATTACTGTTAAATAAAATAGGAATGACTTAGAAATGATACTCTCTTACTTTATTTCCTTTGAGCTTACCTGTAATTATTTAGTAACTATAAAGAATAACGAAATGCAACCGTTGTTCTGGAGGTGGTATCAGTTACCATCACGTTTCAGATTGTTTAAGAGCTTGTTTCACTAGCATGTCATTAATATGCTTCTCAGTGGGTTTTCATAGCATATGGAATGAGAATAGTTACAAGAGACTTAAGCTGTGGATGTAGAATGGGTTTCATGAAATAGCGAATATGAATCATTAATTTACAGGGGGTGGGGAGCTGTAATTTGGTAAAAGTTTGTAATATGAATAGAAGAGTGGCATTATCACCAAATTCTTTTCAATGCTACGTTTCTGATCCCATACTAATGGAAATGGCCTAGGTAAAGTTGATGAACATCCAGAGCAACATCTCCATTAATCAGTTACTTACATCATGCCATATTATAATGCAGGAAATTTAACGAAAGGAACTGGATCCTTTATTGTGAATGCATAAATACCTATTAACTGTGTTAGGCCTATTTGTAGGAATACCTTGACTATCACCAATTAATTTGAGAAGGACTTGCATGTAAGGTAATGATGATTTAGAAACACTCAAGAGAATAATTTTCAGAGTCAAGGTCTAATCCATGATAAATTATTAAAATAAATTACAATGTTGGTTTGATTATTCTCCAACAGTATAAATTTGTTGGAAAATGTTATGTAAACAGTAATGGGCTCATCACAATTTATTCCAAAAATTCATGGGCATGTACATCAGCTGCAACTCATGCTTAATTTTATATTACTCTACTCTGCTCATTTTCTATTGATGGGAATTATATATCTTTGGTCAATATGGGAGGAGAATTCTATGCTTCTGTAACCTCCTCAACTTCTCTGCAGACAGAGGGATGGCCAAGTCCCAAATTATTGTCACTACCAGTTGCTGCCATGCCCATAAAATTGCAGTGCACAATATATCTAGATTTAGGTAGGTATTCCATGCACAATTTTCACTAACTCATATAGGGATAGTGTTTAATGTGGTTTAGTAATATACCTTCAAATGCATTCGTACTACGAGAGCTCTTTGAGCTGGAATCATGTGGGGACAAAATATTTATTAGCTTCCAAACTAAATCTTTATCCAATATTTTCCCTGAAATACTTGTTATGTTAATACAAAAGGGTCATATACATTCATTAGTTCCCTCACACAAGACTGTCTCTTTCATCTCTCTCCTCCTCCTAAGTATTTCTAGGGCTCTCACACCATTAATTTTCAATCAGATTCTATCGTTACATAAATTAACGTTACACATTCAAATGAAAATAGGTTAGCCTCACCTCACCTAATGAGAACATTAAAATTGTAATCACAGAAACAATAAATGGTCTCAAAATGTTACATTGAACAATATATATCTATAGCACATTAAGAAGTAATTGGCTGTCTTATTTCATAGATTTACAATGAGTCATTTCACATAAAAGCATAAATCCCTTAGCTAGAGTTCTGAGTGGTTAGAATGTGGGAGTCAATTCCTTTATACAATCATGATACTGCAGCAGGCACAAACAGGTATCTGGCTCTCAGACAATATCCTCTCACCACTATCCACAATCAATATAAATAAGATGATTGACTTGCCTCAATTCTTTAATAGGGACCATCACACTAATGGCCATTGAATAAATACTCTCGCTCTCTCTTCCATAATATTCATAATCATGCCATGGACTCATAGGCTTAATCGAAAGGAAACATCCTGTATGATAGATATCACAAAAACGACACTTGTCCCCAATGTATATACTAACCATTTTGGACAAAACAAATCTCTTATGCCAAGAAATACTTACAGTCATCTGTTGTTGCAAGACAGATGACACTGAAAACAGTAGTATACTCAATAATGACTACTTGGTAAAATAATTTAAGTTGTTCCCACTATGCTATGTACATAAATAACATGCCTACAAACGTCTATCTGTCATAAAAGCATCTACCTATCCACAGTTTAGACATGGTAACCTCCAGCCACAGCAGCTGCACATTTCATTTGCGAAAAGGACCTAATATAAACACACAAAATCGATTCACTTATCAGTTATATCCTTTCAGTGTTAATATCTTGTATTTGATTAGTTGAAATAATAGCCATCACAACGTAGAGAAAAAAATATACATCCACCATACGGCAATAATTGTGAATATTTATACATCGCCAGCCTGAGTAAAAATATTGATCAGCAGAGGAGCTGTCTTTCTGCTAGTTATGTCCCTCCAACTTGATCATCCAAAAATATCTTATACAACTGTATATACAGACTGTAGAGCGCAGTATTCATTCATGTTATTTTAGCATTGATGCTGAACATGAGCCCTTTCAAACCAGAAGAAACAAAATAATCTTATGATCATACTACGAGTTGTTTACCTTCTTAGTGGTTATTAAAAGTAGCATTTGTACTTTATCCTAAGTTCTAGAATCCCGCTACATACTCCTTTTGCATATACACTAGTATTCATAGAGTAAAACTGCATTCCGAAGTGGGAAAGCACTGACTAACGCCACAAAGATGACTAGCAGCAGCAAATTCATGAATGGAACACATACGTTTCCTTAACCAGCAAATATCTTCCTAACTTTGTAACCGTCCCGGGGAAAAGTAGAACAAATCATTTGAAATATCTACCCTCATACATAATCTACACTCATAGTGAAACAGACGACGGGAAAATGTCTTGTAAACACGGCTTAAAAACAAGATGCGACGACACATACGACGTACGACGTATTACTTAATACTTATAATAATTATTACGTAATACGACGTATTCACTTTGATAAACGGTTGAAAATAAATATAGTACTATTGAGATATGCAATTAAGCGGGCGATAACGATAAATATAAAACATTTCCTCAATGACAGATAACAACACCTTCAACTCCAATAGGTATGTATTCCGAAAAGAGAATATGAGAAGCATATACAAGACAAGAATAATTTAAAATACATGAAATTAACAGTTAAATATGCAAAAATATTACTTGCACGAAATGAAATTACGTCCACAACTACAATGAACACCGCTGTTTACATGGCAAAGCAAATACATGACATATATTAACATCATGTGGCCCCGTCGTATACCGCGGTCTGCTGTTTACGCGGCGGAAACAGAGTTTTCGTTGACAACTCTCGTCGCGTAAACTGAGGCACGAAACTTACGCGGCGGAATGTTCGAAATGGCTTACAGAATAGCAACAATGTGATTTTCGCGAACCCGTCACGAAATCTTTCGTCTTCGCGACCGCGTAAACAGTTACTGAATAGCCCTGCTGGTTCCTGGAAGACGCTAATGATCATGTGCGGAAAGCAAAGCCAGAGGTACCTACTAGTAACATCTTCCGGAGAATATACAACAAGAAATATTGTCTAGAATTAGGTAACTTTTTCACTTAAGCCCTTTCATGCATCCCTTTAGGGGGACAGCTCCAGCGATCACTCCGATGACGGCCGCAAAAAAGACCGTTTCTCGCGACCATTTTCCGCGATGGCTTCTGAGATGGCAATCCCATCCCTTTTTCCATCATTCGGCACGTCCCTTTTTCCGTCGCTGAAACTATCGTTGGCACCGTCCATCAGCCAGAACGCAAGGCCGCCAACAGCGATTGTAACGCCACGCTTGGCATTTAATACAATGACAGAACTATAAATACGGAAAGTGACGGAATAAGCGATGGAAAAAGGGACGGTGGGAATGACCGTGTGATTCAGAAAATGATGGGTCGAGCGATCATTTTTTTGGTCCCTGAAAACCTACCGCTGGAGATATCATTCAAAGGGATGGAAAAAAATTATCGTGCGATTCAGGCTTTAGACTCTTGAGCCCACCAACCATGAATATTACAAAACAGGAACCTTAAATCGGCCACATAACATGTTGTCGACCACCGCGCATTTAAATGGGTTTACAAAAGTCGCCACTCGCGTCGCTGACGGACAAATTGATCCGAGTTTCAGGGGGAAATGAGGTATTGATATATTAGGGGTTATTGATGTATGAGATATTAGGGGTATTGACTGAAATTTATATACATGATGACGTTATCAATCAAACTCGTTACTTTCACTTGCTATTCTTCGCAATTACAAACATTATACTGCAAAATACAGGAAATAAGTGGATCGCATTGAACCTATCACCGCGCGCTACGGACATTTTTGAAAACCGACTAAAATGCGACCGAAGTGGCAGCAGAAATCAACCTTCTGTGGGATGGAATTGGGCCTCTTCTATGTACGCCTCTTGCCACCAACAATCCAATTTTGAGTGAAGCTATCAAATCGGCACAGCTCATCTTCGAAAATTTATTTTATCAACAAATGACGGACGGAAAACGACGTTTCTCCACCGTGGATGGAAACTTTTGGTATCGTTGTAGCGGTAGCAAAGGTGGCGTTACTGGAAATGGCATATGATGGGATTCATTTATTTAATGCAGTCCAAAAACTACACAAGGCCAATTAAAAAGCACTTGCAATAACAAAGAAAAGAATTCCCAAATAGTAAGCAAAACGTGAACAAAAACGAAAAAAATAAATTCAACAGTATTATCAAATAACAAACAAATAATATAAGTATTCTCAATGTGCGTGGAGAGAGGAGTAGAGGGAAAATTAAGATGGAGATGGCACAAGATAAATGAGGGATGAAATAAAGGATCAAAATTTGAAAGAAATAATGGATAGTTATGCAAGAATGATGTGAACATTTTAGTTATAGTCCGATCTGGAGTGTTGCGCTCTAGAGTGCGGAAACTTGAAAAATGCGGAAAGAGGAAGAGAAAAGACAGGACGCGTTCGAGACGTGACCTCCTTGAGGAATGTAGAAATGAAATGAACAGAGAGGAAGAGTAATAAAGAAGTACTAGACATGGTGGGCGAGGAGAGGAAACTTAAGGCAGCACAATCGGGGAGGGGATTTAAAGAATCGTGTTGGAAAAAAATGGTAGGTTAGCGGACATCCCTTTATAGGGATAGCTCCAGCGATCACTCCAATGACGGCCGAAAAATGACCGTTTCTCGCGACCATTTTCCGCGATGGCTTCTGAGATGGCAATCCCATCCCTTTTTCCATCATTCGGCACGTCCCTTTTTCCGTCGCTGAAACTATCGTTGGCACCGTCCATCAGCCAGAACGCAAGGCCGCCAACAGCGATTGTAACGCCACGCTTGGCATTTAATACAATGACAGAATTATAAATACGGAAAGTGACGGAATAAGCGATGGAAAAAGGGATGGTTGGAATGATCGTGTGATTCAGAAAATGATGGGTCGAGGGATCACTCTTTTGGTCGCTGAAAACCTACCGCTGGAGATATCATTCTAAGGGGCGGAAAACATTATCGTGTGATTCATATAAAATTATATATTTATATATGTATTTATATATTCTGGGGTTGGAAGGCATTATGATTCACAGATAGAATAAGGGAATAGGTCTAACAGTGATTTGAAAAGGGATGCCCACTTTGTGAGGGGAGACAGACTGGGTGATTCGAAAATTGTTACATATATACCTACATCAAACGCTCGACTATCTTTGGTAATAATACAGACAGAAGCATTACGTGAGTTCATATGAAAGCATTTATTTACCCCTGCCAAACACCTCTGTAGGAGGCTTGCAGGGTAATACGTAGATGTAAAAGTGCTGAATGGTTAGTGTATTAAAGAGTTCCTACCAATTACGCTGAAATTAGCTGCCGTGCTACCACGGGAGTCTCAAAACCCAAAATTCATGAGGGGAGTCAAGATATTGTCTCGCGGGAGTAGACTTTCTGAGGGCATGGGGTCACGTTACCTGGAATATTTCCATTACACTCTTAGCCGTTTGTACATCATCATCATCTTGTGGTGTTCTGCCCGTCGTCAGGTCCCCAGGTGGCGTTCATTTTCGCGTTCGTACATTTAGACATTGACCCATACGTGTTAATGTACCGTGTAAACAGGCCTTAAGAGTATTAATATATATGTTTCAGTTAATGGTTCCAATGCTGTAGTACATGTACCAGCGAAATTCAGATCGCTCTATCATCAGCGACTTGAGCGGCACTTTGGTAAACCCATCAAATAGCGCTTTACCTGGCAGCACATCCATTGACCGAATAAGACGATCCTTTATCGTAATATTCGTGTTCTCATCCTTCCTTTGTGGAGGAAACCATCCATAGCGTCTCCATTTTAGTCAACCCCTTTGACTTTTACCGCAGAACGTACATTAGACACGAGCGTGGGAAAGGCTACGTAGGTAAGATAGGAAGAGCTTCTCAATTCGATTCGGATGACACGCTGTCTCTCGACCAAGGAATGCTGCTTGTGAGACACACGGACTTTACCGATGTTAAGACTTTTCGAGCCGCGGAGGAGGCCGTCTGAAGGTCGTCGACGAATACCAACCTCCTCCGCCCCACGGCTGGTGGTGCTGCTTCGCGATGCAATGGCCATTTGGGGGAGGAGTACAAAGATGGCCGCGCACGCTTTCGGAATATGGAGAAGAAGGGTCCCAGGTGCGGAGAGACTCGCTAAAAACCTCTACCCTCGGATGCGTTCGAAAAAATTCCTCGATTCCTAAATAGGCAAGGAAAAAATGGAAGGCGCCCCACCAAACAAGGGTCGGAAACATATGTTGCAGTTCAGTGGTCAGAGGGCGCTACCGCTCTCGAGAGAAGGTTCCCTTGTGAAGCAGCAGGAGGTACTAGGGAAAAATGACAAAGGGGCTAATTCTATCGACCTGCTGAAGGGTATTTTAGAGAGAGGAAATAGGAAAATAAACAGAAACCACGGGATTATTGGCGATTTCCCTTTGTGAAACTCTGGGTCATTCTTAATTTTAAAAATTATGGAGTTCTGTATTTCAAAAACCAAAACAAAGACTATGGCATTTTTAGGAAGCAACCCGATACGAACAAAAATTGTTATTGAGGATCAAGTCCTGGAGCAAGTGTCGCACTTCCAGTACTTAGGATGCGATATAACATATGACGAGGAAAAAGATATTATAAATAAGGTTAACACTTTTCAGAGAATATGTGGCACTATTAGAAGAACTCTAAAGAACAAAACAAGAAAAGAAACACAAATAAAATTTTACAAAGTGATGGCAGTCCCTACTGTACTCTACGGATCAGAATGTTGGGTACCAAAAAAGAAGGAATTAAGGCAGATAGAATCGTCTGAAATGAAATTTTTAAGATCAGTAAAAGGCTGCACAATATTGGATAAAATAAGAAACACTCAAATAAGAGATGAACTGGGTGTCCAAGCAGTCACTGGCAAACTTAAAGACTACAAACATAGGTGGAAGGAACATTTACTTCGAATGCCAAATGAAAGAATTCCAAAACAAGCAATGGAATATCAACCATTTGGCAAGAGAAGTATAGGAAGACCAAGGAAAAGATGGTAATGTGGAGCCGGAACAGGCTTAGTAGCCTAATCCTGGAAGGAAGAAGAAGAAGATGGAGTTCTGTAAGTTTATGTTCAACAGAAGTCATTATTAATTTACGGAAAGGTTTGGGACACACGATTATGGACTTAAACAAATACTAGGCAGAATTTCGATAAGGCCTGGTTACACGATACATTATCCCGTTCGAGTTAATGTGTAAATGTATGAACGCGTGAATGGACACGAAAATGCACCGTGTAACCAACCAACTTGTGCGAAAGCATGAACAGAAAATAGAATCTGTTCTAATTTGGCAGATGCATTCTTACGTGCTCCGTTCCGATCCACCACAATCATTCATGCATTCGCACAATTTACTCGTACGTGTTATGGTACCGTGTAACCAGACCTTATAGAGCATTTCCTTTTTCCAGCCTTTATATCAACTCACCAACCTGTCTGTTTGTTTGTCTGGTACAAATCTTGTAACTCAAATTTGACTCACTTCCTGTGAAGCAAAAACGCTGAAATTTTGCACACTTCTTCATTTCCGATGACAATACATGAAAATATAACTTTTTCTCTCCAACCCCCCTTTAACCACCCCCCAGTCAACCTATAGCCCCCCAAAACTTTTAGTCACTATAGTCACTTTTGGTTTTTCGGGGTCCCTGAGTTTTTTTGCTTTGTGTCATATATAAACGTTGCTCATCCCCTGTAATCTAAATATAAAGGCTGGTTTAAAAAAAAAATTTTTTTATAAGAGCTTATTCTATGTGAACGGCTGATGTCCTAACACCCTTAACCACACGCCTAATGAGGTGGCTTGCGGGGTGGTAAGTAGATGTAATTTTAAAAATTATGGAGTCCGGAAACTTTAAATTCAATAGAACGAATCTTTCTCTCTAATCTACTTGTTCAACCCAAATGTTGTTCTGTATATTGTTTTGTATGCTGTTCAGTATATGGGTTTGTTAGGATCAAACTCAGATACCCCGCAGCATTCCGTCATTTTCAAATATATTCTATTTCGTAATTTCCCACTCATGCAATCAGCATTATTCTCACCCATCCGTCGTATCCTAGAAACTAGTGAGAGGCATTTATTGGCGTATTGAAGGTCTTCGAAGATGCAAAAAGGCACGACCTACCAGTCTCAGAAACCTTGGGGTGGATTACTATGGTGAGAGCTCAATAAAGACACGCGGAAACGCAATAATTAAACGCTTATCGCATCATTATTTCTCCCACTAGTAGCCACAAGACCTTGCAGCAACAATTACGGCGCCGTGCACGGTCCTGAATACAGACTTTCCGTATTTCCCGCGGCTCCACGAGATTCTCAGAATCCGGAACATATTAAAATTTCAAGAGCATTATGTACCGTATAAAAAGCTTGATGAAAATTTTAAATTTTTAAAGTTCAGAAAATAGAAGACATGTTAAAGATTTAATGTGATTATTTTACATATTGATGAATGCCAGTTTTGTTTGAGAGCATACATTTTTATGCTTCAAATGCTCAATTGAGACCCAAGTCTTTGCTTTATTTGAACTATGTAAAACATGATTTTGCCAAAAATTCGCCATTACATAGGATGTGTGAGAAAGATAATATTGTAGTGAACTTGATCTGTTTCAAGAAAGAAACATTTTGTACATCTTCGATGTTAATGACTAAATCCGATGTAATTGAAACAATATAATGACTGGAAACGTTAATCCACGTGTATGTTTATATACTTTCTGTGAATTAAGTTTTCCCTATAATAATGCAGGTGGGAAAAACTTTAAAACCTATAAATGAAAATAAATAAACATTCCGCTACGCATTGTGTTTCACTAACGGTTATTTATTACCGAACCTGATGGAAAAAGAAAATTACCCGAGGTTTCTAATTTTTATCCGTTGCCTAATTTCATTTGATAGAGGATAAAAAATCGAGGCTATTACAAAACGAACCGTTATTAAATATTCGCAGTAAACTTAACCGGAATTGCCATCAAACTCGGAGCGAAATATTGGTAACTTCCACAGCAAGAAAGTCGAATAGGTACCACATTATTTGCACATCTTGTTTGATGGGAATGAATCTTCAAGGTTCTGATAGGTTCAATGAGTGCCGTTCGTAAGAGCTATATTCGATTAATTAGGGATACGGGCCCACAGCTTTAAGTTAATACATATATAGAAGTCGAGTTACTCGATAAAAGGGGATTTTTTGGGGCTCTTTACAGGAAATATTTTAAAAATTAGGGCCTCAGTCACATCCTCTCTTATTTACAAGTTTCCTCTCCCCATAAAATCAGAAGAACCAAGCGTGGCCGAATAAAAATTTTTCCTTATTGAAAGAAACATGCTATTTTTCACTATTTTCCACGACTTTTACTCCCGACCTAGTTTTCGATGTAACTACATCATATTCACGGTACAAAATAGTTCTATTCGAACTATTTTATAATTTGGAAATGATGTACGAAGTAACAAAGAAACCTAGCTCGGGAGTAAAAGTTTACAATCGTGGAAAATTGCTTGTGCTTCTTTCATTATTTCCTCGCCCACCATGTCCAGCACTTCGTCGTTCCTCTCCGTTTACTTCACCTACTCCCATCTCTTACGCAAACTCATATCGACACTCTCCAGTCTTCTCTCGTCCTATTTCCTCGGATCCTATGTTAAGGTACCGTAAAGCGATACACTCCAGGCTCCGGTAACCCATAATATTATTGATCGCGAAATTGCAAAGGTAAACATTTCCCAAGAATCTTAAACCAGGAACGCTTGCCAAGAGAACTGTAGCCAATCCAATCGATTCGCGCATCTCCTCCAAGGAACAAAACAACGATATAGCAAGAAGACTGTATGGAGGAGGCTCAATTCCATCCCATACTAGGCTGATTTCTGTTGTCGCTTCGGCCGCAATCGGGTTTCTATAATGTCCGCGGCGCGGTGATGAGTGCTAAGCGATCCACTTTTTTCCAATATTTTGCCGTGAAATGTTAGTAATTGTGAGGAATAGCATTGAAAAGTTATAAATTTTATAGATCACATCATTGTGTGTATAAATTTCGATTTACAACCATAATTATCAGTGGCGTAACTATGGGGGGATGAGGGGAATAGATCCCCCCCAAAGCCTCAGAGAAATAAAAATATATATAAAACTATTGTCTAGTTTTGACATTAATTATTTCATTTGCTTTAAGCTCAATTTTTAGTGCCAAAATGATGTAAAATGTATTTCCAGGCATGTCATTTTTCTTAAATTCTCTTTCTTGAGAAACTTTATACCTAGGCCGACGACTGAAATCGACAGTAATACAAATACTTAGGGCCTAAATTATTTAGTATGTTGCCAAGTAATGTGACAAACTCGGAAAAAATATGGGGATTTGCATCCGCTGTAAAAAAAAAATGGCTTATGAGGTATGTGGAAGTAGAGTTTCTACTAAGAAAGGTGGCATAAAAAGTTTACAATAAAAGGTGTATTGTATATTCTATGTATGTAATTATGCGTTTATATAAGAAAGATAGTTATCCTTGCCTAAATATTTGAAATATCATATTATAATAACGAATGCAATCGGTAAGATAACAAATAAACTGAATGCAAAGAAATAAATTTACTTCTCATGTGTGTTAGCACCAGACCTGTCCAAAAAGTGTAAGATGGTAGCCCCATAACTATACAATAAGGGGTACCTATCTATTCCATAATTATTTAAGTGTTTTCTAATGCAATATTTGAATGTAAATGGAATAAAGTTATATTATTATTATTATTATTAAATTTTACTAGATTTTACCTGAGGGGGGGTAGGGTTCGCCGCCCCAGGCCATCCTATCCCCCCGCAAGGCATTTTCCTAGTAACACCACTGATAATTATAACTTATTTCGCCGTGAAACTCGGATCAATTTATCCGTCAGCGACACGAGTGGCGACTTTTGTAAACCCATTCAAATGCGCGGTAGGTGACAACAAATTTAGAAGCCGTCTTGAGGATCCTCTTTTATAATATTCGTGGATACGAGTATGGAACTGATCTTCGTACGCTGCACTGCGTTCACGCCGCCACGGTTACTTCCGCATGGTGATGACACAAACACTTTTTTATCGCGGGTAACGTCAAACGGGATATTATCCACGTTCCGGGCGCTTTTCTCACGCGAGCTCATTAAAACGATAAAAACATATTTGGCTGCAATTACAGCCGCGTCGATTCCTCATGTCATTTCAACGACTGTAAGGATAATTTTACGGTAATTCACAGGAAACATTAGTAGTAATTGCACAAAGATTACACTGATGACGAAAGGGATAAGGAAAATAATAGACCGATGACATAAAGCAATCAAACATACGACCGTCAGCTGAACTTTTTAGGCTTGCATTAGCGGCCACCGATTTTGTGCATTAACACGAGGTAAATTATATAATACCACAATTTATAAAAGAAATTTCCAGGTCCAGGTGATATCGTACCGTGACGAAACCGGTAATGTGAAATCGACAAAGTAATTTTATTTAATATTAAGCAATTTCACCAAGTTACACCTGAAACTATAGATTAGTATATAATACCACGTTAGATTCATGCTGATCAAATGCAATAAAATACGGAAAATATGCCAAAATTGCATGGAAAGAAAATTTCGTATCAATAACAGCGGTGCACTCAGGAGATAATTCGGTTTGAATTAAAATAATTGCTCCTTGCGTCAGAATATGGTTTATATACGACTTTGTTTTTTCCTCAAATTTTTAAAAACCAATTTAAAGCTAACCCTTCACAAATTACGAAAGGCTACGTTCAACCAAAGATTTTTCTCTTAGCTCCAACGCCAATAAAACGAATACAATCTAATCAGTAAAAACGCATCGCAAGCCGTAAAATTGGAACGATGGAGCCTTCAAAAAAAACTAAGTACGTTTATTTGGCCTTACTTTACGTCAATGTATATCTAATATGTAAAAATGTTACAGACCTGTGACATAATTGCAATACATTCAATTATTAATTAACAAATAAGTTTCATTAGACTTGATTGTTTATACAATATCAACTCCAGATCAGAAGAACTCAACCATAGTTCCTTTTTTCCCGCCGCCATAGACTAAAAACTATCGTTTTCATGCTCCAATTACTTTTCTCAGCAGCAAAATTTATATATAATTCGAAAAACATCGAATCTACCACACTTGCCAACTTATATTTTTAAATTCAGTGTTTCATCATAATTAAAGTTAGAGTGCAGCAACTCAATTAGAATAAAACTCGAAGATTCAAGCGAAATGGAGTGGAATTTTTCCATACTGAAATAAATACATACAATATTCCACGATTATAAAATTTATTACGACTTAGGTGTCAATGTTACTACATCATCTTCAAAGTACACATCTTGTATGAATGCAATACACCCGTGGCGTAACTAGGAATAAGCTCTGGGGGGTCTGGATGGCGACTCCCCCAGGCAACGGGGGTTCGGGGGACTCCTTGGTCACCGATCGGTATTAAATGACTCGTCTCTCCGTCATGATATGAATAAATGATCTTTAACTTTAAGCGCAGATACAGTTATTATACGTCGAAACTAGACAACAGTTTTAAATATATATTTTTATTTCTCTGAGGCCTTGGGGGGATCTATCCCTTTGATTATCCCCCACAAATTATGCTATAAGGTACACTATATGTAACTTGAAGATGATGAAGTAACATTAAAATTTAGGCCGTAATATTTTTACTACCGTGAAAAAATGCAAATATTTATCTTAGTTTCTGTTTCCCGCTGACATCTGTACCAAAGTGATTCTACCATAATATCCATGCTATATTTCAGCATTTGACTAAAATTTGAAAAAAATTATTTTAGAAGACCTAAATTAATTAAGCTCGTTACCTTAGATGATGTTATACTAATTTTTTCGTGTAGGTTTAGAGGGTCCACCTTTAAAAAAAATGATTAGGCTCGCGTCGACAACTAAGGTAGCCTAATCACCACTTATGATGTAGCATGGTAGGATGAGATTTAAAATTAATGAATGAAAAGTCTACCTCCCAAGGAGCTAATATAAGGAACAGAATATATCCGGATTGGATATAAAACTATACATTAATTCGAATAAAATAAAACTATCAAACGTAATTTGAACCAATAACCCAATTTCCATTTATCCCGCTGACACCGGTCTCAACGTGATCCTAGCATAGTATCTATACTATTTTTTAGCACTGAACTAAAATTCGAAAAAAAATGTAGGACCTAAATTAATTAAGCTCGTTACTTGAGGTGACGTTAAACTCAGTTTTTTTTCTTCATTTTGGTTTCGAGGGTTCTCAGTTAAAAAAAATGAATAGGCTCCCGCCGACAACTAAGGTAGCCTAATCACCCCTAGAAAAAAAAAAGAGAGAAAAAAATTCACGAGGAGGCGGTAAAGAAAAAGGATACCCTTAATCACCGCTTACACGCACTAATCACATTCCGACGGCGTCTTGAGTGGTTTTGGGTCCGGTGCGAGTTACGAAACGTAAACAATGTTCCCATGACAACTCGTCCGTGGGACGGCCCTCATGGCATCCCGAAAACTCCTCCTCCCCCTCCCCCATCCACCCGGCACACTCCTTTTTCTTGTTTCTCGGTCAAGAGGAGACCTTTTGCTCAACCGCCAACCCCCCTCCTCCAATACGTCTCACAAAACATACACTTCCCAACAGAGAGTCGAATTTCAGCCGCTGTCGTGTGCCGCCAAATGAGACCGACATGACGTTCACAAGTAGGTACTCTTCGGCAAAACCCACCCTTCTTCGACAGGGTAAACTAGCCGACTCCCTCTTAAATCGAGGGTTGGCCGTGCCCCGTGTACACATACCACAAACTTTCCTCGTGCGCTGTCTAGACCAGGGGTTGGCAACCTTAGTTCGGGCCGCAAATTTCTTCAACACATACAAAAACCTTTCCTCCTAGCAACGACATCAACCAAGAAACGGGGAGCACTTACTCTTAAATATTTTATTTGCGGAGTAGTTCTTAAAAATTTCTCATGCAATATATTTTCTCCGAGGACGCAACAACATTCACATATCCCATTCAAAGAACCATTAGCACATAAGGTTAGGCACAGGAACAATATTCTTGAACATATAACACAACCTTTCCTACTACGCTGTCTAGACCATGGATTGGCAGCCTTACCATACCTTCGGTCCGCATTTTTGCGATTGGCTTGGCTATGACGGCTCATCCGTAGGTACTCGTTGAAATAAAAGGTGGTAGCAATTTACCACAAGTATTTGACGCATCGCTAGCACCAGATGATGGCTCAGTGAGCCGAAACGCGTCTTACGCATTAAATACTTGTGGGAAAGTGCAACTACCCTCATTTCAATGTGCCGAACTACCACTATATCACGCCTGAATTGGTTGACCTCATCAGTGATCCGGATATTTTACTTATCTCGGAAGATAAGAACGTCCGTTTTCCGCACATTATCCCAAACATGACTTTCCTGATCGACAGCGTCCAAAATTAGCAAATTGCTGCGATGCCAACGGCGATAGGTCGTCTCTTGGTTAATAAGTAGGTATAGAACTACATACATCTCGTCTGCAATAAAACCAATATCGTGTGAAGAATTCCTAGGATCGCCATCGGGTCAGGAACTGCATTTCTGCCAACTTTTCGATGTCTGAGTCGGCCGTCGAAACGTCGGCAGTAATTGAGTTCCTGACCCGATGGCGATCCCGAAAACTCTTCATGCTGTATTCGCCGGGAAATCATCAAATCTTTCTTCAAAACCGATATTTTCCTGAACTAATATCGGGTCACGACTGTTTTTATCCCTATTAAACCCTCTAAAGTTGTTGGGGTTTCAATTCTCGCCTATGCATCTAATATTGCGCCGCCCCCTTGAGCTCTCTTATAAATACCCAGAGTTCGTAAGAACAGGATAACGCCGATACTATGCCTGGTGTCCCTTCACGCCCTTCCTGAATGTCAGAAATGAACTTAGCTGTCGGTCGCCATTTAAAATGCTAACCTACATGGATAAGGTGAGGGAAACGAAATGATGAGAAGCTGAACACGGCGGCTTAAGATAAAGAGATGGTTGGGATAGATAAAAGAGGAGACAGAGGGAAGGACCGCGTCTTTAAGATAACGAAGGGATATAGTGACATCCATGACAGCGGTAGGAGGCTAGAGAAACGCACAAGGTGGATGAAGAGAGTAGGGTTTGTATATGGGATGGGGAAAGACACCAACAGTCACTTAATTAAAGAAAGGCAGTAAATACGAGCGTAGAGATTTGGACGACTGATTCGTCTATCAGACAATTCTCAATTGAATTCCGATCAGAAATTGGTAAATTTGGGATTTGGAACACGTATGGAACTGAAATTCCTGATATGCAACTTGTGCGCATTACAGAAAACTGGTGTTATGTTCAATATATTTACCATACTGTTTACTAAACGTTTCCATGGAAACAACGTAAGATCCCAAATTCATAATTGTTATGTTGCATAAAATTCCCATACCTCCACTGCAAAAACGCTCGACAATCGCCCACCGATCAAATCCGCTCATCTAGCACTAAAAGGGCCACTAGATGAGCGGATTTGATTCGGTAGGCGATGGTTGAGCAGTGGACGTATCGATTCGATACGAATCTATCTCAATCGAATTACTATCTCTAAGAACACGTTCAATATGCGAAGATTTTATGAAATTTGAATCCTTCCTGGAGACTGTATTGAATAGTAACCACAAGGAACGCTTAAACATGCTTAAACCGTTACAGTGAGGAACATATTTAATTAGTAATATCAGAAATAAACATTTTTTAAATCTCCATATTGCAAATTGATCCAAAATAGTTACAGTAGGTACTTATTTACGAGAGTTTGATTGAAATTATGAAAACGGCCAAACTTGATATCTGATTTTTAAGTTAGTGAAGATATGAGATCTGTTATTAAACTAAGACATTGCAATATTTCCACTGAGTTATATTATTACACAACGCGTTTCCTCGTTACAAACGACATTATCAAGTGTGTAACGACGAAACTCGTTGTGTAATAATAAAACTCAGTGGAAATATTGCAATGTCTTATTTTAATAATATTAAGAACTTCCACTATATCGTGCCCAACATCATACAAGACATATGCGATCTGCGCAGCGAGGGAAAGTAAGGAATGGCGAAATATTGAGATGTGTCTGGCTTTATTACGCTCCGAGGTATATCAATACTCTCTTCGTACGAACCAAAAATGAATTTAGCACGTTAAATAAAAAACTTTGTAATTTCATATTTGATTTTCGTGGCAACCAGTTCCGTCACTGTGCGACATTGTCAGGTTCAAATACAGGATACATGGAGGGTTCCGGTATTTTCACCAGAGGAATTCTTTCATCGTCGTAACTGATTGTTATGAAAATAATAAGTGAAATTAACAAAGTTTTTTTTATTTAACATGAAGCAATTTCACGAAGTCACGTCTCAAAATATTATTTTTTTTTAAATTGAGCTTGGCGAGAAAGTCATTCATTTAAATATTAGGTGAGCATGAAGTTAGCAGCTCAAGTTATCTCACAGAAGTCCTGATATACCATTAAGGATGG
The DNA here is from genome assembly GCF_921293095.1 of Ischnura elegans. Lineage (NCBI taxonomy): Eukaryota > Metazoa > Arthropoda > Insecta > Odonata > Coenagrionidae > Ischnura > Ischnura elegans. The sequence goes on from NC_060251.1 coordinate 62,765,908, forward strand.
GTGTCTTCATGCCACCTTACCACACACTATTGCGGCATGTCATGATGTGCAACGTCGATTTATTGGTAATGGCAACTACACGTAATTTTATCTCTCGTAGACCACATTACTGCATTCGTAAGACCTTGGTACGATAAAATACACGAAGACGAGTTGAAATGCCCATAAGCAAGCGGATGAATCGGACATGGTCTCAAATTGCTTGCAGGAATAAATCGCCTTGGAGTTTGGCTAACAAGACATGACGTACGCTCACAGCCCCTTTTTTTCGCGCGCTGTTTCACTTCGGAACTTAAACAATTTAGCTGTATTATAATCGTGTACATAGTACCACATAAGAAGATTCACTATAATTAAGTGTTTAGATATTCAACATGGAGGAGCGTTGTATATAAAAACTCCCAGCGATTTAATATTGTTAAACAGTAAATATAGCGATATTAAAGCTGTTTACCACAAGAACTTCCTTCTCCCACATAATAATTACATAAAAATTTATAAATTTCTCGTGATAATCTACCCGCATGATATTTTTTTCGAAAACATTTTACTGATTTCTGTAAATTTTATTTTTTTTAATCCTTGTATATGCACACAGGTTCATACTTGTCCGTGTACACAAGAAATTTGCATTTTTTAGAATATGCACGTCATTTTAGCAAAACATTATTTGATGCTTATTGTGCCGTATTATCTCCCTTCAGTGCGTAGACAACAGAACACAGCGTTTCGGTGAAAAATCATCCCCTCCAAAACACCCTTGGTATTGCTCGCTGAGTTTTATGCAGATACAGAAGACATTTTCAGCCACGGCAGTTCTTTTGGCAATAAATTTCAGCGGAGGAAGGGACAAGCGAAAAAAACGGGTATCAATAGGCAGCATACTATAGCATAGTCGGTCGAAATACGATAGCTCGAGGGTTTAGAAGGACCAAATGGAACCAGTTCCTAAAATGGCGGGAAAAGTAACATCAATTGGGCAATCCAGTTAATTTGGACTCATCGACATCGATAAACCACGCCCCGATTAAGCAGTTCCCCTATTTATCCCAAGATTACCGCAGATAAGCATATATGGGAGTTTAAACGCCGGAATTATAATGCCCGGTTAACGCCAACCATAATATTATACAGCCTCCCACTTTAACTAGGGTTGGCTGAAGGTTCTGGTTCAACTTTTAGCTACCGCAAGGTAAAGTGGAAGGTTGTATCATCATATAGTTAGCGCTAACCAGACATAAAAAAAAAACGTCTCTAAACGTAACAAATAAACTATTTGAGACAAAAATGCAATTTTGAGCTGTTATCTATTGGTTAAATTATAAAAATGAATAAATACAAAAATTATAAACATTTTTCTAAAATTATGAGAGAAGATTAAAAATCATACTCATTTCTATCAGCTGCCACGCTTCCTTAATAACTTAATCAGCGGTTAAGGGACGATAAAAAGGGTAAGTGCTCATAATTGGTTCAATGTAGAGGGAAATAGTGAAGAATCGGTTTTCGGGTGTTTTAAAAGAATGCGTATATTCGCGTACGCATTGGACAAATACCGCCTGTACTTCCGCTTAAACGGCCATTTGCCCCTATACACAGCAGAATAATTAATCGAGGCATTACATCAGTGTTTTGGATATTTCTGCCAAATAAGCGTCTGTCTCCAATATCCGATGGTCCAAATAACAGGAATATATTTTAAGTTTTTTCATAAAACGTAATAACCCTGTTGGCTGTTTGCTGACGCGTCTGTACTTCACTAATATCGTGTTAAAAGAGTGCATATCTTTAAAACTAGGTGAACATTTTATCATCTACAGAGAGAATGAGGCGGGGTATTCGATGGAAATGGTATGACCTGGAAAGGGGGTGGGGGAATTATTATCTTTTCATGTTTTCGCAGATTGCTGCTATCAACACCTCGGCCTTTCGCAGCCATGTGCATATAATTCACGACCAACGGTTAGAAAAGTGTATCTATAAAACTAGGGGGATGAGGAAGCAGGGCCTCCCACGGATTTTTGCGGATGGTGCAAAAAAAAAGTTCCAGATGATGCAAAAGGATAAACTTAAGAATACGAAACAGATTTCTTGTGCCACAATTACATTGTGAAAAGTTCTAGGAATCTCGAAAACTAAGTAAGTCTTCCCAGCAAGAATTAAACTCTAGCTGGGGAAGAATGGTCCCGAATTTAGAGCTTTGGGTTACTGAACAACGCGTTCCGAGTTTAAACCCACGTTGAAGTCTTTGAAGACCCCAAAACAACAATCATTATAATGCACGGGAAAGGGACTACCCTTCCTACCCTGAATGTATGAAATTTAAACTCCTGCGGCTTAGTCAGGGTGAGCTCTACCCTAACTAATCTTAACCAACTAACGGGCTGAGTCACTTGGCGAGTGCTTTAAAGATGAAATCGCCTTTTTAGAATTATCGACATGGGAATATTAACAATAGAATAATTTGATTATAAAGATAAAGATGTCATCCTTAGCCATGCGTAAACTGATTTCTGTCTCAAGATCTTAGGGTGACTGTCTCAGAACTTTTGTCACACCGAGCGGCCTAGATGTCTTATTCTTTCGACAACAAATTTTCACGGATGGTAGAATATGTACAAAACGAAGCATAGTTACCACCACCGATGAATACTTAACACTGACCATTTAACAATGAATATTAAATAAAAGCATGGCACAACATTTAGTTCGATACAAAGATATAGAGGAAACGAAGCCACTTTTGTCACGTTTGAAATGTGGAAATATATCGGTAACAAAAGAATTAACTAATCTCCAAGAAGACCATGTTTTTTTAGTCGATATAGGTAAAAACGCGTGCATAAAGTGTTTTACAGAGAAAATGCGCTTCATTATCTAGGTGTTAAAATATCGATGTATTTTGGGTAGCTAAGGATTTTCAACGCGAGTTCACGTATTAATCCCAAGGGTAAACCAAGAATCTTCTTTTTACTACATTGAATACTCACGCTGAGAAAAATTGGTACGAAGACTAAGTATCAAAAAGCGAGGGAGATACTATTACCTTGTAGACGATTGAGACGGCCCGGAGAGAGATTCCCTCGCCCCTTAGTTAGTATCTAGTTACCACCTCCGATGATTAGCCGAGAACTCAAAAAAAAAAAAAAAATCAAAATAATACGCATGGCCGTAAGATTGGGAAACTTAATACTGGAAGATGGCAAAATAGTAGTAATTTAGTAGTTGGAGCATACTTTGAATAGACCTCTGGATACAGAAAAGTCGGAAATCATCCTTGACTTAACATTATTCGAAGAAGATTATGTAAAAGAAGGGTGCAATCAGAAAGAACAATAACTATTCAGCCGACTCCTTTGCTAAGCAATGAAATTTAATGAATGCCATACCTCCAATAAATACCATACACCGAACACATTAGATTATATTTTGTAAAATAAGCATTGTTGTAACAACACTAAAGATAAACCAGAGATATTGAGTAACTGAAGTAAATTTGTGTCAAATGTGAAGTAAATTGAACTATGAAAATATGTACGGAAGAAAAAATCCTTCTCTTAATCTTACCGTCGTTTAAAGTAGATTTGCGAAGAAATCTAATGTACAGACTGTTTTACAGTGCGAAATAGAACCGCTTAATTTTATGGGTATCAAGGCAATTCGATGTTTTTGGTTATCCCAGTCATTTCTAGGGGCCCCAGAGAAATTTATTGGGTTTTGACCGTGAGTTCATGAATTGATTTCACTGATCAGCCAAGTTCCTACGTACCTCCTTCCTACAAGTACTTCTCACGCAGGGAAAGATCGTAAGATAAACGGAGCAAGATCAAGCGGGCTGGTCGCTTTGGGATTGACACAGCCCAGGAAAAGACCGCCTTATGCATGAATCGAGTTACCACCAGCGATGAATAACTTTCAACTTAAAAAGTTTTTTTAAGAATACGCATTTTTGTAAGAAAATTTTAACAATTCGTTACAGATTGATTAGAAATTAATAGATATTGTTAAAATGAAGTTGTTTTGTGTCACGATTTAACTATGATGTGTAAACTTAAATGTCTCCGTACCCAGAGAAACCAAAAATCCTCAAAACTGCAATTACTTAAAGTGTATTTAGGAAAAAAAGAACGTGTATAGTGTGACTCACAAAGAAAAATAGAAAGCAATTACACCACCTAATTTTCTGTGCATTAAAGGAGAGATAACATTATTGCAATGAAAGCCCGTCGCAATATGTAATTCCGTCACGATCCAAGTAAGCTCGTTGACAATTTGTTACAAATAATAATGAACAATTTAATGTTTTGAAGTGCCTCGGGTATACGCAGCGGCCCATAAGAAACTGTTTGGGTTTTGATTACGACTCCACGGACTTTCCCACTGATCGGACAAGAACTTACTTACTCCTGCAATAAATTATCGCGCTGAGAAAGATCAGTAAAAAATAACGCAACGCAAATAACATCTAAGGACGACATAGTTTTTCGAGGACTGAAACGGCCAGGGAACTTCGCGTGTGTCGAGTTATTACCACCCTACGACGATGATGAAAACTTAAAAAATAGGTAGGTAGGTACTCGTTAAAATACGCATGGTTGTAAGAAATTAAAATTAATTCCCAGATATTGAGAGACAGAATTCATTTTGTGTCCGGATATAACCGTTAAAAGCTCTCGGTCAGTTACTAAGAAAACAAAAATCCTCCCAGACTTCAATATTTTAACGTACATTGCGGAAAAAAGATCGCGTAACAGAAAATAAAACATACAATAACACAAACTGATTTTCTGTGCGAAACATTATAACAATGAAAGCACGGTGCAGTAAAAATTCCGCCACTTCAAACACATATTATAAATAATTATATTTAATATTTTGTGGTCCTACAGTCATTCCTTGCGGCATTAACATTTTTGGGTTTGGATAATAATTTCACGCACTGCCCCACCAATCGGTCCAGTGCCCACGATAAATTTTCACGCAAGGAGAGATCGGTAAAAAATCCGGAGCATAAAAAAAAACTCTAACAAACATTTTTAGATTAAGAAAACGATTAGAAGCACTGTCCCACCGATCGCCCAAATACCTACTTATTTCAACTACGGATTGTCACGCAAAGAAAGATCGGTCGGAAATCCGGAGCATCAACTGGCGAGATAGTCTTCCGAGGATTGAGACGGCGCGGAACTGTGCGAGTTACCACCACCCGACGAATATCTAAAAACTTCCCCCCGCATTCCCGACAGCAGCAGCCGATGTCCCCAGGGCGAGCGAGCGAGCAAGAGCGCCTGAAAAGCGAGAGCGTCCCTCTCGGCCGCGTTGTAGTATTATGTTATATATATTTTTTTTGTGATGTGGCGCCTGACCCGGCGACGACGTCGGCGGCGGCGGGCCAGTCCCGGCCGACAATCGGGCTCCGCCGAATGGGAGAGATGCGGCGGCCGAAAAACTACAGCTTCGCAGACTCCGCTCTAGACATTCCATGGTCATCCCGTTCCCCTTCCCTTTTCGAAAAACCTTCCCTCCACATACGGAGGAAAATACACACTCAAGCACACATGGTGAAGCCACACACAGACAGAAGATAGCCGCCGCCGCACGTAACCACGCCTCCAATCTTTCTCACCTGTTTGAGGTCCCCCGTCTCCGGGCGCTTTTTCTCTCCCCAACACACACGAGTCACTGCAACGGCGCCCCCACACCAACTCGGCAAAGGATCCCGAGAAGAATAAAAAATGAAGATGGGAAGAAAGAGATTCCGGTCCAAAACGTCTATCCCCTTCCACACGGGTCACTTATCACGGATTATCAAGCGTCACGATCACTGTCTTCCGAAAAGCCGAATCGAAAAAGGGGTCTTCCTCTTTTTTTTTCTTCCGATCTCACGTGTCGTGCTTTTCGTTTTTCGGTCGCGGGAGAAAAAATGTTTGTGTGTGAACCCCAAAATGTTGTGGTGTACCTTTAGCCTCGTTATTGCGTGGGTTGGATCTATCGAGTGTTCTTGCAGGGCTTTGGATCTATCGAGGTCTTTTGCAAGTCTCTTTCATACGTTTCAACGATACGAGTACGCACGCGATGTCCTACAAAACGCGGTTTCGTCCGAATACCGATAGGGTACCCCAAGGTTATATCCTAGGTCCCCTATTTTCGTTCGTTTGCTGTGTCACCATACGTGGGACCTGGTCCACGCGTTTTCTTACAGCCACAGGTCAATAAAAGTAATAAAATGTTGTGTCATAGCAATAGAATCCCGAATTAAAACGCGTTTCAGACCGAAAACTGAGTTCTAGAGAGTTATACCTTAGGTCCTCTAATATTTTCTTAGTTTGCTATTCAATGTAGGATCCTGACATGAAAAATCCCCACACGATAACACTTATCACCGGTCTTGATCACGGAGGTCCCTCAAGGCGGTCCCCTTTTCAAATATGGTGACCTTTTTTTTCAAAGACCGATTGAATTCCGAACTTTCACTGGATTCCGAAACCTTGCCTTGTCCTCCTCCTCGTACAGGTTGCGTTGTTTTACGATCTGCGGCTGCACCCACGGGAGTCTGTCTCTCTCACAAGGGAGATTTCCTTCGCATTCCGACGCTCGCCCGATGATGTTCTCTTTTTACGCCAACATCTCGTGCGGCATATCGCGCTAAAAACTTTCACTGCACGCACACCGTATTCATGCACCTGCACAGCACTCTCGCCTAAGTCGGACTCTTTATCTAGGGATACGGCACGGGGTCGGACGCCTAGAATTCCAGGCGCGCATCACGTCCTTGCGTAGTAGCACCGCACTTGTTCCATTCCTCGCCGCTTACACGCGAGATTTCTATCTGGTTCGTGGACAGCGGCAGCGTGTACGTTGAGGGTAAAGGAACTCACTCAGCGTTGCAGGTGGGAGGGGTCCCGCATCATCTTGGGGCCGGTAGATTTGTCTCTCGTTTGTCAGGGTGATCTCGTCCAGCCTCGTGGCAAACACGAGTCGTTAGCACAGAACACCGCAACAACACGGTCACTCGAGGTCAAAGCGTTGTCGAGCTCGGCGCCATTAGGACAACAACACTCGGAGCGGGAGGGTCGAGAGAAGCACGCAGTCCGTCGGTGACCTCCCCTTCCCACCAGGTGGGCACACTGTTACTGCCCTTATGTCGTCCAACCCCCCCTCCGGGTAGTAAGCCGACCGTCGTCGACTCGTCTGCCAGCCTCTATCTCTCTCCTCTCCCGCCGGCAAGTCTGCCTTCCGCTCACCTCGGGATCCTACCACGGACTGGCTGCCGGAGAGCGCGGAGGAGACCGGGGGAAGACGAGAGGGGGTCGCCCCTCCATATCCCCCTCCTCACTTCGCATGGCAGACGAGCCGTAAGCGATGAGCTGGTCGAGGATGAACCGTTCAATATTCATGAATGGAACTGGGATGACCGATTCTTCGGAATCATTATTCGAATGGGTCGTTCCCCGGTGGGATACCCTTGTTCATAGGCGGATTTAGGGGTAGGGTACGGGGGCACGTGCCCCCCCCCCCAGACGCTTAAAAAATAGACAAGGTTTTTAATACGATTATCATTGCGTTCGTTTTGTTTTGTGAATTGCGGAGCCTCAATCATAAAATTTCATATTAATAACTTTCATAAATATTACGTACAATAATTGTTGTATGTTATTTTTAATCTCAAATATGGTGAGGGCGTTTGCTTGCCAGACCCTTGTGCCATAAAAAAATCCTGGATCCACCCTTGGTCTTGCTGATATTGGCAAACCTAACATTTGTAATATTGACCACGGTTGCAGTGTTATTGAGTTTTAGTTGTTGATGAGTTGGTAAATTGAGTTGGGTGGATACCAGTTGATAAGATTTAAGGAAGTGTGTAATGAAAGAAGAAGAATATTTATATAAAGAAAGAAGCTTTCCACGTAATTTGTTGCTTTCATCAAATCTAACTCCACATTATTGGTGGATTGTTAAAGGGTGAGTGGGAAAAGGAAGACGGAACATTGTTTCGAGGGAAAAAAAGTTTCTGCTATTAATTCTGTTGTAACTAGTCATCATGCTACGTTAAAACTCCTCCTGCCTTTACATGCCATGCATTTGGATACAGTGGTTTCAATTTTTCCTTTTTAAAATCGTTTTCTCGTAAAATAAGAAGCTGATATTTTTTTTTCGGATCACTGACGGAATGAGGTTCCCAATTATTTCAATCCATCATATTGTCTTTCACGCTCCCATTTCTCCTGAAATTCATATTTATGGTCGAAAAATCTCAGCTTTATATCTGTAATCAGTATAATTATATATCCTTGACAACCAGTGAAAATAATATCAAGTAGTGATTGTGCTTGGTCAACAATTGGTGAGTGAGATTGAGCATTCTTTAAATTTTACTGCACTTTTGCTACGAGCTTACAGGAAACATCACCCAGATGTTAAACGAATAATGTTTTTGACAGAAAAAATCCCACCCATTTTTCTGAAATCAACATTATTACATAACCATGGAAACTAGTGAAAACAATATCTGGTATAAAAATAACACGTAGAAAATAAGTAGAGATTGTTTTTTTAATCATGTCTAGTGAGTGAGAATGAAAATTTATGCCATAAGCATTCGTTTTGGGTTCAGGGCTGGACGTATGTGTGTTTAACTCTTCCTCTTTCCTAGGGCATTCTTCATATTTTATTGAGCTAAATAAGCATGTTCGGGTAAGACGTCTGTTAGGTTATAAATCGTGATAACGACGTAGATCTTTACAATATAAATCTCCTTTACTTATTGTTGGCATTCTGGTATAAACAGTGCCCATGCCATAATGACAGTTATTGCAAAAACTCATGGATATAAATTCGAAAATTTATTAAAATCCTACAAAATGTTTAAAAGGTTTGCTACTCAATTAGTACCCCCGAAAGAATATCTATATGCAGTATCATGGCACGGAGAAAATATGAAAAAATAGATTTTTGAGCACCGTAGCACATCGGAAGGCATATATATGTAGTTACGATAAAATGGATCATTTATCGACTCATCTGCAAATTAAAATCAACAATTGTCCAATTGCTAGGGTATATTTGAACATAAAAAATATAATGAACAATTTAGAATAACGGGATATAAAAACTTCTCTCCAACTCGAGCCTACGAAAAACAAGCCTTCTTTTGATACTATTAAATTCATATCATTTTCTTATTTTATTTTTACTACATTTATTTGCCAATAATTAGAATAACTCCGTATTACATTTGCCATTTTCGTCAATAGTTACGTAACACACGAAAAATACGGTATCGATATCAAAATTTCTTCCCACGTGGTAAGCCGTTGCCCAAGCAACCGCACTAACCCTAATCCGCGAAGCCTTTCCAGTTCAAACTCACTTTCGAGAGCGGCAAAAATGAGTCGCTCATGGCTAGAATGGAATCGTGAATGACCGAATCAAAGTCGCGAAAAGATCTGTTAGTAGCGAAGGATTTTATTCACTCTTTGTAGTGGAGTTGTATGTTAAAGTGTGAAAATTACTATTGTTTTTTTTCTTCTTATTTTATCATGAATATAACGTATTTTCTCCATAACAAACCTGAAAAGATTTCTAACGGAAAAAAGGAATCACATCCCGCTTTAAAAGGCACTGAGGAGGTAAAAAAACAGACGCTATTTATATAAGAAAAATGTATCTTCCTTTCATTTCGACAGGCTAAATACCCGTGAAAGAGTCATTTCTGCCCTTCTCCAAGCAATCAAAATTTTCCTCTGTACATGAATTTTATTTGGATGTCCTAACACTCCCTCCATAAAAGGATTAAATTTTATCAATTCTTTCTAAATCAAGGTTACATTTTCTGGGTAATGTTCACTTCAAAACTGCTAATTACGTATCACTTCCCCGATCAACGATATATATGTACAAGATCCGAGTATACTTTTAACCATGTAACGATTTTCTTTATTAATTCCTAAATAACTCCGACAAAGATGAATTAAGCTAATAAAATCTCTTTAACATAATGAAAACTACTTGTCTATTTCAAAACTTTAAGTGTGCAAATACAGAAGTACGTTTCATTATGTTAAATATCACTGAATTCCTCCGAATTGCTCCAGAAGCTGTATCTTTAATAACATCTCATACAGAAGTAAGCGAGTCATTTTTGGTAATAGGGTAGTTTCCTTCATCAAAGAAAACGAAAGGCATTGATTGCGATTCGTTACCCGCCATTAGTGTATTCATATAATACAAATTATTTCGTTTTAGTAGTACCGGTTTAGACGAATGGCAATGGTCCGTTTTTATCCTCATTTGAAAAGGGCCAGATTGGCGCCCATGCAATGCCACTCCACGTGACGTCACAGGGACCTAGTTTCTATACGAGAAGATAGCAGTTATACATCGTCTGAGGTTACCAATGCATGCATGAGGCGTAGAGCTCAGGGAAACATGTCTTAATAATCACTTATTAAAACTGGCTAAGGTCGGAAAGTTTTCTTCGTTTGATAAGGTATTAATAATCCTTATTTAAGCCTAGCGCTACCAGTCAGCAGGGTACTCAGCTACCCGCTAGCAGGCTGCATCGTATCAGCGCTCAGCTTCGCCTCAAGGTCACTTCACAGGGCGGCAGCGGGAACCAGAAATACGTCGCACGGAGAGATTTCCCGGCATTCATACTTGCGCGTCGCGTTTTCGCGCGCTTGAAAATTTTCACTTTTCCTTTAATCGCAAAAAATAGATTTCGTCATTTAAAAATCTAAAAGCGTGAAATTCGTACTCCAGGAGTAGTAATATTTCGATTCAGGCAATAAAAAAATAATAGGAAACCACCCTATTGGTGTCTTCTGAGCCTCTTCTCCCTACACTGAAATATACTTCTTCAAATGCGATGTTTTTTATTCTCCGGATAAACGGAAGTAATTTAGTAAGTTAGGTACCAAGTGAACCAGGAGAACACATACCAAATCAGCGCTAAAAATCGCCAAAAAGTAGAAATATACGAAAAGGAACGAATGGCCCGGAGTCGAGAAAATACTCGAGGGTCTTCATCTGGAGAGGAATGAAAAATCATTAAATTACCTCGGGAGCACTGTTAACCGGGATGGATGAAGCACAATAGACGTAATGCGTCTTGCAGCCCAAGCTTAAAAGGTATCAATGACAAATGTGACTGTTACTCCGCACCAAACATATCACATTGAAAACAAGAAATCAGTACGCGAAAGCATGGGTGCGCAGTGGAATGCTAGTGAACAGTAACATGGATCAGTGGAAAAACTGAATAGAAGAGAATATATACTTTGAGACCATGGGCATACCCAGCGAGGGGCAGGATAGGTCAGCTGCTCCCCCCCAGAAGCAAAAATCGTAAATGTCTTTGAGGAAAATAATATTTTTTCAAGCAAATAATTTTAAAAACTAATAAAGAGCTATTACAGTTTCCTTAAAATGTTGGTTTCCCTCCCCTTTTTCATGCTTAAATCTTACCAATAACTTGAAAAACGATGACTTACCCCCCCTCCCCCTAGTTTTGATCCTGGGTACGCCCTTATTTGAGACCTAGTGCTGGAGGCGGTTCCTGAAGAATAAATAGGCGGTAAGGGTGGGGAAACACAGGGTTTTTCCTCGTAACCTCGTGCCTTGTTCAATTTATATGTCCAATGTGCCTTGCCGTTTTTATATATATTATGTAACTTTATTTATTTCATTTCGTTCATTACTTTGGTTTTTTTGTTGTATTAATTTACGGTAAAATAGTCATAGGTAATAAAGGTCAATGTATGTGATGCAAAAAAGTTATAAAAAGTTTTGGCTAAAACTTTTTTGCATCACATACATTGACCTATACTCCGAGAACTATTTTACCATGAATTACACGAGGTCAAGATAAGAAGAAAAAATTATTAATTTATATTTTAAGGTATGTTTTTCTAGGTTTATGTTTTAGATTTTTTATCATTTGTTAAAAAGGACATTTCTATGCATTGTTGATTAAAAGAAGAATAATGCCAAATAGAGATTTCAAGGAAGATTACATTATTTGAGGTACCCCAACGTCGCATCCTCTCATTCCTTGACACCCATGCGATACAATTAAGTATTTTCCTCATCAATTAAGAAATAACCAAGCAAATGAACCTAATTTTGGATCCGTTAAAAAGCATATTTATCTCGTAATCGTTTATCATCTACTTAAATTATTTGTTTCCGGTGTGACTTCATGGAATCGACTTAATATAACGAAAAGTAAAAATATTGTAATTCAAAATGAATTTATTAAAATACGATATCTATGTAATTATTTCACGATACTTAATGTAGCTATTTACGGAACATAATAAATTTATTTTTTTTATAAAAAATATGAATTTATAAAGTCCGTACTTAAATAAATTCATGTGAAATAACAATGTTTTTTTAACTTATAAATTCATCTATTAAAACACAGTTACGAATGAATAAGAGGCTTTAATTTTAGCTAAGCGAACCGGTCTTCCGAAGCATTCATTCTTTTTCTGAAGACCGATCCTCAAACATTGAACCGTTCACTCATTTCATGTTCCTCTCCCGACCCTCGCGAATATTTCCTCGAACTGCAGACTTCGGAGAAGCGGTTGAAGAGGGACGGAGTTGAGCGGTGTGTCGCGTATTTTTTCCGTCACTTTTTTTTCTCCGCTAAAGAGCGGTCCGAGAGACAAGTAGTTTTCCTTGCGACTTCGTCGAACTGGCTGGCTTGGATGGATAAAAATGAGGTCGGGGAATCCGTAAAATGATATTTTTTTATATTCCGCGACGCAAGCGATTCGAAAAAGAAATGGTTTAAAAACGGAGGAGGAGGGGGGTGATGTGGGAACCCCAAGTAGCATGTGGGAGCCTTCTTCTACTACCCCTCATGTTGGAGGGCTGCGGAGTTCGACTTCCATACGTACCAGTCACTCGTCGGTGATGGATGATACCGCACTCGCTCCCAACTCGAGTCGGGGAAATGCTGGAGTGGAGACGAAGAATCCTCGCAGCAGCCTTATGACCTCTTATGATCGATGCATCAGGCTGAGGGGCTGCTAGCAGACTGCCATTTCCTCCACTCACGTGTTTCAACCCGAGGCTTCGAGTTCACCGAGGGGAAACCTGAGGTGAAGAACCAAAGACGGGAAACAATGAAAGTGTCAACTCTAAAATAAATAAATTTCACCACTAACTTACTCTAGCAGCATGTTTTGCATCTTCTAGCTTCATAAGCAGGTTGTCTTCATGAGAATTGCAAATTTCAGATTGAAAATCAAGCAAAGGCAACCATGATAAAAAGCCAACCAACCAACCATCGAATAAAATTCACTATCTCTTGCTTTACTTTGTGGTATTCCATTATAAGTTTCTTGGATATCAGACAATTACTAATACCACTTATTTTTTATCAGAGCGCGACCCGGGTTTCAATGAATTATCATCATCTTCAGGCGCAAATTATGATTTAACATAATTAATCATAATTTGCGCCTGAATATGATGATAATTCATTGAAAACCGGGTCGCGCTCTGATAAAAAATAAGTGGCATTAAAGTAATTGTCTGATATCGAGGAAACAACCATGGAATGCTTTTCGCTTATTTCATGGAAAAATGTTTTCTCATCATGGATGAAATGTATCCAAGTTGGAAAGTAAAAGAAGGGCACAGCGAATATGGGTAATTCAATATTAAATATAAACTACAAATGGTAATTTACACACTTTAATTCACAACTCTACTGCCGACCATGGTTTCAACATGTTATGTCATTTTCAAGGGCTGCTGGGCCTTGAAAATTACTTAATATGCTGAAACTATGACGGAAGTGAGGCACCGACAATGACAGCAGTGGAGAAAGCAAGGATAGAGGCCTTCGAAATGTGGTGCTACAGAAGAATGATGTGGATCAAATGGATCGACGGAGGTAGTAATGAGAAAGTTCTAAGAAGAGTGGGAGAGAAAAGAAGCCTCATGAAGATTTTAATAAGAAGACGGAACAACCTTACATGTCACATCTTGAGACACGATGACCTGATGAAGACCATCTTCGAGGGACAAGTGGATTGCAAGAACGGGAAAGGAAGACCTCGAACAAAATGTATAGAACAGGTAAAGAATGATGTGAACGAGAAGAAATACGTAGGTGTGAAAAGATTAGCTGATAGGAGAATAGAGTGGAGAGCTTCGTCAAACCAATCCTAGGATTGTTGACCTTTGATGATGATGATGATGATGATAAAACTGCCATCAAGTCAAGAACTGAAACAATTTTGTACAATGCAAAGACAAGTTTTGCCTTTGTATGAACGCGGAGTAATGTTGAATGAAAGGTGGTACGCGTAACATATTTATGACCGTGCGGCGTGCATGTAGGAATCCTCTTGCATGCTGATGATTGATCACCCCTTGCAAAAAACTCCAGAGGTGGCTCGCAGGGTATTATGTACGAAGGGTGCACCAAGTTGAACTGGAAGACAGTTCCATACTCGAGAGGTGGTTATTGTGGACGATTTATTCATATGCTGCTTGCGATGTTGTGGGATAAGTAAGGAGATCAATGGTATGTTTTTTGGTGGGTATGTTGTGTACTTCAGTTTTTCTTTAATTAATTATTGGGTAAAATCTCAGCAGGAGAACCTGAAATGCTCCAAGTGATAGTTCTTCAGTTTGGAATTCTTTTTCTATGAATTATGCTTTTTATTATACGCCATTAACATCAACATCTTATTCATAAAAATCAATGAAAGCCGTTTCACACCGGCACATAATTGCGCAGGTTAGAACTGTATTAGTTTCTCATTATGGCGTGCAATCACTCGAATGCACGAACTAAATTAGAATAGAGGCCAATTTGCCACATATACATTATGCCACCGCATGCGTTCTCGCAATTCACCGCTTTACAAGACGCAATTTTGACTGCGCCCTCGTACAAACCTCAGATTGTGCAATTTCGTGCCCCGTGTGAAACGGCCTTTAAATATTTGTTGAAGAGAACGGATACAATGTATCCCCTTCCACACTTGTTTATTGCACTCTTGTACCAGCTGGTTCGTGCGTCACTTAATTCTGATAATACCACCGATGGCGACATTACAGCTTTTTACTTCAAATTTGATTTCCTTTCTCGCCCTAATGACCTATAAGTTCAAGTGATAAACGCTATACCAGGAAACGCAGATAGCTACCATGAAATAGAATCCTGATACAGAAAATTCAATCCATTTTTAGTTTTTAAAGATTTGATTCATAATTAGATGCGTATACAACACCATTGTCGTCATGCACATGTAGTAGCCTCTCACATCCGTCCTGTCAACAAAATATTGCCACTAACAAGAAAAAAAAGTATCCTGATAAAAGGGTGGGGTACGAGGTTACACGTACCCCCTACAGACGCTTATAAATTAGACAAGATTTTTAATAAATCTCAGTTCTCGCTATGTCAATCCCAAATGAATTTTTCAATTCTTTTATTTTGCCATGGGTGGACCATAGGTGATTAGAGTTATTTTTATTCACTATCGTGCCGTACGTAATTTTCCATTCAATAGCGGCTAAATTTGTTATTAGTCGATCGAAGCAGTTTTTCGCATGGAATAAGGTAAAAAATATCCATGTTGGTGACCCCTCAATTTTCGTAGGGGTCTCCTTGAATTGGAATAGAATGTTGCCGTTCGTAATTTTCCATTCAATGATGGCAATATTTCTTATAAGTTGATCGAAGCTGTTACTTTAAAGGGAAATAAGATGAAACACATCCATAGGTAGATTTAGGGTGGGGGCACTGGGGTACATGCCCCCACCAGACGCTTAAAAAATAGACAAGATTTTTAACACGGTTATCATTACGTTCGTTTTGTATTGTGTATTACGGAGCCTAAATCATTTAATTTTATATTGATACATTTCATATAAAAATAAAGAGAATGTTTCGTACAGTAATTGCTGCAAGTTGTTTTTTATCTGAAACATGATCTGATGACGTCACCAACTCTCGCCGGGCGGCACACCGCGTCTCCTCTGCTCTTCGACGTCGTGGTTCGTTGTAATTAACAGTTCGTTATTGAAAGATTCTTCCCACAATAATCGGGTCACTCAAGACGAGAGCTAGTAGAGCAAGTAGAGCTGTGTCATCCATGAATATTCGAATTGATCGAATCATTGGGGTGAGTTGAATGATTTGGATCAGGATTCTCTGGTAAAACCGTTGAAAACGAACGAAAGAGCTCATCTAGTTCACGATGAACGATGAATCCATGAATCTGTGCAAAATCCAATTGCTACCATTATATTCAAACTTTGCGCCACAAAAAATAGCGTCCATGTTGGCTGAAGTGTTAACTCTTTTGTATATTTATGCGTTGTTCTGTTGATATCAGGATGTGAGAAATTCAATCCAAAGAATCAAATATCTAATCCAAATAATCAAATGTATTAACCAATGAATGGTGAATTTCTACTATTTCATTCATGAACCATATGAAGAATCGATTCACTTTCATGAACCAAATCATTTGAGTCGAATCCTCAAAATGAACCGAAACTTCCACCTTCGGAGTTAAGGAGCCAAAACTATAATATTATCCGGCAAAACTCATAAAAAAATGGCCGGCAACTTTCGATTATTTTCATTCATTGCTGTGAGAAAATAGCTGAATGAATAAGTCATTCATTCTCACATCTATTTCCCAAGCATCAATCGAATTACTTTTATAAGTTACGATTTCTGGTTTGGGAGAACAACCCCTTCATCTTCCTCATCACTGGTCAAAATTTCTAAGATTGGTTTAACGCAGCTCTCCGCTCAATCCTTCTATCAGCCTATCTTTTCATACCTACGTATTTCTTCTTTTTCACATCCATCTTTTCTTGTTCCATATATTTTGTTAGATGTTTTCCATTATCGCTCTTGGCATCCACTTGTCCGTCGAAGATTGTTTTCATCAGGCCATTATATTTCAAGATGTGGCCAGTGAGGTTGCTCCATCTTCTTATTAAGGTTTTCTGGAGGCTTCTCTTCTCTCCTACTATTCTTAGGACTTCGTCATTACCACCTCCTTCGATCCATTTGATCCTCATCACTTGTGTATATCCTCATTTATATATTTATTTCGAAGGGCTCTACCTTCTTTATCTACGCTGCAGTCATTGTCCAATGCCGACACCTTACTTCCCTAGAGAAGCATATTCCAAATATAAGTTGAAATGGAAGGTATTTGCCATTTTCCACAATTATTTAATACGTAGGACTCGTTTCTACTCACAGTGCCATCATCTGGTGTAAGACAGATACCTCCATCTAGTACCAGTCCATACCAACGTCTTGTACTAGATGATGGCTCTCTGAGCCGAAATGCATTGTACGCATTAAATAATTGTGGAAAAGTTCAACTACCTTTCAAATCAATATCTCGAACCTCTTCGTGGGTTGAGCTCATTCTAAATGCAATTTCTGATAAATTGTTTGCTTACATCTGTGTTTAACCCTTAGTTACACGCTAAGCGGGGATTTATGCGCATTTTTCGAAAATTCGAAATAGCGCGTTCACTGCGTATGGATTACTGGTGGCACACTTTGGAATTTTATTTCTGTACGTTTTCCTTGACCAAGAACATTATCGTAGAATCTGAGTTTTTCCCGGCGTATGCTCTGCAGGAATATTTCTCGGGTTTCCCACCGGGTGTCGTATCGGGTTGTAGTTCCCAACGTTTCCATGACTAAGTCCGTCATCGTCATCAGGGGTTAATGATACCCATCCATTAACCCCTGATGACGATGACGGACTTAGTCATGGAAACGTTGGGAACTACAACCCGATACGACACCCGGTGGGAAACCCGAGAAATATTCCTGCAAAGAACATTATCGTCTGCAATTCCTTAAGAAAAATTATTCAAAGTATTTATCAAGAAATTTGCATATTTATATGCTGTACTTTTGTTTATAAATGAAAGAGATCGATAAAGAAATTTAAAGTGTTTTTAATTATTGTAAGTTATCCAAATGCGCTAAAATAGCCTAAAATTTTAATTTATTTTTAGGAAAACCAAAAATATTAAAGTGCGGCAAAAAAGCCGCAAGCGTGGCGCTATCGTCGCGGGCGCGAGTAGATAAGGGTTAAATTTTCTGCTGTAAGTAGATCGAAACAACCCCAAAATAAAATAAAGTCTAGATGGCATCATTCTAGGCATGACGAGGAAAAAAAGTGACCGATCAGGTAGGAAATGAATGAGCCATAGATGTTTCCGCCAATAAGATGAGACAGGCTGGAACGATGTAGCCCATCTTTATTTCCGGGAATGCGATCAGTGCGAGTCCTTCATGGAATTTCCTTCAGAGTGAACCGTCGAAACGTCGGATGGAGAATCCCAAGAAATAAATCATAAAAAACCGGTGAATACTTCAGGGAGAAGCATTATATTAAATGCCCCCAAAACGAGGTCGCCGATGGCCTTGCATTAAAAGACTGCGGCATATAATTTGACCGGTATTCCACCGCCTAAATTATAGGTTTTATAATGATTCAGTACATTGGTATAACCGATTACTGGATCATATATAAAACTTTCGGACACAACTATTTCTTTGGCCGCCACTAAATCTACTGAAACTTATTCATGTCTACTATAAATTGGTACTCAAACTTACAAGGTATTTATTGCCTTCCCCTAACATGGTATGGTAGCTGGCGGGAGATATGCCTCTAGTTGCAATGAGAGCCGATTTGATTTGAAGGCATGTAAGCAACATTAAGGTGGTTAGTTTGTGTATCATATTGTATTACAAACGAGCTCACCTGGGCTCAAAACAACGTGAGCACCGTTCTTAGCAACTTACATGGGGCATGTGATGAACCAGACAATATAGGACGTACACTTTCAGTCACAACGAAATCCGAGATCCAACGTAAAATCGATTTCAGAGGACATGCGATAATTTTTTTTTGCCTCTCGAAATACAAAACTGCCTACTTTGCAACTGGTCAATGCCAAGAGAAGTTTAAGCTTTCTAAACTATAAAATTCACTAAGAAGAGTCACTCCATCGCTCATTTTGGGTTTTCGGCTTCATCCGATAGCAAAGTTAAGTCAAGGTATATTGACCAAGACTTTCAAATGTGTCTATAGTGACTGAAGAATTCAAGATAAACAAACACTCTTGCATTTCAAAAAGGTTCTACTATCATAAATGACACACACTGATGTTAACATAAAGAGAACCAAATGATATAACAGTTAGATGCTTGAAATTAGGGAATAAAAATCCTCCAATAATATAATACTTGGTAATGTGAGAAGACCTCAGGAAAGCCCTTTATCTTAGTTGAACCGCGTGAGGGAATAATTTTCAAACTTGTGCCTTGTTAATCTTTATGAGCTGACCGTAGAACCACTAATATAACCAGTGGCGCCGACTCCATGGGGCCTGAGGGGGCCCGAGCCCCCTCGAAAATTCGTTATGGGTGTGAGAAAAAAATGCGTCAGGCTTGTCGATTTTCCCCGGAGTGTCCAGATATCGAGATTAAAGTTATCAGGGTTCTTATGTTGATTATATGACTCTTCTAAAATGCTTAAAAAACTTTAAACTCAATACTGATAAAATTTCCCGGGGCAAGATCCCTGGTTTGGGCCCCCCAATATTTTTTATAAGTCGGCACCCCTGAATATGACCGTGTATCCAACTTATGTGATTTGACGTCAATTACAGCATGCATTAGCTATTAACTCAACAATTTAAAGTGGCGTGGTTACGTACCAATTTCATCATGATCATGCCGTCACGAATTTTATATCAGTTTCAGTTAATTTCTGCCAGTTGAGATCAATATGCCTAGTATAATTAGATCAACACAGTGGTAACTCCTTATCTTAACATTTCGATTTTCATATTCATTTCCCAGAAAACATAAATCGGACAGCCAATTTTTTCTTGAAGTCATTTGATGAAGTTTGTGCAATAGAGTTCTTTTCAGAATATTCATAAATTGAAATATATTTCGCTTTTCGATCCAACTTCCTTGGAGACGGATCACTTCCGTACATTGAGTTTTATTTGCAACAAATAACTTGTTTGAAATTTATGTTATCATCCTGGAATTTTCATGCCGTATAGGGCTGACATTTGTGATCGTCTGTTTCTCAAGTATAAATACCTACTTCACATCTCGGAAATATAATGAGGTTAAATATTCAAATTCGAAAAGGAGGTAAGTGCCGACAAGGGTCTGCTTTATGTTGGTTAAGGATGAACCCTACCCTCACTTCCCTAAACTATCTCTTACGTTGAACCGAGTGAGTGGGGTCATTTTCAAACTTTTGCTTACAAAGTTTGAAAATGCTTGTTAGTCAAGATTTGTGAGTTACCCGTAAAGTAATTATTATGTAACTAATGTGATTTGACCTCAATGACAGTATACATTTACTATCAGCTCAATGAGAAGGAGTTTTCAAGGTGTAAAGAGTTAAAATAGAAATCGTTTTTCAAAAACTTCACACCTGCGAAAATATTGATCTTAAATTTTCAAATTCGAAACGGATGTAAGTGCTGACAAGGGCGTACTATATATGCCCTGAAAATTTCACGGAGATAACACGATTAGTTTGAAACGAACAATTCGCCCTTAAAGGACCAGTCGAATGGAAGAGACCTTTAGCACCTTATCAAAGAGAAATGATGTTAATTTTTAGGCATGTCATGTTTTGGGTCACGACGCCTTCAGGTAACGCTAGGAAAGTGAAGCAGTAATAGATGGATGTTTTTCGTCAGGTGCTCTGCAAAATGCAGCGACAGCAAAACGCTCGGATTTCGATTCGCAAAACCATCGCGAATGAATCCCTCAATTCGACATGTAACACGCCTTCTCGGGAGTGAACCTGGAGTAAACAAATGCCCACTTGTTCGGGCGCTACTCTTGGAAAGCTCTCGCTGGAGCGCCCTGTGGGACGACTAAGCGAGGAGTTGAATTTCGGGGCCCCCTTTTAGCAAGTGTTACATGAACAAAATTCCCGGTTTTTCCACAGCGCCTACGTACGTCATTTGAAATAGTGAAGTCATCCATTCATCTTCCTACCCATTAAAACGACTTCCACTTCGCGTTGAAACGAAGTCTCCTACAACTCGTTAACCACCATGATGTTTTTGTAGATATATTTATTATGACGTCATCGGTGTTTTTTGCCTGAAGAGTATTACTGCGTCATTACTCGAAGAAATATTATCACAATGATAAAATAACACAAATGGTAATTTCCACACTTTTAATAGAAAACTAAACAATACAAAAGCTTTGTATTAAAAATGTGGAAATTAGCATTTGTGTTACTTTATCATGTATATATCGACCTTCCACAAAATAGAGACTGAAACGATTTTATATATTATTACAAATTATAAGGAATAAGAATAAATATATACATTTTACTCTTTTTTGAAGTACTGCGGAAGAGATGCTGGCGAAACTGTCGCCTACGAAGATGCACGCACGCGATGCATAACCCGTAAACCTCACTGCTGAATATTCACCACACCGCGAAAGCTTACACAAGGATACATGATGTTTTAGAAACTATTTTTGTGACGCTATTAATGCTTTTTATCAGTGCCATATTTTTGGTTCATCACACGTTGAAATATTATTGGAAATTATAATCAATAAATACAAACATTTGACTCTTTTTTTGAAGTACTGTAGTAGTAATGATCACTTTGGTCACGATATATGCCCAAACAATCAGCCCTGGTTCTGGTTCTCTCAAATTATTACATTCTTTATTCGTTTTTGACCAGTTTATACTAATTTACTCGTTTATTGTAAATAATGATGGCTGGGATGCACGCATGATATACTAAATAGCAGTTCAGTTGTTATGTACACAACAAGGATGAAGATTGCCATAATAAAATATTTCTCCGATATTAGCTTAGCAAGCACGTGTGCCATGTGCCACAGTGTGGACTTGTGATGTCAACACCTTGTTCGGTAAAATCAATCCCGAGGTTAACTTTAAGAGGATGACTTGGTGGTGTAAGTGGCTAACACGCCGAACCGACAATCGGAAAATCCGGGTTTGTATCACGGCTAAACCAAACAATTTATTTTTCACGGCGAACATCACCATTGGTGCATGTAAATTCGTACGAGTGCGTGTGGCTGCGTACAAAGTCACTTGTTTCATGGAGTGCTCAATAGTTTTGATTATTTAAAAAAAATATTACGCGGGATAGCTTCCTCGTTATTTCGCCACACATTCTCCAGCTGCCCGTTTGCATAGCGCTTTCCGCGCAAAAATCTATACTGCTCGTTCTCACTCAGGATTCAACATGATGTCACTGTAGTCCTCAATATGCCTCTCTGCGTCCTTCACCTAAGTTTTGCTCCTTCACCTAAGATTCCTTCCAGTGGAAAACTACTTAGCCGAAAAAGAGTCCAGGAAAGGCGGAGGAAGAAGCTAAAAAGCCTGAAATGAGCGACAAAGGCATCCACCGAAGTTCGCGACGGAAGGCAGAATGCTCCGAAGACTTGGGAACGGAGGAAAAGATTGGATTTCATGGTGTGTCTCGAAGACGGATGAAGAATTTAAAGAGGACAGAATGACTCGCGGAAAACGAACGCCCCAATCACTGGGAAAACCCGAGAGATATTTCCCTCGACTTAATCAAGTTGATATATAAATTAACAATTCACAGCCAATGTGGCGCCAACGTTTCACTACGAAGGATCTGGGTTTCATGTATATAAAAGAGGATGTCTGTTAATCTGTCCGTTTAGCATTTCCATGCGGCTGCATGGATTGCAACCAAAGTTGGTACGTTGGTCCATCTCATGTTCCTGATGCCTATAGTGCTAATACTGATCGTGTTTGACTCGTCCTTCGCATCGTTTTCTTATTACCGTTTGTTAAATCATGTCAAACTCCGTCTGAAATTGGATATCCAGCCGAGTAGGCACTCCTCTTGACAGGCTCAAAGGGAAAACATGACTCAAAGGATTCTACACTTAACTAGAAGGGTATAAGCGAATCCCGCGCGCAGTATACGGAAATCGTTTTTTGTTCACTATTTGCTATTACACATGCATACCATTATCATACCTTCTGTCTACCTTCACCTAAATGTTCTGCCATGTGACCATGAATTCCAGTTTCCATGTTTCCTACTTCTCCGGGTACTATCTTTCCCTAGCAAACCCGGGTGGTTTGCTAGTTATAGATAAAGTGAAACTTGGGCAGAGAGGCGTAGTAAGGACTAAAATGACAGTGAAGTGTATCATAACTGAGTGCGAGTAGTATAGATTTTTGTGCGGAAAAAAAGTGTATAAACGGACCGCTAGAGAATGTGATACGAAATACCGAGGTAGTATCCGGTTATTCCATATCCTTAAATATGCCATGGTGGTGTACCCCTTCAAGCGATTATAGATACGCAGTTGACTTTGCAGCAAATGAAAGATTTTGATACTTAGAATTCTTAATAGCAGTATAGTTGGTGAAGTCAAGCGGCCTTTTCCAGGAATGTTGTATCGACCACCAGATTCGACAATATTTTTCAATAGCGAATACGTGAATCCAATCCATAAAAAAAGCAATTTTTTAAATGGACGTTGATTAAAAAATGCAATTACTTTGTGCAATTCTAGGCTCAGAACATCTTAAAATCGTCAAGTGATATAATATGTATAATATGTATACAGTATATGAACTGTATATGAACTGTATAATATGTATACAGTTCAAAATTCCCGGTCTCCCCGTTATAATAGAGGTTATTCTTATTCTTCAGTATGACATGATGGCAGACCCCCTTCAAGCGATGATAGAGACGTTGATTCTCAGAATACTTAATAATTGCATAGTTGTGGAATCAAATTTTAACACAACGATTTTCAAGACAACGGATAGTCTTCAACTACTTATAATTGACTGAGGTACACCAATATCGATAATTTTGAATTATTTTTATAAGTTGTGGAATACGGTAAATATGTGATAGGACACGAGGGCCAAACACCATCAAGGAGAAACTTCGAGAAAAAAGTACTGAGGAGGAAAATTCGTATAAGGAACAAGAGCATGCAATCAATTCAGTAAATATTAAACGATACGCAAATAAGAGGTAATGTATCTAATATTAGAAAAAAAAACAACGGGTCAATCTAATTCACTGGTCAATAAGAATGAATAATGATTCATTTGAAACAGCATTTGAGAGCAGTAGTGAATGGCACTGATTTTTATTACACTGTTATAGTCTTGCATAAATACAGAGCAACCGGATTCTGCATTCACCAAAAAGAGGGAGCCCTCTTGAATACACGTGTTTGGCAATGTTGTTTTGAAGAGAATCAATAGGAAAATAAAATGGAGCCAAGATCAATGCGGCTCAATAAACTAACAATTGAAGAACGAGCGTCGTTAATGGTTGGGGAACTCCTTGACTACCTGTGATTACAATAATAATGACACCACGGAGAGGTGTAGCGAGAAGGGAATCATATTTTTACGACCAAATGATTGTGTTCGCATGAATGGATATAAAACTGTGTTCCACTCCGCAGACTGGAACCAATTCGGCGATCGATGAACTCAAATAAAAGTTGAAATAAAGAAGATTTGGATGTACACTTTGACTACCTGACATTGAAGTTATATTGCTCGTAATTAAGCTTTAATACGTGGTCCGATTGCCCTCAATAGAACAATGAAGCAAGTAAAGATGAATCAGATAAAATACCAATAAAAACACTATTAATACTCTCAAGGTTTATAAAACAAAGCCAATATCATGCCTCAGTTTTGTACTGAATCACATTTCAAGTAGCTATTCATATATTTTTCACGAGATGAGAGACAAATGTTAACTCATCGCTGAAATATACCCTATATCTCTCAAAAATTAATGAATAATAAAATATACAATTCTTCTAACTGAGGATGTTATCGAAGCACCATAGAATTTTCGCCCCAGTCGAATTTTTTTCGCGCACATATACAAAATCAAAGGGACAATTCATATAATTGTAACACTTTTCAACATACCCTCCCCACTAACAATAAGTACCTACTCGGTCCATTCATACCCTCTGTCTCCTCCGTATCTCATCTGAAAACTACCTCTCCTCACCCACCATGTCTAACACTTCTTCGTTCCTCTTCCTTTCGGTCCTCTTCACCTTCTCCATCTTCTCCACACCCACATCTCGAATGCCTCCAGTCTTCTCTCGTGCTCCTTCCTAAGTGTCCACGTTTCCGCTCTGTAAAGAACTACCCTCAAGATCAAACTCTTCACTAGCCTTTTCTATAAGACATATAAACTTAAAATACCAGAGATACCCAACATTTTCCCAAAATTACTGGGTAACCTTCTCCACAAGTTGGCTGGAAAGGAAAGATTTGAGGCATTTGAAATCGCAAGTCAGCGTGCGAGGTGCGAATGATAGCGAGCGCATTATCTCCGCTTGTCTCTCTCAAGAGGCGAGCCGGAATCAAAGCGGCAACAACGACCTTCGTCTCGCTCGATTACTCTCGATCGTCGAGTTACAGAATCAGACCCCACGCGCGCACAGGTGGATGCGACCTCATCATGAGCGTAGAGTTTCCCGGAGACCACCGTTCCACGCAAGCATCCTATCAAACAATTAGGAGTTCTTTGGGATACAAAAAATTGTAGTACCCAAACATGCAATAGTTTTACACTGCTTACTGTGGCTTTTATACAATATAGAGCTGTTAACTAAGACTTTCGCTGGCTATCCTGCCAACCAGTGGCGTAACTAGGAATGTGCACAGGAGGGGGATGTGAGGGCTTTGGGGGGATGAGAGGGCTTTGGGGGGGATGATCGGGATTTGAGGGGATGAGAAAGGCTAGTGGGGGATAGCCCCCCAGGAAACAGGGAGGTCAGGAAAATTTTTGAAAAATAACATGCCTGAATATGTATTTTACATTATTTTGGCATATAAAATTCAACTTTAAGCAGATGCAGTTATTATATATGAAATCCAGACAAGATTTTAAAATACTTTTTTGATTTCTCTGAGGCTTTGTGGGCCCACAGTTACGCCACTGCTGCCAACGTCTTCAGGTCGAAGGTGAAGACGCTGGCAGGATAGTCTAGGGAAACTGTTATCCACAAGCCACCTGGCGTGGAAGAAAACCCGAGAAAAATGCAGAGATCAAACTATGGCCGTGGAAAACTTTGTTCTAACATAAAGAGAACATTCACATACACCGCCAGCGATTGAAAAATCATTTTTTGAAACCAAAGTGGTTGCAGTTGAACCAAAAAGAGTTCTGCATCCACATAACGTAATCATGGACATTGGTAGATAATGATAATAATAATTTTCTGACTCACAAAATTGTTTGTTGCACGAACTGGTAAAAGCAAAGGAGAACGTAAACAAATGTTCGTAAAAATATTTAGACAATATATTATTTGGCAAGACGAGTGACGATTAAATTTTTTCTTGCACTGCCACAGCAGATTATACCATAAGACATTTTGGAATGATTAAGAGCATCATAAATGTTTTTATTATTACCGAAAGTGGGCATTTATTCCGTAAGAAGTAAAATTTGGACAACGGAAATCTAAGGGATTTGTATTCAGTAAGAAAATGTTTATTTGATTCGTAAATATTTACACGAATTATTCTTTTTTCAAGGCAAGTGCGCAGTTAATTGTGTTCGTGCAGTGTCCCACCAGATTATACCACGAGAGATTCTGGAATTAATAAGAGAATGATAAATGTTTTTTTTACCGAAAGTGGACATTTGTATAGTAATAAATAAAATTTGAATGAGGCACTGCAAAGGGATTTTCACAGAGTAAGTAAATGTTTATTCGATATGCAACCGAGGCACTAGGGAAGTTTCTCGCGGCCAAACTCTCCCGCCTTTCCAAGCGGGGGGCAAAACGGTCCTCCGATTCATTCCTTCCCCGCGCGGCCGTGAGCCGGTCCCGCGAGCGGAGCGGCAGGCAGGCATAAGAGCGGGACGAATGAAAGAAAGATTTCCTCTTCCTTCTTTTGAGCTACGTGAGCGAACCAAAAAAAAGTGAGGGTGTGCATTCCGAGGGGAGGAAGGATAGGGGGAGGCGGTGGTACAGGTAAGTGGGGGAGAGGGAGTCGGGGGAGAGGCAGTTTCCCATAGTTCCTCTCAAAGGAGGCGGCGGTGGTGGTGGCCTTAGGTGGGGGTGGCACTGGGACGCGTGGTGGGGTGAGGTTTGTGAGATGCCCTCACCCACTCTCCGACCGATCCAAAGCTCCATCCATCCCTCCGAGAATGGAAATTCCAAGCGAGGCGAGAGGTGGGGGACGGGGGGGTAGTAGAGAGAAGAAAGGCACATAAGAGGAGATGGCAGGGGAAGAAGGACGCCTACCCCTCCCTCCCTGTTGGGAAGACGAAGACCGTCTTCGTCCTGTTGAAGGGGGAACACCACCACGTCGAGAAACGTACAGGACAATTAATACTACAAAAATTAGCAACAGAAGGTTGACGAGGATCAAATGGAGCGACCGAGTTAGAAATGAGGAAGTCCTAAGAAGAGTATGGTAAGGTAATGGGTAAATATCAGCTGAAAATAAACACAAAGAAAACCAAGATGTAGTAATTTGTATGTATGTAGTAATAAGTATGTAGTAATTTTCAGAGACTGCCCGATCCCTGCTTGAGTGTTGTGTGGAGGGCATTTCAAGCGCAACACTCCGTCCGTCGGATGGGACGTTAAGCCGTGGTCCCCTTGGCGCCTTTCGTTAAGAGCAGGCTAATGCCGACGCCGGGTTTCTCTCCATCCTTCCTGCCAAACTCTTCCCTCATGGCGGAAATGACCTCAGCTGTCGGTCGCCTCCTCCAAATACCATACCATACCAAGTGTGTAGCAGAAGAGAAGAAGATAAGGCTACCATTACAATAGGGGAGCAAAAATGGTGGAGGTGGATGAATTCTGTTATTTGGAAAGCAGGATAACTAATGACGGGAGAAGCAAGAAAGAAATTATCAACAGAATAGCTCAGGCAAAGAGAGCATTCCACAACAAGACATATCTACTTACAGAGGACAAAGAAGTAAAGTAACAGTTTCTTAGCACTTAAGTTTGGAGTATGCTTCTATACGGAAAGGAAGCAAGGACAATGACAGCAGTGGAGGAATTAAGGGTGGGGGTTTCCGAAAAGTGGGGAAACAATAGAACGATGAGGATGAAGTGGATCTACTGAGTAAAGAAGAAGTCCTATGAAGAGGTTGGAGAGAAGAGAAGCTTCATGAAAACCTTAATAAGAAGACGGAACAACCTTATAGGCCACATCTTGAGATATGGTGGACTGATGAAGACAACCGTCGCGAGGAAAGTGGATGGCAAGAAAGGAAAAGGAAGGCCTCGAACAAAATATATGGAACAA
Organism: Ischnura elegans; assembly: GCF_921293095.1. Taxonomy (NCBI): domain Eukaryota; kingdom Metazoa; phylum Arthropoda; class Insecta; order Odonata; family Coenagrionidae; genus Ischnura; species Ischnura elegans. The sequence continues at coordinate 62,794,293 of NC_060251.1, forward strand.
GTAAAGAAGGTTGTGAAAGAGGAGTACGTAGGTGTGAAAAGATTAGCTGATTGGAGAATTGAGTGGATAACTGCGTCAAACCAATCTTAGGATTGCTGACCAGTGATGATGATGAGCGATAAATAAACCTTTATTAATAAATTAACTAAATTCCTTTCTCCCTCGCGTTGATGGACCGCGAGGGCCTAACACCTAGTGCCATGAGCCTCGGTATAATTGCCATGGGAATTAAAGAACCTGGGTAGCGTAGTGGTCTGCGCATTGGCCCGGAAAGCCAAAAGGTCCGTGGTTCGATTCCCGGTCCAGGGGAATTTTTTCTCATGGCAATTCTTGTATACTCTTCTTGGTATTTCAATGAAATAGATCCTCGTTTATCCGCACCTCTATTATCCGATCCGCCGGTTTATACGGTTTAAAAATCTGAGCCCATTTTCCACGAAAGTACCGTGTATGATTACACTTCTCAATGCAAAAATAAACAACGATCTTTGTTGCGATTTTTACAATTACAGTTAAATTTAAATATTTACTTCATAAAATAAAAATACCCTGTTCTATTCCACTCTTTATTTTAAAATAATACGACCCGGGTTTCTGCATATCATGCTATCATCAGGATATGCAGAAACCTGCCTGATGATGGCATGATATGCTGAAACTCGGATCGTATTCTTTTAAAATAAAGTGTGGAATAGAATAAAGTATTTTTATTTTATGATGAAGCAGTTCCACAAAGTAACGCCGGAGACCGTGTCTTAGATTAAATATGTACGTTCAGAAAATGCCTGAAAATTCTATTTTATAACAAATCCGCGTTTTTATAATTGTGCTGTACTTGTTTGATGAAAAACTGGGGCGAGAGAATGTAAAGTTTAAACCGGCCGGTGCTTGAATACTCACCGTCGCGTCGGTCGGGCGACTGCATCGATATCATGATAAATGGTGAGCTTTTCTATTACAATACAGCACTTGTTTTTAAAGTTGATATTCCTATTTTTTCGGCTTATCCAGTCATCTCTGGTCCCAGGTAATCCTGATAAACGAGGTTCTAGATATCAATGGGTAAAAGACGGGGTTCGCAGAAAAAATTGCGCTGAACCTGGCCAAATTACTGTGGGGTTAGGTCGCTTTTGTATTGATGAAAAAATTAACGTACGTATTAGGGGCGTTTAGTGTCATAGTCAATTTCTTCTCGGGGCATCTCGGGATGAAAAGTAACATGCAGGTAATGTGGAGAGGAGTAGTTAACTCCAAAAGGACAGCGAGGCTATTGAGAAAAAACTCAATTTAATTACAGTGTGTGTGGAAGTTTGCTAAATAAATTAATAAATGCCGAGTTTATCAGTATAGATTTTCGAAGTATCTGCAATCATTTGAAGTATTTCAGCTTTTTGATAGTACAATAATGATGCCTACTTCCTGCAATAGACGATAATGGACCAATATTTGCTTGAATAACGTGATTCCTTGGTTTCCAAATCGTGTGGGAAAACTGGGGAAACACGTTTCGTTTTCTAACAGAAGTAACCTTTGGAAAAGTCGAGATTGATTTTAGCAGATACAACGAACTTCGGCACTAAAAGATATTATAGAATATTTATCGGAGAACTTAATTTTTTAAAGTTGTGACGCGCGGGTGAAAATAAAACAATTCCTTTATGTCAAAGCTGCGTACATGGACAGGAAGCTTATAAGAAGGAGCTTATAAGAGGAGAATTTAAAGAAAAGGTTAGTGAAGAGTTTGATCATGCGTGTAGTGCTTTACGGTGCGGAAACGTGGGCTTGGGAAGGAGGACAAGGAAAATAGGAGGTGTTCGAGATGTGGGTCCGGAGAAGAATGGAGAAGATGAAGTGAACTGAGAGGAAAGAGAAACGATGAAGTGCTGGATATGGTGGGTGGGGAGAGGCAACTCCTAGACGTGATAGGGGAGAGACAGAGGGTATGGATGCAGGGAGTACTTAGTGGGGAGGGGATGTTGAAAAGTGTTAGGGGGTAGAATGTTCGGTAAACGAGGGAGAGGAAAGAAGAGAATAGTTTTTTTTAGATGGAATGAAAAGGAGTAGGCCTCATTGTGAATTGAAGAGGAAAGTACATGAAGGGAGGGGAGGTTCCCAGAACGCTTCTTCAGTACTCCAAGAAACCTAACTTAATCGGTATAATACTTCAATAATGATGCCAACGCTGAAACGAAAAATGTCTCGAAATGGATATGAAAAATATATAATTTCCTTAAGGCCGTTTCACACGGGGCACGTCATTGCGCAACCTGACGTACTTACGGAAGCGCAATCAAAAGTTCTTCGTGTAAAGCGGTGAATTGCTATGTGAATTAACATGTGAGAATGCGTGGATGCGAGGTCGCGAAATAGCCCCTGCTCTAATTCCGAGCTCGCATTATCGTAATTTCAACTAATGCTTTCAGTGATAACCTGCGCAATGACGTTTCCCGTGTAAAACGGCCTTTAGAAAACAAATAAAAATTAATGGCGCAACACGTCCAACAATAAGTTACGAAATGGAAAATCATGGCGGTCTGCGAAGCGAAGTTTTCCGCCGCGGTGGTGAGCCCCCTTAAGCTCTCCTCCTTATTCTTCTCTGCCCCTCCTTCAGGGCCCACACCACACACACAGACCCACAGTCCAAGACTCCTACCTACTACTTCTTCACGCCCCCCCCTGGGATATTACCAACCGCCCTCCCGTCCACCCACCCAACACTCAACCCATAAAAACCTCCTCTTTGGGTCTCTCGGGGGAGTGGGCACATACTCTCTGGGAAGGTAAAGGGAAGTGCGACGAGGGCGCACTGGATGAGGTAAAGGAGAAGGATGGAAGTATGGAGGAGAGTATTTGACCGCGTTGGTACGTGTACCTACAGATCAGGGATGTTCCAGCTCACGTTGAACATTTTTCCTGCACGCAAGGCTCGGACGCGTTAAAAACATATAATTATTGTATGTACCACTGTATTACGTATGTAATCGTTTCAGGCTTGACGTGGTGGAAATGCGATATATCCAAGAAAAAAATAAATAACAAATGGTAATTTCCAAAATTTAATACAAAACTCCTCTGCCGACCATGGTAACGATACCCTACATCATTTTCAAGACACAGTGTGTTAAATGCACGAACGGTAGTAGAGCTCTATATTATAAAGAGTGGAATTTAGCATTTGCTATTTATATTTTATCAAGGATATACAAATATAATCTCTATTGCCTACGGCTCAACTTTGTGGAAGTTCAATTTAAATTGGCAGAAAAGTACAATTTTTTTCTTTTCATTTGCTCATATACCAATGTATTAAACCAATGTAAAAATACATCATTTGCGTATTTATTCATAATTCAAAAGTTAACAGTTGATTTTTATTTGCGGGTTTTCGTTATGTGCACTACCACAGTGGCCCACTAGACCATTTTTGTTAGACACCCCTAAAATGGATTTTTAATAGAGAAACCAAGTAGTCACCATTGATGTAATATGCTGTTTTTTCCCGACCAACAATGGTAGTGAAGATTTCTCGGGTCTCACGTCGGGTAAGGTCCTATCCGTTATTTATCATCTTCCCTATCCGATTCTTATCATACCTTTTCATCAGCACGTCAGGTGTTTCCTCCAAGACGTCCGTTGTCATTCCATTACTTTTTATGCCCCTCCTGGCTTTACATTTACCTCCAATTCATCTTTTCCATATTTTTGCCTTGCCACCCCTAAAAACTCTCTACCCTCTTTCTCCGTCGTGGCCTATGCCTCAGGCTCATACAGAACACCTAGCAAAAGGTTTTCCTGTGATCGATTTGTATTGCACAATTCACAAGCAATCCTCGGAATTTTCCTAATACTAGCATGTATTCTATTTCTTATCTCTTCTATGCATTTACTATTCTAGCTATTTTCACCTCAAAGGCACTTAAAATTTTAAACTTTTTCGATCATATTTCCTTCTAGTCATTTACTGACCTCTTCATCATCTCGTCTCTATGTTTAAAAACCACAGTCAGGAAAAAATAGCCTCTTTGACTTGAGACCAACACGAAAAATTACCTCGAACTTCGGTCAACTAAGGAAAAACGGCCGGCCCAAGGGTCGCGTGTGACCTTCGGTGGGATTATTTATAGCTCACGGCCACAATACTATGCACTAAAATAAAAATTAAACGTTTAATAAAAAAAGATCAATTGATAGTTGTTGTATTCATGCTGATATTTGTACTGCTTCAGATTGACACCAGTTTCACTGTACAGCGCCATTGTCAGGTAGATCATAAAATTGTTTTCTATTTTGTAGTCTTAGTTAAGATAGAAAAACAAAACCATATAAACGGTCTTTATTCGTACCTAATATTACTCGTTAAACACTTATTATTCTGCGAACATCTGAAAATTTTCGGGGAACATGAAGCAGACCATGGCATGGTTAACAATTGCCTTTATCTCGCATTAGAAAATTTCTTTTTGTTAGTTTCAAAGAAATCGAAATTTTTCTCCTTGAAACACAGTCAATATTTAAAAAATATTTACCTACTCCATGCGCTCTGAAAATTTCAATATGAAAAAAACGGGTTTTATGAGTAATATGTTACGACAAGTGACATAATACGAACATAGATTAATAACAAAAATTTGCACTCGAAGTAAAAATAAAATAAAGAGAAGAAAATACATTATAATAATTATGGAAACATGTTTACTAGTCAACGCGCGGTGTTTTCATTGCCCAACGTATATTCCTGAATTCCCCGATAAAAATTTCTTGCAATGAAAACCTACCTTCCGCCTTTCTGAAAGAGCACGCGGAGTGAAAAGGATTGTATTTGAAGTGAGCGCTCGGTAAGGCGAAGAAGAAGGAAGAAAATATTCACGGAAATATGTGACCATGGTGGAAAAGGTATCGACGATTGATAGTGTTTTCTCTGTTTCCTGTATCCTGCTGGAATTTCAAGGAGAAAAAAAAATCAGCCGCTTTGACGCGAGCCCAACCAAGATGGCACGCCGAATGATCTCGAACTTGGATCATCCAATGGCTTGTATTTCAAATTAGGGGCTCGCGGATCCTATAGAGCCCACGAAGCGATTTTTCTTATCCCCTAACCAGGCTACGCCATAAAATAAATTTCATGTTTGAATAAAATCAATTAAGTATCAATTCAAATAAATTCATTAGCTTAAGTGTCATATGTAGCGTACATGACGCGTAGTGTATATTCATGGTGGTTCACCCCCTTCCAAACACCTCTGTAGGTGGCTTGCAGGCAGTGGAAGATCCAGAACAGGGACAAGGGGGGCTAAATGGGGGTTAACCTACCAGCAGTAGTGGGGGTCCGAAAAAATTACAATTCGATCTAGTGTAAATTGGATTCCCAACGGGGGATCCAATGGGGGGGTTTCTATTGCCCCCTCAGCCCCCCCCCCCAATAGATCCGCCACTGCTTGCAGGGTAATAAGTAGTTGTGGATAACTGAAAATAATTGACTACTAAAATTGACTAAAAAGTAAACTATTTTCTCTCTCAGTGCTTCAAATCAAATGCTGGTTTAGATAAGTAAGTGCTGAGCTCCAGGGGTGCAGCTAGGAATTAAGGCTAGGGGGGGTTTTAGGCGCAATTAATACTGGGGGTTATAGGGTATGGTACACCCGCTAGGGTAAGCGAGAGGTGCGGGGGCCCTTCCCCAGAAACAAATAAGACAAATGGTTCAAAATGGTGAGTTTTACGGCTTTCTGAGGGATATTATTATAATCCTTACACTAGTCTAAAGGCAAAATTAATCCAATTAAGTAAAATAGATCATACTTATAAATTTCTCTGAGCTCTGGGGGGGGGGGGTTATCCCCCAAAACCCCATCGCTGCGCCACTGCTGAGCTCACCCTAGACTAACCCATAAATACGGAAATCCATGCATACAATGTATACAGGGTATGGGTTCCAGTTCATTACCTTGGGCCATTTTTTGTATCCATTTATCGAGTTGCAATTTTGGTTCGTAGCCTTTCCAAGAGCTTCACTCGAGAATGATTTTCCGAGCGCTTCACTATCGATCAGAAATTGAGAGCTGAATCCAGTGGACCAACACGCTTCCCATACTAAATAACCAAGTATGTAACTTATATTGCATCGGTTTCTGCAAACTCTAAAATACATTCTTCACCTGAAAACCTTTCAAGTAGATTTTCTGTGGACTACAAACATACATTCGTAGGAAAAAGGAGTGTGGCCAACAGGGACATGCTGAAATCGTAAATACGATAGCGCGAATAGGCGTTTTCCTCTTAATTGCGATATTCACCAATTCATTCGCGATTTTCATCATTTTTTTCTTCTGATCATGCTTCTCCCACGACATTTTTTCGAGGAGCATGCTTAGGCCACATTGCTACATAAAATTGAGGATTTCGATAGGTTTCTTAGCTAATATGGTAGTTTCCTTCATCAAAGAAAACGAAAGGCATTGATTGCGATTCGTTACCCACCATTAGTGTATTCATAATACACAAATTATTTGGTTTTTGAAATACCGGTTTAGACGAATAGCAAGGGTCAAATTTTATCCTCATTTGAAAAAAGGCCAGATTGGCGCCCATGCGATTCCAATCCACGTGACGTCACAGGGACCTAGTTTCTACACGAGAGGATAGGAGTTATACATCGTCTGAGGTTACCAATGCATGCATGAGGCACAGAGCTCAGGGAAACATGTCTTAATAATCACCTATTAAAACTGGCTAAGTTCGGAAAGTTTTCTTCGTTTGAAAAGGTATTAATAAACCTTTTTTAAGCCAAGCGCTACCATCCAGCAAGGTACTCAGCTATCCGCTAGCATCCTGCGACGTATCAGCGCTAAGCCTCGCCTCAAGGTCATCTCACCGGGCGGGAGGGGGAACCAGAAATACGACGTACGGAGATATTTCCCGGCATTCATACTTAAGCGTCGCGTTTTCGCGCGCTTGAAAATTTTCACTTTTCATTTAATCGCGAAAAATAGATGCTGTCATTTAAAAATCTATAAGCGTGAAATACGTACTCCAGGAGTAATAATCTTTCGATTAAAGCAATAAAAAAATAATAGGAAACCACCCTATTTTCAATGATATTTGGTTGAATAACAATGCTAGCACTATTGGAATCTGCGATCGAATCATCAGGAAACATAATGAAAATACACTTTTGTATGTTCCACAAGAGTTTTTAATACCGACCCAGGTTTCGGCAGTACACACTGTCATTATCAAGGTGAATATACAAAAATTTTGCGAGCTTATATATACCTTAGGGAGAGGTGGGTTAAGACAGGGAGGACGTGGTGATGGTGGGAGGGGGGGGGGTATCCCACCATCACCACGTCCTCCCTGTCTTAACCCACCTCTCCCTAAGGTATATATAAGCTCGCAAAATTTTTGTATATTCACCTTGATAATGACAGTGTGTACTGCCGAAACCTGGGTCGGTATTAAAAACTCTTGTGGAACATACATAAGTGTATTTTCATTATGTTTCCTGTGAACAAGTTCCACCAAATATCGCCTTCCAACCTTAAGCTGATCGAATCATCAGTGATAAATCACTGCGTAATGTTTTCACCAATAGTATAAAAATTTTTACGCAGCTCTAATTCATAGTTTAAATTATCCCTTGTCAATGGTATCCAAAAGACAAGGCAAATGGTGGATCCACTAAAAGCATGGCACGCTATCAACATTAATTATTTAGTCGTTAAAATAACCCCAATGTTAGGGTTAAATAACACCACTTTTATCACCACATTTCTAAAAAATAAAGCCACTTTTGGCTATAAAATAACCCCACTTTTTGCATGCCCCATTGGTAATGTATGAGGTGGATTAGAAGTACAGAATTATAGAAGAGAGTACTTGGCCACGATGGGAAGGTTTTCAAAGTTTGGTAATGCTGACGTGGAGTTTCTATACATCAGGAATGGAATTCTACGAGGAAAATTTCAATCCGATTTGACTTGAGGCCAATCAACATCCACAAATGATCTCAAACTTCGATTAAGGAAGGTTGACATGTGAAAGTGGTGGGCCGTATACGGCCTTCGATGGGATATTTTGTGGCTCACGGCCACGATGATATAGAATTAAAAGAAAGCGAGACAGTCTAAACGCAATCAATAGCGAAGAACTGAATTTATTGGACTACATTAATTGTTTCGAGTATTTCACCTACATTCCTGCATTCTCACACAAAATATTCCCATAAACACCTACCTCTCGGCCGGAAATATATCTTTTAACTCATGAATAAGTGGAGCGGAAAGAGCAAGCATATCTTTACACTCATAGGTAAAGGGAAAGAACGTAGGTAGTTAATAAGTTTAAGTGGAAGGGAAGAGGCACGTAAGGAAATATGTACCTCAGTAGCACTAACATTAGTGCTACCTCGGAGTTCCCAAATATCCGTGACCCAAAATGCCTCGCTCAAAAGCTAGCATTTCTACAGTTTTTGAGTTTTCGTGGCATCGGAATTTCATTGACATTAGTTTCGTTCGTATGCGAAGCAATTTATTAAGATCGAATACCAGGTTAGGATTCTGACAGACATATGTTTATCTACTGTTAGCTGATGGAGGCTTCCGTGGATTAGTACAGTAGACGCAGCTACGTTTCCGGGTTGTCATCCGCGTCGATTCCTCGTGGTGACGACAGTTTCGCCGGCGTTGCAGGCTTCAAAACCAGAATCCTGCAACACAGGCTTCAAACCAGAAGTGAACCGCCGTTCAATCCTGAAGACGCATGCCGGCGAAACTGTCGTCATTAAGATGTATCGAGGTGGAGTACAACCCGGACCCCTAGCTACGACTGCTTACCGACTACTTAAGATTCGAGCTGACTCTTTCGCGAAAAAAACAAGTTTCTGACACCTAGCGTCCAAAGTTCGAAACAATCGGAAGTGAAATTTTTACGTACAAATATATTTTGCCGCCTTTTTTATGCGCGGTGCTCCAGTGTCTTGTAGCTAAGGATCTTTCAAGTTAGGATTCTAAGAGACGTATGCCTACTTATTACTTACCCTAATGTCGATCAGAATTACTCGCGACACTAACACGAAGATTTTGACACCTAGCGTCCAAAGTTTGAAATTATCGTTAAGTCTAATCTTTGCGTACAAATACATTTTGGCGCCTTTTTTATGCGCGGCATTCCGACGTCATGTAGGATCTTTTCATGAGGGTTCTCCGAGTCAACCTAAATCTAGCAAAAGTATTGGGAAACACTTTGAATGGACCCTTAAAAGAGCCAAAGCTTCACTTCATTCCGACGCACTTCATTCCCGATTTTATGTCGCCGATTTCAATTATCGATGCCCCTCTTTCATTTCCCATGCGCAGTCGAAACGGCCTTTGTATATTTTTTTTACCACCCATTCACTCCGAACATCCCAACACCCTGGGAATTCTCACTCGCACCCCTAAAATTCCTCCTCCCACGCCACCTAAGGAACAGGGGGATGCTCCAGGGGCCTCTCCCCCCCCTCAGGAAACCCTCATTTCTTTTCTCTCCCTCTCCGGACATCCCAAGAAAGGAAAGGAAGGCATTCAGGTCTGACCGCAGCCGAGAGACTCTCCGTCCCTGAGGAGGGAGATGGTCCCACGCCCAAAGAAGGCCACGACACAAGATGGACACACAGGGTGGAATGCAGCCTGGAAATGTGTGCCATCCCAAATCGACACACAATGGTCGAATGCCGAGTTGAAGGTCGATAGCGGCGCTGTCGGGGGTAGATTACGAGAAAACAGAGGGCTTTACGCGGCTTACATACGACTGTAACGTTTAATATTTAATTATTGATCTTGACGTTGTTAGGCAGTTGTTGACAGGAGGGAGTATTTATTATTATAGTATTCTAACGATAAAGATAGGTTTTCATGGAGTGTATGAAGGGCATTCTCGGTGCCACCCCTTCCTTCAAGCGCTCCCCTTTTTAATTCACTATTAAACCTACTCCCTTCCATTCTATTTAAAAATCCTATTCTCTTCTTTCCTCTCCTTCTTTTACCAAACATTCTACCCTCTAACGCCGTTTTCAACATCCCCTCCCCGCTCCTTACTAACAATAAGTACTCCTTTTCCCCATACCTTCGGTCTCCTCCATATCTCATCTAAAAGCTACCTCTCCTCACCCACCATGTCCAGCACTTCGTCCTTCCTCCTCCTCTCCATCCACTTCACCTTCTCCATTCTTCACCACACCCACATCTCGAAAGTCTTCTCTCCTCCTCCTTCCTAAGTGTCCAAGTTTCCGCACCGAAAAGAGCTAACCTCCAGATCAAACTCTTCACTAACCTTTTCTTTCAAATCTTACATAGCGATCCTCTCAGGAGCTTCTTCCTGTTCATGAAAGCCTCCTTAGCTGATCCAATTTTCGTCCTTATGTCCTTACTTCTGTAGCCGTTTTCCTCTAATGTGCCTCCTAAATAGTTGAATTGATCTACCTGCTCAATTTTTACCCACCTGCTTTTATCTCGGGTCTCACATTCTTCTAATAATGTAATTTATTTTTGTGAGCACCAGGCCCATGAGAAAATAACAGTACATCACTTTTTAGGATTTCAGAATCGATACATGCATAAAAGGAAAGAAAAAGGAGTACAAATTCAAACAAATGTACCGTGTGCGGACCGCCGATAGTATGGAGACAATGCATTGCAACAATATTATCAACAAAAGAGAAAGATCACACTGTGATGTAACAGAAAATATTTCACATAATACGCAATGCGGAAAAAATGCTCGCACTGTGACTTAATGGAAGCAGAAATCAATTAGTATTAAATTAAATTGTATAACAAGAATAAAATGCATAAAAATAATACAAATTCAAGTAAATGCACATGCATTGATTGACATGGATTGTTGAGGAGAGAAAGAAAAGGTAAAGTTACACAAAGAGGTGAGGCAAAAAGAAACTATCTTTAAGAAAATAGAGAGGATCTGGAGCTAAAGAAACTTCTAACGTTACACGAGTATGATTAGAATAATTTCAACAATCTTTACAGAAATTTCTATAAATTCTAGCAGTTTCTGTCATTAACTTCACTGATAAATCTTTGTCTACTATCCCCGTCCAAATATCCATTCCCCACCCATACTTGTCGATATATTGTAAAGTATACAAGTTCTACAGTAGTAGGTGGGTTTATATAAAACACTTTGAAATCACCTCAACCTGTCTCCCCACCTAAAGAGAACGTCCCTCTTATATAATCTATATATATAAAAGAAAGTCGAAAATCGTGTTAGTTAGAACACTTATAACTCGAGAACGGCTGCACCGATTTCAATGAGATTTGGTTCTTTGGATTCGTCTCAGGCGGGGTTAACATATAGGCCATTAAAAAAAGGATAATTTCACAAAAAAATTCATCTCTTTCCTATGGACATGCTTTTAGGAGTTATAGTAACACAACAATTGATTAGTCGGTCAAAACTACAAATTAAATAATTTGTTTTGTTTTTACCACTTTAATAACTGAATTTAGTAACAATATAACATTTTAATTACTAAATATATTCAAAATATTAATTAAATTGAAATTACATTTTTTAAATTTAATTCGAGCTGATTGTAAGCCCAGCCGTGGCCCAGCTCGAGTTGACACTTCACTACCGTGTTTGTAAACAAATCTCCAAGCAATTGTTGACAAACGGTAATGTCCGTGTTCCTGTCGAGGAATCGAGTAGTTTTAACTCATTGAGTTGCAGCGGAAGGTGAGCTCATCAACAAAGAGTTCCAGAATATGATTGATCACCAAAAGAATCAAAGATGGTTGATTTAGCGAGCAAGAACGAAGATGTGAATGACTAAAACTAGGTAAATTCAAATAGTTCGTACTCTGCATGGATTCGAATCTTTTAACTTTGTAATAAACGAAGACGAAGTCGCCAACTATCTATCTGAATATTTTAAGTCCTTTGGACGCACCTGGCTTACCACGGCACGATTAAAAGCTAAAGGTAGGCTCTGTGTTCATGATCTTTCGAAGCCTAAACCAACCGTAACTATCCAACGGAACGTGTTTGATCATTAAAAAAATTGGTGATGAATGTGATTCACGCAACTTTACTCAAAGGAAAATTCAAAGGTTAGGAAGTCCTCATTCCGTAGATTCCATGATCTCAACTCATATGCCCTTTTGAGCTTAAATGTATTAAATTTACAATTGGTGTTGCATTCGTGATAACGATTAAAAAATCGCATGGTCATTCTTTCAGTTTTTGTGTTGTTTGTGCTCATGTGCTAATGAAAACCCATGAAATTCTCATGGTCAATTTAGCGTGCTATGTTCACGAGTCGATAAACCATCCTCTGTATTTCTTCCTTCGCTTCAAGTGCGTAGCTAGGATAGGGGGTTTTGGGCGCAGCTAATACCACGGGTCTGTAGGGTATAGAAAACTCGCTAAGGTAAGCGGGAAGTGTGGGGGCACTTCCCCCAGACATTTTTTAAGATAAATGGTTCAAAATAGTGGGTTTTGTGGCTGTGTGAATAGTTAAATATGTTTGGTTTGTTAGTCATCCGTCCCCCTAATACTAATAACAAAATCTTTCATAAAAAAATTCTCTAAGCTCTTGGGGGGGGGGTTTATCCCCCAAAACCTCCCCTCGCTGCGTCACTGCTTTGCTTCGCTATATTTATTTAGCTTCATCCGCTTCATCTTGCGCCTGATAACAAAACAAAAACTGTTGTTTCTCAGAAGGTGCTTGACGCAAGACATTAAACCCGAATGTGTAGGGCTCACCGTGGTGCGTTTACGCATGCAGTACGTTTACGCAGTGCATTTTTTCCAAACAGAGATACTAAAACTGGCGCGCCTTAAGTCATTTAATGCGAATGCTGCTTCATAGGGGCTTTTCTTGCACGATTTTGAGCATCAGTCAAGCGTCGGTCTGGGGTCGTGTCAACCTGCCCCCTGAATGGGCCAAGTGTATGCAACAGACTTGGACCTAAAAACATTTCTTTACAGCTAATAACGCAAATAGCCAACAACTGAATGCGTATAATTTTTATTTCATGAACTGCTTTATTAAACCACAATGCCCAAAATTTCTTAAGCTAAAACGTAAGAAAATTTGTTGAAAAAAATCCGCGTAAACGTGCTCCGATCCACCCTATGTAGATTCAATAAAGAAAATGTCTTTCTGACAAGCAATTTTGGTACCCATTTACGTAGTTTTATTGAATTTGTATCCTTATTTTATTATAATTAATTAAACATGATTAAAAACGATACAGCCGCTCTTGATTTATAAATGGTGTAAGTAAACTGTAAGTTCATTGATTGTTAGGCGGTACGAAGTTCGCCGGGTCAGCTAGTGTTAACATAAAGGCGAAAGATGTAGTGAAAATAATGATAAACGAAGATATCGTATTTTCCACAATTTATTAACCGAGTACTACACGCGTTTCAATTGTTATACAATCTTCCTCAGGTACTAATAGAAACCAACACAAAATGTAAATTCCACCAGATATATATGTATAAATCTGTTGCAATTTGAATCTGAGTTTTTGTTAGTTGCTATTAGTACCTGAGGATGATTGTATAACAATTGAAACACGTATAGTACTTACTCGGTTAATAAATTGTGGACGATACGATATCTTCGTTTATCATTATTATTAGTTATGTTCCACGACATCTCTTCTAAGAAAGTATAGGTACTTTAGATCAAGTGAAGTATCTGGGAGTCACAATAACTTCGAACTTATCGTGGGGAACACATAAGAAGTATTTGCGTCAGATTCCTGAAGAAGTTGGGATTCGTCAAGCATATTGTAGAATTATTTTCAGACGAGAAATTAAAAGAGAGGTGCTACTTCGTACTCGCCCGGCCAGACCTTGAATATGCAGCGAGCATATGGTATCCGGTGCAGAAGGACTTAATCCGCTAACTGAAAAAAATACAAGAGAAAGCTACCCGATTCGTCAAAAACTGCTACGGGGGTACAGAAAGGCTGAGAACCGCTAGAGAATCGGAGACTGGGCGCTATGCTTAGATTGCTTGAGCAATTGACAATAGATATCTTAAAGAGCGACACGGGAAATATCACATTAGAACCTCACTATGTCCGATAGGAGCGATATATTAAGAGAGATATTTTGCTGGACGGATGGGCATAGAGATTAGTTTTCCTCCTGAATTATAATGGACTTTGGTAAATGCAAGGTCGAACTCTGGGAGTAAAATCTCTCATAGCGCCCGAAAATATGTTTAGTGATGTAACACCTCCCGTGACACGCCTATTAAGTCGGCTGGCAAGATAGTATGTAGATGCAAAATAATAATGGTAGATGGAAAAATATAACGTTTAATTAATCCCATTTTTAAGTCATCAGAAAAATTACCATTAAATATTAGTACCGAGTGAAATCACAAATTTCCACCGATTACGACGCAAAATTCATTTATGACGAATTCTGCCTGAAGGCACACTATATACTGAATTTGCAGCCTACAAAATGAAAACTTACACAAATTATACAAAATATTATCATGAAAGTTGGACAATTTTATATCAAACGTAACTGGGGAAACTTTTCACGGAATATTCGTAGAATAAACAATGTAAAGGGAACATATTTAAGTAAAAAACATGATATGCGCGTAAAAGGAAACAAATGAAGGTGAGCTAAAACTTACCTTATACGTCTCGATCGGGCATATGGGTCCATCAGTCGCTTATCGAGGAATCTGGATCCCCCATCAGAGAACTCCAACTCCGGAGCTGAAACGAAAACAGAAAGAATGTCTCAGAAGGAATTGATCAAAAATTCTTACGGTCGGGAGATCCACTCTCCCTCAGCGCAGATGTCTTGACTCACATAATATTTACTCTATGCCGTTTACATAGCAGTCAAACACAGAGATTATGACACATAGATAAGGGTTTGGTTACGTGATGGATTTTGAGACTATCTTTTATCTAGCACTCGGACAGATGTTTGTTTATACTAGGCATAGTCCCAGGTTTCCAAGTGAAAGAAGAAAGTGACATCGCTATGAAAACAGTGACGAAGTAGACGAAATTGAAAATGAAATTTATTGGTAGGTACTACTATGCTGGCGCCAATAGGAATTATATCATCCATTCGAAGAATTCTTTTCCTTAAAACAATTAATTGTGAAATTTGGACAATTTTACATAAGTAACAATAATAAAACCTGCATAATACAAGCAATATTTTATATCTCTTCGAAAGATGTAAAATATTTTCATCACCATCATCACTGGTCAACAAAGACTGGTCTGTCGCAGTTCACCACTCAATTATCCTGTCAGCTAATCTTTATTTCGTCGATTATTTTTTCAGTTTATCTTTCTTTCATTATTCTAAAATCGATGCACATGCTCAAGAATTTATACTTACACAATGAACTCAGGATTGCATGGTACTTTCCTAATCGAGACTTTAATCACCGATGAGAGCACTGAAGGCACCGACCACGAATATTACAAAAGCGAATCCTCATGCCTCCTTAAACTCCAAACTCGAGAGTTAAGGACCCAAAACTCCATTATAATTAGGCAAAACTCATGGAAATTGATTGGTAACTCTCACATTTTTAAACATTTAATTTCATGAAAAAAATAGCTCAATGAAAAAGTTTTTCTTTCTCACGTACATTTTGCAAGCGTCAACCGAATTAATTTTACAAATTGCGATTCCTGGGTTGGGTGAACAACCCCATCATCGTCATCATCACTGGTCAACAATCCTAAGATTTGTGTAACGCAGCTCTCCACTCAATCCTCCTATCAGCTTATCTTTTCACAACTACGTATCTCTTCTCTTTCACATCCTTCTTTACCTGTTCCATATATTTCGTTCGAGGTCATCCTTTTCAATTCTTGCCATCCACTTGCTCCTCGACGATTGTCTTCTTCAGGCCATCACGTCTCAAGATGTGGCCTATTAGGTTGTTTCCTCTTCTTATGAATGTTTTCGTGAGGCTTCTATTCTCTCCTACTTTTCTTAGAACTTTCTCAATACTTACTCGGTCGATCCATTTGATCCTCATCATTCTTCTGTAGCACCACATTTCGAATGCCTCTACTTGATTTCTCCGCGGAAGTCATTGGTCATGACCTCAGAGTAAGGATGGGGGAGAGTGCGCTTTGGCTACTGCGCATGTAGTCAAGATCCCGCATATACAGCATATACATCCCACACTTCCCACAATTCTTCCCACAAGGGATTCCCGCACTACTTCCCACGATCACGTGGTAACCATGTTGACTACAAGAATCTGCTACTGCGCAGCCTGAAAGCGCCCTCTACCCCAATCCTTACTCTAAGGTCATGGCTCACTTCCGTAGATATAGCATACTCGCACAACATATGCGTTTTTTTTGCTAAATATCGTAAATAGTTTTGGTTTCGTCTGACGTCAACCATCCAGGGTTAAAATTTCGGGACATAATTTTTCTCCACCTTGGATAGAGAGAAAGAAAGTACAAAATGCGAAAGGAGGAAATCGTACAGAGGATAACATAGGAGAAGAGACTCCATTGAAAATCACCGTTTCCAGTCTAAAGTACTAAAATCATCACTTTACTTTAAGAGGTAAATCATTACCTTATGGAGACGCCTCATGCAAGATTCGTTCAGGGAGATGTAGTGCAAGGCGGAAAAGAAATAAGCATATGGAATAAATTTTACAAAACCAATAAAGGTAGACATTAGACAGTTCAGTAGCTTCCAAAAGTTTGAAATAAATACTTGCAATTTTCCACGCTAGACAATTTATTACGACATTGCTCTCAATGTTACTTGAAGATGATGCAGTCATATGGAAACATAAGTCGTTATAATTTTATAATCGTGGGGAAATCCAAGTACGTATTTCAATATGTAAAAAAATCCACTCCATTACGATTGTATCTTCGGATTTTATAAATTCCATTATTGATCAGGAGCACGATGAAATAAACGTAGTTCATTAAGAAACCCAACCAGTCACTCATAACTTAGGAGACGATCTCTCGAGTTCTACATCGAGATAGGTTCAACATGTCTCCTTCCAACGATTAGGTTAGTGACCTGTCCATCGTCATCAGGGATTCATGAATCTAATTTGTAAATAATGGTTAATACAAGTTATTATGAAATAACTTATTGTTTTCCGGGTCACTTGGATTCTTAAATCTCTGAAAATGATTGACGAGCCGTTCGTCGAAACGTTTGACGGAAACCTTGAGAGCCTAACCGACTGTGCATAAAGGTTTATCGGGATTTCCACCGAGTAATTTGATCCATTTCCTCCGACGTTTCTAAGAGCGACTGGTTCTTCATCCTCAGGGGATCTTCTGAATGACTTTTTCAATTCCACTAAACTCCCCCAATTTCAAAAGATCCCCTGACGTTAAAGAGCCAGTCGCTCTTCGAAACATCGGAGGATATGGAGGTAACTACCCTGCGAAAAACTCGAGAAACCTTTGTGCTTTTAATGCACCGGGAAGATATAAGATCTTACCCGATGTGACACCCGAAAGATCGTCATACATGCAACGAGTGGCTCGGTGGATTTCCTGATGAACTTCGTTTATTTCTTCGCACTCCCGATAAATGATGGAATTTACTTCACTGGATCTTCCCTTATTTTGTTCGCCGGGAAAGCACTGCATATTAATCGCTCCGTGACTTTTCACCAACATCTTAACCCACCATTACTCAAGGTGATTTATGCGCTCCACCCACGCAAGACAATTTATTACATTTTCGCCAACTAAAAAGGAGACAACCCTGCTATTATACTGTTTGGGAATCAAATTAGCTCCGTCATTGAGGAAAATAATCATTAATTACGCATATAACATCAATATTTCATGCCAAACAGATCTGTATAACATATACACAACCAATCCAACTGAGGTGTCTTCAGGAAATCAACGGTTTACTAAGACATAACGTTCGATTTTTTTTCCGGTGGGAAGATCTCCACGGGGTACCGTCGGCGGTCCAGGTAAAGGGGGTCCATCCATATATCTTGGTTTCAGAATTTCACATGACGCCCAGTTCAATACTGGATGAGCCCCACCCAGAGCCGTTGGGAGTTGCACGCCTCGGAGGCCGGTGATTTGTGGCACGGAGGAAAAAGTACGGCACGCTTTCCATTACGACAAATGTGATTATTTGTGGCGATAGAATCAATTCTCTGCTGAAAAACCAGTAAATCACAATTTATTCTCAACGTTAGCTGAACGGTCGAAAGCCATTCCAGGTGTTTCTTATTAAATTATACAGGTAGTTAGAAAGTTCTTAGTACTTCGCTGAGTGGAACTGGGGTGAAACGAAAGGCCGAATTATTTAAGGCTGCAAATACAGATGTATACATGATTTATTTGAACGGGGAAGTAGCTCGTTTAGGACAATAAAATCCAAGTTAATATCACCTAAAGCTCCCAAGTTACAGTGAAAAAATATATAGATTATATTATTACAATGCAATGAATTGTTGAGGCCTTAACCATATAGAATTCCATTTTAAGTTAGGAAAATACAGAACTTTACTTTCTACAATTTAATATTTAATCGTCGATTAGTTTCAATACACTGTTTCATTCATAGTCTAGTAACTATATTGTATAGGCAATAGTCTTCAAAACGATAAAGTGTATTGAAACTAGTCGATGATTAAAGGTGAAGCTGCTGAAAGCAAAGTCTTAATTTTCCTAACTTAAATTATTACAAATACAGCATTTACAAAATTATCAGGTTAATGTGAAAAATATTTAGCAAAAAATATAAAGGGGGAAAAAGTATCAGCCCGTTAAAATTTTATTGCTGAAAATTTTCAAGTTGTAAAGAGACCGCACTTCCTGTACGTGTTTCACCACGGTATTTGGAATGACTGATACATTTCTACACGTTCTTTCACGTTTTTTTCATTATGTACTTTCTCGATTAATATGTAAGTCATATTCTCGTAATCAACACAATTTAGACAGGAGACATTTCTGAAATTTCCTGATCATTATCTTTTATGTTAGTCTGACTAACATAAAAGATAATGCTAACAACGTCTCAAAATCATTTTAAACAGTTTTATCATTGAAAATGGCCGTATTTGCATATTTTTTGGCCTTGACAGAAGGACCATAATGACTTCTTTTGGTGAGATACCAATCCTTAGCATATCTCCGTTAGGATTTTAAGACTGGTTGGTTAGGGAAGAAGAATCCTAGGATTGGTTTGACGCAGCTCGCCACTCACTTCTCCTATCAGCTAATATTTTCGTATCTACGTATTTCTCATCTTTCACGTTTTTCTTTACCTGCTCCATATATTTTGTTCGAGGTCTCCCTTTTCCATGCTTGCCATCCACTTTTCCCTCAAAGATTGTCCTCATCATGCCATTATGTCCTACGGAATGGCTTATAAGGTTGCTCCGTCTTCTTAACAAGGTTTTCATGAGGCTTTTCTTCTCTTCTACCCCTATTAGGACTTCCTCATTACTAACTCGGTCGATGCGTTTGATCCTCATAACTTTTTCTGTAGCAACTCATTACGAACGCCTCTATCCTTGCTTTCTCCTCGGTAGTCATTGTCCATTCCTCACTTCCGTAGAAAAGGATACTCGTACTACGTATGCATTTTTACCTAAAAATCATTCGTAATTTTGGTTCCTTCTGGCAACAACTATCCAGGGGTAAAATTTCGAGACATAATTTTTCTCCACCCTGTATAGAGAGGTAGAAAGCATACAATGCGGAAGGAGGAAATCGTGCAGAGGATAACAGGGGGGAAGAGACTCCATTGAGAGTCACCGTTTCCTGTCTTAAGTACTAAAATCATCAGGTTACTTAAAAAAGTAAATCATTAACTTATAGAGAGGCCTCATGCAAGATTCGTTTCAGGGAGTTGGATTGCAAGGCGGTGAACCATTGTCTTTTAGTGTGAGACCCTTACATATGGGCCAGTTCATTTCTATCGGCCCCACTGCTTGACTTACAATGCCTTCAGGAGAAATTCCAGCATGCCATTACCGACGCCTCCGAGTTCACGAAAGCCCGGTGAAAAAACCGAGGAGGAAGAATATATTCCCATTACTCCACGGAGCCGATAGTATAGTGAATCACTCACGCTCCACTTGAAAAATAGCGGCCTTGTTTTTTTTCGACTCGGAAAGAAAAGGGGTAGTGCATATAAACGTCGTTATCTGGCGCATAAATAAAGGCCCAGCATGTGCCTGCCGGCTTCCCCTTGCGACTGCACGAGTGCATTCCAAGAAGGAAGGCCTCTCTCTCTCTCGGCTGTGTACCCAAATGCGCGCCGGTTTCCTAGGCCGCCGTTTCGTGTGGTTGCGCTTATGAATACTTTATATGCGCACGTATTGTGCGGAAGTCAGGCAGCTGGCGTATCTTCCGGTGAACATACTCCGGTATAGGGGGCTGAGGGAAGGGATAAAAAAGAACAAGTAACTGGGGAAGTAAGACGATTTCCACAGTCCACGCCACGGATATTACAAAAGAGGATCGTCAAGTCGGCCTCTAAATGTGTTGTTTTCCACCGCGCATTTTAATGGGTTTACAAAAGTCGCCACTCGCGTCGCTGACGGACAAAATGATCCGAGTTTCACGGGGAGTTTCAATAAATTTACCCAAAATTATTGCACCCTAAAATGTTTAACGTCCCACAAAAACAACATTGGTGCCAGAGAGGAATTTTTCGCACAGCAATTTAGTATGGCCCTGCTGGTAGCGTTCCTTGACTGAAATAGCGGAGAATTCAGACCAGAAATGAGTTGAAAAAAAGTTACGGCTGCTGAAAGTAGTATTTGTCTTCGAACTTGATCCACTGATAACGCGGCGCCAGCGAAGAAGGACCCGACTGATCTTAAGAATTCCGAGCCAAAGGACCAACTCCCCTTCCCCTTACTTGCCACGACGGCGCCACAGAATAATGCTGCTGGACGCCAGATAATCAATCACCGAGTGACCTGTGATATATTGAATAGATTAATCATAATTGAGAGACGGAGCGGAGGGAAGACAAATGATTAAGTGATCCCAATCGACTGCCGCGCCATCCACTATATCCCAAATCAAAACAGCCACAAAACAGTAGAGCGTCGAAAATCCAGACTAATTGGGATCTCAGGATAATAAATATATACAACAGCGCTGACGTTGGGTGCTTAGTAACCAAAATCCGAGGTCATCACTGAAACTTGAAATTCGGTAGATATAGCTACGGGAAACTAAGGATCCTTACTCTGAGACGGGAAATGGAAAAAAGTTGACAAACGAATTACTAATACGAGGGAAAGTCAATTATTATCCGCAATTTATTAATATATTTTTTATTTTGGTGGTACCGTCTTTTTACGCTAATGACGCCTGATTTGATTATTGGTTGTTATGCCTTTGCAAGTTTCAAACTACTAGGTTAGTTTTGTTATCGATGCCGTGCTGTCAATCCTGGCTGTTCCGCTTCCTATTTGCACCAAAGAAGAGCAACGTGCAGTGATTCGATTTTTGTGATCGGACGGCGTATCAGCTCTCGAAATTCATCGAAGACTTTCGGTACAGCTCCTACATAAAATACAGCCTGCATATTAAGCGTGCTCTTATATTTAAATCCTTGTTTACTAGTTACTTCATTATTATTTGTGTATCATACTGCTATATTACTTGATTTTATCATGTACTTTGTGCTTTTTGATGAGCCAATTATTGTAAATTGTGTTGTGTTCGGCTCCAACGATATACCCAGAGCATAAATAAATATATATTCTATTCTATTCTACAGCACGGGAACAGTGTGTTGTCACAACGGAGTGTCCATGAATGGATTGAAAAGAATTAAGCACCATGAAGGACCCTGGTGACCCATTTAACGCCACAAATTAAGAAAACATTGAGCGATCACGTGAAATGGAGAGATGAGTAATTATTGACAAAGTGGTACAGCGTCTACAAATTAATCTCGATTTTGCCGGCGAATTTTATAAAAAATACAGTAATGTAGTATTACTGTATTTTATATAAAATTATACTGAGCATCTGCCCAGAAAGCAGAATGTCCGTGGTTCGATTCCCGGTTCAGATGAAAATTTTCCATGTGTTTTCGGCCTTCATTCCATCTCCACGCCACACTGTGTCATCGTCCTGTATTTATGTTTCTGTCTCTTTGTTTCAATTTCTATCTGTTATTATGATTGTAATGTAGTATTATATATCTAAGATTCATAACCACATTGCGGATAATAATTGACTTACCCTCGTAAATAGATTTCATTGGAATACTAATAGCAACCCTTCTCCACGAGCATTAACTTTAATGGGAATTTAACGTAGAATCAAAATAAAAAAACATCGAATCATCCGTAGTCAGTCTATCGTAGCCATCACATGATCTTGGATTTTGCCATTACAATCTTGGTCTCAAGCACGGCACTCGATATCCCCTCATGTATATGTTAACTCCGAGACTGGGACCGTAATTGAAAAACTAAAACCAATACAAAACAAATAACTGTTAACATATAATGAAAACTTGTTCCAATATAATCCAATCGTAAAACGACCAAAGCTATAGTGCATGCATAAAAATAATTATCTGAAATTTTATCCTTTTTCCCTTCGATTATAAAGTTGCCAAAATTTTAATAATCAAAATTAACTACGATGTGACGATTCAGATACTACTAGTTATACGATGCGGATACTGACAACAGAGCGACTTGATATCGAGTTGACAAAGGGATGAAAATGTTCCCGCGGCTGTCAATGGTAAAAAAATCTAAACTTCATTATTCACGGAAAAACCGCTGACTACCGAGCTTACTTTCACGATGACACCCGAAAATGCACTTTGAAGTGGGAAAATTCCACAAAGGAAAAAGCCAATTGACTTGACCGAGATTTGAACCCTGGTCTACCAAATTTAATTGCTATTGAAATAGTTTGAAAACAAAGTTAGAGGGTAGACTGTTAGGTAAACGTGGGGGAGGAAGAAAGAGAATAGAGTTTTTACATAGATTGAAAGGGATTAGACCTTATTATGAATTGAAGAGGGAAGTGTATAAAGAGAGGGTAGGCCACCAGAACGCTTCTTAAGTACCTACTCCTAGCAAACCTACCTTAATCGGTAGAATAATTTAATAATGAATACCTTGATATGACAGAGACTTAGTGCATAGTAGGGAAGATCTTAGGTTTCTAGAATCTTAGGAATTTGGGAAATTTGGGTTTCTAAGTAAGGGGAAATGACTTGTAGAATTTTGCACTAATAAATTCTTCAACAGATATGAATTTATTGTAATGACACCCTTAAAGAGCGAGTTACTCAGGGTTTTATGGAGAAAATAACTAGCAAGTTTACGTTTTATGAATGAAACGATATCAAGCGAAAAGTCCGCGAAAAGAAACCACTGTTAGTGAGTCACCAACTTCGTTAATCACTCTCGAGTACTGCATATCACTGATAGAATTAGGATTTGGTAGTGTTAGGTATCGTATGGTTAGTGTTAGTTAGGATTTGGTAGTGTTAGGTATCTTTTGATGACGTCCGCCCCTACCGCGACGATCAACGTCGAATCGAAGCCAAACGTTATCTTTACTGCTTTTGATCCAATGACGGGATGTATGAGTGTGTTTTTGCTCAAGTGTAAGCCTGAGTGACACACTGGTGATAAGCAGTCTACTTGAATCACTTGATTAAACTGCCAGAAGTACATCTTTTTCGTAACTTCAGTCTATTTATGGATTTCTTGCTCACTCCCCGATATCTATTTCCATTTTTGGAAAAAAATAAAGAATCTCAGATCCGCTAACTATTCTCTAACCCCATGAAAACCTTTACCAATGCATTGTTTCGAGAATTTCCTTTCAAATTAGTTGTATTTTCATCACATACTCTTTTTATTCCTATTAAAAATTTTATGATAGAGGATTTGGTAGACACGGCAACTCATAAATTTATTATCTGCTTTATGATGCTGAATATCACGCCGTTATAAGGCAGAAAACTTATTTAATGATATCTGAGCGTAATTAATGTTTGTTTTTTGTTGTTTTTATTAATTGTTGTACTTTATAATTTATACCATCGTTTACAAATCCAATTTAAAAGGCCTTCCCAACTCCTTTTGAGTTTAATTTAAATAAATAAATGAAACTTAGGCTCAAAATAACCAGGATACTTCCTGGTGTAGTATGCGGCCAGCCTTGGCTCTGTAGACAATGCTAATTGCACCTCCAGGGAATGAGTTTTCCTATTAGAGTCATGAGGTGATAATTTTTCGAGCCATGCTTCAGTTTGAAAATATTTGAGCAAGGAATGCACCCAAACTTTCAGCCACTTTGCGCAATGACATTTTTTAACATGAAATCCAAAAAGAAAGGGCTGTTTCTTGGTACATATTTTTAAAGTAATTTGCGAAAATTCAATTAAAAACGTTGATTTTTTACGTTGGAAAACTTTTAGTTTAAGTCGCGAACGATACAAAATACATTAATTTTACCAAAAAAATGCATAGAAAATTTTTTCTTCAAATAAAATAAAATGTATGGAAAGTTTATCCATCGATTATTATGGTAAAAATGTGATAAAAATTTTCCACCCCAAAATGGGGAGCTAACCACCACCAGGGTAAAAGTGCCCGTCAGAACAATATAGATTTTGATCCTTGGTCTATTCCCTAGACTACAAAGAATTTAAAATAAATCGATTGTTAATAAAGTATTCTACCGATTAAGGTAGGTTTCCATGGAGTAGGTACCTACATCAGAAGCATCCTGGCAGTCTCCGCTCCCTCCATGTACCTTTCTCTTCAGTTCACTATAGGACCTACTCCCTTTCATTCCTTCTATAAATCCTATTATCTTTCCTCCTCTCCCTCGTTTACCTAACATTCTACCCTCTAACACCGTTTTCAACATTCTCTCATCGCTATGTACTCGCTCCATCCAAACCTTCTTTCTCTTACGTATCTAATCCAAAAGCTGCATCTCCTCACTCACTATGTCCACCACTTCTTCTTTCCTCCTACTCTCCGTTTACTTCACATCCTCCATCCTTCTCCGCACCCACATCTCGAATGCCCCCAATCTTCTCTCTTCCTCTTTCCTTAGTGTCCACGTTTCCGCACCGTAGAGAGCTACACTCCAGATCAAACTCTTCAGTAACCTTTTCTTTAAAGTCTTACATAACGATCCTCTCAGAAACTCATACATATTCATGAACGTCTCCTCTGCCAATGCAATTCTCTTCATGATGTCCTTACTGCTACATCCTTATCCCTCTAATGTACTGCCCAAACAGTTGAATTTCTCTAACTGCTTAATTTTTTCCCCATCTACTTTACCTTGAGTGTCACATTCCTAGCTCGCGATGCTTTTCAAAACCGCAGTACTTTGGACTTCTTGCGATTAATACGATTAATACTCATCCACTACTCTTCGCATAGCTTGTCGAACGCAGCCACTAGAGCCTGAAGCATGTTTAACATTAACCCATTATTCCCCAGACTGTATGTAAGGCTTTTAACTTCGGTTGTTTCGCATTTTACGATTTATTTTGGCCTAACTAAGATGAATTTTTGGAAAAAAAATTTTCATCACATCATTTGATTTTCAAAATACGCAACGCTGGGAATACTCCGGTAAATAATTACAAAAAAGTAATTTTTAATAATTAGGTTACATCTTTTATTTTTTATCTCGATTTGTACACTCGACATCTTCGCCGGGAGTCATCAGTATTCCTTTGGAAGATTTGCCCCATTCTGCCTTCACAGATATGCTGGGGTATGTCGTTTTTCCTAGGGTGTCTCGCATGTGCACATCGATTTTTATGCCAAACGCCATCAGCCATAAAAATACAATTATATGAATGAAAATGTTGGTGGAAATGACAAAATTAGAACTAGAGATAGTTAAAAAAGTCTGTGAATCGAAGAAAATATTATTCTGAGGTAGAGACTTGTTCCGAGAATTAGAATTCAATAATGTTGCGTTAACGCAACGCTGGGTATTAATGGGTTAAAGAGGGCTGATTAGGAAGTATCTGAAGTGATTTAAAGAGCATATGTTGTGGTATCAACGCCATAAGTGAAGTGGAAAAGCAAACCTAAGGTTAAAAATAAATATGACTGCAATAAAGTGATTAACCCGGGATTTACTACCGTGGAAGATAGAGTCACGTCATCTTCATTAGTTTTATTGTGTTCGAATATCGACTTCACTTGAGTGATTCTTGTTGATGATAACATTCAGTACACTTTGCTATCGATCAAGGAAATCGATTTTTTGACCTTCTGTGCGATTACGGGTGACTGATGAAATCATGCCGTAAGCTATTTCGAGAGTATTTCCTAAAATATTGTCTTAAAGGACTAAATAACCAAAGTTTTCCAGTTTTATTTCAATATTACCGTTATTCCGTTGCCATGATTTTTCAATATTTGCTCTAGCTTTCGTTTACGAGAGAGCTACCGCAACTTTAATCTTTATGGTGGCAAGTCACCCGGTGTTGCTCGGGAAGGATAGTACACTGAAATGCAAGATTCTTACGATTCTTACATTTTCTCATCAAGCGTGTCAAGTGGTGTGCCTACTCGGCAGGATGTCCCAGCGCAGAAGTTGAATGGCGTGTCGCAAACAAACGGCAGTGAAAAAACGGCGCAAAAGATGCGTCGCACGCACCGAAAGTAGAACTACGGGGTTTGTTAGTATGAGACACACATATTTACTATCTTTGGTTGCAATCCGTCCAGCCGTATGGAAACGCATAGCGGATAGACAAACAGACATCCTCTTTTATATTCATAGATTTTATCCTATCAGAGGGTTTTTTAAATGTAAAATCACAAAAGCTAGAAGGAAAATTGCGCAAAAGCAATTCCATTTAGTCGTACAAATCTTCAAACGTGCACCGATCGAAAAAAAATGAAAAAATGGGACTAATGTTACACCCTTTCTGGAATTACTTTCTTCCCTTCCACTACTTACGAGTACAAGGCTCTACAAAACATTGATTACTCCCCAAAATCTTACCAGTCTGACAATTTTTCCCGCAACTATACTCTCAAGCGTGGAAGTGAGCATTACTTACATAGTTAAACAAAAGAAATAAAGAATTATAATTGGGATCAAAGTTGATTAAAAGCATGTAAACTATATTAAAAACTAATATGAATTAATTTTTCACTCCGCCAGCAGAAAAAAGTCGTTGAAATTATTATAAAAATCACTCATCCTCATCATTAGTCAACAATCCTAGGATTGGTTTGACGCAGCTCACCAATTCTCTCTCCTATCCGCTAACCTTTTCATAGCTACATGCTTCTTCTCTTTTACATTCTTTATAACCTGTCCTATGAGATTCATTTGGGGCCCTCCCTTGCCCTTTTTCCTTCCGTTTGTCCTTCAACGATTGTCTTTATTAGGCCATCGTGCCTCATTAACAGTCATAATAATATCTGCCATAATTAAAATCATTAACTGTCGATATACTATTACTACCATAATTTATATGGAAACGTAATAAATATTCAGTATCTCTTCCAATGTCATAGCTATATCCAATAGAGTTTTTAACCAAACCACAAATAAATACAAGGGAATAACCAGCAAAATTCTCTCGAGTTTGCGGGAAGATGATCATAAATCACTGCCAACCGCCACGGTCCTCAAGCCATTGGAACTCTATTTCACCCTTCAATAATCAGTGAGCAGCACAGAGCTTATCAATGACACAACCAGAATCATCAGAAGTACTGACATGATCTAATAGTGACGACAATGCCTTCCTGTCGACATTCAGCCGAGAAGAAAATCGACAGCGGACATTAAATCCAGAGGTAAAGATTTTTCGCGAGTTCTTAATCTTGATATCCATTAATTTACAACAAATACTGATATTTCTCTTACTCACTTAAAATAAACAGTCTTAGATAAACATATAAGTGAAGTATGTCACTACTCTCGCGTCATCGTCTTAAGATTTTCCACTCCACACGCACCATATCGAACGTGAAATGATAATGTCAGAGATTACCTGCGCTTGATGTAAAGAAAAAAATGCACTGTGACTAAGCATTTGCGACGTAAGCTTTGATTTTTTATTAATTTCGATCTTTCATTTAAAATTTATTCAATATCACGTAAATTAAGGTTTTGTACCATCTTCGTCTTTATTTCCTATAAGTCGCATCTACACTTTGAAATTTTAAAATATTCGTAAAGAAACATTGATTTTCTGAAGGGTGTCAACATTATTTGAGGTTGGATAGGAAAACGATTAAAAAAAAAACTCTTTTCATTCCTCTCCTTGTTCTTTATTTGGTTTTTTCATCAGTATTCAGCAGTAGTTCAGCCAAATCAGCAGTCTCAGAAAAATATTCATCATTTGCAACATTTGACTCCTTTCCACTAAGTGGTATTTTTTTTATTTCTCCACCAAAACGGCACAAAGACTTTCTCATTGGCAGACCTCAATAACTAAATAACAACATTAAAGGTAATAATTATTAAAGTATTCTACCGATTAAGGTAGATTTTCATGGAGTACTAAAGAAGCATTCTGGGAGCCTCACTTCCCTTCAAGATCTTCTCTCTTCATTTAACTATACCTATGACCTATTCCTTTTCATTCTCCTTAAAAATCTTACTCCATCCTTTCTCTCCCTCGGTTACCCAACATTCTACCCTCTAACACCGCTCTCAACATCCCATCCCCGCTAATGTGTGCGATTAAATAAATAAATCAATTTCGCTAGTAAAATGATTTTATCCTCTCCCGATCCAAATATCCTTTCCCCACCCATACTTGCCCATATCCCGTAAAGTATGCAAGAAAAACAGATAGCAGGATGCTTTCCACAGGTCTAGGTAGTGTATGATCTTAGGTTTTCCCGGCGTATCAGTTGCAGAAAAGTTTCTCGGGTTTTCCACCGGTTGATGTCGTCCATGTCTCCCGACGTTTCGATCCGCGACTTGCTGATCATCCTCAGGGGATCTTCCGAATGCATTCGGAGACATGGACGACATCAACCGGTGGAAAACCCGAGAAACTTTTCTGCAACAGGTCTAGGTAGATTTACATGGATTATTTTGAAATTACCCCCACCTGCCTGCCCTCCCAAATTGAACGTACTTCCCAGGTGCACTATGAGGCCTACATCCCTTTCATTCTCGCAAAAAAATCCTATTTTCTTCCTTCCTTTCCCTTGTTTACTTAACATTCTCCTCTCTAGCACTGTTTTCAACATCTCCTCCCCGCTGAGTAGTCCCTTAATCCATACCTTCTGTCTCTTCCCGTCGCTGAAAGACTAAGTGATACGAGTTTTACGGGGAAATACGGTATAATTTGGGATATTAAACGAAATGTATACGTATGATGATGTGACCTATCTAATTAATTACTTTTCAGTGCTATTCCTCATAATGAAAAACATTGTACTGCAAAAGTTTGGAAGAAAGTGGTTCGTATTACACCCATCACAGCGTCGCGGACATTTTTAAAAACCGATTAAAATGCGACTGAAGTTGCAACAGAAATAACCCTGCTATGGGATGGAATTGGTATTCCTCTATGCAGTCCCCTTACCTACAGACTTTAAAGTAATAGGGCCATACCTACAGAATTTAAAGTAATAGTTGGCTAGGAGAAAGGTCTTAAGGCCGCTATACACGGTGAATGATCGTGCGAATGATCATGCTAGATGATCATACGAATGAAATTATTCGCCTTGTATAACGGAAAAATTCGCGAATGAACCGTCATGCGCATGATCATTCTATGAAAATTAGAACATGTTCTATTTTGCTCGCATGATCCTGTGAATAATCACGTGATCATTCAGCATGATCTTAGCATGTTTTTATTTCATAGTTCTAACCTTGCATGTTTTTGCTCTAGGAATTACTAACCATTAGCAAGTTTTTTTAATGAATATAAATGTATATTTTGCAAGCATGCGTAATATTTCTATGACGGTGCGGTGTACATGTGGCGGTCCTCTTGCATGCTGCATGTTGGCGATTGGTCACCCCTGCCAAACACCCTAGAGGTGGCTCGCAGGGTATTATGAAGATGTATATGTAAATCATTTCCATGATCATTCACCGTGTATAGCGGCCTTTAGGCTTGATATTCCTTGGCTATGCACACCCGTGCCGTCTCTCGCTTCAACTCAATTTTCACCGCCAATCAATCCGAAACCATCGTAAAACGGAGTATGCAAGCCGTTCAAATGCTCACTGACCAACCTCACTCAACAATCGGTACGCCTTTACTGTCAGGGCCATGGTGTAGAAATGGGAGAGACAGAAAAACACTTCTGGGCTTGTGACGAGGTGCGGGTGGGATTTTGTAACCACCCAGTGCTCCAAAAAGAGTAAAAACGGTGAGGAATTCGGTTGAGGAGTGGAAAGAAGAATAGAATGAGGTGCCACAATGGACCACATGCACGGGAGACCTTTCAAGTGTGAGCGACGGAGCAGAAAGCGCGGCGACACAACACGCCGTCAAGGGAGAAAAATAAAAGAAGGAACGGAAAGCGTCCGCGGCGGTGTCCACTAATCCAGCTTTTATGACTCCGCAAGAATGGGATGGGCAACTACGCACGCTTCATTCTTTCCAAACTCTCTAGCTTTTTTGGCCACACACACCTACTCCCGGCCGGGCCATAAACGTTCGCACAGTCAAAAAAGATCCTCCACTCGTCATTGAGAAAGCTAACAGAGTGTAGATGGGGTGGGAGAGAAAGTGTCAAAGCGGTTAGAGGAGTTAGTTTCTAAAGGGACGACAAATAAACGAACGACCGAAACTGACCAGCCCCGAAAAACATTTTTAGGGCATGGGTGCATACTGCGAGTCCCTTTCCTTACATCTTCCCTTTCCACTTGAGGCAGGCTAGAAGTCGGGGGGACGGGGGGGAGTTTTAGGGGCTTCATCCCAACCCCGAAATTCTACCCTTGTGGAGACTACCCGCTATACATTCCTTGAGGAGACCATAACTGACGGCGTCATAATGATGTACCACTGTACTTCACAAATTTATATCCGGACTTTAATGCATGCTATGATTTTGAATAATATGTCATTTTAAAGACAATTTTATCCTTAATTCTGATTTATTTTTTTGCTTTATAAAGAAATTCAAAATGTAGAACACGCCAGTGAAATAAATGACTCCGCACACCGTAAATTTGCCGTTTTGTCAACTTCATCAACTTTGTAACTCAACCTAGAGAAAACTATAACGTCTACAGCATTCATTTTCCACAATAAGTCGCAAAAGTTAACGTAGATGAATATAATGGCTCTTGCGTATTTTTAGAACGCTTATTTTTGTTAATTAACGAAAATGATTGGCAAAAAATAAATTTTAAAAGTACTGCGGGACATGATTTTGACGCCGACAGTAGCCCAAAGCTCGGCGTGAAAAAATATTTGACAAAGCCGTTTATCGAACTCGAATCTCAGTTGCACTACCAAGCCTCAGAGCGAACTTCAGCGAGGTCCGGGATCGAATCCTGGCTCTGCCAAATATTATTTCATGGCGAACTGATTGAAATTCCCCTGCCAAACACCCTAGAGGTGGCTCGCAGGGTATTATGTAGAAGTAGATTCTCGATATTCATCTAGTACACTCATCAGTACTGCTTTGGATCAAGTGTAAGGCGATATTAATTTACATAAATATGAATGCATAAAATATATTACCGAGGATTATTCTCCTCTCTGATATTACTTACAAAGTCCTGACAGCATAATACCAACAAAATAACAAGAGAAATCATAAAATACCCAACAATGCCAATTATTAATTGTCAACGTAGTTTCCGAATGTAATTCCTCACGGATATATCACTTTTTGATCGCTACGCCACCCTATGATGTAGTGTGCCGTCTCAAAGTTTGGAAGTCCAAAGACCAAAGGGGGCGTATGAGTTGTGGGTGGGTTTCTTCGGGTTTGGAAAGAGAGAAGGAAGGAGAGAGGGGTTGGGGAAGTTCGGAGCCTCGCTGACTATTGAGTTCTTCTTCGCCTTCCCGTTTTCCTTTGTCTTCCTCCCTCTCTCTCTCTCTTTCTCTCTCTTGTCCTTTACATGGGTATACTTTCGGGGCTCCCTTAAAGGAGTGAATGGACGGGACGGAAGGAGAACTTATTTGGGAAAACAGTAGAAGGGAGGACCGCGGGTGAAGGACCTTGGGGAAACAAGTCGAGACTTGTGGGTGTCAACTGCCAATTCCAGATTTCGCACAGACTGCGTGGCCCAAGAGTAGGATTTTGCTGGGTAAGTGAATTATTTTTATTCACTGGAGAAGAATGGAGAAAGCCGTTTCTTTTTAACGTGCACCTAAGACGAGGAGATGGAAAGAGAGGCTTGAGATTTGTTGGAGGCTGGAGTAAAAGTGTTAAAGTAAAATGATGTTAAAATCACCGAGGTTCGCGGATGATCAGGCGTTGATTAGCCAGTCAGCGAGAGGGTTGCAGACCATAGCAGATGCGTTACAGAAGTTCTGAAAGGACTAAAGGATAAGGATACTAGTGCTGGAATCGTCTACCAAATTTTCTTCCACCGATTGTGATAGAGTTTGAAAATTTAAAAGACCAGCATTTTCCAATTTTTGATCCATCATCTACTTCTCAAATCATTTGCAGCGAAAAATCAACGGTATTACCCTTTCGCAGCTGACATGATACCATGCGAGCCAATACTGAGGTGTTTTGCTCTAGGAAAGTATTTCTTCTCAACATGCATTATGCTACATGTTGAAATGAAAATCTACCACAAAGCTAATTTTTTGGATTTTTTTCATCTATAACTGTAGGCATAACTGTCATTTTGCCCCCATATTCTTTTATGTAAATAATCCTTATCACAATCGCTTAGAACACCCGGAAAAGTCATCGCAGAACATTGGATAGAATGCAAAAATTTGGCTCCGTTCGTCGACACCAAATTGCTGTGCCGGTCCAATGCTTGTGATCGACTTGTTAAAGTATCAATTGAAATTAGACTGGCCAAAAACACTGTCAATAGAGATTTCGGTTATATATTGAGCAACACATGGAAACCTGAGCTCAAAACCACCCATAAGACGTGGCGAAATCAACACCAGGACGACAGCCAATCGGAGCCCTTCGTTGACGGAAGCCACTCAGGAGTCACCTGACTTCCGGAGTGGCTGCATTGCAGGTCAAAAATTCTCACTTGATACTCATAGTCCTGAGGATGATAACCGAGTCGGAAATCGAAACGTCGGCAGTAATGAAGTTCCTGACCCTGTGGCGATCCCGACAACTCTTCACGGAGCCGCAAATTTTCGTCGCCTTGACGACTAAAATTTGATGGGTCTCCGCTCTTTTTATTTGAACTGAAATGAAAACATTTCTCGTTTTTTTTTTAACGATCACTACGTGATTTACGGCACGCATTAGTATGCTCGTATCTTCACCAAGCTAACTGCCGTGCAAACAGGAAGCTCGTCAAAAAGCCAGTCACGTACGGGTGACTCAAGTAAACATGAGGACCCGCATGGTGTAACGGGGTACGAATAGTGTTCGGCCCGCAGTCCGTAAGGCGAAGTGATTTCTTAACCTGTTTAGATAAAATGACTGGATTGGCATTAATGCGAGAATTTAAGGTGCGTGGTGTATCATAAAAGATTTTATATTCCCAATGGACTTATTAATAATAGTAAAAATAATAATAAAAGATAAGAAATGCAGAACTTGTTACGTAGCTGTTATTGCCGCACCACTTTCGCATAAAATCGAATAGACAAAAATAAGTACCGAGAATTGGGAATAGAAATAAAAAGAATATGGGATATGGAACGGGTTTTTATAGCTCCCATTGTCATATCTGCTGTCGGTATCATCCCAAAACATATCGATGGCTAAGTCCTAACAAAACGTATCTCAAATTCGGCTGGTTTGAGACAGGTATCTTAAACAAAGTGTAATAACATTAAAAAAATAAAATACAAGCAAAGAACAAGTCTTTATTTGCAAATGAATGCT
Source organism: Ischnura elegans (assembly GCF_921293095.1). Classification (NCBI taxonomy): domain Eukaryota; kingdom Metazoa; phylum Arthropoda; class Insecta; order Odonata; family Coenagrionidae; genus Ischnura; species Ischnura elegans. Next base: position 62,828,296 of record NC_060251.1, read on the forward strand.
TCTTTTTCAGTTGTACGAACTTTTGGTTTTTAATTTTTGAGTTCATTAGAAAAAAATAATCGTTTTTTTGGTCTCCTGAAAAGTTGCTATTTTTAAGATACGTTGTTGTTGCTGTTAGAACGTAGCCATCGATATACAAAATAGTTACAAAATACTCAATCTTCATTCAATTACATTCATCAAATTGCTAAAGCATGTAATAATGTCAACCTGCAATACAAAGAGAAAATTTCTCAACGCTATAGAAGATTATAGAGTTATCTTGGTGAGAACCCATGCTCTTCACACTCACATCAGTTAAAACAACTCAGTGAAAACTGAAGAAAATCTAAAGAAAAATAAGATGATGATGATAGTAATAGTAATAGTAATATTTATTCCACTTATTCGTGAATTGCAAGATACAAATATACAACAAATAAATCAGTGAAGCAAAATATAGGTACCCCCCTTAGCCTAACCTGAATTAGGGTTACCATCATTTCTTACAGAACCGGTGCTGCTGGACATTAAAACATTAAAAAATTATGAATGTAAAAAAACATAAAAGGGAAAAAAATTTGATAATGAAATATATGTGTGCTGTACAAGATCGGATTAGAGAAAATAAAATTCAAGAATAATAAAAATAACAATAATGCTTCCTTTTTTTAGTGTCATGGCAAATAGAGGAGTTTACGAACAGGAAGGAGCCAATGAGATGATCATTATGTGAGAGTTTCTAGAAAAAGTTAGTGAAAAGTCTGATCTAGAGCGTAGCGCTTTACGGTGCGGAAACGTGGACACTAAGGAAGAAGGACGAGAGAAGACTGGAGGCGTTCGAGAAGTGGGTGTGGAGAAGAATGGAGAAGGTGAAGCGGACGGAGAGGAGGAGGAACGACGAAGTGCTGGACATGGTGGATGATCAAAGGCATCTTTTAGATGAGATACGGAGGAGACAGAAGGTATTGATGGAGGGACTACTTAGCGGGGAAAGGATGTTGAGAACGGCGTTAGAGGGTAGAATTTTAGGTAAAGGAGGGTGAGGAAGGAAGAGAATGGGACTTTTAGATAGAATGAAAAGGGGTACGTCTTGTTGTGAATTGGAGAGGGAAGTTCATAAGGGGGGGCTGCCAGAATGCTTCTTACGTGCTCCATGAAAACCAACCTCAATCTGTAAAAAAATTAATAATAATAAAGTATAAAAAGGGGAGCGAATTTGCCAAGTCTGTTGATTGCTCGTTTGCTGATCGAAAAGTACCAGTCCCAATTCCCGGATGAAACCTTCGGGCACCCAAAACCAAAATCCTCGAAAGATACAAGGTGTCCCAGGGATAAGGAGTGACCCTCTGACCCTGAATGTGTGATATTCACTCGCCCACGGCTCCTTCTTGGAGAGCCCTATCCCTACCAATCCAAACCAACCTTCAAGTTACATCACTGGATGAGAGATTTTTCCCAGATCTTCATATGGTCACGGCGAAGTTAATATTCAGAGACTAGAATTTGGCGAGGGAACACCGACGGCACCTAATGATAAGGACCCTGAATTTTTGGTACTGAAATATCATTATCTATATGTAAATAATGCCTTGCGAGCCACCTCTAGTGTGTTTAGCTAGGGTGATCGAACACCAGCATGCAGCATGCAAGAGGAATACCCACATGCACACCACACGGGCATAAAAATGTTACGCATACTAACAAACTATACTTCGAGATTCATGTAAAGGCAAAGTTTTACACTCATGAAGGCAATCTGCCGATACTAGCTACCTAGATCACACAAAATATACTGTTAGAAATACTAAGAAAATTCAGAAAAATTTATTGAGGTACACATAAGTTATTGGGCTTTAATACAAGAAAACTAACTTGTTTGGAAGTTCCGACGCTACCGTTTTAGTCTCTTATTGATCATGGGAAAAACGGCAGTATGAATCTAAACATGTCTACGTTTTTTATTGTGTCTATGAAAATATGAAGTCAATTACCATGGGGACCGAATTTATTATTGCTCTGACCTATGCCTTTATGTATTTTTTAAAAATACGGCCGACTACAATCAGATCTACCGCTCCGAGTTCAACCCCGCACCGCCAAGATTTGACCCACTAATCTTACTTTCGCTTCTACAGATTTCTCCACTGCCATTTAAGGTTCATTTGGATCATTCAAAATTTCAATTTACTCGCGGAAAAATCATTATTTGTTATTACTTAATCGAGGAGTCCAATCTTGAGCCAAGTTGATTCTCAGACTGCACCATGCAAATCTAACGCATCCGATGGAATGCAACGATAATTCATTGCAATTTAGAAAAAACACATATCGAAGGTATAGAAATGATAATATTTGCTTCCCAATCAATTTCTATGAATCTATTCAGACCCATGTGTCTCCAAGCTGTTTTATTTAAGTTGCAAGCACCTTTTATAATCAGGTTGTATGGAAAAAATGACATTACCGTGAAATTTGAAAGAAATATTTATTAATAAATCGAATCATCCACTGCAAAAACGCTCCACAATTGCCTAACGAATCAAATCCGCTCATCTAGTAGCCCTTGTAGTACTAGATGAGCAGATTTCATTCGGTGGGCGATTATTGAGCCTTTGTGCAGTGGAGGTATCGAAATATTTTACCACAAGGCACACACCTTTGGATTTTACCACAGTGTTTTTATGCAATACCATAATAAAAACAAATCATTCCCACCAAGAATACTTTATTATCATTCAATATTTTCAATTGAATTAATCTTTATAAACATTATTTATTAGTTTTAAACAAACTAATACATAGATTAATGAAAACAGATGACGACGCAAACTCATCTTGCTTGCCGTTGTGTCATCCATCATGTTTTACGAATGCAAAACAAAACAAATGTGGCATGTAGTGGCAGAATCGTGTACTACAAGGTACAAAGAAGTGCAGCGGCGGGTTTAAACAACAATAATAAGGCAGTTTCCTTTATCAAAGAAAGCGAAAGGCATTGATTGCGATTCGTAACCCACCATTAGTGTATTCATAATATACACATTATTTGGTTTTAGAAATTCCAGTTTAGACGAATGTTAATAGTCAATTTTAAACTCATTTGAAAAAGGCCAGATTGGCGCCCATGCGATGCCACTACGTATGACGTCACAGGAACCCAGACGCTATACGAGTAGATAGGAGTTTTACATCGTTTGAGATTACCAATTCATGCATTAGGCACATAACTCAGGGAAACATCTATTAATAATCACCTATTAAAATTGCCTATGGTGAGAAAGTTTCCTCCGTTTGATAGGGTATTAATAATCCTTATTTAAGCCAAGCGCTGCCTGCTAGCAGGGTACTCTGCTACCTGCTAGCAGCCTGCATCGTAGCGGCACACATAGCATCGCTCCATAATGGCCTCACACAGCTGCAGAATTACGTCACACGGGTTTTTCCCAGCATTCATACTTAGCCGTCGCGTTTTCGCGCGCTTGAAAATTTTCACTTTTCATTTTATCACGATAGAAATAGATATCGTCAGATAAATATCTTAAAAGCGTGAGGTTCGTTCTCCAGGAGTAATAATCTTTCGATTTAGGCAATAAAATATAATAGGTAACCACCCTATTCAAACTTGAAGGATTATAATGATAAAAAACGTGGAAGTGTACACACCTTAGGCCTGAAGATGTTAACCCTCAGGTTTGTTGTCGGGCCAAACCAGAGCCATTTGCATGCCAAGACGACCATGAAAATGTCCGTGGCCTGAAAACAGTTTTTCCACTGCTGGTACCCATCCCCTTTCCAGAGGTGAATGTTGAATTTGATATCGGCCCTGACTCATGCCTCACTGGAGGAACCCCTTTCGGGACACAACTACACATTTTGCGTGACCCAATATTCCTCGCCGGTCGAGTAACACGGCCGTTCGCAGAGCGCGCGCCCGTCCTCCCGTGTCAAGGGTTCGAGGCCCACCCGGGGCAATGGTGTCGAGTATCGCACGGCCTGGTGAATCACCATGGCTCCCTCTCCCGATGGATACCTGAGCAGCGAGAAGAACCCGCCCGTCGGGTTCCATCGGGAGGTTTGGAGTTTGCTGCCGAAGAAGAAAAAAAAAAACACGAAGAAAATAGGAGAAGATTCTTGACGCCACCTTCTCCGAAAAAAAGCTGTTTTTTCATGCACCACCCGAGGAGGTAGAGGAAGGGTCCATCAGACCGTGGGTGAAAATATCGACTTAATCTTTTAAGCCAATTCCAAAACACCCTTTTTTGTGATGGCGTCGAAAAAAAAGGTTTTTGGCCTGGCACAATACGGTCGATTCCAAGAAATACGCTTCGGTATGGACAGGCTTAAAAATACATTTGTCTCCAATAGAGAATATCACGAATATGACATTACAAGATTCTCAAGTCAGCCGCTACAATTATTGCCGCTCCACCGCATGAAAATCAGATTACAAAGATCGCCACTCGCGGCGCTACCACTCATCAATAACCACTTTTTACGAGGAAATACGCGATAGTAATATGCAACTGTGTCAATAATTCATATCAATTACGCATTTAACGCATGCAATACGACTGTCAACAAAAAATACCACTTCCACAACGGTTAATGGCGAAAGTCACCCTGAACGAGATACCACTACCGAATGAAATGAGCGCGAAAAGGCAAAAGATATAACGCTTGACCGCTATGTTCCTGGGCCTCCTTTAATGGAGTCCCCTCGGTTTGCTACAATACGGTGGATTTTAAATTTCGACATATACGCTTCAGTATGGACAGGTTTAAAAATTCATTTGCCTCCACTCAGTGTAGCCAGGAATTTTGTTCGGGGGGGTTTTTGAACAACAGGGTAATAAGTAGAGGGTTTACAGTAATTTTAACACTTTTCATAGTCGAAAAAACTTCATTTGGTAAAAAAAATATTTTGTAAATTAATGATTCTTCAATATTTTGTTTTCTTTTATGAAGGAAAATAATTGTTTTTATATTTCGGGGGAGGTCCAGACCCCCCGGGCCCTCCCCCTGGCTACGCCACTGCGCTCCACAATAGAAGATTATCAAAACCACGAATATTACAAAAGAGAATTCTCCGATGTGAAGCCTATGCATGTGTTTCACTCATTGCGTACTCTATGGGTTTACAAAAGGCACCTCTTTCACCGTCTAAAGTCACAGCGATCGGAATTTCACGGCTCAATGAGCTGTAACAAGGATTGTTAACAGAAATTCTTATTTATGTTGACTCGATCTATATCATTCAAATCCATTCAATTTTATTTCATCTACATCGACATGATACCCTGCGAGCCATCTCTTGGGTGTTTGGCCGGGAGTGATCATCACAATGTAACATAACATAAACAAGCCACCATATTGTTTTTATATAATTTAAAACTGACAATGGTAGTGAGGGACGGGGGGGATTGTTGTGAAGGAAAACGGGGAGTTGTGTATAGAGAGTTGAAGGAGGCAGACGTGTTTAAAGGAAGAATCAGGATTGGGACTAAGAAAGGTGGCGGTGTAGCAGAGAAAGGAAGAGAAAGCACAGAAGGGGAGGCGCCTACGAGAGGAGAAGAGAGCGGGAGGAGAGGAATATAGCGGAACTCAGGATCCACGCTGATGCAGTCCATGGCGGTGGTTCAGAAGAGTGGTGATGGTAGATATAAATGGAATTGTGATATCATGGTGGCTTTTGATGTTGGTTTTATGCTCTAAGTTTCAAAATATAGAGTTTGTTTCGAATTGTATTGGAATTATTTGTTTATAAAGAAAGCGAAGATTTTAAAAAGTTACAACAATGACGAAGCCACAGGGAGGGAGGGGGTTGCCGGGTTACAACCCCTCCACGAGCCTTTAAATATAAATTTTTAAATACTTTATTTTAATAAATACAACACAAAATAACTGTTTTTGAGCCCTAAATATCACGTTTTCAACATCAAAAATCCCAAAATTTTTCGAGCCCTGAGGTAATTTCCATACACCCCGGAAGGGCCCCGTAAAATCTGGTAAATGCAGAAAATGCTATTTCTAAATTACGCTACTGGTCAATCACCAGCATGCAGGGTGCAAGAGGATTCCTACGTGCACACCACACGGTCATAAAAATGTTACGCATGTCATTGCTCACTATTGCAAATATTATTTAGTATATATTTATAAAGAAATGTATATATCCCGCCTCATGGCGGCGCTGCGAACATTTTTGAAAACCGATTAAAATTCGCTGTAGGTGGCAACATAAATCAAGCTTCAACGGGACGGACTAGGGCCGCCTCCATGGTGTCTCCTACTAGATCAAAGCCTACCAACAGGAGACCACAGGAGGGCCGCAGTCCCTCATATAGAGGCTTTTTTTATGTTGTCATTTCTCTCCCTTACTAATCGGTGTTATATAATGTTCTCATCGCGGCGATAACCGCAGAGTGATCTATTTATTTCCAAAATTTACAATAGAACAGATGAAAATGTTATGAATAGAATTAAAAAGTAATGAATCCACTGAAAAGTAAAATTATCAGGAATATATATTTTACAATATCACCCCAAGAAATTCGGATCGCTCAGCAATAAACGCCGCTAGAGGCGACTTTTGTTAAGACTTATTAATGCGCGGTGGTAGGTAGCACATATAGTACTTGACCAGAAAATTCTGAGCAATATTCGCGATTAAAGTCAACACCAATTTTTTATCTACTAGTATAAGGGGAATTCCTTATGTCACATTCCTGTAACGTCTCATTTCCTTAACTACGTTCCTGATATCCCTTCAAAATTCAAAGTCAAATTTCAAATACAACTCTGGCAAAAAAAAACATAAAATTTAATCAATATATAGTTTCACATAAAATAAATTTAAAACATGTGTTTTCAATTCATTATGTATACAGCTAAATATATCTGATATGGTTTGCACTTTATATTCGCTGTTTTATGTTCTCTTACGGCAGTATTTTGACATATTACAACGCTAGATCTCCATGCATTACATACTTATCCAATGTAACCAAAGCTACGAAGCTATCCACAGCTAGGATGCAAAGAAGAGGTGCCAGGTGCGTGAAAAGTCGTTACGATAGTCTTGTTAGTGTAACTGACCTCTTATCTATATAACATGAAGCCCCTTAACGACCGGGTGAACGAGACGAGATACGGCAAAAAGTCTAATGAAGACCCCCTCTAAAATTGTCTGAAACCCCAGGAAAAATTATGAAAACACTAAATTTACAATTATTTATCAGTCTATTCATATAAAATTGAGTGTATGGGGATTAGTTCAAAAAATGGCCACCAAATTCCAATGGCGGCGCGGCAGTCATACAAACGGACAATCATAGCAACATATTTGTTTATGCAAACAAGAGGAGCTAAATAAGGAAAGAAGATAAGGGAATTAAAACGAAAGGATGATAAATATAAGGTAGGAAATTAAGAAAGTAATAGTTGAAGTGTCTATTTCTTTGCGTCTTCTTTCCGCAAGAACAAACGTCTGTTTAAATCAAAGCGCATTCAAATCAAAAACGGAGAAATGTAAGGTAAGAAATTAGTTGTTGTTTTTGGTATATTACTTCGAGAGTGTGGTGGTTATTAATTTCAAAGTTAACAAGTGCTCTAAAAGCCATATTAAAAATATGATTCGTGCTGTTGACTATAGTTCGTATCTTGTTGGCGATACACGATTGTGGTAGAAAGACTTTTAAACAAGTCTTACACAATATAGGTAGGTGAAAATGATTTTATTTTCATTTTTTGTGATGGTGATAACTTTTTATTTTTGTTTACGTTCTTTTTTCCGTTAATGTCGTTTTTAATGTTCAATGTTATCCGTGAGCTGCAGGAGTGAATAGGCAGTGAATAATACAATATGGAAGATAAGTTCAAATAAAGGTATTTCTTATTCAATTATTTGTCTTGCGAAAATCACGTTTCCTTGAGTGACTAAGTTATTCAACTGTGAAAATTATCGAAGTCTTGACATTCACAATGTCTTGTACACCAAAGGCTGTGATCCGTTACTCACCAGATTTATTGCGCATTGCGTGGGATACTGAGGCTGAGATATTTGTGTATCCCGATTCATTAAAACTTTAAATAGAGGTATTTCTGAAGTGAAATCATTCGCGATCACGATAAATAATATTTCGATAAAATTCGTCATACTAGCCCCAATTCATGCTAAGGCGCATTTGTTCTAAATATTGATATTCAGTCCCTACGTAATTCGTTTACGAAGGGGAACAGCTGTTACATCTTATTCGTATATCATGAATTTGGTTGAGTTTTGTGGAAAATAATTAATAAACGTGTTTTTCATTGTAATACGTAAAGTCGTTATGTTATGATATTACGTATGCATTGGGTTTTACAGTGGGACGTGGTCTCAACGTTTTTTGTATTTGAATTGAATAAGTTAGAGAAACTCGTAGAAATTTATTTTACTTTTTTATAGCCCCTCAGAAAAACGTTTCTCTTTATAAATATTTACATTCACATTGTAGCCTACGTACCATGCGCTCGTTTTACGTGAAAGTGGAAATATCGCTTATACCTAAGCTAGCCAGCTTAAAAGTAAACGATCCTTAAGAAACAAGTAGCAAACTAAAAGTGTAAGACCTCCCACAGTGAGCATAACAGGCCGGAGGCCTTTTTCGGGGGGGCCTAGGGGGGGCAGAGCCCCCCCAGCGAGCATAGCGAGTTGTTAGATAAACTCGAATGGGAATCTCTGTCATACCGTAGATTGAAAAATAGACTAAACCTTTCAGATAAATTCAAGAGCAGTGTCTTTTCTAACGAGGTCAGCCATATCTTATGAACGCCAAAATACTGCGGAAGATCAGATCAAAAATAAAATAAGAGAGATAGACTGTAGAGCAGAGAGATTCAGAATGTCTTTTTTCCACGAACAGTGAGAGATTATAACGGCAGCGTTAGAACTCACAAATAGATTTGATGACTTGCAGTGTAGCCTACTCACTTATTTACCGCTTAATGCATGTTTCTGAATGTTATTATTATTTCTAACAGCATGTGGTAGTATAATTTATTAGTATGCGTGACGTTTTTTTGGGCTGTGTGGTGTGCATGTGAGATTACAATTGCATGCTGCATGCTGGTGATTGATCACCCCCCAGCCAAACACTCTAGAGATGGCTCGCAGGGTATTTTGGAGATGTAGATGTAGGAGTACTGGGCATATATTTCGGAAATATTGAGAAAAATCTTAACTAAGCAACAAAACTATCACACGAAAGGCCTTTAATTACATTGCAGTGAATTCCCGTATAATCGTTTACATTCTACTCGAGTAAATAAACTGCTCATGTTTCCCAACAAATATTTGCCCGGATCATCGAAAATATAAAAATACTTCCCACGTAAATAAAGTAAACAGTTGACGGTGGACGGAGCACTCGATCTACGCACCACGTATAGTGGGGAGCAGCATCATCCGAGATGCCTAACCCTGCAGATTGGCTTTGAGATCAATAAGATTGTCCGGCGACCAATGATGACGGGAAGGTGATCGAACCGCGGAGCGAGGGCTGAGAAGAGACCTGGGGGAAACGCAGCACATATGGGAACCCGCGCAAACGCCGCCCCCTCCTTTATTTATTTAAGGAAATAGCCCTCGTAGGGCTGCCAACCTGAATGAAACTGAGCACGGAAACGCGAATGCAATTAGAATAGCCCAATGAGGGAGTCTTAAGAAGAGTAGGATAGAAGAGAAGCCTCATGAAAACCTTAATAAGAAGACGAAACAAAATGATAGGCCATATCTTGAGAGATGATCTACATCTACATAGTACCCTGGGAGCCACCTCTAGGGTGTTTTGCAGGGGGTGATCAATCACCAGCATGCAGCATGTATTTGGACTCCCACATGCACACCACACCGTCCAAAAACGTCCCGTATCCTAACAAACTATACTACTATATGCTGTTAGAAATAATAATTGAATTAAGAAACATGCATTAATTTTTACATAGGTTAGTAGGCTACACTACAAGTCATGCAATCTATTTACGAGTTCTATTGCTGCCGTTATAATCTCTTATTGATCGTGGAAAAAATGACATTCGGAATCTGTCTGTTTTGCAATCTATCTCTCTTATTTTATTTATATGATCTGATCTTCCGTAGTATGTTGGCGTCCGTAAGATATGGTTAACTTCGTCAGAAAAGACACTGCTCTTGAATTTATCTAAAAGGTTTAGTCTATTTTTCAATTTACGGTCCGACAGAGATTCCATCCGAGTTTATCTAAGAGGTCAGTTACACTAACAAGACTATCGTAACGACCTTTCACATAAATGGTGGTGTAATGAAGGCGATCGTCAAAGGACAAGTACAAGAGCATGGACGGAAAATGAAAGCCGTTGAATGAAATATATGGAACGGGTAAAGGAGGATGTGAAAGAGAATAAATATACAGGAGTGAAAAGATTAGCTAATAGAAGAATTGAGTGCTGCGTCAAACCAATCTTAGGATTGTTGACCA